>NC_056692.1:50845996-52178496 GCF_018350215.1 Panthera leo | reverse complement strand
TTTATATTAGCATCAAAAAACACATTTGATACTTAGGAATAAATGTAGTGAAAATGAGGAAATATTACAGAAAACAGTATCAAATATTGGAAAAAATTAAAGAATATTTAAACACATTAATGATATGAAAATTATAATAAAAAGATGTCAGATTTTCTCAGAGTGATTTGTAGATTCAATACAGTCCCATTAAAAGTTCCAGTACATTTATGGGGACCTGGGTGACTCAGTCGGTTGAGTATCCGACTTTGGCTCAGGTCATGATCTCACAGTTCGTGAGTTCAAGCTCCACATCAGGCTTTCTGCTGTCAGTGCAGAGCCTGCTTTGGATCCTCTGTCCCCTTCTCTCTCTGCCCCTCCTCCACCTACACATACACATTGTCTCTCTCTTTCTCTATTTCAAAAATAAATAAAACATTAAAAAAAATCCAGTACATTTTGATTGTGGGAACTGACAGAATGATTCTAAAACTTATGTGGAAGTAGAGAAGCTCAGGAAAGGTCCTAAAAATCTTGAAAAAGTACAACGTTGGAGATGATACACTACAGAGCATCAAAACATAATTTTAAAATTACAGGATTTAAAAGAGTATGGAATTGATAGAAGGGAAATAAGCTAATTGAGTAGAACAGAGAGGGAGAAATAGATGCATCCATCTGTACACATTTGATTTTTGACAAAGGTAGCAGTGTAGATCAGTAAGTAATGTGTGGTCAATGGACAATGTCTATGGAAGAGAGAAAATCATATCGTACCCTGCTTTAATTACTGGTAGAAGAAAACTATAACTGTGGTTAAGAAAGACTACTTTTCTAGGAAACAAAAAGACATTATTCACCACAAATGAAAAGATTGATAGATATTAATGGTATTCAAATTAGGAACTTCTGTTTATAAAAAGACAATATTCTGTTCATAAAAAGACAATAGTAAACCACAGATTGGGAGAAAATATTCACAACATAGAAAACTTAGTGTTTCGTTGCCTAATGTATGGATTTCTAAAAGTCAATAGATAAAAGAAAGTCAACACAAATACAAATATAAGCAAGGAGCTTGAATAATTGCTTTAAAAAGCTGGTACCCGAATAGTCAATGAACACATGAAAAGATGTTCAGGTTCATTGTTCATCAGGAAATGCAAATTAAAACCACAATGTGACACCACTATACAGCCACAAGAATGGCTTAAATTAAGAATGGAATAAATTAAGAATGAGATTTTACAAAGATGTTGAGCAACTTTATTTTTTCTACTGTTGGGAGTTAAACTAGTACAATAACTTTGGGAAACTGTTGGTCATTATCTACTACAGTTGAACTTGTGTGTACCATAGGACCCAATTTCATTCCTAGATATATACCTAGTAGAAATCCTTACAAATATATAGCAAACATATACACAAGAATGTTGATAGCACCAGCATTCATAATGGCCCCAATCTAAATGATGAAGGATTAATACCTGGTGATATATTCATACGGTGTTGACAAAATACCGCTACCCATAAAAGGGTGGATCTCACAAATATAACGTTGAATGAAAGAAATCAGTCGCAAAAAGTACAGACTATATGTTTCCATGCATGCAAAGTTCAAAAATAGGCAAAATAGAAATAGGTAGAAGTTAGGAAAGTTATCTTTTGTAGGGATAGGGTTATAATGGAGGCTTCTGGATGACTGGTAATAATCTTGTTCAACACGAGTTGATGCATTCATTTTGTGAAAATTCATCACTGCATACTTACAATTGGTGCACTTCTCTGAAAGTAACTTATGCTTCAACTGAAAAAAGTATCTTTTATGGGGTGCCTGGCTGGTCAGTTGGTTAAGTGCCCAACTCTTGATTTTGGCTCAAGTCATGATGACAGTCGTGAGATTGAGCCCCGTGTTGGGATCCATGCTAGGCATGGAGACTGCTGAAGATTCTTTCTCTCCCTCTCTCTCTCTGCCCCACCCCCCTTAAAAATATTTTTTTATAAAATAAAACATGTAAAAGCCACTGCTAGGTCTTGTGGGGGGTATGAAAATGTAAGTAGTACACATACTGACTTTCCAGGAACTTATAAAGCATTGAGAGAGACAAATGCATGATTAACAATATTCAGGGTAGAAAGAAGAAACTATGCAATAAAATCAAAGAGGAGGAAAATAGTTCCCACAGAAAGCTGAGGTAGGTTAGGTAGATAGGTAGGTGGATGAATAGATAAATAGATAGATAGATAGGAATATGATTCAGCCCTGAGAAAGAAGGAAATCCTGGCATTTGCAACAACATGGATGGACCTTGAGGACATTGTGCTAAATGAGATTAAGTCAGAGAAAGACAAATACTGTTTGATCGCACTTATGTATGGAATCTCAAAAAAGCCAAGCTCATAAAAACAGAATAAAGTGGTGGTTACCAGGGACTAGAATGTGGGGGAATAGGAGAGTTATTACTCAAGGGTACAAACTTGTACCCTGTACAGGGTACAAGTAGTGCCTAAGTAGTAAGCAGTAAATAGTAAGTAAGTAGTAAATAAGTTGTAGATATATAACGTACAGTACACTAATGTGGACAACAGTATTGTATTGTGATCATCAAACTTGCTAGGAGACTAGATCTTAATTATTCCAACCACAAAAAAATGATAATTATGTGACATGATCTTTCTAACAATTACTATAATGGCAATCCTATTACAATACATAATTGTATCAAATAAACACATATACAACTAAAACTTACATAATATGTCAAACATATTTCAATTTAAGAAAGGAAACTCAGGTTACTCTTCATAGAAGCAGCAGCTTTTGAGCTGAATCTAGAGACAGGTATTCATTTTATTGATGAAAGAAAGAGGAGCATTCCTTTCAAAGGAAAGAGTATGAAGAAATAATAAAAGGCGTAGAAATTCTGGGTGTATTTGAGAATGTCAAGATAGCTATTGTTCACACAAGGTAGAATTCATATCAGACCAGACAGAAGAAACTGGAAAGTAGTTTGAGTGTAGGTCCCATCACATCCAGGATGTAACCATAGAAAATTTATCAGCAGTCCCAGGCAGGAAAGTGTGAGCCCCAAGGCAGAAACCAGCCGCAGAGGCCACTGGGCTTTCACCCGTGCAAAAAAGAAAAATCTTCCCATAGCTAATGCTAGTGGTTAAGCCTGTGGATTCGAGGGTCCAACAGTTCTAGTTTTAACCCAGTTCTGTTTCTTACTAGCTTTGTACCCTTTTGTAGGTCATTTACTCTTGGTTTCCACCTTTGGAATTTGGTAGTAGTAATAGTGTGCCTCACAAGTAAACCTCTTTCATACGACTGTTATGAGGTTTAAGCAAATTAATGGGAACATTTAGAATCTTTCTCTCTTCTCTCTCTCTCTCTCTCTCTCTCTCTCTGCTCCTCCCTTGCTCATGCTGTCCCTGTCTCTCTGAAAATAAATAAATAAAACTTTAAAAAACATATGAAAAAGATTTGTCTTTAAAAAATATTTTTTAAGTTTATTTATCCATTTTGAGAGAGAGAGAGAAAGAAAGAAAAAAAACGAGTGGGGGAGGGGCAGAGAGAAAGAGAGAGAATCCCAAGCAGGCTCTGTGCGCTGCTAGGAGCCCAATGCAGGGGTCCAGTCCATGAACCGTCAGATCATGACCTGAGACGAAACCAAGAGTCCAACAGAAGCTCAACCGGCTGAGCCACCCAGGTTCCCGAACACTTAGAATCTTAAGTGGCAGATGGCAAGTACTTAAGTAATGCTATAATCCTATTCAGTAATTGTTACCACCATTACTGATGTTTTCAAAGAAACAGTCCCTAAGGCTGGGGTAGGTCTGCCAATTTTAATCCTAGTCAGTCTTTGTATACAAATACAGCTTTTGGGGCAATCGGAATGCTGACTGGATTTTTAAACAAATGTTAAACATTTGCAAGCAAGTTTTACCTGGGGAACTACCTGTGATACACTAAAGTAGAAGTACATGGACAGTCCAATCAATTAGAAAAATTGAATGATTAGATATATCTATCTGCATATGTTTGTCTTTTTAAACATACAACTTAATGTAATGGTTAATTGACAGAAAAAATTATTTGCCCCCATATGTTTCCATCTAGGAAATTCAACTTTATAGTGGCATTTTCATTTTTATTCCCATATCAAATTATCCCTGAGAAAGAGAAAGATTTATACCAGAATGTCATTAATTGAAGAACTTTTTGAAGAATTTGAACAATTTGAAGGATTGAAGAAACTTTTGATTTCTTATCATCACACTCTTCCCCAAGGGAAAATTCTTGCAAATAATATATTTTTGATAATGTTACAAAGGGTGTTTCCCTGAGCAGTAAAAGTTTCTATAAAAGCAGTTTATATGGAAGCATTTACAGAAAATCAAGTCATGTTACTGAGGAGAAAATGTTTACCTGGTGAGGGTTGCTTGCAGGCCTTCCTATGGTATATATATTTTTAAATTTTTTAAGTTTATTTATTTATTTTGAGAGAGAAATAGCACAAGTTGGGGAGGGGCAGAGAGAGAGAAAGGAAGAATCCCAAGCAGGCTCTGCAGTGGGGCTTAAACTCAAGAACCGTGAGATCATGATCAAGCTGAAACCCAGAGTTGGACGCTCAACCCACTGAACCACCCAGGCAGCCCATATATTTTTAAATAATAATACTGCAAACAGTGTGATCTCCAGGTGAAAGTTGTTCTGGATGAGACTCTTTAGTGTCTTTAGATTGTGCACAAAACCAGAGGTTCATAGTCTTGATTACAAACTAGAACTTCCCAGGAGAAATTATAAGCAACAATAATAATAAAAGCCCAAAATACGTTTCTTAGGTCTCACCCTCAGAGATTTCAGTGGTTGTGGGCCAGCATGGGGATAAGGATTTTTAGTTCTGCAGGTGATCCTAATGCATAGCCAGGATCTGGAGGCACTACACTAATCCATGAGATAAATAATTGCTTCAGTGATGGGTGCTCTGAAAAGCTAACACAGCTTTTCCAAAGTAGCTTATATAGAGAAGCTTCAGGGCCATTGGGTCAGCTTATGGGTAACAGGAAATGTGAACAGTGACCTAGGCTCAAAAGACAGATGTTCATGCACACAGAGTGCTGACCTAAGACTTGGGCACCTACTCCAGGTCGTGGGCTTGCAGGATTGCAGTGGCCTTGAGGAAGTGCTCAGCTTCTGTCCTATGCAGTCTGTGACCGATTGTTGACCTCTTTCTTATAAAACAAATGGATAAAGCCTATATGGAGATAAATATTGAGGTTCTGAAAAGCTAGAGATCCGGATTAAGAACCCAAGCTCAGACAGTCCTGGGGTTACCCAAAGCTCTTGCTGACCTTGATGGGATCTCTGTCTTGGGGAGAGTTGTCATGGTTTTCCAAAGAGACCTAGCACAAAAGCCTCCACATATTTAATTTTGTTTTTCAAACGGCTAAGATTTAGTGTTAAGCAAAAGACGATTGGTGTGTCCAAGTCTGTGGGTAACAAAGCTTGAATTGCCCTAGGAAGTCTGCAGAATGATCTGGGGCTTTAGGGGTATAAATCTGACTTTAATTAACTTATAAGGCCTTATTGTCAGCCTTTATTCAGCCCAAAGGCCCACTGATTTTCTCCTTTGATCTTCTGCACCAAAAGATTGGCCCAAGTCAAATACTTTCCATGGGAGTATAATTATGTCTGGCAAATGGTTTTCAAAAACCATCAGGTCCAAAGATTCCATTTGTCTTGCAAAATTCGTGTGGAATAAAACCATATTTATTATTAATGCCATTGCTACCTTCTTTTCCTCAGTTACTTTCAAACCCTGAGATCAACTCCACCTACACCATGTCACTTTGCTAAAATGACACACACACAAATCTACCTGCAGAAATGATGTTTTTGCATGGCTTAATTGACTCAAGGCAGTAACCACCACCACAACAAATCCTAAGAGAGTATGGAAGAAGGAAAGGCTTAATTTGTTTAATTTGGTCAGTCTCCTCATTTCCATTAAACTTACCTGATTTTCTTGTTTTAGTAGTTGATTTTATGACATGGCTTATATGCATGGCTTACAAAATTCAAGCAGTTGCTAAAATTAATAAAATTTTTATCTTACATCATTGAAAAATTTAAAGTTAAAAAAATTGAAATTGAAGACAAGAATGAGGTATTTGGGATTTGTAATTGAGAAATAGCATGGGAGTTTCTTACTGGAGAGATTTCCTGCCAGACTCCTAGGAAAGTGGTACGTGGCAGAGAGGGCCACAGGCCCCGTACATCAGAACTGAGGCATCTTGACTGGTGGAGACCCTGAGGGATAAGCCTGGGCTTGAGACATAACCCTTCTGAAACTAAATGTGTGACACTGGGCAATATATTTCGCCTTTTTTATTTTTTAAGAATTTTTTAAAGTTTTATTTATTTTTGAGAGAATGAATGAGCATGAGAATGAGAATGAGCAGGGGAGGGGCTTCAAGAGGGAGAGAGAGAATCTCAAGTTGGCTCTGCACGTGGGGCTTGAACTCACGAACTGTGAGATCATGACCTTAGCCAAAATCAGGAGTCAGAAGCTTAACTGGCTGAGTCACCCAGGCACCCCATATTTTACCTTTCTGTATCCAGTTTCTTTTTTGTAAGGTAAAGTAATAATACCTACTCGACATGATTGTTGAAAAACCTGCTGTAGCCAACTTTTATTAATTATTGCTATTGTCACACATTATTTTTTGTGTGCCCTGTAACAATTAATTCATTAATCCTTAAAGAGCCTTGGGAGATAGGCTTTTATAGTCTTATAAACTCTGTTTTTATAGGTGGGGAAACTGAGGCACAAGGAAATTAAAATCAAATGACCCAGCATTTTGTGGCAGAACCAGGATCCAAATCTGTGTCTCTGGCTCTGGAGATCTCAGTATACTTATGAGCATTGGTAGACAATGTTATTAATGTTCAGTCAGACTTGCACACCCTTCCTGGTTTACCTCAGACTTCTGTACTTATTTGCCCCTCTTATTATACACACAAATATCCTTGCTGATAAAAGAAAAAAAATCTTGGCTTCAAAGTATATTTGCTTTAAGCAAGATGAATAAGAAAAACATATTCTGGCAACTTGCCTTTCCTTTTATATTGTAAATTTACAAAATAAAAGGAATCCAACTCAACTGCTTAGTTTCCCACTTTTTTTTTTTTTTTTTTTTTTTTTTTTTTTTTTTTTTTACTGATCTGCAGGTCCTGGCTGGCTAGAAGCTTTCAGAATGACTGTTTCCATTCAATGTGGTCTCATAGCATGCAGAAGAATTTCAGAGATTTTCAGTTGGAATAGTGGTGGCAAGGCAACCACACATTCTTAAAGTATTGCAAATGAACTTTTGCCCCCTTGATCATGGGGCAAACACAAAGATCTTGATGGACTCTCCTCCTTTGTCCCCCCTGCTCTCCTGTTCTGTGCCCTGCTCTGTTGCTGCGCTGGTTCTCTTGAGACATTTCCCATCATGGTGTAACCTCTAAGACCTTGCAAAGATTGACATGTCTCTAAGAATGTGCCAAACAGATCTAGAGCAATGGTTTTCAACCAGGGAAGACTACCACCTGCCTCTTCCCCTACAACCACAGACATTCAACAATGCTTTGGGTTGTCACAACTGTAGATTGTGCTGCTGAACATCTCAGAGTACACAGGCAATCTTTTGCAGTAAAGGATGATTCAAGCCAAAATGTCTTTAGTTCCACTGTTATGGAACCTTGATCTAAAATACCTTATACTTTCTTTGTAGGTCGCTTCTTGGGAAAGGACCACTGAATTAGAGTAGGTGTCTCTACAAGCATCTCTTAGAGTGCGCACCTGGGGAACGCAAATAAAAATCACAGTGTGAGACTGTTGCATATCTAGTGAAAGAGGTAAAATGATAAACCAAGGAAATACTAAGACTGAACAGCTCTGTAGCCAGCTGAACTTTCATACTGTGTTCGTGGGAAACTAAATGGGCAAAACCACTTTGCAAAACTGTTTAGTGTTATCCGGTAAAGCTGAACATAGGCATACTTTATGATTCCACAATTCTATTCCTAGATATGCATACCCATCGGAAACATGTACATACATCACCAAAAGTATGCACTGGATTGTTCATTGCAGCACTGTCTAAAGTTGCCAAATATTGGAAACAACCCAAATGCCCTTCAGTTGTAGAATGGGTAAATAAATTGCTGTGTATTCATATTATTCTGCACTATAGAACACAAAGTGGGGAAAATGACTTTACAACTCAGAAAGTGATATGGTTGAATCTGGTAAATTAGTGTTGAGTGAAAGAAGGCAGATACACACAAAACCCTGTTATATGATTCTACTTATATAAAGTACAAGATAGGCAGAACTAATCCATCCTATTGGAAGTCAGGATAGTGATCATCTTTGGTTGAGGGGTAGTGACTGGAAAAAAGCATGAGGAAGACCTTTAGAGGTTTCCTCTGTTTCGCCCTCTGGGTGCTTTTACACAAGTGTGTTTACTTTGTGAAAAGTCACAGCACTGCATACTTTTGCTATGTGCACTCTTCTGTATGTGTATTATTCTTCAATAACATTTTAAAATGTGCAGCTGGTACTCTGGAAAGTAGGAGAGGCTCTGGATATTTATACTAACTTTTCCCCTTATGTTTTAATGTGGATTCGTCCAAAGACACCTTCGAATACTGAGGGGGACACCTGGGTGGCTCAGTCAGTTAAGCATTCGACTTTGGCTCAGGTCATGATCCCATGGCTCATGAGTTCGAGCCCCGCATTGGGCTCTGTGCTGACAGCTCAGAGCCTGGAGCCCACTTTGGATTCTGTGTCTCCTCTCTCTCTCCCCCTCCTCTGCTCATGCTCTGTCCTTCTCTCTCTCTCTCTCTCTCTTTCTCTCTCTCTCCCTCTCTCTCTCTCTCTCAAAAATAACAAACGTTAAAATTTTTTTTTTTTTTAAATACCAAGGGTGTAACACTGAGGGAAATAGAGGAGGGCTGGAGGGGAAGCATACCATCCACGCGGCCTGATTGAACAGGAGAGAGCCTGGGGCACAGATGGAAGAATTCTCTTAAGAGCAATGTCTGAACAAATGCATAATCAACTGTTAGTTTCAAAGTCAGTATTTAAGAAAGACACTCTTAATTGGTCAACACTGAGTCCTGGGGGACCAAGATGGCTGGTATCTAGAGTAAGTTGCAGCTGCACTGGATAGGATTGAGGAGGTTTTAGGTAGAGGATTGCTAAGAAGGCAAGTGTCAAAAGTCTGCTTTGCTTGTGCCCTGATTTTGTTGGTGCCTGACCTTATCATCTCTCTTCCTCTTTCTCTTCATGGCCAAAGAGACAATGGCCATGCTTTGAATGCAAGCTCAGTTCTTTTTTAATTTTATTTTGTCAATCCCTAGTAGTCAAATGGCACTGAGAGTCTGTTCCTTGTTTTTGTTGTTGTTGCTGCTGCTGTTTGTTTGTTTTGTGTGGTTAGTTAGCTATGTGATGCTAGAAAATTATTTTTCCTATGCTCTAATTTTCTTATCTGTAAAAGGAGGATGGATATAGCATGGTAACAGGTAAAATGCTCTAGTTATACCTGATATTATGATACTAGTTAACATTAAATTCTATGACTAACTCAAGAAAACTGATTGAATGTGAAATCATGGGATCCCAAGGAAAACTTCCCAAAGTCTCCTCTTTATAACTCTTTGCTGAAAAAGCATTTTCTTTCAGCTCTTTATGCTTAATTCCCTTCATGGACCCCTACTACAGGAGTTAGTCCTTGGGGTTCTTAGCGATGGGTAGTTCTGGAGGGAGGCACCTTGCCTAGAAGCCACGAGGGCACACAGGGTACAGCTTGTAACATCAGTGTTAGTACTGGCGGCTGGATAGAGGCTGTCATTTTAGCCGTAGAGAAAGGTCCCGCTGTTGAAGGCTAGTGTAGGCAAATAACATATTTTAAATGTTGTACAGCGTATGGAAATTTCTATTACTACAAACATTTGGTTTGGTTCTGTGCCTGTTCAGCATATTGCACATTTCTAAATTAACTGTCTTCTAAATGGAGTACAGTTGTGACTCATGTTCGCATTTTCCCTGTGGGTGGAAGACCCAAGGTAGGTGCTGCAAATTTGCTTTTCCACAGCCGCGTGTATGGATCGAAATCCCAAACGTCGATTTCTTATGCTCAGCCAAGAGGTAAGCCACTGAATGGGAGTGAGGGACTTGACCTGTTTGTTCAGAGTATTGAGTTTGCCAAATGCTGACCCCTCCAGAACCAGGAAGAGAGCAGAGAATTGCAACTCACAATTTTTTCCCCCACTGCCAATTCTCATTTCCTTAATTTGTGAGACTGATCTTCTGGTGGGAAGAACTGGGGATGGGTCTTTCATGGTACATCTGCTTCGGTGTCTTATGTAAAGTACAGCCTTAGTATATTAAAAAAAAAATCTAAATTTGAATCCACTTCTTTGAAGCATTTATCATTTTAATTTTATGATTATGAAAAATTAATGTTTATTTATAAAACAGAGTAAAAAGCATAAATCAGAACATAAAGTGTTTTCAAGAAGATAATGGATACATGGGTGTTCTTTATACTATTATGTCTACTTTTAAGACTTGCTAAAAAACTTTCATTATAAAAATGACCCATGACTTTATTATCCAGACTTCATCACTATGAACATTTTTGTGTGATACCATGAAATCTTTTCCATATCAGTGTTTTGTTTTCTAAATGCTGGTACGTTACCTGAATACTTGTTTCAACTACCTGATAAAACATGGCAATGTTTGTGTTTTAATTGCTGGCCCTTAAAAAGGGAATAATCTCAATTTTTGTTAGGAATAGGCTTTAAATCCTCAAATGAAAATAAATGAAAAATGCTCAGAATCCTAAAGTGTTGCAGTGTCATAACCGTCTAGCACAGGGCCTGGCATTCAGTCATAAGTGCAGCCTTAGTACATGAGCACAATGCAGAAATGACATGTCATCACGAAGTCCTTTGGCCTCATATATTAAGGATTCCGGAGTGAATCCACCTCAGCCTGAGTTGAGACATAAGTTTGCTTTTCTTCCTGAGTAGGTTTTGAACCTTGAGTTTACATCGTGGATGTAGCTATTGATTCTCTTACTGCCCCTTCCGTGATTGGAAGGCTGGTCATTTCTTGAGGGTGGGGTTATGTCCTTATCAATTTGTGTGCTTGCTTGCCAAACCAAGATCCCATTCAGGAACTGTACTTGAGTCATTGAAAAGGGTAAAAAAGGAAACACAGTAATCAGGGTTGCTAATTGTACCTCAGGAGTCTACAAAAATCATATTGGTTTTGGTTTTGGTTTTGGTTTCGCTTTTCCCTGCTAGCCAGAAAGAAAACTTTGCTTTACTAGAGCCGTTATGCAAAGACGAAGGAGGTGCTGATGATGTGGAATCACCCACCTAGTTGGTAAATTTTCTCGCAGTGTGTTTTGAGGGTTAGAGCCATGGGGCTGTTGCTTCATGTACTACAGTAGGAAGGCCAGTGCATTTGGGGCTACATTGACAAGTACATTTGAGGTTTGGAAATTCCAGCCGGTGGTGAGGATCACACAGCCTCTTTCTTCCACAGTTCATCCACGCACAAGGAACATATCTTTCTTCTTTGGCGTCACGGTGATTCTACCTAAAAGAATTAAAGGAGTAAGCACAGGGCAGTGTGTACAAAGAGAGTAAATTTTATCTTTGGCTCCCCCACTTTCCTTCAAAGAGCCCAGTTGGCCTCAACTGCAGATGGAGTGTTCTTCTCTCCTTCCTAGTCAGGCTTGCCCTCACTGGGGAGACTGCTGTTTACTGCTGCCTCATTATCTCTAACCTTACTCTCAGAGGCTGGGGAAGGGAGCAGGGGCTAGTTATTAAATCGCCACCCATTTCCTTCTCTGATGGCCTGGGTAAGAATTCTGACTTGCCAATTCCTAGATGACCTTGGACAAATTACTGAGCTCAGTTTTCTCTTCTGTAAAATGTGGTTAATAATCATTCCTACTTCAATGCATCATTATACGGAATAAATTAGGAAATACCTGTGCTAGTACTCAGAAAAGTGTCTGGCATGTAGAAACCAATTGGCATGATTAGGTCTTATTAAGTCTTTCATTTCCTTGGGGAATAACTCCTCTTAGAGGCTTGATACAGTTTGGTGCTGTGGATTGGACATTGGTCAGCAGTATCTTCTAGGTACTTTGTTACCACAAGCCAGGCTTCCAGTTCTGTACTAGATAAAACACCATCCAAACACAAGACATTCAAACTGGAAGGAAACAAGTTAAATGTAATATTTTTTTATTAAATTTTTTTTAATGTTGATTTATTTTTGAGAGAGAGAAAGAGAGGAGCAGAGAGAAAGAGGGAGGGAGACACAGAATCTGAAGCAGGCTCCAGGCTCTGGGCTGTCAGCACAGAGCCTGATGCAGGGCTCGAACTCACAGACTGTGAGACCATGACCAGAACTGAAGTTGGACACTTAACTGACTGAGCCACCCAGGTGCCCCAATATTTTTATTTTATAATTACCTGTCTTCAGGTTCATTCTTTAGGCATTGTGCCTCTAACTTCCACACATAACTCTGATGCCAGGACTTTGAGACATCATTAAAGGAAGCCATTGAGGAAGACATTTGCAAGCATTTGGAGACTTCTTGAAACATGCTGCATAGACCGCGACCTGTTCTGCTCTTGTGTAATTAGACAGAGGCAGTGCCAGTACAACACAGAAGTGGATCTTCATGTACTTTAGGCCTTTTGAATTCACAGTCTGCAGCTTGAACTCTCCCTTGTAGCCCACATTCTAGACGTGTGGAGAAAAGTCAGAGGACATGACCAAAAAAATACGTTCATTGCCATCCACATGGGAAAATACCCAACACGCACGCACACACGTACGCACACACTTCACGTGTGATTGTGAATCCACGTAATTTCCTCTCTGAGAGGAGACTTCCTGCTGGTTTGTCTGTATGCGCTGCCACCTCTGTGCTTCTCTCCTGGAGAGTGGAATTGCCTAGAAAATAGTATGAGCTCCCGATGCCCTGGTGAGACGATTGCCTGGAGGATCAGGGAGGAAAAAATGAAAACCAGTTTCCCTCATTTAAAATGTGTGCTGAAAATATCATTCGGTCCTTCCCCTTTCCAGGAAAGTCATAGGGAGATGTGAAAGATTCGGTACGCTCTTTACTATAGAAAACGTTGCCAGTGAACGGTGTATTGACCCAAGTTCTGAGGAGGAAAGGTGCTCAAATATTTACCCAGAGCACTCCACTGAAAGGTGCCCCCCGGGTGCTTGGCGGAGGCCGCCGGCAGGCTCTTGGCACCAACTGTTTCCTCTACTCTAAGGAACCATTCATTCCCACCCAGTGCTTGCTTCCCCACAGCCTCTCCCCTCTCCCTCTCCAGCGCCCTTTAGGAAGATGTTTTATGAACTGTGTGCATGAATATTTTTGTGCCTACAGCAAGAATGTTGTTTTCCTAAAACCAAGAATTAGAATAGGAACTCCAGGAACCTGGATTCTCAGCTTCAGGACTGCAGCCACTCAGACACTGTCCTGGGAAGGGGCTGTCTGTGGTACATCATCAGGTCTGGAGACAGATGCTTCTTTATGATGTAGAGTCCCATTCTTAGCCTCCCACCCTTCACTCTCTTTTCTTTTTGAATTTCTCTTCCTCATAAATACCTAGTCACCCCTAAAGCTAGATATGAACTTAGTCAAGTCATGACTGCCCTGTTATCTCTGTTTCCTATTCTAGCCCAAAATAGTATAGTTTTATGAGATTGGATCGATTGATGTTGCTCTAGTAGTATAAGCATGTATCCCTGTGTATATTTTATATACTGAAATGAGTTTTAAAGGGTGTTACTCTTGGTGCATGGGCCAAGCTGATGAGCCCAAAGGAAAGCACTACTCACAGTCTGCCCAAATCATTAGGATAATTTTCTCTGATTTCAGGTAAAATCCTCACTGTTTTTCTAAGAATGAAAGATAAAATTTTAATGTACAGAATTAAAAATAAAAATTTAATTTGTAGAATAAAAAATTTATTTTTAATTTAATAAATTAAAATTACCAGAAGCTGATGACAGTCAGAAAGTCACTGGGAATCCATGACAGAGCTATGTAGAGGAAGGTTTTTAGTTGTTTGTTTTTAATGAAAATTTTATTTGTGACTGATAACTCTTCACCTGTTAGTCCATGGCTTAGTTGAACATATTTTTAAGATTCCTGGAAGAAGAGCACCACACAGAACATTCAGGTGATTTACCATTGCTGATCTGCATACAGATTCTGAGGCAGAAACTTAAAACCAACTTAACTTTAATGCCACCCTAAGGACCTACAGGTGTCATTGGTAAATTATGAATAAGGAGACATGGACAAAGGAAGAGCAGAGTGTACTATCAGTACAAGGAAAACAGGTTAAAAAACAAACAAACAAACAAACAAAACCCCATGCGGAATGGGCAAGACAGGTTTCCTACCCCAACCCCAGGAGCCGTTTACCTCAGGAGACACCAGTGGCATAGTTTATAGGAGAACTGGGGCCTCTTGGTCCTGCTGAATTAAGGAAGGAAAGACTGTAAATCTACTGAGTTTCTAGAGTTTACTCAATAATGCAAACAAAAATAAACCAGTGTCAGTATACGTGGTTCAAGCATGCCTAGAAAGGCAATGGAGCCAGTAATCCCTTGTCACTATTAATTAAGTATATCCTCTAACAGCCTTGACTCAGGCTGTTAATCTTCACACCTTCCTTTGGGGCCCCTGGGCAGCTGCTTTGGAGGTCTTAATGAATCTCTGACCAATTTGGGCCATGGTCTACTCGCAAAAACAACAGCCAGAGGTGTAATAAGATATTCTGTGAAGAATGCGTGTTCAATATTATTGGATCAGTTATGCTGTTGGATAGCTGATATCACAGCTTATATTAATGCAAATGGCATTCCAGCACATGTATGGAAAGAGAAGTCAAATGGTACCTAGACAGGGTAACTTTCCCTGGTCAGACCATCATGAAGTCACCAAAATCAGAGCAGGAACAGACTATCTTCCTATATTCCAATTTAACTTGGATCACTTTTTTTTTAAATCTCTTTTTAAAAAAGAGCTTTGATTTAGTGCCTACTTTAGTAATCCTATATTGAGCCACATGGATTTTAGGTGAGAAAGACTTCATTTCAATCAAGCCAGGGTTCCTCTACCAGCCTTGCCCTTGAGTTAGTAAACTGCTTATGGTCTTTCATATTTTCAAGATGATGAGGGGTGTTCTATAGTTGTCCTTGATCCATTTGGGCATATATTGAGAAGAAGGTTGTTTTAACTAGTCCTCAGTTGACCATCTTCTCTATTTGCTGCTAAATGTTAACTTCTAGGTTATGAGGCCCAATCAGTTGTGGTGGTTTTTGTTTTTGTTTTTTACTATTTCTCTACCCTTTATGGACACAGGAATTCATTCAAGCCATAACTGGTATATAGTTGGTTAATTTTATGTGTCAACTTTGCTGGACCATGGTGCCCAGATACTTGTTCAAACATTATCGTGGATGTTGCTTTGTTTTTGTTTGAGATTAACATTTGAATCAGTGGACTTTGAGGAAAACAGGTTGCCCTCCATAAAGTGGGCAGACCTCATCCAATCAGTTGAAAGACTGGATAAAACAAAAGTCTGCCTCCTCTGAGCAAGAGGGACTTCTGCCAGCAGATGGCCTTTGGACTTAGACTGAAACATTAATTCTTCCCTGGGTCTCCAGCCTGCTACCCAGCCACACCTTGCAGATTTTGGACTTGCCAGCCTTCATAATTGCATCATCACACACACACACACACACACACACACACACACACACACACACTCTATTTGTTCGGTTGCTTTGGAGATCCTTGACTTAATCAGCTGGCTAAGAAAAACCCCATGGATTAAGACCGTTTCTTCTTCTACCACTTCCACTCTTGACTCAGAAGCTCCTCCACCAAGTCAGGCTGTTTAACACCCCATCTGCCAGGGCATGTTAAGAGCTGGTGAAGATATAGGAAAATGGCCGTTGTTGTCAGTGCTGGTAAGGGTGTGAACTGATCAGCCACTTGGGAGAACAACTTTAAAGTATTGATTAAAACTAAAAATGCCCAAGCCTGTGATACATTTAAACCTATGGAAGGAGTTGCAGAGGACGGAAATGAAAGGAAATATTTCCTAGAAAATGCTCAATGACTGCATCAGAAATAGTTCTGTTTTGGTGCCAAGGCAGTATGCTACCATACAAGGGAATGAGAGACAGCCTCTCAGTTCCACAGGATGAAGGTTTGGCTGCAAGGAACACTGAGCTACACGAGCCCCTCAAGAGCCTCAGTACCCCACTGAGCACAGAAGGAACAGACATAACTGGAAAAGTAGCAGTGGTTGGTGTGTCAGGCGAGGGGGGGGGGGGAGAGGGAAAGGGTGCCCAAACGTGGCTCAGCATCAGAGACAATGATACAGTGACTTCCGGATTTTTTACACACAGTACAGGCCTCAGAAAGAGACACAGTATAGGGCACACTGATCACAAAAGGATGAATCTGACAGATGCCATATGATCTTCTTTGAGGATGGGACTCCTAGAAATAATTAGGAGAATTCCATAGGGACAGTGTGGGAGGTGAGGGTAGAAATCAGTACAATGTGTCTGTGAAGTTAAAATGACCCATTTCAAGCCCCAAACTTTTGTATCCTTAGGAAGTATGGATTACTATAATATTGAGGAGATAAAAGCATTTTAATGTAAACTGGCCTCCCTTTCTGTCTCTTAACTATCTCTGCTTAATTGCCAGACCCCGGTATATTTCTTTTGGACTGACTCCTACACCGTGGGGAACCACATCAGTGCTTTAGGAAGTAGTAAAGGACCAGATGACATATAAGCAGGACATTTTAACTCTTTAAATGGGAAAACGATGCTTCTGATTTCTGTAAGCACTGTAGTCTTGGAAGACAAATTTTTATTACCTATGATTATGACCAACAACAAGGAAGCTGTGAAGCACAGCTTTTTCTCCCTGTGCAGCAGTCAGTGGACACAAAGGAAAGCTTGGACACTTACTGAAAGCACAGTGACCCCACTGTGGCAGGAACACATTTATTGATATGTTCCTAGATGACAAAAAATCAAAAGCAGAGCTATGTGTTCCCATTCCTAGATGGGAAACCCATGATCCAAAGAGGAGAAGGAAATTGCACAAGGGTTTCAGAGTGAATCCAGTACACCCAGCCCTCCTGGTGACTCCAGTTTTGCTATTAGGTTACGCTGCACCCCTCCCACTTGTAACCTACTGCAAGAGTGCCCACAATTCCCATAGCATCCGTGAACCTTGACATTTCAGTTCCTCCCCCAAAAAGGGCAGTAGAATGTACTCCTACGTTCTCTGACTTGGGGTCCAGTCATGTACCTTGCCTTGGCCATAGAAGAAGGTGTGCATGACTGGACACCTCACCCAAGTTGAGCCCTTGAGATACCTTGTTGCCATCCTCTCTCTTCCACCTCTGCTACAGGGGAGGGAAGAACTGCCTTTGCTACCCCCTGGTTCGTGTGGAGCAGATTCACTTCTGCTGGGCATAGTTCATATGAACTGGCAGCTGAGTGAGAAATGGCACCCGAAGACCAGCATACTCTCGAATGATTCACTATTTATATAGGCAAAACGAACACGATGCATAATCCCAGAGAATATATTTTCAAATGTTATTAAAATAAGATTCTGTAATTAGTCAATTAGGAAAATGCATAACATTTTATATTTTGTGAAGGAGAGAAAAAGTTCAAAGCTATTCTCTGGCTTTTAGCCTGTATCTTTTCTATGTTTTAACAGCTTTATTGAGATACAATTTCAATACCATATATTTACCTGTCTTTTGTGTACAATTCAGAAGTTTTAGTGTATTCACAGTGTTGCACAACATCACCATGGTGTAATTTTTGAACATTTTCAGTCCCCTAAAAGGAAAGCTTGTGCCCATTTGGAGTCCCTGTGTACCCCTAACCCCAGTCCTAGGCAAGTACAAATCTACTTCCTGTCTCCCAAATACTTGCTTTGAGGACATATCTAGCCTTCATCTTTTTAAACAGGTAGAAAACGGAATCACTATGATACAAAGATTTGATATTTTGAAACCTAACAAACGCTATACAGAATTATGCACAGGGCTTATTTTCAAAAGGAGGCGAACTTAGTGTTGTTAGAAAAATTTAGCATGGATAAAGGTTCCATTGCCTTATTTACAACGCACTGAACCATTCATGACACAAAGAAGGTTAAGCAGGATCCATATAAATGCGTGTCAGAGAGGGTTGCGTTGAGCTGCAGCTCACAGGTCCACCAGACATACAGCCAGTCATCTTTATATGGAGGGCCAGTCTGTGGGTCCTGTGTAACAGAGGGAGTACGGTCATTGGAATATGAAATATCCTGGGAAAGGCAAAAACAGTGTTTGTGCAAAAATACCTTGGTAGTCACGTCCAAACTCGTTCTGAATCCAGTCTCTGCATTTCTTACAGTTTCTGTCTAGACAAGAACATGATGTTTGCTGTCATGAATAGATAAGGAAAACCTGTGTGGGGCAAATACTTCGACAAGGATTCAATCAACATCGATGGGTTTAAATGACTTCAGCTCAACTTAAAAGACACCATTCAGATCATGGGGGGCGGGGGAAAAAAAAAAAACAACCAGCCATCCCTGTTTTTACGTAACATGAATATAACTTGATCACCAAACACTGAAATAATACACGGCAAGCTTACAGCTAATTTAACTGCCCTGAGATACGTGGACAACTTCCAGAGAGGCCCGAAGTGTCTTCAAGAGTATAAGTTGTAATTCCCAGAGCTTACACAGCGTAATGCATCTATCTTAAAAATAAACACACAGTTAAGGCATTTCTGACAAAATAGGCCTTCAGTGAGGTAAAATGGCCCTTTGAAGTGAGGAGAAAGAGTCAGGAGGAACAGAATAATTCATCACACCATGATAACTTCATAAATTCATGTGGAGATGGAAGCCTGTGTGAAATTAACTGGCAAAAGAATAATCTGTAGCATTCGCTAGCATATTCAAAGTCTACTCTTAAGTAGCCTCTTTAATAGCAGCCAGGAGTATCTCCAGATGGTGTCAAGTATGTCAGGCCCTGGTAGATGTGACCCCGTCATGACAGACCAAGAGCTTTTCCCTCATTGCTGTGCACCAGTTAAACTTGCTGATGAAAGATCCACGTGGGGCTGTTTGGCCCATCTGCCCTAATATTTCATCTCCGAGTTCCCCGGTTCAAACGCGGAGGGTCATCCAATGACCTATCCAGTGCTAAGTTTGAGTACCCAAATACCGCGTTAATGACAGTGCATGTATCAGCATGTTTACATAATATTTAACAGATAAAGAAAGCATTGGCAGAAGGTACACATTGATACTTGCAGCAGAAGAGTGAAGAAAATAATTTTTTTCTTGCTACGGCACATATGGTTCCACTTTCATGGTTCTGTCTCCCGGGTTAATGACATCCCACCATATGCCCAAGAGCAAGAAGTGATGGAATGGACATGCTGCTCAAACAGACTGAAACAAGCTGAATCGTGTGTCCTCGGCCATAAAATGCCATTCAAGTGACCCCATAACTTGACATCTGCCCACATCTTGTAGACATTTGGGGCCAAGTTGCCCATTTGTTTCTTTCTGATTGAAACGTAAATATTGTACATGAAAACATTTACAAGTACAGTCTTCTTTTTTTACAGACTGGGGAAAGGCCAGGTCAGTTGGGTACCAGTTATATAGCCGTACTTTGTGATACTTTTAATGTGTCTTGATAAATCACAGGCTTCAGTTCAAAACAATTAAGTCCCTGTAATTGACATGAAAACTAGTACGTAATTTTTTTTTCCCTCAAAGTATAAAACAACCCGTTGGAAACATAATATCATTTGTGCGTGTCAGTAGACCATTCAACCAGTATTTCTGGATCCTGATTGATCCCTGCTTTTATTTGGTTGAGTCTCTCTACCTTGTGATATTCCACAGGGCACCTGAATATGATAAACATGGAGAGAAGTATAGAGATACGCAGTCTCTTGCCTCTTTCTTTCAATTGAATTAAAAAAAATCTGTCAAAGCGGTATCACTGGTATTTTCCTTTATGTTTATTCAAACGTAGCTATTTTGTCATTGACAAGTAGCAAGATAGTTACACTAAAAAGTCCAGAGTTCAAATAGTCCTTCTCATTGTGACCTTTTGGCTTTTGTTTACAAGAGAAATCCTACAATGGATACTCACAATTCTGTACTAAACTTAATTTGCCTTTCTTCATGTCTTTGTAAATTTATGCCTTTAGCACCATCTGTCCAGGGAAGAAAATGTGATGTTAAGTGACACAAAGTAAGGATATTGAAAGGAAAATGAAACTTGCAAGAAAGATGTGAGTTTCCTCTTCCCCCCTACAACTTCATGACACCTTCCTGGATTTTATTTGGGGAAATAATTACTTTGTGACAAATTGACTTGTTACTATTTCTCTGCGGAGAAAGCACAATTTTAGAGGAAGATGGCTAGTAATGTGTGGTCATAACGCTAGGTTCTGAGCATCCCATTAGTGGGCTGATTCAAAACCCACCTGAGGATAGCTGATCCAAGTGTAGGCTTTAGTTGTTTACATAAAAATTAGTTTAGATAGTCACAGAAATGATCTGACAAATTTAGCTGAAATTGTTTTAGTATTGTGTGTATCCGATAGGACTAAACATTGAATAACAAGTAATGAAACAGAAAACTAAAGCTGATTGTTATTTATTTTTTTTTAACATGCCTGAGCTTTATGGCTTTCTGTTGGAATTAGAATAATACCTGAGTCTTTGCCATGATTGACAAGGGCCCAAATAATCTTGCTCCTGACTACATCTCTGCTACTGTTTCCTTTCCAGATTCCCTTGCTCATTTCCATAAAGTTCTTTGCCTGAACCAAGCCCATTCCAACTTAGGGCTTTGCACACATTTGTCTCTGTTCTCGTGTTCCACAAGGCCTCTTCCCTCTCTCCCCTCAGTCCTTGATTTAGATGTCACCTTCTCCATAGGCTTTTCTTAAGCACCTGTCAACAGTAGCACCCTGCTTGTCCACTACTCTTTGTCTCCTTAATTTGTTTCTCCTTAAACTGTTTCTTCCTAGCACTTATCATTTCTTAACATGTATTACACCTTTATTTCATATTCTGTCTTCTTTCCCCACTAAGAAGAAAGTACCATAAAGGAATTGTTTTGTTCATCATCTTATTAACATTATATTATTTACCTCACTTTTAATAGTTAAACTGGCTTTTTATATATTCTTCAATTAATAGTACTCACCTGTTTTAAGATAGAAATGTTCTATTGTCCAAATGTACCACCTTTTAAAGCAAGGCCACTCTGTGATCTTTTCACATTAATTTCATGTGTCACTACACTTAATTCATAAGAAATCTAGCACATAAGAGAACATTATTAAGGTATTTTTAAAACCCTATTTCTTAATTTGAAAAAAAAATGTTTATTAAGCATTTACTCTATGCAAGGCATTATACTAGTGCTTTGACTCATCTTCAAATTAACCATCTATGGTAGATACCATTGTTACCAGCATTTTACAGAAAAATAAATCAATAAACAGAACTGGATGATACTGAGAAGAACGTGGTAAAGAGGGAGGTTTTTAAAATACAAGTGACAGGGGTAATGATTTCGGCATTGTGTGGAGGGATTTGAAAGAGGTAGTAGGTGCTGACGTTCAACAGGAAGAGGGAAGGGCCTCTGTTTCAGAGTACTAGGAAAGGAGGAGTAAGTATTGGTTGTGGTTGCAGTTTGTTTGGTTATAAGGCACACCAGCTTTCTTCCCTAGGAGAAGGCTTTTGTTATCTTCTCAGAGTCAGAGAAAATGTTTGAGGAGCACAGAAAAAGTTATTAGAAGACTGCAAGGGAAGAAGAGGGATGGGACAGCAGGCTAGGGAAACAGACTGCTTAGCAGCTCTGAGCATCCAGATGAGACTAGAGATTAAATTTTCAAGGGATCCTGGCTGCACATAGGTGCCATTAATTCCAGTAGCCCTCGGCAGCCTGAATGTACACATTAAGAGTGCTGTTACCACGCTCAGATATCACCTCACGCCAGTCAGAGTGGCTAAAATGAACCAATCAGGAGACTATAGATGCTGGAGAGGATGTGGAGAAACGGGAACCCTCTTGCACTGTTGGTGGGAATGCAAAGTGGTGCAGCCGCTCGGGAAAACAGTGTGGAGGTTCCTCAAAAAATTAAAAATAGATCTACCTTATGACCCAGCAGTAGCACTGCTAGGAATTTACCCAAAGGATACAGGAGTACTGATGCATAGGGGCACTTGTACCCCAATGTTTATAGCAGCACTCTCAACAATAGCCAAATGCTGGAAAGAGCCTAAATGTCCACCCACTGACGAACGGATAAAGAAATTGTGGTTTATATACACAATGGAATACTACATGGCAATGAGAAAGAATGAAATGTGGCCTTTTGTAGCAACATGGATGGAACTGGAGAGTGTTCTGCTAAGTGAAATAAGTCATACAGGGAAGGACAGATTCCATATGTTTTCACTCCTTTGTGGATCCTGAGAAACTTAACAGAAGTCCATGGGGAAGGGGAAGAAAAAAAAAAGGTTAGAGTGGGAGAGAGCCAAAGCATAAGAGACTCTTAAAAACTGAGAACAAACAGAGGGTAGACGGGGGTGGGAGGGAGGGGAGGGTGGGTGATGGGTTTTGAGGAGGGCACCTTTTGGGATGAGCACTGGGTGTTGTATGGAAACCAATTTGACAATAAATTTGATATAAAAAAAAAAAGAATGTTGACTGTTGAGGGGTGCCTGGGTGGCTCAGTCGGTTGAGCGTCTGACTTTGGCTCAGGTCATGATCTCGCGGTTGACGAGTTTGAGCCCCACGTCGGGCTCTGTGAGGACAGCTTGGAGCCTGGAGCCTGTTTTGGATTCTGTGTCTCTCTTTCTCTCTGCCCCTCCTCAGCTCATGCTCTGTCTCTCTCTATCTAAAAAATAAAATAAACATTAAAAAAATTAAAAAAAAAAAGAATGTTGACGGTTGGATTCATTTAGAGATGGGGTTTCCATGATGTGTGAAGCAAAAGAAAGTGGGAAAAAGGAGTTGAAGATACTGATAAGAAGTAAAGGGTCTTGTGTGAAAAGAAAGGAAAGGAAAGACAGAAGGATGCTGATAAGTAGGAGGAATCTGAGGAGTAGGAAGGAACTAGAGCATGGCTGTCCAATGAAACTTTCTTTAATGACGGCAATGTCCTAGATCTATCGTCGTCCAGTATGGCAGTTGCTAGTGTTGTGTGGCTGTTTGCACTTGAAATCTGGCTAGTGAGACTGAGAACCTGAATTTTTAATTCTATTTATTTTTAATGAATTTAAATCTAAATGGGTACATGTTGCTAGTGGCTACCATCCTGGATTGCTTAAGGACTTCGGGACTAGAGATCCTCGTGAAGATGAGCTACTATATGAGAGCAAATTAGTGGAGAGGCAGGAAAATGGAGAACTGTGTTCAGAAAGTGATGTGCAAACACTGTTGTTCCCTGCCCAAACATCTGTTCCCCTCCTCTTTTTTAAGGCCTCAGTTTTTATTTTGATGTCTACACCTCATGAAGCCTGTATGTGGTAGGGGGAGCTAGTCCTAACCCCGGTTCTAGGGGTTTGGATACATGTGTTAGACTTCTGCTAATCAGTTCACAGTAATCCAGTCATGAGCCAATGTCCCTAGTTCTGGGGTGAACATCGGGCCCAGTGTGCATCAGTGAGAGTGAAGAAGACCTTTTCTGGAAATTTCAGGTAAGGGACTTTTCTTTCTCCTCCTCTATGGTACAGCATACAGCATGAAGCCCAGAACGATACATAATTTTCCACCCTGAGGATGCTGCTGAGGAATTCAGGAGGCAGAAATGGAAAGAAACTGGATCCCATGAAACCATATCAAGACACTGAGGCAGTCTGGCCCTAAGGTGTATCCTATGTATGGGCTTTTCTACTTGATAACTCAAAAAATCACCTTTACAGCTTAAACTAGTTTTTGTTACCGGCGGTATACAGAGGCTTAGCTGATAGAAGTGGTGTATCTGATTTCATAATTTCAGAGATGGGAGAAATTCCAGGAGCGGAAATATTGGTCGTGGTATGGGGTGACAGTATGGCAGAGTTGATGGCCAATGGAGATCAAGAGGTCAAGCATGTGAGAGGCCAGAATATTGAAGGCTGCCCTTGCCATCCATGACGATGATAGCACGATTTGGGGTTAAGCAGAACCACAAGTTAGGTGCCAGATCTTTAGAGGAGTAAGCATTGACTGAGATTTCAGTGAGTATTAACAAGGAAGTGATGGTGGGCATTGCTTCAAGGCATCGAGCCTTCTTCGCTTCCCCTTTCCTCTTTCCTTTCCTTAATGTGTGTTTTCAAAATGATTTAAGAGACTATATATATGTATATACACACACACAGATGTGTGTGTGTATATACATATATGTATGAAATGGTACATTATATGTATATGACATATTATACATATATATATGTATATACATATATATATATATATATATATATATATATATATATATATATATATATATATATTGTGTGTGTGTGTGTGTAGCAATATGAAAAATATATATAGCATATATATAAGGGTGAGGTCAGTGCACAAAATACACACTAGAACATCCAGCACATTTGCTGAAGCTAAGCCACAGTTTGGTTCTAAGTTTTCTATTCACTCATGGTCTAGTCTCTTCTCCTTAGTCTCTACATATGAAGGTTTCATAAGGTCTGGCAACTTGATCAGCTAAGCTCTCCTTTAATTATTAGTTTCCATTATGTGCCCAAGGTCAAAGAGCTAGTAATAGAGCCCAGGTTTTGAAGAAAAAAGCTCCAGATTCCCAGCCCTGCAGGCTTCCCACTAGACCACATTGCATCTCGAATACAGAGTAATTTCGCGGTAGACATCCTTTTTCCTGGACTGCAGGGTCACAGGAAAACCAAAGAGCTCCTGGGGTATTTTTGTTCGTGACTCTGAACCCTGGTGACTGAGGGTGGAAAAGAGTCTGACAGACACACCAGGCCCCTGGTGGACCATGTCTGGACAGCCTGGCCGAGGAGAGGAAGTTCTCCAGCTGCTGATCGCCAGGGAGTCCCTGTGCTAAGGTAGCAAATGCTCTACACGTCAGGATTAAGGTGGTTTGGCAGCGGCTTGGAGGAGGGGGAACTGCAGTGTGCCAACCCCTACCAGCCCTGGAAAGTTTGTGCCCTTGGTGGCTTGAAAGATAAACATCTGGCCACATCCTGTCTATGGGCAATCTTTTTGCCCACTGCCTCAGTTCACCACCCTACCCCTGTCCAGCCCATCTCAAACTCTAAAGTCCTTGTGAAGTGCAACCCCCATTTTATCCAAGAACTCGGCATCTGTGTGAGTAAAAACATCTCACTGCAGACTACTTAAAACACCAGGAATCTGAGCCACTACTCTCCTTATGTATTCCTTGATGTATTCTTCCACCTAAGGGAGGGTCCTATGATGGGGGCCTCCACGTAGATGCTGGGTTCCTGAGATGTATCCAAAGTTGTTTCGAGGGGGATGGAGAAAACACGTAAGTGCATCCTCTGTCCTCCTGGTTATATACATCTGCATTCGGGATTCTTGGATGGAAAAATGGTGCAATGATTCAATACAGTGGTAACCTCCCGCATTTCTTCAGACAGTTGTTTTTAAACTTCACTGGGTTCCTATTCATTTGGTCCCACAGATGAATGCATATGTGCTCATACCACATCACTTTCATGTGACATTTCAGAGGGATGTCACAGCCCCTTGAGAAACTCACACTTGGATCACCAGAGGAAGAATTTTAGTTCTCTAACGCTATTTTGGACAGCTTAGGCAGTATCAGCTAGAGGTTGTAAAAATAAATTGTTGAAAAGGCACTAACCTTCTAAGCGTCCAGAGACATAGGTTCATGTCCCACCTTCACCACTTACAAGCTGTGTGACTTTGGGCTGTATATCAGTTTCCTCGGTGTAAAATGTGGATAATAAGGCCTGCTCTGCCCATCTAATGGAATGTGAGGATCAAATGAGAAATATATAAGATGTTCTATATAATCTACAAGGAACAAAGTCTGCATAACAGGAAACGGGATCTGACCTGCTTGATTGGTGAAGTTTCTCACTGTCATACGTTTCTTGCTCTTGCATTCTCCTCAGGGCCAGTGCCAAGTGCTGACCTCCTGCTTCCTTCTAATTGGGTAAAGCTTCCAATAAACGTGCCAGGCTCTAGATCACTGCATGCCAGCTTCTACCATGTTTATTACATATGTCCTGAGTATGTTGCTAGACATTTGTTCTAAAAAGGGACCATTTGGAGACAAAAATTAGAAGCGTTTTGTTAATGATTTGATAATGAATTAGGTTCAACATTCACAATTGATTATTGGGGCGCCTTGGCGGCCCAGTCGGTGAAGCGTCCAACTTCGGCTCGGGTCGTGATCTCACAGTGTGTGAGTTCGAGCCCCATGTCAGGCTCAGTGCTGACAGCTCAGAGCCTGCAGCCTGCTTCGGATTCTGTGTCTCCCTCTCTGTCTGCCCTTCCCCTGCTGGCACTCTGTCTCTCTCTCTCAAAGTAAATAAACATTAAAAAAAATTAAAAAGAAACAATTGATTATTTATAAAGGCATATATTAGTGCTAACTGTGACATTTGTGAGTTCTCCACCTCCTCCTTCCCAACATAAACACACAAATGCATACGATGAAATAATGTGGAACTTCTTTAGGCAGGCAAGGCAGCATTTTTATCCCTCCTCTAAATCCCTGCACATAGGCATAGACCAGGGTCACAGACACAGAGTTGTCCTATTCATCATATAGGATCTTATCGTTAATATACATCGTTCTGTAATCTTCTACAAGAGTCTCATTCCTGCCATCTCATTAGGACCATATTTAAAAATGGGGGGTTACTTGATATGTTAAAAAAAATAAAATCATACATAATAATTATTCTTACTATGAAATAGGAATGGCAATCCTTTGCATCTGTATCTTGCACAGAAAGTCCTTTATGTCCATTATTCTGCATGTTGCCACGTCGAATATGACAGGATACGTTGGGAGGCCTGATGGGCTTCTAGTGGGTGAACAGAAGTCAACTTGATGGAAAGGGCAGAGGGAGGCAAAGGCTGCATCCACTCCCATTAGAGATGAGGTGCTGTAACCCCACAGGTCAATGGGCCAAGGCCCCTCTATCCCCAAGATGAGAGCTGCCTCCATTGGGAGTCAGTGATTTATGTGATCCTTACTGCAGGGAAGAAAAGTGACAGGAGTTGCTCAGGGATTTCACGTCTAGACAGGGCGGTGTCTGAGGAAGCCAGTGCTCTCCTCCAGTTAATCTGAGAATACTTTGGCAAATTTCGTTCTCTTTTTACCCTGTGAGGAAATGAGGAGTTTGTTTTGCCTGTGACAAAACCCATAACCTTTAGGATATTGCTGAATGAGCAGACCTAGATTATTTTTAGTCCTCCTCTCAAGCCTGTGGCTCACTTCTTATTTCCATCCTATTGATGAAGAGCTGAAGAGGCCTAATGTCAGAAAAGGAGTAAAAACAGGAATGCATTAGATACTCCTCACAGTGTGATCTTGCTGAAAGTTCACCAAACCTCTGTGATGTGTGACCTTGGGTACCCTGTAGACTTCCACTCCTGGCCTGAGGCAAACAGGGACATTGAGGACGGAAGGATCGCTACTTTACCGGTTGTCTTCAGGGACTGTGCCTTGTGCCCTGTGCTATACAGGCATTCACTCTGAGTAGTCACTTTAGAAATTTTACTAAATCTTTATTAAATCTTAACAGCCATTACTGGAGAAGCCAAGATTTGAGAGCAGAACGTAATTTTTTTTTTCCATGCAAGAAGTTGGGGGGAGGGGGGCGGTAAGTGTATCTTATGCAGTAAAAGTGAAGAAATCTGAGGAGCCCCATTTAAGTGTTTTCCTCCTTTCCTCTGGAGCTCCCATCTCTTCCTCCATGGGCAGCAGTAATACCATGACGATGGGGCCAAAAGTATTTAAAAACATTTTAAAGTTACCACCGAAAGGAGAAAACGGTACATTTACACTCGTCTTTCTCCGCTTAATGGCATTACCAGAGATGCCTTGTCCCCCTTGGGCCATAAATTGAGACATCACTCAACAGTTGTCCTGGCAGATTTCCCCCAAAAAGGCCACTTATGAAGTGACTAATCGTATTGGAGGCTAATTTACTGAACATTTAAAGCCAATGGGTCGGGGGGATTAGGAGACTATGAACCTGGGATACAATCCATTATGCCCCCAAACTAAGGACTCAGGTCTGGCTCATCCTTGCACCCTCTCCAAGGAGACAAGGTCAGTTTTCCTCTCCCATCAAACTGTAGAAGTCACTGCCTGGTTGGGGAAAGTCACCATATTAGGAGCTTTAGACTAAGGCATGCAAAAGCCCTGGTCTTTCTGATCTGGAATGGACATTAACTTTTTCCCTGGGCAGTTTTAGTAAGAGCACTGGGGGTACGCTTGAGGTCAGAGAGGAAATGAAGATTAGAAGTGTAATGTAATATTCATTTCCCCAAATTTGGATAACCCAGTGACTTAAATCAAGGAGACCTTAATTCTGAACCCTATATGGAGCCTCCTCATATTCCAGAGCTCACCTCCTGAGCCACCTCTCTCCCCTGCGTACTTTCTGCTCTTGGAAAGGAGCTTGGCTATAGGGAAAGCTATTAACATTCATGTTCCTCTGGAAGTCTGTGTCATAAAGTAAGGAGCCTGACCTCTTTGGAAGAGGGGAGCCGACAACAGACTTTTTGGAGAGGTGTGGACATCACTCCCATCTTCTACCGTACCAAGTAGTAATGTAGACCATTCTACCATATGTTTGCCCCCCACCTTCATGTGCCAGTATGTTCTCACCCCCTCCCCCCAGTGCCGTTTCTGGCCAAATGGCAGCTATACTGTAATCCAAGTATAATTTCGTCAAGCTGTATATCCTTGTTCGACAATCACATACACAGCAGCTTTTTATCTCTTGCAAAACTCTTGGAGATACTGTAAGATGGGAGGAATATCCACTCACAGCCTCATATGTGAAGTGGCCTAAAGAAAAAGGAGCTCAGTTAAAGAGACCGTCACCTCACAGCCATGCCTTACGCCTGAGATGCCCTAACGCTGTTGATTGAGATTCAGCTGACGAGAGCTTTAGCAAATCGATTAATATCACAAGATGACTCAGCAAATCTCTGACACCTTCTCTTTGGCAACAGACTGCTTTTTAATTTCTTGCCGCTGGATATTCAGTTTGAGTTGAGGGAGAGTGCAGTATGTTCTGTGAGTGAATTCCAGCTACGAGAAGGGAGAAAAGAAGTGGGGTGTGGGGCAGAGGGAACAGCTAATGTGCCAGAGTGTCTATGAGTGTAAAGTCACGTACTTGAGTGTTCCACTGCCAAGAAGAATTAAAACATGCAGGTGCCTTTGTGCAGAAGTGACCACATTATGCAAGACAACATAACAACACTCCTGTGCTGGTATTAAAGGGTTCTTTGAATGTGAAGTTGCTATAAAATGACTAATCCCAAATGAAGAAAATTCTTCAGTGTTTCTGAAGAATTCAATTGATGGTGTGAGTATCGTAGCCTCTGCTTACCTACCTTGATTAAAATTCTTAACCCGGTTTTTCTAAAGGCATTTCCAAAGGCTAAGAAACTCCCATCACAAAGCTTTCATTCCTGTGAAATGAAATGAAAACGTTCATTCAGCCCCTACGTACAATTAAAAGAGATCTATAACCGTGATAGGAATTAAAGTTAATATTCTACCCCCAGACCTGAGAGTCAGTAGAATTCGATCAATACCTGCCTGGTGGGCAGTGGGAAGAAGGAAGGGTTTTTAACCTATGTTAAACAATTTTATTTTATTCAGCAAAACCAGTTGTGAAAGATGTGATAATGAATAAATTCCTGTGAAGCTTAGAGTTTATAAAAGAGATACAAACGTCTGTAAAGAATGAGAAAGCATGACAGGAGAGTTCATCTACTGTGAGAGCACAGAAAAGAGAAAGCATAGAGTGTGGTTTATTGACATTCTCCTTTAATTTCAATCATCACTACCATTGTGACACAAAACCGATTTCAGATGTCAAAAAATATTTATTGGTTGATGACATTGAAACCAATTCGACTGTGCAGAGCATGCGCTCTGCTCCGTTATGTTTTAGTTTGGTTTCTAACTTCCTAACTTTGTGACCATGGACTATTTATTTTTAACCTCTTGTTGCCTCAGTTTCCCCATCTCTAAGATGGGGATAATAATAATACCTACCTATCTTACAGGGTTGTTCTGAGGATTAGGAGGGTTTATATAGGGGAGGGTTTGGGGCAAACAAGTGTCCAGTGGGCTAGTTACTATTGCAGTATTATCAGCTCAACAGAAAGCGTAATGAATCATTTTCCTCTTTGGATATACAAGAGAACAGCAACAACCAAACCCAGGAAAACTTGCCTGAGGTTCTGAAGGCCTATTCTGAATATTATCATATCTGAATAGGGTCTAGTGCATATACATTGATGAAATAGGAAATCTGTAATGTATGAGCCCCAGGAAGTCAGGGAAATGTCATGTGGGATTTGCCCTTGCCTAAACAATAGGCCAGTAGCTAAATTATTTTAAAAAGGCCCTTTGTCTGCCTTCCCTCTTCCTTTCCACCCCTTTCATTTTTTTTCTCCTTATTTTCTAACTGGGGACGTGCTTTCATGGGACTGTAGTCATCTAACAGACATGCAAACAAGAAATTGCTATGCAGAGTGAGGGAAAGAATGTGTTCTTCTAGGGTGGCCACGGCAGAAGGAGTGGGGTGAAGGCGGTTGAGGCAGAATTTGCGATGGGGGTGGTGTTTGTGCTGAACCTCAAGTGATGAGGAAGCATGGAACCCTCCATGAGAGCAGTGCAGAAAAGATTGAGGAGAATAGCCACACCTGTCAAATGTGCTGATAGCAGTTCAAGCATCAAGCTCTGTTCTTGTATGAAAACATGACTTTATCATACCACCCTGGACACGGCATAAGTAAAAAGAAAGAAGAGATCCCAGCCGTTCTAGATAAGTAGGATTGAAGTGATCACACTGTGTCATTTTCACATTTTAATTCAAAGAGAAATGACGTGAGAGAATATTCCTTGGGAATTTTAAGGCAAACTGGAATGCATCCTACTCCTCTGTTTCATCTACTATCAATTTCTTAACTTCATCTTTGTATTTTATCTGCACAAGGGGTTTCATTTTTTACAGGGTTACGGTCGCTGTTGGAGATTTATAAGCTGGAAGGAGTTAGGTCCTCTCCAAAACAGACATGAAGAGTTGAAGTATTGAGGGCGGATTGAGTTTAAGTGCTTTTAGTGTTTATTTGAATAAAACACGTCCACTTTTCGTGCGTTTACCTAATGGCATTTCAGAGAAAGAGTAGAAAGTTTATAGCAGAGAGAAATCTTACTTATTGAGGGATTTGTGTGACAGGCAGTCACTGAATCAGACAAAATAAATTAACAAAAATTTAATTAGCTTGTATCATTCTTGTCAAAACTGACAACTAAAACATGGAGAAAAGATCATGTTTTCTCCAGAGAGTGTTTTTTTTTTTTTTTTTTTTTTTTTTTCGTCTGAAGAGAAACTTTGACTTCTACAACTATTTATAGATTTCACATGGACTGCTGTTTCCTACATCTCAGGAAGATTCAAGAGTCAAGTCACAAATGACCAGGAGATTTTCTCCCCCCACTCCCCACCCAGGCTCTATAGAGCCACTTGCCTACTTCTGTGCATTTTAGCTGTGGAGTTTGCTCTCTGACCCACTCTCTTTTTTTATGGGGTTTATGAATGAGAGCCCAAGGACTCTCCCCTGGTCAAGCTCTATCTACCAACTCAGCAGTTACCACAGGGTTTTGGTGCAGCGAGCCCACTGGAGAGTGCCAGCAAGATGACTCAAAGCAAGTCATTACAACCCATCAGTCACTGGACGTGGGGATTATCCATCCCCGGGGCCACTCAGGGGAGCTGCCTCTTCCCCTTTCCCCTTCCCATCACACTGCTGCTACAGTACCAGCAGACCTCGGGGCTGCCTCCTGGCGATGGGACTGTGAAAGCCCACAGCGAGTTTCAGAGATGGAAGTCTTTATGTCTGTCTCTAGGAGCTACCCCAGCAGCAGCACCACCAGCGCCACCCCAGCGGCTCCAGGGCCTCACCAGCCCCTACAAGGAAGAGCTTCTGTGTGTTCCGGCAAGTCTGCTTACCTCTTCTCTCCCAGAGAGCCTTCCTCGGCTTCTCTACGCGTTCTCACATAAAACACTCCCATTCTCTCTCTTGGGTCCCTTGCTTCCAGCAGGGGACCTTATGTAGAAAGTGATCAGAAATAGAGATCTACTCATAGTGGGGACAGTTACCTCTTTGGGCAGAGAGGAGATGTCTACACGACATCCTAGATCGTGTAGCTGGAGTTTTAAAGATGCATTTTCTTAAAGGAAAATCCCATGACATTTCTATACACTTTTGGTCTTCTGGCTCAGCAGACACTTATAACTAGTCTGGAAGCCATTATTTGAAACAGAGTGAAGCAACAAGTTAAAAATGTTTATTCTCATAAAAACAAACTGTATAGAGGAAGGCATGCTAGATAGAAAATGTTTCCAAACTCCTGGTGCAGACATAAGGTGAGCCATTTGGCTTAAAGAAAATCATGGCAGTAATAATTAGCACTTGCAAATTGCTGGCATAGTGTTAGGCATTCCTAAGTGTTGTACATATCACCATCTTTGGGGAGTAAATTCTCTTGTCTTTATTTCACAGAGGAGGGAACAGGAGTTTTGAGCCCTTCAATAACTTTCCCAAAGTCACACAGCTTGAAAGTGGTAGAATGTAGATATTTATAGCCCCTACTCTACCTTCCTCCCCGCTCCTGTTTGAGTTGATCTTATATGATATAATTTCAATATAGAAGTGAGACACTTAGGAAGAACTTCACTGCTTGGATTCCCCCATCTTCTACAGTAAAAAGGAAGGAAGAAAACATTCTTTATAATCATTCAAAAGTCAATGGTTCTCTACTGGGGATGTGTTTGTCACCCCTACTCCCTGCCCCCAGGGGACATTTGGCAATGTCTGGAGAACTTTGGGTTGCCACAGATGCATCAGGGATGCTACTGACATCTACTGGGTAGAGGCCGTGTATGCTGTTAAACATTCTGCAATGCATAGAACAGCCTTCCACAGCAAAGAATTATCTGGTCCAAATAGCAACAGCAGTGAGATTTTGAAACCCTGGTATTAGTGAGAGTATTACACAGTATTTGTAAATAAAACCTAGAGAAAACATTGACGTTCTAAATGAATTACTTATTATTATATCCTTTCTTGTTTTCTTTATTATACTAAATTTATCACTTAATGTGTTTTCTTATTGGGTATACAATTTGGCACCAACATACCCGTTAGTAAGCTTTGCCTCCCAAGAGATACTATCAACCCCTCAGGGAAAGGCCCAGATATTCTATTTGCTTGTGACTGTCATGAGTGCAGTAGAGTCTTAGAAGATCCATAATCAGCACTTCTGGTTGGAAACGAAACTTTTTTCCAATCAGAGGTAAAGCAGTCATGGTTTGTAAATTCTCAAGGGGATTGGGAGACCACGCCTTTCAGCAAATACTACTGAGTAGAAAGGCATCTCATTTATATCAGGGGGAGCACACTTTAGAGGTTGCAGCGGGTCCGTGTGCCATCTTTAGCAAACATGGGAACATGGAGAATATTACATTTAACAAATTATCAATTTTGTACATAGGAGTTATAATTTTCAGCCTAAGAATGTACCTAGAATATGTATTTTCTCCAACAAAATGACACGTGCTCTCTCCCACTTTCTCTTCTACAACTATTTTTTTTTTCTTTCTTTCTCCTTTATGGAGAAATACTGAGCGAACATTTACTTAGCAATTAGGACTTCATGGCAAAACTTTCAAAGCTGTGCTGGGCACAGAGTCAAAACCTACATTTGGTGGCGAGGTTTTAAGTGCCCACAATGAACAGGAGTCTGTATAGTTTTCCTCTCCCTCACTGGGTGGCTTTAATGCCATTTCTAGAAACAAAAGGATGAATATGTGGGATGTCCTGGGAGAACTTGTCTGGGAGAATTTTGCTCTCAGGTTTTATTAGACTTTCCATTATTTTTGGTCTGTCGGCATTTTCATTATTTAGAGACGTCCCCAATGTGGATGGTGATTATATGGAAAACAGTAGCAAATGCCAAATAAATTCAAAACTCTGGGTATATTTCTAGACAGTGATTGCTGCTTCAGGGATTGCCTTTCTCTAACTGGAATTTTCATGCTGAGCAAGAGAGTAAACGGGGCCTTTGCATTTTTGTTTTCATATTTGTTGATGGCTTGATTCTCTTGCCACCTGCATGGGTTTTATTTACTTTGTGGATTAGCCATAGAGAACAGTTAGTCCTAGGTTGTCTCAATTTCCTATCTCTGTATCTACATGTGTATCTATGTGTGCATCTGGCTTCATCACTTAAAATTTTATGTCCTAGAAATACAAGTTGATTCTGAAGCAGTCCCAGGTAGCCAGTCCCCAGACAAAACTTTGAAAATGAGTAAAGTTTCAAAATTCCTTTTTCATGCTTGCCACTTGACTCCAGAGTTCTCGGAGGATGGTGCGATCTTGAGCTACAACCCGCCGTCTATCCAAATTTCTCCACGAACAGCCGGGGAAACCGAGGTCTAGATCTATCCAAGGCTGGCAAGAAATCAGCAGCAGGACTGATGTTAAATTCGTATTTCCTGGCTCCTCTCCCAGATATTAAAATAGCGGGGTGATGACTGTTTCTTAGGGATGCATTTGAAAATGTGCATTCTTTAGGTAGGAGGTCTTTCTAAGTTGAAGACACTCGGACTCTGGTGAATGACATCTGGTCCCCTTCCCGCACTGCAAAGTTCTCACTCCTTAATTATTCAGCTCTCGGCTACTGTCATGCTGAAAAACAACAGCCTATAGGAATTCCCTCTTCATTACCTATCCCTGAAAACATCTCATTGATTCACCCAATATTCACTCTGTTTGCGTTTTGTGCCAGGCACTAGTGTTAAATCAACGAACAACAACAGCAAAGAAGTGGTCTCCTGGACTTTGTGGAATTTTACGTGTTTAGCTCGCTTTAAAGGCTAACTACTTATGCTGTGAAATCCAGAGCCCACGTGACTGCCTCTATAATGGTGCAAGTTTTACCTTTTAAAAAAGCCTCGTTTCAGTAGTTTATGTGAATGTATTCGTGTGTCCTTAGTCTAGCGGTTCCACACGTAATAGCTGACTTATGGTTAATTGGATTTTTGCAATAAAATAAGGAGACATGGCTATGAAGTATTAGCATATTTTAAAGAAAAATTTGGAAATCATTTTATTTTTTATTTGGTTATATTTTAGAGAGAGAGTGGGGGGCCTAGCCGGGGAAGAGGGCAGGGGGTGGGGTGGGGAGAGACTCTTAAGCAGGCTCCATGTTCATCATGGAGTCTGATGCGGAGCTCGATCTCACCACCTTGGGATCATGGCCTGAGCCGAAACCCTGAGTCAGGTGCTGAACTGACTGAGCCACCCAGGCGCCCCTGGAAATCTTTTTATTTCATTTTTACAGAAGGGCTTGTGTTGGTATAAAAGAGAAATGATGCTGTGGCAACTCCAACTTAATTAGGCAGCATTTGAGTAGAAGAACAATTTCTGTGAAGTAAATGGGGAGGGAAGAGTGGAATGTGTGGGTAGAGGGAGAGGGCTGTGCAAACACTGCCATCAACACATTAATTCACATTACACTGGGTTTCAAGGACAAACTCCAGAATCCTCCTCAATAGCTGACAGCCACCAAATATGAGAGGAAATGTGCTCTCTCTGCCTTGCGGGGTTCAGTCAGCTTTTTATACCTTTAACCTGACAGATTCAGTCAGACTAAATATAAAGACGGTAAAAAGACTGTAGACGTCTTGAGGACGAGAAAGAGAGACCGAGATGAGAGAGAAGGAGAGAGCAAGAGGGAGGGCAAGAGAGAGGTTTATTTTCAGGAGGCTGTTTCATTTCAAGAGATAGAATGTAACCACCAGATGCTACTGAGACTGCGAAGATGGCCGACAGCCAGCACAGGTTGAGTGTTGGGAATGGGCCTGCTTTCTTCTCCTTTCTGTCGGCATCACGGACAGGCCGAAAACAGCCAGAGGTCTGAGAAATGTGACCACGCCCAAAATCTTATCTAATAAGCAGACTTCTTCACTCCTCTTTTTTTTTTTTTTTTTTTTTAATTTATTTTTTTTTTGTCCTTGTAAAATGTAAGTGGTCTTGCTTTAGTCTCCTCCATCAGGGGATCTGTTCCAAAATTGAACTTATGTTTGCGGAATGACAGAGAAACGGACATATTTTACTTCAGCCTCCAACTGGATTGTAGGAAAATAGATGTTTTCTCTTTTGCTTCAGATGTTCTGATGCTGCCAAGAATATATTTGATGGATGTGTTTTATTTACATCTAGCTTTTATTTAAGGTGAGCAAAGTAACTTCAGCTTTGAACTTTTTGAAGAGTCTATAGCTCCTAATTAGTAGGCCACATTGTGTCATATAAACTAGCTGTTTTATCAAGTATTTGAGGTAGAAAATGAAGAAGGAGGGGGAAGGGGGGGGAAGAGAATGAATGTAATCCACTCACATCCTACACAATGTGGAAGCCACACACCACACTGTAAAACTCAGTGGAATGTTAATCTCTCTGATAAGGTCTTTATAAATTCTCAAATGGACCAAGGTCTCTTCAATAACAAAAGTATCTCAAAATGCCCTCAATACCATGTATCTGAATATGTTTCCAGCTGCTTATAGTGCTTGATGTAACATAGTTGCCATTGTGAGTCCCTGTTCTCTCAAGGCTGTTTCTGCAGGAACAAAGTGCACTTGACTCAGAAGTAACCCATTTCAAGAGATTCCAGAACTTGCAGGCAGAAGTTGCCTTTCATTGTCTAGTAGGTTTTAAAATAACTCAAAAGACTAGTGTATTATACATCCCCAGATAGTTATGAATTTGCTGCATTTCATTCTTGATGTTTCAAGATCCCCTCTCCCCCTAAGACTTCCAGCCCCTTTTCTAGCCACTTTTTTGTAGTCTTCTCTTAGGGAGTGTAAATTACCTGATAAAATTGTCCACTGGGGATATTTGAAACTGTATCCTTGTTTGTAAGAACAAGGATTCAACAAGGATCCAGGTGAATCCGGTTTACTTCACTTGTAGAAATACAACCTTCTGATTATCTATGTAATCATTTTTTATTACGTTTATTCACACTTGTTTGTTTGCTTTTGTTGGTTTGTTTTGTTTTATTTTTGTTTTTTGGACTAAAATAAAGGCAAGGATCTATTTCTAGACCCCTGCCTGGCATTTTATAAATATTTGTTAAGTGAGTGAATATATGAATGATATGTAGAATAACCTTAATTTTTGGTGACAGTAGGTAATTTACCCAAAGTTTATAGTTCACTGCCCCAGCCACTTTTTATTTTGGTGATAGTGTCTGCAGTGACTGAGAAAATGGGGAAGCGCCCCTATCACACCATTTTCCTCTCAGATAGTTCAATTACTAGATAATAAAGAATAAGTTTTAAGGCCTAATAAACAAGTCAAAGGAACATTTATTGATGTTTTTGACAATTTGGCAGGTTTATAACCATATTTTTCTTCTTTTATCAATATCATAATTATATAAAATGTTTATGTAACATTTATTTAATATTTTCCACCATGTACACAATTGACAATTTAGAAAATAATTAAATTTAAAATGAAATATTTGAATGGTTTTATATAATTGGAGTTAACAATTCAAATATGGTTCTCAGAGCACTGAATATCATTAATAGCATTAGGGGAAGAAACACATTTAAAACTTAATTACAGAACTGGCTTATGTTTACTTTTCAACCATATAAGTTTCTCCAGTAAGATTAAAACAAAATATTTGCTTTATTTTTCACAGGGACATGATTATGTCATAACATAGAATGTTATGAACATTTCAAATTTTTGTAAATCACATCTCTTTATTTTCCTTTGATTTCAAGGATTGGTGGCCAGTTTATGTATCAACTTTGGATTATATGATGTGATGGTCAATTTTATATAGTCTCCAATGATTCAATTGCATACTATTCCAGGTGTTTCTGTGAAGGTATTTTGTAGATGTGATTGAAGTCCATAAGTGGGTGACTTTTAGGTAAGAGAGATTATCCTAGATAATCTGGGTGGGCCTGATCTAATCAACTGGATGTGCTTTAGAACAGAATTGACATCTTCCAGAAGACTACAAAATTCCGCCTGTGGACTGTAGCTTCAGTTTGTACCTGAGAGTTTCAGCTTTATCCTTCCTGATGGCCTGGCTCACTGATTTCAGACTTGCCTAGCCGGCCCTCATAATCCTGTGAGCTAATTCCTGGCAGTAACATCCTTAATGTGCACCTTCCATTGGATCTGTTTTTCTAGTGAAATCTTGAGTGATACACATGAAGGTTCTAAAGATGCCCCATTGTATCTTCTGGTTGAATTTGAATGAATGATGAATATTTCCTTTCAAAACTAAGTTTCTCTATTCCTACTAGTCAAAAATACACAATACTTAATTTCTTAAAAAGCACTTAGGTCAAATTAACTAGAGTTAATTCTGTAGTGACATGAGTAATTTCCACCTAAGTTATTTGTATGCTAAGCGTAGGCTTTCCTCTATTACAAGTATATTAGTTACCTCTTTCTGCATAGCTTATTGCCTCCAAATTTAGTCACTGAAAAAAATAACACATTTATTATCTCACAATTTCTGTGGGTCAGGAATCCAGGCATGGACAGCTGGGTTCTGTGCTTCAGGTTCATGGGCTTAAATTAAACTGTCAGAGGGGGCTGTGGTCTCATCTCAAGGCTAAACTGGGGAACGACCCACTTCTAAGCTCCCAGTTTGTTGGCAGAATTCAGTTCCTTATTAGTTGTCAGACAGAAGGCCTCAATTCCTTGCTGGCTTTTTGGATAGAGTCTGACTTCAGTTCTGTGCCATATGGGCTTGGCAGCCTGCTTCACCGAAGCCATCCAGAGGGAAAGTCTGCATCCTTTAGTGACATCCCAACCCTATGCCAAGTTCTGTTCATTAGAAGCGAGTCAGTAGGTCCAGGCCACACTGAAGCGGGAGGGGGGGGGTGGTGTCAAAGGGTTTAAACCTCAGAAGGTGGGGCTCATTAGGAGCCATCTTAGAAGACTGCCTACCATATCTTTTGTTGTTGTTGTTGTTGTTAAATAAGGCACGTTTACTGCTTCGTATCTGTGCAGTGACAGCAGAGAAGCCAGTCTCTGAGACGAGAAAGATATCACAGTCCAGGACATGAACTTTCAATTTCCCCACATGCTTATATCTTTAGCTGTGGTGAGAAACACAGAGATCTCAAAATGTGTGCCCAAGTTTCTCAGCCCTCTCCACATTCCTCTGTCATTCTTAAAGACCCAAACAATAAAAAATAACCCAACATCTGTGGTTGAAACCAGAGCCGAGTGACTATATACTTAAATGATTGTACCCACACTAGGCAAGCACATCAGCAGTACAAAGAGATGAGAGAATGGGGATCAAGGAGTTGGAAATCTGGATAAATATACAGTAACTCTAACTAATTACTAAAGCCAAGTAGTGTATGTTGGCTAAGGAGAAAGTGTTACGGTGATGAGGAGGAAACCAACCAGATGGGGTCTGGATACGTTTGCTCCGGGCCCATGGATGTTGCCAAAGCACTATTTCAAAAGGTGCCAACACCAGAGAATTCCTCAGGGGAAATTCTTGTGCTGGGAAGAAGGCTGTCTTATTGTTTGTGAAAAACGCCTTCACATTTCAGGTCACAACACAGCAGTTCTGATGAAACTGGTTTGCAGAATGTAATCCTTGTCAGCCCACTTCCTTCTTGGAATTACACAGTCTCAAAGTTACAAGGAAATCGAAATATCATCGTGTAGCTCAACCCCTAACCTAGTGCAGATTCTCTTTGACCATGTTGATGGAAGGTCGTCTGTATCTTCTTGAGTCCTGTAGTGACAAGGAAGTCACTGAGTCCTGAGGCAATCTTTTCAGTATTAGACCTATCTATTCAATGCAGTGTTTGTTTCATGTTGAGTTGAAATCTGGCCTCCTGTCAGTTTTATTACTTGGTTCTAGCTTGGCTCTCAAAGACAGTGCAAAACCAGGCTATCCCCTTTTGATGTCATGGACTAGCAAATAGCCAGAAATAGTTCTGTAAATCTTTTTTTATTTGCCCTCTATAACCTGCGCGTCTTTTATGATACATTGTATTTTCCTTGGGGATTCTTTGTATATTACAGCTTGCCACAATGTTCCCTTCTCTCCATAAGCTGTTCCTTTTAATAAGCTCTAATTTGTTAAGATCCATCTTAAAATACGAGCACCTGGTTTGGAGACATCACTCCTGAATATGAAAATCATCAGGGAACTCTTCTTATGAGCTGTAAACAGTAATGTAAACAGTATTGTTAGGATTTGGGCAGTAAATGTTATATTGTTGGCTCATTTGATATTCTGAAGAATGAAAAATGAAAATGAAAATTCTCCCTAAATTTATTTTTCCCTTTCCCTTCCCTTTTCTTCCCTTCCCTTCCCCTCTCCCTTTCTTTCCCTTCTTTCTCTATTTCTTTTTTTCTTTAACAAGACTTTGAGAAAATGAAATATATCTATTATTATCTACTATGTGTTGGACTCCATTCTGGTACTTCATATGCATAACTTATTTTGTACTTCTTCAAACTCTGGAAATAATTAGAAGTTCTCTCCCTACAGATGAGGAAACTGAGACTCAGAGAATTTAAGTAGGTTGTTCATGTTTATACAGATCTTGGATTGGCATCAGTTGAATCCAATTTTTTTTCTCCCTGTAAACAAGGCTAGACAATCTTCACACTTCTCATATAGAGTCTTAACGGGTTCTAGAGGTGACCCATTTAAAACCTAGTGGGATAACCAATAAAAGGATTTGCATTATCTCTCAAGATCTAATTTGTCTGAATTGACCTAACTTAAGGTCAGGACAAGGACTGGCAACGAACTTCCTTCCATAATTTATGATTTCATGATTTCATCCTTGTGTAATTGATTAAAAGAAAAAGCTACTTTGGATTTATCTCCATGTGACTTCCTCTTTTAGGTTTTGATTCATCATTCTATGTCAGTGAGCTTGTATTAAATCTTTGGGTTGGTCATGTTGTTAAATGCCCTGTCCATATTTGTGTCATCAGCAAATTAGATAATTAAAAAGAAAAATATATATATATGTATATGTATATATATATATATATATATATATATATATATATATATATATATGTGTGTGTGTATATATATATGTGTGTGTGTGTGTGTGTGTATATATATATATATATACATACACATACTGCCATGGCAAATAAATCATATATATTTGCCATAGGAACGTAATACACACGTGCACACACATATATGCACACATACACAGGCTGTATTTATTTATTTAGTCTAAATCAATAATAAAGCCATTGAAAAGCCAGAACTAGGAAAAGAGCCCTGTGACAGATTATTAGATTATCATTTACAGAGTGGTAAAAAGCTCTTAATCAGCATTCTTAAGACATAACTTTTCACCCAGGTTTGACTACTTTGCATTAATCAGCCCCTGCTGCCCTATCTATGACTATCTAAAAACACAATGGCTAAGACTTTGCCAGAGTCAGTGGAAATTATGTAACTATTGTTTCTTCAGACCACACCAGCCTAGGGATATGAATTGGGTCACATTTACATAAAAATCATGTATGCCCTCCTACATACTCTGTGACCTGTGGTCCCCTGCAAAGCCCTGTGCACATATACCCAGCAAATTCTAATTCTTTCCAGGAATCCTTAGGGGGTGATCTCACTGGCTTTTGGGCATGGATGATCTTAGTTATTTCAAGTTAGGTCACCGTCTTGTTCCCTCCCTGACCCGGATACTTAAAGATGTTGCTGCCTGGGCATCTGGGCTTGCTAGGCTGCAGGTCAGCTCAACACATCCACGTGACCCCTGTGCCCACAGACACTTTTGCACTTCGTCCTGAAGCTGGCTTAAAGTTCAAAAGCCACCTCAGAGAAACTCCCTCCAGCAGTGCTGGTACTTCTCTGGATCGGTTTCTCCAATACAAAGGAGACCTGCTGCTCAAGACCATCCTGAAGTTCAAGGTACTGCTGATGGACAGGCTAGATACACACGCCCTAATTCATCCGTGATCTCTGCGTCTCCCGGTAACACAACCCACACACTATGCTTGGTCCTGAGGTGAACAATACTCCAGTCTCCTCCCTCTGTGTTACTCCATACATGGGTTTCAGTGTAGCAGTTATGTTTCTACACTTTCTCAAGGACTTTCTGAAAAGAGCTTTTTCAAGTTATCTCTATCTTTCAGCCTTCAGAATTGCATGTATACAAACTGCAACCAGTTAACAAATAACATTAGGAGTTGAAAATTGACCTTCTCCTTCATAAGAGTCCAAATTGGCTCAGCATCCTCCATTAAGAAGAAGTGTTTTCTAGAAGATGCCTGTCAGCAGAGCCACCATTTGCCCAGGAACAAATATCTACTCAGTGAATCACTGAATAAAAATATAGGTGCTTCCAAATATGATGCTAATATTTTCTTTAATAATGGAAAAAGGAGCTTTCATTGGAACAATTTCCGTCTCACCTGATATTATTAGAAATTTATTTCAACTTAGAGGCTTTGGAATGGAGGTGGCGAGGTTCATGTGAGAGGCCACCTGTGCTGGGCAGTGAGGTAGCATTAAACTGTCATGGCCAGCCGGAGGCATATGAGAGAGGGGCCAAGAACATCCTGTGAAGTGGCATGGGGAGAAATACTTCTCCATCTCTCTGTCTCTCTGTCTCTCTGTCTCTCTCTCTCTCTCTCTCTCTCTTTTTTGGCATTGTAATTTTTCTTATGGCAGACTAAAGCTTTCTCAATGTCCCATTATATGCGACAGCCTTGTATTAGCTGTGCCCTGGAAAGCCAGAGGGTGGTGAGGCACCCACAAAGTGACAGGCTCATGGAACGGTGTGGAGATGGCAGGTGGCTGGGAAACCCAGGGCAGAAGTCTGGAGTCAGGTGAAAAACAACCATCAGAACATAGAAGTGGCTTTTAGGGCCCCTCTGCAGGTCTTTCAAAGGCCCTGGACTCGCTGAGGTACAAGATGGGGGTCTCAGACTTTTGTTATTTGTTTCTGAGTCTGGAAGGCAAAGAACTTAGTGAAAGTTGAGTTATAAACATTTTCCATTATTTACTCATTTCAAGATACTATCAAAATAGCAAATCCGTTGAGTTGAGCATGGCAGTAACTGAATTGGCTCTCTGTCCCAACATTTCTCTCATGCTGGCTGATTCACCTCTACCCATATTTCATGCATTTATAATGATGTCACATCTATTTCCAAAGAAGGTGTAAAAGTGCATAATTAAAAGCATGTATACAATAGAATCATAAAATTAAAGAGCCAATTAAGAACTACCAGTGGGAAATATAGACATCTGCCAAATGAAGAAATTATTGCTCCTGAGCTTAAATTTCATCACCTTGTCAGATAAAACAAAAAGGAGAAGCGTTACTTAGCATGCACTAGTTACACATCAGATAACTGCTTTGTAGCACCAGTGATGGGCTTGTCACAGTAGATGACATGGTGTTGAATAATGAGGTGGGCATATTGATAGATCTATGATAGACAGATAGACAGGTGTACATAGGTAGATGTATGTATATCCATATATGTGTAGGTGTGCATACATGCAGAGATGCAGTTAGCTCTATTGCATATTGCTACATAATATGAAAATAAAGTTACAAGAGGACACTTCTGTAAGATCTGAAGTAACACAGAACAGCAAGTTGGTGTTTTTTTTATTACCTGATTTGATACAGAGGCTTATTGAATCTATAATCTATAGAGAGACATACCCCTTAACATTAGGTTTTCAAGAGGGCTTTTAAACTGAGATTTCTGAACCTCACTCCAGATATAATGAATCTGGTGCTCTGGGAGGGCAGTGGATTCAAGAATAAGGTCCATGAAGAGTTCCTGCATGACTCTGATCTGTGAGTAAATAGGAGATTGGGACCCCACTGCCTTGGATTATTACTCTCAAGTATCAATTGCCCTTACCTAAATGTTGACCACATGTGGACAAAGAACGACCAAAGACTGAGGTCAAGAGACTGAGGGAATATTTCACAATACTTTATACAATAGTCATTCCTAGTATATTTTCCTCCAGTAGGTACCAAGTAGGTATTGACTAATTTATTAAATGCCCCATTAAAGAAACATTGAGATAATGTAAATATAAGCTGATTTTCTTCCTCCTCCTCCTCCTCCTCCTCCTCCACCACCACCACCACCACCACCACCACCACCACCACCACCACCATCAGCACCACCAAAAAGAGAATAAAGCAATAACCCAAGAAAGTGCCTGTACTGTGTGCTGACAACCTGAATTCCCTTTTATCCCCTCTTCATTTGAGCAGGTCACTTTAGATTCTTTGGAAGTAGCAAAAGATGTTAGATATTTAGGCTGCTAGCTGGCCCTGTGCTTACCAAACCTTCCAGTTGATTCATGGCTATTCCTTGAGTTGGTTTCAGACGATGGATATTGTGACTTTATTACCTTTTCAAAGCTTTTACGTTCATCATTCTGAGTGCAGCCCAGGTGTCAGCAAGATCAGACAATGTTTGTGGCTTCAGCTAAGGTTAAAGAGAGGCAAAGATTCTTACAGGTGATGATGCCAGAGAATGAATCAATAGTCAAATTTAACCCAAGTTCCAGCTTGTTAATACAGTGCATGGTTGAGCTGCATTTTATTCCCCACGAGGTTTTTCAGAGTAAGCTCATCAGCCCAGGTGCCCCATATTGCTGTTGTGCCATTTCAAGATGTATTTCTTTCAGAAGGTAGGTTTTGTTCTTCAAGAGCTCAAAAGGGATTTGTAATTACCTTTGGACCTTTGAATAACCCAGAGTATGAATGAGAGGGGTCAGTTGAGGTGCCTTCCAAAGTTAAGTGGGTACTCTATAATCACAGTATCATCCCCTGTAGAAGCCTTATCATCAAATTTTAGGATTAAACACTGATTCTAAAATAGAAACAAATATTGTCCAGCCTTTGTTTGGATGATTTACCTGTGAATCAGCCTAGTACCTGGAAAGGGTATACTTTGATAAGCAGAACTATTTTATATGGCTGTTCATGTCTGAGGCTTTCAGTGGGCAGACACAGTCTCTGAATCAGTTTAACATAATATGTCAAACATTAGTCCAGAATTCACTAAAGTAGAGCTTGATTTCCATTTAGAAAGTGACTTATAAAGGAACTATGTGCTAGAAAGACTTAAAATAGGAAAGCCTTTTGTTCATAAGAGTTAGAATTCTACGTTTGGATAAGGTGGTAAAAAGTAAAAAACAAAACCAAAATTCATCAATTCAAGTAATTTTTGCTTATTGAAGGTCTACTGTGACCCAGACATAATGGTAGGGACCAGCGATGCCAGTGAGAATGAAATAAATATAGCCTGTCCCTCATGGAGATTTAATCTGGCAAGTAAACATACAGTTGATCCTAGAACAATGCAGGGGTTAGGGGTACTGACCCCCACACTGTCAAAAATCCATACCTAACTTTTGACTCCCTTAAAACCTAACTAGCCAACTATTGACTGGAAGCCAGACCAATAGCATAAGTTGGTTAACACATATTTTGTATGTTACATGTATTATATGCTGTATTCTTGCAATAAAGTAAGCTAGAAAAAAGAAAATATTATTAAGAAAATTATAAGGAAGAGAAAATACATCTGATAGGTAGGTAACTACTGTACTATGTTTGTTGGAAAAATCTGTGTATAAGTGCCCAGTTCAAGCCTGTCTTACTCAAGAGTCAACTGTATATGAAACAAGGCCATTTAATATAGTTTGGCAATGTTATAATAAGAGGATTTTAAGATGCTGAATTAAGATCACGTAGAAAGGGCATCCAAAACAGATGTGAGAGGTGATGCAAGGTTTAGGCTGAAGCCCAGAGCTTTGAATTGGAGTTCACCTGGTAGAGTACAAGGCTGGGGGAAGTGAGGGTGCATGGAAAAGGCAATGGAAGTGTGAACGGTATTCACAAATGCTGGAAGGCAAAAACGCCATGGGGTCAGAGAACCTGTAGGAATCTAAGGAAATCAATACCTGTTTGAATTTGGAGATAAGGGTTGAGAGTAGGGAAGCCTGTTAGTGACAGTGCTGAGCTTCTGGTTTGGGGAAATTGGTGATAGTTTGATGATACAGATGACAGATTGGATTTTAAGAATATTGATTTTGAAATACATGTTTGACATCCAAGTGGAGATGTTCAATAAATTCTTGGCTGTATAGTTCTTAATTTGGGGGAAAAGATGAAGGCTAAGTCTAATCCATAGATATGGGAATGATAACTACCAACCTGATAGTTGGAGCTTGTGGTTGGATGGCACCGTGTAGAGCAAGAAGGGGAAAAGACAGGTGAGAACTCAGGTTGGTAGCAGCATGAAAAGAAAAGACAGAGGAAGTAAAGGGGGTAGAAAGATTGCTGTTTCCCAGAACGTTAGGTTTCTAAGCAGAGATGACTTTTGCTCTTGTTAGGGTGGTTCATAATTACCTGCAGTCGCACAAAGTGTTTTCCTTTCATCTCCATCCTTGGCCCTGCATCTCTCTCTTCTCTCTTCTCTGTTTTCCTTTGACCTCCTTTCTACTCTCCCTTCTCTTCTCTTTCCATAATCTTTTCATATATATTTAGTACTTGTCTAACACAATTAAAGTTGAAGTGTGGATGGAGCTTGGAAAAGAGAACAACTGTGAAGCGTGTCGTGTTATTTGTATGTGTTTATTCTAAAAACAATAAGATCTGATAATCAGCCTTCTTACTATCTCTAATTTTATAAATTCATGGATATTACTTAGTATATGCTTTCTACGAGAAAAATCTGCCGTGGAGAGATGGATCAATTAATTAGATTACATATAACTAATTATTTCAGTTCTTTTCTAAAGCAAATCTAATGATAAGGTCTTATTGCCAGTTATCTCTGTATTCTGAATGTTTTCTACTTGTCCCTCATTCACTCTGCATTTTCTTGTTAATGCCCTTTGTTTTGGGAGGCCCACTTTTATGAACTGTATCAACCAAATTCCCTTGCCCTTTGCTTCCAGTTGGGTTTGGACAATTGGAGGTGCCAGCAAGACATGGCAGGGTAGGATGAAGTGAGATAGATAATGCATCAGCTCTCTTCTTACTGGCCACAAGTTTTCAGTGGCTGTATTTCTCAACCTAAGGTTATAGCTCCTGCCCCTTCTCTCTACTGTAGCCATACGGCTCTCATGTACAGTGCATGTAGAGCCCATGTTCCTCTGTCTTAGCAAATGGTAATGGAATTTTGATCTTATTAGCTATGAGGTGCTTATCATCCCCTTTTGCTTTCCGTTAATTCTTTATAAATAGTGTCTTCATTAAACTCTTCTCAGTTATCCTTTTTAAAGGCTCTATCTATTGCTTCTGGTATCTTGATGGACAGAATCTGGACTGCAGGCTATTTAAGGGTAAGATCTCTACATGATATGTTTTACTTTTATTTCCTCAGTGACTTAAAAAGGACTACTGCCTTAAAAGAGTCCATAGGAAGTACTTAAAAATGTTTATTGGAAGAATGAATATATGAATGAATGCTACTTCTGGAATGAGTTAAGCGGAAATAGCACAAAGTAAGAGGCAAAACAACTTATAAAATATACCTTGAAAGTGATTGGTCGATCCCAATCTACATGACATTTAGACAAAAAAAAAAAAAAAGAAAAGTGATGACTATTTCTCCTTTTAAAGACAATTCAAATAAAACACCTAGATTGCTATAGCACCAAATTGAAAACTAGGCTGTAGGTATTGAAGTACACACAGAAAAGTTAGATGAAAAAGCATGGAAATTCAGGAGGCCATGTTCGAAAGGAATGTAAGCCACAGGGCTCCTTCCTTGAGAAGTTAACTCCCCGATTTGAGATTAGCTCCTGTGGTTTGGCTGGCTACGTGGTAGATGTTTAGCAAGCAATAACAGACATTTCCCTTTTTTCCCCAGGCAATACAGTGCCCAAACCAAAAAAGCATTGTTCTATCTATAAAACAAAATAAAACACAACAAAATGGCACAAGCCCACAATGGAGCATGTTGAAGCAGTATTTTCCAGTGAGAGTCTTAAGGATTAAGCAGCAGTATGGCCAGATTAGTGTTTCCTTTTCATGACCTTCTTGCTGTACACAAAGTGAAATGTCAACACACAATGAGCTGGTTGGCTAACGAGGTTTCTGTGCAGTATGGGGGGCGGGGTGGACGGGAGAGCTGGATTGAGATGCCAACCGGACTGACCTTTTCCATTTGTGTTGTGAGAAAAGCCACAGAGAGTGGCCGGGTTACTGTCTAAAAGCCGAAGGCAGTGCTGAATGGGCAAAGGCCTTCAGGGCACAGAGGACATGCATGTAAATATTTCTGTGGCGGTCTGCCGTCTTTTTATAAAGCTTCCGCTGTTCCCAGGCTTGCTGCTGCTGCTGTTGCCACTGTTCGTGTCACTGCCAGTGTGTCACTGCCACCGTCAACGATGCTTTCATGACCACCACCACAGTCAAAACTGACAGTAATGACAAGTACCCTGGCGGTGTTCCTGCTGTGCTCCTTCACTAGGAAGTATACAATATAACAGTGGATTCCTGCTTCAGACTAAGAGGCATACCACAAGCCACACACTCTCACTGTGTGACCAGAGTTTAGGAGGCCCTGTGCTCACCAACAGTCACAAACGCCAACTTGCAGTCCTCAGTTCTCCACTAGTACACTGTGTGATTTTGAGCTACTTACGAAGCAAGTAAGAGAATAATTTGTAAGTCAGCTTTTGATCAGGGTAAGCAAAAGCCCAGAGATTTTGAAGTGGGATAAAATAGTATTTTGCATTAATTGATAATAAAGTATTACTTTATATTAATAAAAATATTACACAGGAGAAATGAAAGCCAGGAAAACATATATATATACATACACACACATGCACACACACATGTGTAATATTTACCAGAGACCTTCAGATTAACTTTATAATTCAATCTACTTTCTTCATTGTCACCTTATTGAGGGATAATTTTTCTAAAGTAAAATCCATCCACTTTAAGTGTATAATTATATGTTTTAACAAATACATCTAGTTATGAAACCAGCACCAAGATCAAGTTTTAGAACACTTCTGTCCATTCCCAATATTTCCCTCCTGTCCTCTTATGGTCAGTATCTTCCCCCAACACTGACCCTAGGAAGTCCCTGATTTGCTTTGTCACTAACTACTCTTTTTGTCTCGTCTTGAATTTCATACAAATGGAACCAGACAATTATTAGTCTTTTACCATTTTAATTCATCTATTAAATTTTCAACTGTGTTTCCTCTTGTTATTATTTTAATAATTGCTTTCTGGTGTGCAGTATATATTTTTGACTTGTGCCAATGTATTTATTTCCAGTAAAGAATGGGAACTCTGTATTAGAATAGTTCACCCAACCCAACTTTACACTCTTTTTATCACATATAATACGTCTCTAAACATTATGAACCCAACAATATTTACTCTATATTTAAAATCAATTTTTGTTTCAGACAATAATAGGTCTTCTAAAAAATAAGAGAATCAAGGATTAGAGTATACATGCACCAATATTTTATATTTACATATGTATTTGCCATTCCTTGTGCATCTGGGATATGATCTGGTATCATTTCTCTTTTCCTGAAGGATTTCTGTTAGTGTAGCACAGAGCTGCTGGCAACAAATTCCTTCCATTTTTATTTGGACATGCCTTTATTGTACCTTCATTTGTGAAGAATAGTTCTTTTCGAAATATAAAACTATTGGTCAACACATTTGTTTGATTGCTTTTTGTCTCTATGTCCTTGGGTCATGCCAGTGTTTTCTGTACCTCACTGATTCTGCTTAAGAAAAAAAAATAGTCATCAATCTTACCATTTTCTTCTATAAATAGTGTGCTGTTTTTCTCCAATTGCTCTCAAGATTTTCTCTTTTTCTTTGCCTTTCAGCATTTGATGACGATGTGTCATTGTGTCGTTTCCTTTATGTTCTTCTGGTTGGGTTTGTCAGGCTTGGTTGTGAAGGATCATGCTTTTCACCAGATTTGGGAAGATTATTTCTTTCAACATCTTTTCTTCCACCTTTCTTTTCACCCCCTTATGCCACCTTCAGTTGCACATTTGTATTAGAATACCAGCCACTGTTTCATACATTTCTAAGGTCTGTACAGTTTGCTTCAAGGTTTTGTCTCTGTTCTACAAATTTGATAATTTCTATTGGTCCATTTTCCAAGGTAACGGATTCTTTTTTAAGCCATCTCATATATGCTGGCTATCCTGTCTAGTTAATTTTAAATTTTCAGTTATTGCATTTTAAGCTCTAGTATTGCCATTTGATCTTTTTTTTTTTTTTTTTAAATGAGTATAGTTGACCCATGATGTTATACTAATTTCAGGTGTACAACAGGTGATTTGACAAGTTTATATGTTATGCTATGCTCACCGCAAGTGTAGCCAGCTACCCTCCGTCACCACCATACAACGCTATCACAGTAGCATGACTATATTCCTCATGCTAGGGCTTTTATTCCCGGGATGTACTGCTTCCATAACTGAAAGCCTGTACCTCCCAGTGACCTTCACCCATTTTGCACATCACCCCACCCCCTTCCTTCGTGGCAAGCATCAGTTTGTTCTCTGTTTATAGGTCTGATTCTGCTCTTTGTTTATTCATCTGTGTTTTTTTGGATTCCGCACTTGAGTAAAATCATATGGTATTTGTCTTTCTTAGTCTGACTTATTTCACTTAGCATAATAGCTTCTAGGTCAATCCATGTTATTGCAGGTGGCATGATCTCATCCTTTTTTATGTCTGTGTAATATTCTCTATGTATATGCATAAGTGTATCCATATTCTCTCTCTCTCTCCCTCTCTCCCTCTCTCTCTCACTCTCTCTCTCTCTCTCTCTCTCTATATATATATATATATATAATATATATATTATATATATAAAATAACATCTTTATCCATTCATCTATCAATGGACACTTAGGTTACTTCCATATCTTGGCTATTGTAAATAATGCTGCAATAAACATAGGGGTGCATATATTTTTTCAAATTAATATTTTTTTGGGTTTTTTGGGTAAATACAAGGAGTAGAATTATTGGATCATATTATAGTGATATTTTTAATTTTTTGAGGAAACTCCATACTGTTTTCTACAGTGGCTGCACCAATATACAATCCCACCAAATGTACAAGGTGGGATTTCTCCAAATCCTTGCCAACACTTGTTATTTCTTGTCTTTCTGATTTTGGGCATTCTGACATGTATAAAGTGATAATATCTCATTGTGGTTTTGATTTTCATTTCCCTGATAATTAGTGATATAGAGCAACTTTTAAAGTGTCAGTTGCCCATCTGTATGTCTTTAGAAAAATGTCTATTCAGTTCCTCTGCTCATTTTTTAATCAGATTTTTTTTTTTTTGGTGTTGAGTTGTATAAATTCTTTATATAGTTTGGAAATTAACTCGCTATTGGATATATCATTTGCAAATATCTTCTCCCATTTAGTAGGCTGCCTTCTTGTTTTGTTGATGGTTTCCTTCACTGTGAAAAAGCTTTTTATTTTGATATAGTCCGAATAGTTTATTTTTTATTTTGTTTCTCTTGCCTTAGGATACATATCTAGAAAAATGTTTTGTGTGTGTGCGTGTGTGTTTTTTTTTTTTTGGTGAGAACATTTAAGTTCTACTCTCTTAGCCTATTTCAATTATACAATGCAGTTTTATCAACTACAGTCACTGTGTTTTCCATGAGATCTTCAGGCCTTCTTCATCTTTGTTTTAATTTATTTTTTTAAGCTTATTTATTTATTTATTTATTTATTTTTAGAGAGAGAGGGAGAGGGAGAGGGAGAGAGAGAGAGAGAGAGAGAGAGAGAATCCCAAGCAGGTTGTGAACTAGCAGAGCCCAATGTGGAGCTTGAACTCATGAACTGTGAGATCATAACCTGAGCCCAAACCAAGAGTCAGACGCTTAACTGACTGAACCACCCAGACACCCCAGGCCTTCTTCATCTTATAGCCGAAATTTTATACCCTTTAATGAAACTGTTCCGATTTTCCCACCTCTCAGCTCTGGCAACCACTTTTCTACTCTGTTTCTCTGAGGTTGACTTTTTATGTAGATTCTACGTACACAGGATACCATGCAATGTTTGTCTTTCTCTGTCTGGCTTATTTCACATAGCATAACGCCTTCAAGTTCCATCCATGTTTTTGCAAATGGCCAAGTTTTCCTCTTTCTCATGGCTAAATAATATTCCCATATATATATTACATATGTACATTTATACATTATATACATATATATATACACATACATGTATACACACACACACACACACATACACACACACACACACCCTATCTTTTTTATTCACTCATTTGTTGTCAGATACTTAGCTTGTTTCCATGTCTTAACCATTGTGAATAATGCTGCAATGAACATGGGGGTGCAGATATCTTGTTTTCATTTCCTTTGAATATAAACCCAGAAGTGAAATTATTAGATCATACAGTAGTTCTATTTTAATTTTTTGAGCAATCTCCATACAGTTTTACATAGTGGCTGTACCAATTTATATTACCACCAACAGTGCACAAAGGTTTTTTTTTATTCCCTCCACTCCTCACCAAAAGTGCGGGTCTAGTAATTTTTGCTTTAAAAGTAGGCATTTTAGATAATGCATTATAATGATTCTGGCTTCTATTTTTTTCTTCTAAGTGTTAGTTTTTATGTTTTAGTAGGCTGTTAATATGCATGGATACAAGTTGAATAATCTGTCTTCCTTGTGGTGTACAACTGCTGAAGTCTATGCTGTTTGGGTTTTGTTTTTTATGCTTCATTCTCTAAGAGTCTCCCCTACATCTGTTCACTTGAGTGGTCAGCCAATAGTTTGTGCAGAGGCTATACTGAAACTCCTCAAGCGGCCAAGATTTCCACCTTTGCCACCCAAGCTGTGTGTGGGGGTTGAGGAACACATTCAAAGGCGTAACAAGTTTACAAGTCTCCCTAGGCTTTTGATTTTTGCCAGATTCTCTAGTGTCTTCCACATGCATATACAGTTTAGCAGTCAGCCAGAGAGTGAATTATATCAGCCTTTCTATGGTTCTCTTGCTTCCAAAATCTCCTCATTAAATTTCTACTTGCTTTACCACCTACCCAAAACCAAGTTCATCACCTCTGGCCAGTAGAGTTTTACTGCTGGAACTTGGGAGCAGAGAAATCCTCTAGGCAAGAAGCCCAAAAGCTCATTGTTTTTTCTCACAATGCAGTAGTAGTTTTTCATGAGCAAGTTCTTGCTTGCCTTTGGGTGTTTTCCAGTGCTCTGAAAAGGTTGATTTTTAATATTTTAACCTAATCATCTTTTCTTCTTCTTCTTCTTCTTCTTCTTCTTCTTCTTCTTCTTCTTCTTGGTTTTTCTTCTTGGGGAAATTAAATGACCTCATGTATCCATTAATAAATGGAGAATGACCTATTTTGCATAATTTTTTTTATGAACACACTCCATTATCCGAGTTCATAGACATTTTTATGACTCATATATACCAGTACTGAAAACACTCACAAACTCAAGCAAGTCCAATGAGCCTTTGGAACTTCATGGTGGTGATCGCTTCTCGGCCTTTTGGCTAAGATCAAGTGTGGAACTTCATGGTGAGATGGACTGAATGGTGTCCCTGTCAAATTCATATGTTGAAGCTCTAACCCCTAATGTGACTATAATTGAAGATAGGGATTTTAGGACATCATTGAAGTTAAATGATAATTAAGGGCAGAGTGCTAAAACAATAGGATGGTTGACCTTATGAAAGGAAGAGATTTTCCCAACCACACCTACCAAGGAAAGGCCAAGTGAGTGCACAGTAAGAAGGTGGCCGTGTGTAAAACAGGAAGAGAGCTCTCACCAGAACCAGCCACACGGGCACCTTGAGCTCAGACTTCCAGCCTCTAGAACTATGAGAAAATACATTTCTGTTCAGACTACTCAGCTAATGGAATTTTGTAATGCAGCCTGAGCTAATATACACGGAGTTCTCACTCAGGTAACTACTGCAATTCTAGGAGGTTTCGGAAGTTATCCTATACCCCTACTTTTTTTTTAATCAATAAAAATATTGAGATTTAGGGAGATAATGTCTTCATACAAATACAAATAAGTTATCAATAAGTTAGAGCCACTGGACTAATGCCCAATTTCATCCCTAGTGAAGAACCTACTAGCATATTTTATAGCTATCAAGCCTTTGATCAGATATTGCACATCTAGTGATTCATCTTTCGGTTGAGTATCAGATCTGTCACAGTGATCCTACGGTCCTGCATGGTAGCAGTCTGCAGGGACTGAGGAGATGCTAGCCCGTCATAGGACATGGCTTCACCTAGGACCCATAGTCTGCACCACTCTTGTCCCTGACCATCTTCACTCATTGAAATAATGTTTTGTTTTGTTAGATACTTGAGATTGTAACACCTAGAGTGTATCTGTTCTTGCAGTAAGCCAGCATTTATTTATGTCTTCATTCTGGATATGAGGCAATCCTCAGCTGAAAAGAATGAATTTCCACAGAGGTCCTTATTCATGTCTTTGCTTCTAGTGACACTTGAGATAGCTGTATTAAGGAGTGAACACATAAGTATATTGAACTTACTCAGAATTTTTAGAGTGCTGAAGATTTCTGCCCTTAGCACTATTCAACCAAACCCCAAATCTAAAAAGTCTAAAAAAAAGATAAATGGAGCCACCCAGGAGAAATCAAGACATTTTCCTATTTATAAATCTTTTTTTGCTGCACTAATTTCTCTCTGTGCCTACTCAACTTAGACTTTCATTTGTCTGTATCAATTCAGTTTATCTCTTTAATGTAATAAACTTTCCTCTATTCCTGGAATAATTCTCCTGTTATCACTGGCACTTTTGTGTAACATCAGGGAAATTGAGTTGTGGATGTGTTCTCAAGATAAATCGACAGTCTCCATTTCCAAAACAGGCCTGTTTCACTTCCTAAAGGATTTAATCTTAAAAAGCTGTGGAGTGGGATTTTTCCCTGTGAATTAGATGATGCTATCTTATTATATTCTACAAATATACTGAGTATATCATCCATAAATGTATATACATACATACATACATACATACATATATACATACATACATATTCTCTGATTTTGCCCTGGAGGAGCATCTAAAACCAAAAGATTAACATAACAAGATTATCATCTTCTGGGTCATTTTCTCAACTAGTGTTCCTCACTTTCCCACAGGACAGGTCTGTCAGTGTTCTTACCCGCCCCCCTCTGCCCCGAGTTCCTGAGCATGAGTCAATCCTGTGGTAAAATGTTCCCATTGTTACTATAACTTCGGGCATTGGAGGGAAAGCCCATCTTTAGGGGTTATTTCCAGGATAACAGATTATTAAGAACTGTCAATTACATAGATGACTATACATTGCCTGACACATAACAGTCACTAAGCACTTACTCAAATACTTGTTAAATAAATAAATAGATGTCTTATCCACAATGTTGTTTACAACAGTAAAAAATACAAAACAACTTCAATTTCTAACATGAGGATGTTTTAAATTAAAGTGTATTACAATGCATTCATTCAGTGAAGTGATACTTGAATGTTAAACATGATGATTCATGTGGATGTTAATTTGTCATGCAGTGCTTCCTGATTCTCCCTCTGCCTTTCCCAGTACTCTTTTTTTTTTTTTTTTTTGTCTCTTACACTGCCCCCCTCTTATCCCCTAAGTATAGTGAATTTCCAAAATTCTGCCACTGGCTCTTTTAATTTTCCCCATGGTCGTCCCCTGTATACACATATTTTTAGCTCTTCCCTGTAGACCACACAAAGGGCTAAGTCAGGAGTAGTTGATAAGGGAGTGAAGACCTTGAATTACAGACAGGATTTGGACAAGTAAAAATAGGGAGAAGACTATCCTAAGCAGAAGAGAGAGTATAAGAAAAGTTGCAAGAAGGAGCAGGGCTATTTGAAGGACAAGTATCATTCTTAAGTATCAGGGGTGAGGTATGAAACTAGGTTGGGACTTTATCTGCAGAAACTTTAAAACTTAATTTTATAGATAATAGGCTCACAGATAGGTTTTCTCAGGGGAACACAGATGAGTGAGTTACGCCTAAAGAAGATTCGTATGACAACATAAGGAAGCTTTTGACTGGGCAGAGACAGGAAACAAAAGTGTATAAAAGAGCAGAATGAATTAGTGAGAGTTTGTTAGGATATAGCAGCTCAGTAGTTGGCAAAGTATGGTCCTTTGGACCGAATATGCCTAATGCCTGATTTTGTAAATAAAGTTTTATTGGAATATAGCCACACTTGTTCCTTTACGTATTGTCTGTGACTACTTTTATGCTACAGTAGTAGGGTTGAGTGTTGCGACAGAGGCTGTATGACCCACAAAAACGAAATTATTTACTATCTGGTACTTAACCAAAAAGTGTTTGCCAACACTTGTTCTAACTCAGAGGCGCTAGCATTGACATACCCTAAAATTTGACAAAACGTAGGGGATGGGACAGAGGAAGGGTCCAAAACAAAGTGGGAAGCTTCATTTCTGTATGAAGTTCTGTATGACTGGAAGGACCATGGCATCGGAGGACATCATGCAGTCAGGAAGAGAAAGACTCTGAAGAAAAAGTAGATGTATGCATCGTTGGCTAAAAGTTCCCAGAAAATAATGGAGAATTAAAAATCTTACTATCTCATCTGTAAGTATAAGTAATTATTTCCAATATTTTAAGCATCAAAGAGAGTTCTAGTGTTAACTACGGGCCTTTGCTGGGTGGTCTAAACATCTCCAAGGTTGTTCTGATTACCTTCCATGCTTCACTGACAACTTTTTCCTAAAGTTTGGTTCTCCAGTTAGAATAATTTAATTTCTGGGCCATGCCTGGAAATGCCATCACTGTGCCTGAGCAATGGGATGGTGAATCCTTGATCCTTGAAGTAGTTTTTCAAGAAGATTTTAGACGAGGGGCACGTCAGTGGCTTAGTTGGTTAAGTGTCCGACTTCTGCTCAGGTCATGATCTTACGGTTCATGGGTTAGAGTTCCGTGTTGGGCTCTGTGCTGACAGCCCAGAGTGTGATTGGGATCCTCTGGGCCCCATCTCTCTCTACCCCTCCCCCCCTTTCAAAAATAAATATTAAAAAAAATATTTTAGACCATATTGTTAATGTCAAAACAGATTATTGCAGATTATTCTCTTAATTCATAAAGATTTTCATGGCACAAAAACAGACACTCAGATCAGTGGAACAGAATAGAGAACCCAGAAATGGGCCCACAGATGTATGGCCAACTAATCTTTGACAAAGCAGGAAAGAATACCCAATGGAATAAAGACAGTTTCTTCAGCAAATGTTGCTGGGAAAACTGGACAGCGACATGCAGAAAAATGAACCTGGACCACTTTCTTATACCATACACCAAAGTAAACTCAAAATGGATGAAAGACCTAAATGTAAGACAGGAGGTCATCAAAATCCTAGAAGAGAAAGCAGGCAAAAACCTCTTTGACCTCGGCCACAGTAACTTCTTACTCAACCTGTCTCTTCGGGCAAGGGAAACCAAAGCAAAAATGAACTATTGGGACCTCATCAAAATAAAAAGCTACTGCACAGTGAAGGAAACAATAAGCAAAACTAAAAGGCAACCAACGGAATGGGAGAAGATATTTGTAAACAACATATCAGATAAAGGGTTAGTATCTAAAATCTATGGAGAATTTATCAAACTCAACACCCAAAAAACAAATAATCCAGTGAAGAAATGGGCAAACGGCATGAATAGACACTTCTCCAAAGAAGACATCCAGATGGCCAACCAACACATGAAAAAATGCTCAACAGCACTTATCATCAGGGAAATACAAGTCAAAACCACAATGAGATATCACTCCCACCTGTCAGAATCACTAAAATTAACAACTGAGGTAATAACAGATGCTGGTGAGGATGTGGAGAAAGAGACTCTGTTTCGCACTGCTGGTGGGAATGCAAACTGATGCAGCCACTCTGGAAAACAGTATGGAGGTTCCTCAGAAAATTAAAAATAGAGCTATACTACGTCCCAGCAATTGCACTACTAGGTATTTATCCAAGGGATACAGGTATGCTGTTTCAAAGGGACATATGCACCCCCCAATATTTATAGCAGCTCTATTGACAATAGCCAAAGTATGGAAAGAGACCAAATGCCCATCGATGGATGAATGGATGAAGAAGATGTGGTGTTTGTGTGTGTGTGTGTGTGTGTGTGTGTGTATACACATATATATGTACATATATATACACATATACATACATACATACACACACACACACACACACACACACACACACACACACACGGAGTATTACTCGGTGATCAAGAATGAAATTTTGCCATTTGCAACTAAACTATGTGGATGCAACTAGAGGGTATTAGTCTACGTGAAATTAGTCAGTTGGAGAAAGACAAATATCATATGACTTCACTCATATGAGGAACTTAAGATACAAACAGATGAACATTAGGGGAGGGAAGCAAAAATAATATAAAAACAGGGAGGGGGACAATACATAAGAGACTCTTAAATGCAGAGAACAAACTGAGGGTTTCTGGAAGGATTGTGGGAGGGGGATGGGCTAAATGGGTAAGGGGCATTAAGGAATCTACTCCTGAAATCGTTGCACCATATGCTAACTAACTTGGATGTGAATTAAAAAATAAATACATTATTAATAAAAAATAAAAAATATACAGCTAACTAAAATTCATAAAGATTTTCAGAAACACTGTCAATCTACTAGCATTGTGCTCTAAAGTTTTCATCATAGAGCACAAAATTTTCAGCTCAACAATTTTTATTATTACTTCCAAATTCATATTGGAGATGATGTCAAACCACAGAAGAAAATTTAATTTCTTTTCTTGACCTCCTTACCTTTAAAAATGCTTAATAAAAGCTGATAGCTTCGCTGTCTAAATTACATTATGCTATTGAATAATGAATTATTAATTATATTTTAAATATATATAAACCTAAGTAACGTGACCATTTTTTTATAACCTGTTTTGGATGGAGATGGAAGTGACATAAACAGAAAATTAAGTGGGCATATGTGCAGTGTAGTCTTTCCACAAGCATCTTTGATTTTCCTCACTTGAATATTCAAGGATATTGGTTTCTGTATGAAATCATTCATATTGGCATATCTTGTTCTGTACAGTTCTACCCAGAAGTTCCTTTAATCTCAAAAACATGCATAGAATTCTTATACAATGGAATACTACTTAGCAATGAGAAAGAATGAAATATGGCCTTTGGTAGCAACGTGGATGGAACTGGAGAGTGTGATGCTAAGTGAAATAAGTCATCCAGAGAAAGACAGATACCATGTTTTCACTCTTACGTGGATCCTGAGAAACTTAACAGAAGACCATGGGGGAGGGGAAGGGGGGAAAAAAAAGAGAAGGAGGGAGCCAAACCATAAGAGACTCTTAAAAACTGAGAATAAACTGAGGGTTGATGGGGGGTGGGAGGGAGGGGAAAGTGGGTGACGGGCATTGAGGAGGGCACCTGTTGGGATGAGCACTGGGTGTTTTATGGAAACCAATTTGACAATAAATTTCATATAAAAAAAAACATTAGTAAAAAGAAAAGAAGGGAAACAGAGGAAAGAGGGGGAGGGGGAGGTGGAAGAAGAAGAAGAGAGAAGTAGGCTACACAGGAGATGAGTTCCCACCTCTGTCCCCACCTTTCTGGGTAGCTTTCATCCCCTGGAAGGGGAGAGAGCCAGAGGCTGCCCCAGGCCTCCAGACTTCTACATTCTCATTCTGCTCCAGCAGCCTCTGTGGTAGGACTGACCAGCACCCACCTTCAGCTTCTGGAACTTCAGCTGGAGGTGGGTGAGCCTCACAACTGCATCTTTCTGCTCTGAGTACTCAGGCAGCTCCAGAATCACGTGCTGGCACTCTTTGATCACCTGATGCAGCTGCTGGATGTCAGAGGCCAGGGACAGACCCTGCCCAGAGCTTCCTCTTGGATGAAAGCTGGGGAAATGACGTTTGCTTGTCATGAAGGAAAGGAAGTGGCCTCCAGCTTAATCACCAAGCCCAGAGATGCCCCAGGCACCCATCTACCTCTAGCCCTCCCACCTCACAAGGACCCAGGGCCAGAGCTCAGCAAAGCCCCTGGACTCAGCACACTGTTCCACTGAGGAAAGAAGACAGGCTCAGGTCTGAGCTAAGGAACTGAGGCTGATCTCGTCTCAGGGAAGGGACAGAGATGTCCCAGGAGCCATCTTCTTCCTCCAGGAGACCAGGCAAAGGGAGGTGACACCAGATTCTTGGAGCTCAGTGTGTGGCCCATTGGAGGGGCTCAAAATTTTTTTAATGAATATATAAAACACAAATGAAATACATATCTGTACTGGCCACGCTTAAAGACCGTATATAAGATGAAAAGTTCTAGGTAAATCTTCTTTTATTTAAGTTACATTTGAATGTTACTATGTTTCTCTCAAATGAAAGTTGAAGATACTTTGCATTAAAAAAAAGGAAGAAGGGTGGTAGGGCGTCTCAGTAGGTTGAGCATCTAACTCTTGATTTGGGCTCAGGTCATGCTCCCAGGGTCCCGGGATCAAGCCCCACAGGGGACTCTGTGCTGAGGGTGGAGACTGCTTGAGATCCTCTCTCTCTCTTGCTCTCAAATAAAAAAAAATAATTTAAAAAAGGAGGAGGAGGAATATTGACTGTGTGTGGTGTGTGTATGGTAGCAATAGAAAGGGAAAAAGAAAACAAAGGAAAACGTGGAGACTTAGTGTCATCCATGATGGGTTCCCTTTTTAGGGTTCTTTCTGAGTTAGTAGGTATGAATTATTTCCTAGCTCTCATGGAGGAATGCAGATGCAGAAAAATTAACAACTGTAGATACAGAACACTGCACTGAGTTGGGATACTTTGGTGATTTCTGAACTTGCACTTATACCTCTCTGTTATTATAAACATAGCCTTGTGTATTTGAGCATTATTTAAACTACCAAAAAATATTAGCTCTACCCAGCAGGTAGACATCTCTGACAGAATAATGTTAAATTAAATAAACAGTGTCTAATGAGATCTGTTATTACCTGCTCTTTGGTCATGCTTGGGCATGCAGTCTGAAGGCTTGTGTTTCTAAGTGCTATCATAAATCTTTCAGCCTGTTTTGCTCCTTAAAATTCTAACTAATATCTCTCCTCTAATGTTGAAGTCTGTAACCTCATTTAAATCTTTAAATCTCATTTAAATCTCCAATGTTGATGTCTTATGTCTTCATTAAATCTTATCTCTGAGGGGCGCCTGGGTGGCTCAGTTGGTTAAGCGTCCAACTTTGGCTCAGCTCATGATCTTGCGGTCTGTGATTTCGAGCCTCACGTCGGGCTCTGTGCTGACAGCTCAGAACCTGGAGCCTGCTTCGGATTCTGTGTCTCCTTCTCTTTCTGCACCTCCCCTGTCTGTGCTCTCTCTCCCTCTCAAAAATAAACATTTAAAAATTAAAAAAAAAAAAAAAAGAAACTTGTCTCTGAAAAGATAAGAAAGTCTGCATTGCAACAGATCATTTTTTATTTAAAAAAAATTTTTTTTTGTAATGTTTATTTATTTTTGAGACAGAGAGAGGCAGAGCATGAACAGGGGAGGAGCAGAGAGAGAGGGAGACACAGAATCAGAAGCAGGCTCCAGGCTCTGAGCCATCAGCCCAGAGCCCGACGCAGGGCTCGAACTCACGGACCGTGAGATCGTGACCTGAGCCGAAGTCGGACGCTTAACCGACTGAGCCACCCAGGCGCCCCAACAGATCATTTTTTAAAAGAGAAAGTCCACTTGCTTGAAAATCAGAGAGTATTAAGAAAAGAATTCTGTCAGAGGAAGAAATACTTGTATATGGTGAATCCTTCCATTTTCAATGGTTTTTATTAACATCATTCTCATCAGGACTCCCTAAGGAGTCCTGTCCAGAGCTTCATGTGCTCAACTGTGCTGGATGAAGGAAGGAGAAGATAGAATTCCAACACATGGCTAAGAGTCTAAATTAATCTGCCTTGACTGCATATTGTTTGTGAAGATGTTACCTCCCAGGTAGCTATTTCTGTAATATGAAAGAAAGTCTCTTTAAAGAAAAAAGCATATAAATTGATAGATAATAGCTTGCATCCATGAATATGTTGAATCAACTCTTGCCGCTACACAGACTCATACCTGTTTATAATAACTTATTACACAGTTTCTTTCCTAGTTACCTCACTAGGAAGATATAAGATGTATAAGAAGGGCATAGACTAGAGTCCAATAGACCTGAGGTCGAATCCTATTTTTGGTTTATTCGATGTGCAGTATCTGAGCTTAAGCGCCCATAAGAATTTCAAACTTATATTCAAATCTGAACTCAGATCTGTTTTTCCTTAGGATCTATTCCTTCTTTCATATTTCTTGTCTCCAGCAGCCCCTGACTCAAATCAGAATCCTGTAAATCGTGATAGGCTTTCCCTTTCTTAGTCCACCATGATTTTTCTGCACGTGTAACCTGCCAATTGTCCTAACGGATGTGCTTTTCCACCACTTCTGTCTTCGTTTAGGCCCTGTTCAGGGCTCCATAGACTGCCTTCTCTCTGGCTGGTCTCTGTGACTCCAGCTGAACCATTGATCTGTCCTTTGTAATGTTGCCCTTGTGACCTCTTTAAAATACCAGTCTGACCGTGCTGTGCTCCTAAGTAAACTACTCAGTGCCTCCTTGCTGCAAACAGGACAGATGCCAGCTTCTCAGCATGGCCCTCACGTCTCTCTGGTGTGGCTCTGGCCTGCCCCGTGCAGTATGTTCCAGCCACTTGTGTTTTGTGAATGGGCTGAGATCTTTGGTGCCTGAACCTTTCTCACACTTCTTCTTTCACTGTGAATAACTCTCCTCTGTAGTTTCTTTTTGGAAATACACAAGAAGCCCACAAACAAAAATGAAGCAAACAACAACACAACTTTGAATATTTAGATTTAGTATTGAGTCTTTAGGAAGATTTTCTTACCTTCTCTACAGCAGCCCTCTCTGTACTGTGTGTGTGGTGTGTGGGAGGGGGAGGGGGGCTAAGAATTAGTTACCAGAGAAAGCAGAGGTCCTCACTTTTTCCTGAAATCCTTATTCTTGGGTTTAAATCGCATTTATTTTTATTTATCAAGACTCTTCTTGCTGCCTAAACTTACTTCTGACATATTGTTCAGTCCTAGCTTTCCCTTATGCCTTGATCCTATCTCACAGACTCTATAATACAGCTACCATGTTTTTAGTTCTGAAAGTAATTGCTCTAATAAGTGCCACTCTAATAAAAAAAACATGTCAGCTCTTTTATTAAGTATAGCTCACATTTGCTCCCTGTTTACATGTAGTTGATTGTGTTATAACAATTTTTAAACTCTTGAATGTCATTGTTTCTGTGTTTTAACAGCACACCCTACCACTCCTAATTATCTTTTACTGGGAAAATATGCACCGTATACTTTTTATGTAAGCATTTTGCAAAACAAACTCTTTTATGGATTGTGGTAATTATTTGACAAGGTTTATCACCACAAGGTAATTTCTGTATCCTATCTCATTCCAGATATGGACATTATACTTGTGATCATGTGTTACCTTTGTGCGAAAGATGCTGCTGATTCACAAAGTACACGTGTTTTGAGTAGGTTATACATTGGGAGGAGATGAGTCTCACCAACTATACGTGCTTGCTCATAATTTAATGACAATCAAGTGTATGCCAGCTGACTGGGACTAGATCTGTGGAATGTAATCATTGAACATGAATCATGCTGCTTTGAAGGGGAGACAGTCAGGACTCTTACCTAAATTGAAACCCAATCCTAGTCCACTGTTTCCCAACTGATACATTACAAAGAAACCCTTGGTGTGCTGGGGTGTAATATTGATTCTCTTACCACTATTAATTTTTGACGTTGGACAAAAAGGGGAAAGATGGTGGCCATTGTAGTACAGAACAGGAGGCTGTCTGTATATGAAAGAGGACCAAGAATTGTTTGGACCACTTCCTGTTAGGTAAGAGTAGGAACCATCTCTGGGGATACTACTCACCTCTTCCCTCCTCTGTTATCCTGGTGGGTTTCATAGACTGTCACAGACCAGAAATTATTTGATAGTGCAGCTTACAGCAATGATTCTAGCAGGCTTTTAAAAACATGATATGATACAGGAGCGCCTGGGTGGCTCGGTTGGTTAAGTGTCTGACTTTGGTTCAGGGCATGATCTCGTGGTTCTGTTAGGTTTGAGCCCCACATTGGGCTCTCTGCTGTCAGTGTGGAGCCTGCTTTAGATCCTCTGTCTCCCTCTCTCTGCCCCATGTGCATGCTCTGTCTCTCAAAAATAAATAAAAAATGAAAAAAATTAAGCATGCTTCTATACAGTGCTGTTTTATGGAATTAATATTGCAGACAACATGTAGGCCATTACTACTTACCGACTTCCAAGAGCCTCTGAACAATCTACACAGAATTGACATGCAACAGAAAAGCACACATTGGAACAAAAATCTTGTCAGTATTAAGTCAACAAGTCTCTCTGGCCTAGTGACACTTTTAGTACACCTGAAGCTATATTGTGCTGGCTCAACAATCAATGCGCCTTCACTACCCCTAGGTGTGTTGGTTAATTTTTCTTCTTGAGAATCAGGAATGACAGCTTATCCCTAGGACAAGAACTTGGGTAGACTGTTATCATTGTCACCATCATGATTAGAAATGGCAATGACAAGAATGTTCGCAGGCACTAAGTGTTACGCACTGAGCTAAAAATGCAGTTAATCACTGGCTCTCGAATGTAATTGTAATATGTCACCAGATCTCCTGCAATGACATATGTGACAACAGTTTTCCTTTTGGCTTGTCAGAGTCAAGTTTGTGGTGAAGTCCTCCATCATCTTCCCCCAAAAAGAAGGAGGTATACCATCACAAAGGTGACTGCTGTGTTTGAGAGCAATTCCATTGGCTAAAGTATGTTTTCCTAGTTCTTGATATCATCCTCTGTTCCACTGAGTGTCACTAGCTTATGCTTATAAAAGAGTCTGGAGTTCCAAGCTTTGTTAGGAAGTGAAACCCCATGTCTGGTCTTAAGCAGAGAGCTCTCTCTACATGACTCCTGCCCTCTGCCCAGCCTGTGAAGCATTCCATCTGCCTATGTCTGTGAGAAGGCACACAGCCTCTGGGGCTGAACCGGTGGGGTCAAATAATGTTCTCACCATTTAGTGTAATTAACTCCAACCACCCGTCTGTTGCAAGCCCCGGTGCAGCCAACACAAGCAAGAGTAGGCCAAGAAGAAATTTCTCCTCATTATTAAACCTAAATCTAAGCACTTGTCTGTCTGTAAAAACAGAGCAAAGGGAGGAAAACTGAAACCAGCGCACGGGGTCTGAGGTTTCAATAAATGTCAGGGAGCGTCAAGTCTGTTTAGATTGCAAATTATTGCTGGCTGACGGTCTTACCGTTTTACAACTAGAGATTGCTGTCATGGGGGTGACGTGGTGGAGGGGAGCCTCTCACATCACAGCCAGAGGGGAACAGAAGTTACCAAATACTATAACAATCATAAAACATTACAAGAGGGACTTTAGCGTGTGCTAAATTTAGTCTTTCCTTAATGCACATCTCAAGAAACAACAGCCCACAACACTTCACCCTTCCTATTGAGTTTGATGAAGTGTTGGATTTGCCAAAGATTGAGACCTCATTTCTCTGATTTAACCATCCTAAACTTTACTTCATCCCTCTCCTCTGCTCGGACACTTTGAACATCTGAGAGTGATAAAGGCGCCTAAATGTTTCAAGGTGAATTAATGCCTTACTACCTATCCTGGAGAAACACACCAATAATTTGAGTGGTGGTTAAGACTGTTTTTCAAATAGATTAAAGGAGTGGGCAATTACCGATTAAAATAAACCCAAGGCCTGAGCATTCCAGCCCTATAAATGGATGAACGCTGGTCAGCTGTTTCCCATTGGTGGAAAGGCTTTTCTCATGGCGAAAAATATACATGCTTCTTGGTGTGTCTACTGAAATTTACTAGTATTGGTTATTCAATCTGTTTCTGACTAACACTTAATGAAGATGTGCTGTGTGCCAAAGTACTGAGTTAGATACACTGAAAATCAAGAAAGTGATGGTCCCCCCTTCTCCCTGAGCTCAAAGTCAAGTGTGCTTGTTTTAACCAAAGTTCTTTTGGTTTCAAATAACTGGAAAATCCCTCAAGTTAACTTAAGGCCAAAGGGAGAAAATTGTTGTAAGGTGCAATGGGATCTGTAGCTCCAAGAGAAAAAAATATTAAAGGACCACATACAAGCTTGGAAGCAGGCACTAGGAAGCTGTTAGAAATAAGATAACTTTCTCCAAATCCCTAGTTGCACCATCTGCACTTTCTCTTGCAGGTAGGCTTTATTCTTCTTGTTCTCAGCCTCCTAGGGTTTATCTTTCTTTTCTTAACTATGCATGTAATTAAACAAGGTCTTCCCGGGCGAGCTTCCCATTTCAATTAGCTAGCTTTTGTAAGTCCCAACTCAGAATTTATGGAGGAGAGAATTGGATTTGTCCAACTTGGGTCTGATGTACATCCTTGTCAGTTAATGTTGATGATAAGATTCAAGGTCTGAAATGTGTGGCTTAATTCTGAGTATATGAGAGGTGAGCAGGGTCTGTTGATACAGTTGATTAATCTGTTTTCTATACTGATACATTTAAAGTGCCATAAGGATGAGGTTACAGGTGGGGGATGTCATACGATTTTTTTGTGAGATTTTGAGGAAGACAGAATCTATGAACTAGTCAATGTCTGGAAAAAAATCTAAGAAAGGAAAAATAATTATGGTTTCTACCTCATTGTCACATGAACTGTGATGGTATTTCTTGATAGTAGCACGACTACTTCCCATAATCTAATTTCTCGTAAAGATTGAGGTAATATGCCAGGAGCAGCCAGAAATCGACTTCCATGGCATTGCAGTCCAGTTCACAGGTGGCCTTGACATGGAGGAGAGGAGGGAATTCCTGGCGGTGAAATTATGAGCCTTCTATCTTTCTGTCCATATTTTCTGGGAGGGTTGTTGGTCTGAAGTCAGAATCTCCTCTGTTGCTTGGGGAACAGCCAACAGTATGAGCAAATGACAAGTACCAGACTGCTTTAGTTTGGGGTCCCCAGAAGCAGAATTAAGTCAAGGATTTGAGTGAAAGTATTTTATGTGGGGGACGACAGAAAACGCCCATAGGAGATTGAAGAAGATAGGCAAAGAAGGGGATGCAACCCATGAAGACTGTGCTACAGAGCCCATTACAAGCATGGATAAATGGAGATTAACTCACGGAGGGAATTTAGGAATCAGTGTAGAGCATATGACTTAGAGTCATCCTATAAAAAGATCACTGGGGAAATGAGGTCACTGGGGAAATGGTAGACAAACTCCAATCAGTTGGACTGATTGAGGACTGTTCCCAGGGTTTTGTTTTGAATACTTTGACAGCTCCAGTTTGCCATGCTGGCAGCAAAGCACCTCCGGGAGCAACAGGGAGCCTTTGGGAGGAGAAGTGCAGGTACTGGCAGTTGTACTGAAGTGGAAAGTGTGAGATGGTGGTGGGCACCGTAATAATGTACTATAGTCCGACCCGTGCACCACTCCTGTCACTGGTGCACTGTGTCAGTTTCATTGTGTCCTATGTTGACGCTTCAAGGTGGTGGCCAGGTGCAATATATTAGGTAATTAAATAAAATACTTAAAACAGGAGGGATCATGGGATAAGCCACAATCAACTTCAGTTGGTCTCAAGACTACACTTGATACTCCTTGTCTTCCTTTTCTTGTACTCATTTCATATATTCCTCGTTCTTGCCCAACATTTCTGCTGGTTTCTCACCAAGGAGAACCTCAGAACTTCTTCCTTAGATATCAGAACCCTTGGTTACCATGCCCTTGTCAGGCTGCAGGTTCTGAAACTCTTGCAGTCATGCATTTCGTCTCATCCCCAGGCATAGAAGCACCAAGAAACATTCAGTGAATTCCCTGAGTTCAACACATATGTTTGGCCCTATTCTGTAATATTAGTTCTTTATGATAATTAGGGTCAAATCCACCAACCAGTTGGGGGACAAAACACACTCCAGCTGCAAGAAGAGAAAGCCCTTAAGGAAGAAAACAAAAAAGCAGCATTCGGTAGTGGGAAGTTAGTTAGTGGTGTGCACTGAGATAATACGGACACCGGGATGTGAGCAGGACGTGGCCAGGATCTGCTATGTAGCCATAGAGAAATACTTTGTGATATTTTGCTGAGTGAATAAATACATACACATTAGAGATTGATGACAAGGAGTTTTGGGAAAAAATGTAGACGCGCTTCTCGGTCATGACCCAATATTTAAAATTACGTTGAATGTGAATCCTCACCAGAAAATCCCAATAAAGGGATCCTTGTTTAAACCCAATGAATTACTCATGCTGCTATGGATAAAGAACTCAGGAAGGGACAACATTGTTAGCTAAAGTGATTGACTGGCTGTCAAGGGAAAATGTGGCTGGGACAAATATGGTTGGCACTCGGGAGTCTGGGGTGAGTCTTTGCACCACGAAGGGAGGCCACAGAGCATCGGAATTAGGAACACTGGCTCAGGCCCCAGGCTTTTGATGTCCAAGTCCTACTCCTGTGCAAGTCAGGACAAGCTAGCCTATGCTGCAGTTTCAACCCCACAATTCCAGCCTTTAAAACAATATATTTCTCAATATGTCACAGTCCATGCAGGTCTTTAGATTTTCAATTATGATATTAATGTTTTTTGGAACAGCTGTCCCTTTCCTTCCCCTTACTTGCACTTCCATCCATCAAAATTCTACTTAACATCCAAATTCCTAATTAAATTGTACTCTTCCATGGAACATTCTGCTCTCCCCAATTCCATTACAGGAAGAGACCACTCCCTTCTCTTAACTCTGTGAATTTTATTTTGCATGTATTACCTCTTAAGTGCTTTTGTAGTTGAGTTTTCCTCTGACCCTTCTTCTTGAGGATAGGGATGTACCTTAGACATCGTATCAGTCCTAGAAAACACACAATAGATACCAAGTATTTGTTGTCTAATGACGACAGTTTTAGTGACAATCTTATATAACTTTTGCCTAAAGAATCCTTACTTTTAATGTGTGGATAACTTTTATTCTACAATAGGCTGTATAAATCTTACACTAAACATAGTGGTAAGGCATAAGAAATGTGTGTGTGTGTGTGTGTGTGTTTGTGTGTGTGTATGCGCGCGCGCGTATGCGTGTGCGTGTGTATAGAACACGCTGGCACCTTTTCAGAGTAATGTTGGCACCTGTCTATCAAAATAAATGAATGTTTCCATTTCAGTTGCTTCATTTGTCAACAACACTACATGTCAGAGCATGCGTTAATCCATATGACTCGTCCCCTTAACTTATACATCTGGTTTTTATGCCTATCAGAATTAAATATGTCAAACCTCAATTTTTCTTACTTGTTTTTCAAGGTACCAGTTTTTGTTCTGGGATGTTATGCATGCGTATGTTTCAGTAATGGCTTTTTTTTTTTTTTTTCCCAGACAAGCAGAGAATATGGTAAAGACAATTTATAATTTATCAAGATACCACAGTACCACAAACTAATTTTTCCAACAAAAGTACTAGACAGTTAAATAATAAGGACATTTCAGATTTATGCATGTATCCGTTCATTGAAAAATAATTATTTTTAGACTTCATGGAAACAAAGGTGCCCAAATGCCATCATGGAACTTATTTCCGATGGCGGAAACACTCAAATGATCACCCAAAGGCAATATTAACACCGGTGATGACAGCAGTGTGTGACATACGTGATGTACCACAATGGTGTGGAGCAGGGTACTGGATCATGGTCAGGGAAGTTGGGAAGGCTTTCCTAAGAGAATGAGTGAATGGGGAGAGAAGGGCTCAGTGACATTACAACATGGTGGCCACCTTCACGTGGCTCATAGTTTGGTTAAATAGAGTAACGTGAATTGGTGAGTGCCACAGAAAGTCACACAGGGTCTCTGAGTAAGTCTGTATGGATGTTGATTCTCCTTTAAGTCTGGGATTGGTGTCATGAAGATATTAATGTGCTGACTCTTGCAGTGTGGGTGTTTGGTGACGATAGCCCACGATTAAAGACAGCGCCAACATGGAGTTAGCATGGCACACATTTCTGCAGGACCCAAGGGAAGGTTGAGATTTGGGATGTTCTCATTTTCTGGTTATGTTTTGTTTTGTGTTTTGCAAGGGATTGAACTATTTCATTGCTGTCCTCATGGCCTTCAAGTTCAGAGCTGGGTTTTTTCTCTACAGTCATGCCAGCTTCATTCAGCAGCTACGCAGATACAGTGATCCATATCTGTATATTTATTTATTTAGCCCTAAGCCTTTTTCAAGAATTCATACAAAATATTCCTGGTAAATGAGTTTTTTTAAATTAATTTATTTATTTTGAGAGAGAGGGAGAGATGAATGGGGGAGGGGCAGCGAGAGAGGGAGAGACAGAATCCCAAGTGGGCCTTGTGTTGTCAGCCCAAAGCCCAACCCGGGGCTTGGAACTCATGGAACTGTGAGATCATGACCTGAACAGAAACCAAGAGTCAGCTTAACTGACTGAGTCATGAAGATGCCCCATTGGTAAATATGTTTTAATCGTTATCTTCCTCCTCTTCTGCATCCTGGGTAATCTGGAAGTAATGCAACTCATAACCCTCTTTACTGTTAGCAACTACACACAACCAGTCATGTTGATTATCCTTCACATATGTTTTGGTAAGAAATTTCAGATACCTTTTGGAGAAAGGCACTTCAGAAGTTAACAGTGATCTTGCTCTTGCCTCTTTCAGTGGTTACAGCCCCTCCGTGGAGATTCCCAGCTTTGCCATTCACTTGGATTCTCTTTGCAGAAACTGCTCAAAATTGGCAGCATCCATGATTCCATCTTCTACAGGGTGTGTGCAGTCAAGTGTAAACTTCAGAAGTTGATTCTTTATTTTTTTTCTGCCCCCCACCCCCGCCACAAGTTCCCCCCCCCCCCCCCCGCAGGCGCCATGGCGGCAATGGAGGCAGAAAAGGCAGTCAGTTATTGCATTATAATTTGTTGGATGAGTCCCATTTCTTTAGGACAAAAGGGACACAGGAGCTCAAGAAAACCAACACAGCACTCTCATGCCCTTGGTGATTGGGATGCTGTCTCCTACGAGTGGGCTTACAGGATGTGTATATACTTAAACACAGCATTTTCTTTGAAAGTGTATTCGGTTCTGTTAATCCATCCTATAGTGTGTGAAATTTTTTGGAAGCAAAACCTCTAATGCTCTCCTACCTTCATAGCATGCTCTTTGCTTTCTAAACAAAAAAAAAAGACAAGGGGGAAGTTATAGGTTGAAGTGGAAACACATCTATGTGTCCTAACACGCACATAAAGTGGTAAATTTTAACACTATAACTAAGGATTTCACACCAATAATCTTCCAAGAAGGCCCCTCTGTTTTCCCCCATGGCGAAGAAAAGCAGCCAAGTTTCTCTTGTTCAGCATCTTGAAATGGGCTCAAGTTTGATCCAGTGGTATGTAACTGTAATGGTTGTGGAATATTGCTTAACTTGCCAAGCAATCAAGCATAGCCATTTGCTTGTACAGCATGGGGCAGACCTTTCTGGAAGCCTTATGTCAGGAGGGTGACTATTGCGTCTCTTCACAGACTCTCTTTTTTTCTTATAACCTCTTGTACCTGGGTGTCTGAATGCCCACCTGGTAATAAATTCCTTCTCTTTCTTCACCAGAAACATTATTGCAGATTTTTTTTTTCAAACCAGGGAATTTAAAGGTTTCGGCAGAATAAAATCTCTCTGATCCCATTTTATTTGAGGCAGTGCCATAAGGAGAGAGGCAACAAAAAAGAGAAATGAAACCAGGAAGAAAAGGAAGAGAAACTAATATTAATGAGCAAATACTGTGTCACACACTGTGATGAGCACTTTACACAAGTCATGTCTTTACATTTATAACTTTTCCATTAAGTTTATTTTACCCTTTGTAGATGAGCAAGCCAAGCTCAGAAAGGTTAAGCAAATTAGTCAAATAGTGAATTGGAATTCGACAATTATTTAATCGCCTCTCACCGTCTGCCAGTGCATTCTATTAGCATTATGATCTGTTTCAAACACCGTTATTTTATCAGCACAAACATATTCAGCTGACATACAAAATAACTAGACGAAATGATTGGCGTAATGAAGAAAAGTAGCTTGCAGATTGACTTCTGTATCCTCAACCAGTGGCTCTTGCATTTAGTATACACATTCAGGGCTTGGCTGGACGTTCCAGGAGCATCTCCCCACTGCTGACTTGTAGGCTTCTCTCCTCTAGTGTCTCTCCAACAGCAGTTCCAGTGCCAAAGCCAATCCATCAACTTTTCAAAGGATGCCAGAACTTTTCGTTCATTCAACAGTCTTTCAACAAGTGTTTATTGAGTTCTTTATCAGGCAGAGTCCTGGCAGGAAAGAGAGCTCATCACAGATGGTACAAATGAAAAGATTTTAATGAAGGGTCGACTTAATGATATGTGGGCAGGGTTACAAGTAAAAATAGAGAAAGGATACAGTACCCAGAAATTAGGAGCAGCAGGAAGCCATTACACCCCCACAGTGGAAGGAATTAGAAGAGATTGCTTTCATGGAAGGAACAGAGTACTGGCAGGAGCTCTCTAGTTGTGGGGGGGACACAGCTCCTGCTGGAGATGGACTGAGGCAGTGATAGGGCAGGGAGGAATACCACAGTCCTTCTCTCCTCCCTCCCTACACATCTTCATAATGCCTCCCATTGGCTGAAGCACCCCAAAGCCATCTATCTAATGTTGGGTGCAGCTCACAGGGGTTTACCTCCAAGGGCACAGAGCAGGGCACAGAGGGCTGAAAATGGATCTGGGGTGAGTTGGGGATGAAACATTACTTGTCCAAGTACCCCCAAGTGTCTGGCTCTAACCTAAGCACTAGGGATGGAGCAGTGAGCACAACAGACAAGATTCTGCACTCAGGCAGCTATGTTCTAGTGCAGGATGGAGACAAAATAGAACAACAACAAAAAAAAGGTGAATGCTGAGGAAAGCCATAGAATGTCCCATGGTGATAAGCACCAAGGAGAAAATAATGAAGCTGGGAAAGGGGTTTTGAAATGTGTGGAGGGTGGAGTTTTAGGTACGGGCATCCAGAAATGCCCCTTTTCACCCCCAAAAGATGGCATTGTCAGAAGACCTAATAAAAAGGAGGGCGTGAGCCGTACTGGGAAAGAAGCATCACAGGCAGTGGGGACAGCAAGTACAGAGTCCCTGAGGAAGGCAAAGGCCTGGCCTGGTAACAAGCAGCTGCAGACAGGTGAGGGAGGAAAGAGGCAGGTGAGATGGAGTCAGGGCTTGACTCAGAAGGTCTGTTTGACTCATGGCATCTTTCTCCATCCCATGGCTTCACATTTGTGTTTTGTCTGTGACCAGACGCTGTACAGAGGAGGTAAAATGCTGATAGCAGAGAAAAGCTGAGAGGTGCAAGGTGATTCATCCATCACCATCTAGCATGGGCCAGTTCTCTTGTGGCAGGCCAGTTGACAGCACGCCTTCCGTTTATAGATTGGTTTTTGTTGGGTATGATGCATATTCCTGTGACAATCACCTTTGGCCAGCGTATTAGAACACATGGTAGGACCATAGCGACCAATGCATAAGATGCAGTTTAGAAGGGACTGTGGCATTATTTAAGCTTCTCCAGGAGAAGCCATGAAATCAGAGTACTTGATTTTACTTCTCCTGTACCCTGGGCCTTTTAGGTTTTCTCTACCCTCTAAAATAGAGTTTCAACTGCAAATTATAAATATTTTAAATGTATGTATGAGCTTCTCATGACTAGTCATTACCACCTGTCACTTAGATAGTATATTCATGCTTGTATGTATGTGTATATATGTGCATATCTGTATCTCTTTACATTTATAGATTATCTATATACATATCTATTGTATACATGTAGATATCTCCTTAGCTTTATATATATAAACTTCCTTCCCAACCTTTTTTTTTCTGAAAAATTCCTTTCAGCCATCAAGATTTCACAGCTCAGGTATCACCTCCTTCAGTGAAACTTTCCCAGATAAATCGAAGGCATCTTGACCAGACTCTTCATGATGTCATGGCATTCAGTTCAGACAAATGTTAGAGACCTAATGATGCTGATTTGTGGTTTATCTCTTTACAGATCAATGATCCCAATTAGACTGTGACCTTCTGATGGCCAGAGATCCCTTATACCCTTTTGTGTTCCTGTCTTAGCAGGGCATATGGTTCATTGAACTTGATTAGAGCTTAAATTTATTTATATTTCAGTTAGTTATATTCCAGTTATTTGACTAACTGTGAAATATTATATTTTATTATTATTATTATTTATTATTTATATAATTTATATTATAATTTATTATATTATATTTCAGTTAATATAGAGTGCAATATTGGCTCAGAAATAGAATTCAGTGATTCATCACTTACAACACCCAGTGCTCATCACATGTGCCCTTCTTACTACCCATCACCCATCTAGGCCATCACCCACCCACTTCCCTCCATCACAGAGCAGATTTAAAGACAGGTGGTAGATAGATAGATAGATAGATAGATAGATAGATAAAATGAATAAGCCTTATTCCTCATTACATGTATATATTAAATACATAGGGCTTATCTTAAATGCGAGTTTGCAGGACTGATATCCTCAACGGTTCAATATTAAGAGGATGTGCCGATGAGATCATGGATAGTGCTGTCAAACGGACTCTAAGTTTTAATTTACTAAAAATTCCAGAAAACAGATACCTCGAACATAGATAATTTGTTGTTGGCCATGAAGCAACCACAGAATACCCCAGCTTCCCTCAAATCCAATGGCCTTGCTGAGCCTGTCATCTGGGAGGTCTTTGTGATTTTATCTTATCTCTATTTGAGAGTCATAAAGACGAGTAACTAAAATGTGGTTAATAAACCCCAGCTGGGCATTTTCTAGGTGAATAAACACACCACTTTTTCTACTGTTTTTTCATGTGGAAATGATGAATAGGACTCACAACTCTTGTTTTCATTATAAGTAGAAAAGTAGAAATAATATCAAGTTATGATACTTGAGGTTGTTATAAAGTGCTTTAGAGACACCCTGAAAGTTTCAAATAATTATAGCTCCCGTAAAATTTTTATGGCTGCCTGTGGATTTTCATGATCAAAGAAAAAGTAAACAGAGAACACTTTTAGCTCAAAAGATATTCAGACCCTTATGATTTTTTTTTGTTGTTGGCTCTCCCTCTATTCCTAAAAGAGTGATTAATAGTTTCACAGTGTAAAAGCACTCATATTTGAGATTAAGTAATTGGATGAAATTGATTCCTGAATCTAATCTTCGTGCACCCCAGGCATACTGCATAATATATTACCTTGGTAATTAAAAATACAATGAGCTAGATATAAAGAAAGTTTTCCAAAAACTTCGAGTTACCAGTTTCATTCCAGTCCAGCTTATAGATTTCAGCTCCATGTTTTTTTCTTTTGCTAAAAAGTACATTATTACTACAAATAGTGGAATTTGAAGAGTTATAGATTAGATTTTAGTGTCATTAATATTAGTATCTTGATTTTAATAATTGTGCTGTGGTAATACAATAGATTGTCCTTGGTTTTAGGAAATAACAAACTGTTTATATGAGTCAAGAGGAAACATGCCTTTTCAATGGTCCAGAAAAAAAGATTATGTGTATATGTGCATACATACGTAGGCATATGATGTGTGTATATGCATGTACACATCTATACATGTGCACAATTATATACACACCCATATACATATATGTGAATAGATGCATACACACCTTTATCCATGCATCCATATATAGATTTATGAAATACATACATATTGAATATACATACATGAGAAAACATATCCCATGCATATATAGACAGCGTACATGTATGTACATGAATGTACATATGTATGCATATTTACCTATTTTATCACTAAAACATGCTTTACATTTCTTATGTTTTACATAAAGATATTTACATATAGTGACTCTGGGTGACTAATGTATAAGAATCCTTTGCACTGTTTTGAAACCTTAATATGTCTGAAATCACTTTAAAATTAAAAAAATCAAAGCATTTTAAGGCAGGTTGGAAGTGCTTCATTCTACCAAGTGTTCTAGAAGCAGGTAGAGGATTGAATCCACATACAAAGATTTGGCTTTGTGCTGAGGAAAATTGTGTTTTTCATACCCTAATTGCATTTCTAGTTCTAGTCAGCAATTCTATGGAAGGTGTGTAAGGAACAAGAGTGAAAGAAGCTTTTACAACTCAGAGTAAGGAAAATATATATACTTACATACACATAATTCTGATCTAGAGTGGGTCCACTTGTATTGTTTTAACTGAGATAAATTTACATAACCATTTTAAAGCATATAATGCAATGGTGTCTATAACACATTTGCCAGATTGTGTGACCACAGCATAACCAAGTTCCAAAACACTTTTATCCCCTCCCCATACCCCCTACCAAAACAAACAAACAACAACAACAACAAACAACAACCCACTTTCTGTTAAACAGTAACTTCTCTATCTTTGGCTACCACCAATCTGCTTTGTGTTTCTATGCATTAACCTATTCTGGATATTTCACATAAATAGACTCTTACACTGTTGCCTTTTGCATCCGGCTCCTTTCACTTTTTGAAGTTCATCCATGTTGTAGCATGTGTGAGTACATCGTTCCTTTCTTTGGCTGGGTAATATTCTGTCGCATGTAGATACTATATTTGGCTTACCAGGTTATCCGTTGGAGGGTATCTGGTTTGTTTATACCTTTGATTATTGTGAATTGTGCTGCTATGAACATTTGTGTTCAAGTATGTGTTTGAGAACGAGGTCTCCATTTTTGCTGTGTATACCTAGGAATGGGGTTGCTAGGTCATATGGAAACTCTATGTTTAACTTTTTGAGGAACTGACAAACTGTTTTCCCACTAATATTGATGTTAGGGGCAAGACACATGAACTCATGATCCAGCGATAATCTTTACATTTAAACAATTGTTTTGTACATCTAGTAGTTGTTTAAGGCCATGTCTCATACAAACACCATGAGCAGGACTTGGACATTTCACTTAAATCTATACTAAGCCCTCAAGGAATTCTCATTTTAGAATCAGAATTTAGAACAAGGAAAATGAGTGATCAGGAGTAGAGTATGAGGGTTTTATATGTAATGTACCATGTTTCCCAAATTTTAAATCTGCTTGCTTTCTGAGTCATTTTAAGAACCCTATAGGGTGGGGCGCCTGGGTGGCTCAGTTGGTTAAGCGCCCGACTTCAGCTCAGGTCATGATCTCACAGTCTGTGAGTTTGAGCCCCGCGTCAGGCTCTGTGCTGACAGCTCAGAGCTCAGAGCCTGGAGCCTGCTTCAGAGTCTGTGTCTCCCTCTCTCTTTGCCCCTCCCCTGCTCATGCTCTCTTCTCTCTGTCTCTCTCTCCCTCAAAAATAAAATAAAAAACATTAAAAAAAAAAAGAACCCTATAGGGAAATCAATAGAGGCATCGTTTTAAAAAAAAATTATAGAAATATAATTAACATACAGTGTTATAAATTGTGTTATATACACAATTTCATGTGTACAATATAATGATTCAATAATTCTGTATATTACTTAGTGTTCATAATGATAAGTATACTCTTATTCCTCTCTATTTCATCCATCCCTTCACTTCCCTTCTGGCAACCACCAGTTTGTTCTGTATTTAAGAGTCTATTTGCTTGTTTATCTCTTTATTTCTTTGTTCTTTTTTTTTTTTTTAAGTTTCACATAGGAGTTAAATCACATTGTATTTGTTGTTGTCTGATTTATTTAATGTAGCATTATAACCCTTAGATTCACCTCTGTCGTTGCAAATGGCAAAATCTCACCCTTTTTATGGCTGAGTAATATCCTATTGTATATACATACCACATCTTCTTTATCCAGTCTTCCATTGATGGATGCTGGGGTTGCTTCCATATCTTGTCTATTGTAAATAATACTGCCAAAAACATAGGGGTGCATATCTTTTCGAATTAGTGTTTTTGTTTTCTTTGGGTAAATATTCAGTAGCAAAATTCCTGGATCATATGGTAATTTTATTTTTATTTTTATTTTCCGAAGAAGAAAATGGCCAACACAAAGATGCAAAGATGCTCAACATCACTAATCAGGAAAATGCAAATCAAAACTGCAGTGAGATATCACCTCACACCTGTCAGAATGGCTAGAGTCAAAAAGACAGGAAGTAACAAGTGTTGGTGAGGATGTGGAAAGGAACACTTGTGCACTGTTGGGAGGAAGGCAAATTGGTGTAGCCACTGTGGAAAGCAGTATGGAGGTTCCTCAATACACACATCTTTTTTTTTATTTATTTAAATACAAGTTAATGAACGTATAGTGTAATAATGGTTTCAGGAGTAGAATTTAGTGACTCATCACTAACATGTAACACCCAGTGCTCATCCCAACAAGTGCACTCCTTAATGCCCATCCCTCATTTAGCCCGTCCCTCCATGCAACACCCCTCCAGCAACTCTCAGTTTGTTCCCTTTGTTTAAGAATACCTCTTATGGTTTGCCTCACTCTCTGTTTTTATCTTGTTTTTGCTTCCCTTCCTCTGTGTTCATCTGTTTTTTTTTTCTTAAGTTTCACATATGAATGAAATCATATGGAGTTTGTCTTTCTCTTACTGACTTATTTTGCTTAGCATAATACATTCTAGTTCCGTCTACGTTGTTGCAGATGGCAAGATTTCATTCTTTTTGATTGCCAAGCAATACTCCATTGTGTGTGTGTGTGTGTGTGTGTGTGTGTGTGTATACACCACATCTTCTTTATCCATTCATCAGTCGATCGACATTTGGGCTCTTTCCATTATTTGGCTATTGTTGATAGTGCTGCTACAAACACTGGGGTGCATGTGTCCCTTCAAATCAGTATTTATGTATCCTTTGGATAGATACCTAGTTGTGCAATTTCTGGGTCATTGGGCCCTTGATTTTGGGGGGAACCCCCACACTGGTCTCCCTAGTGGTTGCACCAGTTTGCACTTCCACCAACAGTCCAAAGGTGTTTCCCTTTGTCTGCAACTTCGCCAACATCTGTTGTTTCCTGAGTTGTTAATTTCAGCCATTCAGATAGGTATGAGGTGATATCTCATTGTGGTTTTGATTTGTATTTTCCTGATGATGAGTGATGTTGAGTATCTTTTCATGTCTATTAGACATGTGGATGTCTTCTATGGAAAAGTGTCTATTCATGTCTTTTACCCATTTCTTCAATGGATTATTTGTTTTTTCGGTGTTGAGTTTGATAAGTTCTTTATATTTTATAGATTTTGGAAACTAACCCTTTATCTGATATGTCATTTGCAAATATCTACTCCCATTCCATCATCCATTTGTTGATTGTTTCCTTCGCTGTGCAGAAGCTTTTTATCTTGATGATAGATCATTTTTGGTTTTGTTTCCTTTGCCTCCTGAGACATGTCTAGTAAGAATTTGCCATGGCTGAGGTCAAAGAGGTTGTTGCCTGTTTTCTCTTCTAGGATTTTGATGGTTTCCTGTTATATGTTTAAATCTTTCATCCATTTTGAGTTTATTTTTTGTGTATGGTGTAAGAAAATGGTCCAGGTTCATTTTTCTGCATGTCGCTGTCCAGTGTTCCCAGCACCATTGTGGGTCTATTTCTGGGTTCTCTATTCTGTTCCACTGATCTATGTGTCTGTTTTTGTGCCAGTACCATACTGTCTTGATGATTATAGCTTTGTAATACAGCTTCAAGACCAGGATTATGATGCCTCCAGCTTTGATTTTCTTTTTCAGAATTGTTTTGGCTATTTGTGGTCTTTTCTGGTTCCATACAAATTTTAGGATTGTTTGTTCTAGCTCTGTGAAGAATGTTGGTGTTATTTTGATAGGGATTGCATATAGTCTCTTGCTGCTCACACTGATCTCCCCAACTTCTAACCGTAGAGCAGTCCCAGGCTCATCCCTGAGCCTTGTCTCCATCTACTCACACTCCCTAGAAGTCATTAAGAGTCATGGCTTTAAATGCATCCCATACCCAGATAACTCTCAAGTTTTTATCTCCAGCCAGGAGTTCTCCTCTAAACTCCAGAGTTACCTGCCTGCACCGAGACTGTTCTACTTGGTTTTCCAACTGATACCTCAAACTTAATGTGTTTAACACTGTGAACACCTGATTTACTTTCCAACCTGCTTCTGCCTTGTCTTTACTATCTCAGTTAGTGGACTCACCTTTTGGAGTCTAAGTCAAGTATTTATATATTTCTTAACACCTGCATTTAATCTGTTAGCAAATCCTATTGGCTCTTTCCTCCAAATATACTCAGATTCCAACTCTTCTCACCCTCTACTGTCCCTGCCTTTGTCCAAGATGCCATCATTTCTCACCCAGATTAGTGCAATACCCTTCTAACAGGTTACCCTGCTTTTTTTTTTTCAGGTTTCTGATTCCCTTTGATCTTATCAGTAGGGTCTTTCCAATCAACTCTTTTTTTAAATATGAAATATATTGTCAAATTGGTTTCCATACAACACCCAGTGCTCATCCCAACAAGTGCCCTCCTCCTCAATGCCCATCACCCCCTTTCCCCTCCCTACCACCCCCATTAGCCCTCAGTTTATTCTCAGTTTTTAAGAGTCTCTTGTGGTTTGCCTCCCTCCCTCTCTAACCACAATTTCTTTATCCATTCGTCAGTTGATGGACATTGAGGTTCTGTCCACAATTTGGCTATTGTTGAAAGTGCTGCTATAAACATTGGGGTACAAGTACCCCTAGGCGTCAACTCTCCTGTAGCCCTTGGGTAAATGCCTAGCAGTGCTATTGTGCCTCTCCTCATCAGGGAAATACAAATCAAAACCACACTGAGATATCACCTCATGCCAGTCAGAGTGACTAAAATGAACAAATCAGGAGACTATAGATGCTGGAGAGGATGTGGAGAAACGGGAACCCTCTTGCACTGTTGGTGGGAATGCAAAGTGGTGCAGCCGCTCTGGGAAACAGTGTGTGGAGGTTCCTCAAAAAATTACAAATAGATCTGCCCTATGACCAAACAACTCTATTTAAAATAGCATCCCAGTAATCCCTAAATTCGTTCCCCACTTGTTCTTCTATAAACTTTACCATTAGACAAATATTACAGAATACTTCTTTGTATATTTCATCTCTCCCTACCTAGAACATGAGCTTCAAAAGAGTAAAGATTTTTGTCTGTTTCTCTTTTTTTACTGCTTTATCTAGAGCTGAGAGTAGTGCCCAGAACATGTTAAAAGTTTATTTTTAGATGCATTATGCATGAAAGGCAGTATGTCTAGAATACCTGCAAAGACTTCTTTGTGGCAAACAGTACACTCCTGAAATTAAATTAGTATGGTTAAGATATCAGTCATGTTTTGTGTATTTAAAAATATTTTCAGAGCCAGAAGATCCTCAAAAAATAGAAGACCCTTGTATATGACACATTTTCAGAGCCAAAAGATACTTTTCTAGGAGGTTTGATTAAAGGTGCCTCCGCAAGTTGATGTGTGGCCTTCAGCAGTATGATTACACATGCACTTCTAAACCTCTAGTGAAATGTCCCTAGACTCGGTATCTGTAGTTCAGCAATGTCATTGTGCTTTTGTGACATGTCAGTGGTCTGACAGCTGGGCAAGCTGTTTAGTCCATTGTGAGCTTAAGCTATAAATTGGTGATGGCAGTAATAATAATAAGGAGCTCACAAGGTACTGGTGAGTGTCAGCTAAGATTTTGGACATGTTTTATAAAACCTTAAACATGCTACAAATGTAAGAAACCTGAGAAATGTTACAAATTTAAGGATGAGGACCCTCAGGCTAAGTAAAGATATGAAAATTAATAAGTTCAGTTTCATAATTCCCTTACCACAGAACTTTTCTTTACTATCAGATTTATTCAAACTTGATTGAAGGAATTATTCTTGCTGTTTGAGAGAGTCCTTTAGGCAGCCTGAAAATAATTTCAGGATGTTAAAATCCCAGACAGTATTCCAGGTTCTCTAAATGGGTGTAGTTTTTCAGTGACCAGTCAGATCAAAGCCCCGCCCCCTCCTCTTCTGGCCAGGTTTATGTTTCTACTCTTTTAAGAAATTAATCTTCCACAAGCCCAACAGGTAGCTAAAGCAGAACATATATAAAATGGAATGAAAGTTTTCAGGACATTGATACTGATGTAGGCCTCAAATCTGCTTTGGGACTTGAGTGTGAATGTCTACACTGACCCAGTAGGCTGTATTTCCTTCTCTATTATCATTGTCACTCACCTGCCTATCATTGATTATCATCTTAGTGCTAAGGATTCTACTCAGCAATTGATGTATGTTATTCTTTTTATACTTTATCAAATCTGTGTGTGGTAAGTATTATTATCCTCATTTTATATTGGAAGAGATTTGAACTCGGGGCGGGGGGGAACATTATTTTTCTAAACAGGGAGATGACAGAATCAGACTGTAGATTCAAATCTAATTTCAAAGCTCATGGTTCTGTTATCACACAAGTCTCTTTTCTGACAGCCAAGCTCCGTTTTCATTTTGTAAGTCCACTTTGGTAATAGAGTTCCCCTGAAGGTGGAGAGTCTCAAAATAGGATGGGGGGTGGGCAAAGAAAAAAAAAAGGCAATAGAAATTATAGATTTCTGTTTCTATTGTATATATTATACAATATATTGTATATCTTAATACAAAGGTTAAGAGCTGGAAGAAGAGGTATTTCTTATATTCTTATCACAAAATTTTATTTGGACATAGGCTACTCTAACCTGGTGTTGCCTAATTTTGTTAAGACTTTGGCAGATGAGTGTGATCATTGCCCTGGCCTCCTGTGGGTTAGAGTTTAGTTGGAATATTACTAAAAGTTCTTGTTACTATTTACTCTTAAAGTGTCTAACAAATGTATTATCTAAAAATAAAAGTATTCTTAGATCCCTGTATACTCTACAAATAGAGTTGATGGATATATCCTTCTTTGTGTTTCTTTCAGACCCTTGGTAAAACCCTACTGGGCTATTTGCTTCTTTTACACATATAGTTCAGCACGGAATTAAAAGAAGGTGAAGCCTATATATATCATGGCCCAGCTTCTAGCTCGCCTCTGGCCTTGCTGGTTCTTATTAATGATTCATTTCTTTTGACAGGAGCGGCAACATTTCAGGACTTCTTGGGTGGAAGAAAGTTGGCAGAGAGAAAGTCCACGGTGAGTAGTTAAACATTATATGAATTAATAACCCCCATCAATAGTTTAATGGATGAAATGCATTGATTGCTTTGAGAATTATGCTGAGGTCTACAGTAATAAGCAGAAATGTCTGATTTGACATCTTTTTTTTTTTTTAATATGTCTGCAACGTAATCTACTACCAATTACACAACAACCCCACCGAAGGAGTGCTGAGTGGTCCCACTACAGTAGTAACATGTTATAAAAGCTCGGGTTTCAGGACAATTAGCTTCTGGCTGCAGTTTATTACCCCATTTGAGATTTAAAACATTTTTTTTCCATTGCATTCCAACAATGCTTATGTGTCTGGGGCTAACACTTTAAAACAATAATGGAATGGCAAATATCTGTCTGGCTGGAGTTTGTTCAAGAAGAGGGGTGTATTAGCATTAAAAAATCAAGCAAGGCAGAGTGGACAAAACAAAAGCAGCTTACTTAATTTCTCAAAATGACCAGGGTTGTAATGTTTACCAAGAAAAAAAAATGCCTTTCATTGGCATTTTGTAGAAAATTCAAGAAATATTTTGGAGAAAAGGATCATTCCTGTTTACTTAAAGGCAATTTCCACATAATAAAAAAGCAGTCCTTTGATAATTCTCATATCCATCTATATGTTTGGTGATCATCACCAGATTTCTGCCCTAAGATATATGAATCTCTTTTAATTGGCTGGTACAACAAAAAACCGGCCATCAGGAATTTTTCAGATGATGATGATGGTGGTGGTGGTGGTGGTGGTGGTGGTGATGATGATGATGATGAATAATGATGATGATGACAACAGTGGACTTTATTGAGCGTCTATTCTGTGGCCAGGTACCGTGCTTAACACTTTCCTGGTTAATGGTCTCATTTAATCATCCTAAATATCTCTTGAGTTAGGTACTATTGTTTCCCCCATTTTACAGATGAGGAAGTTGAGTCTTCCAGAGTCTAAGAATTGGAGGGTTTGAGGGCTAGCAGTAGGTCTGTAGACTGGTGCTTTTGAAAATGAGTCTAGAGGCTCGAAACAGTATGCAGTACTGCCCGGTCATGGTGGTGGTGGAGATGTTTGTGATGAAGATGATGAAGGCAATGGTAGGAGACCTGGGGAGCCTTCTTGTCAATCTCTTATATATTCGATAACTTTCTTTCCTCCAGGAATCTGAGCCATTTTCTCTCCTGTTTCCTTTCTGCCAATGTCTATTTTGAATTATTTTATATTAATCCTGTTTTTTGCCTCCTGTCTTTCACACTGTGTGATCTGGTACTTCTTGTGGCTATTAAGGAGCTGAGTTGAGTGGGTGACATGGGAAGGTGAACCCTATCTCAGTAATTGCTCATTAAGACAGCTTATTTACAGGCCCCCACTTTCAGTGAAGAGTGAGAGTGTCATGGAAATGGGATTCCAAGAGCTCACTTACCTATGTAGTCAATCTACAGTATTCGTTCTTTGATACCTTTCTCACCTCAGATTTTTAAACTTCTAACTTTGGATGTAATCAAGTCTAGAGAGTAACCCACATGAGTGTGATGTTTCTCCATCTAAGGCTGTGTGGTAAAATCTGAATTTTGATATGACGTACGTACTTGTATCATTAAAATCAAACCTTTTTTATCCCTTGGAAAAAAGAATGCTTTCTGTGAATTAAAATATTAACATGTAGAAAATTATGAAGAGAACTTATGCAAAAATGAGTCAAGTGCAGTAAATAAAATAAGTGAATTAGCAAGTAAGCAATAATATTGTGTTGACCTAGAGCATATAGTGCATTACTGACTTTCTCCTGATATCAGCTCAGGTCAGGATGTTTCCCACCAAGGTGTGTTGGTATGTGATGCTTTAGGCACAGGAAGGGTGCATCTCCTTAAAACAGATGGCTTTTCTTTGTTCTTATTCTCCTCAGGCTCTTCATAGTGCCTGGCATGTTGGTTTCCCACTCTAGAATGGCTGGAGAAGGAACCAAGTGTTTTTCTCCATTTAGGCAGTACTATTGCCCTCTGTCGAGGTCAGCTTTGGTTCTGTGCTTGGAGTCTTTTTTCATGTGGGTCCAGTCTCCATGATGTCAGATGATCGGGCCTTTGTGTCTTCTGCCTAGAATGCCATTCCCCATTTCGTCTGTTTGGAAAATGCCTATTTATTCTTTGAGAGGCTGCTTCAACTTCAAAACTGCTGCTTGTAGCTTCCCCTCCTCTCCTCTCTTTTCCTTTCCCCAGGTAGAATTGCTTTCTCGCTTGTGTTTCCCTAACACTGTACGTATCACATTACACTATAAATATTTGTTTTGTCTTTCTCTACTATGAGACTGTAGGGCCTCTTATGGGGGACTCTGGCTTATTCACTCCTTTTTTGTATCTGCAGCACATAGCAAAATGTAAGGTCCGTGTTAGGTTTGTGATAAATGTTTCTTGTCCTGCGCTGAAGTTCTGTGCCTCTGATTGTATGCTCCACCATCCAAAGTTATTATATATTATAATATTTATAATCCACATACAATACAGCAGATACTAATCCAGGAGCCATAATGTTGGATTATCTGTCATTGTTTTGTAACTGCTTGTATATCAGTTTTATCATCTGTAAACTTTGAGGAATTGATCAAATTCATTTGCTTTTCATTCATTCATCAGTTGATTCATTAATTCATTCAAGATAAATTGATTACGTACCTGCTTTGCCCCCGATATTGGACTAGGTAACTTCTTCAACATAAAATGTCACATTTTTAGTTTGAAATACTACGTATTTTACTTAGAACACAAAAAGGTTTGGATCTGTGTAGACAATAGAGTTAATTTAACAACGCTGCTATTATAAGCTGTGCTACTAAGAGCACCCATAGACACAGTTTTGAATATAATTCAAACCAAGATAACAGCCTTTAGTTTGTGAATCTCATTAATGCTTCAAACCATATTATTTGTATCAACTAATCTTAAAATATCAGTTCTCCCAGTGATCACAGAGTAGGATTTCTAAGTTCCATTGTAGTGTTTGGTTTACCTTCTTAAATAAGCCAGAATATTGACTCAATGTGTATTTTATAAATCTAAGCAGATGTGGAAAGTCTTCAGACTTAAGAAAATCTGTACATTTGTTCAACAGCTATTTACCGAGTGCTAAATATGTGCCCAGTGTTATTTACTGAGTGCCTACTATGTGCCTAGTGTTAAAATATATGCCCAGGATTAGAAGGTCAACAAAATGGGTCTCTATCTTTGTGAAGTTTACACATTTATGGGGAGAAACATGGATGTAAACATATCATGATGGAAGAATATGCAGATTTTAGCAGAGAGGAAGAAATGCGCTCAGGTTTGGCCGAGGGTAGGGTGGGGCCAACAGACTTGTCAGAAAAAAGTCTTCATAAACTTTCCTGGGTTCTAGTCTTGGTTCTTCATATCAGTAGATGGTACTTGGGGTGAATGTCAAGAAATGTGTATGCCCCCACGCTGCCAATGCTGGGAGGAAGGAGAACATTCCAAGAGAAGGGAGAAGGATGAGCGGTAGCAGATGAATGTGAAATAATACATCATATTTAGGCAACTAGATAATATGTCATCATGGTTAGAGAGAAAGGGACAAGCTTGGTTTCAGGGATATCTAAGGCTATAGAGTAAACATTGGCGGGACTTTGTAGTCTCTTGGCTACGATGAAAGAATACCAACTATATCCTGTACATAGAGGGACATCCAGGACAGTCTTACACAGTAGAGCAAGGTGATCATTTTTCAAAAACTACTAGAAACATAAATGCGATCGAAAAATACTTGCTAAATCTTAAAATCTGAATTTGGAAACTTATACTTGTGTTTTCTTCTATAAGCGTTTGTGCTAAGTTATTTTTTTCAATCAATGGGAATTATAATACTCAAATGAGATCACATTATGGAGATGAAATTGGGAATGGGGTCTTCCATTCTATCAAAATCTTCCTTCCATACCTAGCATTAGGCCTTTATTAAGTTACTAAATTCTGTTTTGTTTTGTTTTGTTTTTTTACCTCTGGAGAAATAGCAGTCCAGTATTTAAGATCACCTCTTCGTGGAGGTTAAAATAAAGGCTTGGATTTGGGGCCTCAAACTTCAGTTTATGGAAAAAGAAGGCAGAAAAATGAACCACATAGATTTAGACATTTTTAGTGAGGAAAATAAATATTGACTGGCTATATTAGCTTCAAGTGAAAACATATCAATTGCAGATTTTTTAAATGCCAAATCACAGCAATTGATCTAGTGCAAATTAGTTTTTCCCTAACAGTTATTTAAGGGTTATTGATAAATCAGTAGTAAATAGGAAACACCAAAATTGAGGCTTTCTGAACTAATAATGTCAACTCCATTAACCATTTGTTGAGAGATTTTACCATACAAATGCTTTGAAAAATTTTTAATCTTTCAAGAGAAAAAAGTAAAATTTCATCATATTGCTTTTCATTGGAATAATGCAGTGACTTCCTAAGTGGTTTGTGACCTCAAATCTTTCCCTCGTCTAATCTATCTGTGCTGTGTTAGCTATAGAGCTCATCAATATGAAATCACACAAACCTCATTTTTAATCTTGGTTCTGCAAGTTTTTCACTATATGAGTCTCTGTTTCACTATCTGTATGATTGAAATAACAATACCTATTTGAAAAGAATGGGAAGCATTGTAAGGATTAAATGGAAACTCTTAGGTATAGGGTCTTGTGCTCTGTAGGTCTGGAACACATATTTATTGAGTAAAACAATGGCACACTTTGGGTAATGTTTAACTTTTCAACTAAGTTTATTATTTGTAGTTCTAAGCTAATTGTACACAATAAGGTAGATCCAGGTATAAAAATGATTTCATTTCTAATAGCTGGATTGTGAAAATCCTCAAATTGTTGTGTATGGAACACTATGAATGGAAATATTTTCAGGACATCCTGAAGCTCTTAATGCTTAATATTTACACATGATTGCTTGTGGACAATTTGCTTCCAAAGAGGAAAGCCAAGACCTATTCAGAAGCAGAAGAAAGCACTCCAAACAAATGATCACCTCAGTAACTGTCGAGGTAACCTGGCCTTGTTTTTGATGGATTGCAATGAATATCTGCCTTTTACAAAACAATATGCAATTGTTATTAAGAAGCCAAATGGGTAAAGAAAAAGGGATTATGTACCATAGGGAACTGGGGAAATCAATTAAAACAAGATCTGGAGGGGTGCTCCAGGCTGGCCTTCCACTTAACTCCCTATGTGAACATAGGCAACTCTCCCAAGAGAAGAGCTCTTTAACTCTAAGAGAGAACAAGTGCAACTCCTCAAAGAAAAGCAGAGGACGAGCATGAGATAGCAGACCACGGGGCAGACTCAAGTCAGACTGGCTTAGGAGAAATACTCTAAGTATCACCACAGAGATGTTTTCCGTATTCTCAGGAGGTAGCTGTTCCCATGAACACAAAACAATGCTTGCCAATGGTTGCCTTCAGAGGGAAGTCCAAGGACTACAAAATAAATTAACTTCCACGGCTAGTTCGGCCAAATCAGAACTGTAGAAAATTCAGACTGCTAGGGTGAATTAGCATATACTTGTTCTATGAACACATGGAAAACTGAAGTTTCCAGGGAGGTGCTTTTGGCACCTTAAATGAAAGCCACATTAACTCAGGGAAAAGCTGATAGTGACTAACAATTCCTACAAAAGACTATTTTTAGAAGCAAACCTGGTGAAATCATAATGGTCAGTCAAGAGAAGGACTGGCCCAATGACCTAATTACCACTTAGTGGGAAAACTAAAACCAGCCCTGGAAAATTGCGTCAATATTATGGCCTTTAATGGGCACCATTTTTAAAAATACCCATGGCTATCCTAAAAATTTTCCCTTTCTTTATGAGTAACCACATACTGAGAGCCAGTTTTATTTTGAAAAAAAAAAAAAAAAATTAAATAATGAAGCTCTTCAAATTTCATGACAATCCCACCAAAAGCTCTGGTCCTAAAAGGTTAATTAGGTAATTAATCAAATGAGCAACTGTACTCCTCTTTCTGACACATCACTTGGGCCTAGATGCCTATGAACATCCCATTAATTAATGTAATGCCAAATAGGTGAGTACCTTCATATTTTAACATCAGAGCTTTCTTAGAAATGTATTTTTGTACACAGCTGCATCTAAATGCACCAGTAATTGCCTCTGCTCTTGATAGATGCCTTTAAATTTTTTTCTTTTCTTTTCCTTTTCCTTTCCTTTTGTTCCCTCCCTTCCTGCCTTCCTTCCTTCCTTCCTTCCTTCCTTCCTTCTTTCTCTCTTTCTTTCTTTCTCTTTTTTGCTGCAATAAACAAGCTACTGAAAAAGAGTGAGAAATTACCAAATGGACTTGCCTCAATGTTAGTGTGCATCTGTGGCCATAGTTCCAGAGTCTCAAAGCAAAAGTAATCTAATTAAAGGAGATGTAAATCTGGAATTGGCAATGAAAACTAATTAATCCATTTATTCATTCAATCAACAGTTCTATAGTAAATGCCTACTGCATTGTAAATATTGTAAGGGTATGTGATGCATGAAGCCAGAGTAGGCTTCAGCTCTCCAAGAGTTCAGGGACTAGAGTCATTCAATAAATTCTTGTTAATTTGATTTGACTAATTCAGTATATCCCAGGTATGATGTATTTGGTTGAAAAATACAGGTAACTGAGCAAATGTTTTAAGAAAATTTTAATTACAAGAATAGTAGTCGAAATTCAATCCTTTAGCCAACAACCACAGCCAACAGCTGTGTTGTTGGATATGAAATGGTGGTGGTAAATAAATCATTCAACTGAAATTTGAACTTTGAATCTTCAAACAAGTTTTTCTGGCTTCTCTTCATCTTATGTCCAAAGCCCCTCACTGAGGCACAGCTTTCATCAAGACCTGAACCTTTATTCACATTGAGAAAGTATAATGTTTTTGCCTCCCTCTCTCCCTGATTAGAAAACATAGGAGTTTCTCAGACCCCCCCCCCCAACCCCTACACTCCCTACCAGCTGTTTGTTTTAAATGGGGTCCATTTCAATTCTACACCATCATTCTGATATACTTCTCTTTTCACCAACTATCTTACTCTCCCACAAGCCCCAGAATCCCTTTTGTTCGAAGATACATTTGTCTGGGCATAAAGGCCATGTGCACGATTTCAGAGCATATAGTTTGAAGTATAACGATTCTTTGAGTTTTTATCAAAGTCCTTATTGTTGTGGTCTGTTTGCACAAGCCATCATGGCCTTCTAATTCCTCAGCTATCTGCCTGCAATTGCAACAAACTTGTCTGTGGGCCTTTTTGAATCGTAGAGGCCCAGCTAAAGGTTCTGTTTATAGTCGTATCTTTGTATTAGCAGCTCTTCTAGAAAGTTAGCAATAAGGCAGATAATTTCTATGAATTAAGTACCTCTACATCCAGCCTTTTCATATTTAATATCTGAACTTCAAAACTGTTATAATTTTACTACAGCTGTTTTATTCCCTTTCATCTCATAAATAGGTCACACTCAGCAGGTTTTGCCTAGCTACCCTTTGTGATGAAAATGAGGAGGAATCACTTGTTAAATCCTATTTTTCCCTCCTGATATAGGTTACACAAATCTTTATGATGGGGGATCAGAGTTTATTGGAGGTTGGGCCCCAACTGCCTACTTTGTTTATAGAAAATTGAAAACTTTCCATTGTTTACCAACGCTATGGGTAATGTTAATGCTGTCTTTGGGTGAGGCTCACCAGGGACTGAGAAAATCCTGAAGCCATCTCTATATTAGTCAAGACTGGAATTGTTTGATTGAAACACTTTCCTCCTCATATAATATTTGTTCCTTCTTACTCCAGATAAGAGTTTAATACAATAATAAAGATAAAAGATCTTTACCCCTCTCCATGCTAGATATCACTAGATTTTAGCCTTAATTCTCTGAAAAATATGATTTTTAATTCCTTTTAAGGGTCAAAACAGATGCACCAAGTATAATTCTGAATGACCAACGATATTGAATGCTGACTCCCTAGAGAACACACTCTAGTAGAGGTCAGCAATAAACATGTAATCAAATAGTTATTAAGATAATTTCAGATGCTGATCATTTTTAGGAGAAAAATAAACAAAAAACAGGTAATAGAGTTGAGAGTGAACAATAGAGAATATGGGTATGGGTAGGTGAAAACTTCAGCTAGAAGGACAAGATGAGAAAGCTTCTCTGAGGGCCTGACATTTGAGCTGAAAGGGCAACAGATGGTAAGTGGGTGCCAGATGTGAAAAATTGGAGGGAGGAACATTCTAGGGAGAAAGATGGCAAATGCAAAGTGTTGAAGCTAGAAGAGAAATGGCAAGAAAAACAAAGTGGCTGAACAGCCGTGAAAGAAGTGGGAAACTTTTAGGGGAGGAGGTGGGAGAGGGCATGTAAGTTTTCTAGATGGTGGTAAAGATGTGGGATGTTTTAGGAATCGCAGTGGGCAACCATTGATCTTTGAAGCACACATGAAATCCCATAAAATTTCTCTGTATGCAGTCTCAATGTGTGGCTTGTAAACTACCTTCTCTTGGTAACTGAATATCAGAAGTAGCTCCGGTCCCACAATGTATCTGCTGGTTATGAGTCATGCTGTTTCTCCTTAGTTCTCAGTGTCTAGCTTGGGTTCCTGGCAGCTACTGGGCAAGTCTAGTAATGCCAGCCTACAACCCATATGTTCCATTTTTAATATTACACAAACCAACACCAAATGATCGAAACTTTTAGCAACCTTAGAGGCTAGCTTACAACATAACAGGTCTTATGCATTTGCCTTTTTGTTTTCTCATTTTCATAGCACACGAAAATGTTCAGTGAAGATTTCTCATTTAAGAAATTTGAGGATAAACTTTCATGATATCCAGTTGCTGCAGAGTTGGGGATATGTTCTCCCTGAAGAAAAGTGTGAGAAGGAGAGTCCCTTATATCTTTTGGTAATGAAGAGATTGTATTCTGTCTCTGAATATCAGTGGTACATAGCTTTAGCGAACAGCTACTTTCTTGACTGTAATGGATATTATACTTGCTGCCTAGGACTCTTGAGATGGGAAATCATGAGATTCCTAGCTAGGCTCTCCTGTTTACCATAATCATCAAACATGCATTGAGCACCGGGTTCTATGTAGAACACTGCTGGGCATTTTTGGACCAGAAAGATGATCACATTAATCTACAATAGCATTTAATTCCAAAAAGTTAATTGAGATATCAAGAACACAAGGAAAGATGCCTGGGTGGCTCAGTTGGTTAAGCATCTGAGTTTAGCTAAGGTCACGATCTTACAGTTCCTCAGTTCGAGCCCTGCATCAGGCTCTGTACAGACAGCTCAGAGACTGGAACCTGCTTCAGATTCTGTGTCTCCCTGTCTCTCTGCCCCTCCCCCGCTTGTACTTTTTTTTTTCTCTCTCTCTCAAAAATAAATTAAAAAAAAAATTTAAAAATCAAAAAAAAAAAAAAAAAAAAAGAACACAAGGAGAGAATGAGTTACTTTCCTCCAGCCTTTGATTTACTTACTTCTTGATAAGCAGGTACAAAATAGCAAAGCATTTTCACTCTCTTCTACAATCCTTGGCTAAGTTCCATGACCCTGTAAGCCATCTCTCAGAATCTGTGAATAGCCAAGATAGATATTTGTTTATCTGTTTTGTTTTGGTCTCATCTGAGACTCTTACTCTTAAAACTCTTTACTCTTAAAACTTGTTTGGATAGGGGCGCCTGGGTGGCTCAGTTGGTTGGGTGTCCGACCTTGGCTCAGGTCATGATCTCACACTCTGTGAGTTCGAGCCCCGCGTCAGGCTCTGTGCTGACAGCTCAGAGCCTGGAGCTTGCTTCAGATTCTGTGTCTCCCTCTCTCTCTGCCTCTTCCCCGCTCATGCTCTCTCTCTGTCTCAAAAAATAAATAAAAAACGTTGAAAAAAAAAAATTAAAAAAAAAAAAAAAACATTAAAAAAAAAAAAAAAAACTTGTTTGGATAAAAAGGGAGCTGCCCTTGGGGACCATGAGGTCTACTGTGAAAACCGGCGTTTTGATTTTGATTTTTGCAGTTCACATTTCTTGCTAAATATGAAGAGACCTTTAAGGAGGTTGTCCTACCATGTATCTGTCCTCATCCAGTGTTTTCTCCCTCCACTTGGTACTAATATCCCCAAGTGAAAAACAAAATACCCAATGCCATTTATGCTTACCTCTATAATCTTGGAAAGACAGTTCTCATAAACTTTCTTAGATGCGATTGTAACGTCAAAATTTAAAGACTTTGAGGAAAAAAAGCCGCAAAATCACTTCTATTTTGTATTACATTAAATCAGTGGTTCCCAACTGCAAAGTGCCTTTGCTCCCTAGAGGATATTTTACAACTAGAGTAATTTTTGGTTGTCACAGCTTGGGGTGGAGAAAGGGGAGGGACTACTCTCAACTAGTGGGTAGAGACTAGAGTGGCTGCTGATGGTTTACAACGTGCATGACAATCCTCTACCATAAAGAATTATCCAGCTCAGAATGTTATTACTGCTCAGGTAGAGAAACCTTAAATGAGACTCATTCTTGGGAATCTCACAACCAATTTGCCTTTTACTTTTCAATGGTCGCAAGGCTTTAATGGAGAATATATATTTGTCATTTGCTGAAATACTGAAATTTTGCTAATGGATTTGTCAAGTATTTGTTAAGATTTTAAATATATTTTTACATACTAAATTTCATATTCCATAATATTGCTGGTTGCATTTCCAGTGATATAATTTTGTTTTGCAATAAAAATCGCGGTGTTTGTTCCAAGACTGCTAACAATCCTTTGCCAGGTTAATGAAGAATGCTAGTCTGAATATGTTTGGAAGGTTTAAAGATGTGTCCTAATTAGAACTAAGTTGTATGTAAACATACCTCATACTCATATATATATGCAATGGCCATGTGTCCATCAATAATCTTGCATTAAAAGGTTTTTACAACCTGTATGTTTGATCGTAGAGGAACCAGATCAGTTATTGAGATCTGCAGGATGAATCACAAAACTATATAATACTTAAGTTCAAACATTGTCCTAGTTTTAGTTTCCATTTGAAAGCAAATAAATTAATAAAAAAGTGCTTATAACTTATAACTTTTTCCCAAGCTTATTTGTAATTGTCATCATGAGAGAAAGAGGAAGAGTCATCAACTTGAAACATATTTCCCAGGCTTTGCTAATTTCATTCTTTTCCATTGCTCGTTTTCAGTAAATAAATCAATTTTGAACATACACTATCAAGAATGATTTAAATATCAGAATGTTTGTTATATGAATGAGTTTGGGGGGTTGGCTTTATAGTTTCATTTTCCATGTGGCCCTACAATAACCAAAGAGACCAAAAGAACTCTGACAGGGTGCAAACTTCTTGAGAAATTACCAGAATTCCACAGATGTTGATGATTTCTACCTTAGCACAGCACTACTTACCTCCTATGAACAAACTCTGTAGCCAGTCTTGTTTCAAGACTATGGTTAGGCCACCAGAAATAGAGCATAATGGTACTAATACGGTGGCATTCAGACTTGGTATTTATAATAAGCCATTTTCCCTGAGGCAGCTTCCAACCCCCTATGTGGATTTATTTTCCCAGTGATTATCTTTCCTTCCCTCAATGTATTCTTTGTGCTTGCTGGACTGGTTTGAAGTGTGAAGGTTAATGCACTGGGTGTGTATGTGGGAAGAAGTCCACACCACTACCTAGAGGCAGTTAATCATTCCCATTGTTATTTTAACATTGAGAATATACTTTATCTCTGGGACCAGAACCTGCACACAGGAACCAGGTAACCACTGTTTCGACATTGGGCTACACAGCGTTATATTTTATGTAATCAGTTAGCCTTTTTCATGTCTTAAGAGGCTATACCATCAGCTTTTTGAATTCTGTGCAATTTCTCTACACAACATGGATTTGTACAAGTCTTTCACAAACTGGTTACCTGAATTGATTAAATTCACCCCTTGTTATAAGATGCACATTTACTGCCAGCAGAAAACTGGCTTAATCTTTTGACCTCAGTAATGCTGAAGGGAATAGCAAACAATCGTGACTTTAATGTTGTTAGGTTTTTTCTTTTTATTTCCTTATCTTTCATCCAAAGAGGTGTATATGTATTTTTGGTGAAGTCTCTGAAGTAGGTCCTTTGATACCAAAAGTTATTTCAATGTAAACCAGATAAGTTATGTGCCTGTTTTTCTGACTCCCCATGAGGTGGAGGGCTGGACCCGGTTGCCAACTCTCAGAGCTTGGTCACATATGCTTTGTACATATGATATGTGCATGTTCTTTTCAGAATGAATCTACTTTTATTTATTTTCAGTCTGTTTCTGGGAGAAGAGATGCCTTCTTATCTCTTAGGTCCAAATATGTTAACTACTGTTTTCTCTGATCCCATTCAATACTGAATACTGCTTCCTTAAACTTCATACACCATCAAGCCTCCACTAGGAAAAAATTAACACTGAATATTTATATCCCAGTCCAAGGGGAGATTAGACAACAACTAAATGAATGGGTGAATGGGAGAGCTTGCTTACTAATAAATGGCAGCTTCTTGGCTAAATTGCTAGAATTATTAGATGCTTTACTTTAGAAAAATGGAATTTTATTACTAAAGAAACCATTGAAAATGTATAGATAAGGATAAACTCTGGAAAAATTGTAATCTACTTCAGACCATAAAAAACATAAACAAAATATCTGCTGTGATGCCATGAGCCCAGAAAACAGGTCTTTCTCCCATTTCTCAATGCTGTTGGCTGGACTTATTCAGGGACAAGATGATTACTCTGATATACCAAGGCTGCTGACCAACACTTGCAGACAATTAATTGGACAAATGAATTGGACAAAGTTAAAATATTTGTAAACAAAAAATTGAAAATTTACAGTGGAGTGCTAAAACAGTGATTTTAGATTTTCATGAAAATTTACTACTCCTGGTAAGGAAAACTCGGTATGTGTGATGAAAAGGAAAATACCAGAGAAAATTCACCCCATATCCCTGTTTGTGTGTGTACGCATGTGTGTGTGTGTGTGTGTGTGTGTGTGTGTGTGTGTGCGTGTGTGTGTGCGTGTGTGTGTGTGTGTGTGTGTGTGTGTATCTTTAGGGGTGCTTTTAACACATCCTTCTAAGACATGTGTATCTTCAGTTTAACCACATAATTTAGTGGAGCCGTAGCATATTTTTCTTCTTCTTACTATTGTTCAAGGAAAGACACACTGAATCATGAAGATAAGGGATATTTAATGAAATGTACCAAGTGTTACTGAATTAGATCCAGAGTCTTTCAATAGGGATAGAGTTTATGGAGGTGTTATTGTAACTGTGGATAGGACCTTCAAGGAGGCATTTTGTTGTCTATGGAAAAAGTAACTGATGAACCATTTAGTGTTGTTGGGAGACATAATTTATAAAGGGAAACCTGCCATTCTAATAGTATCACTGAGTAGTGGGAAGAGACGAAACAATGGGCCAGCTGCTCTTTATTGGGAGAAGATGGTGTCATAGGCCTTTCAGAAGAGTGATCAGGCCTCAGGAAATTGTCTGCCTCCTGGTGGGAACCTGGATATGATCTGGAAGTTTGACTTTCTATACTCCCCTTTCAAATACTGGCTATAAAAGCACAGCAAGTTATTTGTTACCTACCGTAGAATGAGAGGAGAATTTTGAGAAAGAATGGACAGGTAGGTTGGAAGCAGTGATAGGCTCATACATAAAAGACATGGCCAGCCCAGCTTGTTTGGTAGCTTACAAACATACACAAGCACAAACGTGAGCACTAGTAGCTATATTTTCCAAGTCCTTTATAACAAAGAGTCCACAAGACCACATTTTACCATCTACTTGGGAACAATATTAGCTTCAGTTTGGTAATGCAACCTCAGACATAGTATTTAAGAATAAATTTTCCTGGACCATAAAATTACACTTGTTTTGCTAGCAAAAGGAGAAAATAAATGTCTGTTTAAGCTAATTACTGTCCAACTCATGATTTTTGTTGTTGTTTAGCATGTAATAAACCCAACTTTGGAATTGGAATGGGATGTAAAATAGCCCCTATATAATATTATAAATCCTGCAAAGAATTAGACATCTGCACTTTTTTCCCCTGGCAATGGGCACTTTAACTCAAAACGTGTGTACTCAATGATGAAAATTAAATACATTGGGAAAATGAAAGTCAGCCAGTTCAACACACATTTTGCTTTGGGATTTAAGTAATATTTAGGATGTGGATTTCCAGGTGACAATGAAAAGTATAAGGACCTTGGGAGGTGAAATAACATATTTGCTGGACTAGAAACCCAGTATTGGAAGGACTGGAGCAGTATGGTTAACTGCGGAAGATGATGGGAGGGTGGCACCAATCAATTAGAGCAACTTTTTTGCTGAATTCCTCCTGGTGCTCACTTTAATCAGATCAGGCTATCATGGCCTTGTAGGGTGAACAGCTCATCCCAAGGTGCCCAGGACTTTCCTAGTTTTAATACTGAAGGTCCTATGACTCAACAACCCCCTTGATCCTGTGCAAACCAGGACATTGTTCACTCCAGCCCTGGGGAAAACAGCCAGCTTCTCAGGAAGCAAAATGCTTTAGAAGAACACCTGTCTTGCTCCATCAGAGACTCTGTGAAGCCAGGATGTGTAGGATGCCATCCTCACTTTCAGGACACCAGAATTTCCTTGGCACCTGGACTTCGTTATTTTGGTGTAGCATACTCCAGAAGGAATTTCTTTGCCTCTCAAAGATTCTGTCCTTCATCCCAAAGACTATCTACTCATCTCAGGTCAAGTTAAGGTTTTGACCTACATATTCAAAGTATCCTACATAAGTCACTTTGTGTGTTAAACCTAAGTGGGGCAAGGTTATATGTTACCTAGTCATCCCACTGACAAAGGGCACTTTTGTATTCAGTAGATGACACGGATGTCCTCGCACCTTTCAGAGCCTCTCTTTCCTTTGATATAGCAATACCCACGGGAGGGGTAGGAAACTGACAGAGATAATCTGCAGGATAATTTTTGTTTCAGGTGTAGCACATAGTTTTTATTATGTAAGTATATTACATTTGCTTGGAATACAATCTACCTTCAAGAACCTGGACAGCCCTCAACCCTAAACATCTGACCTAGAAGGGAGGACTCGGGGAGGTTACTAGAGGCAAAGTGCAACGTGCCGTTCCTAAGTCAGCTCACTGTTGAGGTATCCATGCAATCTGGGGTTACAGCATGATCCACCGTGTACCAATTATGCCATTCATATGCTTCATTTACTATATACACACATCAGAACTAGAGTTTCTTTCAAGGGCAAAACCCAAATCAGGCCACCAAAGCCACAAATCACGTAAGCCTGCACTAAACACCCACAGAGATCAGTGCAGCATACACTGTGTGCCTATGGATATATATTTGTACATCGAAAGCTAAAACAATGGCACAGATTGAAGATAAGGGAAGAACCCAGACTGTCATCATCCAGGGCACAACATTTGACAAACACAATTAGGAACCAGAAATGCAGCTCATCCATTCACCTGGGAGTTTTTTGGCAAAACTTGAAAGATACTGGCATTATGACCTCACGATGTCAGCTTTGAGTTCTGGATCTTTTTAATGAATGATTTCACTCTGAAGCACCAGGGATTTTGACTGGCTCGCCTTATTGCTCTTTTACTGATAAGTCATCAGGTTCTTCGTTTGTGTTAAGTTTAAAATGATGGAAGACAGTATAAGGTTATATTCCTCACACATACCAAAACCTGCAAGAAAAGGACAGAGTTTGGTAAAGTGGCATTTCAAACATCAGTTAGATGAGGCAGGATTTATCTGGTCATGGAGATCTCCAGCACTTAAACTCAAATCCCTGAGTCAGTGCCTAATCCATACATGGTCGCATCCTGAAGCAGACGCTCCATCTGAGGAAGCTGTTGCAATGCCTCAAAGAGTTTCCCTTTTAACTTGAATCCGATACACTTTTACTTTCTAACCAAGTGAAGGAGATGTGCGTAACGTATTGACTACCTAACGTATTGACTACCGTTATTTTTATATGATGTCAACAATGTCTCAGGGACAGATTTGATTCTGTAAGAGAAAGGTGGAATTGAGACAGGACACGGGGAAGATAATCACTCTTAACCATAATGATTTGATCTTTCTTTTATAAGCGAGCACTCTGGATTCAATAACAAATTGCCTAGATAAATATATATGTGTGTATATACATACACACACACACACACACACACACACACACAAATATATATTGCTGTTCAAAAATTTAACAAGTTGTACATAAACGAATTGGCACTGGTATCACTAAGATGTAATAAATTCTATACAATTTCCTAATTCCAAGTAATTGACTGACCCAATTCAGATTAGCCAGGGGAGATTTGTGTGTATCTGTGAGTGCATGTGTTTTCCTAATGGCAACCTCTCTTACCTGTTTCTCCAATCCTTATGTATATATTAGGCTTCCATAATATGTCTATAATCAGTAAGTTACACCCAAAAGATGAGAGTAATGAGAATCAGATGCCTCTTTGTAATAAAGCTCTGCCTTGTCATAGTTTTTTTTTTTAATGTTTGTTTATTTTTGAGAGAGAGGGTGCAGAGAGAGAGGGAGAGAAAGAGGGAATCCCACTCAGGCTCCACACTATCAGCTTAGAGACCAGTGTGGGGCTTGAACTCACTAACCGTGAGATCATGACCTGAGCTGAGGTCAAGAGTCGGACACTTAACTGACTGAGCCATCCAGGCACTGAAATTTATTGAGTGCTTGCTACATGACAGGCATTGTGCTAAATGCTTCACATAAATGGTCTTACTTTATTCTTAAAAAAGCTGTATTAAAGATGTGTCAGTATCTTTTTTAAAAATAAATAATAAAACTAAGGACTTAGGACATTTCCTCAAGTTCATATTATATTAGTTTTGGTAATTATAAATATTCAATGATTAAAGGAACGTCTATATTTCTAATGAATGTCTGAGTATAAAAAAAAGAAAAAACACCACATGTGGTTTTTAATCTATATGTGAGGCAGTCATATAAAAACTGAATTCCTCCCAGAAAATTAAGACATTGTGCATTAAAATTAAAATTAAAAGCGTAGTAACCAAATAGGGACACAATTCTTAACATTATTTTATGAGTGAGACAAAGCACACTTCTTTTAAGTAAAATAACAGGCAGGTTTTTAAATTACTCTTCCAGTTGACCTAAGAGTATAGAGGTCAGCTTGTGACTATTGAAGAATGAAAGTCCATTTAATGCCCATCATGTCTAATTGCAAAATTGTGCCAACAGAAAGATGCATACACATAGTAGGCACTTTATATGTATTAGGCAATGAGGCTAATCAATCAGTTGGTAACCATGTCTAAATTGTTTGCAACTAAATTTTAAATGACTTGAGTTCGGGCTGTTGCATGCAACAGATCAACTCTCCAACTTTACCTATGCCTCTGGCAGATAGCTGAGAACGCAAGAGGAAGAGAGTTATTGCGCCCTCTAGGGGTACCTTGTAGAAAAACCTCCCAAAGTACAAGTCCTACTGTTCATTACTAGCCGAGCATGAAGGGGTACCAGGGAATATGTGAGCTTGAAAGATGGAGTAGAGTTCACCTGCCTCTAGTGTGATCCTCCACCGGCTCATCCTTGGAACTGTTCCATCAGACCTTATAGGCTTTCTAATTATTTTACTATTGAAAGGGGAAGTTTCCAGCATGGCGTCAATTTCAGTTGCAGTTATTTATTTAGCCTTCACGTTCCAAAATAACTGTTAGTGGATACATTTCTACCTTGGAGAGCAGGATCTACACAGCCTCCTGTTGTCTGCTTCTGAATACTGTGTGATGCCTGAAGCGGCCCCTCAAAAATAACATCACGTGTTTCCTTATAAAGAGCTTGACTCCCTGAGAATCAGGCTATCTTTTGAAGATAAACAAGTTGTTAGGGAGAGATGGAGGGTAGGAAAAACTCATGATTGCAGCAACATCAATCCAAAAACAGTTATAATTGCTGAAAATAAAGCAGAGAGCCAGGTACTGAGAATAAATGGATGCATGTGGGAGTTAATACTTAACTGCTCGGCATACCCATCAAGCAATACACAAAGCAAATTTATGTAGTAGCTTGTTTAGTTGCTCACTGTGCCCCTAAGAGATGGTTGTTGTTACCCTTATTTTTTAAGGAATATGAAAGCGATTTTGAAAAGACAACATGTTCAGGGTCACACAAATTGGCAGAGAAGAATTAGGCCTTTGGTCTTCCACCTCTTATGCTCTCTCCAACTACCTAACTTCTGTCTTCTAAGAATGTGCACTTTAATTTGTCATATGGGGGGGGGGGCTGGGTGGCTTAGTCAGTTAAGTGTCTGACTTTGGCTCAGGTCATGATCTCATGGTTTGTGGGTTTGAGCCCCGCATCAGGCTCTGTGCTGACAGCTCAGAGACTGGAGCCTGCTTCGGATTCTGTGTCTCCCTCTCTCTCTGCCCCTCCCCTGCTCGTGCTCTGTCTCTCTCTCAGTCTCTCAAAAATAAATAAACGGTAAAAAAAAATAATTTGTTATATCTGGGGAGAACAGAAGCTCATCATTGAGTTGATAGTGCCACCTAGTTAAAGCCGTGAAGGAGTGAAATGTAGAAGGGAGTGAGAGCCCTCTGCACATTGGGGTTAGAGGGGGTTTCAGGGAGTAGAGAGAAGTACAATCGCCTTTAAAGGTCTCAAGAGGAACCAGGAAGGGATAGCAGAAGTTGACGGTTTCAGGGAGAAGAGGAAATGAAACAGCATGAGCTAATGGACATGTTAGCATTCTTCACGTGATATTGCAAATGAGTTCATCAGACTGCTCTTCCACCTCTATGCTGTAAGGTAATTTGAAATCTGATTAGAGGGGAAAGGTCAGATGAGCAAAAGCAGTAGCAAGAAAGACTTTTGAACTTAAGTAATATTGAAACAAAGCAGCTTAGACAAGGCACTGCAGTTATGAAGTCTAACTAAAGTCATGAGGATTCTGGGAAATGGAAGAAATTAGGTGTCAAAAGAAAGAGTAGCTAAAGCACAAAAATTATCGAGGGGGCTTTTCTCAAATTTGGCCCGTTCCCCATTTTCGCTTAAGAATATGTTTTCTTGAATGTGTAATTTCACATTTATCCTCATGATAATTTTTCCCCTCCCTGGAATGATGAGATAAGTATAAATTAGGGAAGAACATCTTACAGGGTGTTGGTGACATAGTGTGCCATGATGACCAACTCAGGGACAGGAAGCAGACCTCAGACTAAGCCATGCATATTAATAGATGGTATACATTGGGCTTGTTTAGTTATGTCCTGTCCAAGCCACACATATGTATGGTTTAAAGGGGTCTTTGGAAGTAGTTTGAAGTTAACCACCTCCAACTAGAAAATATTAAAAAGCTCACTTGCACATTCTTGCCAAATTTTAGCTGTCCTTCATGCATGCATGTAAAAATTGTCAGTGGCTGGAGGCAAAGCTCATGTGATAGGCTTGAGAAAAAAAAGTATGGGGCGTAATATACAGCAATAAAATGTGTCAAACAGTTTCATCCCTAGAAATGGTGGGAAAACAGTCTTGGGTTAATATCTGTGTAAGCAGATGGGCAAAAACCTCAACTCCAGATAAGCAAATTTCTACTTGTCCCATAGGAAGAAGAAAAGTGTCCTTTCTAAGCACATGACATGAAAGGAACATAAGGACTGGGTTGATTTTTTGGAACTGTGAGGATAGTGACACAATTCCTTTGACCTTGGAACTTACATGTCTAGATGTCTGAAAGCTTCTATGATTAAATTCCTCTCTCCATTCTTCAAAACTTAGTTTTCTTTCATTACCAGTTTTGGAGACTTGATTCCTTCAAATAATGTTCTGAATTCTCCTCTTTGTATTGTCCATAACGACATTGCCTAACAGAAAAATCAAGTTTCAGGCTTGGTACATGTTTAAGAATTCACTTTCAACATCTTGATGTGAGCCAGAGGTCTGCCTAACAGCAACAAAGATGAATGCAGAAGGAAATTTGGGCTGACAAATACCAGTCCCACCTGTGTTGGTTAATAAGCAAGACTCCAGCCCAGCCAGTAATCCTCTGGTAACCGTCATTTCCATGTATCCAATCAGTTGCCTGGGAATTATCCCAATAAAAAGAATACAGTGTGTCATTTATCAGGCAGCCAATTAAAGGGCCTCTGCAGCGCTAGGATAGCTGGAAGCCAGTTCTCACAAAGGAAGCAGGATGGGGCCAAGTCAGTATGGCCTTGAGGGAATTCAAGAAAGTAAGTTGTAGCTGATTCATACAGGGACTGGATTTACAAAATATTAGGAGTTGGTAGTATTTCAGTATGTCTCCTTGACGAGAATTCATGGAGGACACCCGGGTGTGGAATGACAACATATGAACTTGGCTGATCATGCTAAAATGGGGCTGTTAGTTTTTGTGACTATGAGATAGTTTTCGGAACATTTTCCTTGATCTCTGAGGCCCATTTAGCATTAAAAGTCTTGAATATGTGAAATAAAAACAAATAAATTCAACTTAAGTAAGGAAAAAAAATCCATGGGTTTATTGGGTGTCTTTGACTCTCTCCTTAACTGATGTCAGGAGAATGAACAAGAGTTGATGGGGACTTTCTATTCTCACTTTTGGAAAATGCAAACAATTCTGTTACCTCAAAACCCTTCTAAAACACAGGTTTTCACCCTCACGGTCACTTGGCTAAGGAAAGATCTCTCTAACAATGTTTTTAATCCAAAGATATTAAACACTCTCTAGGCCTACTTCAGCCAGCTCACTAATGTACAACATTGATTCAGTACCTAGACATGTCAGGAAGAAATATGTAAATGTATTCTATAGATTCTAGGATGTACTTTGTTTATTTTTTTATTTTAATATCTCTGAATTTGTCTATATAGACTTGTGCATTAAATTAACTGATTTTAAAACATTGTGCAATAAATACATTGTTGGAATTTAATATTTTTAGTCCAAAATAAATTAATGGTCTATCTTGCAATCAATGACACCTGAAATTGGATGGAATATAAGAATGGATTTTAAATAGATTGAGTGAAGGGATGCCATCTACCCACCGGAAAAAAAAATACAAATATTTCTGTTTGAAATATAGCCCAGTAGGTGAATATATATAATGAATACATTAAGCTTAGAGTATTATAGTGAAGAAGCTAGAGATTCTGATAAAGGAATCAGCATAGAGTTCTTGGACTCTTGGAAGAGTTTTTTTGAATCATTAAAAAAAAATGCATCTGGAGATCTGTGTCTTGATTTTCATAAGATAGACCTCAAAAGCCAACATATATAGGAATCACCCTAAAGTTAGTCATTTATTCAGCCTAGTCATTCATTTTCTGATCTTACTGAAGCCAGTTTTAGTATTGAGTGTTCAGTTTAAAGCACTTGAAGTTCATCTACTCTGTTGCATGGTATCAGTTGCCTCTGAATTATTTCAATTAAAAAAAAAAAACCTAGCTAAACACTTTGGGAGGCACTTGATGGTTTAAATATTCAAAACAACTTTACTTGTGGAAAAGATCTTATTATAATAGAGAATAGTCAAATAAATCAACATTTTCAGTAGGTACTATAAGATTTTCACCCTCAGAATGTGTCCTGATAGTGTTCAAGTTGAAATCACCAGGTATGAGCTGAATAATTAATGTGGGCACTGGAATTTATTAGATCCAGGCTGAGATCCTGAGTGCAGTGTTTGCCAGCTGTGTGATCCTGGACCCTTGCTTCCCTTCTTGAAGATCTAGTTCCTGTTTCTTTAAGATGGAGATAATAGCACTTAACTGCATCAGGTTTGGTTTCAAACAAGTAAGATTCAATTGTGAAGTGTTTAGAAAAGGGCCTAGTCCACAATACACATTCAATAAATGGCAGGTATAATAATACTTTTTATTACAGTTAGTAGTCTACTATGGACAGCACTAACAAGTCTAATTCAGTTAAAGAAGTGGGTTCTCATTTCTTCTGCCCAGAACAAACTAAAGCCTGAGCATTCTAAACTCTGTCCTGAGACAGTGTCTAACGTGACTTGGCAAACCACAGATGGGTTCCAATTTTATTAGCTGTACAGGAAATTTCTGATTGATTTAACCTCCAAAAGACAATACCGTGTAATTAACATGTAACAAATGTCAACTCTTGTTATTGCTGGAACGGACAAGCCCTCCAGATCTCTGTCCTCCTGGCTTTTCTGTGCATCAGTGTGTTTTTTTTTCCTCTTTCTTCCTTTCTTTTTACTTTCCCATAGCGCCTTGTTGCACCCAGCTCACTTTGAATGATGTTAGGAACAAATTCAGTTGCAGTTCCTCCTGAAAGTCAGTTATTTTGAAACATAAAGAGACATAAAGAGATAAACACCACCTACCTGCTCTGTTTTGGGTGGCATAGAGCCAGAAATGATGCAACTGGTGTGAAGCTTTATCAATAGGGTTTTTTTGTTGTTGTTTTTTTTAGGATTCTTTGTATTTGCATATCTGAGTAACTAAGGGATTGCTTTTTCCCCCAAAGCAATTTGTCCAAATCCTTAAAAGACAGCATGACGGGGGGGGGGGGGGGGGGGGGGGGGGGGGGGGGGGGAACAAAACAAAAACAAACCTCTCCTCTTTAAAATTATGATATGATGGGGATTAAGACAGTACCATACCAAAATATACTGTGCTTATCATTGAGATGCCTGATTGTTAGTTCTTGAGTCTGCCAGTGAGACACTGGACCAATCTCTTTATCTCTCAAAGCTTCAAATTCATCTTCTTCAGAAAGATCTCCAGAGGTCCCTTTTAGATTTTATATTCTATGACTCCACATCCTGTTGAGAAATACACATTGCTGAATGGCAGTGCAAATTTTCAGCAAGGTTAGCAGTGAGAAGTCAGACCAACTAGGGCATGCATTACCCTTTCCCTGTAAGATGCTTCTTTTGATCTGTGGCATATAAGATATGTGTTTCAAGCTTTTGCATTAATAGAGATACTGGCTAGTAACTACCTAGTAAGTAATTGGCTGAGTTATGGCTGGAAAGAATGTCCTCTCTCATAAGCAAACTTGATTATTTTATCAGCACCAAACAGAGAGCTTGGCCATATTAACCACTGGATTCCAGTTGATTGACCCAAACATTGAGTGACGATGACAAATATAACAAAAAGGAAACAAAACTATTTCTTTTTAATTATGATTGGTTAGTGATTTTAGTCTCTGTTCCTTGCTCTACTGTTACCCAAATTCACCGCCTCAGCCCTCCACTAACCACACACACATGCACACTTCTTACTTACCCTTTTGTGTTTAGAGATTAGCTTTCATTCATTTTTTTCATGCTACTGATATTTATGGAGGACTTTGCAAAACTTTCGGCAAGGAATTAGAAGAGATACTGATGGCTAAGACCAAGGGAAGAGAGCCATTCTCAAAGAACTTTAGAGTGAAAAATAGGCAACATATATAAATAGGGTATAAAGCAAAGAGATAACAAAGTGATATGAAAATGTATATATTCATATAAAGGCAGGAAATCAAAAGAGGGGAATTTACATAAGTGGTCTTAGAAGAGACTTCATGGAGAAGACGGCACTTACAAAGGCTCCTGAGGGATGGGAGATTTGGGGCATGAAAAAGATTTGGGGTGGAGGAAAGAGTCCACCAGGTTAGAACTATATGCAAAAACCTTAAGGTCATGAACAAAGACCCTCCTTGCGGCTGGAGCCAAGGTTACAGGTGCATCATGGAGGCAAAGCAAAGGCTGGAGGGATGTGTGATAGTCAGACCATGGAGGACATGCATGGCAGGATAGAGAGCTGGGGATGTACCTGGTAGACTCTGGGGAATTAGAAATATGTTCAAGCAGACTCTGCAGGTATCTCCTTGGCTGGCTGGATCTTGCATTCACATCCTCGGTCAAATGCTATTTTCCTCACTGAGATCTTCTTTAGCTACTTTGATTAAAGCAGCCACTTACACTCCTCAGTTACTTTTATTATGTCTTACGTTGCTCTGTGTTGTTTTGTTAATAAAACAAATTACAGTCTAGGACTACTCTGCTTATGTGCCAATGTCTTTATTGTCTGCCAACACCTTCTAAAATATGGAACTCCAAGAGCAGAGGTACCTCAGCATCCTTGGTCTCTACTAATTGTCCAATGGGTGATTGAGCAAACTTGAACATGTCTGTTAAAGTCGCAGTTTACAGATATCCTCAGCCTATAGATACATAGTTTTCCTTTTCAGTATCTGGTAAAGGGAGTAAAAATGTTTTTAATAATAAAACTCAGCTTCTGCCAGCCTGAATTAGCGGCATCCCCAACTACTGTAAGGATCTCTATATTTACAGCGACGCCTCTTCCAGATGTTGTCGGTGCATATTTTTTCTTTCCAAGTACAACTCAAACTTCTCATGTGTTCCAAAACCACATGGAAGTGGAACGTTAAATCTGGGGGTGGGCATGTCTGTGTAATTTCCTTCATTTCTATAAGGTTTTGGTGGCTTTTTTCTCCCGTAGGCCACAGATTAGCTTAACAATTGCAAATCAGCTTCAGAGGTTTTCCCTTAAAGAAAAAGGAAAAAAAAAAGATAGCATGTTTGAACAGGCGAGGCTTGGTGAAAGTCTCTTTGTTTCACATCCTAAACTGTTCACTCAGCTTCTAGCTACCCTCTTTTCTTTGGATCAGTAAAAATCAATATATATATAATATGATATATATGTCTGTTCATGTACATATAGTTGCTCATCTCTTCTTTCAAACTGTCACAGGAACCGGAGAACATGATACTCCCTTCCTTTATACTCCTGACCAATATTGGCCTGTATGTGTGTGTGTGTGTGTGTGTGTGTGTGTGTGTGTGTGTGTGTGTATGCTTTAATACAAATTCCCAAAGGATGGAGAAAAAGAAGTGTAGTATAAATAAGCAAACAACCAATTGACTTAACAAATCCTTATTTAGCTGGCCTCTGGTTTTATTTTTGAGAACCACTTTCCTTGTTTTGATTTGAAATGATGCCACCAAAACATATTACAGAAACATTGCGCTTTGCAAAACAGAACAAGTCAAATGAGCCTCCCCAAGTGTAAACAGAAATCTTGTTTGGATGAACTGTTTTTAAGAATCCAAATTAAACCAAATGGCATCCTTTTAAAGTGCATGTGTTTCCCTTAAGTGCTAAAACTATATTATGTTCCTGCAATTCTTTTTTATCCCCAATGTTCCAGTTAAGCTGTGGTTTTTAAGATGTCCTGACTCTAAATGGTTTTCATACATTCGGCAAACCTGATTCTAGAGTCACCATCAATCACAATCACAATCTGTGTGTTATACGCGTTTCAGCATCCCCAGGGAACCAAGTTTGGTAACACAAAGCTTGGCAGAAACCAGTTGGGTGCTGCTGTATGAGGGAAGATGGGCAAGCTTGTAGCATCTGTTTGCCTGTAATTAAATCAAGTCTGTGTTTTCCCACCCTGAGCACACTTGACTTAAGTGCCTGCATCACACCTTCCGTCACATGTTGTGACTTTTCGCTTCTTCATAAACTATTACCAGTGATGGCAACACATTTCAAGGTTAGGTTCACCAGGCTGAGCATTACTTTCCTGTTAACCCTTGAGAAGGTATATTAGGAGTAACGAGTCCAGACATGAACATTTTGGGGCAAAAAAAAAAAAAAAAAAAAAAGCCCAATTTGTCTTTTCTGGATCAACCAAAATAGAGATAGGGTGTTCTTTTCAGCATTGTTATCAGATCAGTTTGTGTCTTGAGAGTCAGAAGAATAGGAAATTAGTCTTTCACAAATGTCCATCATATCAATGCCCTCTGCTTGTTTACTTCCTACTTGGAAAATACATTCATTTGCTCCTAGACATGAGATTGGCCTCAAAATGAAGTGATCAGTAGGAAACTGTCACTTTCCTTTTATTCCTATCCTTCCTACTTCTCCACCCCCACTCCCACCCACAACAAGCACAAAATCCTTAGCGGAGTTTTCATAAGCAGAGCTTAATATGTGGAGACCTACAGAGGTGGCGAATGGAGTTTAGATGGCTTCTCACTGAGATGAGTTTGCTTCCAGCTAATCCTGTCTCCCACCATCTGAAGCTAGCCGAATGTTGAACAGAAAGGTCAGAACAATGAGAAACATAATCTCTGGCTCCCTTGTAGATGCTTGCCAATGGGTGTGCCTAGTTATTTTGTCCCCCTTAGTTGTTTTCTGGAGATGATAGGGTACAAAGAGAGAGAGGAGACAAGGCTAGCAGGTAAATAAATCTAGTGATTTTTAACAAACATAACAGGTTACATACACATCCCCACAGGTGTCCTCACCTTCAGCTCTGTTCCTTTGGAAGTTTATATAATTATTCATTAGCATTTTGGGCTTCCTTTTTTTCAGAATTGCTATTAGAGCCTGAAGCACATTCCTTAAATGTTTAAATATTTGAGGGCAGATTTGACTTTGGCCACGGTCAATTATCCTTCACAGTCTCAGCCAGGGAATCCCATTTGGATCCCAGAACTACAGTTGTCTACCATAAAGTAATAGGACAAATATTTCTACATATATAATAAAACCTTTTTAAAATACAAGAGGATTATGAATCTACATGTGAATGTCTGTTTTGCCTTTTTTTTTCCCAACTGGCATCACTCACATAAATACAGAGCTTCTCTATGTGATGAATTGGGGAGCTGAATACGCATCAGCCAGGTACATATCCACTCAAGTCAGATACGCCAAGATCCGGTTGTATTTTGGAATGGAAATCATTCATTAGTACAGTGTCTTGGTATTCCTAAAAAAAATGCCTAGGGAGATAGTGATAAATATGAAGAAAGGAAAATAAAACACAAAGAATAAAATAAGAGAAAATGGAGGGAGAGAAAGAAGACAGAGGGTTTTGATAATAGGGTGGTGGGAAGGGATGGATAAAGGATCAGCAACACTCCGCAGCGGTCCTTCCATGATTTGGGGAATGGATCGTGTGATGATTAATTCCATGTGTCATCTTGACTGAGCCATGGTGGGGCCCACATATTTGGTAGAACATTATTCTGGGTGTTTCTGTAAGAGTGGTTTTAGATGAGTTTAACATTTAAATTGTTAGACTAAGTAACGTAGATTGCCCTCCCTAATTTAGCCGGGATGGGGGTGGGGAGCTCATCCAATCAGTTGAAGGCCTGAATAGAACAAAAGGACTGACCTTCCCCCGAATAAGAGGGAACTCCTCTTACCTGACTGTCTTTAAATGGGGACATCAGTTTTTTCCTGCCTTCAGACTCAAGCTGAAACATCTGTTCCTCCTGGGTTTTGAGTCTACCGGCCTCAAAACCATTCTGGTTCTCAGGCATTCCTACTTGGACTGGATCTAAACCATCGGCTCTCCTGGGCCTTCAGCTTGCAGACTGCAGATCTTGGAACACGTCAGTTTCCATAATCGTGTGAGCCAATTCCTTTTAATAAAATTCCCTTTTTCTCTCTCTCTGTCTCTCTCTCTGTCTCTCCGTCTGCCTCTCTCCATACATCTAGAGATAGAGATAGAGATAGAAAAAGATCCTGTTGGTTCTGTTTCTCTGATGAACTCTGACTAATGCAGTTTGGCTACTCATAATGACCTTGTAGTCTGGAGTTTTGCTGACCTTGCCCTTCATAAATCTGCATCACCATATTAATGAATCTTGACAGATGAGAAACTCTAATCTCAATCAAAAGGAGCTGGGGAAGGGGTGGTGAGTAGGGCAAAGACTAGTACTGGCAACAGCTTTTTGTGGCTGCACGTCTGTGCCCATGGCTCCCGGGATTAGCACAATCAGCAGGTGGCTGGGGAAGGACATCTGAACCGGAAGAATCCTCTCCTTCCTCACTCTCACCCCCTGCACCTCTATTCTGTTGGGGAGCATTACAGATTTTTTAACTCTAACTGTGGAAGCGAATGCAGCTGCTCTTTGTAATTGTTTGTGAAACTGAGTTAAAGGGAGGTTGTTGTGGCTCTGCAGGTGCAATCATTAGACGCATCTATGCTGTGTAATTAACCTCATTTCCATGTGAATGTCCGTGGTTTATGCGCTGCTTAGAGAACTCACGCCATGATCATTACACTTACAGTCAATCCAATTAGACAAAGGTTCCCACACTTAGAGAAGGATCAGGACAAACCACAAGGGTAGGCCTCTCTCAAGAAGGTCTCTAGTTAAATGTCTCAAAATAAACAACTGTGGCCTAATTAATTGTATGGCAGGCCAAAGGAACACACCAAAGAACTACTTATGTGTCTGGATCTCAATCCTAGGGAGCCGCTTAATAGAATCTCCCTTTGTCCACACTTGCAGTGGCTTAGAGATGTGTACAAATGGGGGACGGAGGGCTGGTGTCTACCCTCCCACCCTCTGTCTTATCACAAACCCCGGTTGCCCAATAAGATATCCAGTGGCTTTATTTTGATTTATTGTATACCCTTTATGTTTTCAGAACAATTAGGGGAAAAAAAAATCCATGGGTACTTCTAAGAGGAAGTTGGTCAGGCTGGCAAGGTTTTGCACAATATTTTATCAGAGCTACGGCTAGAGGGTGCCACCGAAGGATATTTTCCCTGGATGTCCCAGATTTATTGACTTCCTTTTCTTCTAAAGCTCTCTAAGGCTGCAGATCGAACCTCTCATTTTAAACATTCGTCATAATGTATGTGTTATGCGTGTCCATTCTTTCTCAGGAAGTTCGTAGCTGGATCCTTGAACATACCTTAGACTTCTGTTATCTCCCCAGAGACACCTAGCACCATGCTAGTAACTTCAGGGGAGCCCAGTAGATGCTTGGGGTGGGGGTGGGGGTGGGGGCTGTGCTAACTGATTAAATGGAAAGAACTGTGGCTTGTCAAATCACAGGAACCTACACGGGCTTTTTATATTCTAGAACACCTCTGAGACCTGCTTGAACCACAAAAAAGGCAGACTAAAAATAAAGGAAATTAGGAAAAGAGAATAACAACAACAAAAATACGTAAGGAACTATAGCCCCTGGAAGAATGAGAGTTCATGATACTTTTGTGCTAAACTTCAGATAGACCGTGGCTCCTCGGAATATACTGTCTGGACCGACAGCCGCGTCACTTGGGGTCTGTTAGAAGTTCCAAATCTCAGGCTCCATCCCAAAGCTACTGAGTGAAAGTCGACATTTTACAACTTCCAGGTGCTTCTTATGCACATGAAGTCAGAGAAACACTCAGCCTTAGGGCCTTAGAGCACCGCCGGTTCAAGGTTGAGTGACTCCCGGGACAGCTGCAGGGTTGTTCATGGTCCCTCAGAGCTCCTGCTGTCACTTTCTTATCTCCATCTTCTGCCATCCCTCTACAATTTTGTTTCTTATCTTCCTTTTTTTTTTTTTTTTTGTTTTAAATCTGAGATCGTATCTTAGAGGAATAAATTTGGCATCTCCTCTTCCTCTCTATCACTTTCCTGTGTCTGTGGCCTCCTAACTGTACTTCTGAATCAGTCTTAGGAGCCACTTCTAGGAAGCATCTCCCAAGACTTTCAGGCCGGTTTGGCTCAAGTTTCGTTTCTTTTGCACTTACAGTACTTACCAGATACTCTTTTTTTTTTTTTTTTTTTTGTTAATATTTACCGGATACTCTTAAGTATTTATTTACTTATTTAAATGTCTGCCTCCCTCATTAGACTTAGAAACGCAGCATTTAGCATGGTATCTGGCATATAAATAATTGCGGCGTGAAGGAAGGAAGCCCTTTGATTTCTGTACACGCCACACACAAATTAGTGTGTTCTTCAATGTTTTGATTGGCTGTGACATTTTCTTTCAGTGTGTTCAAATGCTGTAGTCAAATGCTGATGGCAGGAAAATACATATATAATTGTTTTCTTAAGAGTTTTGGCAGTGTCTCTCGAAACGATATAGTGAAATTATTTGTAGAGCTTTTTAAAAATCCTGATTCCCTGGGCCTACCCTGGAACAAGTAACATGGACTCTCTATGGGTAAGGCCCAAACGCAGGCATCTTTTTTTTTTTTAACTTTTTTTTAAGTTTATTTATTTAATTTTGAGAGAGACAGTGTGCGGGGGTGGGGAAGAGAGAGAGGGAGAGAGAGAATCCCAAGCAGGCTCCACACTGTCAGTGCACAGCCAATGTGGGGCTCAAATTCATGAACCGTGACATCATGGTCTGAGCCGAAATCGAGAGTCGCATACTTAACCAACTGAGCCCCCCAGGCACCCCCAAACGCAGGCATTTTTAAAAGCCCTCCAGGTGGTTCCAAAGTGCAGTCGTGGTGGAAAATCACTAATTGAAAAGATTAGTGGGAGTTAAACTATTATAATTAAAATAAGCTGGGGCAGTGGTTTCTGATGCACTCATCTCAAGAGTTTTCGTGGTTTTGTGGCTGTGTCTTAGCATCTGTGGGTTTCATGGGGTGGCCTCTGGAGGACCCTGAGATGGCTCAGGACACCTTACCCTCAGCCTTAATTTGAGCAGCCGCTCTTTAACTGGCTTTGTAAATCCGACTTCTGTGAAGGATTGCCTTAAAGAACGGCTCTCGCTGCTGTTGAAAACAGACAAAAAAGCCTCTAAAGCACTCATTTAGGGACTAGCTAAAGGTGACAGAACATAAATAATTTATCATTTCCTTTCCCATTTGTTTTCTTTGTCACTCTTTTCATTCAGGGATGTGTTTTTGAAGAACAACTGCTATCCCATCACTCAGCTCAACTCACCTCTTAAGAGTTTACGGAAAGTTTAAATGACCCTGTCTCAATCAGTGGTTTCAGGGAAAAGAATGTGAAGAATTAATTGAATTGATGCCAAACCCACAAAATGGTTCAGCGTAAAAACCGATAATTAAAAATTAAGTAGAAATAACACATGGTCGTTCATAAGCAATTTCATTTTTATTTTTTTGTCAATAATAATTATGAAGCATCCATTATGCATAAAATACTAAATTAGCTTTGAGCAGTTTACAGTCTTATATATAATCCTATGTAACTGAAATTATATGTATATATATGTGTGTGTATATATATATATATATATATATATATATATATAGTGTATATGTATTTCATATATGTGCCTAATCTAAGCACAATTGGCAAGAAATGAGATTCTGTCCTACTGAGAGGAGCTTATTTTCAAGAGTCATGCTGATAAGTCTACATTTTTAAAGATGCTGTTTTAAAGAATATTTTTGTGGTACCTGAAGCAAATATGGCAGGAAGGTTAACGTTTTAAAAAATCTTGGTAGTTGCTAAAATGTTATTATTGCATGACTTTCTAGATGGTTAAAATATTAAGATAGGCAAAAGTAAACAAAATGCGAGAAAACAAAGAACAGTCAGGGAAGATTTATATGGGCATGATATTGTTAAAAAAAAAAAATTAAAATCGCACCAGCCATGTCTATCCCTCTCATATGACGATTGTCAGTTTCTGGCTGACTGAAAGTCTGTAACCTGCCGTTGAACCTCTCCAGTTCTGCTGTGGGAAGATTTTTCTGTAGGACAGGCCAAGGCAAGTCTAGAATGATTCCTGTAGAAGAGTTTAGGAGTGACTGTAATTTAGGAAAGTCCAAACTCCCAACCAGGCACTGTTGAGTATGCCCTTAGGAATGAGAGGCATGGTATGTGTTGGGTATTCTCTGGATCCCTGTCCCCATTGACTTCCCATCCTGCTCCTTCCTGCTTTACACCCCAGAAAGCAGCTCTTACAATGAACTTCAGCAGCTGGAACCCCTTTGTCCTCAGAAAAATACATTGAGTCAGAAACTCAAGTATCCTATTAAATCTGATAATTCTTGTCAGGGGAATGTTTCCCCATCAAGCCTCAAAGATATTCTGCAGCAATACCTATAACATGGGACTTAAGCCATGGAGAGTGTGAGGTCCAATTAATGAAAGTACTAATTACCTTCATAAAATAGTTGGTCTGGAGAAAAAATGTAAAGATAGATATAATTTAGTTTCTTTCCATTGGCCCACATAAGCCCAACCTGGGAAAATCTCACCTAGGCATCAGGTCTCTCAGTTGGTCCTAAAATTTCTTTCCTGATCCATAATTGCTAATTCACTTAAGTAAAAACAATATTTGGTCTCACAGGTGCCAACCCAAGTAAGCCATTGCTTTGCTTGGAGTGGCTGAAAAAATACAATTACATTACATTCATGAACATACCTCCTTCTTGAAAGAATGCAATTAACATTTGGAAAATGATTTGCTGCTGGATAATCTCAGTTTCTTAGTCCTAGAAAAAATATGAATAGTAAACCATACATTTTAAAAATGTACTGTATCACATAAAGACCTGGTCTTGATGCAAAAAAATAAAAATAATAAGTAATAATTATACCTTTTGCCTTATGGAACTGAAAAATCCTAACACCTTCTATTAGAATAAGCTGTTGAATACGTTGTTTTTACTTGACAGCTCCATCCAAAGAAACATCCACTCTTTGAGGTAACAAGTTTCTTCAAACAACTGCTGTTCCCAACAATGCCCTTGTGGTAGAAAGTATTGCACCCCCTTCAGCAAATGTCACTAAAAGTCTGAATTTTATAAGTTTTTATCAATTCATTTGATCATTTGATCTGAAGTAAGACTGAGCAATAACATTAGTAATAGTTCCTGGGTAATAAAGCCATTTTGGAATTGGCATTCATGGAGAGGAAGTCAATATTTTAAAATAAGAACATTTAAATGAGTTTACTGGCTCTATTTTTAGACTCATATAATTATGTCTGCATTAAAACTCTGAATCTCTCGTTATGAAATAAATCAGATATAAATTATGCCTGCTGAAAATCTTTAAATGCAGTTAATTAGGGGAAAACAGACACTTCATTTGAGGAATGGCCATGTGAACACCTTTTTGTCCTAACCACAGCTATGCTCTCTCATTGCTGACTAATCTGTGTCCAAGTTCGTCTCGTCCGTGCCTATATTTTTGTTAATAAAAATATAAATACTTTTTAAAAACAAGCAAAACTAAAATCAACTTCATGACTAGTAGTAGGAGAATTGATGGATTTCTAATTCCTTGTAATTGCTTTATTATGTTCAGCCAGACAATGAGAGCCAGGTTTCCATAGCAAATTCAAGTTCTGAATCAAGTCGGAATAATTTATTATACTAAATCACTCTATATGAATGAAGTACATTTCATCTTTGGCAAACAAATGTTCAAAGCACATGGACCACTTTCTTAGCAAAGTTTACTTAGAACATTATGTAAACAAGGCTCTCTGTAGATTAGGACAAGAAAACAAGAAGAGAAAACTTCATCATTTTCATTATGTGTTACAGACTAGGCACATGTCTCTGCTCATGATCATGGATGTGTGTGAATATTCACATATGACTGTTGGACTGAGAGTATGTTTAGATGAGCACTGACTCATTAACCCATCATCAAACAATACCTGATGAGCACATTTATCTTGATTTTAACTGCCATGAAGATAGGGCCAGGAGCCTTAGATTTATCTTCTCAAAATCTCTAAGAAAGACTTGAGCAGAAATTTTAAGGACTTGAATAAAGAACATGTTTCAGTAGTTTTTAAATATATTTTTGATGAAGGATTTTGGAGCCAATTTCAGTCATTATATCATTTTACTTATAAATACTTCAGTATTTGTAATACAGGTTTTTCAAGGCATTTAGTACCGTGGCAAGATGCTTATGATATAATTCTAATGGACTATTTTAACAGAATATGGATTCCAATATTTACAAAACACTGACATCTGGAAGTTGGGAGAATTTGCTATTTGAATGTTACCAGAAGGATCAGGTTCATTTGGGGGAAAAGTCTCATCTTCGCAAGGTAGAAAAAGGAAACATACTTGCATGGAATTTTAGGTGACACTTCCTATTAAATAGACATCTCCAGGTGAGAAACACAAGTCTAATATTTTCATATTTGTTGACTTTTATTGTTAAATTAGACTATGCCTCTCTAATTCCTAAGCATCATCAGTAAGAATCACTCAGTATTGTTCACAAGAACCACCAAAGTAGCCAATTACTTTATTTTTGAATGGTCTTCATCAATATATTATGAACTCATTCATTTAACATTTTTGAGCATTTTGATGCAGGAAACTGTATTAGGATCTAAGGAAATAAAATGAACAGAACATTGTTCCTCATATAAGGACTTTGTAATACAGGGTTATCAGAAGCATATAAAGAAATTACCACCACACTGTAGGCTTAGTTCCGTTGTATTAGTCATTATAGAAAAAAGGAGGTAACACACAAGACAGGATTATTGACTCTTCCCTGAAAAGGGAACCCACGAAGTCTTCCCAGTGAGATGTCAGAGTTGATTTCAAATACACAGAATAGCACCTTTCATATAGTACAGGGGCACTAAGTATTTTTGAATTTTTTTTAGAATAATATAAAATGTATAAATTATATGTTATAACCAAGTCCATATGGAAGATTTGCCTGATTCAGTATTTTTAAAATGTATTTTAGGTTCAATAACTTTGCAAATAATTCACTGGGGTCTTCTCAGCGTATGGTTTTAAATAAGGATATAGTCAGATTGTATTGTTAAAAATGTATTGGCTTTGGGGTAGTAAGACTGGCAGACTGAAGATAGAAACTTAAGACTGTTATAAATCCAACCAAAGGACATGAGATTATTTTGTCAATGAAGAGTTCTATGTTCAATAACGCTAAATCCCAGACCTGGGACATTATGTGTTCTCATTTCAGTATCCTGGGGTCATCCTGATAAGCTTATTTTTCTGCACATGAGGTTTGGAGCAGGGCTATTATATCTCCACAAGAAAGAGCAACAGCTGAACCTCATCATAACCCTGTGTTTTGTGTGTCGATTTTTGCTTTAGGGACATCCCATATATTTGCTTGGTGAGCTTTTACCTGCAAGGTTAACAAGGTCAGTGCGTGTCAAAAGCAATTATTTTCATTTGAGATTTATTTCCCTATGGGTAGCCTTAAGATATTCAAGTTACTAATGAGGGCATTGAAGTTAGGGTTTAAGTATATTATTAAGAGAAACATGACTGCCTGGAGAATAGCCATGATACATAGTTTAGCCACATCAAATCCCCTTTAGGAGACGTAAGTGTATGAATGTGCGTGTGTGTGTGTGTGTGTGTGTGCGCGTGTGTGTGTGTGTGTGTGGGATGGGTGGAGAACATACACATGTATATGTATTTGTGAACCTAAAGCCAAAGATTGATACTTCATTTTTGATCTGTTGACCTTTCCCCAAGACAGGCAGTTTTGTTGGTTTTACCTTGTTCTAACACTAACTTTAATCTGTCTAAAATCATAAAATAATCTTACTTTATTCTGTCTGCTGGGTTTAATCGAAATAGGTCTTTCTACCTCACTATACTATATAATCCCCAGAGCCAAAAATGTCACTTTGTAGTATTTATGTTCTTATTCTATGCTTTTGTGCTCATTCTCTGTCCTTCAGAGTCTTGACTTGCATATTGTAAACACTCAAAGTTTAAACCTTATAAGAAGAACTTCTCAAACTGTGTGTATGCGGATTCCCTGAAAATCCTGGTAATAGACAGATCTTGCCTCAGTAGGTCTGGGGTGGGGTGTATTCTAAGAAGCTCACAGGTCACGCTGATCTTGCTCATCTGTAGGTCATGTTTTGAGTAGCAAAGGTCTACAGTGTACCTCACTTTGGTTCCCCAGTGAGCTCAGACCCATTTCTATCTACTATGAAAATGAAGTCATTCATGAAAGGGAGTACAATTGGGATCACATTTGGTTTTAAGTTTGGGTGTTGATATTATACCAGGATTCACATATGGATATTATTGTTGTTTCCTTCAAAATGATTACCAACTACTTTTCCAGTGTGCAAATTCTGCTTTTGGAATTATCTGTAGAAATTCAAAGATGAGGAGTCACTCATTCATTCATTCATTCATTCATATTGTGATTCGACAGATGTTTACCAAGAGCCTAAAAAATCGTAAGTACTGTACTAGATTCTTAGGGACACATGGATAAATAAAGGAAAGCTGTTGCCCTTAAGTACTCAAGGAGGTCAAAGAGGAGGCAAGTAGTCAACAAACAATAATGTTTCAACTTAATAAATAAAATGTGTATTTTGAGCATATTTGTTTTCTTAAACCAAATAAAAGTCATTTGGAATTAAAATTGGCATAAAATCTGGTAATGCATTTCCTTATGGAAAATAAGTTGTGGCTGTGAAGTAGTGAAACTTTTTCTTGACTGTCTTATAGCTTGATTCAACATGCACTTAGAATTGGGTTAGGAATGGCATTTTGGAATATGTCTATAGCACCACAATAACTTCTTTGAAGAAAACTATCCATAAGTAGCATCATGATTGTGGCAGAAATAACTCCATTATTTCTTATTTAAATATGTTTATCTCATAAGCTATGGATTTGGATGTGTGTGTATCTGTATGTACACATAATGCCCTATGCCAAATTTAATAATATTTAATACTTCACTCAGTGTGTTACTGGTTTTTGCAAATAAAAGACTGTACTTTATGAATTCTTAATCCACACCTCATATATCGCTTAAAGGTGGGCGACCATGTAATTTAGTATCCAAAATGAAACCCGTTAGGGTAAAAGGCTGCGCTATTAATATTTACACCAGGATAGTGGGCACAATGAGGACTGTTCTGGGGCAATCAGGACATAAGATCTTTTAACAGAAAGACCGAAAATTACTAAATAAAAATATCTCTGGTCTGGTCTTTTCAGTATTTTAGAATTAACTTACTAAAACATTATAATTTTTCTGAATAAATTATATTTGATAAGTTTCTGTCTACATTTCAGAGAGTGTTGCTGGTGAGGGAGTTCTGGATTTTCCTGTTTTCTCCTGGCATCAGTCCTCCGTAATGGATTTTGTCCCAAACAGGGGGCACTAGGGTTTTCTTGTGGACAAAATCGCTTTTTTGGAAACAATAAAAAGGCTTTGTGGGGGAAAAAAAAATCTCCCGCATTTAATAATTTGTTTTTTGAATTTAGCAATTATTTTCAGAATATGACTACTGGATACTGTATGATTTAACAGAGATTTTTAGGGGAAAATCTATAGAATTTTTAAAAGGTGGAGGATACTTCTTAAGGGTATACCTACATAAGTTGATGGTTGAAGCAGCCTATCTGGAAGAGTCATTTGATCAGTGGTTAATTTTTTATATTTATGTGTGAACTGTTTTATGAATGCAGGGCATTATTTTATAATTTACAGCTGTATTTGGCCAGACATTCTTGAAAAGGGGTAGGGTATGGATTGTACAGCTCTTTCATTAAATCTTGAAAAAATTATATTGAAATACACTAAAAGAAAGAAAAAAAAGAATAACTCACTGGGGCTTAATAGCTTATTTCTGTAGGTATAGAAAGAAAAGAAAATGTTGTGGCCAGTTTTCTCTAAATTCTGAATACACAATAGAATGAAACCCATTTTTTCAATTAAAATTGAAATTCAAATTTTAATTGGAAAGTTGTTTTGCTTTTGCCTCAAACTGGCCTTACCTTTCACAACCTTCTATTTGATACTAATTTTTCATAAAATTAAATTTCCCCACTTATTTGAATTTTCCGTTTGTCTCTCTGCTGTAATGGAACTCTGACACTGTAACAGGTTATTTTTCACTGTTACTTTTGAAAAAGTGCTACCCGTATGTAGTTCCTCTGTTTAAAACAAAATAGATTGAATAAATGGTTAAGTAAAAATGCCAACACATAATTGACATCCAAAAGACCCGATTGATGTAATCTTTTTTTTCTATGTGGAAGTATGCAATTCATCTATTCTAATATTATTGTAGTGCTTTGTTCAAGTGTGAATGCTTAGTTTGATTTTTGGGCTGTGGTATCCTATTGTCCTTTTATCCTTTTCTATCCTTTTACCCATCAGGTCTTCATCTGTTCTTTGGAAATATAATTTCCTTTCACAATGCCGATGATTAATTTCTTTGTCTCATCATTTATCTAAAATTGTATTCCTCTTTCAACTTTTCTCATCTTCACATTTTTTTCAGTTCTTAAACAACAGATTTGTGTATAGTGTATGATACATTTGAATTTAGCACACATAGGAAAACCATCCAAACTCTGTATAGTGGGTGACTTTAGGTATAGCTAGTTCAGAACTTGTATCTCATAGCCTCTAGTTTTAACATTAGTTGAACATAAGAAGAATTGAAATGTGTGACGTAAGCCATAATTTTTTTAATAGAACAGAAAGAATAATATTATGGGTGGCCTATATCTATGATCCTAAGATTTATGGGATTTGGATGGAACAATATTTATCCATCACAGACTACATTATTTTGTTCATCAGTAGACTGTGAGCATTATAGACTCTCTGAATTATTAACTTTGCCTTCTCTGACCCTTTGGCCTCATTTTCAGTTTCAGATTTTTATTTAAATTTTAGTGAGATTATGCAGTGGATTGTCACAATTTTTCCAACTTTTGCCCTATTTGTAGAGAACCCTAAATATCATATCAGAAGACAGTGAACTATATTTATTTAAAAGGGCCATAGGTATTGGACCTTGAAAGAGGTGTGTGTGTGTGTGTGTGTGTGTGTGTGTGTGTGTGTGTTTCAGCTACTATTTTCAATGCATGGACAGAGAAACAGCTCTTAGGTTCTTACTTTTGTCAAAATTTATCCAGACACCCCTGGAGAAAAGACACTATGTCAGACTGTAAAAGTGAAACTTATTTATACTTGTTCATTATGTCATCTCAATCATCTCAAAGTCAATGCTAAGTGATTCCTCATCGTCTATTCTTGAAAGTTGACTCGTTTTATGGGGTTTGACCATTTACCTTGGAATATGATTCTTTGGTTAACAAGGATTCTATTTTAGAAAAGATAGTCTCCCTCTTGAAACCTCCACAGGTAGCCAGTTTAGTAGACATCTTGTTTTTCTGGGCATTGCAGTGATCGACAACAACAGCACCCACCCCCCACCCCTGCCTTGGCCATTATAGGGCCAATCCTAAAGAAGGCAACATTTGTTTCACTGTCCCTCACATCCTGACATTGATCCTCAAAAATCACACCCCTGTTCTACAACCATACCCTTGGGAAAAATATTGTTCATGATTTCCCAGTCGCTGAAACTACTCTTACCTCCTTTTTTCTACTTTCAAATTTCCATTATCCCAGTGTCCTTTCCTCAGAGGAAAATTCCTGAGGATGACAGTTTGCTAAATGTTTTTCAATTCTTTTTATGCCCCTGGTCAAAATCGCTTATAAGATATCCTGGATCATGATTTTATTTTGACCATATAACTTGAAAAATTTGCCTATTTGTCTCATGTTAGGCCTCCCCCACTGTTATAGTGATGTTCGGAAGACCACCTTATAAAACTCTTCATAGCCTTTGAATGTAGATGAGAAATTCTAATTTTGCTGTTATTTGATCTTACTGCCGTCTCTGGCAGCTGACTCCATAATCCCTTTCTTCATCATTAATGAAAACTCAATCAATGGAGTCTAAATTAAGGAATCCATTTAATTAGATAACAGATACCAAATGGAATAACCAGTTCTTGTGTTGCCAGAAAGTGTTGGACTCTCTTTTTCAGCCTGGAATACTCATGTCAATAAATGTATATTTTACACTTCTGCCAAATGCTACTTTTTATCCCAGGAGATTTATTAACACAGATTATGTTTTCTTACACTCTGGAGGCAACTTCATTCCCTTTATAGGAGTGCGGGATATGCCCTTAGAATAAATTAATTTCTGAATATTAAATAAAATGCAGGAAATTCATGTGTCAAGTTATAAAGAGTCACCATTTAATTAAGCACTTACTTTATGTTATGCACTATGATAAATGCTTTCTATACATAATCTTGTAAATGAACTCAAATCTCTGTGTGTATTCTTCACCATTGTACAAAGAAGGAAACCAAGAAAGATAAGTTAATCAATACACAGTTAATAAATAGAAGTGGATTTCAAATCATGATCTGTTTGAATCAGTATGTCATGGTTAGTCTATCGGGGTCATCGTTAAGGTATTTTTTTTCATATATCACTTTCTCTAACTGGCAGATATCTTATGCTTACAAGGCTGGGCAAAATAAGACTGCCTCTTATTCTGTTCTTTTACTTCTCCCCTTTACTCATGACTTACTCTTGTTCTTCATACCCCCATATTTCCTCTTTGCCTATGGCTTACAGTTGCTGAAGGCATGCAGTGGCAACCCTAAGTACCATTGTTATTGGTATTTATGGCTAAGTATGATAAAAAGTTACACTAAATTAACAACATCTCATTGCTGCTTTTTCTCTTAGCGCATAAAAAAAAAATAGGGCCCAAATATGTTGTATCCGTGAAGCCTGATTCTAGTCATAATTTCCCCTAGACTTTGTAGTGACCATGATGTAAACACACACACAGCATTGTGGTCAGGAAACTTTGGTCTGAGTCCTGTGAAATTTAAACTTCCTTTGGGGCTTCTCCATTTACATAGGTAAACGGGAATGCAAGGAAAGGTGTCTCAGTGGCTGAAATGTCCCACAGGCTGCAAGGTAAAAATGGTACCAGGAATCCTTCCTACCTAAGACAGGACCCTGGGTGCTCAAAGTAGTTCTCAATTTTTAATGTGCATGAATAGCACCTTGGGATCTTATTAAAATGCAGATTTTGATAGACTAGATCTGGCATAGCACCCAAGACTGCATTTCTAACAAGCTCTCAGGAAGTATACGTGCTACTGGGCGGTTGAGCAGACCCTCTCTGCCCACAAATTTATTTCGATTCTACCATCCTCAGCACACGCATCATTAGCTTGCACTGTAGCCAATAGCAACGGGCTCATATCTGTGCATTTGAGGGTAATAACACGTGGTCATTGCCATCACGCACTCAAATCAGAGTGAAGCTTTGTGCGTATGCCCAAATAACTCCAGCTGAATTTTATCAGTTGATCTGGAAAAGAGACACTGATTGGTATTCCTGCATGGCTCCTCAAACTGAACCCTGCATCTTAGAATGAAGATTCTTGTTAAAAAATGAGAGCATCTTTTTTTTTTTTTTTTTTTTACCGTTTAAAAAATTTCTTTCTGTATTGTGGTATTCTCCTTCCTGGACCAATTAAATGCCAACATTCCCTCCAGACAAGGCTGTATGATTGAGAAAGTATTTAAGATTAACCTAAAAAGAATTTTAAGAGAAAAAAAAAATCTAGTTTTCATGGTGATCCTAGGCATCAACAGCTATTTGTTGCATAGGAGAATTCTGCAAGGAAACAGGGACTTGATTTGGGGCTTGTGGATAGATATAAGGCATCAGTACCCACACTGCAGTAAACGTCGAAGTGCCTGTCATGGTTAAACATACGTGTCGATTTGGCCGGGCACAGGTGCCCAGTTCTTCCGTCAAACAGTAGTCTAGATGTTGCTGTGAAGGTATTTTGCAATGTGATTAACATTTACAATCAGTTACTTTTAAGTAAAAGAAATTTCCCTTGATAATGTTGTTGGGACTCATTCAATCAGTTGAAGGCCCCAAGAGCAAACCACTGAGGTTTCCCTGAGAGGAAAGAATTTAGCCTCAAGACTGTAATATACTAATCCTGCATGAGGGGCTGGCTGGCTCAGTGAGTGGAGCAGGCAGCTCTTGATCTCCAGACTATAAGTTCCAGCCCAGTGTTGGGTATAAAGAGTACTTAAAAAATGTTTTTTTACATTTATTTATTTTAGAGAGACAGAGAGAGACAGAGCAAAAGTGGGGAGGGGCAGAGAGAGAATGAGACACAGAGTCCGAAGCAGGCTCCAGGCTCTGAGCTGTCAGCACAGAGCCCGACACAGGGTTTGAACTCACAAACTGATCATGACCTGAGCTGAAGTCGGGTGCTTAACTGACTGAGCCACCCAGGTGCCCCCAAAAATAAAATATTTAAAGTTTTTTTAATGTGTGTGTGTGTGTTTTTTTTTTTTTTTTTTTTTTTTTTTTAAGACAGAGACAGATTGCAAGCAGGGGAGGAGCAGAGAGAGAGGGAGACACAGAATCCAAAGCAGGCTCCAGGCTCTGAGCCGTCAGCACAGAGCCCCACACGGGGCTCGAACTCACAGACTGTGAGATCATGACCTGAGCTGAAGTCGGACGCTCAACCGACTGAGCCACCCAGGCGCCCCAAAAAATAAAATATTTAAAAAAGAAAAGAAAAAAAAATCCTGCATGAGTTTCCATTGTGCTGGGATGTCCCTGCAGATTTCTTCTTCTTTTTTTTTTTTTTTTTTTCAACGTTTATTTATTTTTGAGAGAGCACGAGCCGGGGAGAGGCAGAGAGGGAGGGAGACACAGAATCTGAAGCAGGCTCCAGCCTCTGAGCTGTCAGCAGAGCCCGATGAGGGGGTCGAACCCACAAACTGAGAGATTATGACTTGAGCCCAAGTCGGAAGCTTAACCCACTAAGCCACCCAGGCGCCTCTCCCTGCAGATTTCAGACTTGCCAGGCTCTGCAACTGTGTGAACTCCTTAAAAATCAATCTCTTTTGTATGTATCTATCTATCTATATATCTATCTAGATTTAGATAGATAGATATCTTCTATTGGTTCTATTTCTGTATGGAACACTGACAGATCCAGTGCCCACCTTGCTTTTAATGTATTGGTTTCTTGTCCATTCTAATGTGTCACATGTTTCCTTAAAATAAGTTGATTGAAACAATAATATTTAGTTTCATTGAGGAATGTATGTTGCATCATTCTGCAAGTATGGTACCTATTACTCTGGGTGGATGATTACTGGTCCCAAAACACCCCAGAGGGGTATAAGTCCTTAGGGTATATTTAGTAATTTTGGAAATGAGCTACACGTATGAGAAAAGATAATACAAGGGAGTTAATAATCAGGTGTTAAAGTGTATAACCAGGTGTGTAGTATCAATTATAAGGGCTGTAACTGTTTAATTGGGGAAGGAGAATTTAGTGGCACAATAGGTAGGAGATTGACTTGAGCCATAAAATTGAAGTGGCTGACATTTTTTAGCAACATAGGAGATTGTGGGGATTGAGATATTTAAAGTACAGGTAAGGGTATGAGTCAACAAGCAGAGGTAAAAATGAGATGTTACTAATATAAAGGAAGTCCAGACTTACCAGATCATCATGCCCTTATTTCCCCAGGCAATAGGCACCTAGATCTTGAGCATCTGTTACCTCTACACAGATACTCTTCTGTGAGTACACGGAGACAATATTTCATGACAGTTGTGCCTTCCAAAGGGAATGTGATTTTAACATTTCATGTGAAGGTCAAGATTCAGCAGTCCTTTCATGGTAACCCAGCACAGAGTGATGTGATGGAAATTAACACCTTAAAGTGTGTGCGCGTGTACGTATATATATAAAACACAGCCCCAATTGGACTTTTTAAAACCTCTGCTTCCTGCATCTATGACTAAGTGTGGTTAATTAAGCCTAGATCACTTTTTCCACTCCACCCATACTTCATAAAAACCTGTCGTAATTTTTTTTCTTGATTTATTTGCTCTTTTGTATTTTTCTTTTGCAATTTGCTAAAACAATAATCATTTCAAATGAAAAGACTTTCATATCAATAGGTGACCCAATGATTTACTGATCCTTTTAACACTGTGAAAAGAGAAATCCATTACCTTCTGAGGTGGCAGGGTGGGGGACGCAAAAGAAGGCCTCCTAACAGTGGTGTTCTATATTTATAGCTTTGGGCTTTTGGCTCCATAAGAGGTTTGGGGGTAGGGGGGTAAATGATACTCATTTGTAAGTATCAGCCATATTCACCAAGAAAAATGAAAATTTGATTTGTGGAATCCATTAAGATAGAAGCATGAATAATAACCTGAGAGTTAGCAGGGTGGGACTTTAAAAGGTACCTGAGTCTTAAAATGCATTATATTTTGCAATTTCAAAAGTATGTGTTCCAAATGGTGAAATGCATGCCCAAATCTGGCCCATGAAATAAAACATTCAAACCAGAAACCTTATTTACTTTGGCTTCCTCGTGGCCTTTTTCTTTTATCCATCAATGAATCAATCAATTAGCATTTTTAGGGAGTCCACTGTGGGCCCAAGAGGGTGATGAGGAATATGGAGGAAGCAAGGCATATATATATATACATGTTAAAACTAACAAAAAACTTTGGGATTCAGTCCAACTCTTTGGTGTCAACTCTTCTCTTTCCAGTCGCTTCCCAAAATATCTCCTAACTCAATAACTACTTCTTACCTAGTGTTGCCAGCTTTAGCAAATATAAATACTACGCTACACCTGTATTTATCTGGCAACTTAACCATCCATGTAATCCTCCTCATCGACGCTCTCCATAGCCTTCTACTCTAGAATAGATTACTATAAAATACTAACACCCTGATAACTCTTAAAAATAAAGATAATGCCTGCTTATTGTTATAAACACTTGGAGCTAAACCAGGAGCTTAGTCAATAAAATTTTAATGGTGAAATTCAGCAAAGTGAAGAACACTTCTCTTTTACCCTCCCTTCTGCCCACCCTTTGACCTTGTTTCTTTAACACAGATCTTTGCTTTGATATTACTTAGAGTAAAGAAGAGATTGTAGGCATTGTCATTTGGGAGCCATTCAAGCATCTCCAAACCAGATTTATTTCTTACCACATACTGCCATGCTTCCTACACAGAAGTCAGTGCTTAAAGAGATTATTATCCAATAGGAAAGAAAGTGGCGGAGTCTTTTCCCATTTTTCATGGCAAATAACCTTCTTCCCAGCTCCCTGGCATTCTGGCCCATGTATGGTTACAATCCCAGACTGTGGCAAAAGCACTAATGTTTTTATAGAAAATCTCAGCGCTCTTGGAATATTGGTTGTTTGGGGCTCTGACCTAGTCTTAACCCAGATTTTCAGAAATTTGTACTTCTGTAGAGGAAAAAACTATACATTTAGGAATCAGAACATACATGTGTGTGTGTGTGTATTAATCTCACAACTTCCACCTCTCTCTTTTTCTCTCTCTCTCCTGTATCTTTGTCTTCTCCACTCCTGCTTCTGAAAGTGCTGGCCAGCTGGGACCTGTTTAGAAAATGAAAATATTCATTCACCCGGGTATTACTGCCACAGCTGCGGGGAACCTCTGCTGCCAGCCCAATACCAAGGCCAGGGAAGTCTAGAGTTTCGCTGAAGTTTGCAAAGCTTTCGGTACTTGTAGGCCAAGCCATGATTTCAGACGGAAATCGTGTGATATGTGGTCATTTGTGCCCCCAAACCATGCGAAGCTTGGAAACGTGGTTGATGTTTAAGCTTGCGTTGGACTTGGAGGGAGCATAGAGCATGAGCTGCAGGCACAGTGGTGATGGGGAAGTTCAGGTGTGTTGGACACCTCAGCCGTGGCTTACCAAACCTTTCTATCCAAAATGACACTGACCGTCTGCTTCCAAATAGCATGGCTGTATGTGTTTTAGATTTTCCCCCCACTAAAAGGAACCCTCATCTCCTGGAATCAGTGTCTTATTCACTCTTCAATGGCACAGAATTGGCTTTGGAGAACAGCAGTTTCCAAGAGAATGTCATGCTGACTTAGCAATACCAAAGTTTTTTGCATGGTGTTTTTGGCTACATGGTACATGTGGAGACTAAGATACTGGCCAAAGCTGTGCTAGAGGAAAAAAAAAAAAAAAAGAGAGAGAGAGAGAAAGAAAGAGAAAGAAAGAAAGAACAACCTAGCATTCCTCTAGGTTTTTGAGAATTTAATGGACCACCTCTGTCATCACTCAATAATCAGAGTGGATTTAACATCCTTAGATGGTGATATTAAGGCAATTGTCTTATATATTAATGGGCATTTGAATCAGGAGTCCCCATTCCAGAAATGGGTTTAGGCAGTTTTCTCAGTTCCTTAATGGGCTGCTCAATTCTAGGCAATGCTGAATAAGTGATGTCGGGGCTCCGAAGTAAAAACTTACTTTCGAGCTCAGCAATGCCTTCAGAGTTTCTAAGTCAAGATGTTCAGAGGTGTATTTGAAAGTGTGAGCACCAAACAGCGCTACTCCTTTCCTTATGATTTCTGAATATGAACAATGAGTAAAAATGTATATGCCTTTTACTCCTCTTAGGGAAGCACCTCATTCCATGAAGATGCGACTAATAGCACTTTATACTCTATTCCAAGGGAATGTGAAATTCCCTAAATATGTAGGACAATTTCTGCTTGTTTCCTTCTTGAAACACAACATGTAAATACTTGCAAAATTACTTTGGATATTGTAGAGGTGGACTATCTTGATATCCAAATGTCCCAAATCATATGGTTGAAAACCTTTATTATAGACTATTTTGGTTAATTTGGGGCGTTGTTCCTGATAATTTCCTATGTCACAGGTTTAGGAAATACAAAGACTAAGGGGATAGAGACTGTTATTGTAAGAGGTGGTGGTTTGTGATGGGATCCCAGGCTTGGGTGTGGTTTTTCAAGTACTACCTTTAGACAACAGCGAGGTGCCAGGCTGAAACTAGCCTTAAGACTGGCACGGTCATATGAACAAAGCAGAGTACTTCAGCATTTGTGTTTTCAATGACTCGGCTGCTTTCCTTCCCCTTCTTTCTCCTTTCCTTCTTAATTCACCAGATTCCTGACTTCCCCATCAGAAAGACCTTTTAATTCTTCCCGATAGAGACAAGGACCTTGTTGGTGGACACAGACATAGTAACAACAGCATGTAACTGGAAAAAGAAAGCAGATGTCTCTTGCGTGACTGCCACGTTACAGATTTTTAGGTATTTCATGTACATATATTCACGCAGTTTTCCTAAAAATGTGAGAGGCGGGCATTGTAACTGGAACTCAGAGCAGTTAGTTGACTAGCCCAAGTTCCATAGTTGGCAAAAAAGCAAGATTGGGTTCCAAATCCCGGTCCGGGTACCAAGACTATCTACTCTTCTACAAAATTATATGTAAGTGTAATAAAAATGGGATTTTACAAATTCTAACTTAAAGAGCTATGTGGACATTTTTCAGAACCTCCAATTTATTGATTCATTTTCTCATTTCTTTCTAAAAGAAATAATTAATTTTGCAGTTGCTAGAGAGACAAGAGACAAAGGACTTGAACGCAGCCTTTAAGAAGTCCTGAAAATAAACTCGCATTGTGCGGTGGGGAAAGGATGGAGGAAAGTTCACATGAATAAGCCATTACTGTTTCCTATGCTAAGGGTGATAATGATAATGATCAGAAAGACCAACACTGGAGTGATCACCATGTGCCAGGCATTGTGATGTATTCTCTACATGCATTATCTCATTTAATCTGTACAACAGCATTATGGGATGTCTACCATTAATTAATTGAGAGAGGTCAATTAATTTATCCATGGGCACATGGGCACATGGGTCTACCGGAATCCGTGTTTTCAGCCTTCAATGCTACATGCTGGATTATGCTCGTTTCATTTGAGTGATACCAGTAAAATGCTGCTTAATTTATCAGTGGCATATGATTTCAGAGAGCTCTCCATGAACACCTGGTAATTTCTGTATGTTGTAGCACTACTGTCAAAATCAGCAGAGGCAATCGTATGCCTTGACCTTAAGGGATGCCAAGTCTTATGTAAGAAAATATGTGTTAAAGGAAAATCAACTATTGGACTTAGAATGAACTGACTCATCTTAGCCTATCCTTTGGCTGCTCCTTTATGTAAATATAAATATTATATATATATATATATATATATATATATATAATTTATATTATATGTATATTATATATTTATATTATATATACACATGTTTATGTACATACACACATGGGGAGGCTTAGTATGTGGGCTTTTGTTTGTTTACAGTTTTTTAATTTTTGCATGCTGGTGTCTTCATTTAATACTGATACAGAGGGGAGACTATTGAGGGGTAATAGGGATATATATTTGGGGAAGCAGAGTCGAGAAAATATAATGGTGGGTAAAGTGTTGGCAGAAGGGTTTTTGTCCTTGTCTCCGAGAATGAATGAAGAGAACCTAAACCAATACACTCAAAGTACGAAATTTGAAATTTTGAAGTAGAAGGTAGAAAAGAATGCGATTTCTTAAGACTTGCTGTGTTATGTCTGCTTTAAATATATGCTTTGTCCCCTTGTCAGTTTTTTTTTTTACCAGATTGATAGTGTTTTACTCATTTTGTCATCACAAATGTTGAGGGTCAAGTAACTTGCCTAATGTCACATTGCTAGTGAGTGAGATATCTCAGATTCAAAAACATGATCTTTATAGCTATAAAACCCGTGATGTGATTCCTGCTTCATATTGCCAGGCACATTCCAGCAAACATTTTAAAGTGTGTCCCAGATGTAAGAGGTTGTGTATAAAGTGCTGCTTTTTGGAGGAAATTACCTATCATCAGAAAAAAAAAATTTTAAATAAGATTGTCGATCTGTTTGGGAGATTTGAGTGCTCAAATCTGTTAATAGATGGTCTTGGTAGAGAACCTTTAGATCTCTAGGGCTGCAATTCTGATCAGGAATCCGGTGGTGAGGCTGGAAAGAACAGTGCGGCTTCAACAACAGAAGTTTCTTTCCTCTCAAAGGAAAGCAGCCTGGAAGGGGATGGTCTAGAGATCAGATCCTACGGTGAGTCCTTAGAGACCCAAGTTTCTTTCCTTTTGTCTTTCTGCTCCTTACAACAACAGGTTTCCATAATTAAGTTCATCTCACTCTCCAAGATGCCACTGGAGTTCTAGCCTTCGGGGCTTCACTCTACGTGGAAAATAAAAGGAAGTTTGAGAAGGTGAAAGGGCAAATGCCAGCACTCTGCCCCCCTTTTAGGGGCTTTCTCAAACGTCTCACACACAAACTTCAAATTACGCCTTATTGATCACCCTTAGCAACACGGGGGATTTTGCAAATAAAGTCTTTTGGCTGGGCACATTGCCACACAGATTAAATTTGGGGTTCTATTACTAAGAAAGAATGGGATAATGGATATTGGATAAGCTACTTGAAGTATTAACCACAATTATCTAATCAGGTGCTCACTCCCAGTGGCATGACTTCCAGTATAAATTCATTAAAATAACATCCTCGTTGCCATGTGTGGTCTGGGATCATTAAGAAATAATTGGATCAGCTGCCCACTCGAGGGAGAAGCCATGGAACAGGAGGATTTGGAGAGTATGTGTTTGAAACCATGCAGTCTGAGGACTGTCACTATAGATCGGGAAAAGAAGGAATGACTCACAAATGTTAATAGAGCTTAGTCATTGCCCTTCTGGAACTGTGTAAACCATGTAGGAATCCACAAGGAGAAAGACAGCGTGTGAAGCTGCATTCCCCATTGGCTCCAAACCAGATAGAGAGTCCCCACCCAGGCATCCTTATAGCTCATTTTTCAAGTATTAACATCTAAAAATATTTATTTTATCACGAACAAATAATCATGCGATCAGAAGAGTAGAAGGAACCCAGGGTAATTTTCTAGGAGAAGTGGGACTACATCTATACTTTCCCTAGATAGCTTTTGAAAGTAGGTGTTCAGTCAATCACCTTCCAAACTCCAAGAGTTTGGGCTTATTAAACGATTTAAGAGTTTTATCCATCTACCCTTGAGTTAGTTTTAACAACCCCAGAGATTTTCTGTCTTTCTCGTTCCCGACTCCTACTTCCTTCCAAGGTTTGTGACAGTCTAGCTAGAGGCAGAGGCGTGGCTTGAATTTCCATCATGCAGCCTTCCCTCCAATCAGCCATGTCATGGTGGAATTTTTATTGCTCATAAATTTTTTTACTGGCTAGATTAATGTGATTGAAAGCATCACACCCAGTAAATACCGTCTGCTATTTGCTTTAGCAATACCTGTGGAAAAGGGCAACTTGGGACCCAGGCACCGTGGAGCTGGTGAAACCATTGGCTGTGCAAAACTCGTTGGGGGCCCCTTTGACTGATGACCAGAAGTTGCTCTTAGAGGGAGGTCCACCCAGCAAGAGGCTCCATTGGTGCATGCCATTGCCATGTGTAGCCATGATTCACTTCACTGACTATCAAAGCTTTCTACAACTTTGCTTGCTGACTTTTGACCAGAGGTTCCCTTTCAACACGAGGAAAATCTGCCTAGAGAGAGAAAGAGAGAAAGCACATTACGGGGAAATAAATGGCAGCGTGTTTCTGGCGGTCTTGGTTTTATTGCCTGAGGAGCTTCGGCGTGAGCCCGCCCTGCGGTGTTGCCCAGTGGATGTGTATTGTGGCGTTTTATGGAGCATGGTTTATATCAGCATGGATTATTATAACAACAACAAGAGGGATATTCAATAAAACCTTGTTTGATGGCAAATGCTCCCACACAAAACACCTCTCACAGGCCAAAGAGATGTGGAGTGTTTATAAAAGCACTACCCTCGGAAATCTGCTTTCACAGAAAACCGCTTTTCTGAAATAGGTTGTGAAAGAAGGTGTGTGATCTGGGAGCCTGTGGTCCCCATCTGTTTTCTCCCCTCTGACCCTTGGTTGTTTGACTACATGGTCATGACCCTGTACTGAGTGGGGTAGATGGTCTGTAAAGATGTTCGCACAGCTTTGCCTTCATGCCTCCCAGCAGTGCCCGAAGCCCGCCTGCTCCCTCCTTCCTGGAAGAAATGCCAAAATTTCACTTCAAAAAAAAAAAAAAAAAAAAAAAGTTAGAAAAGAGAAACACAAACAGCGAATGTGCCAGATTGCTAAGGGGATCAAGGATTGAAATATAGCCTCAAAAGTTACATGTACCTAGAGAAACCCCAAAACTTTCCCTAAACCCAACCTGGAACGTTTATCTGCCTGACTCTCTTTAGTCTCAGGCCAGTTTTTAACCATTAGATGACTTCAAATTATGATGCTGGCAAGGGCTAGGTTAGATGGTAGCTGGGGGGAATTCTCTTTTTAAATTCAGTTCCTTGTGTGGGCGGGGTTGGCACAGCTGCCGTAGCCATTTGGTGCCAACTCCTCGGAACCGGAATGCCTCTTCTGGGCTGGAGCCCTGTGCATATCAGGGTCTGGATATGCAAGTTGGGAAGAGAAAGAGAACCCAAAAAGGGGGAAGATGTGCCAAGTCTGAAAAAGTGATGAGGGAAGGCGTAAGGGAGGAAAGAAAAAACCAGAAGTCACGAAAGACAGAAGAAAAAAGAGAGGAAGAGATTTACAAAATACAAGGAATGAGGGGAGGAAGGAAATGATAAGGAGAAAAATAAGGACCAGGTCGCTGGAAAATACATCTACACTTCGAAAACATCTTTCACTTGCAGCCATGAAGTTGGTTTCATAAGAGTTCCTGATGGTTTTGAAATTTCTGGCTGCTGTTTTCCCCTCAGACCTTTCTTCCAGGGTCTCGGACAAAGCCCCGTGCAACACCAGAGACTAGGTGAGCGCTCAGCCTATGTTTGTGAACGGACATGCCATCCAACAGTCATGTGAATTTCTCGTGTATTGATAGTGGGAGAGAAGGCCTTGATGGAGAGCAGAAACAGGCTTTTACATGAAAGGCCGTCCAGTTCACTACCAGCCAGTGGCTCTAATCTCAGCCGAATGTACAGTGTTTATTTTTCCAAGAATGGGGCCTTCTATGACTCACGGTACTCAGATGCTACTTACTAATGGACCCTTGTACAAGTCAAGAATGTGACACACGGCGAGACGCGCAGCTTAACAATCACAAACAACAGCGCAGTTAATGGGGGGTGAAGCTTCGGTGACATGTGTCACACCAAAGAGCCGACTCCTCGTGTTCCCTGAGGCCACAAATGAAGGGTCTCTGGATTGTGTAATAATGATAAAATATTGCCATCTGTTGGCATCCTGTGTAAGCAGGCTCTGACATACATAACATTGATGTTTTTCCAGACTGCCTCTCACATCTCTCCAGGGACAGGATATGTGAAAAGTACTGAGAAAAGAGTAGAACATGGCAGCCTGACCTTATAGGAAGAAAAAAAAAAAATGACATTCTAAAAGTTCAAACCTGGAGGGGAACAGACGGTTGGACAGTGGGCTGATCTCTCACTTCCAGCTATGGCGGCAGCAAAACCCACCGGAGGTTGCTGGCAGCCAGCTAGATGGATCATAGGATTTTGCTTCAGATATGTTGTCAAACGATTTGGAGGCACATGCATCCCTCGCCCCAGTGGGGTCAGGGCATTTTAAATGCTTGGGGGACCCTTTATTTGTTGACAGAGAGTTAAAGACAAGGATGTTTCGACTGTAAAAATCATGTATGATACAGGCAAAAGGGTAAATTGTAATAATCTAAAATATCCTCCCATAACTATCTATAGGTTCTGGATAAATATGACATAATTGCTTTTATTTTTATTTTTACGTGTTTCGCTGAGCTTGCAAAATGTGCAAGAAAATTGTCTAGTTGAAAAAACAAAAGTTGAGACCGGAAACCAGTGAATAATTGTATGATGCTTTAGAAGCCTACAGAAGTGTTTATTAGACCCAGTAATCTACAAGTTGGGTTATGATGTCAATTCAGAGACAGTACAATGCTAAGAGTTAGCACTGAGATCTCTACATATAGATGGGGGCCTTAAAGGGCAGCAGCTTCAGAAGGTGAGGGAAAAATAAATAAATGAAACTTGCAATACAGGGACACTTGTGTATATTTGCCAGACTCTGGGTGAAACAAACAAATGAACAAACAAACAAAGGCCTGACAAAACCATACCACAAATCCTAAGAATTTCACAAGTTTGAAGTTTAAATTTGCACTATTTTCATATTTCAGGAACCCCCAAACCAAAAAAAATTTATGGAAAAACTGTTATCAGGGTCAGTGGCCACTGATTTAGTGTCACTGTGGTGTGTATCCCAGCAGTGAACCCAAAATTGCTCTAAAATGATTTTCCCACAAATCAGCCCACAAGGAAGTCCCACAAAGGAGAGAATGAGAGAGAACTCAAAGTCCCACCAGAGAAGTTTCAATATTATATTGTTGAAGCACATGGGGAGTGGGGGGAAACCTCTTCCATGAGCAATGCTAAAAAAATGATGGTAAGGAATTTTCTAGAATTGCTGGATATGTGCTCCTTAGATGCAAAAGCCATAAGTTTAAAAATATAACCAAAAATTAATCTATTTTTAGACACCTTGTAGTGAGTAAGGAACGCTAAAGACCATTAAAGATAAATCTTCAGTCACAGTGAAGAGAAAGTCATCTACGCATAAACAACAATTAAAAGCCACCCAACACATGAGCAGAGTTCAAAAGTGAAGATTTAGGGGTGCCTGGGTGGCTCAGTGGGTTAAGCGGCTGACTTCGGCTCAGGTCATGATCTCACCTTTCTTGAGTTCCTCAGAGCCTGGAGCCTGCTTTAGATTGTGTGTCTCCCTCTCTCTCTGCCCCTCCCCCACTCGCACTCTGTCTCTCTCTCAAAAATAAACATTAAAAAAATTTTTTTTAAAAAGTGAGGATTCATTTAATCTCTCCAGATTTGAGCTGCTTTTTATAGAGGCAATATATTGGTTGATTTCCAATTGTTTAGAAGAAATGTAAAATCTTAATAGATGTTAAAATATATGGCATATGCATAATAATGTATATAAAATCTTAATACTAACGTCATTACCTAAATTCCACTCATTTTGTTTCATTCCTACCCAGTCCTTAAGCTACACTATTTCTCACCATTTCAAATCTCATGCACTACAGGATAAATACGAGTATGTGAATCCTCGCTTGTATAACACTGAAACAGTTTGTACCAAAAGTAGGCACCAACAAAATATAAATAGGGATTTATGGACATGCGGCATGTTTTTTGTTTTTTTTTTAAATGAAACATGTACACTGAAACAATTTTTCTTTCTTTGCTTTTCTAGAGACCCTGTTTTCCTTAGGATCTTATTAGCCCAGTAATCTTATTACTTCCTAGCAGACAGAACTCCTCTGCCTCAAGCTATGCCTCCTTTTTCCTTTCCTTGTTGATCTAGGGAGGATTTGGAGATTAGAAGGGCGAAGGTGCCTTCTTCACCAACAGCCAGGAGAAGTACTTTTTCAAAATGCCTTTCTAGGACATACTGATGCCATTGCACCGGGCCTGAGCCTATGTTACATCATACTGTTTTTTTCCTGCAATATGGTTCATTATCCTGTAGGAGAATTTTACCCTTAAAGATTTACATCCATCCATCCGAGGCCTGTAGACTGAAGGTCTAACCATTCCTGTTCCTGCTAAATAATATGAAAGGGCTTTAAGTATATTGTTTCCATAATTGTATTTACCCTCACATAAAGCCACCAAGCTTGGCTTCCCTCACATGATGAATACCATTGCAACTCATTCTCACTTGCTAATACCCACCACTCTCTTACAGCCCAGAGTGAAGGCAGATATCATTGTGAGTGCATTCGATTTTGGTGAAAAGGCGGTCTCAGAAACATTGCAGTATTCCTCTAGAGCCTGCCAGCTAGAGCCAGGTACTAACCAGCTTTCCCCCCAAGTTTTCCTTTTCCATTGAATAATTATCCCAGTCTTCCTTTCTTTCTTTGAAAATAATAAAATAACAACAACAACAATAAAGTAAAATAATTATAATGTTATTACTAAATAAGAACATGTAATAATAAAATGTGGATTTTACGGGGCACCCGGGTGGCTCAGTCAGTTAAGCATCCAACATCCAACTATAGATTTCGGTTCAGGTCATAATCTCACAGTTCATGAGTTTGAGCCCCGCATCGGGGTCCTGCACTGACAGCACGGAGCCTACTTGGGATTCTCTCTCTCTTCCTCTCTCTCTGTCCCTCCCCTCCTTGCACACAACTCTCTCTCTCTCTCAAAATAAATAAGCATTAATTTTTTTTTTTAAGTTGTGAGAATATCAAAGAAAATGGGCAGTTGGACTACGTATCTGGATTTCAGAGGTGTCTTGACATAGTTGACATCTCCAAGTTTTCTAACCCGGACAGCTGAACATTATGAAAGCCCATCTCATTATTTTATGGCTGCAGTTCTAAATCTTCACTTTTCAAAAACCAAAGTTTAGATTACATCACTACGCTGCATGAGAAGTAAAATTTTTCACATGTGTGCTTTGATACACAGTGACTGCTTTGTAATGTCTGAGCACAAATCTTTCAGCAAAATTGGGAGAATATTGGAAATTATAAGCTGTAAACATCATTTGGCCGTTTTGGCCTGTGTTACAGCTCAGAGTTGTAAGGCGATCTGGTTTCACTTCTGAAATGTGCTTAGATTTTAGTTGAATGAATTACTGTGTTTTCAGAACAGCATCTCCCCAACCCATTGTGCCTCCAACGTATATCAATTCATCACTGGCACAACGAGGATCTTTAACATTTAGCAGATTAAAAAAAAAAAAGGCAAGTTCTACAGGTGCCAGCAATGTTATAATCAGGACCCATGCTTGGTATCACCTTCCTAAATGGAGGCTGCACTCAGAATGTTTGTTCTGCTACAATTAATCACATGCTTTTCAAATGTCAACATAATTTTCATGGTCTGCTAAAAAGTAGTATTCATAATAGAGAAAAATAATAGAGTTACCATTAAAAATTGATCTGTCACTGTTCATTTTGAAATCGTTGGTTCTGCCTGAACAAACTGTATGGAATTTTAAAAGTTTCCATCCCGTGTATCCCCTCATGCCTGCTTGGAAAGTTTACCTGGCTTTCTGTATTCTGCCCAAGCTTCTCCATTATGCAGTGCTATACTTAAATGAAAATATGATGAAGAAAATGGAGTAGCTTGATTCTTTCTGAAAGTTGTATCTTACGTCCGGTGCCATACGCATGTAGGTGATCTAACAGTATCTGCCATTTGTTGGTGTTTGAAGTATGAGTGACCCTTGATGAAAAACAACAGAACTTGATGAATCTGATGGTATTCCTAAACTTTCCAGAAATAAGGATTTCTGACAGAGGGACAATTGCGTCTTATATTCAAGAATACTTTCTAGAAGAGGGCCCCATGACCTAAACATGTGTTCACGTGTCTTTATTATAAGCTTGAGCCAGGTTCGTTTTTATGCAAATAAATGCAGCCAATACTTAGAAAATTCCTCAAAGAAACCCCTTTCATCTGTGGGCTAAAATGTAAACAAGTCAAAGGCTAAGCTGTCATTTGTCACAGTAACTTCACATTATAGATACGGCATGGTCTGTGAGGTTTCTTTAACAAGAAACCAATACTTTGTGATCATTATGATCCAAATTCTCTCATAAGAATTTTGGATTTCCACATTCCTAATTAATATCTGCATATACATAAAGCCCAAACAAGGGTCTATACAATCCATTTTACTTTTAAAAAGAAAGTGAAAAGAATGAAGACATAGAAGAGAATCAACCTAAATAAGCAGCTGATTTTTTTTTGTATTTCAGTTATTACATGTTTTATATATATATATATATGTATATATATATATATATATATACATATATATAGTATCACATATATATTTCATCATATATATGATATCACACACACATATGTATAGTTTCACATATAATGGCTATATCAGTGCATTTTGGGCACTAGTACCCTTTACTACTTTAATACACATATTTGTAAAATGAAATGAGAATTTGGGAAAACATGGGAAAAGTCACATATGGAGATTTTGACAGTCTTTTTTTTTTAATGTTTATTTAGTTTTGAGAGAAACAGAGAGAGCGTGAGCAGGGGAGGGGCAGAGAGAGAGGGGAGGCTCCAGGCTCTGAGATGTCAGCACAGAGCTTGACGTGGGGCTTGAATTCATGAACTGCGAGATCATGACCTGAGTTTGAGTCGGACACTTAACTGACTGAGCCACCCAGGCGCCCCGAGATTTTGACAGTCATTTTTATGCACAGACAAATCAAATTGCCCTCAGGAGAGCACGTGTTTCATCTGTTGCAACCAGGACAAGTGCTGGAGATGTTAATTCCACCCACCCACTCCCTCTTCTCTGACTTGAGCCCTCTCCTTCCTGAAATGGTCTGAATCCCAGTTAAATCTGTAGCCGATTTCCTGAGGAAACCTGTCTGGCCCATGCAGAAATGAAGCCTATGTGTATTTAGACACAGCAATCCCTTCCTGTCCAATGGATTAGCCCAACCCCAGCTGATAACAATAAAACTCTCCTCAAGACAAATTTCCTACAAAATTTGTCACAGATTGTCGTTTAGACACATTAATTATAACTTAAAAAATAACTAACCACCAAATTCCAGAATTTTAGGGGGTGGTAATGAAATTCAACAAAACTACCCATTTCAGAGACTGATTTTAAATGTTGGCTTCTCTTAGATTATCCTAATTCCTTCTAACACGACAGTCTTCTGACACCTGACCTTTAGCAGAGCACACAAGGTAGATCCTCTCAGAGGCATCCTTTGCTGGGTGATGAGTGATTAAGCATTAAAATTTTCTGCATTTCACATTTTCCAAAGAAGTGGAGTCAATAAAAATCTGAAATTGTAGATATCATGTTTGATAGAGAAATGTTAACTAAGAGTTAAAAACATTGCATTCATTGTGGATGGGAATGGGCCAGTAGTTTCCAAATCTGCATGTGAGTTGTTTCATACTGAGTGCTTGTGACCTACAGTCATTCAAATACCTTCTTAAACTGTTTGATAAGGGGAAAATATTTATTGGTTCCAGAATATTAAAATTATAAAATCAAAATTATTAATACTGTCAAAAGCTAAATTATATAAATGCTTTAGTTACAATAACATAGTAGAATGTTGGTCACTTTACTTATTTATTCATTTTTGCATTATGTTGGTTGTAATCTCAAAAGTCTGAGTGCCTAAGGCCTAAAGGTATCTTAAAACTACCCTGATCAAAAGCACCTGGAAAAGCTTTAAATCCAGATTCCTGGACCCCACTCCAGCCACTAAGAAACACCTTACAGAGTATGAACCAGGAATCTGTATTTTAAAAGCTCCCCAAAACAGTTCTGATGATTAGCCCGTGTAAATGATATAATCTGGATCAAATTTTATTTTTTTGCTAGATCCTGTGCTAAGAACAAAATCTTATGCTTGTATCCCGAATACTTAACAGCTGTCTTCAAAATATACTGATGGGCAGTTTTTTAAAGTTTGTTTGTTTGTTTTGAGAGAGAGAGAGAGAGAGAGAAAGAGAGAAAGAGAATCCCAAGCAGGCTCCACTCTCAGCTCAGAGCATGATGTGGGACTGTATCTCACGACTGAGAGATCACATTCTGAGCCGAAATCAAGAGTCCGAAGCTCAACCAACTGAGCCACCCACATGCCCCCTGATTGGCAATATTTATCTAAATTACAAGTTCATGTGCTTCTCTGCCTCGGAAGTACCACTTATGAGAACTTATATTTCTGCCTAGATAAAAGCGTATTTTTACTATAAATAAGTAGGAACCATCCAAGGGTATATCTGCTGGGAACTAGCTGAATAAATGATTGCATCTAACATACTCTAGAGCTGTAAGAAGGAATGAACAAACACTCTGTGTCCCAATTGGGAAAAATATCCAGGATCTATTGTTAATGGAAAACATAAAGGTGAAGTACACAGTATGTTATCACTACCATTTGTGTAAGAAAGAGGGAAGAAAACTTACATTTTTTTGCTCTGTTTTTTTTGGTGAGGTTTTTAAAATTGAAGTAAATTGACATACAATATTGTATTAGTTTCAGGTGTACAGCATAGTGATTCAACATTATATACATTACAAAATTATCACCATAATGAGTCTAGTGACCATTTGTCACAGTGTAACTATTTTAGATATCTCATATAAGTAGAATCGTGTAGTCCTTCTATGACTGGCCGATTTCACTTAGCATAATGTCCTCAAGGTTTATCCATGCTGTTGTATGTTGCAGGAGTCCCTTCTCAGTTAAGGATGAATATTCCATTGCATGTATATATAACATTTTCTTTATTTATTCATGAATATTGAGGTTGTTTCCACATCTTTGCTATTGTGAATAGTGCTCTCATGGACATGGGAGTGCTAATATCTCTTGAAGATTCTGATTTCAATTCTTTTGGTCCAATACCCAGAAGTAGGATTGCTGGACTATACAGTAGTTATATTTTTTAATTTTTTGAGGAACCTCCATACTATTTTCCATAGTGCCAGTATCAATTTACATTCCTACCAACGGTGCCCAAGAGAATATCCTCACTGTCACTTGTCTTTTTTTTTTTTTTTTTTTCGTAATTAGCCATTCTAACAGGTGTGAAGTGATAGGACCAGGAGGCAGGAGAAAATGAGGAGTATATCAGTGAGTATAAAGTTTCATTTATGCAGGGGGCACCTGGGTGGCTCAAGTCGGTTGAGCGTCCGACTTTGGCTCAGGTCATGATCTCACAGCTGGTGGGTTTGAGCCCCGTGTCAGGCTCTGTGCTGACAGCTCAGAGCCTGGAGCCTGCTTTGGATTCTGTGTCTCCCTCTCTCTCTGCCCCTCCCCTGCTCGTGCTGTCTCTGTGTCTCTCAAAAATAAATAAATGTAAAAAAACAAAGTTTTATTTATGCAAGATGAGTATGTTCTAGAGATCTGCTGTTCAATATCGTATTATACACTTAAAAGCTGTTAAGGGGGATAGATTTCTATTAAATGTTCTTAGCACAATCAAATAAAAATAAAAATTAACAAAAACACATCATTATATTTGCTTCTACTTCTCTAAAAAGAAGTAGAAATGTACACCAAAAAAACCTAAAATATGCTTACCTATGAAATGAGAAAGTTAAAGGACTATGGGGCTAGTAAATGCAGATAGGGCAAGAGTAAGATGTTTTATGTAAATTTACTATTGTTATTAAGCCATATAAAACATATCTACAACACTTTTTTAAAGTTTATTTATTTTGAGGGAGAGAGAGCAAGAATTGGGGAGAGGCAGAGAGACAGAGAGCGGAAGAGAGAATCCCAAGCAGGCTCTGTGCTGACAGCCTGGGGCTCGTTCTCACAAACTATGAAATAATGACCTGAGCTGAAATCAGAGGAGTCCAAGGTTTAACTGACTGAGCCACTCAGGAAACCCTCTACAACATATTTTTAAATAATTAAAAATGTTTTATCATTTCTAGATAATGAAAATTTATAATTGTAATGAAATTTCTTGATGATACAGCCATACAACAACAGCAAAAAATAATACTTCCTGGAGATCCTTCAAAAAAGACATCAGGTAAACCTAAATATTTAGGAGCACATGTCAAGCCAGAGGACATAACAGTCTACCGTCAGTCTTGGTTTGACATTTAAGTGCTTTCCAAATTCCCTGGAATGACTTATTTTCTTCACCAGAACATACTCTTTGATGTTTTCTTGCCAAAAGGCCCTAGTCTCAAATCCAACAGTCCTGAGGCAGAACATGGCAGCCTCTGACCCACCGTAGTATGTTTTTAGGTGCAATAATGAAGAGAAGGATAAATCCATTTGAAATTCGAAATTCTGGGGAATTTCTGGGGGTGGGTGGATAACAGTTAACTAGCTTTGACAGAGAGCTAGAACCCCTCAGAGGACATGCCCAGATGATCTTTCCTTAGTACCCTTGTGTTTGAGGCGTAGCAGAAGTGTGTGTGTGTAATGAATACTAGAGAAAACTGGAGAATATCTGGAGTTAGAGCTACTCTCATGAGGTTTCGATACAAGAAAGATAATGCAGATTTTCATAGTAAGATACTTTTTAAATATGACTTCATTCTTACCTAACATGCCAAAAGAATATTTCTGAGTGTTAGGCATAGGGGGATTTCCAGTTACCCACTGGACCTTCTCGCAGCACCATGCTGAAGCTTGTAGAGGGGAAGGCAAGTATCCTAAGGCTTCCACCTACGCTCAAGTTCCCCAAATACCACCTGCACTACCAGCGAGCGTGGCTCTCTTGCTGCAGGCTTTGGATTATTTTCCCAAAATAAAAGACACCCAACCCTTCATGGAATTTGTAGTCATTTCATTCCTAAGGGGATGATTCATGAGTATAGAATTAGATAAACATATAGAAAAAAAAAAAAACTGTTGCAAATATTTAGATGTTCCCATGTGTCATTTTGATAACCAAACTGGTACTGGTACTTTTGAATAGCAACCATTACACTCCCCTTCTTGTTGCCGGTTGAACTGTAGCAGCCACTTAACTTCATAAGTTTATTTTCTGGATTGCTGGAACAATAGCTTGAACCTGCAGTCAGGCTTATGGGTGGATATGTGCCCTTTCCCTTAGCACTGGAACTGGATTTTAATCCAGCTAGCAAAAGTCAGTGCTTTTGCACAGCGGTCATGTCATTTGAAAATGTAAAGCAATGATTTGTCCTTATTGGCCTCTGAAAGATATAACACAGAACCTCTCTGAGGTTCTCTTTCCTCATCTTTAAGTCCTGACTCACTTAGCTGTAGGTGTTCATATCATGGCACTCCACGTGACAGCAGTTTGCATCTAATCATTTCACCCGTGTGTAATATACATCATATGCCATAACTTGTTACTAATAATAACCATCATCATCGTCATCGTCATTCACCTCAAATAATTTTCAACCTTGAAGGACTTTTAATGTATTTAGTTCAAGTTTATTTTTTCATAGAAGAGGAAACTGACGTCCAAGAGATGTGGGCATTGCTAATGGCGATTAGCAATCTAATTAATGGCAACATGGTAGTATGTAGATCCCAGGCTTACTAATTCCAGTCCAGAGTCCTTTGTGCCACATCATGTGACCTTACCATCATCATGGAGAAACTCTAATTCCAGGTTTTAAAAAATGTGTATACACACCGTGTATGTGTATGGATATGTTTATGTACATTGCACAAAAACTAGAAAAAATCTATTCAATCTCTTGGTGATCTTGTTTTCTTTTTTTGTGTGTGTGTAATTTTATGTTTTATGAATTTTCTGACCATAAGCAATAATTATTTTGTAAGCACTTACCAACAAAAATAACTAAATTTATGTTGGTATTACATCATCCTGTAGCCGTTTGGAAATTTCTTGAAAACAGAAAACAAATTAAGAAAGAAGATGTAAAAGTACAATTATGCTGGAATCCTAGGCCAAGGAGATGAAGGGCTTTTCTGATTTGTTTTGTTTTGTTTTGTTTTGTTTTTGCTTTATGCTATCCCTTCTAGTCATACATGCTCCTGAGTAATGTTCCTGGAGAGAACATAAGAGCTAGAGAAAAGTTTTGCCCTATTGCTTGTTCAGTCCAGCTCACTTCTAGTTGGATTTTAACCGGGCATATGGTAGGCATTAAAAAACTTGTTGAAATGTACTCCTTTTGTTAGTGTGCTCTAAATCAGAGGACGTCCAAGCACTAACCTTTTGAAATGTGTTCATCTTTATGGCATTAAACACAGAAGACAGATCTGACAATTATTTTCACGATCTCTTATTTTGGAGTAGAGACATTAAACAACACAAATAGGACATCTGTTTGCTTTTATTTTTATTTTTGCGAAAGAAAGAGATCAGAAAACAAATTTATTGAAGTCCCAGACATATCAAGGCAGATTTTAAGGAGCTGGGCTCCTTTGGTGAAGCGGGATGTGTGAAGACAGAGGAACCTTCCCATAACCTGCTTAGGTGGTTGGAGATCTTCATCTTTTTTTGATCAAAGACCTGGATTTCTAGGTGAAGAGGAAATAATTCACCCTCTACATTTAATCGATGCTCAGCAACTTTCTGTGCTACCAGACTATGGACAAATTTACTTTTTTCTCTTAAGTATGTGTCTCTCCGTGACCATAAAGGGACACAGTGAGAAAGAGAGGGGGCGCACAGCCCTGGAGTCAGCGTGTCAGGTGCTAGCCTCCACTCTGTTGTTAAGTTAATCGGATGATTTTTCTGAGCAGGTTAACTTCCAGCATATTTTTATTGAATGAACAGCAATTTCTCTGGATTTCAGCTTCTTTATCTGTAGAAGAAGGGAATGAATAAGTGAGGTTCATCTCTGTGTATAGGAGATGTGGATAGCTTGGAGGTACCTAGGACTGGGGTAAGTGAAAAAAAAATTTTGTGTCTGTGAGTTCATGGAAGGGACACCGTACTGATTTCTGACATTACAGCAACTCTACTCAGAACAGGTGTGAATATTGGACTTCTAAATAAGATTTTCTTTGATTAAGGATTTGGCTGATGAAATAAAGAATCCGGAGACCACTGTACTCTGTGAATTTTAGGTGTTTTCCCAGTTCTAAGATTCTGTGGTTCTGGTTATTATGATGGCAATCAAAGCTAACAGTTGTTACATACAGGAATGTTCTTATTTAAATATAAAATTCAAAATGTATTCTGTAGGCCACTGTGATGGTGTTTAACTTCTTCAAAGAGGAATTATACTCATCTTCTCATTTTTAAAAAATATCTCCAGTCTATAGGTGAATCTGACAAAAAAAAAAAAAAGACAGAATGTAAAGTGGTTGCCCAAGATAGTAAGTTAGATCAGTGGCAATATTAGGAACTACCTATAACAATCTCTGGTCAAGTTTTGACTCTGCTAACTTAGCTGGAAATTTAAAAATGAGCATGAGTCCAATCTGTCATTGCCCGAAGGGTTGAAGAAGTTTTCTAACACTTCTAGAACTCAGAGACAGAAAAACTGTTAGGTCTTCTAGTCGAGCTCTACCACCAAAGCAGGAAGCCCAGTAGACATAATAGTTGCTTGCACGCATGCTACTTTAAGGTCAACCACAAAGCCTTCTGGCTTAACAATGTAAGGATAGCCAAATGATTCGAGGGAAGACTTTATTATAACTATTCTATTTACAAGGATGAAAATTCAATAAAACCTGGCTACCTGGAACCAAAGTAACAGCTCCATTTTGTCAAATCTCTCAAGGATTTATCAGTGAAGTTCCGTGACACATTGTAGTTGGTGACTGGCCACAGTCAAATTTTCAACAAGTCTTTCATAGACAAGTTAAGAGGCATGCTCATACAGTCACATATTTCATCTGTTTCTAAAGACCACAGCAAGGGATGGAAAGGGATGTAAAGAAAGGTAGGGTATGCTGAATAGTGTCAAAGAAGTACTTACCTAGATCTCTTCCTAAGTGTTCCTAAGTGTTCCTCTGATGGTTTTAGGACATTCTCAGAGGTATCTCAGGTGTGCCAGCCATAAATTTTCGTCACTACTTGTCGTAGTGATATTTTATTGTGCTTATTTTCCTCTCTGGTTCTTTCAGTGATGTGCATTGTTACTTTCCACCCTAGTGTCTGGTGATTCTGCCTCCCCATGCTAGGCAACTATAACATCCTTTTGTGCTTCTTTAGTTCAAACATTGTTAGTACAGCTCTCTACTTTGGCTACCATGAATATTCTGTAGTCTAAAAGAGGGTCCATTCATCTAGCCATTAGTTAATCTCTATTCTGTGTTAAAGCTACACCCCAGTGATGTTCTGGCCTCTCAATATCTTCCAGAGAATCTAAAATATTAGTATTTTTTTTTACTACCACTGTATTGAAAATTACCGTAGACATGAATCCATGGAGTCAAGACCATCTGTGAAATTACCTCTTTGACTCTAAAATTTACCTTAAACCAGTCTTAATGGGCTTCGACTTTCTTTTCCTTTTCTTTTTTTAAGGCTCTTCAGTTTCTCTTGAGATTAAGCCTATTCAAGCTGCCCTACAGAAGTGGCCTAAGTGCAAGGCAAATATCCCATTTAGCTTCTCAAGCTGAGACTCCCCGCTACGTATAGAGTGTCTGCGTAGTCTCACAAGATTTTCACTGTAAATTTCCACATAACCCCACAAAATAGTTTGTTCCCATCTGTAATAACTCCGGGTTGTTTATAGAGGCAGAATAGTCTGCAGAGTTACTCATATTTAGAAGTACTGAAAGAATAGTTGTAGAAGTAGGTACATGGCTGATGTTCCCCAAGGAAAGAACTTAAGATACAACTCTTGCCCAGTTTAATCTTGGTGCCAACATACCCAGAGACTGTGTCTTTGAAATATCCCTGCCCAAGTAGTTAAAATAAATTAAGAGGTCTGCCTATTCCAGGAATGGCCCCTGAAATGACAATTTTTTCTTCATGTCCAGTGATTATGTTTTCAAAAAGGTGCTTTTAAAAACCACCTTTTTGCTAACGAAATGCATAATCTGTCCAAAAACAAGGCTGTGGCTTTAGCAGGTTGTTCTACTCGGCTTTCCAGCTGAAGGTAAACAGGATGCTTTGCTTCATTTTCCCTATTTTTCTTCATTTACAGTCATGCCATACTGTCTCCTCCCTCATAGCCCAAGGCAAATTCAGATGGAGCCACATCAATGTGGTAACACCAAGAAAAAACCATTTCTCCTCCTTGAGTTCAGCACACAGAAATCCAAAAGGAGAAAGAGTTAAAAAAAAGAAAAAAAAAAAGAAGCATACTTTCATGTGCTGGACCTTTACTTGTGGAATAATATAGAGGCAACGCTGAGAGCCGATTCTAGGGAAGTTAAACATAGAACTTAGGTTACAGAAAAATTCCAGTGTGGAAAATCCAGAACAAAGCATAGATGAAGTCTGGGTGCCGTTGGAATGTTGGTAGTTAATGCTCATAAGAAAGAACAATTAGCACAATCAGGAGATTTCTGTTATAAAATTAAGTAATTTCTGAATTGATTATGAGCATTGTGTCATAATACCTTCACTGTGCTTATTTCTTGGGTATTGTATGCTTCTGGAAATGCATACTGATGGGATCCCAATGCTTTGCTAAGGCAAGATCTATGATTATTATCTTGTCTTTAACATCTTAAAAATAAGTGCATCAGCAGAAGCTTAATTTAATATTTTCCTTAGTTAGCTACATCCCTTAGTCAAATAACATTTTGCTTTGTTTTTAAGCTTTTCACATACATACACACTGGTAGGAGAATGGGTCATTGCTTTATTGATGTTTTCATACCCTAAAAATATTTTTAAAGTATCATTTTTTATTTACTCTAATATTTAATATAAATCATGAAATTAACAAGGTAATAGGCCAACGCATGCAATTGTCTCTAGTTCTCATACTGTAATGGCTTTGTTATTTTATTATGCTCTCCAGCTGTAACTCATATTATGCAACTTCAGTTTTCCATAGGCAGGAATTAAGCCATCCAAGTAGATGTCATCTTGGAGTTGTACATTCTCGGGGCTGACCACTGTTGGGATATGACCAGTATGATGGCCATCAATCTTAAACTTGCCTGCCTTTTTCACTCGAACGAATGTGTACAGACTTGTCTGTAATATCTTAAGAGAAAAAAAAATGATTTTTGAATGAAGCTGCTCACAAAAATTCAAGAGGATTTAAAAGTTTTAAATCCCTGTTTGTTTCCTTGGGGAAAATATTCAGTGAAACATCATAGAGAAGTTGCATAGATAGCGGAGCTGTGGACAAATACAACCATATCCAAAAGCATGTGGAGGCACAGACCTTATACAATGGCCACATTTCAGATGTCATTAAGAACATTTGTCATCAGCAGTAATCATTTCACTTGCAAAGTTTATTGCCTTGGGGGTTGCTCAGTGTGCATTAAGCTCTGGGTGAAAATTGAGTAAGCAAGTGATTTGAAGCCATTCAAATGAAAAAGAAAAAGAAAAAAAGCAAAGCACCTTGATTCTTTCAATGAGGGATCAAACTCTAGGCTTTAAGACCAAGTCCTTATCTTAACCTTTCTACACAATGCTCCTATGTGGTCTACTAAATCCAAAAAAAGTGTCCAATTTCTCACAGTGCTTTAGGCATCCAGGTCTGGGGAGATTAACTTTCCATTCATGAAATGTTTCATTCAGGTGTTCAGGAATAGTGCAGGAAAAAGAAATGAAAACTTAATATGTATTTGCATCGAGTCCTTTTACCATCAATAACCTGGACTTACTGGAAAATTAGAAAGACAAACTATAATATTGTTTATATTCTTTACAAAAATATGTTCTCCTTAATATATAGCAGCCCTGTTCACGTAGGTATGAAAGTATACCTTCTGTCCCCTCTACCAAAACCAGACTGAAACCTACCTATCACGTTCAGGTACACAACAGTAGGTTTAACTTAAACATTATCTCCGTTTTAGTTGTATCTTTTTAGTTGTGAGTAAAAAGAGCTGGCCCTTCAGTTACCACCTGCAGGGGCCCACTTTCTCTTGCAGTATTTCACGTTATTTCTTAGGTGACCTTCTTGTGATGTATGTTTTCTGGTACACTTTCTTTCACGTTTAATATTATGATCCATCTCCAAATTCATGTTGCCTGAATAAGTGAATATTTTAAATATTTTTGCTCTTGCTATTGATCTTTTTTACACCAGGGGAAAACCAAAACTCTCAGTGTTGAGAAAAAGGATGACTTCATTACTGTTATTTGCATTGCTAGTTATTATAATTAGTATTAGTATTATTTTTCATATTAGGGCCAACAAGTTCTGTTGAAACTTTACTGTGTGTAAGATTTGAGGGGAGACTTCTACATGCATATGAAAAAAAATAGAAAATACAAGGATACCCTTGGAGAAAGGTGAAGTTTTAAAAATCTGATGGTATTTGAATAGATGTCCTATAAAATGGCTCTATCCACAATGCATGTAGGCTGAACTACACCCCTCATTACATCATTCCAGTTACATCAATTTAGTTGATCCCACCAGTGCTTGGTTAGGTTTTTGCAAAACTTTGTTTCAGAGTGCTAATGTATTATTTAATTGCACATCCGCCCGTGAAAGTGCCCGGGGAATTTTTGCTATCAGGACATCTTGGAGCTGCAGAGGAGTGCCATCCCAAGAGTGCTGATTACCCACTCTTGAGGCAGTAACCTAATCCTGATCTCAATACCAGTATCATGCTGTCTAGATAGAGTAGGATGTCAAATCTGTGTACACAGATTTCACGTCACTGGTACATGCCCAGCCCCTAGAATAGAGCTTAGTATATACAGTCAAAATAGTTATAGGCTCTTCTTTTTAAGATGAAAACGAGAGCTCTTACTAATTGGGAACTGTTACATCAGAAGAAAAAACAATGGACCATTTATTTATTTTAATGTTTATTTGTTTTTGAGAGAGAGAGAGAGAGAGGTGGGGGAGGGGCAGAGAGAGAGAGAGAGGGAGACACAGAATCCAAAGCAGGCTCCAGGCTCTGAGCTTTCAGCACAGAGCCCAATGGGGGGCTCGAACTCATGAACTGTGAGTGAGATCATGACCTGAGCCAAAGTTGGACGCTTAACTGACTTAGCCACCCAGGTGCCCCTGGGCCATTTATTTACAAGAAAAGAGCTTATTTTACACTGAAGATATTTCATATCCACCTGAGGGAATGTGGGAGCTGGAAGCATGAAACAGCTCCCACCCCTCTGCCTGTAAGGATGGCTGTAATTAGTTCTTTCACATGCTGTTGCTTCGGTTAGAAAACAACCTTTGGCTAAATTATCATTCATTTCTTCATAATCCCCTATTTAATTTTGTTCGCTAAAAACAAAACAAAACCATTGAGCATTACACTCATAAAAAGACTTTTAAAAGTGTTCAGTTAAAAGGATTCAGTCCAAAAACGGGATAGAAGCATGGTCATAATCTCTCACTTTGAATTAAATTCCACTGAAATATTGACAGTCACTTTCTCTGAGAGTCAGATACGGGATTATCCTGTAAGTAACTCTTCTGTTGCTTACAGCCCTCTGGCCTCCAGCTTTTCCTGTCTCAGCCTGAATGTAAGACATACATTGTTGCTGCATCGGATCCCCGAGATCAGTCTGGATAGGGCAGCTGACCTCCCCAACTCCATCACAAAGCCCTGGCAAACGACCTTGTATTTCTGGAGTGGTGGTGGCATAGTCCCTGCCCTTTATCTCTGTTAAGAGCAGTGTAAGCTTTAGGCTTTAGGTTTTGAATTGCCTGTGAAAAGGGCACTGAAAATGTAAACAGAAGCAGCTGCTGCAGGAGCCTCGTTTGTCCAGGAAGCATTTAATTTGCTTACACTGGCCTATTGGCGGCCCAACCTGCGGAAAGTGGATATTCTCCTTTAGAATGTCACGGTGCAGACTGGCTGACAGTTTTTTGTCAGTCAATCCAGTCATCTAAATCACTTCTTTGTATCTGAACCTGGGAAAAAATAGCAGTAAGGGAACTACCGAGGATGTGGTTATCATGAGATAATCAACCCCCTGGGGAGATCAGACACACCTGTGCTATTCTGTCTTAGGCCCCGGAGAGTGATTAAGGCAGAAAAACTGCTCCCTGTTTCCTTCACCCCTATCACACTTTGATACAGCATGAACCACCAGCCTATAAATACATCCCCTGATAAAATCGGCTCACCTTGCACCCATGACTGTCGTCCACAAGGAGAAGTGGCAAAATAGCACAGGAAGCTATAGACTGTTGCTATTTTATTTCCCTGGCAAGGAGTCACAGATAAAAATCGATTGCAAGAGCGTTGTCTGGTGAGAATGAAGGCCGTGCCCAGGTCCGCTGGGATTTACCCTGTAAACCATACCTGCTCCACCGGGGGCAGGCCACCTTGGGGAGAGCTGTTGGAGACCAAATCCTCTCCATCAGTGGGTTAGTGCATGTGAAATCACTCTGTGTAACAGGAAAGACAAGAGCGCTCTTTATTTCCTTTGGGTCCAAACCTGTTTTGCCTATGAGCCTTCGGTCACGAACAACTTTTCTGCCAGGTGAAATGGAGTGTTTACAGGCATGGAAAAAAAATTTAAAAAGAAGACGAAATTTTTTATTTCCCTTCTCCACACTAAATGCGTTTCATTACAGCAGACTTCTCAGGCTATATGCCAGAAATCTCACGTATGAGGGAAAACTAGTTAAAATAAAACAAAACCAATCCCACCCATTTTGATTTCAATGTGGAAAAACTCTTTCCATGTGGGTCAGTTATAAAATAAAAGTTCAGAGCCTCACCAATGGAACCTGATGTGTGCAGAGCATTTGGGGATCCACACTCATTCCCTTCTTCCTATGGAGAAGGTAGCTAGCATTCTATACCGCTGCTCTGTCACCAGCCAGAGTGATTTTGCCACCGCCGTGGGCTGTACATTATGTGCAGTGACTGTTCTAAGGAGTGATGCTTAAATCTGAAATACGTTTCCACAAATTCACAAACCAGCCAATGCAGTAGAAGAGTACAGGGAAATATGTATCCTTTCACGAATTGTGGGATTCCTTGATATTGTTTTTAATCGTTTTGATGCCCAGTCTGGCTGGAGATGGGGGTCTGAAATGCAAATAAGTTGCAGGTGGATTTCTTAAAATGCAAACATCATCTGGGAAGGGTGAGATGGTCTTAGAAAGTGGTTCCTGAGTTAAATCTGGGGATAGGTGTTAAAGGACATAGGGGGCAGAGGGTTCAGAGTGGGATAAGACAAATTGGTCTTTTGGTTAATGCGTGTTTTCCCCCTCACAATGGTATGTGAGTGCTGTCACTTCTCCATATCACCTCCAGCAATTGGTATTACCATCTTTTCTTTATTTTTGCCAATCTGACAAGTGTGAAAAGACAGCCTGCTGTTTTTCAGTTTTCTAATTACTAGCGTATGTAAGCCTTCTCTTGTGTTTGTTGGTCATTCAGATATCTCCTTTTGTGGCTTACTTATTACAATAATTTGCTCATTTTCTATTGAGCTTTTTTACTTAAAATTTTTCAATATGTATGTGTGAATTGTTCTAGTAACCTTCATCAATGACTGCCTCATCCTCACTAATTTATAATCGTTAATTTGTGATACAAGTTTTATCATGTACCCAGATCAATCCTGAGCTCCGCACGCAGTTCCTTCGATTGGTTTGTCCATTTCTGTGTAAGTTCTTTTATTTGTAAAGTCCTCACATAGTATGCAATTTTTGTTGTTGTTGTTATAGCATATCTAAGAGAGCCTGTGAGTGTCTAATGGTGAAAAATCTCCTTCCAGCATGTTTTTACATATTTTTCTCCAGGAGCTTTAAGGATTTCTAAAGTGCTCGGTTTTGCTTGTTTACCTGATTACTTGTTTGTTTTTGGAGACGTCTTCCCACACATTTAGGGAGGGTGCAATTGAATATCACACATGTAAGATTTTAGGTTCTTGGGCACAAATTACTTTTCCCTGTCAAGGCTCCCTCGCTGCTTCTCAGGGCCACGTAGGAGTTTGAACTTTCAGCGTTTCATTGGTAGGTGGCTTTCTGAGGAGGAGAATTCTAGCTTCAAACACTCTAGCTTGATCTTGAGCAGATCAAGATCACTTTTCTTGCTTCTTGTGGGGCTTTGGAATTCTAGCTCCTAGTATCTAGGCTACTTCATCAGTTTGGTCATAATGTTCTGCCTTCCTGTCTTATTTTTTTTAATTTATATTTGTTGTGCCAGAGTATTACCACTCCACTCACAAATCTTATTCTTTAAAGTGCAGCTATATAGTGTATGTTAGTATTGAATGTTTCATCTGTAGTTCTGTGAGTTCACCTCAAAAGAACTCCTCTTGAGTTTTGTGATTTTTGATAACCAGTTCAGTTTTATGGGTAATTTTTGGTATTTTCATGTGTTCCACTTTTTCTTGAGTCAATTTTGATAATCCATGCTTTTTTCTTTAAAAGTGTCCATTTAATCTAAAATTTTCAATATTCCCAGAAAATGGCCTTGGTATGCTTTCAAGTGTTTTTTTTTTTATTCTCAATTTGTAGTTTTATTCATATTTTCATAGCTGATTGTATGTATTTTTGCTTTCTCTCCATTTCTCCCTAAACAATCTAATTTCTAATGATTTGTTCAAAAAATAAATTTTCTTGTTTCCTATTATGTAGGACTTTAAATTCAAACTGAAACGTTGAGGCCATTTAAAATAATACCCTGCAGGGGTGCCTGGGTGGCTCAGTCGGTTGTCTTAACTGACTTAGCTCAGGTCATGATCTCACAGTCCATGAGTTCGAGCCCCATGTTGGGCTCTGTGCTGACAGCTCAGAGCCTGGAGCCTGCTACAGACTCTTGTTTCTCCCTCTCTCTCTGCCCCTCCCCTGCTTGCTGTCTCTCTCTCTCTCTCTCAACAATAAACATTAAAAAAATTAAAAAAAAATAAAATAATAAAATAAAATAATACCCTGCAGAGGTTAAGTATTACAAGCTATTTTTATTATTATAGTCATTTCTCTTTTATATTTCTAAATTTGCTCATGACTGTTTTTATTTTTGGAGTTTCTTCCTTTTGATTTCATTCATATTTCTTTTGTTATCTATTTTCTTCTTGAGTTGAATGCTAGTTTTCATTTTATCAGTTTTACTATTTATGCATGTAAATTTTTTCCGTAATATTTAATTGGATCTCACAAAGGCTAACGTATGGTATTCATTTCATTACTACATAGATTTTCTACAGTCTTGGATTTTATTTTCAATTTTAGTTAACAAGTTTTTTATAAATTTTTATTTCCTTACTTGTTTTTTTTCTGCTTTAATTTTGTTACCCTATCTTTTATTTTGATGAGGAAATGATTTCTGTCCCACTGTCCTGGTTCTGCCTCCTTGGAATTTACTAAGGTTTTATGGCGGCTTCATATGCTGTCAGTTGTGAATATCATGTGGACCCTTGTAATGGCTTCTTCTCTCTTTCCTGAATGTAGCATTAAACACACACACACACACACACACACACACACACACACACACTCTATTAGATCACCTTATTTATATTTTTCTAGAGTTTTAAATCTTCATATTTATTTTTTTATCCATGTACTTGTCAAGAGTAAGAGAGATAAGTTGCAATCTACTACTATCAGGATTCTGTGTACTTTTAGTATTTCCGGTAGCTTTTGTCTTAAGAAATTTGTCAGTATGTTGTTTGGGGGCACAGTGACGCATACCTATTAGATGTTCTTTGTGGATTGAGAGTTTTCATGTCACCATGTAGTCATTTCAATGCCTTTCTTCTGAATCCACCCGTGTTTATATTAAGATTAGAATCTTTATTTCCTTTGATCACTCATTTGCTTATTATTCCTTGCTCCACATTTGTATTTTTAGCCCCCTCCCTCCAGCCGTCCCCATCCTCCCTCTGTCAAATCCCTTTGTTTTGGTGTCACCTTTAGGTGATTAGACTTAGAGTCTGCACTGAGCTCTACAGTATAGAGTTGTAATCTTATCTGGGAGGGGCTTTTATTTTCTTTTCGGCCTTCACATTTTTATAGAATTTACATCTGCTGATAAAGTCTAAGAGTATAAGCCATGATCTAAGTTATGCTTTCCATATGTATTGCTGCTGCTGGGTTTTGTCCCACTTTTAAAATATGATTTGGCTTTTCCTAACTCTGTTGTGTGTTGTGAGGCTCCTTCTCATTATCCCAAAGTCTCACTAGCTATTTTTTCATTCCAGTGGACTCTGCCATCAGAACTTACATACTCCTTTCAACTCCCTCTTCTAGACGATATAGATGGAGCAACCGAAATGCTGTGTTTGCCCTTCTTTCACTTTACCTACTTGTTCATCCTCTGTGTTGTTATCAGAATTGAGCCAATTAAATTGTTATCTGGGGAGGGGGAGAGAAAGAGAGAGAGAGAGAGAGAGCGGGCTCCATGCCCAGTGTGGAGCCCGACCCAGGGCTCGATCCCACGACGATGAGATCATGACCTGAGCCAAAATGGAGTTGGTTGCTTAACCGACACAGCCACCCAGGTGTCCCCTTGATTAAATTATTTTTTGTAGTTCCTTTGGTGCTTCCATTCATACTTGTAAATATAATTTGACATTATTATTTGTTTTATATGCTTTATATCTTTTAAACTCCAGGTATAAAAAAAATCAGCATATGAAAGTATCTCACAACTTCTCTCTGTTCCTCTTCCAAATTTTGATTTTACTTAACATGTTGTCTTGATCATACACACACACACACACACACACACACACACACACACACACATCATTATAACACATATGTCATACTATGTATATACATTACGCAGGCAAACCTTGTTTTCTTACACTTGGTTTTATAGTGCTTCACAGATATTGCCTCTTTTGCAAACTGAAGGTTTGTGGCAACCCTGTGTTGAGCAGCATTTGCTCACTTTGTGCCTCTGTGTCACATTTTTGTAATTCTTGCAATATTTCAAACTTTTTCATTATTATTATATTTGTTATGGTGATCTGTGATCAGTGATTATGACTTGCTGAAAACTCAGATCATGGTTAGCATTTTTTCGCAGTAAAATATTTTTGAATTAAGGTATACACAGTTTTCCTAGACATAATGCTATTGTACACTTAGTAGACTAACAGCATAAACATAACTTTAATTTGCACTGGGAAACCAAAAGTTTCATTTGGTTCACTTAATTGAGATACTTCCTTTATTGCAGTGGTCTGGAACTCAAACTGCAATATCTCCAAGGTATGTATGTATGTATATATATATATATATATATATATATATACACACACACACACAATATATACATATATACACACACACACATATATATAATACCATGTAATATGCTGTGTATGATACCATATCTATCTGTATATGTGTATCTACATGTATGTATATATATGTATGCATACATACATGTATATACACACATATAGATACACATATATAGATATGTATACATACATGTATATACACGTATATACACATGTATATACATATACATATATACACGTATATACACATATATATATAATACTATGTAATATGCTGTGTATGATACCATATCTATTTATCTATCTAGATATAGATAGATATAGATTGATCAGTAAGTAGATATGTATAACATTTATAGTATGTATTATACTACATTCTGTTCTTTAACTCTACCCCCATTCTATACTTTAAAAATATTTATTTATTTATTTTGAGGGAGAGAGAGAGAGTGCTTATGTATGTGTGAGCAGGGAGGGGCAGAGAGAGAGAGAGAGAGAGAGAATTCCAAGCTGACTCCACACTGTCAGTGCAGAGCCTGACACGGGGCTTGAACTCACGCACCATAAGATCATGACCTGAGCTGAAATCAAGTCACCTAACCAATTGAACCACCCAGGTACCCCATCTACACCCATTCTAAACTCATTGTTGTTGCAGCCTTAGACCTATGGTTACATGGCTAATACTTTTCCAGAATTTTTCCCCATTGTTGAGTCTTCCTCCAGCCATTTCTTCAAAGAAGGGTTCTAAGGAAACACTTTCCCTGAGTTCTTTCACATACAACAGCATTTGCCCATTTCTTTTATATCAAGCAGCAGTTTTCACATAGATACATGCCTGTCTTTACACAGAGAGACGATCCTGGTTACTCTTTTATTATAATATATTATTTTTGTACGTTGTGAATTGTCCATGGCTCACTTACTGCTGGAAGCATATTGGAGGTGATGGGAAAGAGAGAGGGCAGTGTTACCTTGTAGATGTAATCCTCACTGATAGACAATAACGTTCCTAATGACCATGTGCACTCATGTGTGCGTGCATGAGTGTGTGTGTGTGTGTGGGGGGGGGGGAGTGGAGAGACGGAGAGAGAGAGGGAGAAGGCCATCTTCAGCGCTGCTCACAACTTCAAGTCTCTCTCCCATATCCTGCCTTGTTTAGTGACTGTTTCCTGCATTTATGAGTATAGATCCGGATGTTTCCCTGTTCATTCTAACCTTCCCCCTCCATCCCATTATTCTGTTTTGCCAAACAGATCCAAGAAGTTCGCATTGCCAATGCAACTACTCAGTTTTAATTGTTCTGAACAACAGATAAGGGTTATTCCTTCCAGGGTGCCCACCTACTTTGGAGAACGGTGTCCTCCTGCCTTTGTCAGAGATAATGTGGGTGCAGGTGCGCTCTGAGCCTTCCCAGCTCCCTATGTGATGATCAGCGCGCTTGGCAGCACTTGAACTTTTATTGTGGCTCCAGGTTACAGATGCCTCTTTGTTCGCTTGAGGAGGATGTCTGCATTCGTTTCTTGCTCCCTTGTTTTGGGGTGATTTCCAAGAAGTAAAAAAAGCATACTTGTCTCCACCCTGAGATCTTAAAACTGGAATTTCATTCCACTGCTTTTGATTTGTATTATTTTAATTATTCAGGTTCAAGTATTTTGCAATTTGTGTTGTATTTTTCTTTCATGTATTCATGATTTATATAAAACTTTAATTTTTAGGTTCTAAACCAGTAGGTTTGGGGACTCCTTTTAAAATCATTTCTACTTTTACTTCTGCATAGTTAAAGGAAATCATTTTAAGTAATGTTTTACATTTGTTGATAATCTTTTTGGCCCAGAGACGTTTTCCTTTTTCTTTGTTTTCTGTAAATGTGGGGTTGAAAGTGACAAATCTTTTTAAAAGTTGGGTTTGGAGAATCAGATCAGTCAGGCTTGTTAAGTATACCTTTTCAAATCTTGTGATTATTACTAATTTTTGACAATCAGTCCTTCTTTTTAGAAAAATGTTTTAAAATGTTTTGAATATAATGATAGATTTGTCATTTTCTTTTTGTTAGTTTGTCCATTATTGCTTTTTGTATTTCAAGGCTTATTGTTAGGTTTATACTAATTCCTATTATTGTAGCTTTTTGCAATAGTTATTATTAGTTATTAATGATTAAAAACAGTTTCCTTATATCCTATGCACGCTGCCCATGTTAAAATCTATTATTCTAAATTCATGTTGCTGTACAAGCTTTCCATTGCCTACTATATAATTTCCATCTATTGTTTTATTTTTATTTTTTTTAATTTTTATTTACTTATTAACATTTTTCATTCATTTTTGAGAGTGAGAGAGACAGAGCATGAGCAGGGGAGTGGCAGAGAGAGAGGGAGACACAGAATCCAAAGCAGGCTCCAGGCTCCGAGCTGTCAGCATGGAGCCCGATGCGGGGCTGGAATCCACAAACCGCAAGATGGTGACCTGAGCTGAAATCGGATGCCTAATGGACTGAGCCACTCAGGCGCCCCATATTGTTTTATTTTTTAATATTTATTTTGAGAGAGAGAGAGAGAGAGAGAGAGAGAGAATGTGCACATGTGAGTGGGGGAGGGGCAGAGACAGAGAGGGACAGAGAGAATCTCAAGCAGGCTCCACGCTGTCAGCACAGAGCCTGGCATGGGGCTCGATCTCATGAACTGTGAGATCATGACCTGAGCCGAAATCCAGAGTTGGATGCTTAACCAACTGAGCCACCCTTGTACCCCTACTTTCCATCTATTGTTTAAAACATTTTTGTATCATTGTGTGAATTTTTCCCTATGTAACATATTTAGAAGATTTATAAAAGTCCAATCTGAAATTTTTATATTTTTAATGGGCAAACTTAATCTATTCAAATTTATTGTGATTACTGATGTTATAGATTGTTTTCTACTCTCTTATTTTGTATTTCTATTTATTTTTTTTATTCCTTTCCTGGTTTTGTAGACTACGTGTTTACAAACTATTTTTGCTCCATTACTGTTTTAAAAGTTATGTGTTATCTTTTCTTTATTCTTTGAAGAGTGCCCTTGAATTTTAGCATGCATATGTAACTTTGTTTATTTTTTGCGGGGGAGAGAGAATGCGAATGCGCGGGCAGAGAGAGAAGGGGAGAGAGGATCTGAAGCGAGCTCTGTGTTGACAGCAGAGATCCCTGTGCGGAGCTTGAGTCCATAAACCACAATATAATGACCTGAGCCAAAGTCAGACCCTTAACCAACTGAGCCACCCAGGTTCCCTTATTCATATGTAATTTTATATTTTTCCAACAAAGCTTATAGTTATTCATTCTATATCCTTATCACTAACAATGACATTAGATAACTCTTCTAGGACTCCAGGCTTTATGCAGCAAACCCAGTTCCTAATTTGTTGGGATTATATTTATATTACATTATGCTGGAATCAATTCTATTTCTCTTGTTACTAAAATTTGAGTTCCTAAGTTCTTTAACTCCAGGGCATATTATTGTTTTAAACTTCTCATTTCCGAAACTTAAGGATTTACCCTTCTGTTATTTTGTTTTGCTTTTGCTATATTTTATGAACATTTCTGCACATATAATGTGTATCTTTAGGCTGTTTTCTTCATATTCTTCTCCTCATTCCCTTTCCTTGCATGTCCTGAAAATAATTAACAGCCTACTCTGTGGGCATGAAAAATCCCTGATTTGTAGTACTTGCCCATTTCCGTGGTGTAAATATTCCTACTGCAGTCAATGTCAAGGTGCCAATGCCACGTCAGCGTACTCTCAAAATTCCTCAACAGTTTAACTATCAACTCTGGCCAGGGCAAGTAACAGTGAGCTAGCTCCAGTACACCATTGTTAAATTACTATGCCATGAAAGTTTGAAAAATTCTGCCTTTTTCTTCAGTGGAACTATCGTCAGACTCATCAGTGTGCATTTGTATATGCATCCTCATGGTTCAGAGCCAGCGGACCACACGCTGGAAATCATATTCTTTAATGTTAGTAAGAAGGAAGGTTGGAAGAGGTCATAGTTATCTCTAATGAGTAGCAGTATTTTGGTGGTTATGGCCTGGCATTTTGATTACTCTTTTAAACCTCTTTCACACAAAAACCCAGTTTTACTATGCCACAAAACCCCAATTTTTATTAACCCCAATTAATAAAACCAACCTCTCCCGAGTTGTTTGTTAGAGACTGAATATTTGTATCCCCCCCAAAATTCATATGTTGAAAACCAATCCCCAGTGTGATGGTATTTGAGGTGGGGACTTGGGGAGATGACTAGGTCATCAGAGCAGATCCCCATGAATGGGAGTAGTGCCTTTATAAAAGAAACCACAAAGAGCCCCACACTCCTTCTGCCATGCAAGGACACAGCATGCAGAAGGATGTCTGTAAACCAGAAAGTCGGCTCACACGAAACATCAAATCTGTAGGGACCTTGACCTAGGACTTGTCAGCCTCAAAAACCATGAGAAACAAATCTTGATTGTTTATAGGCTACCTAGTCTGGGAAGTTTGTCATAGCAGCTCAAACACACAAAGCCATACCTTAAGCCAAAAACATTAAACATCATCCTTGAGTCCCCTGCAGCTCTTATTAACAATAATCCTAAAACTTTTTATCCAAGTATTCTGCTTCTTTCCATTTCCATTAAAATCACTCTAACCAAAGCCACCATAAATGTTTATCTGTATCTATACCATCCTGTATTGTGACTGCTTGCCATCTGAAACAATTGAGCATTGGAATATGGCTGGTCTAAGCTGGGCGTTGTAAGTATAAAATGCACACTGGCTTTTAAAGGCTTAGTACCCAAGGAAGAATGTAAAATATCCCATTAATACTTTCACATACCGATTACATGTTGAAATGATAAAATTTTGGAAAGTATGAGTTAAATTAAATATGTGAATAAAATATTTCCCCTTTTCTTTTTTCTTTAATGTGGCAATAAGTACATTATATATGTGGCTTGCATCACATTTCTATTGACCTAAAAGAATTGGCCTAAGCCTTTGCAATAGCTTCCTAAATAGTTCCTTGGTATCCACTTTTGCCCCCTCCCACCACCGCACTTATCTAGTCCCTAGACTATATGTGGTCTTATAAAATTGTGAATCAGATTGTTTCACTCCCTGACCCAGTATCTTCCCGTTTCAGCTGAAATAAAATTGAATCCCCCCTCATGGCCTGCCGGTTCATATAAGATCTAACCTCAGACTAGGCTTCCAAACATGACTAGCCTCGTGGTAAGTTGCTCCTTCTGGTCTGTTCTCGGTTCTTATCAGTATCATCTCTGCCTCAAGCCTTTGCATTTACAGATCTCTCTACCAAGAAATAGCCTTCCCGCAGAGCTTTGAATGACTCATTCTTCCTTATCACCCAACTCAAATGCTTTCTCTTTGCTTTTTTCTATAAATGTCTTCCATAACCACTAAATATAGAGCGGCCTATATTTAAATTAGTGATATGGAGTTATATGACTTTAACTTGCCTTGTCATCTTCAAGGGAGGTTTAATTAGGTAAAAAAATATTTTTATATATTTATATTTTCTAGTAGAAATTAAGTCCCATGAGAATAAGGATCACGTAACTCACTTCTCGTACATATATGCCCTCAACAAAGATTCGTTGAATGGATGATAGAATGGAAGTAGACAGTCTTGGGTTCAAATGTGAACTCTACCATTTATTCAGTAAAATTGAGAAACATTCTTTATTCTATTTGAGCCTTTTTCTATTTCTCATTAATATGAGATAAATGTCAAGCAAGGTGTTAGGCCCCTAGTTTGTGCATATGATGTTGAAGGTATAACTAGAATTATTATTTCTATTACTATTATTAATGTTATGCCAATTCAAGGGTGGAAGAACTGTCACAGAGACAAATGCATGCAACTTATGTGTTGTCATCTTTCAGGAAAAGTTACTTAGCATGTACTTTAGGAGAAGCAATTTGTGTTTTTCTCTTTTCATGGAAATTTCATTTGCTGAGTTTACTGAAATTGTGTCACTATTATTTGGAGATACAAAGACTCTTAAAGTATTCTTGACCTAAAAATTTACGTTGGATTTTTACTAAAAATATGAACACCTAAGGTATCAGTCTTATAAAACACAGACACACACACACACACACACACACACACACACACACCCTTCAAAGCTTCAGTTAGGAAAACTATAAACAAGATTGACCTAATGTGGCTAATCAAAGCACAAAGCATATTATCTATTCTGAAAAATTCAGCAGTAAAGGAAGCTCTTAAACAATATTTAATCCAAAATCATTTCAATGTTATTTGATCTGTAGATTCTTTTCTGTACTTTTTACTGATTTTCTTACCTTGGGTCTAAGTTGTAAGGGATATCTTTTGGGAAGTGAAGATTTGAAGTAGTTCCCAAGATTCTGTGAATTGCAAATAAAAAAAAAAAGTGAAAACGAAGTAGGCTGAACTTCGTGCAGTCCAACTTGGACTTGGCTGATCATAACCCATATTCAGTGCTACCTAAGACTAAAATAAAACCAAAACAAACAACAACCAAAATCCCTGACTTGTGGAATGCACCAAAACTTTACCTTAATCAAAAGAGAGAGCTTATCAAGTGTTTGAGGGAAGGATTTTTGCTGAAGAGCAATCCCAAGTGATGGCCTGAATCTAAAACATAACAGTAAGGTTGGATATAAGGTCAGAACCAGAGTATCAGATCCAAGACCACATAGCGCTGGAGATGAAAGCAAAAGGTAGCAGCCAAGGCTTTTGCTTCCAGTAGCGCTGGAATATCAGACTTCCGTTTGCTGGTGGCAGAGTAAATCAGCCTGAATTTAACATACAGGCTCAGGGCAAACTCATCATTTCAGACACGTTTTTCTCCCTACATCCAGATGAAATCAATCTTGACTCCATTGAAACCTATTCTTATTCACAACACCTCCATAGATTACAAAATGCACATTTAAAAAAAAAAAATCTGTTATGATGCCTGTATAATGTCATCTCTTAGCTTTTGCTTCTCTCAACTGAAATGAAGACAACCACTTTAAATTTTACTCCAAAGAAGTTATACACTTGGATGGTTCAAACTACCATCCAAGGAACATGTTCTTGTATATTTGAAATTTTTCAAGCATGAAAATTTGGTATTTCCCAGCTGCTCATCTCTAATTTGTGATTGTTAATAACAATTATCTTCTAACTAACAATTATCTTCTAACTTGCTTGGGAATTTTTAAATATTAACTTTCTATTCATGAAAGAACTGAAAGCATCTTATTCTTTCCAAATTTTCTATGTCTTGTGCTGCTTGCCTGGACTGAAAAATACAAATACTTCAAGAAAAAAATTTATTTTGAAATCATTAAATTTCTGACCCAATTTTACAGAAATTATGGGCTCAGTAATGTAAGTGCAACACTAAGGAATCTCCCAGATTCAATGTGCTGTGTGTCTTGCTCATCAATTACAATTGAAGAGAAATTTACCTAGAGTATTCCTGCTGAAAAGATGGCCCCAACCCAGTTTTCAAGGTGGACTCTGATGTTAGATTTTTTTTAACTGATTGTTTTTACTGTGATATCCCTTTCTTTCTTTTTTTCTTTCTTTCTTTCTTTCTTTCTTTCTTTCTTTCTTTCTTTCTTTCTTTCTTTCTTTCTTTCTTCCAGTTTACTTCATTTATTTTGACAGAGAGTGAGCATGAGCACGGCAGAGAGAGAGGGAAAGAGAGAATCTCAAGCAGGCAGATCCTGAAATGGGGCTCGATCTCACAGACCATGAGATCATTACCTGAGCTGAAATCGAGAGTTGTCAGACACCTAACCAACTGAGCCACCCAAGCAATCCCCCACCATCCACTGTTTCTACATTCTTTAAGCCTAAAGGTTTCCCAGCGTTCCTGGAGGACTGAATGGCTTGGACGAAGGAAAAGAAAAGTTGATACCTGAAAATTTGAAGACAGTGGTCAAGTAAATACTATTGTCTCATAGAGTGAGAAATGATGCCTATACCCTGTAACTAAATATTCCTTAGACCCACATACTTGGCTTTTTGTAAAAAGTCTGTTGGAGTCTGGAAACATACAGGAAAAGGAAGAGAATATAGAATAATTTGGGATGTTGGCTTTTTAAAATGAACCCCTAGAATGTCTTTTCCAAGACAGAACAAAATAAACCCAAATTGTCATTTTGATGACATACCCCAAATGACCATTCAAAAGAGCTTTTAGTGCTTCTGTTCAACTACCTTCCAAAAGACAGATGCAAGATAGCTACCCTTGCCGACAGCCTCAAATCCAAAGGAAATTGAAAGCACAAAAAAAAATCTGCATCATCTGTTTTTACTATTGTAGACCTGTGACATAAGAATCCTCCTAGATTAAATTTGCTAAGTGAACATTCTAAGCTAACCTTGTACATATATAACATGTACAGCTCACTTTTATGAAACAGATGACATATAAAGAAAATACACACACACACACACACACACACACACACACACACACACACACATAGAGACAGAGAGAGAGAGAGGGAGAGAAGGGGAGAGAGAGAGGAGAGAGGGAGAGAGACACCTGGGTGGCTCAGTTGGTTGAGCATCCAACTTCAGCTCAGGTCATGATCCTGCAGTTCTTGAGTTTGAGCCCCACATCGGGCTTGCTGCTGTCAGCATAGACCCTGTTTTGGATCCTCTGTCCCTCACTTTCTCTGCCCCTCCCCTGCCTATGCATGCTCTCTCTCTTTCAAAAAGTAAGTAAAACATTAAAAAAAAGAGAAGTAAGTAAAACATTTATGTATCGTTTATAGATAAAGACAAAATGAGTACTTATTACCCATCATGCAATTTAATAAATAAAACATTACCTTAAAAGCCCCAGAAGCCCCATGTGTGACCTTCCCAGATTGTATCCTTTTCTATGATAGACAGAATAACGACCCCACAAAGACATCCATGTCCTTAATTTCTGCAGCCTATGAATATGTTACCTTACATGGCAAAATGGACTTTGCAGATGTGATTAAGTTAAGGACTTGGAGATGGGGAGATTATGGATTCTCCAGCTGGGCTCAATGTCATTCCAGGGTCCTTGTAAGAGGTAGATAAGAAGGCTAGGAATTAGAGTCAGAAAAAGGATGTGATAATGGCACCAAAGGCTTGAAGGACCCAAGGGATGCAGGTGGCCTCTAGAAGTTAGAAGAGGAAGAGGCAGAGCACACGGATGACACATTCATTTAGCTGAAGTGTCTGACTTCAGCTCAAGTCATGATCTCGTGGATTATGAGTTTGAGCCCCCCATCGGGCTCTGCACTGACAGTGTGAAGCCTGCTTGGGATTCTCTCTCTCTCCCTGTCTCACTGTGCCCTCCCCCACGTGTGTGTATGTGCACACAAAAACATTCTGTCTCTCTCTCTCCCTCCCTCTCTCTAAAATAAATAAATAAACTTTAAAAAGAAAAGAAGAGGGGTGCCTGGGTGGCTCAGTTGGTTAAGTGTCCAACTTCGGCTCAGGTCATGATCTTGCAGTCCGTAGGTTCAAGCCCTGCGTTGGGCTATGTGTTGACAGCTCAGAGCCTAGAGCCTGCTTTGGATTCTGTGTCTCCCTCCCTCTCTGTCTGCCCCTCCCCTGCTCATGCTCTGTCTCTCTCAAAAATAAATAAAGATTAAAAAAAAATTTTTTTAAAGAAAAGAAGAGGAAGAGGCTTCTCCCCTGAAGCCTCCAGAAAGAACACGGCTCTCCAACATCTTGATTTTATTCTTTTGACTTCTACAACTGTGCAAGAACAAAGTTTTCTTGTGTTAAGTTACTATGTTTATGGTAATTTGTTATAGCAGCTATCAAAGACTAATACACCCTCCCTCCCCTGGAAGTCACCACTGTCCTGACTTTTGTGATAATCACTCATTTGCTTGCTTATTTATTTAATTTTACAGCTGTACCTTCCGCATGTGTCTTTTTAAAAAATTTTTTTTTAATGTTTATTCAGTTTTGAGCATCAGATGGAGACATAGCATGAGTAGCGGAAGGGTAGAGAGAGAGGGAGACACAGAATCTGAAGCAGGCTCCAGGCTCTGAGCTGTCAGCACAGAGATCGATGTGGGTCTTGAACCCACAAACCGTGAGATCATGACCTGAGCTGAAGTCAGATGTTTAACTGACTGAGCCACCCAGGTGCCTCTGCGTGTGTCTTTAAACAATATGCTGATAAACTTGTAAACCTGAGTAGCAAGCACAATCTTAGCTATGTAAGGACAGGGCATGATTTCTCTAAGCTATATGAGAAGTCCGCAGAGAAAATAAACTGAGCAGTAGCTCTGGTTTCATTTCCCTGAGAGTTTACAAAGTCTCCTTCTGGGGAAATCAGCAGGCAAGTTCATGAGTAAGACTCGAGTAACCCAAGACTCACCAATCTGGTGCACCTGGTGTGGCTATGGTACCAAGTATCTAAATATCTAAATACGAAGATAAGAATGTCAGTCCCTCTCTGAAGGTTTGTTTTTTCCTGTATAACCTCTCACCTTATCTTGCTTTGTTTATACTTTGGGTCTTCTGTCCTGTATTAGAGGTTTTTTCCAGGCATCTGTCGATTCTTGGCTGTCTGCTTTGTGAAGGGTAGTGGAGACTAAAACCTCAGTAGAATCACACTGATGAGATTACTGGTAGTGTTGCTGAGAAATGATCTAGGTGGGCACTGGTTTAGGATCCCTTGATGTCTGTATCCTAAGAAAACACTGGCTAGATCCCCAAGAGAACATTCTTCCCATTTCCTATCTGAGCGTTAAAGGTCAGGCTGCTGGTATGTTTAGAGCTGAACAGGAGAAGAAGGCTGGAAAGGTACCTCCTTTCAAAACTCAGCATGTAGGCTATATAATTCCCCTGTTTGCATTCATTACAACAAACAAGGATCCACATTCTCATCCTTGCCTGGCATTCCCCAATACACAAACCCTCTCGTTCATACCAGCCACAGGATAAATCTATAAATTCTTGAAAGTGGAGGGGAAAAACAGTTGCCCACAATGTTAGAATGAGCCTTAAGGATCTGAGTGCTTCTCAGGCCTTCTGATGTTAGCCATCCTTCCTTCTCCCCCAGTTTGCAGAGGCACCAAGTACCACTTTCAGAGCTTTTCAAAAATTCTGATAAAATGTATCTTTCCTATTCCAAATTTGGAATTTAACTTTCTTGGGTCAGTTAAGTCAGTCACCACTGGCCCATCCCCTTACCAGCTTTCCATATTGTGTTGAAACATTGTCCCACTTCAATTTTCTTTGTCTTTGAGGTGTACATCTTATTTTTTTTAATTGCTTTATTGTAATTTTTAGTGAGATATTTGAGAGAAAGGAAAATCAATGGGTCTGTTGAATCTACCATGTACGTATGTATGTATGGGCAGGTGTGTGTGTGTGTGTGATGGAATTGATTGTCGATATTTGGTTTCTCTTGACAAATAGAAAAAACTGAAAAATAGGCTCGTGACAACAGTTAGTTGTATCTGGTTGGCAACTGCCTTTTTAAAAGAGAGCATGTACTCTTCAGCTAAACACTACCTCCACCATTTCTTATTGTCTGACACTTAGGACATTTTGCTTCATTCATTTCTGGTACTTGATTGGCCTCTGTAGCCCTGGTAGTCAAAGAAAATAAGTTATAGCAGCTGACGGCAGGGACAATAACCGTCTTGGTGTTGGTGATAAAAGTGGTCTTGGTGACTCTGAATAAAGCAAACTGTTATATGTCCAGATAGAAAATATTTGAGGGGCCACTGGAGATGATTCATTAAAAATTTATGAAATCGAAGCAGCCTTACTGTTTCTCTTTACTCTCTCCAGGAGTATCAGGCCTTCTACATAAATCCTACAGATTAAAAGCAAAGTGTCAGCAATAATCATAATGAATTACACAAACAAGCAGTGGTCCCTAACTCTTGTGTCATGAGGCTATCTGAGTGTAATTAATTTTTTTTAATTTCTCACTTTGTAGTCTTACAATTTATACCCCTCATGATACCACATCCTGCCTTATATTAAAACATACGTGTCAGGGCGCCTAGGTGGCTCAGTTGATTGTGCATCCGACTCTTGGTTTAGGCTCAGGTCACGACCCCAAGGTTGTGGGATCAAACCCCACGTTGGGCTCTGTGCTAAGTGAGGAGCCTGCTTGGGATTGTCTGTCTGTTGGTCTCTCTCTTTCCCTCTCCCTCACCCTCTCCTTCTGCCTGTCTCCCCACTCATGTGTGCTCTCTTACTCTCTGAAATAAATTAAAAAAACAAAAACAAAACAAAAAAACAACAAAGAAACCACATATATGTGTCATATTTCCCCTAAGAGGATATCAGTTCAACATTTTTTGTTGGTTGATATGCCCCCAGGGCATAGAACATAGGAGGTGCCAAAATGTTTGTTGAATGAATGAATGCATATATAATTCTTTTTTTTTTTTTTTTTTTTTTTTTTTTTAATGAATGTGATTAATACTCTAGGCCAGAGTTTCCTAAAATACTTCTTTGGAAGATTAGTTCTATGAAATGTTAATATTTTTTACAAAGAGAATGGTTCTGAAGATCATTACAAATTTGAAAAATGTTGGGTTGAACAAAGCTAAATGGGTTACTTTACTAGAGGACTTTTCAAGCCTTCCTTAATTTCTTCATTTACCAACAATATTTTTATATGTTCATCATTTGCTTTTTCCTATGCTCTGTGCTTTCGTGATTAACGGTATCCATACTGATACTGCTATTGAGGGCCTTAAAATCTAGCGATATGCAAACAGGAGGGGGAATCAATGAACTGTTTCCCTTCTAATTTATTTGAATAATAAATCCCTTTCTGAGGAGCATCTTGTGGTACTAGTGTTTCAAGGAACACCCTTTTGGAAACCCAGCTCTTGCCATAAAAGTAACTATTTTAATTCAGAAACTAGTTGGGAATTTTTATGTGCAATTAGTTCCAGGCCCCGTAGTAAATGGGGACTAATAGATTATAAATAGTTCCAGCTAGGGTACTCCAAACCCAATCAAACTTTCCCAATTCCATTTAAGAACAAGTGGTGGAAAAAGTAGCTCCCACTGGAGATATAAATCAAATCCAAGGGGAACTAATGATTTCACTCACCATTCAACTTTTCAAGCCAGTCTCAGAAGGTGAAAAGCATTGTAATCAATACAGAATATTGCACAATCAGCAACTAGACACTTCATGGTGTCAAACAGGAAGTGGACATTTTTGAAAGTCATTCGTGATGCTGTTGAAGATGCTGCTGTGCCTTCCCAGTGAGTGGTGTTTTATGGCAAGACCCATCATGACAGATGTTTTTCACATACCAACCAATTTGAATTGCCCAATCTCAAATACCTCAAACTCACAGAGTATATTTTGGAGAAAGGCCAAATTCTATTAATTAACTTTTATCTCTCTCTTGCTCGTTTTCTCTCTCACACACACACTGCCCTTTAAGGAAAAAAAAAAGCAATAAAGTTTCAGTAAACCTCAGGAATCTAATGTTTATTTTAATTAGCAATAAGCTTTTGAACAGGAAAACACATGCGGTATACTGTATTGCCATACTGGACTCCATCCCTACAAGATAAATGCTAAAATTGTCATCTCTGATTTTTATTATTCTTATAATCTATTTGTATTTTTATTTTTTTCAAATTGCAGTCTCCATTTGAGGTCACACTATAGATATAAGGACACTTTAGGGGTTATGGGCCCTATTTGTAGTGGGACATAAAGATTCCTAATTAAATGGAGTTATATTACTACATTCGTTTTTGATTATGACCTCAAAATATATCAGTAAAGCTTTAGAGAGCTCTACTAAGACTTTAATGATTCCTAATATAGTGAAGGAGTGAGGGAATGCACAAAGTAGGAAACACGTAGCCCTTGCCCTAGAAGGATTTACATTTTAATCTAAACAAGACAGAGCAAACAAGCAGATGAATAATTAACCATAGTAAGTCACATTTGTAATTTAGCATGGAGGGGGGAAGGGAAATACAGAACTGGGTTGATTTGTTTTAATTACTTATGTTTGTATATTCAGTGTTAGAAGTAGAAATGAATCATTATTTTAAACGGCAACCATAGAGTTAAGAATTAAAGCAACCCAATAGTTTTTGCAGGACTTATGAAGAAAAATAGTAATGGCATTAAGAAATAATGAGCATTTGCTAAGTGCCTACTGTGTGTCAAAGTTATATTCACCTTCCACTAATGGTCCAAAAGGTAGCTGTTTTTATTGCCACTTTATTAACGGGCAAAATAAGACTCTATGGTATTTAGGCAAGTTGCTCAATATTGAATTCAGTATAGAACGTGGATTGAAGCTCAGTCTAACCTCAGAGGCTTGGCTCTTTCTACCATGCCAGTTCCCTCCTAGGATGAGGCTGTGTTCAAATCTTTGCCTGTCCAGTTTAATGGCATGTTACTGAAACGCCAGACCCCAGCTGCAGGGTTTTAAGCTGGTAGAACAAGGATGGCCTGGTTGTTGTCTCTAAGTTAGAAACTATATCTGAAAATCGTTAGCGAGGTGCTAACCCTGTGGTGGAGACCAAACCTTCTTTGGCATGAAGAGGAAGCCTTAGAAAAAAATCTAAACATTCGATCGTAGTTAGAAATAACACCCCATCTCTAAGGAGACTGCTGCCAGCCTCTACCCCAGAGCCAGGGTCCAGGTGCCAAGAAGCCAGCGCCTGATCATGACAATGTTATTTTCCTGCATAGCTGCGCGGGCCTGACAGTATCATCCTGTCACGTGAGCAGTCACCGGCGCTGACTTGTCTGAGAATCAGTTGCTGAGGCTGCTAACCGGCCTGGGCAGGTTGATCCAGGGAGGTGGATGCAGAAGCAATTAAAACACACATACACTCACGTGCATGTGCCCCATTGCACACACAAGCACACACACCACACCACTACCACCAGCCCACTCAAACACCTGTAACTTCATTTGCAATTAATAAATTAATTAAAATGTTCTCATGGGAAAATGCCTTAGTGAAACCATGGTTTACTGTAATGAAACCCAGCATCAAGAGCTGTACTATAATAATACTGATCATACCAGGAAGTGAGGTTATTGGTTGGTCTTTGACTTACAGAGAGGGGAATGATACGTTTAACTGCTCTATTTTCCCCCTCCCTCTTTGCGCTATTTGGTTGACTAATGTCTGCTGAGGATATGGCCTAAACTTAATTAAAGGAAAGGGAAGGAGAGAGAGTCCAATAGCAAAAGCTGTATTAATTACAGCAGACCCTGTGTTATGGCTATTTTCCCCTTACAATTAAAGTTGAAGCCAATGTGCACGGTAAAAGGCACAGGATTGAAGGAATTTTTAAAAAAGAAGAAAGTAATAAGTATTGGAAATGTTAAATGATGTACATAATTATGTATTTTTAACTTAAAAATTATCTGCACAAACCACCATGATGGGGTCGGAGAGTAGAAAGCGGGTATGTATTTCTCTTCACCTTTCATTGGATTAACTGATAATGTTGTTACGTGCATATGATTGTGTTCATTGTGATGTACACGATTATCAGTCGAGACACAATTTAAGTCCGCTTTTTCCTGTCTCCCTGTTGCTACCAGATATAGTTATTTTATAACTACATCATTAGTTCATGTCTTATTGGTTTGTTCATTCACTCATAAATAGTCAAGTTCCTCTCATTCGCCCATAGTCTTTCTCCTCAAGGAGTTACAGCCTCAGGCAGGGCTTCTCTGTGCTATTGACAGCTTAAGCTGGATCGGTTTTTGTTTCGGAGGGTGGGGGCTGCCCTGTGCTTTGCAGAATGTGTCATAGCCTCCCTGGCTTCTCCCCACTAAATGTCAGTAGCTCCTCCCCCACATTGACATATTCAGCAATATGGCTCGAGAGGTCAAATGTCCCGTGAGGAGGCAGGATCACCCCTAGTTAGAACTACTCATCTTAGGGGCTTGCTATCTCTTTATAAATCCTTGAAGGTTCACATCTGTTCCTAGCCTACTGTTCTCTAGACATAAAACCCTGCCTCTATCCATAGGAAAGCAGATGAGCCCTCTAAGCCTTTGCTCCATCATTTCATGTATTATTAGTCCCTTACTGAGATGATTGGCCATTGTTCCTTACAGTGGCTGAGGCACAAATTTCAGACCTGTGATACCGGGCTGCATTTAGGAAATCTTAAGCTTCTCATGTCAGGATGACAGTTTGGAGATAGATAATGAAAGAAGTTAAGGGTCCAAAGGCAGGATGGGAGAGTAGAAAGACCATAAAACTTAAGCTTCAATTGTAACCTGTCCACTTAGCTAGTGGTATATAGGTAAGCCCTGTAAGTTTTCGTTTTCTGTGGTACAGAGTGAGGGCAATCTTGCCAGTGATGTAGGACAGTTGTGAGTGAGAATTCTCGAACACAATGGCATGATAGGAAAAGGAGTGCTCAACTAAAGCACTCCCATCTCAGTTAATGTGAGATTCAGCAAAGACCCCAAGTTTTGTTGGTTTGAAAATTATGTGGAAGTTTTTTGAGTTTTCTCACCTAGACGTTTTTGCCATTTATAAAATGTGGGATGCACCTTCCTCATGTAGGTTTTCATTGGAGACTCAAGTTCTATCTCTGGAAAAGGTGAATGATAGTATCTTGTTGATCAGGGGCAGTGAATCAGAGCTGACTTGCCCAGCATTTCTCAATCGAGCAGGTGCCTGGGGGAGCCATGGCGTCAGGAAGCAGCTCCCTAGGCTGTCTGTGGCCTCAGGTCTCCTGACTGTGCCGTCTAACTAGAATGAAACCTTCTCGAGATTCAGAGTCTAAGTATTTGGTGCTTTTACTCTGCTGGAAATAGATTCAGCTGCAACTCTTTTGTGACCCAACACTTCTCTTCCTCTTAAGGAGTCCAAAATGCCTCAAGTCAGACTTGAGACATTATCAACCAAAATATCCTCCATGTATCTCTGAAATACGGTCTTTCTGAAATCATAAATGACTTTTGTGGAAGTGTTGAAATTATGTGAGCAAATAACTGAAAAGTTGGAATCTCACAGCATGCAAAGATACTTATAATGAAGAATAAAAGAACTGTCTTTGGGTCTCAAACACAATTCTGCCCTCTTACAGAAACGACAATGAATGCTTCGTTGGAAAATAGGGGATTTGCCCCCCATGATAAGAACCTCTAAATTTAATAGTTGCCCCCTGAACATAGTTAACATTTTGTGTTGTAGTATGTTTAGGTTTAGAAATAGTTTGTCTCCATGCACTTAATTTCTCGTACACATTTCCCATTGGTTCCCTTTCTTCCTTACTTCAATGCAACTTATTTTTACTCTTTCTTCCTTACTTCAATGTAACTCATTTTTACTGTGGTCTCTGCACCACGAAATGAAGATGAGAGTATAGGAGCCGGAAGTGTACGAATAAAAAAGGGAACAGTATTTCTCACCAGCTCCTGGGAACAAGAATTTAAATGCTTTGGAAACATTATCTCATTTACAGTTGATCCTTGAACAACACGGGTTTAAACTGTGCACGTCCACTTTATATGCGGACTTTTTTTTTTTTTTCTAAATACAGTATAGCACTGCAAGTGTATGTGCTCTTCCTTATGATTTTCTTAATAACATATTTTTCTCTAGTTATCTCTATTGTAAGAACACAACATGTAATACATATGACACGAAACGTGTTAACTGACTGTTGATGTCATCGGTAAGGCTTCTGGTCAACAGTAGGCTGTTAGTAGTTAAGTTTTGGGGGAGTCAAAATTCGTATGGGGATTTTCGCCCATGCTAAGGATTGGTGCCCCTGGCCCCCTGCATTGTTCAAGGGTCAACTGCAAAAATTTTAATAATAACCTGAGAAGAGAAAATTATTATCCCTATTTTTTTAAGAGGAAACTGAGGTTCAAGGAAATGAACTTACCAAAAGGAGCAGACACTTGAATGATAGAGCTGGCATTCGAAGGTAACAGATATAACTCATTCACTTTGTATTCTGCCATATTACCTACTAGATGTGTCTCCAATATATCCTGTCTGTCTCTTTTTCAAGTAGGTCCCCAGACTAGAAACTGAGCCACCCATGTGGGGTTTCCAGCTCACCTCCTGGCCTTCTGTCAGTGAACCCTCTCAGATTTCGGAGACCAGGCATTCAGAATCAGGGCTGCTTTCCACGCTCACTTCAAGTTTTATTCTTAATGTAGACAGGACTTGGGAATAATTCGACTTTTCCCTTTATTTCTCCAGCAAGCTGGGCAACATCTATACTGGAAGCAGCAGCCAATGAGAATTTACATTGCTCAGGGCTTACTGAAGAGCAGACCTGTGTAGACTGTCTCTTTTCCAAACTCACAGAAAACCTAGGAGATCGGGGTATCTTCATTATGCAAAGGAGGAAGCTGAAGACTAGACAGGAGACCAGAAGATTTAAGTCACTTGCCCAAGGTCCTACAGCAGAGCTGAGAGTCAAATCCAAACTGATCCCTGACAGCTCGCGTGCACCAGGTGGCTATAAACTACCCAGAGAATTGACTCGAGAGGTGCTGACCAGGCTGGGCTGCAGATGTATTATTTCCTTCAGTCTGCCTAGCTCTGGATTTAATTTGCAGTAAGATGGAGGCTGGGGCCAAGAAAACACCTGAGCTCAGCACCCTTGTTGTTTACTCAAGTACGTGTGCTCAGGGCAGTCTTTTGCTGAAGGCAGGTCTCTTCTGCCCAGATAAGAGAATGGTTACAGGAAAAAAAAAAAAAAAAAAAGCTGCCAGTTCTCAAGGAGAGCCCAAACTTTGGCTGTTGCGTCCCTTGATGTTTATGTGAATTTCCAGCACCAGGTTTTAATTTGACACTATCTTTGGGAAATCTAATTAGCAAGTCATAGGGTTTCCGTCTGCTGATCCTCTCAGATAGCAATTGTGTATACCGTAAACACAACAAGAAGACAGCAGCAAAAGGAGCCTCAGGAGGGTACAGGCAAGTCCTGGGGCAAGTGTGCTGACTCAATCCAGATGAGTCAGGGATGCTGGTAGAGGACTCACAGGCCCGAGCTCCCTTCCGCTCTCCGGTTGGGAGGCCCAAGGCGCAGGAGAACCCATGCAAGGGAGAAAACAATCCATGTTTGCAGATAATTAGTATAGCTGAGCTGGATTGTCCTGTTTATTAAAGATCTTGAGGGGCTGACGTAGAAGTAAGAGAGTATTCTGTCTGTAGTGAGTGTGAACTTAAATGTTCATACTCAGCAGTTAGCTTGTGATTGCTTTGAATATGGCATCAACAAAAAATATATTTCTTTAAATGCATCACTTTAGAATAACATTGCAGGCTTGGAGTCAGATAAGCCCAGGTATGAAACATAGCTGCACCACCTAGATATGTGAATGACTTAACATCCATGAATTGCAAAGTTTCCTCAAAGAAGTGGGGTTGAGAAGGATCTTCCTCCCTGAAGGATTCCAACTGTAAACACATCATTTAGCACAAAGGATTCACCGACTGTCACTACTGTCATTTCTTAAATGGACAGCTGAGCCACTGCTAATTGTAAAACTGGCAGCTATTGTTTGTTTTATGTCTGTTCTGTACCAGACACTTGATACGCATTAGTTTTATTTTTCACAAAAATCCTGTGGATGTGGTTGAAGAAATGGTCAAATTTGTGTCTTCTTTTTTTCTTTCCAGCAAGATCTCTCGGAACATTTTAAATTCTAAGGTCCTAAGGGGAAATGCAGGATATAAGAGGGGATCTCATAAATATGCCTTGAATGTCAGACAGTTTTATTGAAAAAAAAAAATCAGTCAAAAAAACAACAAAAACAAAAACAAAAAAACAGCAGACTTACCTTAAATTTCAATCTTAATTTTTTTTAACGTTTATTTATTTTTGAGAGACAGAGGGGGGCAGAATGCTAGCAGGGGAGGGGCAGAGGAGGAGGGGCAGAGAGAGAGGGAGTCAATAATCCAAAGCAGGCTCCAGGCTCTGAGCTGTCAGCACAGAGCCCGATGTGGGGCTTGAACCCACCAATCCCTAGATCATGACCTGGGCCAAAGTCAGATGCTTAACCGACTGAGCCACCCCGGTGGTCCACCTTAAGTTTCAGTCTTTACAAAGCCTCTCCTTTTATGGGATACTCTATAAGTTATTTATATTAAAATGCAGTTAGTACTTTGTAAAGACATATTAACTTGTAAGTAAATCAATCAATATTTGTTTTAATGCCTACAGGATTACTTGAGAGAATAAGGGGAAAAAAATTAAAAATTATGTCCACGTAAATTAGGCCTTTCTGGATCACTTTAAAAACTGAGGCTGATATGATGCTCACAAACATATACCAACAGTCCAAACTGAACCAAAACATATTCATGTGTGATCCAAATGGGGACATATGGCTTGTGCTATAACTTCCAGTAACAACATTATTCACGAATGCATAAAGGATGGGGTCACAAATACTTAGAGGTAAAAATCCTGTGCTTTGCAAAAAAAAAAAAAAAAATGTGATGTCTCAAAAAGTTTTTTTTAAAGAAAAATCCTATTGTTGAAGGTTTTGAAAGAAAATGATTTTGTGAAGTGAGTGGAAAGTGAATTATTTCCAAATTAATCTCATTTAATATAATATGGGGTTATAAATGTTACTAATTAATAACTTAAAAGAAGTAATTTTTCAGGGCACCTGGGTGGCTCCATCGGTAAAGTGTCCACCTTTGGTTCAGGGCATGATCTTGCAGTAGGTGAGTGAGAGCCCTGCGTCGGGCTCTGTGCTGACAGCTCAGAGCCTGGAGCCTGCTTCAGATTTTGTGTCTCCCTCTCTCTCTGCCCCTCCCCTCTTCATGCTCTGTCTCTCTAAGTTTTTTTAAAACAAAATTTTTTTAAGAAAAGAAGTTATCTTTCTCCTTAGAAGTGGATTTTTTTCAGTAGACCAAAAAAAAAAAAAAAAAAAAAAAGAAAGAAAGAAAGAAAACCCCTTTCTTTTTAAGACTATTAACATATTTTGGAAGATGCATGGTATCAAATAGTATTTGCTGAAAGCAGGCTACTATGCTCGCTGTACTTATGAATATAAACATTAATCAGATACCAATGCTAACTTCAAGGAACCTACAGAAGGGTAGGAAAGATACGGCATATTTTAAAAATAGCTATTATATCTGATAGGAAGTGACAAAGCCAAAGTAGAAGTTATAAGTGAACTATTTTAGGAATTCCCTGAGATTTCAAAATAAACCACAAGTATGAGGTCTAATAGGTTTCTTTCTGTGTGTTTATTTTTTGTCTTTTGTCTGTTTCTTTGGCTGTTTGAGGTTTGAGGTTTAGTGAAGAGAGTAAGTAGGGGGGACTTGAAACCTACCCATGTCACATTGACTATGTCAAATGTCCATTGAAGTGGATTCAGGTTTAAAATGCACAACTGTAACCATCCCAAATCCCCAAATCAAGTTATGATGGCCAATTTTATATCTGTTATCATTTCAAGGGTGTCAAATTCTTCTGACATACCTTCTTCATTATTTTCAAATAATGTTTAAAAAATTATTATGTAAAAGAAATGTGGATGTCAATCTTTAAACCAGGAGAGAGAGGTGATTCTGGAAGGGTAGAATATTGAGGTCAATAAGAAAGTTATTCTACATCTTTTTGCATTCAGAAATATACTCAGGTCATCTCCATACATCTATTTCATATTTTAGCATCATAAGGAGTAGTGGACAAGTAATAGATTCTAACCCCGGCCTCAGAATAAGTCTCTCCTCCTCTGCAGCTTTGTAAAGGCCACTGGCCCATCTCAACATCCTCAGAGAATCGGAAATTTCCATTTAATAATGCTTCTACTTCCTCTTTTAGTCCATTATGGTGATAAACTTTTGTTTCCCTGAAACTGAGTTAGGTGTTATCATTATTTATTTATTTTTTTAGTAAATCTTGCATGTTCATTTAAACCTTCAGAAACATGACAGAATATGCATATGGACAGCCATGTTTGAAGCATATTATCTAAGGAACCACCAGAAAGGGGAGGGGGCAACTGAGTTAGAATTAAGCATCTAAAGCTTTATGAAAGATCATAAAAACTATCACCTGTGGCTCTAGGTAAGGGAATTAATAATGAAATAATTAAATCTTACTTGGAAAACAGCACAGAGGCAATTAGCACCAGTAGGTCCTTTATACTTTTTATTGTAGTAATGAGGACTCTGCATAAGGGAAAAAAAAAATCCAATGAATACATGAGCTGGTACATTGGAGGTTCAAGTCTATGCAATGCAGGAAAAAGTCAGTTTATTACTTAATGTCCAGATCCAGATAACTGGTTTGAATTTTTTCACTACCAGCCTACTAGTTGTCATAACAGAGGCACTGTCTGGACTTCTAATGGCTACATCAAACTTCTTTGCTCTTCCACCTACAGCTAACCTCAGATAGAATTTCATTCCTCCCTTGGCTGTGAACTCTCATGATGAATCAGGCTATAATGTATCTGCGATTGTCTTTTGTTGTTGTTGTTGTTGTTGTTGTTGTTGTTTAAGCATTATAATTTTCATTGGATGCAGAGATGTATTTTCTTTTCTCCCAAGCAAATGTATGACATCTGGCCATTTTCCCCCTGTTGAAAAGGCATTCTGCCATGGCTGGGCCATGATCGCACAGTTGTTAAACAGCAGGGATTATCAGGCAGGACAGTATTAAGTGGTATTTAACAGCAAGACCAAAGTTCTCTGTCAAATGCCTGACTTAGGACTCCTTGACTGTTAGCATCGAAGCCCCGAGACCTTTTGCACAGAACCATTTTTCATTCTGACAACAAACTACTGCGGCTATCCAGGGTTGCTTTGCTGGAGCTGACAGCCAAGTATTTCTGTGGCAGAAATATTGCCACAGAGTAGGGGATCAGGGGTAGAGGGGAGACATTTTTATCTCTTTTCACTCCAAGTGCAATGGCATTCCAAGCAGTAGGTGTCCCAAGTCAATGACTGGTTAATCTATTCAGTATGATCCCTTGTCTAGTCATAACAATAGGGGGGTAGAGGGCAGGGGAGTGTGGGATATTGGCCTCACAATGTGATTGTCTAAAGTGCACATTACCTTCTCCATCTTTTCCAGGCACATTCTCATTGACGTCGGCCAGGGAGGGTGACCACTGAGACTGTCAATTTAAGTGCCATTCTCTAAAAGGTTTTTTATTGGGGGGGAAGGGGGAGAGGGAGAGGTGTTTGACAGGTCCCTAAAGTTCAAGCCCAGCCATTTTATGACCACAGTAAGACATCAGTTATGGAGCTTATGATATGATGGGTGCAAAGGCAGGAAATAAAAGAAAGAACTTAATGAAAGTTTAATCTTCTGGGGAATTTGTGCCCCTCAGAGGCATAAATCGAGTGACCTGAAACTAAATTTCCCTGTCAAAGGCTGGCATCGAGTTCACGCACATTTTACAGCTATTCTAGAAAGGAATATATATTTTTTAAAATAACTATTTCTATTCTTAAGTGGGTACCTGCCATTGCTGATGGAGGCTGGGAAGTGCTCACAGTAGATTTATTAGAGAGGTTATTGCTTCTCTGTACAGCGTGCATTATAGAAGAGTTATATGGGTGTAGTTCCCTGAACAGTTGTCTGATCCCGATTTTAGCTCTACATGGCAGGCATTTGATTGGCTGAGAAGTTGAAACAAAAAATTCTTTGGGAACTGCAGTCACATCGGGCTGCCCCTCTCTGGGTCTGGGACGCCAAGTCCATATCAAAACTATGTGTAACACTGGTTCGTAGATGAGATGTGGCTCACAATCCCTGTTACATATGAGGCATTATACAGGCTGGAGTTCATGTGGCCAATCCTAGACTGACTTTCCAGGTCTCCAGGAATGAAAAGGGGGATTTTGGTCAGAGGAGTAAGCAGAGAAAATGCCAATGAGGTGAAGAAGCGTTATGTTGGGCCAAAAGATGCCCCTTAAAAGAGGCCACAGTTACCATCTCATTTTCCTGGTAGTAGCCGCACTTGATGGGTGAAACCTACGCTCATGTAAGTCAGGAAGTCCTGGTAGGTTCAGTCTTTATAGCGTGTGCCCCATCCAGCCCAACACATTGGGTCCTTGATCAGAAAGGACATTAGGAAACCATACACTTTGTGGGTAGACCTCTTCCAATTGATTAGTTCACTTGAGTAACAAGTCATGAGAAAACTTTCTTCATGCTCACGCTCTGTCTCGGTCGGCATAGTAAGCATTCTGTCTGTCTGGAATATACAACCTATTTGTAGGAAGGGTATTAATATTCTATGATACAGTAGAACACAATCTGATGTACACATTAAACATAAAAATAAACATCAACTTTTAATTGTTGGAAGAGTGGCAGTAATAGTTGCTTTCAGACTGAGTACAAATGATTCAATCTCCAAAGGAGAGGACATTGTGTATTCAGGTCTTTTTTCACCTGTGAGGGATTAGTTATATTGTCATGAAAGAGAAAGGAAAGGAAACATCAAACATAGTATCGTTTTTTAAAAGCTCAATTTGGAACCCAGTATAAAGGTAATAACACACACATACACACACACACACACACACACACACACACACACACACACACACACGTGTGGCATCAGTGTAATTATTTATGATTACAAAATAGTCTGATTGAAGCTTTTAAGTCTTTCTATGAGTCAGTTTATCAGTAGAAGGAAGAGTGTAGACTCTGGAGTCAGGTCTTTGTTTTACTGTTTATAAGCAACTTTATTAAATTATTACTTATTAAATGATATCATGCCTTTCAGGGGTATTGGCATCTAGTAACTATTAAATAAATGTAAGCTCTTATCATCATCAATAGTGATAGCAAAGGTAGCAACAGTTATTTGAACATGAAAATTGAAGGAGTTGCAAATAGAAAAAAATGACAGTAACGAATATCTACAATTAATTTTGTTTCTACAGCACACTAAATGTTTTCTTAAATTGCAAAACTTCTAGCCTATTGTGAAATTGAGCAAGTATCTTCAGTTATTTTCATTTGCTAATTTAATTAAAAATGATTTCATCTTCCAAGTATTTGAAAGCCTGTGATTTATAGCTTCCAAACTGGATTTTCAGCCTTCCTAACACTCCAGTGTGTTTGTAGAGATGCACTGAATGCTCATTTTGGCCACGTGTCACATGGTCTAGCACCGTAACCAACATTTGGTCAAAATCAATATAGAAGCTAACGATCACTGCCACAAAAAGTGACTTCTGGGATATAAACATACATATGACATTTTATTAAAAATTCCCATTAATTTCCTATTTTATTATTAAAAATTATAATGGTCAAATGTATGTGTATGATACTTAGGGACAATGATATCTTGGGATTGTCAGTTCCTAGGTCTTTTAAAAATATTTTTACACACATTTGCAATTACAAGTGCATTCTCATTTTCAACTGATACACTTAAAATGTTGGTAATAACCTTTTTTTGATAACCCAGAAGATAATACAAGTCTTCAGTATCATGTTTTCTTGAAGGAGCTTTGTTCTTAGGATTTATGACTTCTATAAATATCAAAAATTCTTTCTCTTCAACTACTGAAAATAGTTGGTAGTCTATAAATTATGTCAACATTTTTTGTTTACTTAACAAGTTAACCAACCACTAAGGATTCAAAACTATACAGAATTGTGTCCTTAAATTATTCTTGTGAATTCCGTGATTTTAAAGTTTGAGTAAGTAATTAAAGCAAAATGTGTTGGATACCTCTTTTCTCTCTAAAATTTTCTTCCTTTTTCACGTTCTTTGTATTCTTAACTGTATCTGGATGAAGAAGATTTATTATCAATATTGAATGTGGCTTGTTGTTATTTGTTTTGCTTTCTTCTCTATTTTTGTTTTTGTTTTGGATTTTATTTTCTCCTTGCATTAAATTTTTAAGGAGAGAAGTTGACTTTTTAAAGTTTTTTTCTCACAAGATTTCAAGAAATTCCAACTGGTAACTTTTCTACAAAAAAGTTTATGGACTAAACTTAGTTAATTCACTGTAGGTTAATTGCGTATTAAAGGGTATTTTGTTAGGAATGCTAACATAAGATAGAATTCCTTCACCTTGTATTATTATTTAATTTTGATAACATTTGATAACACCATAAGAAAATAATGTTGCTTTATTACATTTTCTAGTTAATGCTTCTACTTAATATTTGTATTAAATAACAATTTATTATTTATATATTTGTAAATTATTTTCTCAACTAGTAAAAAGTGTTAATTGCTTTTGGGCATTATATTAATAACTATCACAGTCATTAATCAATATATCACTTTATCATAATAATAAATACACATTATACTTAAGGTGACTAATTGAGGGGTGCCTGCATGGCTAGGTCGGTTAAGTGTCCGACTTTGGCTCAAGTCATGATCTCATGATTCGTGAGTTTGAGCCCCAAGTCGGGCTCTGTGCTGACAGCTCGGAGCCTGGAGCCTGCTTCAGATTCTGTCTCTCTCTCTCTCTCTGCCCCTCACCTGCTTGTGCTGTCTCTGTCTCTCAAAAATAAATAAACGTTGAAAAAAATTTTAAAAATGAAGGTGACTAATTGATTTCCCACCTATAGAATACTTAAAGAGATTTTACTTCAATTGAAATCTAGGATGTATTCTCCAGTTTAGTGATTCTCAAATTGAATTTATTCCCTCCCACCCTCCCCTCCCCGCCCCCCCCCCCCTGCCGAAACGAGGCAATGTTTGGAGACATTTTTTATTGTTCCTACCAGGGAGGGGGCCTGGAAACCGAATTCTCTAGTTAACCATACTGTAACAGGATACTTCATCAGTTAGCCTAGTACTTCTCAACTGGTGGTGGTACCTCCTCCCACCCCAATCTCCAGAAATGTTTTAAAATGTGTAAATAACCTTGGTTGTTGAGATAACAAGAGAAGGGGAATATGGCCTAAGGTGGAAAGGGGTCAGGGGTGTCATTTGTCTTGTAACCTATGACATAGTCACACATAATGAAGTGTGGTCCTCGCCAGAACAGCAATAACGTGTTAATAGAGAAACACTAGTCTCATCACCAGATCAAGAGATCTGAGACTGCCACTTACACATCCCTGGTCCAGTCAGCTGTGGATCTGTACAGGATGATGCTAGTCTTTCGTTTGCATTTGTGCTTAGGGCTCCCTTGTGCTCTGGGACAATGGTTGGAGCAATTCTCCATGGAAGGATCTGTGGATATGTAAGACATCTTAGCATAACATAGCATACTGACAGAGATCGTATTTAAGTCCAGACTTCATGAATAAAGCTTTCACAAAATTTTGAAGCTTTCACAAAATTTTAGGCACCTGCCGTATTAGACGTCATATCAAGGTTTATATATATTTATATATATATATATATATATATATATATATATATATATATATCTGTTTTCTTGTTTGTAGTTTACTATATAGAACTACAGTATCAACAATGCATCATTTAAACCAGTACTTGAAGGGTGCTTAACTAACAAGTGAATCACTTATTTTGCAACACAGACCTTAAGAGCTGTTAGTGTGTGAAAGGCACTAATTATGACTGTTCTTTCCCCAAGAAGCTTTTAAAAAGCTTCAACTGTTTAACCCATATCAACATTAGGGTAGCGTATGTTACAGACAACTTTTCCTGGGTGACATTAATCCTAATTTCCAAGGGTATACATCAGTACTGCCTTTACTTGAAGAGAGAATAAGAATCTGTTGAATCTAGGGGGTCCTGTGACCCATCACTTAACGGAGAATTGTCCAAGCAGACTAAAGATGAGGTGAACCTTGGTACTAAACTATTGTCTCATCTCTCTTGAGAGAATCTTCATGCAAAATAGTTCACATGTGAGTACCTAAAGGAAAGAGGTGCCGTACCACAGAACTTATGCGAGCAGATTGGATGGCAGTGCATAAGTCTGCTTGCTAACATTCAAAGGTTTGGATGTCTAGAAGAATTTAGTCTGATTATTTGCCAACTAACATACCACCTGATCATGGGACTGTGGAGGAAGTGACGTGGAAGCCCCTCCAGCTCGCATAGATATCAACCGATTCCTGGGACGCCCGGGTGGCTCAGTCAGTTGAATGTTAGACTTGGGCTCAGGTCATGATCTTGCAGTTCTCAAGTTCGGGCCCCACATTGAGCTTGCTGCTGTCAGCACAAAGCCCACTTTGGATCCTCTGTCCCCCCCTCTCTGCCCCTGCCCTGCTTGTGTGTGTGCACGCTCTCTCTCTCTCTCTCTCTCTCTCTCTCAAAAATAAACATTAAAAAAAAAATCAACTGATTTGTACCACAAAGACCCTATCTAAAGCGCTTTACATTGGTATGAGTTTCTAGTACTCATTAGAGGCAAACTTTGGCAGTCATAGTTTTCTATATGTTTCATTTATTTGGTAACGTTCTTTACGGCGCCTACAAACGTGCCAGGCATTGTGCTTGCTCTTCTCCGTCTACTATCTAATTCAGTCCTACAAACAACAGAGAGACCTGGACAGCATTTACACTTTGTACAGATGAGGAAACACGTTAAGAAAGTAGAAGTAGTTTGTTTAAGTCACAGGCTGACTGACAGAGGTATCATTTAAGTGTAGCATTTCATGAATTAACAAAAAAAACCCAAAAAAAACCCACCGTTAATTTCTCAAAAGAAAAAAAGTGCTTACAAACTAATAGAACTCAAAGTCCGACACTATGCCTTATATGTGATTTGCATGTAATAGTTGGCTAATACACGCTTTAATACAATTTATCTTCTAAACTTATGTAAAGAAGGACTTGAGCACCTAGCTGGCTGTCGTGAATCAGGGCAGTTTTGCTTATAGGTAATTTTGTGGTTGGAAATCTTCATCATGGGGATAATCCTCAGAACTAGGGGTTTATAAGCTGAAATTTGAGGCACCAGTGTCCTAAGAGCACCTAGAGAAGGGCAAAGAGAGGCCATCAGGGCAAGATTTTGTGACCACTGGCCACCTCACTATAGCTTCAACTTGAGTATTTTTCTTCAGCTTCTGAAAAATACCAATGTATCAAACTACTCTATTTGGGAAAGGAAATTCCCAGCTTTAAAACAAATCAGAAGACATTCAGTTAGATGACTGATAATTTTACTTTAGGTGTATACAGTTTGGTGCTGCGTAAAAATTAACTGTCACAGGGGCACCTGGGTGGCTCAGTTGGTTAAGCTGAGGTTACGATCTCGGCTCAGGTTACGATCTCACGGTTCGTGAGTTCGAGTTCTGCGCTGGTGGTCCGGAGCCTGCTTGGAATTCCCTCTCCCTCCCTCTCTGCCCCTACCTTCCCACTCATGCTCGCTCGCTCTCTCTCTCTCTCGCTCTCTCTCAAAATAAATAAATAAACTTAAAAAAATGAAAAACAACTTACTGTCACAAAGAAATTCATCTATTTTGAGTGAGTTCAAGATAGAACTATCATAGAACAGTAACCTTAATTTATTTCACAGATAAAATTAATTTATTACATGCACACACACACTCACATCTTCACTCAAGATGTCTTCAGAGCACCTGTTGGAATAAAAATGTATACAAGCTTGACAGGCCTCAGAGGGAGAGAGAAAAGATGATGAAATAAAACTCTCAGGAGCCGAAGGAGAGACTTAAAAGTAGTGCTAGAGATTGGCCAGAATGTCAACTTATCCAGGAAGTGATTAGCACAGATATTATCATTTTCTTGGGGAAAGCTATACATCTGGCCAGTCCAAACTCCATAAATCACCAGTGTAACCGGAGTTGGGGATTCCATTAGCGCTTGATTTCAAGGAGGTTAGCATTTTAAAAAAACGTCGCTAAAATACTTCTGAAAAACAATCCTCTCTGAAGTGCATGTGTGTGTGTGTGTGTGTGTGTGTGTGTGTGTGTGTGTGTGTGCACATGGAGTCAAGCATTAAGAAAATGAACGCTGCCGCAATCCCGTGACAGCACATGTGGCAGAAAGATCACCAGAGTTGGCGGCTTTTGTTGCTAATGGCGGAGCACTTGGTTTTACCTGCGACAAGACTCTCTGACAGTTCTTTTGAACTAACTTCCACTGTTTCTCCCTCTGTCAGAAAAAGTCAGACTTGAAACCTTGCATACCATGCGGTGTGGAGGGAATCCCTAAATTAGAGAAATATGGGTGTTTTTTCCACCTCCCTTCCCCCAGGCAAGGTGCTTTATCCAGTACACAAAAAGACTTGACATTTCCTGTCTGTTCCACCCTTGTTGATATGTGTGCCCAAAATCTGCAGAGGTTTTCAGACTTTTAATTTGTTTAACAGCCTGACGCTAAAATTAAAAAAAGTATTTGGATATATTCTAACTGGCTAAAATGGAATCTATCTCTTATTTCCTCTTTCAGAAGAAGCTTAATATATTGCAGGAGGCAATTTATAATATGGGCTATTTTTAGTAATTTGTCAGCTATTGAAATGAGTTCCGTTTGGCTTGGTTTGACTCTATAAAAATAAGTTGTAATAGTGTCTGTAGAATCAAAATGGGGCCCTGTTCTTAAAATGCCCTTGGCACATACAGGTTTTTTTCGGGTCCCCAGGTTCTGTATGAAGCCGACAGAGAGTGAAGGATAGCAGGAAGCAGCAAAGAAAGGAGTTTGAGCAGGGGATAGAGAAAGGGAGAGGCATCAAAAATCAAATAAGGAATGCGTAGAATCTCCTTAGGATTTTCTAATATATTAAAAATTGTTATCATTCTGTTGTGAAAATTCTTTGCATTAATGTTTGCTAATTGGCCTTTTGAAGGGGTTCATTCTCTGATTTTGGTAAGTCCAATGGTCATTTTAGAAGTGTTATGTGTTGAAATTCAGAGAAGTAGACTTAGTGAAAAGAGAGAAAGCAAGAGGCTGGTATGTGAATTTGGATGGAAGTTATTTTGAATTTCCAGAAAATGTTTTTTTGGGTTATACCTGGTTTGTTTCTGTTAATTCATAAATAGTTCATAAGATTGAGAATGGTGTTCCATTTGTTTGTGATTTCAAAGCTTCAGAACCCACACTTGAAAATGAGAGAATTGTGACTCTATGGTTTACACTAAATAATTCCAATTCTTTAGCTACTTACGAGGTTGCATTTGATACTTTGATTTCATGTGTAGTAGTAATTTGTCAGCTATTGAAATTCATGTGTATACCAACATAAAAATGTCAAATGGAATCTTGGGATATTTACATACACAGATATGAACCACAGATGAGAAGGATTTCCAAGGGTGTGGATCTCTTGTAGAACTGGTTTTAATGAGGTGCAGATAGAAGTCTTGAGATTATATTTCATTCTGTTGCATTACTGTTAAGGAAATTTGCTATTATTACCATTTTTATAGTCTCCAAACACCAAATTTTTGAATAAAAATGCAGTGATCACTGCTCATTATTGTAGTTTACCTGAGTACCTCATCTTGCACACTCATATTAAGGGCCTTGTATACAATTATAAGGCATGTGGACATGATTTCTCCACACTTATTAGTACCCATTACAGAAACTGAGAACTCTATTGGGCATGTCGTTTTTTCTTTCTAAAAAAGAAAAGCACTACATAGGATCTGGGTGAACTTAAATTCACTGCGGGTTTGCTTTGACCTCTGGTTTTTCTAGAGCTATAACTCTGTACCCTTCTGTATGCAGCCCAAGTATTAGAGTGGCCCAATTTGGGATTTTGTTCAAAATGTAGCCTAGTAGTTAAGAGCACATGTGCCAAAGCCCAAAGATACGAACTTCAAACTTGGTTCTACATGTTAGAGCTGTGGACTTGCCAAGATCTTTGAGTGAATGGACATTATTAGAGATTATTATTTTTCATATTATACTTTATATTGTATAACTTGTATAAGTTAAAAGTTGTATTTTAGTAGTGTTTCTATTTTTAAAAGACCCTAAAATAGTTAGATATCAAAATCTTAATTTTAGGATGTGTCTATGTGGAAAAAGTGAATAAATGAATATGCACCTACTTAATTAATCTCCATTACTGATCTAGAAAATTCAGATTTAAACTCTCAAACAGCCATTTTTCCTTAGCTTTTGGAATTTGAGAGGAGGTGAATTATCAGTCAATGAAAACAGTTACTTATTGAGTATCCATTACAATCACCATGGTCTTTTACATACTGTGAGAGATAAATATGATAATCAAAGCATAGCAAAAGCTTCATTCTGTCACGAGGAATCACTTAGTGAATATAATGGAAGTGAACAAGAGTGCTTCCACAACTTACTCACCAAGTGAGAGTGGCCACAACTTACTCACCAAGATCTTTCCTCAAACTGGGTGAAGAGAGATGCTTTTTAGATCAGAAGCCTTGTGCACCACCACCAGACCTGCATACTTGGTGTCCTAGGTTGGTTCAATCCAGAAGTAGAGGCCACCCTGTTAGCTCAAGAATGGAGTTTTCAAGCTCTCAGCAGAAAGAAAATCAAGAATAAACTGTGACTGACTAGTTGGATCAGTACGAACACAGCTGCATCGTGATCTCCGTGATCATCTGTTTGGGAGAAAACAGTCAGCATCAGGGCTTTTCCCCAGTCATGCTACATCAAAACCCATTCATAAAACTGTCACTGTGAGATAGCAAGTGCTCTGTAAGTGGCCTGATGGTCCAGATATTGGGCATCTGAAGACAAGTAAGACCACTTGTTTCCTGAACCCTGAATATACTCGCATTTTGCATGCATTATTCTACAAATGGTCAAAATGTACACGGATTCATCCATACCTCCAGGCAGGTAATACATACCTACAAAATATATTACTTTCCAACTCCCTTAAGAACCGTTCATCATTGATGCTTAGTGAGCACCTTCCTTAAGGAAAACCTCAATGTGTCATGGGGACATTTATAGCTTGGCCAGTGTTTGATTGAAAAAATCTGCTTTTTGTCTGTTTCTTGAGTGATCCAGAATCATTTTCAGATAAGACTATCCATATCCAGGCTATAAACCATCTGCAGCACAGCTAGCTTTTAAAAATGACATGCAGTCATACTCCCCAGCTATTACCAAAGCATCCTAAACATTTTCTCAACATCTCAGACTTTTTTCCCTCTACTAGGCAGCTGCATGTTTGGAAAGTTCCCAGCATCAGTTGTGCCAGAGTTAAAAATCACCAACACCCACATAAGGATTTTTTTTCCTTCTTTATGAATTTGGCTTTAAATCTTTACCTTGATTTAGTGAGAAAATAAAATTGGGGCAATAGTCAATGTCTCATTTGTATATATTTGTATGAATTCCGTAACCTGGAGGATATCTCCAATCCAAGGAAATGTAACCATTAACCCACAGCTAAACAGTTTCCAAAGAAGTCTTTTCAAGGAATAGCTTTTAAATGCCCAAGGAGCTCAATCTAACGGCAGAGATATTTGAAATATACACAAACATACAAGGCTTTTAGATAAACACATTTTCAGGGAGCTTTTGATGAAAGTGATAAGTTACATTCTCTACAACTACACACACTGTATTTTATTACCCTTCAGTAGACACTTTATCAGCTATAAATGTTGGGTGGTTTAGGCTAGGAATCAACCCTGAGGGAAACAGTGGGAGGACTCTGGGACTCACAGTTCTATAGATCAACATAAACCTGAGACTCAATTTTATTTTCATTTATTAAAAAGGTCTGTGGTCCGCTTCTGCAATTTCAAATCCATTAGCTTCCTGCCCCCTTTAAGAAAAAAAAGAAGGTAACTGCAGATTTTATGGACTGATTGCTGATGGCTATGCTACTGCTCTATTGGTTTTGAGTGGAGAGTCCATTATAGATACATTATCCATAAACCATGTTTCCAGTGGAACCTGTAGCTTCCAATCTGACCGGGGAATGAGTGGAGTTGGCTTGGTCAAAGAGAGGCTGGGGAAAGGGTCAGGCCTCTTGGAAGCTAACGCAGGGTAGGCACCGGTGTAAGTTACAAACGTTCTTCCTACTTCCACATAATTATGTCTCAAATGTGCAGTGGTTGGATTTCGTTAACCAGCCACCAGATGAACTTGGAAATCATATCGACAGTAGATTAGAGTGGGAGTTTTCAACCTTTTTCCCTGCCATGTATGTTCAAACAATATATTTGTCTGTCTTTGAAACTCCCTGCTTCTTGGTGCTCGTATTCAGCAGCTGACTATGCCCATATGGTTTTTCCTAGTCTCAGGTATACTGTGTTTAAACCTTTTTCAACAAAGATGCAAAAACATTTTTAATGGCAATAAAACAAATGAAAATATGGTTTTCTATTTCCCTCCGTAACCCTAAATCTTTGATTTCCAAAAAGAAAACAAAAGTTAAATATGTCTTCTGTGTGATTGTTTGATTTTCCTTATTCCAATAACTTTTCTATCTGTGAAAGGAACAGAAGAATAATTAGAACAATACAACTGGCATTCATATAACATGAGACTTCTTTGGCAACAAGTCTCATTGATCTTTGAATTCTGTACCCTGCAGACTTTATGCTTGGCACACAGTAAATGACCAATGAATTTGTCAAACTGAGGTCGTTTTTTTTTTTTTAAGTGTAATTAATTGCATGAAACTAATATATTCATTCTTAAAATGGAAGGATATTTCTTTTCCATGATTAATGTAAAGGCAGTGTTGCTTAGGCAAAGACAATGAAGAATTTAATTCCTTTTTTTCTGGGGACTTTAATTTATGTGGTCCTTTTCAGTCCACTACCTACAGGTATTTCCCTCAATAGCCTGAAGTTTCTAATTGGATTTCCCAGTGTGCATCCAAGGGGTCTGTAGAGGGGTCTTATATACCTCTTCCAAAATATTTGGGTTTTATCTAAATGATGCAGTCAGAAGGCCTACTCTGACTTTTTTGCTGTTCTTTCTTTCTTTCTTTCTTTCTTTCTTTCTTTCTTTCTTTCTTTCTTTCTTTCTATGTTTATTCATTTTTGAGAAGCAGAGCACGAGCAGGGGAGGGACAGAGAAAGAGGGAGACACAGAATCCAAAGCAGGCTTCAGGCTCTGAGCTGTCAGCACAGAGCCCAGTGCAGGGCTCAAACTCATGAACTGTGAGATTAGGACCTGAGCCGAAGTCGGACGCCTAACCAACTGAGCCACCCAGGTGCTCCTACTCTATTTCTTAGAGCCTTTTGATTCACAGAAAAATTGAGAATAAGGTATAGAGATTTCTCACATAGTATCTGTCCCTACATATGAATGGCCTCCCCCATTATCAACCTCTCAGAGTGTCCCAAAGTGGTATATCTGTTACATTGATGAACCTATCTTGACACATCATAATCATCCAAAGTCATAGTTCACCTAGGATTCACTCTTAGTGTTGTACTTTCCATAGGTTTGGGCAAGTGTGTAAATAACATGTATCCATCATTATAGTATCATAGAGTATTTTACTACACTAAAAATCCTCTATGCCCTGTTTATTCCTACCCTGACTTAATAGCACATTGCATCCATTCATCAATTAATCCTGCCCACCAATCTGTCATTTCTGACATTTATTTTAATATTTTTGCTTTCTTGCAAATACAATCTAGGCTAAAGTCTTTTCTTCTGTTAATTGAGCTTCTTTGACAAACATTTAACTTTCCTCCCCTGCTTTCCTAATCTTTCTATTGCTTTTGATGTTTTACTAGGTGTATGACAAATTGTATAAAATGTTTAAATCAGACATTAACTTTAAAACTCTATGGTGTCAGCATTAGAATCATAATCATCAGCTAGGAGTCATGGCTATTCATTTTTTTAGAGCTTAAAAGACTGTGAATATGGAGCTCATCCCCCCTCCCCACCTCGTTCCATCCTTTTGGAAGTCCTGCCTTGATGGGACATTTTACTGTTTAGGACCTGTCTTCACAGAACTGTCCATCATCAGCCACAGTTGCCCCACCAGGAGCACAGGGTACCAGTTGGCAGGTCTGCTAACAGAAGCTGTTAACAAAGATCTGCTGACCCTGTGCTCTTTGAAGATGTTTTAAATTCCATCCTTTGATGCCCTTTGCCCTTTGACAGGAAGATCTCAGCCCCTCATCTCAAACCACTGGGCTGGAATAGACAACCCAATGACAGTGGAACTACTGCGTCTTGGCAGGAAATATGTTTTGAACTCACAATTTAAAAATTTTAAGAATTCATAAAAGCATCATTCTCTCCACCCATGCCAAATTCCCAGAATGCACTCTGCTCCCTGCTCCTCTTTCGACTTGTCTAAAGAAGTTCCAGATATGGCTTTTCCAGCCATGGACTAGAACAAACTGGGAAAGGTTCAAACAGGTGAGAGTAGCTGTGAAGAGTACTTTTTATTCAGCACCCACAACTCTAATGTAGTAAGTAGGATTAAGAAAAACAGTAGAGAATTTTCAAAATGGGAGGCCCCAGAACCATTATTGTCTGTCGTCACGTTAGCCCTCAATAAGACCACAAAACCAGACAGTAAAAACTGGGAGCCTGTGGTTCTCTCCTAACCAAGGGAGACGAGAAAACAGAGAGGGAGCGGCTATGTTTTCTTTTTACTTTTTTAGGGAACTCCTCATGAAGTCAGCCTTTCCCTGCTCAGCCCTGGTCTGACCACTGCACAGCGGTTGTTCTGTCTTTTCTAGGTACTGTGTGCTTTGTCACGGACACCATATGCTTACTGTGGTTAAACCTTCTTTGCCAGTCCCCTCCCACCCTCCTAGAAGAAGAGTCATTTCTGGGAGGAGAGAGAGAGAGAGAGAGAGAGAGAGAGAGAGAGAGAGAGAGTCCTTTCTGTTGCCAGTGCCTATGCTGACCCCATTTAAGCACACACTGTGTGTGACTCCTACATATAAAGTCTCAGTTTCCAAGACTGTGATTAGCATCACGCATCCTCATTATACTTTTATTTTAAGGGAGCACTTCTTGTGAAAATAAAATGGCAAAGAAGATTCTCACGTTATCACCATCGTTGGAAATAGCTTTTGCACAAAGGCAGAATCTGAAGTTTAAAGCAGCAGTGCTTTAAAGCAGTGGTGGAGTGTCTTTAGCCCAGAGCTCAGGCTGCTCTGAGTGAACAGAAGCAAAGCCGATCCAAACAGGCAAAGAATTACAGAGGTAGGCATGGCCTTAGACACTCTCTTCCAGCCACGTCACTTAACACGTAAAGGAACTGTGTCTCAGTGAGGTGCACTGACTTGCTGATGAATAGCAGCACAGCAGGCACAACTCGGCCTCTTGATTCCCGTCTGTCAAGAGCTTCTTCTAATACACAACCTCAGTAATTCTCAGCAAATTGTCTTGAAGGGGGATGAGGGACGCCCTGGATCGTTGACATAGACGTGACCGATTTTCTCAATAGCATCAAATTCCCAGTGATATTTTCCTTAACTTAATATAAAAATTAGTCTGATTACGCACAGATCAATCTCACTCAAGTGAGAGAGAGCCCAGATGCATGTCCAGCGGTGGGAGAACAGCAATTTGGAGATGGGGATATCGCTGTATACGATCCACAGGGTGGATAATCTCTCTGCTTTCATTGGAGTATGGTTTTATCAATTTTTCAGTTCCCTCCTCTTGTGGGGTGATTGGTTTTCACTGAGGAAACATGAACATTTTTTAGAAATTAAAAAAAAAACCACCCCACAAAGTGTAGATTAAAATGCAAATGAGGAGCAAATGAGAGAAATAGATCTAGGCACCCCAGCTCAGCCTCCTTCGTGGTTCCCTGGCAATGCTGCTGCCATCGTCATTGCTTAGCACATAATTAGCCTTGATATTGGAAGCCCACGTTTGTAGATCTCACTTACCACATTTCCTGTATATTACTAAACATTTCAAACCGAGACAGAGAGAAAGCAGGAGAAAGTGATTTCCACTGGCAAAAAAGGCTCACATTTCTTCTGTCTTGTAAAACAAAAGAGGAAAAATAATGGTAAATTACTCACATGGTGACTTCTTTTCTTAAACTTTCCCCCACTCCTTCCTCATCCTATTTTAAATAAAACCTGATGATGCAAAAGACCATTTGCCTTCTGACTGTGCAGTCCATCAGCTTGCAATGGAAATGTTTTCTTATTTTTATTTTATTTTTTTAAAATGACTACATATTAAAAGTGAGCCAGTCTTTGCCAGCTTTGGATAAAAGGCTATTTATTTTCAACCAATTTGATAGCTGCAGTTTTCAGTAATTGAATTTTCTGTGGTCAGAAAAGCAGTAATCTTAGAAACCAAATAAATATTTTTTAATAAAATGGAACACTGAGAAACCCTATAATAATGTCAAAAATGTAGCCACTTATGGATGGATAAATATTTTAAGAAATTTACATTTCACCCAAAGCTTTATGCAGCTAGCTTCCCTGGAGATTTTGAAGAGCGTAACGTTTTGCTCTGGGAACGGAACAATGTGGTGCTCAGATGAAATATACATGCCCTATAGAAACCTTGCTGGTTGTTAATGTCTCAAAAGCTGGTAGCTTTATCAGTGCCTCTAGCAAACAGTCTACACCAGGGTTTCTCTGTCTTGGGACTGCAGATATTTGGGACCAGATGATTCTTTGTTGTGAGGGGCTACTCTGTTCGCTGTAGGATGCTTAGCAGCTTCTCTGACCTTTACCCAGTTAGTTAGTTAGTTAGTTAGTTAGTTAGTTAGTTAGACCTTTACCCTTTACTAGTTATTAGCACCCATCCACCCTGTGGTGACAGCTAAAAATGGGTCCAGACATTGCCAGCTATCTCCTGGTCTGAGGTGCAAAATCAGCAGCGGTTGTGAACCATTCATCTAGTGAAGGACTCAAGTAAATATGATACATATTTTGGTGAATCTCATGTGTGTGGAATGTTGGTTCCTTTCACTAGTTTATCATTTAATGACTTGTATTATTCCAAGTGTGAACAAAAGTCCTTCGCAAGATCTGTGGAGACCTATGCAGTAGAAAGCATTTAAATAGATGACAAGCTTGAGTTGAGAGAGGAAGTATAGTTCAGAGAGTTTTATGTTTTGATGTAATATTACTTTTCTTGGAAGCATTCAGGTTCTTATCTTGACTCCACCATCACTCTGTGATAGACTTTAGGCAGTTACTGATTAGACAATTACCTTTATTGTGTTTCTTTTTTTTTCCACAATACTATAGAGACGGTATAATAATGTTCAAATTTCTCACTACCTGTATTATATTGTGTTGAATCACTAGTGAGATTCAGTGTTTATATATAAACTGAATTATTTCTTAGAATTTTTGTTTCAAAAATATAAAACTTAGGATATTTTGGCGTCAATTTTTTTTAATGTTTATTTATTTTGAGAGAGACAGAGAACGTGGGGGGAGGGGGGGGCAGAGAGCGAGGGTGAGAGAATCCCAAGCAGGCTCCGTGCTGTCAGTGCAGAGCCTGATGCAAGGTTTGATCTCACAAAGTGTGAGATCATGACCTGAGATGAAATCAAGAGTCAGATGCTTGGGGCACCTGGGTGGCTCAGTCGGTTAAGCATCTGACTTCGGCTCAGGTCATGATCTCGCAGTTTGTGTTTGAGCCTGGCATCGGGCTTTGAGCTGACAACTCGGAGCCTGGAGCCTGCTTTGGATTCTGTCTCCCACTCTCTCTGCCCCTCCCCTGCTCATGCTCTGTCTCTCTCTGTCTCAAAAATAAATAAATATTAAAAAAAAAAAAAAAAAGACAAAAAGAGTCAGATGCTTAACCAACTGAGCCACCCAGGCGCCCCAGCATCAAATTTTTTATCTCCCAGTTTCTACTCAGGATTTTTCCTAACTCACTAAAAGTAGATTTTGTGTCATATGTCCTTTTAAAAATTGGACTGGAAGAAGAAAAGCAGATCGTTAAGTTGAGATTGGAATGGAAGGTCAAAGAGAAGTTGGTGACACACAATTTTTTTCTCTTGTCTGCTAAATAAGAATGGGCAGAATGTAGTAAATGTTGTAAGAATACTCTACATTCATTGGGCTCCATGTTGTGATTGAAGTTTCACATGAACACAAGTCAAAGACCAAGATATTAAATTATTAGCCTTGGTTCACGAAGAAAGCAAAAAATTCCTCCAGAAATACATCACAAGACTAAGAGGCACCATAAAAACCACTAGATAGACCCCTTTCTGATGATGTGAAGGCAGGCCATAGCAATTCTCAACTACTTTCTGAGGCAGTAGGAATGATGCTAATAAGATGATAATATCAGGATTAAAACCAAATAAAAAAGCCTAGCACAAGCCAATGAGTGGATTATATTGCAGTTACCGATATTTCCAATTACATTTAGCCATGTTCTTGTCCATTACTACACATTTGGCTAGATCCATAAGCCAACAGTGGCAATGGCTCACCTTGGTGAGTGTGTTTTTAATCTTTAATGGAATATAACATGCAGTATTAATTTAAAATTCAGTGAATACATAAGCACGGCATAGACTGAATTTCAAGGTCAGAATTTTAAATGTATAGATTTTTCCCTAACCGTTGCTTCCTTGGTGTTTTTAGGAACTTTCCTGGGGGCAGTGGGCACAGTTTTGAAATAATTCCTAATGTATACATTTGTTGAGAGGAAGGGAAAGGAACAGTCACATTTCGATGAGTGGATCCAGATCCGTCTGTTGGCCTGGAAATTTTTTTTTTTTTTTTATCCTTCTGCATATGCATATGTTTTCCCTGATTTGATCCATTATTCAGTTAGATTAGTCCCGGTTTAATAATAACGGCCTCCCTCTAGCCTATCCCTTTAATGTTAGTGAAAACGAAAACCCAGGTGGTTTTCAACATGACACTAGGTGGAAATCAGTTATGAAATTACCTGTTTATTAATGATGTGTCAGGAGACTGACATGCTAACGGCGGGCACCGGCTGGAGTCGTGCTAATGTAGAAATAACAAGACCATATTATGTGCAATATGTATTCTATAGAACTATAACTTTCATTCCCTGGGGACACCGCTGAAATCCAGATGTTTTATCTCAAGATTTTAATCCCAGAGAGTGAAGATTTTAAAGTGAAATCAAGCACCCTCGAAGTCACTGTTTGGCCACACTTCCTCGCTGGGGGACCCATGTGAGCAAACATTTAGTACCAGATGTGCAAAGGATTAGTGTCATATCAGTTAATTAGCCAGACAGGGGAAAAAGTCATTTTGCAATTGCAAAAGTGGGTTTAAAGCATAGCTTTAAAATGCATGTTGAAAACTGGTCTATTGATTAGTGTCAATGACATTTTCAAGGTTTGGTAGCTATGGAGCAAAATAAGAGCTGATCTAAATTGGGGAGAAACGAGTAATTTTATTTAAAATAAGGAATTTTTACAGGAAGGTTTTACATTTTTATCATAAAGAGATCTGGCCACAACACTATAAAATAGTATACTGTATAGATTCATACAGGCTCCTTTTTTTTTTTTTTTTTTTTTTTTTTTTTTTTTTAAAGCAGGCAAAAATGTGCTATAAAGTTGATATTAGTACCAGGTAAAATAAACCAACGACCCTCACTACTTGGGTGGGGAGAGGACTTTCTTTTTCTTTTTCCCTTAGAGTGTTTTAGAAAGTAACTCACACAACAGATGGAGTGGGGAAATAGCAATGATCTGACGATTCTGTATTACCCACTATGTATCAAGCAAGTGAATAATTTTTACAAAAATACACCCTTGAACACGATATATCCCGGTAGCTGCATTTGTACCTTCGCGCACGTTACACTGCATTTTTCTAACACCCTGTTTTAATACGAGTCTGTTATCTCCCAGAGTCCTCTCTCATCCTAGAGGCCAGTCCAAGTGGAGTATATGTAACAGCCAGCAACTTTGGGTCTGAATGTGGAAAGTAACCTGAAGCCACAAATGTCTTTAAGTCAAATAACTTCTGGATGCTAAGTATCCACGCTCTAATACAAAATGGCAAGAGAATTAAGAACACATCAGTGTGCTTTTACAAAAGAGAGGAAAAATATTACCTTTTTTACTCCTTTGGACTTCAAATTGCATTTTGGCAATTTCCCTGCACTTAGGAAACCTTCCCCATTGCACAAAATAGTGGCGCTGAATGCTTAACTGGTGGGAGGGTCTGACGGGATGGAGGAGATTTGGCCAGGGTAGATAATCTGTCTGTGTAATTAGTGAAGCACATTGGCTTTTGTGCTAGGAAAATCAGGCAGTGGAATCACCCATTGCTGATCCCCTGGAATTTAATTTCTAAAGAGGTAATGAGGTGGTGAAGGAAGCTTCAGATTTCAGCACTGGTATCACCTTCTCTGTCTTTCCCTACCCCTTTATGTGCTGATATCCTACTTCTGTGCTTTCCTGAGATTGTTTTTTTTTACCCCTCCATCCTTATCATATTATACTATTTAGCTATTCGCCCCTCTAGGCGGCTCTTTGGATCTTGATTTCTTATGGTTCTACCGTTGAGCCAAGTTCCAGGCCCTTAAATCAATGTTGAGTATGTATTAAACACTGAACAGTTTACAGTCGTTTGTCATTTGCATTTCATTTTCTTGTGCGTTTTCTTATTTGATGTTTTCAGCAACTTTGGAGGTAGGCATAATGAATGTCAATAACCCCTACTTTACAGAGAGTCAAATAATGAAACTTGCTTAATAGCACAAATAAATAGGAAGAACAGGAGGATTGGAACTAAAACCCTTCAATTCAGCCCTGTGTTCTTTCCACTGTACTAAACTGATACACTGCTTTGTGAGCAGGAAACACAATACCTCAGCTACCAGAGACAGTAGGAAATGTCAACTGGTTAGGTGCCACAATGAAAACAAAACCATAATCTTGGAATTTAAAAGCCTAGTTTTTGAAAAGAAAGGGCATCTCTTTGTAAACAAATGTTTTGATTATTAAAGCCAGCTTCTCATCTCAGAAATACTTTTTCAATTTAGGCCCAATTTAATGAGAACCCCAGGATTGATAAGCCCTCAAAAAAGAAAAAAAAAATCAAGTTTCAAAGGAGCAGTTGGGATTTGGAATATTTGTTGGAGCCTAAGGGATGTATAAAATCTACATGGTTATTTACATAAATTTCTTATAATTTCTATCACAAATATACTCTTGCTGTTTTCCCAAATCTTTATTTAATAATGATTATAATAAAATTAAGTTTATCTTCGCTGCCTTGCTCTTTGGTGCCAAGCAGCCAAAGTCAGCAATCCCCCCCCCCCCCTTTTTTTCCTTTTCAATAAAAGTCCCAGAATAGAAATAACATGTGACTGTGTGAGCTTATATTCAGGGTGGTTCAAAAGCACCAAGTCCCAAATGGAAATAAAACGTGGATAATTATGAGCAGACTTGAGTTATTCTTTTAGTTAAGGTAAGCAATGGCGTCTTCTGGTGTCCCCTAATTTACAGGGATTTGAAATCCCACAAGAGTTAGGGATTATCCCAGGGTGCTATCTTCTTTCATAGTTCGTTTCAAGGAGAGATTTGTTCCCCCTAGAAATGCCAGATTTAGAAATCCAAAGGCTAGAAGAGCTTATAGGAGTAATTTTGTCCAAGGAGTGCTTTGTGACAGTTTCATGCCTGGGATCGGTGAGAGGAGGGCCCTAGGCAAACACCGTAAAATGAGGGAATTTAGCATCCAGTGTCCTATAATGAAATAAAACTTCCTGGATATAGTACCTGCTTTTATTAGCTAAAGAATTTGCTGTATTCGTGGAATGCATGTTCACTTGTATTTTCTCTATCATAGATGCCCAGGTAGAACATGATTCAATTAACCTGATAAAACTAAAAACAAAACTGAAAACAACAGCAGCAGAAGTTCCTAATTTTTCCACTCTATTCTCCCCAGTGCAATCCATCTCTAAGTTCTTTTGGCTATATGTATATGAATACACACACACACACACACACACACACACACACACACACACACACAATTGAATATATTCACACACACAAATGAATATATTCAGTTGTGTGTGTGTGTGTGTGTGTGTGTGTGTACTCAACCCCGTTTCTGATCTAGTCACTAAATGCTAGAGGATGAGATTCATTAATTAGCTTAGACAAATCAGGGCCTATCCCTGAAATGAGACTAAGACTAAGTCCATCCAAATCAGATGGACTGAGTGTTCGAGGATGGAATGGGAATGTTTTTCTCAAGAAATAGTGGGATAAGGTAAGCGGATGCTGAACTTCGACAGGAAACCTGTCTGCTCTTATCATTTGCCCTAGTCTATTTTGGATTACCACTGGTGGTTTATGTTCTTTCCTCTCCTTTGAGACCATAAGCTTTCTCTGGTTAGGATCCAGCCTATTCGTATTTGGATCCTATAACAGCTGTCCCAGAAGCTCTAGCATTTTCGTGAAGTATGTGTCCAGTTGAATCATAAATGCTGGGAAGGGATGGTCCAAGCACGTGGGCCCTAGCTCATCTGGGCTTCTGTCTAAAGTACCTGTGCATCTGGGCTTTTTGACTTGAGCTTGTGAAGGAGTATCTTACTGTGTTTTTCTAGTATGATTCTCGGTATGTCTTTCCACCTTGCATTTCTCAGAGCCAAGACTGCCTGACCAAGAAACTTTTAAGCATGGCTACATCAGCAAAAGTCACATCGAGGCGGCAGCTTCCTGCTGAGTAAGGTGGGGGAGAAATGGCAGAGTAGGAATCCCTGCTAACCAGCCCTTTGGTGTGCAGGGAAGACGGTGTTGACACCATGACAGCCTATCAAAAACATCCAGAGTCCGGCCAGAAACTCTTTGATTTGGGTTCGGAAGACTCAAACACAGCTGGTTGGGATTTCCTTGTCGGTGTTTTATCCATCCCAGTTGCTATTGGAAACAGTTTGCAATTCATTTGAGGATTCTTTACATATGCCCTGAAGTATATGCGGCATTTAATTGAAAAACCACCAAATAAAGACTTCCGGGCCGTGTAAAGGGGCCGCCTTTGGTGCCAACACTGAACCGTATGCCTCCGTGGCTTTGCCGCAAGTGGATTTGGAGACACGGACGTTCCCGTTATTGAAAAGTTCTCTTTGCCACCATTTCAGAAGACGTGCTTTGGGCCTCTGCTGGCCCCACTTGGAGTTGTAGGGGCAGAGAGCTTCCACTCCAGTATTGTCTCCAATAAGCCACCAGTTTAGGAGACAAACTCACTTCTAGCATCAGGAAGAGCAGGAGTTGAGGGCAGAAGAGTCTCTTCCCCCTGTTTAAAAGAAATAGCTGAAGAACGAAAGGAAGAATGGAAAGAAGGAGAAAGGGTGTGAGGGAGGAAGGAAGCAAGAAAATGTCTTTGATTCCTGAAAATGTGTTCACATTTATCAAGTCACATGATGGGAAGGGGTGTCCCCAAATGTATTTAAAAGGTGATTTCAATGTTTGACTCTTTATTTCAACACTTGTATTAGAAGCCTCTCTAACTCTCCTTCCACGTACACTTCCACAAAAAATTTTTAGAAAGAAAAATCTTCCTTTCAAAAGCAGATGTCTTCACCGCTCCTGGATGGATGATCCCAAAGGACACTCTTGACCGTGTTGGTCTGTGGGAACACTTCTGTAAGCTGGGACAGATTATAAACAGAGGTAGTGAATACATGTAAGATGACAAAGGACAGTCCCCTGTCTCTCCCCAAATGTAGGGCTTGCTTTTATGGACAAAAACTGTCTGTATCATGGTAAGGAGAGGGGGTGGGGGTGGGGGAAGAGGCTGTAAAAAAACTAGCAAAGGGAAAAAAAAATTGGGGAGCCAGCCTGGCACCAAAAATATAATTTAGTGTGCAGGTATTTGATTTGATAGAAAACCTGCATTGATTTTAAAAAAATAGGTTCTTGACAAGGTCGTAATTCATTGAGAGAGGCCAAGCCCGCGGCTTAAGTTTGACATCCCCCTCCAACCTAAACCATAACTGGTTTTAGGTGATCCCCTGTGAGGGTAGCGTGTTGCAGCTGGCAAAAAAATAAACACTCCTGAGCCCTGTGCTAACAGATTTTTTTTTTCTTTTTTTTCTTTTTTCTTTTCTTTTCTTTTTTTTTTCTTTTTCTTTTTTTTTGATTTATGCCATGAGCTAAGGAAAACAGTTACATATTTTTGAGTCCTGGTTTTATTTGGCCTTTGCAAGCCTGCAGGATTGGTGTCCTGCTGAGGGAGAGGGACCCTGCAGAAACTGTAGCAGGCAGGAACAGACCAGGCTGCTGGAAAAGGTGGGAAAGGCAGGGGACAAGGACAGGCAGGAGGGTGGGGTATGAAGTCGCTACAACTTTTGATTCTCCAGGCATCTCCTCCAGCAGGATCCCCTCCCTTTTCTTTCTCCTTCAAGGCCATTCAAATCTCAGCTCAGAAGGCAGATTCTTTCAGGGTTTAATACTTGCAAAGGATTAGCTGTCCATATTTTCCCAAGCAGCATCAATATTTTTGTAGAGTCTGATAAACAAACAAACAAACAAACAAACAAACAAATAAAACTGGGCCCTAGTGGAGAGCTTCCCTAGTTACTTTTCTGGGGAAGTGTCTTCGTAGCCCAGACTCGTCCAGGCGAACTGTGCCAGGGAAAGGCAATGTCTTGCTGTCTTCTGGCTGATACATGACATGCTTGGTCCTCATTTTGCATAGAATGAGCTTGTAGGGAGTTTAGAAGCTCAGTGATGTTATGTTGCTCAAGGTCACCCAACTCCTGGGTGACAGTCAGGTCCAGGGCTTGGATCCTGGTTGTCTAATCCAGTGGGCTTCATACTCTACCACATGCCCCGCCCTCATTTAAAGAATTAAATGCAATTAATTAAATGCAGTGAGGCATTTTGGATTGGAGCCTTGGATTGGATCCTGGGACAACAAGAGGACATGAGTGGAAGAACTGGTGAAATCCAAATAAAGACTTAAGATTAATTAATAGTACTGTACCAATGTTAGTTTCTTGGTTTGGGCAAATTTCATAGCAATGTAATATAATAATAACTAAGGAATCTGGGTAAAATCGCTTGGCACTGTATCTTCAGCTTTTCTATAAATCTAGAATTACTCCAGTGTAAAACCTAACTGTCTGAAAGAAGCAATTACAGAAAAACAAAGGTGTTTTTACTTTTATTTTTTCACTTTTTATTTTTACTTTTATTTTTACTTTAATTCGAGTTTGTGAGTAGAATGCCTCCCCAAAATGCATTCCACTCAGATCACCCAGCATGCCACTTATTCCCAGCAGCTGAAATGGTCTTGCTTCTCCCAGGTATAGACTGGGAGGTAAAACTGGGGATTTTGACGGCACTGCAGGGTTTTTCAGCGGGCTGATGGGTAGGTGTACTGCTTGCTTTATGAGCTTCAGCAGGGTCATCTTTAGAGAAGAAGATTTGTGTTGTAACTAAGTTCACATTTACAGATGGGGAAGTTGGGGACTTGCGTGCATCTCTTTATTTCTTGCAGACGTAGAGGATTAGCAGTTATTAGCCTTGAGTGAATCCTATCTTAACCCCGATGTTTTTGGAAAAAAAACATAAATAAGATATTTCCCCAGGAGCGGACAGCCCAGCTTTTGAGAGTCGGCCATAGTCATGGCTTACCACTCAGGCACTTGCCAGAACCTCTAAATTACTTACATTATTACATCACCCCACTTTGTGTATGTACTTGTCGCGTGGCATAAATATACCCTCTCTAGCCCGCTTCTTTAATCTGTTCTATCCACAGTATCTATCACTAAAAAAAAAAAAAAAAAAAAAAAAAAAAAATGACTTCATGATGACAAATTGTTCCATATTAACGTGCAGAATTATTTGAATCACATTCAGTCTCCATGACAATATGAAAATATAAATGTCTGGTGCACAGAAACAAACAAAAACGTGTCACAGTGGTATAAAAAAATGAAATTAATTCACTACTTAAACCAGTTTTGTTTTTACCGCTTTGTTATCGTAAGTGCATGATGCAACTGTACTGCCTTTTAAAACAGACAGAAAAATGGGTATTTTTTTCCATCGTATTTGCCTCCTTCTCAGACACAACCACTGATTCACCAGTCGCTGGACAGGCAGCAGCAGCAGCGGCAGCAAAGCGAACTTGAGTATAATAAAATTCTGGTGTAACAGTGTGTTGAATGTTTACTTTGGCTCTGCTGCCCTCTCAAATCCCCCTTTTCAAGTAATATTTTAAAATGTGGAAAGACATTAAAATGGAGATAAATTCAAGGCTCTCTCTGAAAGCGAGCGTCTCTTGTGCCGAGTATTCCGAGTTTTGCCCTCTTTGCTGCATTCAAATTCCCTTCATTCTGATAATTATTATGACATGAAAATTCAAGTCACTGCCTGTCTTTTGGCAACTAGCAATTTTACTCCGAAATAAAGGAGAAAATGGGGTCAGCTAGGTTTTTACAACTACTCCTGTTTCATCACTGACATTTATAAGTGGTCCTAAGGAAAACATGGAGTTCATTGGACTTTACCATTGCTGCTTCACAGGAGTGGAATAATGAAGAGGTCTGGAGTCCAGCAATGATGTGAATGAAGTCCCAGACTGCTTGTTACTACTTGTATTACTGGAGCAAATCACGCAGCCTTCCTCATTCTCCGTTTCTTGATGCGTAAAATGGGGATAGTAGGGGCACTGATTCGGTAGTAGAAATGAATTGGATAATGCATAAAAGCACCCAGCTTAGAGGCCAACAGACAGCATGAGCTCAAGTGAGTTCATCATGATGGTTGTTAATATCATTATGATTGGTGACTCCTTATTTTTTTCAAAGCCATACGGACTGCATGCCAGTTGAAGTTGTCCAGTAGATAATAAAATCAAGTGCCTACTCTCATGGAGTTTATATTCTAGAGGTGAAGGTGGACCAATAAGCAAATGAGTAAATATATAATTTTTCAGGTAGTAGGCACGATAAAGAAAATAAGCAAGGGCAAGGGGCTCCAGGGTAAAGGGTGCTATTTTAGGTAGGGTGGCCAGGGAAGCCCTCTCTGAGGAGGTGACCGTTGAGTACAACCTGACTGAAGGGATGGACGTTGAACAAGGTGGACTCTGGAGTGGATTAGACCAAGCAGAGGGAGCAGTGTATGTCAAAGCCCTCCGGGGAGTGCTGTTGGCACGTTTGTGGAATATCAAAGGATGCCCTCTCCCCGAAACACCCCTGCACACCTAGGGCTGGGAAAGCAGAAAGAGATAAAGCCAAAGAGGGAGGAGCAAGCTGACCTGGTGAGGTCTAGCAAAGGCTTTGACCATATTGTGAGTTGGATGGAAAGAAGTCATCTGAGGGTTTGAGCGCTGCAGTGATACATCCTGTTGCATTTTCAAAGTTTACATCTGTGCAGAGGATAGACGAGTGGGGAGAAAGAGGGAGAAGAATCTTTGACATTAGTCTAGGAGACGTGATCTTGACTCTGTCTAGGGGTCGGTGGAGGAGTTGGTGAGAAGTGATTTTTTTTTTTTTTTTTTAATGTAGACACAACAGGTTTTGTTTGTGAACTGGGTGCTGAGACTTCTGCCTATCTGCATTATTTCTATTCCCATATCCAACCTCAGTCAAGGAAGATTTTTAGATGTCACAAGATAATCTTATGTTTTCCTGTAACTCCCGACAGTTAAAAGCACAGGTTATGTTCCTTCTGGAGTGTGGGCCTTATGAATAGTGGGGAGAAAGATGTTACACATCCGTGAATGCCAAGTTTGGGTGCCTCCTTTGCCTTGTAGTAACACAGTGACCTTGGTGAATTAGATGAGGGTAGTAGTGGATGCCATCTAAACAAATAGCACTTTGTCTTCACCAGGCACTCTTCTAAGTATTTTTTCTTGTATTAACTTTTTTTTTTAAATTTTTTTTTAACATTTATTTATTTTTGAGACAGAGAGAGACAGAGCATGAACGGGGGGGGAGGGTCAGAGAGAGAGGGAGACACAGAATCTGAAACAGGCCCCGGGCTCTGAGCTGTCAGCACAGAGCCCGACGCGGGGCTCGAACTCACGGAGTGCGAGATCACGACCTGAGCCGAAGTGGGACGCTTAACCGACTGAGCCACCCAGGCGCCCCACTTGTATTAACTTTTACTAGATTTCATTCTGAGTCTCACAACACGATGAGGTAAGTCCTAAATAAGTTATCTCCATATTACAGATATAGAAACTGAGGTACAGGGAGGTTACATGATGGGCCCAGTGTCTCACAGTTAAACAGCCGAAGAGCTGTGATTTGTATGTGACTGTCTCTAGCCTTCACAGTCGTAGTGATTTGCTTTACTGCCCCTCACCCCACATAATTCCCTTCAAAGAGTATAATGAACACTCACGCACACAAATGAAAAATTGCACAGTATGCTAAATACCAGGAAGGAAAAAGTGTGGAGGCCTAGGAAATGCAAGGGCAGGGAAGAGCATGAAGAACGTACATAACCAGACCAGATAGTGCCGTTCCAGGGAGCTGAACTCAGATCTGATACATCAGGAGATTCCAGCTGCTCCCAGAGTGGAGGAGTGAATGCATATGACAGGCGTTGACTCACAAAGAATGTGTGGCGTGTTTGGAAAACCAGAAAGACAACAGTGTGGCTGGGCCGAGTGAGCCATGGGAGATGTGCAGGTAAAGAGTCTGAAAATAAGTGGGGAAGATTAGGCAAGAGGCTGTGTATGGGATAATAGACATCTTTATTGTCCAGAGGGGGGCACTTTCAAGAGTGAGGACACCTGTCAGGACACCCCTTCACCAGCTGGCACTGTCTCAGGGGAACTAGGACGTGTGCCCACTTTACTTGAACTGTAGTGGAAAGTCACGACTGGGTTTCCTATTTTCAAGAAGTTATCCTGTATATACCCAACAGGAATTCATGTATTTGTACACCAAAAGACGTGTACCAGAATGTATACAGCAGCACTATTCATAATAGTCCCAATCTGAAGGCTCCCAAAATGCTCTGGAGAGTAGAGTGGTTGCCCACTTTCTGGCGCATTCTTGCAATGGATTACTCTACAGCAGCGAGAGCAAACAAATGATACCTGTCATAATATGGATGAATCTCAAAACTACAATATGCAAGCAAAAAAAGTCAGTCACAAAAGATACTTTCTGTATAATACCATGTTTGCAATATATAAATGCACAAAATCTTCCATGATAATTCATGTCAGAAAAATGAGTATTTTTAGGGAAGGCCATCACTGGAATCGTGTTACTATACTAACATTTTTTTAATGTTTATTTATTTTTGAGAGAGAGACAGAGGGAAAGGGAGAGACAGAGAGGGAGACAGAGGATCTAAAGGAGGCTCCGTGTTGACAGCAGAGAGCCTGATGTGGGGCTCAAACTCACTAACTTTTGATCTGGATGTTAGTTACATGGGAGGGTTTAGTTTGTGAAAATTCTGAGTTGTTCACTTATGATATATGCACTGTTTTCTATTTTACTTAAAATAGGCAAGCTTCCTACTATGCAGAGAATAAGGTGAAAGAGATCAAGGTCCCAGGATTTACTAATTTATTGTGACTTCTTTCCAAGATGTATACTTGATATACAGTAACCTTGCTTTGCAAACACAATTCGTTCTGGAAACACGCTTGTAATCCAAAGCGCTTGTATAGCAAGGCAAATTTCCCATGAGACATAATGGAAACTCAGATGATTTGTTCCACAACCCAAAAATATTCACATAAAAAATGATTACAATACTGTAATATAATACAAAATAACAAAGAAAATACAAAATATAAACAAAAATAAATTAACCTGCACTTACCTTTGAAAACCTTCCTGGCTGGTGTGAAGGAGACCAGAGAGAGGAGGGTTATTGTGTAGGACAATTTTCACTAACACTGACAGAATCACTGCTGTCTATTGGCTCAGTGGAATCTTTTTCTTTTCGTGCCTCTTTAAAAAGGAGCCTATCCAATGACCTAGAATGAAGCAAAGCCTTCCTAAGCTCACTCTTGTATGGAAAGACAAAGGACTGTCCATAGGCGCTTTGAAGTGACAAAAATACACTAGTGCCAGCTGTGGGCATGCGTCCAGCATTCTGAAAAATCACGGATTTCTGCCAAACACCGAGGCCTGAGACCGAGCATTTGAGCATGGGAGACAATCCCCCACAATCCCCCAGAGAGAGAGAGAGAGAGAGAGAGAGAGAGAGGGAGGGAATGAAAGAGAAGAACCATTGGCTCATTTGTGATCATGTGACATTTAGCATCATGTACCACTCGTATTATAAGGCAATGTTCCTTTATCAAGTTAAAATTTATTAGAAATGTTTGCTAGCCTTGGGGCACCTGGGTGGGTCAGTCAGTTGAGCATCCAACTTCGGCTCAGGTCATGATCTCACAGTCGGTGAGTTCGAGCCCCGAGTTGGGCTCTGTGCTGACAGCTCGGAGCCTGGAGCCTGCTTCGGATTCCATGTCTCCCTCTCTCTCTGCCCCACCGCTGCTTGTGCTCTCTCTCCCTTAAAAGATAAACATTAAAAAATTTTTTTTTAAAGAAAAAAAGAAATGTTTGCCTGTCTTGCAGAATACTCACAGAACAAGTTACTCCCAATCCAAGGCTTTACTGTGTAAGAAACATTGTTGTGCTGTGGCCTGGCGTCACAACCTTGCATACTATCGATATTTGTTCCAGATAATTCTTTGTTTGTGGTAGTGATGGGGGAGGAGGGCTGTCCTGGCATGGTAGGGTGTTTCGTAGGATGGCTGGCCTCGCACTAGATGCCAGTAGCAGCTGCCACTTCTGGTCCTGACAATCAAGTATGTTTCCTAACATTGCCAGATGTCCCCTGGGCATAAAAATCTCCCTCAGTTGAGAACCACTGGACCATGGTGATAATAAACTCTGGCATTTATTGAGTGCTTTCTCTTCATTTATTCTACCAATATCCCTAAGGAAGGTACTATCATTTTTTTTTTTCCTGTTTTCCAGGAGAGGAAACTGAGGTACAGTTATTTTAGGCATATTTAGCAAAACACTGCAAGTAGGTAATAGGTGACAGAGCCATGATTTACACCCAGATGGTCCAGATTCATAGTGCATGTTCTTAGCCACCATTTTCATCTGCTTCTTGACTCTTTGTCTAACACATGATCAGTGCTGCATAGGTTGTGCTCAGATCGAGAGGGATATGGCAGGACCTTATGATTTCCATAGTGATAATGTCTTCAAAACTTTCCATTCTTCAAAGTTACAAAAGTAAGGATTCATATTTTTAAAAAGTACTATGAGACTCAAGCTTAATAACCAAGTAATAGTATGACTCACGAGTTACACCTTAATAAAACTTCAAGAGCTCACAGAGACCAATGTGATTATGGGACAAATTATTCCATTTATTTAAACACAGGGGAAATATACTTATATTTTACAATTGCCTTGAGTTATATATAAAACTAGCTTCTGGCCCTTTAATTACAGACAAAGGTAGAACCACTATGAGACGCTCATGAATGAAGAAGTGCCATCCACATCTGAAAAGGCATTTCTTCGGGCTCCAGATTCAATGGAAAGCTCTGTCTTTGAAGCCTGTTCCCTCCCCACTTTGAGGTTCGTTCAGAAGTAGTTTCCTCTGTTGCCAAATAAGTATGATTGGGAGTGCAAGAGAATCAAATATCAAAAAGCTTGATTTAAATGAAGAGTATAAATAGAATGACCAAGAACTAATATTGCTGGATTCTAACATTATTTGCCAACTCACATCCCCTAGGGAAATTTGGTTACATATTCCATGTGCCATGCCTCAGTGGTCCTCCTGGTGGCCCCCAACTAAAGCAGGCTGCCACTCTGCCTGTCCTGAAGCTCCCTTCCTGTGAGTTGGTCTTCTCTACAGATGGATTGTGTTTTAAAGTTGAAGAGTTAGTTGATTAGAATTGAAATGCATCCTCCAATGGAAATGTTACTACACATGCCATTTGGATTCCCAGGCTAGGTATCCAAAGCCTCCAAAAAAGAAAAAGACAGAGAAGGAGAGAAGTAAACGTGTCATGAACTATTTTCATAATTTGTTCTAGTAAGCATGCACGTGTGCTTGCTTGTATATATATACGTATATAGGCGTGCATAGGTATATGTGCATACACACACATATAACTTCTCGTTGAGACTAGATCCAACACTTCAAGATTTTTGAAAGCTGGTAAGTACAGAAAAATTACATTTTAAAGGTTTTTTTTAAAACTGTTTATTTTGAGAGAGCGTGAGAGTGTGAGTGGGAGAAGGGCTGAGAGAGGGAAGGAGAGAATCCCATCAGGCCCTGAACTGCCAGGACAGAGCCTGATGTGGGGCTTGGTCCCACGAACTGTGGACACATGACCTGAGCTGAAATCAAGAGCTGGATGCTTAATCGACTGAGCCACCCAGGTACTCCATTAAAGTGTTTATGTAGTTTTTAATGGTAGTAGCATTTTTGTTTTTTAATATTTTTTCTAGCTTTAGAAGTCTAAATTCATCACTGAGGAAATACACACCTTTGTTTTTAGGAAAGATGCCTTAAGGACTCCTTTGAATATGCCAGGGTAAAACAATAGTTTCACTCTGAAGGAAAGACTGGAAACAGCATTGAGTTAAACTCTTCTCATACTCACATAAAATTTATCTTTCTTGGAGTTGAACTTGAAATTCTGCCAAGCATTTCATTTTAGGAACTTGTGTATCTTTCCATGAGATTCAAGGAAATTGGAAGAGGCGATCAGGGTTAGCACTTTGGTTGTGGACCAAGAGACAGGGAGAGAAGCTGTCCAAGTGTGGACCTCAGACAAGCATCTTCAACATCACCTGAGAACTTGTTAGATTGCAGCATCTCAGGTCTCACTCCAGACTCAGCATTTTATAAGATGGCCACAGACATGTATATACAGTAGAGTTCAGGAAGAACTGGCACAAAGGATACTCGATAGGGTATGGACTCACCTATGAAGTCCAGCAACAGCAACATGTCTAGAATTCATTTTTAAGATTTTTTGGTTTTACTTGATTTGTGAATTTTCTTTGTCCTGTTGCTTTTTTAGTCTTCACCTCCATGGGGAGCTAAGGGGAGGGCCTTGTCTTTGTTTGGAAAAATGTGCCTCTGGTGAACATTGCTAGTTCCTATATTGAATCCATTTTCACTTCCTAACAATTCCCGGATTTATCTTTGTTCACTCCTCAACCTAGCACATTTCGGGCGAAACTAAGCCTACCCTCGCTCAAGAGGTGGGACCTAGTTGGTTCAGCCTATCAGAATATGTTATTCCTTGGCCATAGCCGTTGGTTCAGGGTTGGGCATTGTCTTAGTCCAGGCTTTTATAACAGAATTTGGGTGGCTTATGAACAACAGAAATTTGTTTCTCACAGGTCTGGAGCCTGGAAGTCCAGGGTCAGGGCTTTGGCACATTCATTGTCTGGTGAGAGCCTGCTTCCTGGTTCACTAGTGGTTGTCTTCCTGCTGTGTTTTCACATGGTGGCTGCAGAGGGAGGGAACTTTCCAGGGTCTCTTTCATAAGGGCACTAACCCCATTCATGAAGACGCCACCCTCATGAACTAATCCCCTCACAAATGTCCAACCTCCAGAGACCATCCCTGTGGGGATTAGGTTTCAACATTAGAATTTTGGGGGGTTCAAAAATGTTCATTCTAGAGCAGACATGTAACTTAAGCCAACCAGTCAGGATGAGTCTCGGTACTGTTCTTTGGAATGCTGGGTCAGGCACACTTTTTCTTTTTAACAGGAATGGGGAAACATGTGGCATTATTGCCACTGGCAGAATTCCATGATCAGGGGGTCATAGGGAGTGGGAATGGAAGAGAGAGTTAGAGATAGGATGAAGCTAACACCCTGGAGACAGAGGCAGACAGTAGAAGAAAATATGTACTTGATGACATTTTCAAACTGAGCGTTCATTAATCCTGAAGCCCTCCCTAAAGATGGACTTCCTGTATGGAAGCCGATAAATCACCCTTATTGTGGATGCCAGGTTGAGAAGAGATTTCTGTGACCTGCGGCATTTGGAGCCTTCAGAGATACAGTTTTGCAGAGGGAGTGGCATTAACGTGATTGAAGCTGTGCTTGAAATGCTAAGCAGTGACCTAAAAAGTGCAAACTAGCTGCCTGACTCCAGGGGGGTGACTGACTGATTTGTGCAATGTGTAAGCATTTCTTAAAGAGATTATCAAGAACATTTGAGAGGGAAATTTAGTAAAAGACAACTTCCTGTGTTTCAGCAGAAAGAAACTCCAGAATTTTTTTTTTTTTAATCACTAAAAGGATGTGCGATCCTTGAAACATGGAGATATCTGGAAGTTAGGTCACATAATATGTGTGTTACCTTGATTATGGAGTACTTGGCACATGTAAGGGAATGAATCAGACTTAAATTCATCTCATCCCCCAAATCCCCATACCCCATTACAGCCTTAGCGGTGCTGGAAAGAGAAGTGTTAGTGAGATTAGCTACAGTCCCTGCTGTACAGTTGATCCCAAGGCAGTAACTGATACTCGTCATCTCTTTCCTCCATTACCTTTTCTAGGCTTCTTTCCGTGCCTTCAGCATTTCTACCAGCCTGGGTGGCTTGCCTAGGGGGGTGACACAGATTCAACATACTTTTGTTGTCGTTGTTGTTTTTGATACTTAACCATGTGTAGTTAAAACTGGACATGAGAGTAGTAAGACATGTCCCAGTGGCCAGCCTCTTCCTCCCCGACCGTATTTTGTAGTAATGGTTTTACCTCCTCATGATAATGACTCTCTGTGCTTACACTTACTGTCATGAAGATTCCAAAATTATATGTGGCGGCTTTAGCTTTAATTCTAGTGGAATTTCCCCTGCTGACAGCATACCTTCTGAAACCAAGGATATCTAGGTCATAGAGCCTAAATTTGTAGGGACAGGAAGCACACATTTCTCCACATGGGTCACCCAATGTGTGAATGGGACCATTCCTACTTCTTCCCTTGACTGCCAAGCTCACGTGTTCTACCTACTGGGAGCACAGCACCATGCGTGAGACATTGGTTTGAGATGTATACTGCATCATGAAGGATGGTACTCCATCTTCATAGGGTGTCAACTTAAAGCTGGCGCCTGGGCTGAGTCTTTAGGAGGCCATACTCTTTCAATCCAGTACATTCTGGATGGTGTGGTGTATAGTAGGACCAGTGGATCTGTGGCCACTGCCACACCTTATGTGCTGTAAAGCCTGTTCCTGTGTCCAATATAATGTCATGTGGGATCCCATGCTAATAGGTGAGACACTCTTATGAGACCTGGACAGTGATGATGGCTAAGCTACTATGTGCAAAAAAAAAGGAAAATGCAAACTCATATCCAGAGTATGAGTCAAGCCAAGCCATGATGAAATATTGCCATTTCTAACTTGTAGCCAAATGACTGGCTGATATACTGGAGGAACTAGACTCTAGAAGGAAGAATGGGCCACAGCCTTGGTCCCTATTGCTAGCCAGTCAGCCACCCACCAGCTCCCTTGGTGGCAGGCCACCCTTGCTTTGAGCCTGTGCATTAGCTCCATCTCAGCCATTATACTCTGTACACAAGCCCATTGCTCAAGCACTGAGATGTCTAAGGATGTCAGAGTCTGGCTGATGTCAACCAGCCTATATCATTCTATCAACTTAGTTGTCCCTTCTGCAGTGGGCATTGGTCTTTGCTAAACATAAATCTGAGATACAGAGATATTCACCCTGTGTTCATTCCCGTTGGGTCATGTACATGCCTCTTCCCCGGCACTCTTGTCCCCAGTCTTCCAGTATTCCCAGGTCCCTAGCCAATTAGCCAAGCCATGTACCACTGCACAAGAGACCATGTGTATTCTTATTCCAGACCATTTTTTCTCTTCACACAAAGTGGATAACCAGGTGTACCGTCCAAAATTTTGCCCACTAGAAGGTCTTTCTCTTGACTGCTTCCCTTTGGGGCCACGTGTGAGTGGGGCTGTAGTCCATTTTTTTATTGACCTCTACTTACTTAGCTAATCCTTCTGTTGTTGTTTGTGTCTGTTATTTCATTCACAGAGATTTGACTTTTTGTGAGCTTGGTGATAGTGAATGTGAGTGAGCTCATTGGTAGATCTTAACCTGTGTGGTATCTAAAGACCTAAATTGGATATTTTTCCTCCAAGGAAGACTTGCTTTGCTGTTATCCAGGAGTCTTTGCTAAATTGCAGTGTTTCAGCTGATCACCAGAGTTCTAGATTCATCTTTCTTCCTTCTGTAGCTGGCTCCAGCTCCATGTTTCAAGGGCAGCGCTACCCTTAGCATTTGCCCTCAGAGTTACTTCCCTCTCTCTTTCTATTCTAGATCTAGTCCATACTTTTGGTGTGGCCACCAATGTCTCTAGAGTGAGCCTTCTCTAAAGTCTAGTTATTTTGCAGTGGGGCAATCCCTCAAAGAACCCCAGTTGGCATAGTGGCAGAAGAAAGAGTTAATTTCAACTTCCAGAGCATAATTTTTAAAAATTTCATATTTATGTATTTTTGAGAGAGAGTGAGATACAGTGCAAGCAGGGGAGGGGCAGAGAGAGAGGAGAGGGAGACACAGAATTTGAAGCAGTCTCCAGGCTCTCAGCTGTTAGCACGGAGCCTGATGTGAGGCTCAAACTCACGAGCCATGAGATCATGACATGAGCTGAAGTCAGACGCTTAACCAACTGAGCCACCCAGATGCCTCCAAAGAATCATTTTGATTGCCATTGAAATAAGGGAGATTTCTTAATGAACAGAAATTCCGGGAAGTTTAACATTGAAGGCATTGACTGATTTCTCTACTGTGGTGTAATAATAGTTCACACTGTATGGGTTGTATACATTTTCTCATTGAATCCTCACCAGACTCTTACAAGGTAGTTCCATGAAGGCCCCTGATTCTAGATGATGAAGTGAAGACACAGAGAAGTTATATAGCTGGCTGAACTAGAAAATGGTGAACCTGGGAATACTCAGCTATTCTTATTTCAAAGCCCAGGCTAACCCACCATGCTCCATTAGCTTCTGCAGTGTTAAGGTATGAAAAAATGCATTGCAACAGACAACAAAGCCAAATAGTCTTGACTGAAGTTGATATTATATGCTATGAATTTAAGCAGCCTGATAGTTGAACTGCTCTAGAAAGTTCCCTCTGACCATTCCTTCATTGCTCCTAACACTTCCCCAAGAGCCTATTTTAGTATTTGAATTCTGAGTTCATTGTCAACAACAGACATACTATTAATGTTAAGGGCACTTAACTCTGTCCACTTTCTTTTATCTTGTATTTTTACCACAACCTATTTTAAAAACAGTACGACTTTCCTTTTAATCTGCATTTCAAATTTTAAAGATAGCTACAAGGAAAGAAACAATAAAAAGCATGAGATGAAGAAAACAATCCGTTTCACCAGGAATTATGTTAAATGTGGGTAGTGAAAAACTCAGATAATGATGATGTGAGTGCCTTGTTCAAAAGAATAATTTCGAACATGACATTCAATCCAGAGAAATGGCACATACAACTCTGTTGCTTTGTTCTGAAATAATCCAGAAAACAGTGCTGGGAAATGCTCTAATCTCTCCTTACTAGGTCGGTATATCAGTTTTAATTGACGCCTTGTGCCAAAAAATGTCTTTGGCAATGTTTTACTCTAATTCTATGCCAAGAAACCGCTCCTTGATGGATAACAATAAAAGGAGGTCATTTACAATATAAAGTTCAATATGAAAGGAAAGTTAATAGGAAATAAAATACATGCAGTATATTTGGCTGAAGGTGCAGAGTGTCAAGCTACAGGAAATCTTCTGTAGTGATTTTATAATGTCTGTGGTCTGAAATAAAATTGCTCATGGAGTGTCTACTCAAGGCACAACCTTCCACCTTCAGTCACAAGCGGACGCATGTGTTTGCCTTTCTTCCGTAGGATGCTTTTGATTCCTTGACTGGTATTTATATTCTACACTGTGAGCTTTCAACATGGTTTCATAAAACCAGTGGACAGCTGGGGGCCAGGTGGTTAGAACGACACAAATAGTTGTGCGACGACCGCGAATTAGCGACAGGAAGGAAACGAAACATCGACAGAAGTCACCAGACTTAGATGCATGGCAAATAGAGCAGTTTATACCAAGAACGAACAAACAAACAAACAAAAAACCTTCCCTAGAAACCTTTGTAATTTAAAGTGCCACTGCTGGCTTCAGTAAGGTTGGTTTATATTTGAGTTAGAAACCTGTTGCAATGTCCAAAATGATACCAAAACAAAACAAAACAAAACAAAACACCTAAACAAAATAAAACAAAAGAACAATACAACTGAGAAATCACAGGAGGAATAATTTTAAACATTCCCTTTAAATTTTATGAACTTAGAGGATCCAAAAGACATAGACCTGAAAAATGAAATGATGGTAGTTACGGAACAGTGCTCATGTTTTCCATGCTGAATAGTACCAATATGTGCACATACTTTCACACACTCTGTCTCACACTTAGTCGCATGAGAATGGAATAAGGTACATATACAGAGGAGAACTCTATCTCAGCTACTTGCCTTTATGTTCTAGCAATCAAAGGTGGGGTACAAACAACTTGGAAGGAGGATTTGATACTTGGCTTGTGGTCCTTAAAGCAAAAGTGTTCTTACATTTTTGTACAGACAATTGGCCGTAGAGGTAGTAGGGCTTCTTTTTTTTTTTTTTTTTTCCTTCCCCATCTTCTTCTCTTTCTTCTTCAAGAAACCGTAACAAGCATGACTGAACAAAGAATCAACTTCAAAGTCTTGCTGTTTGGTAGGAAGTGCTTTCGAACAAAAATCATAAGCTTTTGTCAATGAGACCATTGTGAGAAATGATGAACGCCTCTCCCCCACCTCTTGTCAAAGTCATTAAAACGAAAGGTTTGTCTACCATACAAAAGAATACCTCAGTCAGAGGAAGAGTCCTGCCCTAACAGACCTTCCCTTTGCCCCAAGCATGGTCCTGGCACTGAGTTGAGTAGTGATTTTGTAATATATCACAAATAAGGAAACATGGGGCTGTACTTTTTCCCCCCTCTTCTTCCTTTCTCTCTTTTATTTATTTATTCATTTTAATCTGTACCATCCTGCCCTATCTTTGGGGGAATTTCTAAGGCAAGATATTGTTAAGGCACACATGACAGTTGGAAAATCAAAATAGGTTTACATAAGGCAGCTGCATTTGTCCAGGCTAGTCCACTGTTTCTTTAGCTATATTTCATGGGAGTGGAGAAGAAATCTGTTTTCTGGAATTGGGAAAAAGCGTCTCTCATCCCTCTTCCCACCTTTCAGATCCCAGTTTGAATACTCCCCTGCACAAATCAGATTGGTCAGAAGAGGACCAGACTAGTAGCAGAAACATTCTATTTTGTGGTAGACGGTAATGCTATTTTTGTTACTTCCAAAGTCAGCCACTTTAGAGCTATATTTGAAGGTTCGAAGAAATAGTCCAGACCAGAAAGGTTTGGCATCAATCTCTTCACGAAAAGTATAGAAGGATAAGTGTAAGGAATTTTGGTTAAGTAGCTGTCATTTTAACTAAAATCGTAACTTGATAAACATCTGTAGTGAGGACAATGAATTAATTTGAACCTGCAGCCCACCTAATTATCATTTCTGTTTTACTTGTCCTCATGATATTTCATCCCCAATCCATTTTCCTTCCATTAAGGGTCATTTTGAGTCCGCTGATGGAAACGAGGTTCTGCATTTCACCCTTGACTTGTCAAAACAAAGGAAATGATGTTTGGCAATTATCAGTCATTTTTTTAAACCTAGATTTTCAGCAATATATTTTGCAAACAGTGAGCATAGAGCACAATTCCTATTGTGTGTGTGTGTGTGCTGTGGGATAAAGACAGTTTCTAAATGTAGGAAGTGGGGAAGGGTGATCTATGCTGAAGTGGGTGCAGCCACTTATGTTTGGAGTAACTGAAAGGTGAGAAGGAAACTTACAAGGTGTGATTTGACAATTGGCCCGCCTTGGTGGGCTGAACTCTTATGAATGAGAGACCATCCCTTCCCCCCTCACACCCACTCGGCTTTAGGCAAGCATGGAGATAGGAATTAGACACCTGTAATAATAGAGGACCACAGTGAACCCTTTATGGAAGAATTAGTCCCAGCACAGACAATTCCGTCTAAGTTACAGGCTTTTAATTTTCCAAATTATAATGATGTTGCCATCAAAAGAGACTTTCTTAAAGAACAAGTCATTACTTTGTTTTCTGTCATTTCACATCGGGCTGGTTGCTATCAGGCTCTACTGAGAACATTTCATCAAATGGGAATTAAAAAAAGGAAATTGTAGAAATTAAGAAACTGAGCAGTAGCACTTTGATTCACCATGTAATACTAACACCTAATTACCATCTTGTATACAAATGGAATCCAAAACCTATGCATTTACTTTGCTTTGAAAGAGAAGCAACAACACAGGAGCTCTTAACAAGTCTTCCGCCTCGTTGATACTCCCAGAGACAGTCTTGTAAAATATCTAGTTCTGCTTAGAGCGGCCTCGGAATGTCTTCATTTCAGGAAGTGAACCGTGTACTACCATATACCATTGACTGGAAAAGGATGTCGTCCAGTGATATGAGTTCATCTTCCGCCAGTTGAAAGGATTAAAATGTTTCAGATTCTTAATTCTATTATTAGACCACATGTAGCCCAAGGACTAGGAGATTTATGATGCCTGGTTTTCTTAATCTCCTATGTTTAGTAAAATACTTAAAAATGCCAAGGCATTTAATCATTGTATATTGACTTAAGCCTCAGAGTGTTCTTCTAAGAGGGCTTTAGTTCAAAAAGTCTACCTTAAGCACAAGTCTAGACTGAGTAACGTGTTTGGCTGAGAAAATCAGGTTCATGGTGTCAATCCTTACCTCTGACATTCAAAAGCTTCCTTCTTATCTCCACCTAAAACTTTTCCAAATTTTACTGAGCAAGCAGTACATGCATGCAGGAAGCATGTTTAATCTATCTTTCTGTATTTCTCTCTCTTTGAAATATATCTCAACCCCACCAGAATCTCTTAATCTGGTATTTTATTGTTAAATGTCATTTAATAATGCAGCATGAATGCTTCGAAAATGTTTTAAAAAATTAAAGCGAACAGTTGCCTCCTGCAAGAGACTGTCATTAGGTTTTGTAGATTACTTGTTCACAGGGATTTTTTTTTTTTTTTTTTTTTTTAACAGGAGTGGAAATACTGATGTTTGCACATTCTGGCAATATGTTCAGCATCAATGACAACACAGCAAAATGGCAATGATATGTGGCATTGAAAATGTATGCTATAAAAAGTGTAGCTTTTAGAGTTTGCCTTTCCAGGGTTTGAAGGTTGCTAAGATCTGTAAGCCCTCTGCGAAGTTCCTCAACCTGAGTCTCAGTTTCTCTTTCCTAAACCCTTTGTTGCTGTAAAAATCAGACGGTGCAGTAGATGTGAATCCCTCAGCTCAACTTTTGACTCAAAGTAAGCACTTAGTACCTCTAAATCATTCTTTCTCTAAATTACGAGAGACATCGCATTACCCTTTTGTTGGCTAACAAGGCTAACAAGGCTTTTGTTGGCTAAAGGCTAACCTCATGATTCTTGATACCTATGATTTCATGTTAGTAGTAAAGCACCAAGCAAATACTTCACTTTCTCCTGAATCTACCCAAAAGAATTGAAATCAGGATCTTGTAAAGATAGCCACACTCCCATATTCATTGCAGTACTGTTCACAGTAGCCAAAATGTAGAAACAACTTAAATGCCCATCAGTAGAAGAATGGATAAAGAAATGTAGTATATACATGCAATGGAATATTATTCAGCCTTTAAAAAAAAAAAAAAAAGAAGGAAAGCCTATAATACGTGACAACATAGATGAAACTTGGACATTATACTGAGTGAAATCAGCCAGTCACAGAGAGGCAAATCCTGCATGATTCCACTTACAGCAAACAACAGGTGGTGGTCGCCAGGGGGAGAGGAAATGACTTGCTAATCTGCAGGTGTAAAAAAATTCAGTTATGCAAGATAAATAAGTTCTAGAGGTCGGCTGTGCCACACTGTGCCTGTAGATAATGACACTGTGCTTTACACTTACAGTCTGCTAAAAGGTAGATCTCGGGGTAGGTATTCTTACCACAATTTAAAAACAGAAAGGGAAATTTAGTATGTGCTCTGATAGGGAAAAATAACAATTATTTTTTTTAAAACAAATAAAAGCTGTGTACTTCGCTCTAAGTGCAAACTTAAAAAAATTAAAAGTTTAAAAGTCTTTATTTCTTTAGTTTCATACTCATAAGAGATTAGGCGTTCCTTAATAAAATTCTCTTATTTTATACATGAAGAAATAGATGTCCAGAGATGCTGGAGGTAAGTGATTTAATAATAAGAAGAGGGTCTTTCCTCTCTGCCACCCAGCCAGAAAGATCAGCAGGAAAAGGAAAGACATTTGCATAGCAGGAGATCAAATTCAGCCTTCCCTACATAGGAAGGGCAGTTGGAATGACCAAAGATCAGATATGTTTTCAGCCTGTTTTGGCACCTGTCCATTCTGAAATCTGTACAACTGAATACATAATGGACTTCGCATAGCTGGCCCCTGTTCTTGTTAATTTTTTCATCTGTAAGCAAACAAAATATATGAGACCTGGTATAAAACAAAAAGACTTTTAAGCAGGGTCCTAGATTCAAACCTGAGTTCCAATCCAGCCTATTATTTTCAGAGGTAGACAGAGTAATGTTTCCTTTGCTCCATTTCCATGTTTACTAGGATACAACATTGTTACACTTGATTGCATCAGAAAATATGGGAAGAGTGCTAGAAATTGACCTTACCACATGATCTCAGAAGGCTCTGCTCTGTCGCCAGGGAGTTGACCAGCACAAACAAGCTCCAGTAAAGAATGGGCTGCCACTAACAACTGCAGAAAACTGAACCCGTTTCCAAATTGAGATGGGAAGGTTTTGATTATGTTTCAATGAATGTAGACATGAATATATATGAGTACATCAACTGCAACATCATATCGCCCCCCCCTTTTTTTGTATTCCCCTGGAAAGTATTGGTTTCATAAATGCTTGGTAGAAGCAGAAGCATCTCTCACTTCACTCAGTACCTTTGAGACATTTGGCAGGGAAGTGGGATTTGTCTTGGCACCCTCCTTCCTCTCCTGGTGCCTCTCTTTCCCTTTTCCCGTTTCATTCCTCACCCCATCAGGTTTTAATCTTGCTCTCATTTTTCAAGTACTTCCCTTTAGGTGTTTGTGATAATGGCTTAAAGCATTCTGACTCCCAGAAGCTTAAGTAAAGGAGTTTTAATATTTTACTCTGGAGCTTAGAAACCTGGAAAGCCTTCAGAAAAATTATTTGATGACCCTGGGACAGAGACGTGGGGAGGAGATCTTTGAATAGGCATCCCAGGAAGGTTCTGGGTGCCCACAGATGGTCCGGAGGTGTGGTCTGCCCATTCATAAGTGTGATCTTGGGTTCATATGATGGCATCTAAAATATCTGGGGGCACCGTGAATGAGAGCTCCCCCTAAAGGAAAGGAGAAGACACTAAGAAGGCAGAAAAGAGCTGAAAGAGGAGAGTAGAAGGTTGAGGTAGCCTTGTTTAGAAAACAAAACTAAAGTCCATGCTGTCTTTTCACTGTTCTTCCTCCCTTAACCTGCCTGCCTTCCTTCCTTCTTCCTTCCTTCCTTCCTTCCCTCCCTTCCTTCCCTCCCTTCCATTCCCTTCCCTTCCCCTCTTCCCTTCCTTTCTTCCTTCCCCTCCCCTTCCCTCCCCTTCCCTTCCTTTCCCTTCCATGCTCTTCCTCCTACACACCGTAAACTTGACCCCTTTTCTCTATTGTAAGCACTTGGTGCAATTTTGAAGGAAACTTTCCCAGTTACAAATGAGGCCCACTTGAAGTAGATCACGATGCAAATGAAGTAAGTAAATGCTGACTGACCCTTTGTGTCTGTGCTTTAATGGCTTGTTATTAGATACAAGCTTGTTAACAGTTGACAAGCAGACCTCTGTGGAAGTTGCCATTCATCCTGTCTTGTCAGTTAAAATTTAATCTTACTTAGTCAAAAATATTATCTGACCACCTACTAAATGCCAGGCCCTCTTCCAGGTGCTGGAGATAGAGCAGCACAGTTGCCGGAGAAGTTCTTCGTCCCCATGAGAATGGCAGACATAAGCAATAGTGACAGTGATGAGAGACGTGCTGGTAGTTTACTAGAGAGAGACTGGGTAGCTACTAAAATTTTGAGTGTTCAGGGGAAGTCTACTTGAGATGATATTTTAGCAGTGACATGAATGTCCAGAAGAAGTCACCAATGTAAAAGATTATAGGAAGAGCTGGTTCAGTCCTCCTAAAAGAGCAAATCGCTTGATGTGTTTGAGACACAGCCTGAAGGCCAATGTGTTGCAGTTTAGCGGGCTAAGGAGAGATTCTTGCAAAATGAGAGGTGGATGCAGCTCTGCAGGGCTTTGCAAGAGAAGAAGTACCTTTGATTTTAATTCTTGAAGGAAGTGCTTGTAGACCTTTGGGAAGACGAGTAATCCAATCTGGTTTATGTCTTGAATGCCACTCTGACTGTGTTGAGTACAAGTTCACTTGCAAGAGAGCAAGAGAGAAGGAAAGATTGCATTTCAGAGACTATTTCAGAATTCCAGATAAGAGCTGATGGAGGCTTTGGCTGAGGGTATGGTAGTGAAGATGGAGAGAAAATTTTGTCTTTTGAAGGTAGAAGCTGAATTGCATGGGGAGTATGGAAAAGACGTAAATCAATGATAATTCCTGTATATTTGGCTTCAGCAATAGGGTGGGTGGTGGTGTAGTTTATTCTAGTAGGGAAAAAAGTCTGTGAGAGGATAGAGTTTAAGGGAAAATACCAATAGTTTGATCGATACACATTAAACTTTAGATACCTGTTGGGCATCAGTGGAGATATCAAGAAGGCAGCTGGAATCCTGAATAGAAATTAGGACTGGAGCTACTGTGGGAATCAATGTCACTTACACTAGATTTAAAGTCAAAGAAGCAGATGATTCAACTCCCTGGAAAGTGTAGAGATAGAACGGAGAATTATTCTCAGAGTTAGGGGTCTGCCAGAAGAGAAAGAAGAACGCAGGAGACTCTAAGGTGGTCTGTAGGGTGAGATTAAAACAGAGAATGTGATATTCAGGAAGCCAAGCAAAAAAAGCATTTCAAACAGAAGAGCAGTCCTTGAATGCAACTGAGGTATTCAGTGAAATAAGAAAAAATAGAAATGATCATTAGATTTGGTCACATGAAGGTCATTCAGGATCTTGAAGAGAGTAGTTTCAGTGGAATAATGGGAAGTGAATTGAGGTAAAGAGGTAAAGAGAAGAAGGATCCTAAGTCAGTTCGTAATCATAGTTTGAAATAATAATTACATAATCAACAATTTAGTTTTTATGACCATTGGCCTTAAGGTCACTTTCTTGTTGGCAATCCGTGATCTTTGGGATTCATAGCAAATGAAGCTTGTAGTCTGAAGTGATGCAGAATCAAAGTAGTATTTCCATCCTTGAAAATTGTGGATGTTAAGAGCTACTGTGAACTCTGCAAATATAATTTCCCACCTGAAGTAATAGAGCATTTTCCTTCCCTTTCTCTACCCATCCCTCCTTCAAATTAAATCTCAGGCACACTTCATCCTCCTGGCTTCCCAGATCTTGCCTTTTCTGCAAATTGGTTTGTGGCAACCCTGCAGGGAGCAAGTTTATCAAAGCCATTTTCCCAACAGCATTTGCCCACTTTGTGTCTCTGTGTCACACTTTGGTAAAATATTTCAAACTTCTTTTTATTGTTGTATTTGTTATGGTGATCTGGGATCAGTGATTACAACTCGCTAAAAACTCAGATGATCGCTAGCATTTTTTAGCAACAATGTATTTTTTAGTTAAGGTACATATATTGTTTTTTAGATAGAATTCTGCTGCACACTTACTAGGCTGCAGTATAGTGTAAACATAACATTAACAGGCACCAGGAAGCCAAAAAAATTCTCTTGACTCGCTTTATCATGATACTCACTTTATTGCAGTGGTCTGGAACCCAACCTGCAATACCTTGAGTTATGCCTATACTGATCTTTAGAAAAAAATCCAGTCTGTTTAGGAACAAAATTCACTCTGCAGTCACTCTGCAGAACTTTAAGTTCTGAGGAAATATAGAAGAGAAAGGACAGGACTCTAGATAGAATATCTTGTATTTTAATAAGCTACATGTGTAAGTGGAAACATTTTATGGCTTGGCAATCAGAGGGACAAATATGTTAAAGGGATAAATGTATGAATGCTGGCAATCAGGATCTCAAATAAAGAAATAAAACAAAAGGCAATGATGGAGAGGAGAGAGAAATTTGGGTTGTTTTAATCCAGTTTTCCTCTTAAAAATGATTAGCCATAAACAGCAATGGAAGTGGTTTTCATGTTCCTTGAATCCTGAAATTTCTAAACCTTCTGAGGGAGACACCAGAGACCTCCATCTCTGGTGTTAGTTGTATTATAGAACAGGATGGCTGGATTTCAATTGATAATTACATGCCTCTTGTATTAACTGTCCAATTAGAATTAACAATTCTAATTGTTGTTTTAAGCTTCTTTGAGTTTCTTGCTACAAAAACACGCAGAACATGTAACATTATGGCTTCAATTAGGAGTGATGGTTCTTCAATAATTTTTATTACATATTTTTTAATATTTTGTAACTATTTGGGAGTATAATTTTCCTTAAAATTCCCAAAGCTATGTAACCCAGTAGTTTGCCGATGAAACATTTTGTGAAATAATTTGTTTCCACCCTCATCCTTTTTTAACCATCCATCCGGTCTGGAAAATGGAGCATTTTAATGATAGAGTTAATGGTAAAGTGATGCCCATTGGTCTCTTCCAATATCGGATAGAAAGCCCTAGAAATCTATGGAGCTTTGTTATATCTTGCACTTAAACATTGCTTTTCATAGAAAGTGCTAATGAGAAATAGAAGTCACTTTAAGAATGGAACATGACCTGAATCATCAAAAGGAACTCTTTGGGTGTCCCTAGTTCTCCAGAAACGAGATTATCTTCTTTACCTTTTAATTATCTCAATTTTTCTTTCTTTTTTATTGCTACAAGTCACTTGATTCATTAACAATTCATGAAGGCTTTTACATTTTCTGTAAATAGTAGTTTCAGAAAAGTACTTTCTAACAGAAGAGACATTACTCATTTTCTCAGGGGAAAAATAACCACTCATTAAACCATGACATCAAATCTAGACTATCAATGGGATTATTAAAAGCCATATGATGCTTCTTGATGACTCTTATTTCTATTATTACTGCAATTATTTTTTATTCACAACTGAACTATAATAGCAAAATATGTTTGGAATTCTCCATGACAGGAAAAAAAAAAAAAAAAAGATAAAATAAAATCTTGGTAACAACAGTTTTAATAGTTTGGGCAGTGTAGGGGCGCCTGGGTGGCTCAGTCGGTTGGGCGTCTGACTTCGGCTCAGGTCATGATCTCACGATTCGTGAGTTTGAGCCCCATGTTGGGCTCTGAGCTGACAGCCTGGAGCCTGCTTCGGATTCTGTGTCTCCCTCTCTCTCTGCCCCTCCCCTGCTCACGCTCTGTCTCTCTCTCTCTCTCTGTCAAAAATAAATAAACATTAAAAAAAAAAAAAAGTAGTTTGGGAAGTATATTAGAGCTTACTTTCATGAGTTAAACAGGCAGGACATACTAACAAGCCTATGTTAAACTGAACAATAAAATGGCCAGTTACTTTATTAGCAAAATGGATTGGACTTTGGGACAAGCAAACTATGGCAAAACCACAGGCAAGTCTAACAAAGGAGAGGAACATTATTGTGCAGAGAAGAAGAGGAAGTTGGGAGGGGTTGTTTTGAAGAAAAGTCCATTAAAGGAAAGCAAGAGTTCAGAGTGATGACAGTTTCTCATTGGCTGAGATTGCCGGGATGAACCATTTCTTGTAGAAGATGTGAGATACATCTTTTCCTGTTGAGGATTCTTCTGTTGGGCTCTGTATTTGACCATTTTTCCTGTGTTTGATGTCACATGGTAGGCTCCCCTGTCTAGCCTTCGGACTCCACTTTGGTGAGGTTTTTTCATTTATTAATTTTCACACCTAACGACTCCTGTCAGACGAGGGCCGTGTTCCCAAATGTACGTTGTATTAAGATGCCAAAAAGAGGCTTTTGTTATCTTTCTGAATTTGGATTATTAGGAAGGTCCTGGTAAAATGTGGGACGATGTCCTTATAAGTAAGTGTTTCATCCTAAGGACATCAGTGATCCAAAGGAAAGATAGAGCTTTTTAAGACCACTATGGTGGAAGTCTCCTAAATACTTCCGTTTGTAACATTTAATGTTGGCCTCATCAAAGGATTATCTGAATTTCCTTCTGCTAGGAGCATTCACCTTCTTTTTATACTGAAATTAGTGCTTGAAGTTTCGTATGTGTTTGGTAGTAGGATATATTCACAACAAAGGAAAAACGAAATCTTACACTTACGGAATGTGAGAAAACAGTCTTGTCACATCCTTGTGAGGCTTGTACTGTCACGTCATTTATCTGACAGGATATTAGACAGCTACATGTCCTCAAATGCTTCCCCGACTCCTTGCGCCTACGCTCAGCCTTTAAACACCATTGGGCTTGTGGGGTTACAGCTTACCTCCTAACACCCCCCCATCTGTGTTCAGTTGATACCGTTCGAAATATCCTTTTCCTCCCTGCTCTAAGCCCTGCCGGGATAGAGCTCTGTCCTGAATGGCTGCCTAGCGCTGACTCCTCATTTCTCCCAGATGCTGTTTTCGGTATACATACTTCCAGAAAGTGCCTCAGGGTTCTTGGTTCTGTCCAGAAAGCTACTTCCTAGAACCAAGATCCTCCGTATCACAAAACTAAATATAAGTAATGCTGTTACCTAGAGGGCAGATATACATGCAGGCAATCACTAATCAATTACAGAGCTCCTGGTCACAGGGCTAGGGTCATGCAGCTTGGGGAGCTTTCTTTAACACTACCCTCTGGCAGCTACCAAGTATCAATTAGACTTGGTATGTGGGAGGAAACATAGTTTCCATCCAGGTTTAAAGACCATTACTGCTCTGCCCCACCCCCAGATTCCTGCTCTTGTCATGGCAAGACCTAAAGGACACCTAAGATTGCAGCTTCCATGATTTTCAACTGCAAGCAACTCCTATAGGGAACAAGCCATCAGTAGCCTGCCATTCCTGGACCTTCGGATGCCAAAGTTACTTTCCTTCCCATACTCTCATACCCCTGAGGGCTTTTGTAGAAGTTATGCAGAAGTCCCTTCTGGCACATATTACTTTGGTGGCTAATTGGTCACTACTTAAATATTTCCAGAAATCCAATTCAATTTCCTTTTTGGGTGCTCGGATTCCTAACCGTGTACCTAATTGTGTCATGAGGGTCAGGCAGAGGTATGGCTTGGTCATCACTCCGGTCCCCAGAGACCACCTGGACCTGGGAATGGGATAAAATGTTACTCCCAAGCTCTACTCTGCTGGTGGGCATGGTTGCTAAATGTAAGAGCTAAACTCTTCTGCATTGGCTCCTACCCTCCCGCACCAGCTGAGCAAGTTGGAGAGAGCAGAAACCGATATTCTTATGCACGGAATATTGCTGTATCAATCCTATGAGGTGCCAGCATCCAGGCTACAACTGAAATAAGTAATATTTTGGAGTCTGATGTGAGGACATGCTACATGTGTCCCTTACAAGCTTTTCCATGATACTGTGGCCTGTTGGAATAGTTTTGAACCTTGATGTCATTATTTATTATTTATGAATTCTTTATACGCTCTTTATATGCTAGAGGAAGGTGAAGTATCATGATTGATGATGTGACCTCTGGAGCCAAAGATCCCGAGCTCTGAGCCCAGATCCACGTTTACTAGCTGTGTTACTTTGGGCAAGTTACTTAACCTCTCTATGCCTTAGTTTCCTCTTCAATTATTATTGCAATAGGGTTTTGCGACTAGTAAATGCAGGATCAATGCAAACTAATTAGTAAATGCAAATATTGATGCAAAAAAAGTGCAGAGAACATAGGTGAGTGCTAAATGCGTGGAAGAATTGATTGCACTAATTAGCTGTGTATCCCACAATTTAACTCATTTAAAATTTAATAAATGTGTCTTCTCTGAAAGTTGTTTATTATTTTTGTCAAGAGAAAAAAAAAGGATGACAGATGTCCCACGGGACGGAATTTGCAGGATAGTTTTGGTTGACACTCCTTAGGTATTGCAAGTCATTCCAGATATAAATTTACCTGATAACATTATTCCGTACAAAGGTCTCCACCTTATTAACTCTTATGACAGGAACAACTACCAAATATTTTGTTGGCTGACATGACTATGTCTATTTCACTTGATCTACCTTTCTATTTCATAAAAACGTAAATGAAATTTCTTCATGCAGTTTATTTTTTAGGACTCCTGTGAACTTCCAGTGCTGACCACACATTTTCTGTCTCTAAACCATTTCACAGTGTATTCTAGAACTTTTCAAAGGGGAGGCATTCTGATTCTACGAGTATACCTTTATTCAAAATTGTCCATTGTCTCTCTTTGAAGTCAAGGCAAATTTTGTTTATGTCTCTTGTTTTTCATTATTCCAAAGATTTCTGACAGTTGCCTTAAGATCATTTCTTTGTATATTATAGTTTATCTTGTTCCAGATATTCTAGAAATCATTTATGCAAAGGGTTGTTTAACTTCTGTTTTCTAACTTGAATATAGCTTCCAATAGGGGGCAAAATTGCCTCCATTTGAGAACCACTGGTATACGTTATTTTTGTATGCGTATAGAAAATTTCTGGAAACATACAGAAGACACTAAGTGATTGCTTCTCTGGATAAAGAATAACTTTCATACTACCTGAAGATTTTACTCCATTTATGTATAATTTTAATGCAACCGTAACCGTATGTGTAATATACATTCTCAGGTCATTCTGGTCTTTAAATACCTTTCACAGTGTTGTAAAGTTTTCTAGTTGTCCTTGATTATATATCTCACTTCTCCTACTTTTTAATAATCCCTTTTTCTTTTTAACCTTGCAAGAGGACACTCAAGTCTGCCGCATTGATTTCTTTGGTTTTCACGTCACCCACCATTATCCGGATTAGTTACTGCATGATAAGGGTTTCTTTCTTTGTCTGGAACTCTCTGGGGCTCTCTTTCTCTGTGCGTGTGTGTGTCTTTCCAGTTATTCTTCATTACTAGGTCTTAAATCTGGGATTATACCCATATATTCGCAAAGCTTTTGAAATGGACTTTTCTGAAGTTTGCATTACTTATTCAGACAGGCACTGCTTCCTGCAGCTCTAGACCCTGTAAGGCTTAACCAAAATGCCATTTCACTGGCACAGGGGAGCTTCCAGCTGGCGACAGTCAGAAAATAGCAGTTTCTACTTAGAACAGAGCCTGGCAGCTGGGGAATCCCAGAGTAGCAATCCTCATTTCTAAAAATGGTTCTGATATTCCATTTAAAACATACAGTATATTTTTTTTATTTAGAAAATATTTATTTAGCTGTCAGAAACACTTCAGCTAATCACTACTCTTTGAAAAGGCTGGAATCTGGTTACACCCTCAGACATCATCAGAGCTCTGGGCTTTCATAAGAGGAGTATAATGAACTATAGTTGAAGAACCCTTGATAGTTTCCCCATGTGGAATTTTCTTGTCACCTACTGTATACACAACACAAATATCTCAATCCTTTGCATCTTCTAAGATCCTATTCCTGCCTTGTCTGCGCTCCCTTATCTTGCATGGTAAACAGAGACACGCCTTCAATAAGGGGAAGTAGAGAAGATCAAGGAGAGTCAGTGACTCAGTTTAATCTCCTTATGTACCCAGACTGTGAGATTTCAGCACTACAGAGTCAGACATCTCTTAATGGAGGAAATTAGAAAGCCCTGATAAGATAAGTAGGGGGAGGTGGTAACTGATTAGCTGTAAGGGCCTTAGGAACAGACTGACCATGAGAAAAATCAATGGACTTTTTTTTTATTTTTTTGTTTCTAAAGCAAGTGGCATCCAAGAGGGTTCAGAATCAAAGCTAAATCAATAGTCTAGGAAGAGAAATCTAGGTTAAGGGGTCCATAATTGACTAAGCGGGGTCAAACTATGACCTAGCTAATCTTTCTTTCTGTTCCTCTCTGCTTTCCTATTTCCTCTCCCAGGTATTGACTTCATTTTAGAAATTACGTCTTCCTGGGGCACCTGGGTGGCTCAGTCGGTTAAGCAGCCGACTTCGGCTCAGGTCATGATCTCACGGTCAGTGAGTTCGAGCCCCGTGTCGGGCTCTGTGCTGACAGCTCAGAGCCTGGAGCCTGTTTCAGATTCTGTGTCTCCCTCTCTCTGACCCTCCCCTATTCATGCTCTGTCTCTCCCTGTCTCAAAAAATAAATAAAAAGGTTAAAAAATTTAAAAAAAAAAAAAAAAAAAAAAAAAAAAAAGAGAAATTACGTCTTCCAGAATATCTGTATTGAGCGGTTCTACCTGGAATTAGTATGCATACACACACATATGGTAACATACAGAAATAGACATTGCTCTTTATATTATCATATGCACGTATGCATACACATATGTTTTCTCATCACTCTGGCTCTTGTGTCCTTAGAGTTTCTCATTCACATGTATGTTCTGAGCACCAAATCCTGTTTCTTTTCTGCTCTTCCTCATTCAGTGTTCCTTAACCTGTCCTCTTCACTCTCCCCTACAAGCTTCTGTTCTGCCACTTTGTGTGGCCACATATGCTTACTTCTCATGCCACAGTCACTGCAGGATTCTGCAAACGTGACATATGCTTCCAACATGTGATGACCTCCTGAACTTTCTGAATAACCTTTGGCAAATAATAATAAAGATGAAAATCTTAGCGACGTGCAGTCACTAAATCCTACGGGACAAATCAGTCAGTGCCCCTATCCATGAGCTTCTTCAATGTATCCCCTCAAAGTCATCACCTACCTCACATAGGAAGATTTCTGAAAACCTTATACCTAGATTGGAATAAGAAGGAGCAGTTTACTCATTTTTATGTGATAGCATGGACATAGAATGTAAATTTGGCTTTCATGGACATGAAGAATTCTAAGATTTAGGTCTATGGAAGGACTTACTTTATAGCTCATCTAATCTAATAAATCTAATCCTGTCATTTAAGGTCAGTTGGATTATCATTTTGCACGTGGGCATGAATTTTCTGAATAATGTTGTCATTATTAGTTTGTAATTCCCGGGGGGTGGGGGGTGGGGAGTGAATTTGCCTATCTCAGCAGAGAAATTTATATTATTTACATTTGTCATTGCTGAAGATTTGTGAACATATCATAGGCCAGCCTAGGTAAAAGCTTCAGAAGAAAGGGCTCTTTGACAGTTGCAAAAGTTGTTTTCTGTGAGACTCCATTATGCTCAGGCTGAGCTGGTTTTAAATTGGTTGATATGAAGAGATGCCATCTAGATCCCTGCTGAATTCAGTATTCTCAGAGTAAGACTGGTCTGCATGGAAAATGGTTTTTTACTTCTTTTAGGTTTCAGAGAAATACTAAGTGAGTTGACTGAGGCTGTTGGTAATGAAATGAGTAACCCACATAGTTTATCTAGTTTATTTTGCCTGTATTGGCTACTTTGAAGTATTATATAACTTTTTGGTAATCTGGAAAAGTGATACAAAGAGAAAAGTTGGCTCGCCAATGTTAATATTTGTTCAAAACAGTGAGTCATATAAACTGGGATTTCCTCTTTGGGCTGCTTATTACTGGCATATTGTCTGAGTCTCAGTATAACTTGATGCAATAATCCTGGTTTAGAATGTGGAAGAATGCTTTGTCCAGGTTAATAGGAGATCTCTATTTGTCCCATATACCTATTGGAGAGTTAGTTTATTTTGGTTGCATTTAGAGAAATAGGTAATCTCATCAGTGGTTACCTGGTCAGGGTACTTGTTTGGCTTTTTCATCCCTCTTCATGACATGTGTCCACATCCTGGCTCACCCGCGGTTCTTCTAAGAAACAGTTATTTGTCTGCCTTTCCCATGACCATCTAAATCAGAAGGAAGTTCAGAAGGTGACCTTCAATTAGAAAAGTCTTAGGTGCTAACAGATTTGAACCTAGAATAATCTACCACGTAAGAAAGCAAAAACTTAATAATTTTCTTTCCTATAGGCAAAACATGTATCTGTTTCTTTGGGCTTAATCTTTCATGATTTGTAAGGGTTTCTTCAGGTTCTAGAGATTACAGTGTGCTGTGTTATAATGCTACCTACTTAAACTACTTATAACTCTTCATAACTGACCTCAACTCAGGTCCAGGCTTTGCAACTTACTGATGTATCCATTTGGGCAACTCTCTTCATTTGCAAATTGAGGATTAAAAAAAATATAAAAAAATGTATCATATGAGAATCGCATGTGACATTACAGGTAAGGCACCTAAAGTAGAGGAGCTGACACAGAGAAGATAAGCCACACCCATTTGTAATTACTATTGTGTAGTTAAAAGTCAGTGTGCCACTGTGGAAAACAGTATGGCAGCTCCTCAAAAAGAAATTACCATATGATCTGGCAATTCCTAGATAAATACCAAATAGAATTGGTAACAGAGACTCAACAGATATTTGTACACCCACATTCACGGTCGCTTTGCTCACAAGAGCCAAAAAGTGGAAATGACCCAAATGTCCATCAGCAGATGAGTAGGTAAACAAAACGTGGTATATACATACAGTGTAGCGTTATTCAGCCTTACAGCGGAATGCAATTCTGACCTGTGCTACTGCATGAATGAACCTTGAAGACATTATGCTAAGCGAAATAAGCCAGGCATAAAAGGACAAATATTATGTGATTCCACTTACACGAGGTACCCAGGGTCAAATTCATAGAAACAAAAATTAGAATGGTGGTTAGCAGGAGCTGGAGGGAAGGAAAACGGGGAGTTAGTGGTTAATGTACACAGACTTTCTGTTGGGGAAGATGAAAAAGTCCCGGAGATGAATGGTGGACATGATGGCACCAGAGTGTGAATGTGCTAAATGCCACTGACCCGTCCTCTTAAAACCGGACAAGTAGTACATTTTATGTGGATATATCTTCTGACAATGAAAATAAAATTTTCTAAATTGTCAAAGTGTTCATCATTTGTAACTAAAAAAGCTTACTCTTCTAACGTAAGTGAGGTCCTTATCTATCTCATGCTCTTCATCGTGATTTTGATGATGAAAGTTTTGACTCTCCGTTCCTTTTGACTTCTTCTTTGAGGAACTGTAGAAATGAAATGTTGGTGCGGGGAGCGGGGAGAGACAGTGTATGAAGACGACCGATGAAAGGTCATTCACTAATGGGGGAATGGTGGAGAAGTCATCATCAGATAATGTAATTTAGGGAGAAGTCTTTGAAAGAGTGATATTTTAGCAGACCTAAAAGAAATGAAGGTTCATATTTGCAAACATCTAAAGGAAGGAAATTCCAGACTCAAGCAAGGAACAGCAAAGGGAAAGTCCTTGAGGAAAGAGTAAGCTTTATATGTTCTAACAACAGAGAAAAGACCAGTGTGTCTGGAATAGTTAGTAAGGAGGAAATGGGTGCGGAGGAGTTGCAAGTGTTTAACAGAGGCCAGACTGGGTAGGACCTTGAAGGCTACGAGATAGATCTTACTTGGATTTTATTCTAAATGCAATGGAAGGAATTTAGATCTTATTCTAAATACAGTGGAGGGCATCAGAGGGAATTACAGAAGAGAGATAGTATCTGATTTATATATTTAGTAGACCCCATCACTGTTTTTTTGGACAAGTGTGACTGGTAACAAAGTCAAATGCCTTTATACATTGGGCATTGGGCGTTTATACATGCCCACTGTCTCTTAAATTATATTATATTATATATTATTATATATTATTATTATATTATATATTATATATATTACACATTATTATTATATTATATATTATATATATTATAATATAATATATATATAATATACCATATTATATTATATATTATACATTGGGCATTTATACATGCCCACTGTCTCTTAAAATGCATTCAGTAAGAATTACCTTGTCGTGGTCCTGGATGAAAATTCTGGTAGACCTGCAACATTTCTGTTCACTCGTTCATAATACACTATTCTGTAATGGCTTGAAATTGCAAACAGAGTTTCAACTTCAGGAGAATGTCCAGCCTTGTGTAACAATCCAAATCCTGAATTTGATTTAGTGTTTATCTCTTTCTTCTCTCCCAGTCAGGCTGCCACTCTATGGGAGATGTACCTGCATTGGAAAGAGGGTATAACTGACTTCTCTCCTAGCCCACCACAGGCTTCCACTCAGCTGTTGCAGGTGGATGAGACTGGGCTGGGTGGCTTGGTGTTCCCTGGGCTCAAAACATTAAAATAGAAACGTCCTCTCATGTGCTACTGTGGTGGGCCCATGTTTCCTTATTTCCTTTGACCCAGTATTTAAATCTCTATTCCTCTTGACCACTAAACGTTCTTGCTAGGCCCCTGAAAATCCAGAAGTACATATCCAAACCCTTCCCGATGAAAGATTCTTGTTCTCCAGGCAGCTCTATTGGATGGGAGGCCAAGACATCCCTTTACCCAGCATCTTCCTAAATCTTCTTTCTGTTTGATTCTTTCTTGTTCAGAAGGGGTGAGAGAGCTTCAGGGTCATTAGAAAAAGGTATTGAGGATTTATTTTGAAGCACCACATGTGAGGATTTGCCTGAGACTTACTTTGGTATCTGATATTGGTGTTTCAGGAAAACTGGGGCAAAGAAAGTCCATTTCTTACATCATATCACATGAGTCCAGCCACTGTGTGAAGAATGCTCTGCATTGGAATAAGAGAGGAAGGAATGAGAATAGCAGCAGTCCAGGTGAGACACAGTGGCCGCTTGGAAGAAAGTCGTGGATGAGCAAAAGGGTTTAGGATGTTTGGAAGACGGAGCTGCAAGAACTTATGATTGATTTGGCTGTTGCGGGTAGTGAGAAATGAAGGTAGACTTTGAACTTTAGGCCCAAGCCAGTGAACAGAAAGAACTGCTATTCTCTGAGAAGCATGAAACTGCAGAATATTGCATCCAGGGTGTGTGTGGGGGCGGGGGGGGGGGGGGGGGGGGTGGTGGTGAAAAAGGAGTATTTATGAATGAATTATTCTGTTCTGTGTATTTTAAGCTTTAGAGTTGGATTTATGAGTCTGGAGTTCAAGGAGGGTTCAGGACTGGAGCTATATATTTTGAACTCACCAACAGATAGAAGACTTGAAATCCATGGGATTGGATGAGATTACTTAGGGAAAAAAGCATATGCAGTGAAGAGTAGCTTTTCTATAGCTGAGCCCTTGGACACAGAATGAGAAGGTGTCTTGGGTGGAATGAATGGAGTTGTAGCAAAGTGTGGTTTGTGGAAGCTGCCCAGAGTCTAGTAAGAAGGAGCCAGATGATTGGTTTCTGAATTTGGCAAGAGATTATTGGTGATCTTGAAAAGAGTAGTTAGTTTCATTGGAGTAGTAGGAGCAAAAATATGATGGGAGTGGCCTGAAGAGGTTAAGAAAAAGGGAGGGAGAGAGGGAAGGGGGTGAAGGTAGGGGGAGGAAGATGAGGGACTGGGGAGGAGGAGGGACCAGGAGAGATCACAGTGTGCCCTGAGTAGGTTGTAAGTTTTATATGTTCTTTATCCCTATTTTTATCAATAGTTCTGATAAAAATATTAGATAAAAAAAAGTAAAAAAGAAGTAACTCCGTGATCTGTTAGAGTCTTTGCTTCTGGGTGATAAAAATGGAGTCCCACTGCATCATTAATACTTTTGGCATTCTTAGTGAAAACCAACAAACATTATGGAGAAAGAAACTTGGCAAAATGATAACAAGTCTTTGCTGCAGCAGGACTTCTTTTGTTTGTTTTCATTTTTTTTTTAATGTTTATTCTTGAGAGAAAGAGAGAGACAGAGACAGCATGAGTGGGGGAGGGGCAGAGAGAGAAAGAGAAAGAGAGAGAGAGGGAGACACAGAATCTGAGGCAGGCTCCAAGCTCTGAACTGTCAGCACAGAGCCTGACGCGGGGCTCAAAGTCACGAATTGCAGGATCATGACCTGAGCTGAAGTTGGACGGTTAACCCACTGAACCACCCAGGCGCCCCCGTTTGTTTGATTTTAAATAATAATCAGTAGTGCTACACACCTTAAATTAAAATAGTGAAAATCCAAAACACTTACAACACCAAATGCTGATGAGGATGTGGAAAAATGACAGCTCTCATTCACTGCTGGTGGGAATGCAAAATGGTACAGCTCCTTGGGAAGACAGTTGGTGGTTTCTTACAAAACTAAACATAGTCTTACCATATGACCCAGCACTTGTACTGTGATATTTACCCAAATGAGTTGAAAACATATGTGCATACAAAAACCTGCACATGGATACTTAGAGCAGCCTTATGTGTAATTTCCAAAACTGGGAAGCAAGCAAGATATCCTTCAGTAGACGGATGCATAAGTAAGCTGTGGAGCATCCAGACAATGGAATATTATTCAATGTTAAAAATAAATGAGCTATCAAGTCATGAAAAGACATTGTGGAAATATAAGTACATATCACCAAGTGAAAGAAGCCAGTCTGAAAAGACTACATACTCTATAATTCTAACTATATAGCTTTTTGGAAAAGGTGAAACTATGGAGACAGTAAGACAGTAAGACTGATGGTTGCCAGGGGTTAGTGGGAGGGAGGGATGAGTAGTCAGGGCACAGAGGATCTTCAGTGCAGTGAGACTATTCTATACGATATTATAATGGTGGACACATATCATGAAACATTTGTCAAAACCCATAGAATGTACAAGACCAAGAGCGAACCCTAATGTAAACTATGGCATTTGGGTGACAGTGATGTGTCAGTGTAGGTTTACTGATTATAACAAATGTATCAGTGTCATATGGGATGTTTATAGTGAAGGAGGGTATATGTTAGAGGCAGAGGGAGTATATGGAAACTTTATACTTTCCTTTCAATTTTGTTGTGGACCTAAAACTGATTGAAAAAAAAAAAAAAAAAAAAACAACATTCTTAGGGCGCCTGGGTGTCTTAGTTGGTCAAGGGTCTGGGTCTTGGTTTCAGTTCAGGTCATCTCATGGCTTCGTGGGTTTGAGCCCTGCATCAGGCTCTGCACTGAGAACCTGCTTGGGATTCTCTCTCTCTCTCTCTCTCTCTCTCTCTCTCTCTGTCTCTGCCCCTTCCCCACTTGTGCTGTCTCTGTCTCTCTCAAAATAAATAAACTTGAAAAAAGAAATTATTTCTATTAAAAATACTTAGTAGTATTTAAGTAACAAGTGGTTTTAGCAGAGATTCAGATTCCTGAAATTTATTCCGTTCATGTTGGTATTGCCAACTTTTACAGGTGAAAGGGCCATGCACAGTTCCAACAATTTCATTAGAATGATTCATTTCTTTTTACTTAAATTTAGTGATTTGAACATACATCAAACCCTGGTGCAGAAAACCTTTTCCTTTTTAACCAACTTTCTCAATCATACGACACTGACACATAATCAGAATTGTCACAATGGATTACTTAGAGGTGTAGTATTTGCAGTCATTATAAATGATGATGTAGAATCTTTTGAAATATGGAAAGTAACATTAAATGAAAACATACAGAAAATAAAGGAATGATTGTTACCGTAAAGATGCACAAAACTGGACAATAGTTTGCAAGAAAAAAAAATAGAAATCAACATTAGTCATTTTTTTCCCTGTGTTCCAAAACAATTAACTGTGTTATATAGATTTTTTTTTTTTACAGCAGATTTTTTTTCCCCCAATAGAGTGACTTATTCTGTCGCACTTAGTTGATTTTGTTTTCATTGGAAAGTATTTATAGTTCTTCTCGGGTAAAAAAGGAGCCCATTGCTCTGAAAAACTTGAAAAATCTGTAAGTTTCCTCTGTGCTCTTGACACTTATTCCTCTCTTGGCATAGTTGCTGTTTCTCCTAGCATCTACTCTAACACAACTGCTTCCCAATTGATCCTGCTTATTTCTACAGAACAGAAAAACCGCGATGTAAACTTGGTAAGCATTGCATCCAAGTGTTAGAACCCACTGCATGGTGCGCTTCTCTCTGGAAACGAGTTTATATCCACATTGCTTTGGGGAAATCCATTTCTGAAGGGAGAAAGAAAAGGATAATGCAGATGAAATTTTAAGTCTGTATTGTGTCGTTCACACCCCTCTAGTACCCGTCCTATCCTCCTCTCTCAGAATTATGTGTTTTGTTTCCTTCATCTTCCCTGCTCCAGCTTTGCTGATATGCTTTGCTGTCCTCAAACAGGTCTGATTTCTTCTCCTCATTTCTTCCAGCCGCCTAGAAGACAACCCCGCCAGCCATTGTGTTGACTGACACTTATTCAGTCTTCAGGCAAAAACCAAACTCTTAAATAAGCTTTCCCAGACTCCACGGCAGTCAATTAATTAATCACGTTTAATGTCTGTTTTAAGATTGAAGCTCTTAAGTCTGCTGGCTGGCACTGTGCTATTTTGTGTAGCACCACATTCCAAGTGCCCTGCGTGATGCCTGGTCCATAGTAGGTGCTCAAAAATGTATAGGGTGTAAATAGCCAGCACTAAGCGCTCAGGAATGCTTCCTGGAGAGGTCACGGCAGGAGAAGTGATCTGTTCACTATCACTTCCCATTACTTATGCACAGGATTTTTGTAGCTGCACTCCATCACACATGCATGAAAATTAGTTTTCTTAACATTTGCTGTTTGAAATCAAGATGTAAACTTACACTTTACTGAAGTTCCTCTTTTGAAAAGTTGTTTTCCAGCTAGAATGTTCTTCATGAATCGTCCATGGCTGAACCTAATAAAAGTAATTTATCTATTTTGGAGTTTCAGCTTATAAAAGTTTCTGGAGTCCGACAGATTTTAGCTATTTCTTGAATAGTACAGATGTCTTGCTTAAAAAAAAAAAAATTACAACACCATATGTTCTCTGTTCCCATGAGTAGGTTTCAGGGAAGTTTTAATAGTTAAAGTAGGTTTTTTCTTTCTTTTGAAACCTAGCATGTGGATTTAGTGCTTATTAAAGTGAGAGACTGAGTGTAGTGGTTTGATTTAGGATTAGAAACGGGAGCTGGACTAAAAGCTTAGTTCTATCGCTGTGCCAAGAACCCTCCCCGAACAACTCTCGCCCTCACTGCACGTTGTGGACAGACCTTTGCATGCATCGTTTCCATCTTTTACCATTTGCTCACTTAGGCACAGAGAAGCTCGCATCATCAGCTCTGTTCAAGAAGGCCATGTTCAAATGCTGTGCCAAGAAGGGCCTATTTAACAGATGGAGATGTTTACTATTTGAGTCTTTCATTCCCTCTTTCCATGACACAAACCTTCTGAAACTACCAAGTGTAAGCCTTTAATTTTTAAAAATTCACACCGTGTGGCAGAGTATACCCACCCATTAAACACATAAACCAAGTAGCCACAGTCTTGTTGTGCAAACAAACCTATGTGTGAAGTCTGACACTGCCTGGCCACTCCGTGTAGTTAAGACAACACCCCCCTCCCCCGCCCTCAGCCCCCACCCCCCCAAAATGACCAAAATCAGTCTCTGTTAAGGAAAATATTGCACTCGTTGTTTTTCATGACATCAGCAGTTATTAGCTGGGGATACTACGGTTTTCCACAATTTAAAAAATATATTCAGAGGGAATACAAAAAATAGTATTGACATCTGATCAAACAAGACGTAGGTTAGGCCAGCTCTGCAGCTACAGTGAGGACCTGGTCTGTGGGATCCTCATACTCCATTCCCTGGCTTGATAAATTAAGGAGGGGAAAAGGTTCCAGAAAGAACTCAGCACCAGAATTGTGTGGTACTTCATTCCAAACCAGGGGATGGCAAACTTTGTGCTCGAGGGCCAGATCTGGCCCACCACCTGTATTTTACTTCTTACTTCTTTTATTATTTTTTTTCTTTGATGGGGGGAGGAGAGAGAGAGAGAGAGAGAGAGAGAATGAGATTGGGAATCTTAAGCAGGCTCCGTGCCCAGTGCGGATCCCCATCTGGGACTCTATCCCAGGACTGTGAGATCATGACCTGAACCGAAATCAAGAGTTAGATGCTCAACTGACTAAGCCACCCAGGTGCGCCCAAAACCTGTATTTATAAATAAAGTTTTATTAGAACATCACCACACTCATTTATTTATGAATTTTCGACGGCTGGTTTTGCACAATGATGGCAGAGATGAGTGGTTGTGACAAAGACTATATGGCCCTCAGAGCTGAAAACATTTTTTATCTGGACCTTTATAGAGAAAGTTTATTGACCCCTATTCTAAACCAAGAATGGCAGTCTTTCAAACTGTGGTCTCAAGTCGTTAAATTCTAGTTTCCTTGTTACAAGGGTAAAAACAAAAAACCAAACACCAAACCAAACAAACCAACTAAAAAAAAAGTGGTATGAGGTAAAGTGGGGTTGGGGAAGGCTTTCAAAGTGTTTTATGTATGTATGTATGTATGTATGTATGTATGTATGTGTGTATGTATTTATTTATTTTTAAAGAGTTTAATTTATTTGAGAGAGAGAGCAGGGGTAGGGAAGAGAGAGAATGAGAGAGAAAATCCTAAGCTGGCTTTGCACTGTCAGCACGAACCTGACGTGGGGCTTGAACCCACGAACTGTGAGATCATGACCTGAGCTGAAATCAAGAGTCAGATGCTCAACCGACTGAGCCACCCAGGCATCCCTCAAAATGCTTTAAAGTAAGAAGCATAGGTATGGAGATAGTGGTAATCAATCCAGGTGATACCAAAAATTGTCCCACAGATCATTCCTGGATTTTGGGGATCAACAAAGAGGCTAGGGTAGTTGGTATATAGGGTATGAATTATGAGAAAAGTAAATAAATAGGTCAAGACAGACCCAAATAAATAGGGTCAAGACAGCTTCTGCCCACCCATCCTCTTGACCCCTCGTTCAGTCTTGGACTATGCCTGTTCACCAACCAATTGGGTTCATTCAGGATTCATTTCTATTACCTGGTAACAAGTTGGGGCCAGTTCTCTTCAAAGTTATTTTAGTTGCCTACTAGAAGTTTCATAGGCATTTTAACTTTAGAACTTCACCACTTAGGGATTGCCTAGGATTTTACATAATAGTCTAGGAGTCCTTTCTGGCTATGTATGTATGTATGTATGTATCCACAAAATATTTTTTAGTAGTCTATTTTTGCTCTTTTAATATATTTAAATATCTAACACCTTTCAAATTCCCCTATGTAATTTGTGTTTCTTAAAAAATCTATATGGTTTCATAGGAAAATCTTCCTAGATACTAGAGACACTTGCTTTTTTTAGTAATCCAAAAAGATATTGAACACTGTTTTCAATATTTTTAAATGGATGGGTCAAAGTCTTATTGTTCAGGATGAACAAAGAATGATAAAAGATAGTGAAAATGAGTCTGCCACTTGGTGATTATAGACAAATTGTTTAGCCTTCATTAGTCTCAGTTTTCCCATAAGTAAAATGGCTATACCAATAGTACCTAACTTGGCATTGGTATAGCAAATAAGCGAATAATGCAAGTAACTTGTGCTTGAAGAAGAGTAAGCTAGCTATTTTTATTATAATTATCAGGTGGCTTTGACAACTCTGTACAGTTCAGCCATATGACAAGAAAAGAACGTCAGGATATTTGCCACGTAATTGTGCGTCAGTCTAAATGGAACATTTCCCACCAAAAGTGAAAATAGCCCAGTCTGGCATTTCTCTGGGTTGAGAAGGAAAAAAACAATCATTTGTCAAAGACACTGTTTTATGAGGATTTGACTGAGCACAAATTGAATTTGTGGCTTGGTCAAGGAGAGAAATATTTGCAAAACATCTCAAAGATGACAGTGATATATCCACATTGCCATTGGTTGCAGTTTAAAATTGATAACATTATGCTTCCACATATTTCTGAGAAAATGGTAATGTTTAAGAGACAATAAGCCCAGTTGTCCTAATACATTCATTTCTCTTTCTGAATGTTCAGAGCATTTTAACTCCTTTATGCTCTTTTACGGTGCCATGTGGGGAATTCTTTCTCTACAAAATTATAAGGCACACATCAGCAAAACTCTGGGTTTTTTTTTTGTTTTTGTTTTTTTTTTTTTTCCTGCTTCAGGTTTGAAGCCTAAGTGACCCTCTCAAATGCTTTATTCCAATGTTATATCAAGTTCGGTTTTAAGTAAAGGGGTTTTCCTTGTCAAAAGCAACATATCCAGTAAGTTGTAAGAATTAAAATGGACATATTCTTTCTTTGGTTTATTTAATAAATTATGTTGATATGAGAAAAAATATGTACTTTTTAAAAAATAAAATTTGTTGCTTCATTATTAGTGAAATGCATACGACTTGGGCCTAAATTGAACAAAGTTTCATAATCATCTTAGTCAAGTTCAAATGAAGGTTGCTCATAGGAATGACACCTAAGGTGGATCTTAATTTACTGGAACTGGTTTCCGCAGTCCTTTTGTTCTCATGATATTTAGTGTATGGTTACTTCACAGTGATTGGACAACATAATATTTTGAAATAATCCATCACACTCATGTGCACCAGGATATAATTGAAATGCATAGGGTGCTTCCTAGAAAAAAAACAAAAGATGTTTTGTGTGGACCACATCTGAATACATGTCAATTTTGATATTAATCCAACTAGATGCAACAGCAGTGCTAATAGCTATGAAACACTTGAAGACTATTATGTTTTTTGCTTTTTTTTAAAGCATAAAATAAATCTTTAACATTTAAATATACAATTGATGTTGGCTGTGATTGTGATCGTTCTGCCTCATCTTAAAGGAGAAAGCAAACTAACAATGAACTCTAAAAAAACATTTAAGGAAAGAATCCCACTTATAATAGCATCAAAAAGAATGAAATAATTAGGAATAAATTTAATGTAGGAGATGAAAGATCTATACACTGAAAATTATAACACATTGATGAAAGAAATTGAAGAAGATACAAATAAATAGGAAGATAGCTCATGTTCATGGATTGGAAAAATTAATATGTTAAAATACCCATACTATTTTAAATGACCTATAGATTGAATGACCTATAGGTTGTAATCCCTGTCACAATTCCAATGGCACTGTCACAGAACTAGAAAAAAAAATCCTAAAATTTGGATGGAACCATGAGAGAGCCCAGATAACTAAAGCAGTCTTGAGTATGAAATGCAAAGCTAGACAGATCATAGTTTCTGATTTCACACTATATTACAAAGCTATAGTAAAACAGATTGGTATTGGCATGAACATAGAACAGACACATAGATCACTGATACCAAATAGCGAGCCCAGAAATAAACTCACACATACAGGGTCAACTAATTTTTTTTTTTTTTTTTTGGTCAACGAATTTATGACAGAGGTGTCAAGAGTACATTATAGGAATGGATGTTCTATTCAATAAATGGTATTGGTAAAACTAGATATCTACGTGCAAAAGAATGAAATCGGATGCCTATCTTATACCACACACAAAAATCAACTCAGAATGAAGACTTCAGTTTAAGACCTGAAACCCTACAATTCCTATAAGAAAACATGGAGGGTAAGCTCCTTTGGTCTTGGCAATGAGTTTGGATCTGTCAGCAAAAACAAAGGCAACAAAAGTGAAAATAACCAGATAGGACTACATCAAACTAAAAAGTTTCCACACAGCAAATAAAATACTCAACAAAATGATAAAAGACAATCTATGGAATGAGAGTAAATATTTGCAAACCATATATCCAATAAGGAGTAAATACCCAAAATATATAAGGTAGACTTAGAACTCAATAGTGAAAAACACAAGTAACCATATTTAAAAATGGAAAAGAACCTAAATAGAAATTTTTCCAAAGAATACAAACAAATTGGGGCACCCGGGTGGCTCAGTCGGTGAAGCATCCGACTCTTGATTTTGGCTCAGGTCATGATCTCACGGTTTGTGGGATCAAGCCCTCTGTTGGGCTCTGTGCTGGCAGCACAGAGCCTGCTTGGGATTCTCTCTCTTTCCCACTCTTTCTGCTCACCCTCCACTCACACTGTTTCTGTCTCTCTCAAAATAAATAAAGAAAGAAAGAATTCTTTAAAAAAAAGAATACAAACAAATTGCCAGTAAGTATATTGAAAGGTTCCAATATTACTAATCGTCAGGGAAATGCAAATCAAAACCATAATGAGATATTACCTCATACTTGTTAGGATGTCTATTATCAAAAAGACAAGAGATAACATATGTTGGTGAGGATGTGGAGAAAAGGGAAGTATGACTTATGCCCTAAAAGGACACCTTATTTGGAAAAATGGGAAATCATTAAGAAGTACCACAAAGATTTTTTGGAACTGTAAAAGGAATATAGACAAGTAAGTCCCTCAAGAGTCCGGGGGATGAAAGTCATTGCAAATGGCAGGAAAAATTCATAAAGAAGCAATATTTATTAAAAATAAGATACCCAATTTGTGGCAAAGAAATATAAGCTAAGCGCCACCCCATGGAGAGGAAGAACCAAGGCAAAGCCAAATCGAAGGTGGGAGTAAAGTATGTGTTGGCACAAGTGAAACCCAGTCCACATTGAAGGAGGAGAAAATTAACAGAGCTCCTTCAAGTTTCATGGGAAACAGGAAGTCAAGTTAAGATTCAAGAGTCATAAGACAAATAAGATTTATTAGATAGAATATGCGGTGGTGACCACAGTCAGTTTGTGGATGGGCAACTGGAAAAAGAAAGATCAAGTAGGAATGTATTGCAAAAACAAAAAAAGTAACAGTGTTTTTGACTCAATGGGAACAAAAAGGAATAGCAGTCATAAACATTTTTGAAATACAGAAAAGACAGGCTAGATAGTCATTATTTCATATCGATTTATGATTGGTAGATTTCTTCCTCATTTTGTGAGATAGGAACCTGATAGATGAGGAAAGTTGAATCTCAGAAAGTCATGTGTTTGCCCAACAATACACATAGCTGAAGCTGAGGAATATGCCTCATGACTCCAAATCTGGGAGACTGTTTTTTTTTTTTTTTTTGTATCCAGAGTTGTAAAAACAAAGAGCTCTAGGATTCAGCCTGACAGTATAAGTGGCTGAGGTAGATAAAGTAAAAGGGGGGAAAAATGATGTAAACATTATGACGAATGACAACTGACTTTGACCTTACTGTCTTAGATTAAAATAGAGAGTAGTGGAGACTGTGAGCAATGCTTTTTCTTATTTTTGTCAATGTTTATTCATTTAAGAGAGAGACAGACACAGAGACAGAGCATGAGCAAGGGGAGGAGCAGAGAGAGAAGGAGACACAATCTGAAGCAGGCTCCAGGTTCCGTGCTGTCAGCACAGAGCCCGACTTGGGGCTTGAACTCATGGGAGAAATGCTTTTTCTTAAAGGGAAGTCACCAGTGTGCTTCAAAAGGAGAAAATGTGAACCTTCAGTTACCAAAACTAAAATGTAGGAGCCAATCTTACCCTACAGCCAAATCCTGAACACTTTACCTTCAAACTATCTGAAGAATTTGATTGCTTCTTCACAATGCCTGCATTGCCTCCAAGTCACCATCGTCTCTCATTTAAAATATGTCTTCCCAGCTGTTCTCTAAAAGCTCACTCTTGATTATTTAAATTTCCCAGACTTTATTTTGCAGTTTTCCAAAAGACACTTTTACAAAAGTAAAAATGCCAGCCATAGTTTGAAGGAAAACGCTTTCATGATACGAATTTGAAAAAGAACTTATAATCAGAATTTTTAAAAATTCCTACAATAACTCAATGATAATAAAAGATAAACAAACCAGTTTAAGATATGGCCAAAAGATTTGAATAGACACTTCACACTGAGGCTACCCAATGACCAAAAGGCTCATTAGGGAAATGCGAATTAAAACCACACTGAGATACCACCATCAAAATGGTGATTCATAGCTTGGGGAAAACATTTGTGATTCATGTATATCATCTACTTGTGTGTAATAAATTATGATAAATTCAGCAGCTTAAAACAAAATAATCTCATGATTTCTGTGCATCAGGAGTTTGGGCTTGGCTCAGCTGAGTGTTTTAGCATCTCTCACGATGCAGCAATCAAGATTTCAGCCAGAGCAGAATGTCATCTGAAGGCTGGACATGAAAGGGATTTTCTTCCAAAGTCACATGGTGATTGGCAGAATTGAATTCTTCCAGGGAAGTTGGATTAAGGGCCCTGACCTCCCTTAGTTCCTTGAGTGTGGACCTCTCCAGCGTGGCAGCTTGCTTCATCCAAAGTACGCAAGCCAACAAGACAATAAAGAGTCTATTAGCAAGATGTAAAATACCGTCTTATGTAACATAAACTCAGTAGTGACATATCATTTTTGCCTCCTACTAATTAGACACAAGCCACAAGTCCTACCTACCAGCACCCAAGAGAAGGGGATTACATAAAAGTGTGAATGCAGAGAAGTGGAGATCATTGGCAACTGCCTTAGGTGCTACCTATTGTGTGTGTGTGACAAAGAACGTGTAGCATATTAATGAACTTCTATAAGTCAGTAATAAATATATGTATGACTTAGTTAAAATATGGGGAAAAGACTTAAGTAGGCACTTCTCAAAAGAAGATATCTGATAGCCAACATGTATATGAAAAGGTGCATTACATCATTAGTCATCTGAAAATTCAAACTAAAACCACAAAGAGATTCTGCTGCACACCCACCAGAATGGCTAAATTTAAGCAGCTGACAATACTCACTATTGTCAAGGAGGGAGAGTGACCGAGATTCTCCTTGTTACTCGTGGGAGTGTAAACCACATTGCAAAACACATTGGTAATATCTAATAAAGTTAAACACATACCTACCCATGACACACAGCTTCACTCCTAGATATTTCTTCTCTCAGAGAAATTAATACATGTGTCCACACACACATACACACAAATACTTTCTTCATAATAGCTCCAAACTAGAAAATACCAAAGTCTATCAACAGAATAATTCAAGAAAAAGAGTAGTATATTTGTATGAATCACTACACAGCAGATTTTAAGGGCAAGCTAATGACACACACAATAACATGAATGAATTTCAAAAACACTGATCAGAGGAAGTCAGAAATAAACAAAAATTCATAGTGAAGTATTCTATTTTTATGAAATTCAAAAAGAGGCTAAATTAGTCTATGATGATAGAAGTCAGCAAAATTGTCATTTCTAGGAGGGGTGGAGAGAGATGTTTTTGATTCAGAAGGAGCATGTGGAAATGTTCTGGGTATGATGGACATGTTTTATATATTCATCTGGGGGGCGGATGTACAGATGTACATTTGTGGAAATAGTCACTTAAAATGTGTGCATCTTCCCGCATGCTCATTTTAGCTTAATAAATTAGAGTGAGGAAGACATAAAAACACTTTGATTGCATTCAGATCACTTGGGAATCTTGTTAAAATTCAAAGCCTGACATAGGCTTGAGATTCTACGTTACCAGCCAACTCCAGGCAGCACTGCTGCAGAAGCAGCCGACGCAGGCTTCTCTTGAGACTCCTTCTTCTTTACTATGTCCAGACGCTTAAGAGTCTAGAGACTCACTAATTCAATTTTCCTGCAGAGTGAATGTCTTATCTCCTACCGGGCATTTGCCTATATTTGGTGGTTTGAATCAGAATTCAGTAGGCCAATAACCCAGTGTTTCTGAGGAACTGAGAGAACAACTCCCCCTCCCCCACCCCACTACCACCACCACTCCCAGCCAAACCAGAGGATATTGAGGGGATCAGAATAAAACCTGGTCTTGGCGAAAGCCATCGGGTAGATGATCTTTGACCATCCCATAGGGCCAAAGGCACACCGCTTAAGTGAAACAGACTTAACAGAGACTGGGTCTGGTAAGTGAGGAAATCATAATCTGTGGCTCATACCGTTCTGTGTCATGAACCCGGACCTGAACTTTTCCAGACAGTCACACCTATATATTTTTTAAACCTAGGAATCTATTTCAGGGCCACAGAAGGTCAGCTTGGGTGCCAGTAGCATTTACAGCTTATACTGTGGGCTATGATGAAGAGTACGTTAGACACCTGATACATGATAGCTGTATTGTTAGTTTGGCCGTATTAAACTTTGAAAATGCGACTGGTCCATACTTGGAAAGTCGATTACTCAGATCTTTCTTTGAACAGCAAAAACTCTGATCTTTGATGGCTTTTTTCTTACCTTAATACTTTTGGCTTCCTTTATGAATAAGCCACTTTTCCCATATCTGAAGATTCTCCTGGGTAATGTTATTGCTCCTTAATCTAAACTAACAAAATGTGTTCATTTAACAAAATAATCTGTTGTGCTTAAATTTAAACAAAATACATTTACTAAGCAAGTTGAGAGATAATAAAATCTGAGCAAAGGATGTTCACTAGATAATTTAAGATGATTAATTGAAGCAGTTTGCTACAATAAAATGTATGAAGACTTGGATCAGACTTGCCAGCTATAAAATTTAGGCAAATCACCTGTCTATAAAATGGAGATGATATCTATCTCACAATATTTTTAAGGAAGGTGATATTTGTAAAGGATGAATTGTAATGCAAAGCATGATGTAGATGTTTAATAAGTTTTAATTCCCTTCTCCCCACCCATCCCAGATTTGATCCAGAACACTAATCTCTAACCATCTCCAGTCCCTGGTATAAGTCCCCTATGAAAAGTACTACACAAAGCATTTAATCAACTTATAATTCTATGAGAAGCTAGGTATCACTAAATATTATATATTTGCAAGCTGTCTTTTCCCACTGATAATCCCAGGAATTGGTTTAAGCGTAAAGCAGTCAGTGAAGACCGAGCGTGTCTAACTATGATCTTCAATATTTTTGTGTCTTCACTTCTTTTACAAATAATTATTAAAAGTAAGATAAATTTTCTTTTAGAAAACTAAACAAACCACACTTAGTAATGAGAAGATGACAGTCTTACTCTTGGGGGAATTTGTTTAAAAAGAAATGATTAAATTGCCCCTTTCTGGTCATATTTGCTTCTTTCCAGTGTCCTGTCCTCCACTCCGCCATTCTGCACAGGGAATGTTAAAACCAGACTGGAGGGAGGATAGAATCAACCTGCCCCCCACCCCCCCCCCCCAGAAACCACCCTCAATATATACGGGGACCAACAGTAAGATAAAACAAAAACTCCAGGATTAAACTGCAAGTAGTCACTCAGCAATTATAAGAGATTTTCACAACCTGAGGAGAGAAGATACAGTGGCCAGAGCAACCAATGGGTGATGGAGAGGGACCAAGGGAGAGGAGAAGAATTTATCATCCTTAGGGAGGCGGTCAAATGAAGAGGGGGCTAAATTTAGGGACTAAGATGTCTGACAGTGCAATTGCTACTTGTTCAGACGTGTCATTACTTTTTTCAAAATAGTCTGTTTTTTCTCGACTACAAATGTATTTAAGGTTTTGTTGCAAAATTTAAGACAATGCAATTCCAAAAATTTCACATACTTTGTGTTCTTATATTTTGTATCAGTCAGGGTCCTGCCAGAAACAGAAGACACACCCAAATTAGAAAAAGAAAATTGGGGATTACTTACAAAGGAACTAATTACAGTTGACCCCATATAGTCAAAAATCCACATATAACTTTTGAGTCCCCCCAAATTTAACTGCTAATAGCCTAGCGTTGATTGGAAGCCTTACCGATAACATAAACAGTCAATTAACACATATTTTATATGGTATATATATTATATACTGTATTACTTCAATAAAATAAGCTAGAAAAAAGAAAATCTTATTAAGGGAATCATAAGAAAGAGAAAATACATTTACAAAACTGTACTGTATTTACTGGAAAAAATTCTCATATAAATGGGCCAGCACAGTTCAAACCCATGTTGTTTAAGGGTCAGCTATACAAAAGTGTGGCTGAATGTAAGAGACCCACAAGACAAGAATCCAGAGCTAGCAGTGGAAGGGCTGTTACTAGGAAAGATTAAGGAAATATTCCCAGAAGTCAGGAGGAGAGAGAGTGATATAGAAAAAGATGCTTTGTGAGGAGCATTAAGCCCTGAGACTTTCAGGAACACAGCCAGCTTAATATGCTCTCTCACAGGGAGAGAATCAGGATTATGAATTTCTTGGGCTTCTTCCTGTTTGTTGTTGTTGTTGTTGTCCAGTCTTTTGTGTGGCTTCTCCGTTAACTAAACCTACTAGTAAGTCAGAGAAAATGGGAACCCTTTCATATCACCTCGTGAGTTTGGGAAGTCCCCAGTAACTGAGGGTAGTCTCAGATTCAGTAATTTGTAGAATGGCACGTTGAACTCAACAAAGCTAGTATATTCATTTTGGTTTATTACAGTGAAAGGAAAGATCAAAATCTGTAAAGGGAAGAGCTGCATAAGGCAGGATCCAGGAGGAACCAGGCATAAGCTTCCTGTTGTCCTCATTCAGTGGAGTCATTTGGACAATATTTATTTCTCCCAGCAACAATGTGTGACAATACACACAGAATGTTGCCAACCGTGGAAGCTCACCCAAGCTTGGTGTCCAGAGTTTTATTGAGGGTTGGTCACTTAGACAAAGTATGACTGACCTTAGTCTCCAGCCCCTGCTGAGGGTGAGCTGACACCATGTGGCCCAAGGTGCAAACCATAAATCACATGGTTACCAGAGACTACCAGAATGGCCCAACACCCCCAGGTAAACAAAGTCACCCTTTTTTAGACAAGGGCTTAGAGTTTATCTCCCAAGATCTGGGGGCAAAGGGATAACCATGTGTGTATAGTATGAGTGTGTGTGCGTGTGTGTGTGTGTGTGTGTGTGTGTGTGTACGTGCAAAGTATATTATTTACTACATAGACCCATGTAGCTTAGTGGGACTGGCTATATAATTTGTGGGACCCAGTGCCAGATGAGAACGGGGGAGGTGCACCTGTTCAAAAATTATTACACATTTCAAATTGGTGACTGAGGAGCATTAAACCAAACATGGGGCACTTCTGAACATGAGAATGTGGACAACTGTGTAGGCCATATGCTGATGAAGTTAGCCTTGCAGGTCAGCTCGGTTTATTTGCTAATTGGGCATACTTGCCCTCATTCATATGGCACCAGGTGCTGAGGGGATTCCAGAGATTGAAAAAACCAACCCCTGCTCCTGAGGCATTTACAGCCTATTAGGGTAGATAGCTACATCCACAAATAGCTGTAATACAAACTAATAGTCTATGTACCTTCAGGAAGAAATAGGAAAATGCTATTGAATTTAGAAAGATTTAACAATGTTCCAGCTGGGATTATTAACATGGTTAATAATGGATCTTGCAAGGATCCAAGAGATAATGTTTATGAAAGCAGGTGGAAATATATATATTTTCACTTGGCAATGTATATATCCATTTGGTAAACAGCCACCTGAGTCTATAGAATCCTTTTGGCTGCTATCTGTCCTATTATTAGAAAAAAAGTAAGATACTAAAAGGAATGTGCTGTTTTGCTTCCAGAGGGCAAATCAGCTAATCAAATGGGAAACATACCCGTTCCAGGAGCAAGAGGAATATGGCATGAGACTGTGTCTATCTGATGGCTCTTACCTATAAATTCAGTCCCAGGATTAAACAAACATAAGCAAACGAACAAACAAACAAAATGAGGGGTGTTTTCTGCTACAATGACTGTGTGTGTATGTATTTGACTGAATGTATTACTTCAAAGAGTTGTTTGGGCCTTTCTTCCACCTTTGTAATTGCATACAACCAGAACCTATGGGATAACACAGAATGACAGGTTGAAAAGAAACAAAAGATTTCAACAGGTAAAATCCATTGGCGCATTTCTGTTCATGTAGGGAAAATGAAAAGCTCCAGTGTATGTGAACATTGGTTGTAATGGAGCCGGTCTCATTTCAGATGGCATGTCCTCAAGAAAATTTGATTCCCCAGGAATCTCTTAAGAGTAACTCAGTCCTATACCTTTCCTGACAAATTCTTGGAAGATAATAGTCAAATATAAAGATGTTGGAGGAGGCCTTTGAGATAACATATCCCCATCCCCACCCCCTACCAGAGACATGACCTTAGGCGATGGGGGGCCCCAAACTCCCCAGGACCCCCCATCCTTGAAATAATGTAGGAGAATAGACCCCCACAACACCCACAGCTGGAGCCGTTTCCTAGGATGCAGCCCTGAGACAGACTCTGGAGTGACTGAACCCTGTCAGGCCTCTATATAAACATTTAAGATTCTTGCAGTGGGTGCAGGGCTCTTCTTATCTTGTGACACCCAGGATGAGCCTTGGAAGTAAGTTCCCTTGCTTCTTAAACCTGTCACCTGCCCATCTGGAATCGCCTGCCTCTGTCTTCTGTCTCTTTGCCTTTCGTGTAAGGGGCAGATTCAGATTTCACCCAGGGAAGTCACGAGGCTGAAAGCCAATAAAGGAAAACCCACAGCTAGAGAGAACAGATATATGTCCCAAGACATCGCCAAGTTGAATGGTTGTTGATAAATAGTGACTGGAGATTAATAATTAAACTTTTTAATAGCAAATAGATGGGTCCCACAAGAAGACTGAATTACTCCTTAGGAGGCAATTCTACATGCCACTGAACGTGGGAAAGAAAGCCCCACAACTAATCCAATCTGTCAACCTCTGGGTTGTCCTTTCATTTAATCCATATTACTTTTATAACTCTTGCTTTTCTCCACCTACAGGTTAATGAAGTTACTGTTGTCTCCAGGATTAAGAAAACATGCTTCCTCTAATAAATCAAAGATCATCAGGTAAAACAACATTTAGGATTTCCTTACAGTATGAAAAAAAAAAAAAAAAAGGCACTTACCTGGAGAGTGGGGCATTTCGACAAAGCCAATTTGGAATTCTTGAATTTAGATGTTGTTGCATTGCACTTGAGAAGAGAAGGAAACAAATCACAAGAGACTCTTAACAAAGACAACCAACTGAGGATTGATGGGGAGGGGGTGGGAGATGGGCTACATGGATGGTGGGTGCTAAGGAGGGCACTTGTGATGAGCACTGGGTGTTGTATATAAGTGATGAATCATCGAATTCTACTCCTGAAACTAATATTGCACTGTATATTAACTAACTCAAATTTAAATTTAAAATTTTAATATCAAATTTTAAACAGTTAACCCCTTATAGTGGCCTGGCAAGGGACCCGTGATAGCAGTACAATATTAACCTGTTTACAACAATTTTATTTAGAAAGGAAAAAAAAAAAAAAAAAGGACATCGAAAGCTCTATAATCTCAGTTTTTTATTTGAGAGGCAACAACTATAATGGAGCCATTTGATATTTATGTTTATATTTTATTTTGTGACTGGACTGGAATGCAGCATGTGAGATATTTTATATTAATAGATTTTGCAAGGATTTGTGTTAGTAGGATTGTGTGTTTGTTGTTTTGCTTGTGCTTTTTTTTTTCTTTTCTTGCTTTTATGGATGTTAGCATGCTTATGGGGCTCTGTGGGTACATGTGTGCTTTTAAAATACTCTTTTCAGGGTGCCTGGGTGGCTCAGTTAGTTAAGTATCTGACTTTGGCTTGGGTCATGATCTCTCAGTTCATTGAGTTCAAGCCCCACGTTGGGCTCTATGCAGACAGTTCAGAGCCTGGAGCCTGCTTTGGATTCTGTGTCTCCCTCTTTCTCTGCCCTCCCTCACTTGTGCTCAGTCTCTGTCTCTGTCTCTCTCTCAAAAATAAATAAACATTAAAAATTTTTTTAAGTTATTGAAAAATAAAAAATTAAAAGGTCTTTTCAAGAGATTTGGAAAATGATAGAAAACGGCAGGGAGAAAAGGTGAAAATAGTTTTGGTCTTTACCAGGAATAACAGCTACAATTAAAAAAAAAAAAAAGTGACATTTGAATTTTACCTACCTGAAGAAGATATTTTAATCCTTAAACAACATTTACCCCACACACTCATACATATTAAAAATAAAGATTAAAAAATAGATCTCCATCTAAAAAAAACAGACCTCTAATTTAACCAAAGCAAAGCATTTTAATGTTTCATTATGTGTATCCAAATTAGTGGTAGATGAATTCTGGAAAAGCTGCAAACATATTAAACTTTTATAAATTGCTAATACATTATAGTTTTATAAATTAAACCATATTTATTTTGCCAAAGCAAACTCAGTTTTTAGCATGACATATATGCATATATATAAAATTTATACTTTAAGCATACATATTTATAAAACAATTTTAATTTCTTGTTCAGAATTCAATTTCAGTTGAATAAACACTCAATTTTGTTTTCTCAGATACTTCTTAAAAAAGGATCTACCTGCATTTTTCTATGAATAAGTTACAAATTCCCAAATTCAGTATGATGCTTGCTGGCATGGTGTACCTAATTTTATAAAATGATACACACTTCTTAAATTGGGTACTTCCCTGATTTTAACCAAATGATGGATTTCTCTCCATTTATTAAATGTAGCTAGTGTTCCCCAAAATGGAAAGTGTGACCTCAGAGTTTAGAGGTTAAAACGGACATGGCATAATTTGGCTTATTTGATTTCTTTTCTCCTCCTTGAAGTTCTTACTATGCAATGCTGTGCCTCCTCCTTACAGTGGTAGATCAGTTGTGTTAACAGTTGAACTGCAGTGTCCTTAATTCTGATCTGGGGCTGGCCACGGGAGTTGCTTTGGCCAAAGAAATTATTGGAGTCATGACAAGGCAAGCAGGGACTTGAAATGATGCTTGCATATCTCCACTTGTGTTCTTGCACATCCTCCATTGACATGAGAATTTTTCCAAGTGAGAGGAGGAGAGACATATGGAACATAGCCAACTTGCCCCAGCTGTGGCCATCCTAGATCAGCCAACAGTCAGCTCAGCCCAAAACTATGAAAGCCCAGTCAGGATCAGCAGAGGCACCTAGCCAACCACACCAGACTAGTGAGCAATAAACACTTATTATTGCATCCCACTGAGGTTTTGTGATTGTTTATGATGGAGCATTATTATGGCAATAGACCCATCCGTTGCTGATACGCTCACCCAAGGCACTGTTTCAAGAAACTGATTGTATTTGCAACCTAGGCAGCTTGCTCAATACCTGATATCTTTGAGTGATCTGAGACTTTGGAGAAGATAGCTTTACCTCTCAGAGCCCTGATTTCTTCATCTATGAAATAAAATGACCAAACAACATCAGCTTCATGGTCACTTCTGTGTCTCTGTTCTTTGATTGATAATCTGATTTTCAAGGTGATGGATTCTTTTAAATGTACCTTTAGAAGCCTTTTGCAAAACTAAGTTTATAGTTCTATGTGGCTGAAACAGTCCTGAGCTACTGGGGGGTGATTTTGTTTCCTTCCACTAACACTTACCTACAGAGAACTCTTCCCCCCACCCAATGCCCAGTATCTCCCTCCCCCCCCCCCACCTCATAGCAGAGGCAGCATTAGTGGTGGTTAACCTTGCTACCCCCAAAGCCAAAAAAGCCTTCTTGACAGCCCAGCCCTACAATTTAGGGTTGTGCAAACGTGGGGAGTCATGCTGGGTCTCACTGTCTTCATTAGGTAATGCTAGTACTTACCTCGGTGGTTTGCTTTAAAAAAGTGAATGAGCTCATCCGTTTAATTTAATGCAAATATTAAGAATCCAGAATGGTGCCTGGCACACCTAATATTATTACACTTTGGCTATTGGAATAATGGTCCTTCCACTTCTTGTGCCTCAAAGATTTTGGTTAAAAACTGAAATAGTGTCTGAGTAGAAGCAAGTGGGTATTTTTCATAGGACAGCATTTAGAAGAGCATGACCATGCTCAGTGGCCTGTTTCATCAGCAATGGTGCTGTGAGGCACACACAAATGTGCATACTAGCATTAGCCATGTTGGGAGCAACCATGACAGAACCAGTGTCCGAAAGAACCAAATCAGGTCTGAAAGAACCAAATCATGTGTCAGATCTTGCCCGCATCAAGGAGGCAGTCTGATGTAAGCTGAAAGAACAGGGGAAACCAGAAGTCGGGAAAAATCTAGATTGCATTTCTATTGTTCCTAGTTACATATTTATTTCTAGTTTGTTATGTATTTCTGGTTACATCTCTTGCCGATTTGCAGTGGACTCCGATGTGACTTTGGATAAGGCACTTCACCTCTTTGAGCCTCGATGGCGTCTTCTGTAGAAATAGAAATTGCTGAGCTTTGGGAAAACATCCCGTGGAGATACTGATCATATACTCCAAACTGCTAGCCCTGTGCCTCTCAGATTCGTGTCCTGGGAATCATTAGGGTGCAGGTAAAGATACAGCCTCCGTCAGGGAGACCTCATGGCATGTCTGCAGAGTAGAGCTGGAGAATCTGCGTGTTCACCGAGGTTCCTGGGGCGCATTTTGTTGCTTCCTTTCTCTGCTAATTGGGAATCTGAACGACATCTGCCATTCTTTGTATGCCAGGGCCTCACGTGTATCCAGAGGGGCTGATGTGTGAGGAGGCACTTTGTGTGTAGTCAAACTCCAGAAACTTTCATTCTCCTTCTTGTTAAGGAAACAATGCTTCCAAACTCCCTGATCCTACTGAACTTTGGTCCTGTAGAATCTTGATTCTCTACATCTCAGCAAGAGGACTTTGAGATGTTTCTAAGGGAGGAGTTATCAACTGAGGGATGTGTGCTCATGTTGCTGGGGGGCGGGGAGGTTTGAGGGGGCGCAAATGAAAACGAGACAGAAGGCGGCAGGCACCCCGAAAGAGCCTTTTTTGCCCCTGGGGCTGTGCTTGGCCTCCTCCACAGACACCATCTCTTTGGATGCTCACAGCCCACGTGTTCTCGAAGAACAGCCTCGTGTTGGTGTTTGCCTCCAATCCACTTCCCGAGACCTCGGCGCATTGTAGTTCCCGCTGGGAAATGGGGAAAGCGGACCGAACAACAAACGACTGCTTTCGGGCCTGCGACCCTTCATCTAAGATTGCCAGCAGCCAGTGTTCACCCCAGTGAAAACCAGGCCTTTTCAACTGAGGGATGAAACAATTAAAATAACTCCATAAAAATGGCAGCTCAGGCCCTTCGTGGCTTAATTGCCATTGACAAAGGCAGATCTGGAATTGGAGGGGCTTGGGTGAGGATGCTTCCTTTGCTTCTCTCTCTCTCCCTCTCTCTCTCTCTCTCTCTCTGATGCTTCCTTTGCTCCTGTCTGCCTCTCTCTCTCTCCCTCACTCTCTGTCTCTGATGCTTCCTTTGCTCCTCTCTCCCTCTCTCTCTCCCTCACTCTCTCTCTCATGCTTCCTTTGCTCCTCTCTCCCTCTCTCTCTCTCTCCCTCACTCTCCCTCTCTCTGATGCTTCCTTTGCTCCTCTCTCTCTGTCTCTCTCTGTCTCTCTCTGTCTCTCTCTCTTCCTGGCCTTTCCCCATCACCTTTCTTGTTCTCTTGGAGTCTGATCTTCATCTTCAACTTGACTGCTCTCATGGCATCACGCTCTCTGTTTTGGGTTCTCCTCTTCCCTTTCCTTTTTAGCATCTGGCCTGAGAGTCCCTGGGCCTGCCTCCGCTCCGCTCGGTCTCCCGGACCCCCTCCCTTCCACTCCACATCCCCCCTCACTCTCGGAGCTCCCCACTGATTTTACGAGTCCCCTGGAAGGTCTGCAGTTTATTGAAAGGTGAGGGAGGGCAAGTCTACCCTTGGGTTGGGGAGGGGGTGGCGGTTTCCTCCGTGGGGCTCCCCAGGCATGGCAGAAGGGGCAGACAGCTTTCTGGCTCCCTTCTGTCGAATCCCAATCAGAAAGCCCTATGCTGCTGTGGGTGTCTAAAAGCCACCTTTGGGCAAAAAGGATAATAAAAACGTTCAGTCAGACGTTCAAGGCAGCGTTCCAAACAGCTAGCTGCCAATTCTCCAGTTAAGAGAGGCCTGGCTCCCGGCCGCTCAGATTAACCCCTTTCCCTCCAGCTCTCCATGGAGATATTGCTGCTGTGATGCTTAGGACAGAGAAGAGACACAGAGAGACAGAGGGGGAGACACACGCACAGAGAGAGAGACAGAGACAGAGAGAGAGAGAGAGAGAGAGAGGATATTGCAATGAAAGAGAACTTCGGGAAGAATCCAGATTTCAGTGTTGCAAAGTTTTATTCCATTTGGACAGCCTGCGCTTCAATAAATAAGATGTTGTGAAGAGAGGGTGGTCAATGTGTTTGAAAGAAAAACACTGAAGGGTGCGACTCAGCTTTCCCTGGCTTTTTAACAGCCATGAACGGCTTGATATTTTTGGCTTGGATATATATGTGAATGTGTGTGTGTGAGAGAGTATTTTTTTCTTTTCAAAAATATGAGGTATTAGGCTCTCTCCCAAAGCACATTCAAGGGAGGCTGCCTGTAAGCCACACTCCTCTATTAGGGCAATGTGTCTTGCGAAGAAGGAAAGTAAAAAAAAAAAAAAAAAAAAAAAAAAAAGAGGAAGGAAGGAGACTCCCTCCCTTATGACACACTCACCTACATCCTGATGGCACTAGCTCCTTATTGTTCCCTGTCTAGCTCACTTTCTAGGTCTCTCTATATAGGGTGCTTATGTTCAGAATGCTCACGTCTCGGCCAGTAGCTTCATTCCATTGCAAAAACCCCAAACATGGTACAGTTAATGGACCCAGGTCAAAAGAGAAGGAACACGAGGCTGGAAGACAGACTCAGAACCCCCATGATGCTCAGTTGGCTTTGTCATCTGCCTAATGGCCCGAGTTTGAATCTTCGCTGTGCCTGACACTGGCTCCACTATTCGCTTTACATTTCCTCACTGGTTAAATGAGAATACCAATAGAATCTGTTCAATAGAGTCGTGGCAAAAACTAAATGAAATAATAACTTGCTAAACTCTTCAAAAGTACTCGATGCAAATTCGTGCTGAAGAATATCTGCTCTCGTTGGTAAATATTACTTGTTACTATCATTATTATCATCACAATTACTACCGTCAGTGTTTCTGAGGCTCTTCAGGGGCTGGTTGCTAGAGAACGGAGTAACGATTTCACACCAAGACCATACCACATTGTTGTTTTCCATCTTGGAAAGGCCACATCTAAGCCCAATCACCCAGGATCCCTGTAGTATTTTGCCAGATTCCCTAGGTATCAGTGTTCAAAGAAGGAACTGGGTAGCCTTTAACACATTTTCTGCTTTCAGTGAATTAATATTCAGTCTGGTTATGGAGGAAGCCCTCAACTGAGATTTTGATGCAATTTTAATGAAATCTGTGCTTAAGATAAACTTAGCTAATTAGTACCCGTCTTGGCTGCAGTAGCTAAATTTTGGCTGTCGAAGGAACTGTATATTTGCACAAATAGGAGTCTTGATGAGCCCCCCACAGAAGAACACAAGAAAATTAATAATTTGAGTTGATGATATGGTAGTAATAAGAGGGATCTGTCTTTATTAAATTCAGTTATTCTAACATAATAACGGAAAGTCAGCAGAACGACGTAGGCAGCAATATCTTAACCAGGTTTGTCTAAAGAATACAAATATTAAAGATTTGCCTCCTATCTCATCCTTCGGTAATACGAATTTTAATGGAAATCTAATATATGATAATTCTTCTCTTATCCTTCACTGGCCCAGGACCCTCAGGCCATAATTGAACTAACCAAGACCAGCATTTTGTTTCTCTGCTTGCTTCCAAGGCAGTGTCCTTGGTTTCTCTTAACTCTACTCTGTCTTCTCAGTTCAGCTGTTTTACAGGCAAAATCGTGATTCGATACAGACGTCTCCACTCAGAAGTTGCTCTTCCTGAGTTTCCATGTGTACACGCACAGGACTTTGTAGTACCCATAGCGCCTTATCTGAGCAAATGATCGATTGTAAGAGTGGGAGTACCTAGCACCAATTTGAAAATAAAAAAAGATGTTTGCTGCAGAGGCTTCCAGTTTCATATTCTTGCCAGCCTCTCTGGGAGCAGAATATTTTACTGAAAATGCAGTTGTTTCTCCTAAAGACTGCATTCTCTGGCCGGAAGTTAGGTTATTCCATATGATGAGGGCTCCACCAATGAGATGTAAGCATTTTTTCCCCCTTCAAATGCAATGAGTGTATCCTGCTTCTCTGTGTTCTCCTTGATGTCTGGAATATGGGTACAATGGCTGGGTCTCCAATACACATTTTTTTTAAAACTTTTTTTTTAACGTTTATTTATTTTTGAGACAGGAAGAGACAGGGCATGAACAGGGGAGGAGCAGAGAGAGAGGGAGACACAGAATCGGAAACAGGCTCCAGGCTCCGAGCTGTCAGCACAGAGCCCGACGCGGGGCTCGAACTCACGGACCGTGAGATCATGACCTGAGCCGAAGTCGGACGCTCAACCGACCGAGCCCCCCAGACGCCCCTCCAACACACATCTTAAGAGTTCAGTGCATTCTGAGCACGTGTGTTCCTGTGATCTATGACTGTATAATAAACTTGTTCAAACTTAGTAATGTGAAATGACAGCTATTTTATAATGCTTGAGGATTCTGGGGCTCAGGAATTTAGACAGAGCACAATGGGGATGGCTTGTTTCAGCTCTGTGAGACCTCACGGTGTCTGGGAGCTCAGCTGTGAAGGCTCAAATGACCGAGCACTGGGGTGATCTGCAGGCTTCTTTAATCAAGTGTCCAGTGCACTGGGGTGATTTCAAGGTGAGGCTCATCTGGGACAGTCAACCAGAACACGCACTCACAGCCATTCTGAGTGCTCAAGCTTCTCACAGTGTGGGAGTTGGATTCCGAGAGCAGATGTTCCAAAACAAAATCAAACAAACACACAGGCAAAGGTGCATGGTCTTTGCTGACCTAACTTTAGAAGTTACGCAGCATCCCGTCTGCTCCATTTTCCTGCTTACAAGATGCCTCTGATTAAAGGAGGGAGGTGACTTTTCCCTACTTCTTTATCAGAGATTAATTAGCAAGGTCATATTGCATAAGCATGTGTGGTAATTGGCTCACCACATTGGGACTGTCGTTGGAAATTTCAATCTGCCACCAGGATTGAACAAAATGATAGGAATGTGGCTCTCCAATAGCTTTATGGTCACCACAACTGCTAATTCCCATTTATTTCTTGTTTTTTGTTTTTGTTTTTGTTTTGGTGTGTGTGTGTGTGAGAGAGAGATATTTACCTTGCTTCAAATATTGCTATTTTGATTTTACGTATCATGTAGTCAAATCAAATATTAACTGATCCAGCGATCTGTGACCTCAGATTTTACCACATCAGTAGCTCATCCAGGTACAAGGTTGGTTTAAACATCTACTGCTGCTAAGTCAGCAGGAAAAACTCAACATCAAATCCATTGCAGTCATTAGACTGATAGCATTCTCTTTTGCTTCATTTAGTCAACTTCTTTTTTATTTCTGCTATTTATCTTAGTGGAGAGCAGTAACCTCTGTGCTGAAATGGCCTGGTGGTATTTCCCATCCAGTGGTGTTGCTGATGGTGTACCAGCACGTTCTGATCCCATTTTTGGAGCTGGAACAATCTAAACTTGTATAGAAAAAGCCTTCATGGGTTTTTGTTGGCATAGGAGAAGTCTAATTACACACATTCAAATACACAAGAGAGAAATGGAAGGTTTTTCCCCATTGACTTGGAAAAGTTGGTGGTTTTGACCTGCAGTACTTGAATGAGAGATCCAGGCTAATTATGGGATTGCATGTTTAAAACAGTTATTTCTTTACAGGATACTCATAGCACATTTGTATGTTTAATTTTCTTTTGGATCTGTGATTTTCGATGACTTTCTACACAGAACTCTTTCAATTCAAGAAGGCACATTAGATTTATTTACCAGGAATAGCCTCATTAATTTTTTGCCTATGTTCTGGACCCATATTTTATTGCTTACTTTGTTTTATCTGTTTTATTCCCTGCTCATAAAGATATTCCAGGTCTATATTTGAATCATTTCTACTGCTTTATCTTCCTTATGGATTCCATGAGGTCTGGCATCTGCTTTGTTTCATTAACTGACGTTTTTCTAGTATTTTGCATAGTAAGGGTAGGTAAAAGACACTTGCTACAAAAGAATGAGCAACTAGGTCTTGTTATTTTTATATCTCTTCTTCTTTAAACATACTGTTGTGGTAGATATCTAGTCCACTCTTGCTAAAGCACGATTACGTAAATTATCTCATTGTTTTCACAAAGGGGCAAATATCATTGACATACTCTACCTATGGAGATCCAGGCTGATTCTGGTATCTTTGTCATTGATTATGAGAGCTAAGTAGGAAACTCCTTCTAACTGTAATTATGTGCCTGGTGCAGCTCTAGGACAAAAAGTTACCGGTTCACAGGAGTGGCAGAGGTAGGGCAAGGCATCATAATTGGAGCTTTGGAACATCAAAAGCTGTAGGTTTATAGGGTATCAGCAAAAGTGAGGCGCACATCTCTGTTTGGCAAGGACTAGCCCTAAGTATGTGATGGTTCAAAGACACCAGCTGGATACAGCAGGTTTTTCCAATGAGGAAATAAATAGAAAATATGGAAGAAAGATCACCAAGAAAACTAACATGCAACTCAGTGTAACTCCTGTGCAATTTGGGTTCTCTTCATTACTGCTGTATCAGACGCTTCTCATACACCCCTGAGCAGCTTAAAATGAATATTTGTGGAAACCTCAAGAGGTCAAAAGCAGGAGGTGATTGCTAGTGCTGTAAGATTGCCTTTGTTCATGGCAACAGTTTTCAAATCAAAAATTCTCTTTAGAAGCCATCCCCATATCCAAATCCAAGACTGGCTACCCCAGGAATTTAAATGGTTTAAAAATATAATTGCACATATATTTGGCAATTTATGTTAAAAAAAACAGCTATTATGAGCAAGGAAATCTCATTCTACTGAAAACTTACTAATTGCTCGATGGTGTAATAATATGACTACATTTTTATTTACAGATCCAGGCTTATGCAGATAGATTACAGATAGCCCCAACCATAATGTCTTTGTGTTAATTAGGTAACATGTATTTTTTAACATACAACAAACATGAACCTAATTTCAAGTGAAGATATCTATCTATATCTACCCATATTTATATAGACAGGTATGTATAAAATAAATATATATATATATATATATATATATATATATATATATATATTAAAGTTTATTCATTTATTTTGAGAGAGAGAAAGAGGAGGGAAGGGAGAGAGAGAGAGAGAGAGAGAGAGAGGGAGCATCCCAAGCAGGCTCTACACTGCCAGTGCAGAGCCTGATGCGGGGCTTGAACTCACAAACTGCAAGATCATGACTTGAGCTGAAATAAAGAGTTGACAGCCTAACCAACTGAGCCACCCAAGCATCCCATCTATATAGACAGGTAAATGTATTTATATATAGATGTGGATATATATATACACACACACACACACACACACATATATATATATATATACATACACATATATACATATATATACATATATATATCTAGATATCTAAATATATCTATATCTATCTATATCTAGATAGAGAGGTAGACAGACAGACAGACAGATAGTTCAGCACAAAGTGCAGTCAGTGCCCGTCTATGGAGAATTGTCTCCCAACACATGCCAGTAACATTCTTGTTAATAGGTAGATAGTTTATCATTCTGCAAAGTGATTCGTTCAACATGCAGATAAGCATCCAAAAGAGTGCCCTAAGAAATGCCATAGTTCTTTGAAGCTCTTGTATACATTTTAGCAAAAAAAGTTGCTCTACTTCCAAAGATAGCACTTTTCTGGGAGAAGAGGCAGGTTTTATTATTTCCATTGATTATTTAGTTAAGAATTTACTTCTCCCATTTCTTTCTCTCTATAAAATAATGGAGCGAGAGCTGCAACTCTAACACATTGGACCATAAAAAACTTGGCAGACAAAAGCATAGGATAACGAGGAGCTGGGTTTCGGAATAAGACAAAACTGGGTTTAAATTAAAACTCAGATTCTTACTGGATGCCGGTTAACTAAAGCTTGCTAAACCTCAAGTTCGCCATCCTTAATATAAAGGTGACATAGCCTAGTTAAAGGATTATGTGAATAGGGTATGGAAAATGTTTTATCCTTGGGACGCCTGGGTGGCTCAGTCGGTTAGGCGTCCGACTTCAGCTCAGGTCATGATCTCACGGTCCGTGAGTTTGAGCCCCGAGTCGGGCCCTGTGCTCACAGCTCAGAGCCTGGAGCCCATTTCAGATTCTGTGTCTCCCTCTCTCTCTGCCCCTCCCCCACTCATGCTCTCTCTCTCTCTCTCTCACTCTCAAAAATGAATACATGTTAAAAAAAATTTTTTAAAAAAGAAAAAAAAATGAAAGTGTTTATTGGGGAGCCTGGGTGGCTCAGTGCATCAAGTGTCTGACTTCTACTCCGGTCATGATTTCACGGTTCGTGAGTTCGAGCCCCACATCAGGCTCTTTGCTGTCAGTGGAGAGCCCATTTTGGATCCTCTGTCCCCCTCTCTTTCTGCCCCTCCCCTATTCGCACTTTCTCGCTCTCTGTCTCTCTCTCCCTCTCAAAAATAAACATTACAAAAAAAAAAGAAAATGTTTATCAAAATGTGTAACATCTAGTGCTCAGCAGATGGTGGAATAAAGGGAACTACACAAAAAATTTAATTTCTTCACAGAGCCGATGGGAGGTGCTCTCATGAACCTCATCAAAGGTTGCATAATGTGGACAAGGAAACAGAGTCATGAAGAGGTTAAAAGGATTGTCTGATGTTGAGTTGGAGTACAACTTTTTGCCAGTGCCTGGGTCTGCTTAGACCACACATACACCTTATTTGGTTTGTCCCTGATAAATGATTTTTATAACAAGGGCTGTTGTGTGGCTCCAAGTTCATACCCAGTAGTATCCACACCAATGTGGGGGAGCAGCTCAGAAAAACCAGTGGGGAACCTGTGAGCACGAGCCAGCACAACAGGATGCTAAATCAATCAAAGAGTTAATGGTAGTCAGTTCTAATTAACCAGATTTTAAAGACTTTTTCTTTTAAAAAAAAAATGTTCAAAGTGTGACAGCTTCAAGTTGGCAATTAAAAGCTGTTGAGTTGTAGGTACCTCAAGGTAAGCTCTATTTTCACTTGTCTCAAAAACTAAAAAAAAAAAAAAAAAAAAAAAGAATCCATTTTTTTCCCAAACAGTTCCTATTTTCTTTTCTTTGCTTTTACTCTGAGCTGCCAGTGTGTATGCTTTTGAATGGACCGTGTTTGTTTTATTTTAAGTAATGCCGCAGTTGATTGAGACTGTGGGCAGCCACACTCCATCCCTAGCAGGTTTTATCCTATTCCCTACATTGATATTTTTGTAGTTATGGGTGTGTGTTTTTTTCCTTACGTGCATATCATGGTGTTAGTGACGGAAGAGGGGGAGGAGTGTGCGTGTGTGTGTGTGTGTGTGTGTGTGTGTGCGCGTGCGTGCGCGTGCACTTAACTGTCCACCTTCTGCTAGTTGAGACTTTAGCTACGTAGGGCAGGAGGATTTTGGCACACTTTCTTCTAAAGAAAACACAGCGTGATCTAAGGAGTGCCTACCTCTTACAAGGCCTCGATTGTGTGAAAATGCCAAAAGAGAAACAAATACAGCTTAATTGCGTCGGATGCTTGGTGACTAGTTCACAAATCTTTTATTTGTTTGGAGAAGTCCTGCCATAGCACTAAATTTTGTGTGCGTTCAGGGAGATTCAGACGCAACTTACAGTAGGACCTAGAAGCCAGTGTAATTACCCGGGCTCCTGTCACACTAACAAACTAATAGAGGCTTTAAATAAAATCAGGGAAGACCAGAGATTTGGGAAACTTGAAGAATGAGACTAAATGTTGACTCCTGTTGAATTTTCTTTCTCCATGTGTTCGAGAGGGCAGAGGCCCCATGGAAAATGGATTATATATTTCAAATTAAAAAAAAAAAAAAAACACATCTTTTAAATCTCTGGTTAGGAGAATCCTGGGGTTCTGGAATCAGTGTGCTACTCTTCTGTTTTATTCCAGTTATGTGGGAGTTGCAAAGATATCTTTCCTGATAAGAGAAATCTCCTAGTATCATGGCCCTGTCCACCTCCAGATAACCATAGGCATTTTGTGATATTGTCTGTAATCCAAGAAACCACATAAAAATCTAAGAAAAGTTAAAAGCTCTGAATAGCTATTGAAAAGAGTCTTTTGATAATGGAAAGAATTGACTTGGTTGGCATTTTCCTTTAGGAAGGACAGGGTACATTTCTCATCTGATAAAATCGGCCTCTTGTATTTGGGATATCCTTAAAAGTTTTAGGGTGCCACATACAGGACTACGTAGTGGTCTACCCATGGTTCTTGATCTGTATGTAGACTGTAAGGAAGGCCTTCACGAAATTGTGGTGCAGCACAGGTCAAGGCTGGGTAAAAGATTGACTCTGTGAATGGGTGCATTTCTTGCAGTCGATCCAAACACTAACTTTGGATTGCTCTTCAGACTTGTGCTGTCCATGTCACTAGTAACCAAATTTAGTTGCTAATCCCAAATATGAGTAATTTGTTCTGCATAGAATATAATGAGTCTATTTAGAATGAGATGCATTAAACCCCTCGTGGTAACATAACTGAGATTGGGACTATACTCCTGTCTTTCTTCAATTTCCTTTTTATTTTTTTTAAATGTTTATTTATTTTTGAGAGAGAGAGTGTGAGCAGAGGAGGGGCGAGGGTGGGGGGTGTGCAGGGAAGAAGACAGAGGATCCGAAGTGGACTCTCCACTGCAGCAGCGAGCCCCACGTGGAGCTTGAGCTCACGAACTGTGAGATCATGACCTGAGCTGAAGTTGGGTGCACCACCACCTAAGCCACCCAGGCTCCCGTCAATTTCCACTTTAGTAATAGAGTAATTTATCCAGTCACCTATTCATTCAATAATGTGCAAGCGTTCTGTGTGTTCCATGCAATATGCTGTGTATTGGGAATAAAATTAAGGCTAGGTTAGAGTCCTTTTTCCTGAAAAAGTCGGTGGTTAATAGGAGACTCTGAGATATAAATAAATAGCACAATGCTAAAAATGACATAAATGAGTACATGTTCAATATAGGGTATAAATCCAGAGAACTGTTTCACTCAACCATGGTGGAGATGGGAAATCTCACAATAGGTATGGCACTGGGTTGGATTTTGAGCTACAAGTAAGAGTTTGCCAGAGGAGGAATGGAGGGAAATATATGGAAAAGACATACAAAGTAGGCACACTTCAGTGAAATAGACACTCTCTTCATTGTAAAATGCTCTGAACAGAATCACACAGATTAGATTTAAATAACTACTATTATGTAGCTATAATTTGAGGCAGCTATTTCCTTTTTGGCGGCCCCTTCTTCTGGAACAGTGTATTCTTGAAGATTACATATTTCTGGGTCTTTTTTGGTTTTTTGTCCTGAAGAATTGTGTGGCTATGCTTTATTTGATTTTGTGTCCCTCATACCCACCACTGTGTACATAGTTATAGCAGCTGCTAAGAAAAAATCGGTTCGATGAAGACATAAAAGAATAAATATTATGGACCTCAAAGATTCTAGGTATTAGGAGGGGCTTAGGAACAGCAAACTGATTGGAGGTATGGCTGAGAAGTTGTCTTCAATCTTTTTGCTTAGCGAGTGTGCTAGTTACATAGATTGTGGCTTTGGGGAATTGGAAGCCATAGGGAGCTAAGGCCCTTTTCCAGCCACACTTTGGCCTTGCCCCTAGAATGAGCAAAAGACTGAGTTAATAAATAGACGTAAGTTACTTCGTATGTTTGAAATACAGCGTCTAGAACCAGCCTTTCTCAAAGTATAAGAGAACTGCAAACTACTGGAATGATTTTCATCAATGCCCTATAAATAAGTAAAAATCTAATTGTAAAATGGCGAATTGTAAATGCTGTCCTTAACCGTTTATTGTAAAACTATCTGAAGTTCTTTGCTTAATCCCTCACTCAGGGACTGTGCATGAGACAAATCAAATGTTCTTGTCACTGAACAGGGCAGAGAGAGGCTGAGCCATCTAGCCAAATTAACCAATCTGCAATATACTTAGAGTCTCAATTTTTGCCAAAGTTGTAAGTGAAAATATCCAGGATAAAAGCCATATATAGAAAAGAAGTTTTTCATCCACATTTCATGTAATACCATAGATCACCAAAGCAAAAAGAATTTTAAAATCTAATTTGCTTTACACAAGGGATTGGGAAGCCTGGCAGGATTTTGGGTTCTTCGAGTATCTTGAGTTATTTCTCAAATATTTTGGGTTCAATAAAATCCAAAATGCATTTTGCCCTGAGCACTTTCCCCCTTAATTTTGAAACCCATGTGTAATCTAAAGGAAATGTAATCCATATGTTTCTGATTCATTTACACTTAACTCATCAAAATATTTTTCTAGGAGCTATTTGATGTTGAAGAAGCATTTCGAGACTTTTTAATAAGCTTTTTAAAACCTCCCCCTCCCCACTCCCTTAAAACAGAAGGCCATGTTTTGCCAAGGAGAAATAAGCCCCAATACCAAAATATTTGGGTTCAGTTCCAAACTCTGAACCACAGAATTTAAGATACGTTCTCAACTTATCCAGTTTGTTCTTGTATCCCATTTTCTGGGGCCAGTTCAGCATGTAAAATTCAGTAGAGTTGCCTAAAATGAAACGGTACTCCTGTGACTTTACCACAGGATCAAGAGGAAGGATTAAAACTGTGAGCTCACAAGGTTGTGATGTTAATACAAAAAAATTAAAGATGACCTCATATGGACCACGGCTTCAGTTCCAGGGAGGGATGAAGAGTTGAGGGAAGTAAACGGTTTCAGTTAGAATCACAGTCAAGATCACCTAACTGCCATATTTTGTCTTGCGTCGGAAGCTTGGCCCCGAGAAGTGAAAGTACTCAGTGACTTTTTCCAACTTTCTCCAGTATAAACTAAAATTTCCAAATGAACTTATCTTTGCCACAAATTGGCTCATCCCCCAAATCCCCCACCGCCCATCTTAGTTGCGATGCTTGATGGTCAGAGCTTCCTGTTCCATGCCCACCACAGTTCTGGCCCAAGATGCTCTCTGCCTTACTGCCTTATTGACACTTGCTGGTCTCCAACACAAACTATGACCCCAAGATAATCAACGCTTTGTACCATTCCTTAAGACGTTGCTGTATTTGTCCATACCATACTGGTTGTCTTTAATGCCACTGTGTTCATATATGGAAGCTTTCTCTGGTCACTGGGCAGAAGTGTTGCTTCCTCTAACCATATCCTTTTATATCACAGTTTCTCAACTGCGGCAATATCTTAACTACTGACATTTATGATGAGATCGTTCTTTTTTGTTTGCTTGTTTTTTAATCTGGGCACCTTAGCTATTACTGTGCATTTTACAGTTTAGCATCCCTGCCCTCCACCCACTAGATGTCAACAGCACCCCCTTGGTCATGGCATTGGAAGATGTCTCCCGATTTGCCAAGCGTCCCAGGGACAATGAACATGGTTGATGATTGTTGGTACCATTCCCATGGGCAATCATAGATTACTTTACTCATATACGTATAGATTGCTATATTTTTATTGATATATTTTTATTGATACAAGTATGTGCCATGCAATAATGTAGGACAAATTTATGCTAATATTTTATATTGATATATTGATATATTTTTATTGATACAAGTATGTGCCATGCAATAATGTAGGACAAATTTATGCTAAAATTATTTATTATTTATCTGAAATTCAAATTTAACTGAGTATTGGGGTGCCTAGGTGGCCTCAGAGAATTTTGATTTCAGCTCAGGTTATGATCTCACAGTTGTGAGTTAGAGCCCCACATTGGGCTCTGCACTGGGTGTAGAGCCTGCTTAAGATTCTCTCCATCACTCTCTGCCCCTCCCCCAGCACATGCAGACATGCTTTCATGCTTTTTCTCTCTCTCTCTCTCTCCAAATAAATAAATAGATATTTTTCTTTTAAATTTGCTACCTTTTTTTTTGAGAGAGAGAGAGAGAACGGGGGAGGGGCAGAAGTGGGGAGAGAGAGAGAGGGGGAGAGAGAGAGAGAGAGAGAGAGAGAGAGAGAGAGAGAAAATCCCAAGTAGGCTCCACGCTTAGGATGGAGCCCAGTGCAGGGCTTGATCTCATGACACTGAGATCATGACCTGAGCCTAAATCAAGAGTCAGACACTTAACCGACTGAACTACCCAGGCACCCCAACTGAGTATTGAGCCCCCTAACTATCAGTGTAGAAATTCCAAGAAGGACAGAAATAAGGACATTATAATAGAGGGACAGGAAAAGCTATGGTTTGCTTGTAGAAATTAGAGATAGGTCAGATTTTAGAGAAGGGTGTCTATGAGGAAATAACATAAATATGATGGTGAAAGAAGGGAATAAAGGTGCTTGAAAGCCATGTGGATAAACTTATATTTGAAGGGGAAAAACTTAGGTGTCCACTGAAAAGTGCCTTTTCTCACCTCTTCATTCGCCCATTGTTTGTCTTGTGCTCTTTTCTCCATATGAACTGCTTTCCCGCAGCCCCTAGACACCTTGTCCACATCTGTATGTAATATATTAGCAGCTGTTCATTACCTGTCTGTTTTCCTCTTTTGATGATTAGCTCTCTGTCATTGCTATTACTACCTTCTACCTTGTCCACTATTAAATTTCCTGACCTTAGAAACTGAAAGGAGTAATCTGTTTACCCGCTTCAAAGTTCGTTTCCAGTGTATAATCCATCGGTAAAGCCTGAACTTCTAAGCCTGATCTTGAAGATGCTGATCAGTCAATTTCCTCTGGTTTAACCAACTTATTCTCCGAATGACCTCCAACATACCTTTTCTTCAATAATCAAGCATGTCTTCGTGCTCTCTGCCCACTCTCCTATTTCCTTGCTCCACATTTTCTCCACATGAGAAATTGCTTTCTTTCCCTCTCCATTAGGCCCTGATCCATACTTCCTTCAGAAATCAGTTGCAGCTTCACAAACCAAGAACTCTGGTGACGATCAAGGCTGCACCAGTGCTCTGAATTCTCATAGCAACTCTATTCCGTTTGAAGTAATACACCAACCATTTGCTTATATTCTGTCTTAACATTTCTTCCTTGCTTCATGAGCATAATTTTTATCTTTCTAACTAAACTATAATATTCTCAACCGCAAAGAGAACTCACAAAAATATTTTTATATCTCCCATGGTGCCTTCCATGCTTCTGGGCATACAGCAAATGATCATGAAGTACTTTTTTGGGTTTAATTGAATTAACATTCAGAGAAAACAATTTTACAAAATAGTATATAATTCGTATCAAATGTTTGAAAGTTTCTTACGGAAATTTGGAGGAAAACCTGTTTCAAAGATTAACCCTTCTTACTTAGAGAGTTCCTGAAAGTCAAAGCATGAAAAATTTCTGAATATTTTTATAGGATATGGTATTTAAGGGTCATGGTTTGATTACCTTTAGCCTAAGCAACTAAAATGATAATCACAATTAATTACTGTCCTGAGTACCAACTAAAATTTTGGACATTGTGTTCAAGCAGTTTAAAATGTGTAGTCTCATTTAATCTATACGTCTGATACATATTATAGATTTCCCTTTTTATTCTAAATACGAGAAGTTAGGATAAAGACGGTTGAATAAGTTAGACAAAGGCACACAGGAGAGAAGTGACTGCACGGAGATTAAAACTTAGGCTGGTCTGATTCCAAAACCTGCGCTCTTGACCGCCATGCCCGTTTCTCTTTCCTAGCACAGAGGAACAGGGGAAGGCAGACAGCACCTCCAACTCCCATGTATAATTTTCTGGAAGGCCAGTGGGGGAATCATGAAGACATGCCTAGCTCCAGAGTTTTCCCATAAGAACTTCTCATCAGTAGTACCTTTCTATAAATCCAGCCTTGACACCTTTCATCTCCTACTGTTTTTCAAAAACGTTTTTATGTGGGACAAATTGATTCCCTTTATTTTCTCCTTGTCCTCACTCCTTGTGTTGTTTTTCCAGCTTTCTTTTCTCTTGCCTACACTATCACAATACCTTACTAACTGTTCTGGTCACCCTCAATCTCTCCCTATTCAGTACATCAGTATATTCTATTCAAGAATTATCACAGAGGCGCCTGGGTGGCTCAGTCGGTTAAGCATCCAACTCTTGATTTTGGCTCAGGTCATGATCTCATGGTTCCTGGGATTGAGTCCCATGTCAGGCTCTGTGCTGACAGTGTGGAACATGTTTGAGATTCTCTCTCTCTCTCCCTCTCTCTCTCTCTGCCTCTCCCCCATTCATTCTCTAAATAAATAGATAAATAAATAAACTGAAAAAAAAAAAAGAATGATTACATAAACAATAATTTTCAGCATGGCATTCTATTGTTAAACAGACAAAAAACAAACTTAATGACATCCAATGAAAACTGGCCCAAAACCGAGATCTAATATCAGATTTCTCTGGGGTTTTGCGTATGCCATCTGTTGTTGGGGTGTGTTTTGGGGGCACATGGCTCTTGTTTGATTATGTTCTTATTTAGTTTCCCAGGGAATTAAGTACATTGCCTGCACGTAGTAGATACTCAATAAACGTGTGCCAAGTAGACAAGAACCAGGTTGAAAATCTAGGATTTTGAGATTGAGACTAACCTGCAGCTCTTCAGATTACCGAAGATAAAAATCCACGGTCCAATTAGGAAAGAAATTATTCATCAAGATCATTCTTAATTTTCTGATTGTTTTGAAAGGAATCTATTTGAGAATCAGGAAGATTCTTAGAGCATTAAGACAATTTGATGATTCTTCAGAAAACCTGGTAAAAACGACAAATCAGTCCTTAACTATCACATAACTGTCTTCATCTGCCCTCACTCTCTACTTATGATCTCCCCTCAGTTATAATAACCATCTCTGAATGATGGGGAAAAAATAACCCTGAAAAAGAAAATCACTGAACTTTTGGAAATACCCAGTTTTTAATGAAATTTGGAGGAGAAAATGTCGATTAAGGGCTTGATGATTTCACAAAAGAAAGATAATTGTACTGACATGTTTACTCGTGCAGGAAATAAGGATATTCGATGGTAGAATACAATGCTCCCGTGATTGTAAGCATCGGCATTTGGTATTCCATTTAGCCCTAAAATAAAATTCAAATTTCACAACACTTCATTTGAGCAGAATATTAATCCCCTGAGACTAGAAAGGAGAGCCAGTGTGAGCAAAGCTTTACAGGGTGGATCAAGTTAAAAACACACATACACCCATATATGTACATACACCTATGCTTGCACATGTGGATGGAAACAGCTTTGAATGGTTACAGAAGTCCCCAGCTCTGTGCCTGTAAGTTTATCTGTATTTTGGCCACTGATCCACCTGCTCAGAATGGAGCAGGGCACATCGTGATGAATAATTATTTAATCAAATACTTGCTCCATGCCTCCGACACCACTCCTTTAAGAATTGAGCTGGAAAAAAGACCAGCAAATATGTAAATTGGAACTGATTAGGGGATTAAGTTTCACTAAAAAAAAAAAAAAAAAAAAAAAAATTAAAAATTGGAATAAAAACAGCCTGCAAATCCCTCTAAGCCAAGCCCTGTCTCTGAATTACAACACCAGCGCCTGTCGGCTGTGATAATTTCACTTCATTAAGTTCCAGATATAAATAGAGAGCCTTTTTTTCCATTCACCACTTTAAATAAGCATGGGACTGAAAACACAGGGGTTATTGATCCACTCAGCTGTTTGTTATTGGGGCTTTGGTCTTGCTTCATTGTTGCATTAGAAACTTTCAAACACCTATATCATGGAGCCAGGGACAATTCACCTCTGTAGAAATCATTTTAAAGCTATTGTTTCCACTGCCAAAAAATATTAAAAGAATAAAATTAATCAAGCATGCTACATACTGAAATGCAAAACAGACGTGTATGTACATTATATGTAAAGAATGCAGAGAAATTAATAAGCAAAACTTCATTAAATACCAGTGCTTTGGGCACTAATACCAGATTGCTTTATACAGTAAGGTAATATAAAACACGATATTTTTACTGGATGTTTAAAGGTTCATATTTTTCCCAAGTCAGAGGCTTCCATATATAGATTTTTCAGATAATGTATAATCCAGTTCCTTCAAATTAACTATATTTTTTGTCACTCAAAACTTTTGAAAAATAAGACATATTACATAAAATTCTAATTCTAATCTTAGAAATAAAGTCCATGACAAAAAGAAAACTGTTGAATTAAGAGAACAATAAAAAGCTTACTTTTTATAGTTTAAGGCCAGGATCAGCAAATTTTTTCTGTAAAACAGGCAAAATCTGAGATATTATGTTAATACTTCTATAACCATTTAAAGTGTAACCCTTTAAGAATGTAAAAGCTATTCTTAGCTTGTAGGCCCTCCAAAAACAGGTGTTGCACTGGATTTCGCCAGAGGGCCACAGTTTGCCCACCCTTGGCTTAAGATCTACAGAATAGTGATGCTTTACCATTTCATATATTGTTTATCATTTTTATCTTGGTTCATATCTGGCCACTGACAAATACAGACATTTAATGGATTTTAGTTTTTATAATTAAAAAACATTTTTTAATGTTTATTTTTGAGAGACAGAGAGAGAGAGAGAGAGAGAGAGTGTGAACGGGGGAGGGAAAAAAAGAGAGGGAGACCCAGAATCCGAAGCAGGCTCCAAGTTGTCAGCACAGAGCCTGACGTGGGGCTCGAACCCATGAGCCGTGGGATCATGATCTGAGCCGAAGTCAGATGCTTAACCGACTGAGCCACCCAGGTGCCCTAATGGGTTTTACTTTTAAGCTTTTATCTCCAAAAACTCCCGTTCAAAAATATTTTAAGTCTGGGGGGAAATGACTTTACAAGGTCTTTACTTAGTTTCAATGGGCATTTGCCCATATAATAAAACACCTTGGCACCTCTTGGTACCAACCAACATGATGGGCTGGGGGCGCTGGCACCAACCTAAGAGTGAATAGCTGAACAGGCTGTGGGTCAGCACCGAAGAGGAGAGTCTGAGCTGTGGGGGAGGAATGTATGGAGAATGCTCAGGGTCTGGTAGGGCTTGGGCTTCACATAGATCATTTAGTTCTATAAGTTTTCTTTCTTTCTTCCTTTTTTTCTTTCTTTCTTTCTTTCTTTCTTTCTTTCTTTCTTTCTTTCTTTCTTTCTTTTACTTCATTAGCATTGGTTTAGAAACCAGTTTCAAGAGGCCAACACCCAAGGGCAAGGTGATTCAGGAAACTGTTTGGGAGATCTGTGACTTATTTGGTTTTGGTTTATATTGGTCCAGTGGTTTTTATTTCTCAACAACTGTGTGAGCTTAATAGAAACCAATCATTACTCTGACTTTAGGTCATATTCCTATTATGGATGCCTGACTAGTTGAGAGGGGGAGACAACTCTTGAGCAGACTTTTATCCTTGTTAGGTCTCAACTTCCTTAGATGAAAGACAGTGTCAGCTTTGTTCGAAATTACCCGCGTTCAAGAGATCAAGGAAAAAAGGTCCCATCAAGATCTGAAAACATAGCTCACATAAGGCAACTGTGGAATATGTACTTTAAAAGTCTGAGAGAAGAATGGTCCTACCAAAGGAAGCTGGGAAGTTTGGAGCAAAACTTCCCACTTCTGAACCGGGGACTCCCAGAGAGCTATGACATTAATGGCAGGGCCTTTGAGAATTTGTATGTGTTCAACGCACTGTTTGTAAATTGGGTGAATTATACACATATGCCTTGTCTTTTTTAAGGCACGTGTATGCTTGTTGTTGTGATTGTTAGGATACAATTTAAATCATTACCTAATTATGAGAATAATAGCTTATACGTGATGAGTGTTTACTCTCCACCGGACACGGTTGAAAATATTTTATAGATACTCTGCCATTTAATCACAGTATCCCCAGGAGATCAATACCATTGTCATCATTCCCAGTGAAAAGAGAAGAAATTGAGATATAGAAAAGTTACATCATGTGAACGTCACACTGTCAGTAAGTGATGGTGGCAAGATTGGAACCCTGACGCTGTAGCTCCTTCTCTTAACCCCTCGTCCTCAAATCCGTGTGCCATCTCTCCAACTAGGAGAGAATCTACAACTATTGTCATGTGGAGATCTGGGGAAGTTTTGCTGTTACAATGAGGCCCCCAAATTTCCATGGTTTAGGGATAAAGCTCAGTAAAGGAGAACAGGGAATGGGATATACATCAATGTTTGCATCGAATTTTTCCGAAAGGAGAGTGCTGTTCACGGACGGGAGAATGCTGGTCTTTTCGATATGGTTAGGTACATCGCAGAAGGAGAGCATAAAAGCTTTGGCTCACTCGGCTGTAAGAAATTCCATCCAGATATTTAAATGGTCTGTAAATAGGTTGCCATATGCCTTGCCTGTGGCACCAGAACATCTTGAGGTCTCTTCTCAGTGAATACTTGCTTCTACACTATAATGACATAGTACTCATATACACATATAGGATCACACACAATTTTTTTATTGCTCTATGTATATCTCCCTTATGTTTTTGAACCTACTTTCCAGAGGCTGATAACCTTTGAGTCTATTGATGGATATACATTTTTGGATTTGGAAAAATGGGTAATCAGACTCTTGAATTTATTAACCAGATCATGAGGCTCTGGCAACCTCTAGCTCGACACTGACTGATAGAAATATAATGCAAGCCACATATGTGATTTCAGATGTTCTAGAAGCCGTATTTAAAAAGTAAAAAGAGGGGTTCCTGGGTGGCTCAGTTAGTTAAGTGTCCGACTCTTGGTTTCAGCTCAGGTCATGATCTCACAGTTCATGAGTTCGAGTCCTGCCTCGGCCTCTGAGCTGACAGTGCAGAGCCTGCTTGGGATTCTGTCTCTCTCTGTCTCTATCTCTCTCTGTCTCTGTCTCTCTCTGCCCCTCCCACACACACTCTGTCTCAAAATAAATAAATAAACTTTAAAAAAAGTGAAATTAATTTTAGTAATATATTTTATTTTGTTCAATATATCTGAAACATTATCATTTCAACATGTAATTAATATAAAAATTAATGAGATTTTTCTTTTTTGTGTGCTAAGTCTTCAAAATATAGGGTGCATTTTACTCTTGAATCTCAATTTAGATGCTAAATTTCTCTGGGAACATTTGATCTGTATTTATGTTCCATAAAGCATGCTGTTGAAAAACCTATCCACATACCCCAGCTGTTGTAAGCATAACTGCTTTCCAATAACTGAATCAAGTATTAGACATTAAATAAAAAATAATTTGAATTGTATAAGTTTTAAAATTCAGTTCATTCATCACAGTGGATATATTTGAATTTTAACCTCTCACTACGCATCTGATCATTTATAAAGCTTATTGAGCATAATTTAGGTTAGTAAGTAGTAAGGAAGAAAACAGCTGACGTGTGTTAAGCCCTTCCTCTACCAGATACTATTCAAAATGTTTTCACTTTAATGACTGTTAGTATTATCATTTTACAGATAAGAAGAATGAGGCACAAGAGGGGTTAGATAGTTTCCCATGGCTGTGTAACTAAGATGTAAGAGAGTCCTTCTGGAGCTTGTCCTCTTAAAAACTCTATGTATAGTACAATATCACACTATATACAGTAACCCCTGGAGCTGCTAATTTACTGTGTCTCGAGTCAGGCTCTGAGGTCTACATTTTCTAAAAGATCCATTGTAATTGTGATGTGCACTGCTGATCTGTGTGACATCATTGTTGGCTTTCTTCAAAAGCCAACAGTGGAGGGGCACCTGGTTGGCTCAGTCAGTTGAGCGTCAGACTCTTGATTTCAGCTCAGGCATGATCCTAGAGTCCTGGATTTGAGCCCTGCATTGGGCTTAGTGCTGGGCATGGAACCTGCTTAAGATTCACTCTCTCTCCTTCTGCCCTTCTAACTCGCTCATATTCTCTCTCTCTAAAATTAAGTTAAATTAAAAATGAAAAAAACAACAACTAGAGAATAAATATTGATTTAATTTGAATAAGCCATCCTTCCAAAGCCTTTGTTGAGAATTCAAACATGATCATTGAAACAAAAGTCCTTTGTACCTCCCTGTATCTTTGGTGACGTAATACTGCATACTCCATGTCTGGTCCTCATTGTTGCATTTGATGCAGTTTTCTAATAATTCTTAAAGGGACTAACTAAATCTTGAAGCAGCTATAATCAATAATTTCATACTTTTAAAAATAGAGTGCTTCCTGGATATTTTGCAAATACCATCTAGAGGGCAATTGAGTTATGTGATTAACGGGTGGGATAGAGAAAAAAACAACAACAAGAAATACAATGTTAAATATCACTCCCTTTAACCTCTCTAGGGCTACAATAATGCATTGCAAAGTCTTGTGTTGTAAGAATTTCTCAATGTGCTGGCCTTGAGAAATTCTGCTAGGTTTACTTGAAACTGAGATCTGTGAATTAAGAACACAACTTTCATTTATTCAGCAACAATTGGAAAGTGTGCACGTTTCCATGGAGACAAGTAAGCCATTTCCTTTCCCACATTATGAGCACAGGCCCTTCTACCAAGTCTGATTTCCGTCCTGTCACCCAAAGGTTTGGTGAGATTGGGGAGTTTGATCCTAGGGTCTGGCATGGCTCCAGGCAGAACAATAAAAAAAGACATAAATCATGGGGAAAACAAGTTGACACGGTGGGAGGTGTGAAGGTGGAGAGTTGAAATATGGCTGCCACCGCACATCTGTGGAATACAGAACATTGGAAGAGCGCATCTTAATGAAAATGTGTGTGTAACCTCTGGTATCCACAGTGCGGATGTTAACGTGTGTAATGCTGCTAAAGAATCATAGCCCAGTGACATTCCTCTAGTTTCGTAGATAACTCCCGATCCTTAGTTTTACTGTTTCAAGATGTTATTTTACTTAGTTACTCATCGACTGCTTAATCCACTCTTTTCACAACCGTTTATGGAGCACACGCTAAGTATAGGCAATCACTTTAGCTTATGGGGAAGGGTAGGGAGTACGAGGCAGATCCAAAATTGTCTCAGACGTGAACCCTGCTGTGAAAGAGAGGTCCAGAAAGAATCACATCATGAGATAGATACTCAGAAATGCCACAAGACTTCCAATGAAGTACTCTAAAAATGGATATCTGCTCCTACTTTGTTTTGACACTGAATACAAGTAAAGGACAAAGTTAGTAACATTTGACCTGTATTTACTCCATCCACAAAAAAAAAAAAAAAAAAAGATTGCATTGTAAAACTAATTGATGTCTAAAGTCGAATCTCCAGGAATAGGACTCTAGAATGTTAAAAAGGTTTATTGGACCAGTGAATTAACTGGCATTGAGATCATTGACACTCATTGGCATCAACACAGAATCTGGAATGCCAAGTCTGTATTCTGCATACAATGTATGGACAAATTGTCAAGCACCTGCTCAAAGTTAACATAAGGAGACTGTGCCAACTCAAGGGGAGGAAAGTGGAAAATGGCCTAGGTTTCGTAGGTAAAGATATATACTTTCAAGATAAACATGGCGTATTCCTTTTGAATTATTTAGACTTTAAATAATCAACTACTAATTTTTAGGTGACCATCTCATTTCATACAGAACCTCCTTCTAGTTTTCCAGTTAAGACCTAGGCTTGGATTCCACCAAAAACATTAAAATCCAAGAAGAAACATAAAGCAGAAGCAAAGTGTCCTGGGGCGCCTGGGAGGCTCAGTCGGTTAAACGTCTGACTTTGGTACTGGTCATGATCTCATGGCTCGTGAGTTTAAGCCCCATGTCAGGTTCTCTGCTGTCAGCACAAAGCCCACTTCATATCTTCTGTCCCCCTCTCTCTCTGCCCTTCCCCAGTTTGCACGCTCTCTCTCAAAATAAATAAATAGACAAACTTAAAAGATATTTTTTTTAAAAGTGTCCTTTTTCTTTTCCCTTTCTTTCTTTCCCTTCCTTTAAATAAATGATAGATGTGAATTAACCTGCAAATGATAAAAAAAAAAAAATCCCATTATGTTCCTAAGCAACTCATTAGATATCCTAAATATCTGTTAACACAACTTCAAAGTTATTGAGAAAAGACAGATTTTATCTTCACCATCTCTCATAATCTCACCTAAATCAGGCTCACATCCCAGGGTTAGTACAGAAAAATGTACAGGCCACTGAGATTGCGGGCAGGGACCATGAGATTTTCAGAGCTGCTTCGGGAACCTTTGGAAAGAGTTTCCAACTGCAGTATGATTCCTTTATTGAGAGCTCTTTGCTTATCTTTATAGCCCACTCATTTTATAATTAGTCATTTATAATGTGTCAGAGATTGAGACTGAGACTAGGGCTTATGTGCAGGTACTTCACTTTGGGAAGTGATCCAAAGAAACCCAAGCGGGAGACAGGAAGAGTGAAAAGGGAAGGAGAGAGAGCTGATCTCCGGTGTGTACAACTGGAACTTGATCTCTTGGGGGAACCTCTGAGCCGCTGTGCAGAACGGCATTGGAACTAGAGAGGCAGAAGGGGGCGTATCTATTGGGCTGTATCTCCCATTTGTTAAGAGGAGACATACGGTGTGTTTACTTGTACATTTTGGTTTGCACATGAGTCACACTGAGCAATTTGCTCAGGCATCCCGCAGTGCACAGAAGAGAAGCCCGAGGAAGAAACAGAGACTGTCCTACGTGGCTACCACGACCCCTGAGAATAGCTGAGGGGACTAAGGCTGAGTGAAAGAGGTAGTTCGCAACCAATATCTCTCCCTCTCAACGTAGGTTTATCCAGGGCAGGGACCAAGTCTCATCCGCCTGTGTATATCTCTCATGATCCTTGTCCAATGCCTTGCACTCAGGAAGTGTTGAAAGTGCATTTGTTCCACTGAGTGGAGTGGAGACTCTCAGAAGCTGCCTTGTTTGTTCCTCAGTGCCTTTAGTTATGCATGCATATTATTTGAATACACTTGACCTCATTTATTCATTTATTCATCCGTTTGAAATGTACTGAATCGATGAGAAAAGAACTGTTCTACTAAACATGTAGAGCATGAAACAAAAAAAATCAGTAAAGGTCCCTGTTGTCACAATTACATTAGAGAGAAATATATATACTTTAGAAAAAGTCTTAGTAGAACTAATTAGATAAACTAGTATGTGCTAATGAGAAGAAGATGTCTGATAGGGCATTAATGGGAGATTTTGCCCGTCAAGTACTATTAAAGCTGAACCCTGGGAGCTCATTAGGTATTGACCGGGTAGTGATTTGGTCTCAGCTTCTTATTCTATATAAAATGATAGACAGCTTCCTCCTGCCCGTTTTATGGGACAAAATTTAAGCTTGGTTTCTAGAAAAGAAACACAAGTCCTCAGAAGCTTACGTGAATACATTTTGCTACCACTGGATATGTTTCGGTAGATTTTCCAGAGTGTGACAGGATTTACTGGTGAAATATTAAATTAGGTTTCTCTTTTTTTTGTTGCAGCAGACTTGAAAGAATAAGAAAGTAATATTTTTTCTTTTTTTTCTCTCGAAAGAGCTGACTACTTAGCCTTTGTGTTCCTGTTCGAATATCCTGACTTGCTTGTGGAGATTTTAACAGCTTTTTTGTTTGCAAAAAGAGAAGTTAGCAGGCATCTAAAGCAATCTTTAGACCTAGGAGTCTGTTTGGAGTCTAGGACTTCTGAGCTTGACCGACTGGTTTCATGACTGAGAAGGCATGAGGTTAGTGTTGGAGGTGACTTGGCCCAAGTAGTCGACCCCAAGTGGGAAACAGGGACAGAAGGCAAATTTTGCAAGTGGCAAAAACATATATATTCTATTCCTGCATTCTTTCTGGGGGAGCGTGTTGGGAGTGGTGATCGTTCTGATGGAATTGTCCATGAATGCCGGAGTCATTGAAGACCAAGAACCATGGACTTGGGATTTTCCTTCTCCAAGATTCCCATGATGGACCTCAAACTATTGGTTCTTTCCCATAGTTTTCTGTTCTGCATATGACTCCGAGGCCCTTGAAAGGTCCTTCTGTGGTGATTGGTACCATTTACTTTTCATCCATTCAAGAAGAACATAAAAGAGATATAATTTGATGTGGAAAATCAATCACAAAAGTTATCTCTGGTACTTGAGGGCTCTAGAGAAAAGCCAGTTTCTATATTAGATTTGAGCCATGGGGTCCATTTTCATTCTGGCTCTGTTTATCAAAGTGGTATTTTTCTTCATCATTTTATCAAGGTGCTGATTATGTACCATTTGTCCTCCTAAAGTGACAGAGACCACACGTACCTGATCACCCTGATTGCTCCAAGAATCAGAGAATAGCTGCTACCTCCTCTGAACATCTGTGTGTTACTTCTTTGTAGTATCCTCCCTTCTGAACTTTTTCTTAGGATCATTGTCACTATTTTATTGTCATTGACTCTAGTATGGTGCCTCGCCTGTGGCATCATTCAACTAGCTGTTTATCAAGTGTACAATGAATCAATTGATGGAACTGATTGACATTCGTAAATGGAAACAGGTTTAAATATCTTTTGGCAAAAAAAAAAAAAAAAAAAAAAAAGGAAAAAATCCACTTCTCCTAGCAACAACTCAGCTTACTTATTTTCCTTTTCCCCTCCTCCTACAGAATAGATCCACAGAAAATTAAAGTGTGTTTAATCCTTAAAAGCGGATATATATCATTTATTTCTAGAAAGAAACAGAAGAAAAGATGAAAGGAGAAGAAAGAAAAAAAATGAAGGAAATGGTAGTCTGAATAGGGCGAGGGAAGGAAGCATCTGGGAGCCAGCTCTTTCTATCCCAAATGGAGTAATGACAACAGCAGCAATTATAATGTGTTACCTTTATTGAGTGCTTTTTGTGCCAGGAATTTGTACTATTAACTCACTCCGTCATAACAGCAGCTCTTGGAGGTATGTAATATTATTGCCCCCGTTTGACAGATGAAGAAACTGAGCCACGTAGAGTTGGGTAGCTTGTCCATGGCTGTGCCGCTAGAAAGATTTACTACCGGGGTATGTGAACCAGGCAGTAAGGCACTATATACAACCCAAGCTGGCAGGCCGCACTGCGCTGCCTCTCCGTGAAGCTGTCTCTCACCAGATGCTTAGTTTGTACCCATGCCATTTTACTTAATCATCGTAACAATGTTGTGAGGTGGTTTTGTGATTACCATTCCAGTGACAAGGACAGTGAGTCTCAGAAAAAGCATGCCAATTACCTGTGATTCTCTAGCTTCTAAAAAGCAGGTTAGAATTCAGACTCAGATGGTCTTAAGTCCAAAGCCCCTGTTCTTTCCCTGTGCCAAATGCCTCCTTTTGGAAAACGTAGCAGAAGGCTTTCCACTGTCTCTAACTTCATGGGAGCAGCTGAAGATCCCCGTTGCGCCACCTAAACTCACAGCCTTTTCCCTCAAAATGAGGTAGTCATTTTAATTTGGGGGAATTTTACTCTTGGTTGCCTTCCGGTTCCAGATATCTGAGAAGCACCCTATTTACCTCTGTCTCATTGTCTGGAACCCCACATCTCCATCTGCAAGTACCTGAAGTCCCTGCCGTCTTTCAGTTTATTTCCGTTATGAGGGATTAAAATGAATCACTGTTAACTTTTATATGTAATCATTCATATTATGGTTATGCACTAAAAAAAATAAAATCTTCCTTTAGATTAATATTGATTCAGAAGATAAGACTCATGAAGAAGATATTAAGTTTAGACAAAATATTTTTTTAATTTAAACTATTACACGTGTAAGTATACATCCACACATTTACATATTACCATTGTACTTTAAAAGTTCTCCTTAAAAACAAATGTGATAAATGGTTTAGTTATTATTTCAGTTTGGAAATAGGCAGCTACAGAAATAACATTTTAATATATTCCAGATTAGACTGCATGCTATATTTGTAATAAAGACTTGTTTCCAACATTACTTGGCAGATCACTCATATGAACAATTATCCAAATAGCTATTAGGATATGATTGCGCTCATTTCCAGGCAAAGCAGGGTTGCCAGAACTAAGCCTGGCTGCTGGTTAGATTTTGGTTTGACTTTTGGAGAAAGCCACAAGAATTTGTCAGTCATCTTGGCTGTAAGGGAGTCTCCCTGTCTTGAGGCTAGTCTCCTTCCTACTTGAAAATAAGGGCAAATGTGTTCCTCTTTTGTTTTATTTTTACAGTTTTACATGATCTAGAAAAAAAAAAAAGAAGGAAAGGAGAGAGAGGTAGGGAGGAAAAGAGTGAAGGGGGTGATGTTGCACAGGAAAGTAAAATGAAACACTAAGAACATGAAGGAGTCTGTGGTGTAAAATCCTGGAGAAGCATGGGTATAATGGTCATACATCCATAGCCATGCATACATCATTTTGTGGATATGCTCCATGGTTATATCTCTGCAGAGAGATTCATACTTAGTGTAATTTCAAGAAGTGGATGCCAAAAAAAATGGTGTTTATAGAAATAGAAAATCAAGCTTTTTCCTGTTGCACATTCATTATGCTTCTGCATAGTTTGGCACCTGGGGATCCTGCTGGTTAATCTGGTCCAACATTCTAACCTAAGAACAGTGACTCCCTTAGACTAGGTGAAGAAAAGCTCCCTTTGTGCTCAGTCTATGGCTGGTGGAAAGATTATTTAGAAAGCCCGTGTGCTTCATGGGAGTGGGGTGATCCCTCCCACAGCTCATGATGATGGAGGTTTACGACAGGTCTCAGATTCCACTCATCAACCACCAAAACCACTGTCCCTTCCACAGCTGGAAAGGTCTCTATTCTTCTTCAGATTGTGGGGTGGGGAAGGGCTGAAAGGGCAAAGCAAATGCTTTTTTTTTTTTTCAACCTAAAGTTATGGAATGGAGTCCATCTTGTTGAAGACTTCTCCAGTGTACTTTGCCAGTTTGGGGCTGGAAAGACAAGTTATCTGAGAAAATTATCTTTAATGGAAAGAAAACACCATGAACTCAGAAAGATGTCTTTTTCTTATCTACTGTAATGGAATGAGACCATTTTACTTTGCATAGAATCTAAGGGTCTCCAATAGTCATCTAGTTGAGACCTTTGTCTAGTGATTTTTATCACAACTAAACTATGTAAAATGGTTGATGATCAACAGTGGATTTTGAGTTCTATTAGGAGTGATTTCTACTAAGGTGTACCTGTCCTAACACTGGAATTCAGAGCGTTAGCAGAAGCAAGTCAAAGTGTCATTTTTATAGCTATCCTACACCATTCTTGGTGCAACTTTACAATTATTTTCATTAAATATTTATTGTACTTTTACAATGTGGAAGAGCATTAAGTTCTTATGATTCCATGATCTCTTTTAATGTTTGCAATGACACTTTTGGGGAAGTTTGATTATTAATGTCCATCTTATAGATGTGGAAACAAGGTATCAGAGAAGTTTAGTAGCTCATTCAAGTGTGAAAGGAACTCATGAATGATCTGGAGTGCAGACTCAGGTATTCTGACACTTAGTTCATGGCTATGTGGGTCCCCTGTCCTAAGGAGGTATATGATAACCTATATTTTGAAGAAAAAATTAGTATACATTATCTCACAAAAACATCAAAATAGTTCTTCTTAGCATATGTAAGGAAGCAAAACCATCACCGAAAGGATACTCTGCCTATAAAACTCAAGGACGAATTCTTTTTTTCTACCTTGGCAGCTATAGACTTCTTCCCTTATGACCAGCCTAAAGGACCAAATGAGAAGATTCTAGATTGGTTTAACAAATAATAAGAGTTGCAACAGACATTGGCTCTTTTCTGTAGAGACAGTTAAGGGCAGAGGTTTTCTGTATTGATTCTCTGGCAGAAGGGGATGAGAGAAAGAAAGGATGAGGTGAAAGATTAACTTCAAGGACAAAACATACATGATATGTGTACCCTGGTGGAGAGAAAGGGAGAGTCTTTCTCTGTTTCCTCTTGTCCGTGCTTCCCAAACACTATTATATTTTCAACATTTTTATTTACTTAGAAAAAAAAAATTACTAAAATATGTGTAAATAAAAAATATTGGATCAACAGTAATATAAATATTAACACAGATTGTTCCTTTTTTTAATGTTTATTTTTTAGAGAGAGAGAGAGAGAGAGAGCACGCACGCACACACACGCACACAAGTGGGGGAGGGGCAGAGAGAGAGGGAGACACAGAATCTGAAGCAGACTCCAGGCTCTGAGCTGTCAGCACAGAGCCCAACCCAGGGTTTGAACTCATGAACTGTGAGATCATAACTTGAGCTGAAGTCAGATGCCCAACTGACTGAGCCACCCAGACACCCAAAACAGATTGTTCTTGAAAGATTATCTTAAAGAAAAAGAAAGAAAGAAAGAAAGAAAGAAAGAAAGAAAGAAAGAAAGAAAGAAAGAAAGAAAGAAAGAAAGAAAAAGAAAAAGAAAGGAAGGAAGGAAGAAAGAAAGAAACGAGGGGAGGAAGGGAGGAAGGAAGAAGGAAAGAAAAACATCAGCAACTACTGAGCAGTAGTTGCAATAAAGGGTTCTTAAAATAGAAGTCACCTTCTGGGCTGGTAGGACTCTATTGGAAAGTATTGGGCATTTCTGTTTAAATTCATAGGAAATCTTGATTCTCTGTTTTGGCCAAGAGTGATACATGATATTAAGGATGAAAAGAGGTTGAAGGATAAGGCATGATTGATTCCTAAATCCTAACTGTTTTATGAGATCACCCTAAATGTACCCCAAAATAGGACATCACATTTTCTGGAATCTTTTTTTTGTTTGTTTGTTTTTTTTTTTTCCTGCCAGTAATTCCAACTTTGTCCTGGCATTATCTAAATTTGTATTGTCAGTTAGAGGGAAGGCATTGGGTTCTGCCTGCCACAGGCTTTATTCCTGATTGACTTTTAAAACATATCACAATCATAGGAAGCTCATGTGACCCCCAAGGTCAAGGATATATTTAACTATAAAGAGAACTCACCCTCCTGTTTTATATAAATGCTTATTAAAATCTGCAATCACCTGGGATATAATGATACTCTGCATGCACTTTCTTTTTCATAACTACTGCTGAAATTAAACTTGGAAAAGAGGAGGAAAAGATTGATATTGTTGGTCGTTGGGGTTTGCATTTGACATTCCTCAAATAATGGGATGTAATATGGTTATGCAGAAAACAGATTGATTTTTCACAATTTTCCCACAGAGGTAATGGAGAACAGACTGGAGGAAATTCCAAGGTTTCATTGGGGGAACTATTTGCAACACAACTGAAGAAGAAAACAAACTCAAACCATCCTTTTATGCAATTTTGCCTTCAATATTTTTAAGTAGGAAATTTGCTAACTAATTTGTTTTCATTCCTGTGAGTTTCAGGAATTTGGGAATATTTTCAGTTTTGCAGAAAGATTTCAGAAAGTCTACCAATTGGGTGAATCACAGGTGATATCAGTTAAAATAATGGTGATAGTAATGGAATTGCATAGTATTTTCTTTTAAGGATTTAAGTCATATGTTTTAGAATCTCCTTCTTTTTTTGCCCCCAACTCCTTTCTTCTCTGTCTCCCTACATCCCAGCAGAAGCTAAAAGATAATATCAATGCATTACTGATATTGAAACAAAGCCAGAGATGTTGGGGCACATGCCCAACGTCACATAGTTGGTAGTGGCAATGCTGGAATCTCTCCCATTCCAACTTACACAGACTTTTATTAATGCTACAGAAAGGAATGCGCCCATGAATTTCATTTCCTATTTCTTTGCAGGAAGCCAGTCAACTCAGTTGGTTAGTGCACGGTGCTAATGAGGCCAAGGTCACTGGCTTGGCCCCCTGAACAGTATCTTGAGCTTTGCATTTACAGAATTTCCTTCTCTTTCTAACCCTGGACCATAGACCTGTATAGAACAAAACTTTTCCTCAATTTCCTGTGTGATCCAAATATAGATGCTTCATAGAAAACTTGTCTTCATCGCCAAGAAAGCAATTCAGAAGTGTTTATTCTAAATCCATGTGTCCAGAGAACAATGTCATTAGAACGATCAGCCAAAATTAATGAGACTGCATCTTTGGTTTTATTAACAAACCTCTCCCTCTCTCCCTCTCTCTCTCTCTCTCTCTCTCTCTCTCTCTCTCTCTCCCCCCCCCCACCCCCACCCTCTTTCACACTGGGCATGTCTTGTTCCGAGTACAGGGAGACAGTTGTTTCTCGTTGCCTCAATCTCTAGGTTCCAGAAGAACGACTCAAGGATGCCTCAACAAGGAGGTAGCTGTGAACATAAGTGTGTTCAAGAGTAGTGATGGACTGTGCACAATTTCCAGTCTTAGACCTGGTGTTCCTCCCTGGAGGCCCTGTGAAGACTGAATACCTAGGCTTCATAAAAAAAACAGACAACATAAGTCCCTGGTGTATGGGGGCATGTTGCCCGGTGCTCTTTTTCAAACTAGGAGTTTCATCTTTGATATACTTATCCCATCTCAACACTCTTTACTTCCAGTCACTTCCTCTTTTCCCAGAGCATGGAAAGTTGTCACATTGTTTATGGCCTGAAGAGAATTCCAGACATTTTCCTCATGTCCAGTGTTTCCAGTCTGTTGCCCTGTGCTCTGGCCTGGAAATATAGCTGGGAGAGGATGGGGCGGCAAAATGACACTTAAAATTTTTATTTATTTTTGAAAGAGAGAGAGAGAGAGAGAGAGAGACAGAGACAGAGCATGAGTGGGGGAGGGCAGAGAGAAAGGGATACACAGAATCTGAAGCAGGCTCCAGGCTCTGAGCTGTCAGCACAGAGCCCGACGCGGGGCTCGAACTCACGAGCCGTGAGATCATGACCTGAGCCGAAGTTGGCTGCTTAACCAACTGAGCCACCCAGGCGCCCCAAAATGACACTTTTATAACAAGTCTGTGATGAACTGTCAGTAGAGAACGTAGTATAAATATAGGCCATGAAGCATCAAGGAAGGAAGTGAGAGCGTGACGCTTTAGGTCATGCAGACAAGTTAGAAGGTGACCTCCTCTTTTAATCTGCTCACTCTTACATCCACTAATGATGTAGATCCCATTTCAGACTTCTCTGGTTATAATCTTCAGCTTCTAGTTTGGACATGGCCTTCTCTTTCTTGGCAAAACCTTTTTGGATCACATTCTCACAAAGCTGCACACAGCCAGATTTCATGTTAGAGGACAGTCTTGTCAACTGATTAAAGTATAGGCCTAGTCACTGTGTTTCCTTTCCAGGCCTAGCTGTTTTATGTTGAGACTTCTAGAGAAAACAAAGGACTTCTCTTAAAGCGACAAGTCATAAAGGGATGGAAATTCAGTCCTTGAAAGAGCATGGCTTCGAGAAAATACATGGTGGGGGGGGGGGGGTCCTTCCTTTTTGGCCTTTAAAATCACACCATGTAGAACTGAGATCTATCTCCCAGTACTATTCATAAAGTGAATTCTGTCCACAAACACGTTTGATCTTTTAATGTGGACTTCAACACATTGTTTGAGGGCTTTGAGGGAAAAGTAACTGTTGGCTCTGAGCTCGCGAGATGAAACCTCCTTATACCACTGGAAGATGATGTCTGAGGGGGCACTAGACCCAGATCCCCTTTTCTGCTTGGAAAACTTACCCAATATCTTATTCCCAGAGCAAACACAATTTCTATGGTTTTTCTATTGCTTTGCTGGCAAGTCAGCCAAGTGGAGTACATTATTTCATAGTAAAATAAACCTTCAGGGTTTTTTTTGTTCCACGGGAAATTACTCAGTGTGTAGTACAGACGTGTAACCCTCACATTTCCACAAGATTTGCTTCCCTTTATAATTGTGGATCCTGCTGTGTTTAAGAATGATCAAAAGTTACAGAAGCCTGGTTTTCATTTCTCTTCTTTTGTTACTTCCTAATCTCCAATTTCATTTACTTCCCTTCTCCCTTTCCCGTCCGACCAACGTCCACTAACAGCAGTGACTTAAAATTTTATCCACGTAGACGCACCATGAGTGGGTTCAGTGGATGAGATCTTCACTCTATTTTATTGGGATTGTCTTTTTCATAAGAAATATGACTGAGAGCTCATTCAGCTGTGGAAATGCACATGGTTTTTTTTTTTTTTGTTTTTTTTTTTTTTTTTTTTTTTTTTTTTTTTTTATGCATCAGGCAAACCATCTGCCTTTTTTGGCATTTTCTCATTTTGAGAGCCATGTTGCCATTGTAAGTGACCAGCACCGTAAAGAATCTACTATAGCAAATCTCTGCTTTTGTGCTTCACGGTCCCATAGAAAGAGGGGGAAAAAAAAAAGACATGAGAGTTCCTGAAACACTATCTTGGGTATTTCTTATAGGTGCTCCATAAATATTAGTGGTTTTTCTATTATTATGGTGATTGAGAGAATATTGTTCTGTTTTAGATGCTTGATCAGTATTTCTCCGTTAGCAAAACTGCTTTATGTTTAAGAACCTAGATATGTAATGTAATTGAATTCCCATTTTAAAAGTATGTGATAGTGACAAAAAGAGCAGGTTGATGAGTTGTTAAAAAAATTCAAACAAGGAAAAGCAAGAGTGATGAGTTACTAATACCCAGGTGTCCACTTAGCTGAGGCAATGAGAGCCACACACTAATGGAAGCAAGTCCTTGGGTCAGCCTTCTCAGGGTGGAATTAAATTTAATCTATTCCACTGTCACAGTAAATGAACATTACCCTGAGAGCCCATGTCGCTAATGTCTGTTATTAATCACAAGTAGTGAGCAAGAAAGTTTAGTTAAATGCTACCAACCATTCCCTACTACGCAAAACAAAACAAAACAAAATTCCAAGTATATAGCCTAACGATGAGTGTAGAGCATCCACCATTATATACAACATATAGCATGTTGTCAAACAGATTTCAGAATTTAAATATGTAGTAAGTGCAATTTCAGATTTCATTAATACTTCATTAGAAACCTGAGGAAGTGTGGTTCAAAAGCAGTGTCTTCCATTTATGACTTAAGAACTTAATTCCATTGATTCAAGGATGTGAAATCTCCTTCCTGTATGCCAAGCATAGGTGCTTAATTAACAGTAGAGAGAGATACATATACCAGCATGGCATTTACCGAGCATGTCGCACTTTGTAATAACTTGACTAGGACATTCGAGAAAGTTTAACTATGTCAGTTGTCTACCATGGTAGGTGAACTTTTTCTTTCTTATAAATAAAAGAACCATCCCCCCACTTCCCCCACCAAATGCTATCTTATTTGGACTTGTAATACATAAAAGAGATAAAAATAGAATCTCTCAGTTAAAGTGAATGGCAGGTCTAGGGCAACCTAAAGCCTCCTAACCTCCCATCCACTAATGATTCCTTGATGGGAATGGCAAGGGCAGAAATGTATTGATGCCAGTTACCATTATTGTGGAATCAGGAAGAGCCCATTACCTCTGGGTCTGTCATGCACTGGCTCTCTGTATTGTACTCACAGCTGCTAGTTCTTATGCTTAAGGACAGAAAAATAAAATCACCTAATATATGCACCCAAATACACTTAGAGTAGCTAAGAAACGTAGACCTTCAGATCCACATGAGGGCCGGGAAAGCAAACTCAGCTGAAGGTCCCATCCCAGCCCTTTTTGTTCACTACATGTATCCTCCTAAGTGACTAAATCTTCCTTGTTGCCCTCTGTCGGAGAGGATGATATTAATACCTATAGGGATTTGGTGAAGTTGAAAGAGGTAGCATATATGAAGAGAACTTAGCATAGTATCAAGCATAAATTAAGTACTCCATAAAAGTAGTGTTCTAATAAATAAGGAATTTGAATGGAGGGGCTCCCGGGTGGCTCAGTTGGTTAAGCGTCTGACTCTAGATTTTGGGTCAGGTCATGACCTCACAGTTCATGAGACTGAGCCCCGTGTCAGGCTCTGTGCTGACAGCGTGGAACCTGCTTGGGATTCTCTCTCTCCTCTCTATCTGCCCCTCCCCCTTCCCTCTCTCAAAACAAATAAGTAAACATTTAAAAAAAAGAATTTGGAATAGGAATAAACAATAATCATGATTTGAGAGTATAACAACAACTCTACACGACTAAGCTAGGATTTATTCACTGATGGTATAGTCTGTCTCTTAACTTGAGGCAATATTATTCCCTTGGACAAGGAATCAAAAATATTAAATGCCAAAATAAAAGATTGTGAAGCTTATCACTGTCTGGCAAGTTTCCATACAGTAGCTAAAGAAGACATGAGTGGGTAATGCATTATCTGGCTTGTTAAGTGTGAAATATTTACTATTTTAATTTATTTAGTTCTTCCAGTGGTCTGGTGATTGTGCAAATTAAATAGCATTGCCACTGTTTGTAACTTGTGTCCACCAGTTGAATATAGGTAAATCTTTCATTAAAATGTGAGAGAGAACAGATGAAGAGCTGATAACAGTATCTCTTATTGGCTTCAGAAGTTGAGTTTTGGCAGTGAATAGAGGAAAGAAAGAATTATATAAGATCAGCTTTCAGAACGTTCAATTAAATTTAAATAATATATTGTAAAGCTCAACATGGTTCTTGGCACAGACTAAACACTCGACAAATAGACATCATCATCTTTACTATCAATAAAATCTCTACTACCATCATCATTCAGATGCTCTCCTCCTGACTTAAATGAAGGTTTCATCTCAACAATTCAGGGATTTCAACCTTTGTCTATTAAAAGAAATGGAATCTACTTACATGGTGTATATACACATAGACCATTTTAATGACTAATGTGATTGAAGTCTTTTTTTTTTTTAAATAAAATAAACATTGTATGAGACAGGTGAGAATTTTATGTTTTATGTTTTATGGAGTTCATTGGATTATAGCATCTTCCTGAATTTCTGCACTATATATTTTAGTCATGAATAGACAGGCTGGGGTGGCTTGCCTAAGACGGGATTGGAGAGATGTGAGAAAATTAGGAATGGAATCTAGGGTTGTCAGGCTGAGGTATAGTTTACCTTCTGGCCCTACCTGTCTCTGATACTTGGGGGAGATTTCTGAAGTCAAGATAATGGCTTAGTGATGATCTGAAGAGATGGATGGATGGATGGATGGATGGATGGATGGTTGGATGGACAGATGGATGGATGGATAGATGGGTGGATGGATGGATGGATAGATAGATAGATAGACGGATAGATAGATAGATAATATATAGATATACCTTTAATAGCCATTTTATCTTTGTAGCAACATCTAATGCATGATACTAGTAATTGACAAGACCAGCAGGCTAATGAGACAGTGCTCTCTTAGCACACCACACCTCAAAATGCTGTCGCTACATTTTGCAATCTAATTGACAAGCAAAATAGCTCAGAGACTGAAGATTGAGAGAAGAGCATGTCATTTTCTTTATTATGGCACTCTATATAAAACTTAGTGTGATAAGCTTTTAAACGAAAAGAGGAGTGATGTTAATGGTTATCTGTATTCACTGTGCACTGAAGCTTTTTAAAAAACTGAGTGAGATTTCTTGGCTTGAGGTTACTGTCATTTCTCCAAGTCCAAGCTTTATTTCCAGAGGCTCGTGGTTTGGAATCCCAGTCTGGAGTTGGCATTCCAATTCGCCCTCGGCCTGCCACAGCTAGATTGAATTTGCTGTTTCTGGACTCAAGTGCTGAACAAGATCCTGGTGCCTCAGGTAGGGGATGTTTGACCATAGAGGAAGAAATCTCTGTCTGCAGTCTCCTCTGCTCATAGAATGGAATCACCCATTAGTATGTGGTGGAACCACAGCGTGGGCATTGAACTCCTGTATGTAATATATTAATGCACCAGTGTCTAATTTCTTCTGTGGAAAAATAAAGGATATTTTCTCCCATAGGTTTGTCCAAATATAGTATATATAAAGTATTAGCAGTAAGGTCATAGAATCAGCCCTCCCACAGCCCTGGCACCTTGGGAGTTTATATTGTTCATGGTTTCTGGTAGATTTTTGAAAGATCCTCTTAGCTTTTGTCAATTTTACATAAATTAGTATATTATAATCATAAATATAAATCAAGAACAGCATCATAATCTTTAAAAGGGTAACCATTCAAAATGTGACTCTTGTGGGACAGCCGTTTTTTAAAAATCTGATCTAGGTGGATTATACAATAAGCCAAGGAAGAAATGCTAACATATCACTTTAAAACTTCCATGAATGATGAATTCTTCCCAAAACTATTCGCAAAATTACAATTTGAAGACTCCAGTTTTCTCCTCTCCCTACTCTCTGCCACAACAATGACCTTTCCTCCCTTTTGCCCAATCTAAATCAATGAAACTCTAAAATGTTTCCCGTCTCAAACCTTCCTAACGTGTAGTTGCTGGAAATTGCCCTACTAGCATTTTACAATGTTCAATCTCTTAAAAGTTTTTTTTTTAAATATTTATTTATTTTTGAGAAAGAGAGAGAGAGAGAGAGAGAGAGAGAGAGAGAATGAGTGGGGGAGGGGCAGGTAGAGGGGAGGGAACAGAGGATCTAAAGAGGGCTCTATGCTGACAGGAGCGAGCCCGACACCAGGTTCAAACCCATGAACTGTGGGATCATGACCTGAGCCGAAGTCAGAAACTCAACTGACGGAGCCACTCAGGAGCCCAATGTTCAATCTTTTTAGTTTGACTTGATCCAAGATAAAAATTCCGTTCTGCTTCTCCCCATGGCCTTTGCTTCCCCAAAGAAACTACATATAAAGCTGTTGTGTTTATTCTGGAGTGTGAATTTCAGACACAGGATCAGGTTTTTGAGGGTGTAGAGGTGAGGAGAAGAAGCGGCATGATGGAGTGAGGGAATCTAGAAGAGAGAAGAAAGAGACACACATCCTGCTTTTGCTTATGTGGTCATTTTGGGCTCAGGGAATTAAAAGGGTTGAGGTTTTTCTCTCTAATTGATGATCACTTCCTATGTATGTCCCCAGACAATCCTAAAAATTATTGATCCCTTCGATCTTATCCTTAACTGAATAAGGATAATGCTATATATGAAGACAGTTCATTTGTTCACCATGCTAAATCTTTGTTTTTACTACAACTGTCTAGGAATGATTAGATAGTGGCCACTTAATTAGGCACAATTATGGAAGTCATTCTCTAAAGTAAAAAAGTAAAATAATCTTTATTTTCTCTTAAAAAGGATTTGGCCATTGATTGAGAAGGAAGAGGGGAAATTATTCATTTGGAAAAAAGGGTTTAATAGTTGATCCAAATAAACACATTATAATTAGTTTCCCCTTCAGTGTTCAATGAGTACTAGGGAAGTAAGTGGGATCCTTTGTCGTATACTCATGTAACATGAATACAATGCTGGAAAAAATTTCTATTAACTCATTACTGAAGGCAATTACAATAGAGTTGGCCTCACTCTACAGAAGTTTAAGCCATATACATTGTAGGGGAATAGTCTATCCCAAATTTCATTTACTTCTGCGGTGCACATGACTCTCCGTTCTCTCTCTACGTCAGAGATTCTACCCAGCCCAAAGTTGTCGTTTAAGATCATGTGCCATCACTGCATGGAAGAATCCTAAATTACAGACTCTTGCTCTGACTTCTCTTGAATTGCAAGCCCACATTTGCAACTGCACTGTAGACTTTCCTGTTGGAATGTCCTTCTTTCAGTTCAAACTAATCCTCAAACACTATTGGTAATCCATTCTCTAAAATAGGTCCCCCACTGCAGATTTTTGGTGCCAGCATCCTGCCAACATGGACTCATCTATCATTTTCAATTCGATCACCACATTTATTCACTTTAAAACGTCTATTATTACCTTCTTCCGAATAAGTGCTGTACTTGAATTTGTCTCTGCAATATAGCATCAAAACAAAGTTTACTTTTTATTTGTTCTTGCCTTGAATGATTTCCCATGCTAACTGCTTTTCTGTCTACTGTTTGGGCTGTTTGGTTAGCAATTTGTCACATATCACCTTTTATAACGTCATCTGAACGTGAAAAGATAGAATTATGCCATCTTAAAACATGATTTTATTTCTTCGACTTAATTTATTGGCTTCAAGAAATCCCATAAAGCTGAAGCCCCAACGTAATTCAAAACGCACCCTTCCATGTTGATTTCTGTTGCTAACTTTCAGTGTTGATGATTGAACTAAATGAGGTTTTATGTTTCTGTGTTGATCCTCATGCTCATTGACATCTTCAGATGAAACTTAAGAACAAATGGACTGCTGAGAAAAAATCATATTGAGCAATCTAACAAACAGGGGAGAGGGATTCCACAAAGTCTAAAAAATATGGGGGGTGGGGGAAGATATGCTTAGTATTGACGTATGAATTCCTCTTTTTTCTTCAAGTGTTTTTTTTAGAAAAAAGGAGACACCTGGTATCTTTTTTTAAGAAATATAATTTATTGTCAAATTGGTTTCCATACTATATACCCAAGGCTCATCCCAACAAGTGCCCTCCTTCAATGCTCATCACCCACTTTCCCTTCTCCCCTACCCCCCATCAACCCTCAGTTTGTTCTCAGTCTTTAAGAGTCTCTTATGGTTTGCCTCCCTCCCTCTCTATAACTTTTTTCCCCCTTCCCCTTCCCCATGGTCTTTTGTCAAGTTTCTCAAGATCCCCATATGAGTGAAAACGTATGATATCTGTCTTTCTCTGACTGACTTATTTCACTTAGCATAATACCCTCCATTGCCATCCACATTGCTGCAAATGGCCAGATTTCATTCTTTCTCATTGCCAGGTAGTATTCCATTGCATATATAAATCACGTCTTCTTTATCCATTCGAGGAGACACCTGGTATCTAATCATATGTTGATGTGTCTTTTATTTTTTCATTAAAGTACTAGACACAAATATTGTTTTAATAGCATCTTTAACAAAGGTAGAAATATTGAATGTCCCAGCAGAAGGCATAGTTAAATACTGCAAGATTTTCTCCAGAAAGTAAGACTTCTAGCACTGTGAATCATCGCTACGTGAGGCTTATCTACAGAAAAACAGAGCCAGTGGTTTTGGTTATTTTGATACACATGTTCTCCCCCACCTACAGGACTTGTTGAAGACTCATAATTCCCACCTTACTCTACAATTATGTTGTGCAGACTTTTCTAAAACAGGCAGTACTGTCATTAAAATGTGCTCTGTGCTTTGGTCCTGCTGAAAATACCAAAATGGTTGTGGGCAATCTTAGTGACCGCATGCCGAGGCCACTTGCAGCAAATTCCCGTTCTAGGTGATCTTGCTGGCAAACGCACTCTCATGAAACGCACGTATAGTTTTGAGTTCCGTGTGTTATTCAGGCAAGGGACACCTCTCTCCTATAGGCTCTTTAATGAGTAACCTAAAAGTGTGAGATGCCATCTGCTGGAAACTGATAATATGGGCTGTGATATTCTGCAGTGACGCTTGGGCTGTCAGCAGAACTATAAAACTGATGTTCTTTCCACTTCCTTCCCCCCTTTCTCTACTTTATATGGATGATGCATGCATGGAGTTATTGAACTCGTTAGCCAAATGCCTGCCTCGCTGTATTCTAAACAACCTTTCCTTTTAAGATGTGCATTTAATGATCGTTTCTTTAGGGTTGGGAGTCTAACGGAGAGCGAAAAAGCCCAAACCCAGAACATGCCCAATTGTATGACACATCTCAATTTCAGAAATGTTAAAATAGAAAAACAATGTACCAAAGCATTTAAGAAAATTAGATAATGTGATAGCAACCTTCATTTTAAATTGTTCATGGACAAAAGAATTATGTTGCAGGTCAACAGGATGTTTGCGGTTTTGTTAATTAAAAAGGAATAAGGTATGATGGCGTTTGAGAATGTTTTGCCTTATGCAGTGCTTGGCACTGTAATGTAGAAATTTGCAGAATTTGAACGTGATCAGACATTATAGTCAACATAGGTCTTGGAATGAGTTAGCCATTCCAAGAGCATTCTGTAGCATCAGGATGTAGACTGACAAATTCCACATGTGCTTGACACATAGTAGGTAGTTAATAAATACTGCCTGACATGTGGGCTCAAATTTGGCTTTGGGCTTATGGGTCTATATGGATTATTGTCATTGACCCTTTGGGAGCCTTATACGTGTATTGTTTTAGTTGGTTTTATTTGAACTAATTTGTGCTTTGGAATGTATTTTGGAATGATGATTTGTCTGATTCTGCTCTTCAGCTAATTAAAACTACTAGAAATCATTCTGATTCTTATAGTGCACAAAATGAAAGACAATATACTGTGTAGGTTATTTTATTAATGAGAACACACGTATGGCATGACAGTCCAATTGTTTGTAAGATGTCAAAGTTTACCTACAAATTACAAAGTTACGTAGAGTCTGATATAATAATTCTATTCGGATTAATAACAGAGCTCAGTGCAGTAACTTTAGGATTGTTTTTCACCTGGAAATGATCTATACTGATACCTGGGCCCCATCCAGGATTTTAATTTTGTCTGTGTTGGGGCCGGGCATCAAAACATTTTCTAGGGGCGCCTGGGTGGCGCAGTCGGTTAAGCGTCCGACTTCAGCCAGGTCACGATCTCGCGGTCTGTGAGTTCGAGCCCCGCGTCAGGCTCTGGGCTGATGGCTCGGAGCCTGGAGCCTGTTTCCGATTCTGTGTCTCCCTCTCTCTCTGCCCCTCCCCCGTTCATGCTCTGTCTCTCTCTGTCCCAAAAATAAATAAAAAACATTGAAAAAAAATTTAAAAAAAAAAAAAAAACATTTTCTAAAATATATTTCTATTGACTGTATTGGCAAACAAGAGTGAGAACCATTACTCAAAACAGTCGGCTTAAAAAGAACTTCAAAACTAGATTGCTTTCCTTTTTTCACCTGACAGGATTTTTTCAGCACTCTTGACAGGACGGTCTGTTTTTCCAGTGAGCCCATCTCTTGGGACAACAGAAGACACTGGTAAAAGTTGACTTGTGCACATCTCATAGATACTTCTGTAAAGACTGAATGGGATCTGCTTTACTCCAGGCTAATGAATTTCTTACAAGAAAACTTGAGTTAAATGTTTACAAGTCATTTCAATTTATCCCTTCTTTTTCATAAAACATCAAAGTTCCCCAAAAGTTGTTTGATGCTGAGGATGAAGTGTATCTTATGCTAACATGCATCTCGTGTGTGTGTATATATATACATGATATATATGAATAGGTGATATATATGTGAGAATATGAGATACACACATACCTGTTTTCCCATGTAGCTATATTTATGTTTTTTTAAACCTAATTCACCTGGGCTTATTTTCTAGTTGTATTTGATTTCAGTTTCCTGTATTTCATAATAATAAATTTACCGCTTTTCACTTGAGACCTAAAACCGTTCCTACTCATGCTACTGAAACATTTGTGGCACTACGTGATTTCTCTTGTCTCTCTTGTAGAGCTGTTAGAGCCTATGATTTAATTTTCAAATCAGCAATAACAGAATCCTTGAAAATTTAGCATTAATTGTGATAAATATTCACATCAGTTTTTTTTGTTGCTGTTCTTTTTTCCCTTCACCAAACCGATGGGCATGCTGGCAGCTTAAAATAAATCCCTACGAGATAAAGAAACTCTTTAACAGAAGGCCAGGAAGAAGCAGAACACATCTCTACGGTCTCTTCCAGTTGCTTGATAACTTAAAATCAAACCTTACTCTGTTTTTCAGAATCTCACCTCATAATCCAAGTGGCCTGGTTAAGGCATGCCGATGCCTGTGTTCACTGAGGAACCCACACTTCTAGGTAGTTATGCGAGTCTCTCACCTTTGTGCTATAAAATAGCACTTAATATTCCTTCATACCGTCCCCACAATGCTTTTGGAGTTTGATAAATGGTGCCACTTAGAGATTTGTCTTTCTTGTTTTTCTGGTCTCGTAACCTTAACCGTCTTGGGTCTCTGAACTAATTCTTCTAGGATGTTTCTCTTCAGGTTTATGATAGCCGTAAGAAGATGTCAGATTTTTATATCCCTTTGCCTCCTTGAGTTGTTTCTGTTTCTCTGGAAGGCTCCAATTTGCTGCCTTCACCATGTGTGGATGCCCATGGGGAAAAATTGTGTGTCTTCATTATGCCCCACTGGATTCTGTCTTGGATCCCGTCTCTTATCCTTTGCACCACACTGACTCGCCTGTCCTGCACAAGGTCTCAGGTCTCCGTATTAAGACAGTACCATTGGTGGCACTGACAGTTTTCTCTTCCCTGTGAGCATGGGTGAAATCAAGCTTTGAGACCGACAGCTCTTCTCACTGCTTGTGGTTCAACTTGAAACCACAAGGTCCAGAGGCACATGGTTTAGATTGAGTGTCTTTCTCCAGCTAACACGAACCATTTGTTCAAGCAACTCTGGTATCTCTTTGAGAATAAGAGACCTGCCTCAGTGCTCCCCAGACAGTCAAATAAATTCTCTTGGCTTCAAGACAAATTCAGAAAATTCTGCCCAACAATGGCATGCAGTTCAGTTTTTTCGTTTATTTTTGCAACTTGTGAAGGAATGGCCAATAGACTCCTTGAAAAAAAAAAATTAAAAAATGCCAATCAAAGAAGTGGCAAATTAAAGAACTGTTTATTATGGAAAGTTCCCATATTACATTTAGGGAAAATGGAAATAAAATGATATGTCAAACAGGAAATAGAATTAGACGCCTGCCGGGAGGCAGAATACCTGCCACTGATATTTTCCCCCTACTTTTAATTCTCCGATTTAGCTGCATTAGGAATAAATGCTGCTCATGGATCTTGGGGAGCAAAGGGGGACTTGTCTGAGAAAAGATTATGCTATGTTCGTTCTGGGATGTGCTACATCAATCCCGAGTAAATCTTGTCTGCATTGTCCAAGCCTGAGCTCTCATAAGCCTAAGGTCAACGATTACTGCAATTTTTCCGTGAAATTTGGAGTAGTAGAAAAAGAGGTCGTGTAATTGTCATAATGAAATGCACAAATTTATTTCTAAGATACTTTATATCTTTTTTTCCCTATTACAGTTTTAAAGGTTAAAATTTTAGTTTATTACCTTTTAGTTAAACCTTTCTCTAGTCATTTGATGCTGTTTCACTCTTAGTATAAAATAAACAATAAATAAAAATAGCATAGGAAAGGGCGCCTGGGTGGCTGTGTCGGTTGAGCGTCTGACTTCAGCTCAGGTTGTGATCTCATGGTTCGTGGGGTCAAGCCCTGCATAGGGCTCTGTGCTGACAGCTCAGAGCCAGGAGCCTGCTTCGGATTCTGTTTCCATCTCTTTCTGCCACTCCCCTGCTCACACTCTGCCTCTGTCTCTCTCTCTCTCTCTCTCTCAAAAATAAACATTAAAAAAAATTTTTTTAATCACATAGGAAATTCCTGGGGAAAGAATCAATAATGGTGACCAAATGTTTGTATCCAGATGGAGGAATTTGGCATCCTTAGTGAAAGGAACACTTACTCCACTGAAATACCAATCCAACCACCTAGGTTTCCACCTCAACCATCCTTCCGTGTAGTTATAGTACACTATTTTCTCATTTGTTGTTTAATTCAATGCAGTGAGAATCTCCAGAACCTTCTCCCCACTGTCTCTGTGACAGGCCCCAGTGGGGGACACAGAGACAGACTCGATTCTTCAGTTGCTTACTGGTGTGCATACAAAAGCAATGAATCTTGTTGGAAGGATTCCAGTTAACCCTCTCAATTAGAAGCGTGACAGAAAACCCTTTGCCTTCCTGTAAGAGGGGCATTGGAGGTGGGACCACAGTGTAAAATATCTGGTGAGAGAGTGCAGGCAGATTTAAAAGAAAACACTGGCGTGCCTGGGTGGCTCAGTTGGTTAAGCGTCTGACTCTTAACTTCAGCTGTGGTTGGTGGGACTGGGCCCCATATCAGGCTCTGCACTGACAGTGTGGAGCCTGCTTGGGATTCTTTCTCGCGCCTGCTCGCTCTGCCTCCCCCCCCCCAAAAAAAACCAAATAAATAAACATTCTTAAAAAAGAAAACATATTAAAAATGAAGGGTTTGTGACTTTTCTAAGAATAAAAGGGGGCGGGCCTCAAATCCGTGAGCAGTGAGATCATGACCTGAGCTAAAGTCGGACATTTAACCGACTGAGCCACCCATGCGCCCCCAGCTATAAGGATATCTTAATAACAATTTTATATCTATCTACCTACGTATTATCTCTATCTATCTCTGTATCTCTCTTCCTATCGACCATCTCTCTACGTTTACTAACAGGAGGTATTGTAATGACTTCCCATGCAGCATACCGTTGAATCTAATCTTCCACCACAGCCCTATGTTCGTCCTTTTCCCATTTCACTGAGAGGAATTTAAGACCTCGCACTGTTAAATACAACATTCAAAGTCGTGTATTAAGTCGTAGGAAAGCCAGGAGCTGCCTCCAGGCAGACTGACATCTTAACTTGATAACACTGCCCGTGCTGTTTTCATTATGTCTCTGTGAACCAACATGTAGCACTATGACTGCAAGCTCTGGAAGTCCAAAGGAGGGGATGTGGAGAGAGAGAGAGGGAGGTATCTGAATCCCAGAAGAAAAGCTCCTTGGCCTTTTGAGATGAGCTACGTTTTGTGAGGCGTAACTGCTGTTGGACAATTTTTCGTTACTTCTGTGGGAACAATAGTGCATCCATTTTCCATTTTCTTCATGATGTACATTCTGTATGATGTGGATCCATGGTGGCAAGTTGGAGTTTCCAGTTTAGTGAGTCAAACCGATTTTGTGACTAGGCTGGTAAATCCATCCAATGGTAAGCCTTGAAGATATATAGAGGCTTGCCATGAAGAAAACATTCTTCTATTGGTTGTTCTTTGAATAGTGGTATTTCTTAAATATATCCTTTTGACAAAGGGCACAATATGCTAAACTGGTTTATGTTTAAAAAACAAAACTAAACAAAAGGAAAGAAATCTTTCTGCTCTACGTCTCTATCTCCTAGTTAGGCATAAGTGACCGTAAAAATCCCTGAAGGTGTGAAACCACAATATATTTCCCTGTTCTATCATTAAAAGCTATTCGCAACATAAATGGGAATCAGAAGGAGAGGGCTGTGTGGAGGGAGAACAGCTTTAAGATTATATATAAGGAATTATTTCCCAGCAAGGATTGGTTCTGGGAATTTTGGTTCCTTGTTCTTTAACTGTTATGGGAATCTTGAAGAGACTTCTAATGTTACAGCCTCTTAAATTTCTGTATAGTACTGTATCATTTATATTAGCAAAATTGAGTTCATAACATAAGAGACTGATGTCACAAAGTTAATGAAGTGAGTCTGAGACATTGGGAGATGAATATACTGTAGGTACAGTATCAGGAAAACTAACTTGGCAACCTCAGAACTGAATGGAAGTACAGATTTAGCTTTTATGTCTGTTGTTTGAGCCCGTTGGCCAGGCATCAAGACCAGCGTTGGGCTGAGCTGTTCACCAGAGTTTCCAAAGTGTACTTACCGAGTCAGTCTGCTGTTAACGTAAAATCTTCAAGAGTACAGGCTTGGGCTCACAGAAGACTTTTAGACAATGCAGTGAGTGGAGATGGTAAGGCTCTGGGGATGATTTTGATGAGAAAAAAAAAAAAAAGAGGCAGATGGAGACACATCTAATTGGGAATAATTTTATGTGTATGAAGTGTGGATAGGACACGGGACATGGGGTGTGTTTATGTACACAGCAAAGTTTGGAAAAAGCAAAGCTTGTTGAGTTCAAAGCTCTGTTTATTTTTGACACAGCTGCTTTGCAATCAGTCATCAATCTACTGTTTTGCTTAATTATGGTGGAATTTTTTAAAAAGGGATTTAAAACACGAGCAGAGTCATTAAAGTGTTGGAATAGTAATGAATCTGAATTAACGGAAACATGTTTACTGCTTTCAGCAATAACATATAAAATCTGTGATACAGACAGATACTGATAAATAGGTCACAAGACATGAAAACAGTCATTTCACTAGCTTATACACCTAGGTTATAAATATGAGGGCACTTTAGAATATAATTTAAGCCTGTGTAAAACAAGAATTTGAAGACCCAATAAGGAATACTTAATGAATTAAGCATTTATTTTATTAGTTACTGATTTGACACTAGATTTCTCTTGCATAGGTGCATTTAGATAAAATAAACTTGATATTTTAGCTCATGGGATTATATATAGCCTCACAGATGTCACGAGACTCAGCGGGTTGGGATTTATGTTTAGAATAGAATGGTGTATGTAGTCCACATTGAAACAAGCTACTGGAGGGGCGCCTGGGTGGCTCAGTCAGTTGGGCGTCTGACTTCAGCTCAGGTCATGCTCTCTCGGTCCGTGAGATTGAGCGTCGCATCAGGCTCTGTGCTGACAGCTCAGAGCCTGGAGCCTCCTTCGGATTCTGTGCCTCCTTCTCCCTCTGCTCCTCTCCTGCTCACGCTCTGTCTCTATCTCTGTCTCTCTCAAAAACAAATAAACATTTAAAAATAAATAAATAAACCACTGGAGAAGAAAGCGGAAACATTTCTGGGTAAGATGTGCGAAGCTTTCCGGAAATCCATAGGGTGAGGATGCTTGCAGAACACTCGAAGGAGGTCTAGAGCAAGGAAAGAGCGCTTGTGGTCAATGCGAGAGGGCAATCTGAGGGGTAATTTCTAACAGCTAATGTGATACCTCACACTGCATGCGTGCTCCTGTGTGTCAGCATCGCTCTAATTAATTCATTTAAGTCTCTCCAGTACCATAGGGGCAAGTACGATTTCTGTCTCTGTTTGAGAGATGAGCTGGCTAAGGCACAGAGAGGTTAAGTACTCAGCAAAGGAGCAGACGTCAGATCTGAAATCAAGACACACTGTGTTACAGATGGAAGATTTCAAGTGCCCAACATCTGGAAAATGTCTAGTTTTGCTGAAACCAGAACATCTGATATCATCTCGATTTGCCTTGTAGATTATATTTTGCTTAAAGTGAAGGAATCGTGGGTAGGGGCTGTTGTACTTGATTTGTATCAATAAAAGACAGAAAAGCTCATGGATGATGGGAGCATCATGGGAACCTGAGAGAGAAAAAAGGAAACAAAAACATGTCACCCAGAGCCTAGATGATGGAGAAAGGTAAAACTGGGCCTAATCAGAGAAGACCCTTAGATTTGAAGAATATGGATTACATACAAATATTAAAGTACATGGACATTCCCATGAACATTTCTTCAAAGCGCTTCAGCTCAGAACGGAATCTGGCAAGTTCTTACAGAAGAATATGCACACTTCAGAAGAAAAGCAAAGAGTAAGAATAAGCATAAGAAATTCCCTCTTACAGCTGGAGTCTCTAATAATGGCAAACATGGAATACTATGGCCAGGGAAGTAAACATAATTTGTAGGACATATAAACAAAAATGCAACAACATTTCTTAGGAGATGTTTATCGGTTTTACCTAAAAGTGTAAAATCTACACTGTGTTAGTAGGATGCATTCCCAGTAACCCAGGTAGATAAAGGTACTTTAAAGGGATTTATTAACTGGGAACTTGGCCAATGAACGTTTTAGAATGGCAACTCTGTAAGTTTAACTATACACTTACTTAGTTATCTCCGTGAAGGTGACCATGCTATTTAAACTGCGTGGCAGAGCAAACAATTGTCTCTCTTCTGGTTTAGCTCCGGACTTTTCCTCTCTGTTTCTTTTTCTCATATCCTATTCTTCTTTTCTCCTTTACCATTACCACTGGAACATCTTCTTGATTCAAGGCCTGTGTTACAATTGTAAAATGTTTCTAATTCTTTGCTTTTACACTTTCTCAAATTTTCCTTTTTAAATATTCTGTATTTATCAATAGTTTCCCAAGGCCAGCTGCTTGATGCATTACCTGGGAAACGTCTGCATGACGTTGTAAGTCTTTATTTCTCTGTCTGGAGCATTCTATCTTATGTTCTCTGCGTTCAGTATTTCATTTACTATGGTGATGCCCCAGAATTAAATTCCCTTTTGTTTAGAAGAATTATTTGCTTGGAGAACATACGGAAAACACATCACCCAGGAAGTAGCTCCATGACTGTTTCCATGTTAACACCACTGAGCCCCTACCTAGCTCTACCAATATATACATTTTTGGAACAAGACAACTTTTCACTTTTATATTAGCATATTTGCTTTCTTTAGAAGAATACTTACTATTGCCTGTTGCTGATGATGAGGGAATGAAATGATACCGTCTCAAGCTTTACTGATGGGCTGCCAGTCAAGGGGAAAAAATGTTTGGAAAGCCATGTGGCAACTTTTGCCAAGACTCTAAAAGTATCCATCTCCCTTGACCCTTCCATTTCGCTTCTGGGAACCTATCCTGAGGAAATAATACTAAATACAGAAAAGCTTTATGTAAATAGTAACACTATTTAACAAAGCACACTCTTGGAGAGGGAAAACATGAGAAGCACTCAATAATGAGAGAATGGTTAAATAAAAAACAAAATATTATTGTGCCATTACTATTGTCCGTAAATAATTTGTATTCACACAAAATAAAATTCTGTATAAAATTTTGGAGAATATGTAGTTGACTCTTGAACAACGCAGGGGTGGGGATGCCAACCACTGGCACAATTGAAAAATCCACGTATAACTTTTGATTCCCCCAAAACTTAACTACTAGTTGCTTATTGTTGACTGGAAGCCTTAGCAATAACGGAAACAATTGGCACATATTTTATATTTATATGTATTATATATATATATATATATATATATATATATATATATATAATACATATATACATCTTATAATAAAGTAAGCTAGAGAAAAATGTTACTGAAAATCATAACAAGAGAATACATTTACATATAAGTGGACCCACACAGTTCAAATCTGTGTTGTTCAAGGGCCAGCTGTATGGATACAATATGATCAGTAGATATGTAAAATGCCCGCTTAGAGAAGGACTATAGTGTAATACTCCATTCATTTATTTGGTTACCTTAGAGTGATGGAATCAGCGGCAATTTCTTTTTCTATTTTTCAAGTTCATTGACATATGAACAGCAAGCATGCTCTATTTAAATGGGGACAAACGAAAAGCAAGTTCAGTGTTTTAAAAAGTTTCTCTAAGTCAGTCTTTTAAGGTTAACTCTCAAAATGATTTTGTTTGTTTGTTTGTTTGTTTGTTTTTTGTTATTGTTGCAGGAGATGGTGTCCAGGGGAAGCGAACTGACTAAAATATTTTTGAACTGGGGTGATTGGGGAGCAGTAGCTCAGTGAGGCAGCTTTATAAAGACTGGGTTGACCTCCAGGACATTGGGGAGAGATGACCTTGAACACCTCAGACAACATTAAACTCCAGGTTACAGCTGACTGGAATCCTGAGGTTTTATTGGCCATGAGCCAGTCTGCAGCTCACTGTAGCCACCCTAGTATTTTATAACATTGTAAAGACTGTATTGTTTCAAACATTTCAAAATTTTACACACAACCTGGCAGTCATCCAAAGCCATTTCCAATGGGCCAAAACTATCAGCAGCCACCCACCTCCTTGGCCATGGCTGCCTGATTAATGATGTTCCACCAATGGGGTCCTCCATTAGGATCATCTAGGCTGGGAGACCCCGGGACAAATACGATCTTTGAGACCTGTAAATTGTCTATACCCTTTGCAGCTGATTTTTTTTTTTTTTTTTTTTTTTTTAATGGAGATGGAACATTAGAAAGCAGAGGTCTGGTGTGGTGCAGCTTGGATTGGCTAAATGCAGCAGGCTTTCATTCAATAAAAAAGCGAAGGATGCTCTTTGTCACAGACACTGTTCTTACTTCGGGATATTTGTTATGGCTTGTGACTTCTCTAAACTACTCAAGTTTCCCCTGCTCAGCCCTCCCCTTTTTTTCCATTGCTCCCTTATTCTGACTTAAAGTTTATTTACCCCATGGGCTTAGAAGTGAAGTTTTAAAAAAGCAAATATAATATTAAATATTCTCCATTGATGCTTTTCCTTTTGAAATGAATAATTTACACATTATTAAGTGTATTCAAGTCCTTCACATCATGGCCTAAATCGCTCACGATGGGCCGGTCCTGAGTGTTTTACGTATGAGAACTCACTTAATCTTTCCAACCACCCTATGAAGTAGCTACTGTTGTCGCCATCTTACAGATGAAAGCATGAATGCATAGAAAAGCGACGAATCTTACTCAAAGTCATTCATATGGTTTATTTTTTTTTTCTTAATTTTGTCTTTACCGTTTATTTATTTTTGAGAGAAAGAGACAGAGTGTGAGCAGGAGAGGGACAGAGAGAGAGAGGGAGACAGAAACCGAAGCAGGCTCCAGGCTCTGAGCTGTTAGCACAGAGCCCAACGTGGGGCTTGAACTCACGAGCGGTGAGATCATGACCTGAGCTGAAGACGCTTAACCAACTGAACCTCCCAGGTGCCCCCGTTCATATGGTTTATAATCAGTGGAGCTAGAAAATGAGCCAGACCGAGTATCTCTGATTAACTACCTTTTCACTTAAGATGGTTTTCAGTCTCACATTTTCTAACAACCATCATCGTGATATTACAAGTGTTATGTTGAATATGTGCGAAATATTTCTTTACTGTTTCACTAAAACGGGAGGTAGAAATTGTTCTGAGAGAGAGAGAGAGGGAGAGAGAGATTTTCCCAAGCTTGTAGTTCCGATAGATACTGTCTTTAGATACTGACAGTAGTTTTCTATTCTCTAGCAGAACAATAATTTTGTTCCCCGGTTTGTTCTTCTAGCCCCGGAAAATATTATATCTTCTTTGTTTCTCAAATTATTTTTGGTCTAAGTGATACAGTAACTATCAGAAACACATTTATCACTATCATTAATTCCATGCAACTTTGTTTCACTTCTAAGGATGTTATTTATTAGGCCGACCTTGTAAAAGTGAAGAGACAGTACAGTCAGAAAAGAGGCTGACTCATTCCCATCCTATAATTGCGCACTGTCTATCTGGAAAGCGGGAAATGGAAATCAGTAAGATTTTACTAATGGCCACTGAGACATTCCAATCATTTCAGTCAACAGCTCTCATTCAATTATATAAACCTCGACTGTGCATTTTTTAGAACCAAATTACAGTATATGAGAAAACAAGAGCCGCAGGCTTCACAAAGTAGTCTATCTAACACCATAAAAGGCCCCGTATGAGCCCTTTATTCCATCTTGCTTCCCTGGTTGACAAGATTCATCAGAAAGTTCATCTTTTGGTTTGGCTTTGCTTTGGTTTCCCCAAAACAGAGTGTATTTACAAGGATTGTTCCAACAAAGGGTTGCTAGCCAGGTGTTGGGTGGGGGATGGGCTAAATGAGCGATGGGCATTAAGGAGGGCACTTGGTGAGATGAGCCCTGTGTGTTTTATGTAAGAGATGAATCACCGGATTCTGTTCTTAAAATCATTATCACACTATACGTTAACTAACTTGGATTTAAATATTTAAAAAATAATAAAAATAAAAATAAAAATAAAAGGATTGTTCACTTAGTACATTCTGCTGAATGATGCTGTTGATAGGATTGGGCATTCATGGTCTTGTTAATAAGAACCTGGAGGACATTGCATTGAGATAAGCCGGTCAGAGATAAATGCTGTATGATTATATGAGGTCTCTACGATAGCAAAACTCATAGAAGCAGCAAATAAAATGGGGATTGGGAAGGAGTGGGAAATGGGGAGTTGCTATTCAAAGGATATAAAATTTCTTTTTTTTTTAAATATGAAATTTATTGTCAAATTGGTTTCCATACAATACCCAATGCTCATCCCAACAGGTGCCCTCCTCAATACCGCTCACCCACCTCCCCTCCCTCCCACCCCCCATCAACCCTCAGTTTGTTCTCAGTTTTTAAGAGTCTCTTATGTTTTGGCTCTCTCCCTCTCTAACTTTTTTTTTTTTTTTTCCTTCCCCTCCCTCCTGGTCTTCTGTTAAGTTTCTCAGGATCCACATAAGAGAAGATATGGTATCCACATATGGTATTTGTCTGTCTCTGACTTATTTCAGTCAGCATAATACCCTCCAGTTCCATCCACGTTGCTGCAAATGGCCATATTTCATTCTTTTTCATTGCCAGGTAGTATTCCATTGTGAATATAAACCACAACTTCTTTATCCATTCATCAGTTGATGGACATTTAGGCTCTTTCCAAAATTTGGCTGTTGTTGAAAAGTACTGCTATAAACATTGGGGTACAAGTGCCCCTATGCATCAGCACTCCTGTATCCCTTGGGTAAATTCCTAGCAGTGCTATTGCTGGGTCATAGGGTAGATCTATTTTTAATTTCAATTACACAAGATGAGTTGATTCTAGAAATCTGATGTGCAACGTGCCTACACTTAGCAATATTGTATTGTACACTTAAAAATGTGTTAAAGATGTAGATCTTAACACAATTAGGAAGAAGAAGAAAGGCAACATGTGGACTTGCCTCTACATAATATCATGGAGGACAGGATCTTGTCCTAAGGGTGTTACGTTATCTACCTTCTCTGAATGCACAGCTTCCACACATGAAAGAAGTGGGCCACACAACGGAAAGAATGAATGTTTAGATAGCATTGAGGTATGGCTTTACTCTGTCCACCACTTACCAGTCGTTTGGGGTCGGAAGGGTTAAGTGATACGCAAAACCTCACTTTCCTCACTTGTAAAATGGTTACAATAATGTGTACATTGTAAGATTTTCATGAGGGTTAGAAATAATATTTCAGATTGTGCGATAGATTGTCTAGAAAATAGCAGAACTTCAATAAAGTGTAGTGAGTACTATTTTATGTGTGTTAATTTCCTTTATCATCAGCCCCATGATGATGAGGAAAGAGTAGCATCTCAGCAGGCAGCAGGTGTCATAAATAAATGCAGCATGAGTATGATATTTTAGTAGCGAGAATGCTGTGTTAATAGGAAGATTAATAAAAGTAGGCATAGGAATATCCTACATTATCTAGCACCATTCCTGGGAAAAGATCAGGTTTCACACGGATGAAGGAAACCGTGGTATAGTTTATGAAAAATGCTTGTATTGTTGAAGTCCTTTTAGGAAGTATTTTCTCTTCTCTGCGTTTTCCCAGTATACTCTCATCCAAGTAAACCGTGTCTCTGGTGGAGCTGAAACGTAGATTAAAGCTAAGACCTCATTACTGAAGAGTCAAGACTTATACTTACTGAAATATGATATTGTCTTTAAGACACCTGAGTGTGGACGGGATTAATCCCAACATCCTTCAAATGTTGGTGTGGTGTGTGCTTTATAGCAATTGGCCAGAATTAATGTTTAAGGCACCGACGTAAGATAGTAACTCTAAACCTCTATGACAACCCCTCATATTGTTTCAGACCCTTCCATTACAAGCTAGTTAGGAAAGCAAGCTTCTATTTAGGTGGCTAGTGTGATTTGTAAGTTGCTTTTCCATAGTGATTGTTTTGCCAAGTTTAAACCTTCCTGCTCTGAGATTTCTGTGCTGTAAGCCTACATGCATCTTGATGGGTTTGCTTGTGCTAAATCAGGGGTCACCACTCACCAAACGAAAATCTTTTTGTTATCGATGGAGCTTGAACAAGAAACTTACCCACTTGGTTGGATAAAGAACACTTTGAACATTTGCTTATTACAGCAGTCTCAAAAACATTAGGGTAGGAGTTAAGCCCACAATTTTGTTTTAAATTAAGTGCTCCTAAAAAGCGTGAGACTAATAGCACCGACTAAAGCCAGTTATTTTTCTGGCAAGCAATATGTGAGTTTCCCCTCGTTGCTAAGCCAGTAAAATTCAGCATTACTGTGGCAATTTTCCTACTGTTCCAGTTCTTGGCCTGTGTCTACACAGCACCGAAATAGCTAGATGAAAAGTGAAAACTTCACTTGGTCGTTAGGATGCTGCCAAATATTAGAACATGGTGTATTATAAGTCATCAAGACGTTTCATTAGATTTTTCCCTCTTCACCACATATTTTGGCAATGTCGATGCCAGTGTAAACTTTATCCACAGGGACATTTCATGGATTCATTATACTCAGCATGGAACAAAAGAAGGGACACTAGGTGTCTTTTCAAAGAGACAGCTCCACCCAAATCTGGACTTTTTCTATTTCTCTTATTTTGTTTTTTTAAATTAAAATCATTTTTTTCTGGATCTGCCAAAATCACATATCCTGGGTTTTTAAATACTGTCTCACCCTTTCCCTAAGCATCCTCCGAGATGATTGTAATTCCATTTAAGATAGTCAGCTTTCCTGCTTTGGATTCTGTGTCTCCCTCTCTCTCTGCCCCTCCCCCGCTCACGCTCTGTCTGTCTCTGCCTCTCAAAAATAAAGAAATGTAATGAAAAAAAATTTAAAAAGAAGATAGCTTTCAAAAGACAGAGTATATCCCTCTACAAGAACAAACAGCTATTGAATATTTACTACATTTCAAGCACTGTGCTAGATGGTTTGGCATATAAAGAAATGAGGTATAGTTCCTGCTTTCTAGAGATAAATTCCATTGGATAAAATGTTTGTTTGCTATCTATCTATTTATTTATTTATTTTTAATTTTTTTTTAACATTCATTTATTTTCAAGAGACAGAGATAGACAGAGCATGAGCAGGGGAGGGTCAGAGACAGAGGGAGACACAGAATCCAAAGCAGGCCCTAGGCTCCGAGCTGTCAGCACACAGCCCGACACGGGGCTCGAACCCACTGACTGTGAGATCATGACCTGAGCTGAAGTCAGACGCTCAACCGGCTGAGCCACCCAGGTGCCCCAAGAATATGTTTATTTAGATGAATGACAGTTACAGTTTGAAATATAAAAATATTCGATAAAATAATAAACAAGAATTGCAACTGATAGCCAAGCAGACATCACGGGGTGTGGCAGAGATTGCAAAGGCTTTGCTAAGGACATGAAGATTGAGTTGGATATTATAAAAAGCAGGGGACTTTGGCAAGTAGACAACAGGGACCTTGCAGCCAAGGGGAAGAGTAAGGTGTCAAGGTAGTGGAGGGACCACTTCATCCCAGTTTGCTTGGGACGTTCTCAGTTTTAGAGCTGGAAGTTCTGTGTTCCAGAAAACTCTTCAGTCGTGGACAGACAAGGATAGCTGGTCACCCTACTGGGCAACGATGAACATGATAAGGCCAGGAAACAACGAACAAGTAATTGGAGGATTCGTTTCAGGTGGAAATGGAAGAAGAAAAGTGGTTTGTACCACATGGCAAGGACGTTGCGTCGCCTATTGGGGCATTGGAAATGTAATCTGTGTTCAGTATGGGAAATCATGAATCCTTTCTTTAAATGGTCTGATGTCAACAAAGAATTATTTTTGAGAGATCAGTCAGATCATAGTATGTAGATGTACTTATTAATCAATTCATTTACTATCTGTATTTGTCGAGCACCTACTGTGTGCTGTGTGTTGTTCTAGACATCAGGGATGCCACAGCTTTTGTTCTCGTGGTGCTTACATTTTGGCGGTGAGAACAAGACAAAATCATACTTATATAATGATATGTCAGTGTTCTTAATAAATGAAATAGGACAAATGGACAGAGAGTGATAGGAAGCAGGGTGCTACTTTAGATTGAGTACTCAGAAATGATCTCTTTGATCAGATTGCATTTGAGCAGGGGCCTAAAGGAAATGAAGGAAAAGGTCATGTGGATAATCAGGAGAAAAGAATCCCACATAGAAGGAAAGTACATGCAAGGGTCCTGAGGTAGGAATGTGCTAATATGTTTGAAGGGCACAAAGGAGAGCCCTGTGTCAGGAGCAGAACAGGTGGGATAAGAGGGGTAGGGGGTTAGTACACTGGGTACCTGTGGTGACCAGCTCTTGCAGGGCCTATAGGCTTTGAGGAGTTAGTTTCTTTTCAATGACTCTGGGGCACAGAGAACAGATTGGAGGCTGTCTCAATATTTTGCACATGGTAGAGGAGAACTGGAAAATAGGACAGGGTGGATAATACCTAAGAATGTCAGTACTATAATTTTGCAAGAAGGAATTAATTTATCAACAGTGAAAAAACACTGTGCTTCAAATTAGAACATGTATTACCCACTCTTCTGGTTCATCCTACTCCACCATAAAAGGCCATTCATATCCGTATGTGGGGGGAAATCATATTTTTTACAATGAGGGAGCCAATAATTGTTGCCTATGTTATTAATATCTAAGGAAAACCCTTCCATTTTTGTACCAGATATCATACAAAAATCCAAGAACAATTAAATTCTTACGTTTAAAAGAATAAACTGAAAATCATGAATTTACTTCGAATTATTAAGCACCTTTTGTTTAATATTTCAGAGGGAAAGAAAGCCACGTTATCAGGCACATTTTGTGTATTTGATTTTTATCTGGGAAGATTGTTAATTAGAGCATTAAAATTGGGGGAAAGAAAGAGGAAACTCCTGTCCCATGTTGCTTGGGTGTGTTAAAATTTAAAGACCACATAATATTTACTACTCATTTTCATATTGTGAGTTTCCTAGTTCACTTAAAAAATACACCAAATGTTATATTGCTTAATCCTCCCAAATACATTTTTATGTATGACAGTAATTCTGCTTGATTGGTGCTTTTTCATTATTATCCTTCTCTCCCTCATTTTTGGAACAAGTTTATTTATTCAACTGCAGAATCACATGCTAATACAATTTTAGGATTGCCAGTTTAAATCTCCGCAACTCAACAAAGTGAAACACAGGGTTTTCATAACAGCATTGATTTCCCAACATTTTTTATGCCTTCTAATAAAGTGTACGTTAGAATGCGAGCCAGCAGTCCAAGAAATGTATATAATCAATGTTGGACAAGTTAATGTTATGAAAAAGGTCTTAACCTTCATATTTTCTGATTTGTTTTCTGTTTGTCTGCTTTTAATTAAATTTTTATTTTGCAATAATTACAGATTCATATACAGTTGTAAGAAATAATAAAGGGAGAGCCTGTGTACCTTTCCCCAGTTTCCCACAAAGGTAACAGCTTGTAAACTATAGAGCAATGGCTCAATGAGAATATTGACATTGATATAGTCAAGATACAGAACACTTCTGTAAACCCAAGGATCCCTCGCGTTGCCCTTTATAGCCGGACCCGTTTCCTTCCATTCCCACACCCTCCTTAACTTCTGGCAACCGCTAATCTGTTCTCTGTTTCTGTAATTTCATTTCAACAATGTTACAGAAATGTTATAAAAATACGGTATATAGCCTTTGGGATTGTTGGTTTGGTTTTGTTTTGTTTTTCATCCAGCATAAGTCTTTGGAGATTCATCCAAATTGTTGCATGCCCACATAGTTGGTTCGTCTTCACTGTTGGAGTAGCAATCCGTGTTACAGATGCATCAATCTGTTTAACCATTCATCTGTTGAAGGACATCTGGGTTGTTTCCAGTTTGAGGCTATTATGAAAAATTCACTTATGGATATTTGTGTAAAATGGGTTTTCATTTATCTAGGACAAATGCCCAGGAGCACAATAGTGGGGTCGTATGGTCGTTACAAGTTTAGTTCTGTAAGAAACTGGCAAACTCTCTTCCAGGGCGGCCGTCCCATTCATTTTGTGTTCTTCGTGGCTGAGGATTGCTGTTGTTCCACGTCCTCACCAGCATTTGGTGTTGTCCAAGTTTTACTATTATTATTATCATAGCCACTTTAATAGGTGTAGGGTGGCATTATATTATTGTTGCAATTTGCAAAGCCCGAATGACATAGGAGGTTTAATGTTTTCATGTGCTCACTTTCCATCTGTATGTCTTCTTCCGCTAAGTGTCTCTCTTTCTCTCCCAGAGGATCTGTGCCATGAATGTTAGATCTTTTTCTGTAGTCCTGCAGGTTCCCAAAACTCTTTCCCATTTTTTTTTTTTTTTGGTCTATTTTATCCTTGTTTTTAGGGCTGGGTCATCTCTATTGTTTTATCTTCAAGTTTGCTAATTCTTTCCTCTGCCTCCTCCATGCTGCTCTTGGGCCAATCCACTGAGTTTCAAAATTTGGGTTATTAAATTTTCATTATAAAATTTTTATTTTGCTTTTTGTTGTATCTTCTATCTCTTGGCTGAGACTTTCATTTTTCTTCTATTTATTTTAGGCATCTTATTATTGCTCATGGAAGCATTGATGATGATGATAGCTGCTTTAACATTTTGTCAGATAATTCTAGCACCTCTGTCATTCCAATGTTGTTGTCTATTGGCCTTTTTTCCCCATCACTTTGAAATCCTCTTGATTCTTCCTATGATGAATGACTTTTTTATTGAAATTTGAACATTTTAGATATGATGTTATGAGAATCTGGATCTTATTTCTATCTTCTGTTTTAGATGACTTTTTTTTTTTTGACATTGTATAGTAGGGGAAGTGGGGGTCATCCACTTTGCTCCTGCCATGTGACGGTAGGGGTCTAAGCTTCCTGATCAGCCTTTGCTTGTGGGGCTGGAGTTAGGGTCGCAATATTTTCGGTGTCTTTTGGCTAGAGTAGTGTAGTTATTGCCTAAGAGTGTTCTTTCTTGCTAGGTTGTCCTTTTCTTGGTCCTTTGGCTGGAGAGAGTGGGCTTTAATTGGGATTTCTTGTGTCTGTATTCACTGGTGTTTCTAGATTTCTGGGTTCTTCAGCTCCAAATCTGGGATATGTGAGGCACACCATCACCACCACCCCTTGCAAGGAAGCTGACTTTTTTGATGTTGCTTGGTTTCCAAGGCCCAGGGCCAGTTAGCCTTTTCTTTCTACCTTTCAGGGTCTGTTATGTTTGTCTGATGTATAACATCCAGGGGATTTTCACTTGTCCTTAGCAGGAAGAATAGGAAGAGTACATTTATGCCATCTCTGAAGGGAAACCTCTTCCATCCCTTTTGATTCGATGATAAATGAACAAAAATATTGAGCCCTATTTGAGATCAAAACAACCATTTCTAGCTCCACGGTTTCAAATGGTGCTTTGTGAAACTCTACAGTTCTGACGCTTGCCCCAGATTTAGGTCCCACAGATACACATATGTGATGAACCTCTTTCCCTGGATGATCCACTGCCACCAGAAAGCTAACACATTTCGATATAATATAAACATTTTAAAGCAGACTTGTTTCTCTTCTATCTTCGGGTTTCATCAATTTCTTTTCCTGGTATTGCAGTTTCTGTTCTCAGAATCATCCTCCTACCACACACAACCACGTTCACAATCTCAGCACTGTTCTCAGTGGTGCCTCACCCTCATTGTCCCAGTCCACGCTGTCACCAAATCTGCTGTTCCTCGTTTACATTTTTCTTCATGCTTATGTGTTGCTTTTGGTGTCTAATTCCATCACATCAGCCCAGATCCTTAACTTAACTATAGAAATATTTTCCTCCATGTTCCCTCCATGTTTCTTCCATGTGCCATCAGAGTCCTGCTCTGATTCATTCTATAACATATACCATCCTTCCTGACCCAGATGATCATTTAGTTCCTAGCTAACCAATTCCCCACCTCTGCGCCTTGGCTTATGCAGTGTAAACCCTACCCCTCTGAGCTACAAATATTCAAGAGTTATGCTGTTTTGGGGAACAGCCCAAGGAATCTCTTTTATTTTTATTTTTTATTTTTTTAAATTTTATGTTTATTCATTTTTGAAAGACAGAGAGAGACAGAGAACAAGCAGGGGTGGGGCGGAGGGAGAGGGGGACACAGAATCTGAAGCAGGCCCCAGGCTCTGAGCTGTCAGCACAGAGCCCGACGTGGGGTTCAATCTCACGAACTGCGAGATCATGACCTGAGCCGAAGTCGGACGCTCAACCAACTGAGCCACCCAGGCGCCCCAAGAAAACTCTTTTAAAAAGTCCTGGCTGATCCTACCAGCCATGGGTAACCACTCTACCTTGGACCACACATCCACTTTGTCAGTAACTTCCTATTGTTTTGTATTATATATGGCATCTCCTTGAGGACAGAAACATCTTATTTATCCTCATTTTCTTCCTATAATTTCTCCCCAAGCATCTTATATAGTAGTTATTAAAGTTGTTGAATGAATAAAGAAAGAAAAAAAATAATTCACAAAGCTTGTCTTGACATTTTCTTCTTGTCTTCCTTTCCTGTCACTTTGTCATTTTAGTCTCCTCAAAGTGACAATATTCAGTCCAAATGACTTACAAATCTATTAAACTTCATAAGAGGACACTGCCAAATGAATAAAGGGCCCTTGAGTTTAAATATCTTCTAATAGTAGTGAGAAAGCCAATAGATAAAATGCCTCTTCTTTCACAGGTGAGAAGGGGCAACTCTGTTTCTGTTTGTGAAAGGTATAAATGAAGTGCAGGGCCTAAGATGCTATAATTGATGACAAAGAACATCATCATCCAACTCGGTGGCTTCCAAGTTGTCTCTAGGCAACCACAATACAGCCACATTAATAGATAAATCCAAATATGTAATTTTAGAAGAGCACATAACCTCTAAAGAGAGTTGCAGACAAGGTTTTTGCTCAATAGTGACTCATCTCAGTAGTTGACTTTTTTTTCCTGGATTCAACCAAGGAACTCTGAGTAAGTTGGCTTTGCCACGTCCCAAAGAAGCCCAGGGTAACTCTCACTCAGCCTTTGCTGTGAACAGAGACTATCAGGTCACCTAAGAAACAGCAATTTGTGGGCTCCTGCTTTATGCAATGATGACCTTGGCTTGCACAACCCAAATAGAATGTGCCCCAACTCATGAAGTCAAGGCAATGTGGTAAACAGAGCCTGTGCCAGCAGGACATCATTTCAACATCCCCTGGCATATAAAACATGTTTGGGCAGGGGCACACACATCATAAGCTGTATTTTGGTGTGGACAATCTGGGAAGTCAGTGGCGACTATGTAATAAATCCATTAGCTTCATAGAGACAGCCTCTGATGTTACGTCAAGTCAGCCACTTGTTAAACTTTTGAAAAGTCACTGAAAATGAGTGTCTTTGAAACGTGAACAATGGTCAGAATGGTATGGAAGCAGAACAGATAGCCAGTTGTTGGATGAAAGTGTTAAATAAAGCATTTGTATGATGTTATTATGGTAATGATGGTTGGTTTCAAATACAGACTATTGTTTTGTACCAGTTGACATCAGTCAGGTACAGCCTGAGTATCTTGGGGTTTTAAGAGGAAAGGTGACTTTCTTCTCTTAAACATCTCCACAGAATTTATTTGTATCGAACACGCTCCAGTGCAGCCTGCAGTAATAAAGTAAATGGACATAACCTAAAGTGGGGTCCACGTATAAAGCCTCAACACTTTAATAAAATGAGCGTCGAGCCTACCGTTTTACAAAAGTTGTTTGCCGTTGTAATAATTCAATACCCACTTTTTGTTGAAAGCCGTTTAGTTAATATTGAATGCTTCAAGTCTAGATACAAATGAATGATCGTTGAGGCCTTTGGGCTTAGTACTTTACAAGGCAGAGTAAAAGAAAAGCAAACAAAACAAAACAACTTAATAAATGCTTGTTTAGATGGATTTACTTTGACATCGTGCTAGGCTCCCAGAGAAACCAGGTGTTTGCAAATTGTACTTTCTTAGTTTGCAAAGCTGAGTTGTACCTGGGTCTTTCTAATGCTTGAAAAGATTAGATGTAAGCTCGAGGTACCTACTCCGAATACTTCATTGAAGAACATTATATTTAGGGGACAGTTACAGTTAAAAAAATCAACCAATAAAATATTGCAGACTTCAAATATCATTGTTTTGAAAAAGGTTGAGAGATGGGAAATTAAGGACAGGTAAAGATAGAGTAATAGCTTTACAGAATCACTGATCATTTTTTCCCCTGGCTCTGGCAGGAGACCTCTCTAGACGGTCATCACTGTGGTTTGCACATTCTCCTGCACCTAATAGCTATTTTTGACCAAAAAAATAAAATAAATAAAATAAAATAAAAATTAAATGTGGATTATGGATTCTAAGCTGTTCATATAGTTACATGCAAGAAATATGAACTTGGAAGCTTAGTCTATGCACATTGGTTCTTATCCTACTTTTCATTCTCAGCTTTCTGTCTTTGGGGCAGCTTTTTAAACATGATATTACATCTCTAGGGCCTAATTCATGCAAACATTAGCTTGTGATGGATAAAACAAATGTGAGATCTTGTAATAAATAAATAGCACCATTTCATATGAACCAGAACACTGAGAGACTTGAATATAAAATACAATATGCTCAGAAATATGGGGACCATAACTGCGGAAAGGAAAGATGTGCCACAGTGAGTTCAGAAATGTGATTTAGCAAATGATCCAGACCAAAAAACATTTTAAAAAGAGAGCTCTACTGGCTGAAGCAATTTCTAATAGGTGATTTGCATTTCCAAAGAGCTCCCATGAATTTGAGGGACCCCACACTGGACCATACAAAGTAAATCTCCTGATTTGAGTGAGAATATTTTTTTTATATTTGACAAACAAATATATTCACATTTTAATATACAGAGGTAATCATTGGTATCTGTATACTATTGTAGTCTTTAATGGTATTCCATTTCAGAATAAGTAGAAATGTTGAGATTATGAAATTTTGAAACACTAACACTAATGTTCACTAAATGAAATTAAAACTTCATTTATCCACAGTATTACGAGAGAATGAAATGAAAATTATAAACTTTCTAAATAGCTGAAATGTATCTCTTGTTGAATTTTATGTCGAATTTGAATTATCTTTGATTGAAACCTGAAAATATATCAAATCCTTTCCTATCTTCTTTTTAAAACAATTTTTAATGTTTATTTTTGAGAGAGAGAGAGACAGAGTGTGAGTGGGGGAGGGGCAGAGAGAGAGAGAGAGGGAGACACAGAATCTGAAGCGGGCTCTAGGCTCTGAGCTGTCAGCACAGAGCCTGATGCGGGGCTTGAACCCTCGAACAACGAGATCATGACTTGAGCCGAAGTCGGACGCTTAACCAACTGAGCCACCAGGCGCCCCAATCCTTTTCCATCTTTTTAAGGAGGATGCTTTGGATTACACATGTGCACCTTTATGAAGTTAAGCATCTTTATGATATTCAGGCCAGTGAGGAAAGGAAGAACATGGACTTATATGGTATCACAGTACAGCATATTAAGTTTCATGTGGGCTTATTCTTGTTAGTTTAGCCATTAAAAAAAAAAAAACTATATTGTGTATAATTGATGTTAATACCATCACAAAAATTCTGTGTCACTTATAGTGCCTATCTTACTGATGAGGTGAAATACAAATACATAGAAGCATGCGTTGGACTTGGTATATGCTCAATAAATATTAGCCAATATATGTTGACACTTTTTATAGATAGGGTTCTCTCAGAAACATCCTCAAAGGGAGGTTTGCGTGCAGCATGTTTTTATGAAGTGCCCTTGAGGTCAACACCTGTGCATTGGAGGGTAAGAAAGTAGGGATGGGCAGAGGGAAAAATCCAGTGACAACCCAATCCCCAGATCAGCTCTGGCTAAGTTTACAGGGAGCTCTGGAACTGGAATAACCCTTCAGAACTTGCTCCAGTTGGGCCTGGGTGGCCAGGCTCCTTACACATTCATCAGTCACTGGTAGTGGGTCACTTGGGAAGAGCATGAGGCAGTCTCTACAGGGGATCAGTGTTAGGGCCAAGACCAGGATGAGGTGGGTAAAGCAGTCTCTTCAGTGCAAAATTTAAGGGGCATCCAAAACCCAGTGACCAGAGCAACCAATATTCTAATGCAATATTTTTTCAAATCAGATTTCATGCAGAAAATCCATGGTGAACAAAATATCAAAATTTAAATAAAGACAAGCTGTTATTTGTTTGTTTGATGGCCCTGTGATGGAAATAGTTGTTTTCAATCAGACAGTGGTGCTCAGGCCATCAAAGGTATTAAGTCTTCACTGGCTGGGCAGATTTATGACAATTGACAGTGTGGTGTGATAGGGCAGTACAAGTTCCTATTTATAGTCATGCTTTTTTTGTTTTTGTTTTTGTTTTGTTTCTGATTAGAAGGCTTTTGTTAAATTTTCCATTTGCTTCAAAATGTGGGGGATATTTTGATACATGTATATAGGGACATACATTTTGCCTTTTCTTCAGCGTCCAATATGGCTGCCAAGCCTTGCTGAGCCTCCAAGGCTATCTGCCAGAGCATTCCCATATTCTGAGACAACAAGTTCTCCATTGAAATGGGATCTGGAAAGCTTATCAAAGTATCCTCCACAACTATCTATATGGTTGAACGATCAAAAATGTCATCCAATGATGAAATTTTGATTAATAGTAAGTAATGAATATACTCAACTCCAGATTTTAACCTTCACCTCAGGTTAAAAAAAAAAACCTCATTTCTCACTTATCAGTATTCCTTGCTAATATGTAATACATTAGGTATGGCTGGACATTAGCTTCAAGTTACAAATGATTTGGGTTCTATCCTCTTTTTTTTTTTTTTAAATAAAAAAAAAAAACATCTGACTGCATACTAACCACTTAATGTTTCCCCAGAATTTTAATTTCCTTCTCTGTGAAAATGGGGATGCCAGATTAGGTAATTTTTCACGTTTACCCAACTTTCGATTTTAAATATCTGTTTATTTACCTTTGTGAGGATGCTCAAAAGTCATCCCTGAAGAACAGAAATTAGTTCGTGTTACCGTGAACCTAGCAAATTCTCCAGTGCTGCACTTCATAAAACTGTTTGGCCCCTTCCCCCAAATGTCTCCAGCTCATCAGGAATTGTGAATTGCTGCTGATTCCTTTAGTGTTCTCGCTGTGTGGTCGTCAGGGTATCAGCCAGTATTAATTGGTAGTTAATTGTGCTGCATCCTAATGCTCTTCCCCACCCAGTCTTCCTTATTTTCTTCCAAACCGTTTGAGATCAGATAATCAGCTTGGTATAATTGCCTCTTTAGTGTTTACTGAAGAGGTGAGAGATTGAGGTGGGGGGTGAGGGAGTGGTCAATGAATTCTGATACAGCAGCTTATGATATCCTGCCCCAAATTCAGAGCGGAGCTACAGATTAAAGCTTCGGAGAAGGGAAATTAGGTGGTGAACAAAACCTGCTAATACTTTGCGAATGTTTTATTTTGTCTGCATATTTTCCCCCAAAGGGCTCTTTGTCAAGGAACATCTATTATCATACATTTGGAGAAAAACTGGTGTAATGTGAAAATAAGTAACGTGTGAGGGAAGGACTTGGCTCTGTATATAAGTAGGCATGGAATTCATCTTTGCTCCCTACTTGTTGGATTTGCTTAGGATCGTGATGGCCAGAGCCATAGGATTCAGCCATTGATTTTATTTATAGGAAGCTAAAAAGTGAAAACCAAGTAAGTAACAACTAGTGATTCAGGACTCTTGTATCACTGTGTTACCTATGCTTCACAGAATTGAATGATTATCAGCAAGAATTGCTGCTTTTCATTTCATCTGTCTCACAATGTCAATATATAACCATGAGTATGTTGATTCCCTCTGTTCCAATTCCCTAATCTAAAAAGGAAAAAGGGTTCATTTCATAAGTGGTTTTCAGGAGGAAGTAAATTCTCAAAGCGCAAAGAGTGATTGATTAACAGTGTTGAGTTTGTTTGTGGGAGAGCTTGTCTGACTTGTTACCCTGGCTGTCTGAGTAGAATGCTTCCTAGAGAAAAGGACAAGAAACACACACACACACACACACACACACACACACACACACACACACACCATGCACCACAGAAATGTCAACCAACCAAACCCCATTTGGGAGCCTGCTGTTGTGACTTCATAGCCACAGCGTATTCTGTTACGTGACTGTTCAGAGCTTGATGTGCACAATGTGCTTTGTAATCTTTGACAGTTTCGCCTTTTCTTTGAATACACGTGTCGCATTTGTGCTTCAGAAAAGCACCTTATAGAAGAGGTAAGACAGTAAGTCTAATTGATAAAAATTTTTCTGCTTTATAAAATTCATTTTTTAGTGGAGAACCTTGCCAAAATTAAATATATATTTATCTTTATATAAGTTGAGTACTTGTTTCATAAGCTAAAGGACCTGAGTAGACATATACAGATGGGGTTATGCTTCAATATGAATTTTTTTCTGTGAATGGATACTTTTAAGCTGTGTGGTTTTATAAAGCTGAAGCCTACGCTAAAAATACCCTACTATATTAATAAGAGCCTATTGACTCTACTTAGGAATGCCCTAATGTCAAAATAGTTCACCAAAATGCCACAGTGTGTTGCAAGAGAAAATAATAATTAGCACTCAATGAACCACATAACTTCTACATTTAACTGCTACAACCTATATATATATATATATATATATATATACACACACACACACACACACACACACACACAAATATGTATGTTATTTAACATCAGGCTGTCTTTTAAAAACGTATTTCTTAATTAATTTGTTTGTTTTATTGTTTATTGGGAGCATAACATCAGAATTTGAAATGAGATACATTATTTGCATTGGTAAGCTGTACAGTAGAAATAATTAAGTGAGCAGTAAGATTTGTGTATGTAAATTACTTTACCTAAAGGGCTTTCAATAAAAATTAACATAAGATCATGTAACTCAATTTATTAAAAATGGCATGATAATTAATTCAGGTTCCTGTCACATTAAGTGAAAATAAACAAATTTACCCAATTAATACAGGCTAACCACTAATCATTCTATTTTTTCTTATTATTCCTTGGAGTACTCTATTAATTGAAGTAAATGTTAGTAATTTGAAAGCATCATTCAAATCTTGTTCTATACATTTATTTATTTATTTATTTATTTTTAAATGCAGTATAATTTATTTGACAATTTTTAAAGTAATTTGTATTTTAATTTTCCTCAGATTATTAATTAAATTTGTATTTTCTTCTTTTTAATTGTTCTTTCATTTTTGTAATTATGTATCAGAAAATTTTCTTTTCTTTTTTTAATGAAATTTTTTATATTAAATATAATTTATTGTCAAATTGGTTTCCATACAACACCCAGTGCTCATCCCAACAGGTGCCCTCCTCAATGCCCATCACTCACTTTCCCCTCTCCCCGCCCCAATCAACCCTCAGTTCTCAGTATTTAAGAGTCTCTTATGGTCTGCCTCCCCCTAATGTCCATCAACTGACGAATGGATAAAGAAGATGTGGTTTATATATACGATGGAATACTACTTGGCAATGAGAAAGAATGAAATCTGGCCATTTATAGCAATGTGGATGGAACTGGAGGGTATTATGATAAGTCATGCAGAGAAAGACAGATACCATATGTTTTCAGTCATATGTGGATCCTGAGAAACTTAACAGAGAACCACGGGGGAGAGGAAGGGGGAACAATATATTTATTTTATACTTAATTTTGAATTGGTCTAGCCTCCCTACCTCCCAGAATAAATCTCTTGAACAGAATTGCTTTGCTTACTTGCTTCTTTATCATTTGGGCAATGATCCCGACACAACACTTGTCCTTGTAACAACTAAATCCCATCTCATTCTGTTAGCATCCCAGACATGTGTAGAGTCCTGCGTGCATGGTTTTAAGATCCATGAAAAGGATGGAAACCTAGTCTGAGTGTACCTGCCTTTTCCTGGCAGGGCCCTGGCTGAATCTCATCCAATCTGAGTGATTTGAGGAAAGTTTTGCAACAGAACTGATTATGCTGATGTGGGAAGAGTTTAGGGAAACCCTCAAGGGAAAGTGCAGTTCTCTGGAGCTAAATGGAACAAGAGTAAGGAGTCATTTCTGGAACCAGGGGAGAGACCAGTGTTCTGGAGCGATTCTGGGGATAAAAGCAATGACTATCTGAGATTCCCAGCAAGGAGGGAACCAGGGGGATAAATATTTTAACCTCACATTCTTCCTTCTTTCCAGTCTCTTTCCAGGGCCTCCATTGGTTGAACCCAAATGGAAGTCAAAGGGCAAAAGGGATCCTTGTTGTAATCCTTGTGGGTTGGCCTCTCAAGACACTAAGCAGGGTGGGACCAGATGCAGAATGTTGAGTGAAGAGGCAAACACAGTTATCCAGCACACAAGAATATACTTCTCTGGGGTGACCTATTAATTGAAGTAAATTTTACTCATTGGGAAGCATTGTTCAAATCTTATTCATCTGCATGTAATTTATACATAATTTTGAATCATCCCCGCCCCTCCAAAAACACTGAAGTGTGCTAGTGTCATCCAGAGATGGGCTAAAACTCTTAGGAGAATACAGAATTTAATCCCTTTGAATCCAGTGTTCAATGAATCACTTAGTGTAGCTAGTACAAATGTTGGTAACAACTTACATGGGAGGAAAAATACTCTGGTGGAGGCTTGGTAACACTGTGAAGAATTTTTAAGGTTTTCAATAAATGTCATTAATATCAAATTTGATTCTACCACCTAAGAAACACATCCTCTTTATGAAGTACTTCTACATGATAGAAAATAGGTTCTGCACTACAACTTAGCAAAAGTCCTGCCTCCACCTTCTCTTACCCAGATGTCCGTAAGTCACTTCACCTCTGAGACTGAAGTTCCTTTTTCTGAAAGAATTATCCCAGACATTGCCTTTTTCCTTAGGGACTTTGCAGGGAGCAGATGAGACAGTACATAAGATAGCAAACTATATGCTAGATAGTCTATAAACCTTCATCAAAGTTGGTAGATCAGTCATTCTTCCCTGCAAAATACAAAGAAAAAAATACCTTTCTTCTTCAAACCATGAGGGGAAGGATTGCTGTCCTCAGTCTTTTTCTTTGACTTTTTTTTTCTTTAGTGAAAGACCCATATATAAGTTAAAAATAAGTGAGGTGAAGACAGGCCTCCTGCGGTTACACATTTTCCAAAGTCTCAATTGTAAAATATGATAATAAGTTATTAATCAATCTTTGTTTGTTTTAGTAGGGTAGCTATTCTCTGTGGAATTTGTTCAGATCGTATAGGGAAAACCCTTCAGAATCTCCCATATGAAGGTTGCACATTCAAATAATAGCCAGCGCTTGTGGAGTTTCCTTCTTGGCCAGCTAAAAATTCCCCCTGGCTTGGGAGAGCATGAAGTCTTTAGTGAGGATGTCAACAGTGATTTATTATAAGCTGAGTTAATTCTCCCTCAATTTAAAGGCCTTGCATGCGACATAATCACTTTTTTCCCCCCCACAGAGGGAGCTGCTTATTCCACGATTCCCAAGACAGCTTCATCCAGACACTGGCCATGGTGAGATTTCAACTGTTTTCTTTGGACATTTTTGTTGTGGGGGATGGGGCATGGAGTATAATTAGTCAAGTATGGTTCTCACCCAAGAAAGCTTCCATGTGAAAAAAGCAAGACGTGTGTGTGTGTGTGTGTGTGTGTGTGTGTGTGTGTGAGTGCGCACACATGTGTGTGCCTGTGTGTTCTGTGAATATATTAATATAACTCCATGTGTGTCTTTATGAAGCTTAGGAGAGCTTCTTGGTAGCAGAGCAAGGAGAAGTCATAAACCCAGCCTTGGGTAACGTACTAGTTAGACTTTTACTGTATTGGGTTGGTTGTGCTTTTTTTCTTTCTGGGCTCATAAACTGAAGAGAGGTAAAGGGAGTCTGGAGAAGGTTAAGAGATGAGCCCAGATAACTTCAAAGTTGAAAAATAAGACCTAATAGCAATATTTAGGTAGTAGCAATCATGGAGAGAAGTGAGCTAATTGGACATTGTGACTCTATCTTTAATGACATGAACTTCTTATATGCCAGTAATCTAGCCTTCTCCAGTTTTTCTGGAGACACTAAGTAAAAGTGGAAAGTTTAAGCCATGGTTTAATTGTTGGTAGTGGGGTAATGAGTGTTCATAAACTGCTGTTAATAATGTGATCCTTACACTCTGAATGCTCTGGACTACTAACATCCATAATAAGGCAGAAGTGGTGATACTCCTTCTCCTCTGATTTTATGCTCATAGACTTTCTATTCATATTTTGTAGTCACCAGAACTTTTCTGCTTAGAGCAAAGTTGGTTTTGTTACAAATATTAGAAAATTGCTCATTATACTTAGTCTAAAAAGGAAATGTGTTGGAAAAACCCAAAGACAGGATATGTCAGAACTGGAAGAGGCCTTGCACAGAGTAGACGTTGCCTCTCTGTGCCCAGATGCTTTCTGTGCAGGACATCCTCTGTGTAGGCCCTCCAGATCTACTCTTTACCCTTCTCCACTCAGCCACCTGCTCTGGCAGGATGGCCTGTACGGATGCTATCACTGGTTTTCTTGCCCTCGGGTTCTGGTTGGTTGCAGTCAGTGGGGAACCTTGGTATAAGATTAGAGAGGAGAAGAGTGAAATTGAAGTGTTTGGCACCCTCCGGGAGGTTTGCCTCAATTGATTACATCTATTAATCAAAGGACGTATCTTCTCGGAATGAGCAGATCCAATACGAGGAGCTACTACAATCTCTCGTTTCCAGTTCTGTGACTTCTCTCCCTCCCCGACTCTTTAGGTCAGGGTATTATCAAACCACATTAATCAAATCTCCTCAAATTATCTACAATTGAGTGTGGCATCTGTTTCCTTCCTAGACCCTGACTAATATAATCTCTTCATCTTTGTATGTGTCTCCTTAAGTCTATTCTACCTCTGTGCTCACTTCTCGTTCTCTTTCTCTCCCCACACATGGGAAAGAGTATCTTCCTAACTCCTTTATATCTTCTCAGTTCGTGTGCCAACAAAACTCAACCCAAATAGCAGTAATTAGTGGGTTTTAGTATATCCCATTCTCTTTTCTAAACTCTTTCAATATATTTTTACATTTAATCCCAACAACAGCCCACAGGTTCTAATATCATGTAGTTTTATAGATGAGGACATTGAGGCACAGAGAAATTGAATAACTTCCTGAGGTCACATAATTCAAGACAGAAGCTGAAGCTAACCTAGGCAGACACATTCCAGAATATATGTTTTAACATACATTTTTGGTAGTTTGGTGCTTGGTCTGGACTACCTTGGGTTGCATGTCCAATACTCACTCACTATAATGAGGTGGAGGTGAGGGGACAAGATACCATAATGTGCTTCTAATGAGTTGGACCTTTGGGAGAAAACTCTCTGAATATGGTACAAGGTAGGGCAGTTTTTGTAATCCTTTGAAAAAGTTGCCAGAGTTGTTTACAAAATACTGAAACTATTTTAAATCTTTTTGCTAGTTGTATGCTACTGTTCTTGCATTCCCTGACTCCTCTAGACTTCACTTAGAACAGACTCAAATAAGAGCCTACTTTATTTAGAATAAAACAAAAATAATAAAACATTATCTGCCTTCTCTTTAGTAGAGATTTGGTTAATGTCTTCAAACTATATACTATATTCCCCCCAATGACATTAGCACTGGGGATTTTTATCAGATTCTTCATGAGAAACGTGCGGGCTACTGGTGCAACTGTTCTGCCATTGACTGATGCTTTCTGTTATGTGGAACAGAAAAACAAGAACAACATTAAAATTGTTTGCCGCCTTTCACCCTTCTATGGCCAGTTTACACTTTTATACCCAGATTTTCTATATTGGCCAAGGTATAAGATGTTATTTTTGACCCAAGCTTTTAAAATCTCAAAGAGATTATTATCATTCCACTGTGAGAAACAGAATGCAATAAAGGGCTCTGAGTCCCCAAAAAGTATAATCTGAAATAACCTACTAGAGAGTATATCCTAAGCTTGTTTGTAAATGTGTACCTTTGTAGTTTTAGGTAGCTTTAAGATACTACTGTAAAGAGATAAAGAAAGGCATGCCAATCTGAAAAGATGACATCATCTTCTAGTTTATTCCAAGAGCTGCTTTAGGCAGCAATGGAAGCTAAAAAATTGCTGTAAGGAAGACAACTCAAAACCATGCCTTTTTTGAAACAAAATACATATGCACCAAAAATAAATGATCCATTTTTAACTTGATTACCATTGTCATATATAATTAACCTGATTATATATATAATTAACTACTTTTATATTTCTCTCCTGAGGTGCTAGCACCATGAATTTTAGAGAACGTGTTTTATTTATCATTATGCTTTCAGCACCTAGTATGCTGCCTCACACATAGTAGATGACCAATACTGTTTGCTGAATGCATAAATGAAGTGTAAATGCCAATACAGATATAATGCTAATTCTCATATGTGCGTGTTTTTAACCATTTCCTACCTCAGTGATGATGTAATATACTATGAAAGTTATATATAAGAATGTGAGGATAGTTTATTAATTTACCCAGGTTAAGTAAAATCTGGGGTTTTGTAAAGACTGGCGTGATATTTGGTTGGGGATTTTTGGCATTGGAAATATAAAATTCTTGTTTGGGATCAGACCTAGAAGACATGGGTGATGCAGGATTACACCATTATCAACAAAGTGAAATTTTCTAAAGATTATGAAACTATGCAGACTTATTCCCTCATCTCCTATGGGAAGATGCTTATACGAACTTATAACCAGATGAAACTGACTTATAACCAGATGAAACTGACAGGTACTACAACAGTTGTACCTAGTGAGGCTTATATTAAACCTTTAGCCACCAGCAATTAACTGAAGATATAAGAAGACATGAGAGAAAAAACTGGTGGTGTGAGAGGTTACTGTGCATATAAAATGCAGATCTTCTGTACTCTGGGGCCTTGTCTGGATGGTGGCCCATGCCAAGTTCTTTTAGTAAGAGGGCCACATGGTAGTTGAGTGAAATTTGATGTTTTGCTTAGTTGTCTCAGACATGTTTACTTTAGTATAGGGTTATGAAAAGGTTGAATCAATAAACACTTTCTTTTCAGTCAGCAGACTTGCCATGGACATCAGTAGTCATGCTTAAAATGAAACTGGTTTTTCTCCATGAATGGAGGGATTCCTTGTTTTGTTTTTTGTTTTTTGTGTGTTTTCTTTTTTTTTTTTTTTTTTTTTTTGGAGAAAATGAGTTCCTGTAGATACTGAGTGCTAATAATTAGGTGTCTGACCAGAGACTTCAATACTTTTCATTTTATTCTGAGCAGGAATTTGAGTAATGGTAAATGACAACTCAAACAGTAAGATTGTGTTTGAATCTTTGTGGGCATTTTGAATAAGAAATAGTAAGTAAATCATGTAATTATTTTATGACTGCCATCCTCTACTATTTGGATTAAAATACATCTTGATGACCTTTACAATCTTGTCACAAACCAGGTCACAAGTGGATTTCAGGTCTTTCTTTCTAGTTTTGTCTTAATCTTTCCATACAGTATTCCTTTATAAAAGAGTAAATTTAGTTATCCAATATAGCATTGTCTTGTCATACATCTCTAGTAAAGTTAATGTGGAAAAAAAATACACAAACTAGTTATTAGGAAACAGAAGATGAAAAGAATGGAATTTTGGGGGGAGGACTTCAACTATCACACAATGAAGAAAAACAGCCAAATGACGTATAATTTCAAGCCCTTCACTTTTCAGTTTTCCAAAATTTACCTTATTGATTATACTGGAAGACTAAAAAATTCATGCGTGCAACCTTAATTCCGGAAGTCGTAACACATGACAAGCTTAGAATATTCTTGTCTTCCGTTGGCATGGATGTCTGCTGTAATGCATATGCACAACAAAGACACTCAATAGGGAAGTTGAAAACAATACAATTTTTTGGTGTTTGCAGTTTGTTTTTAAAAGTACTTTATTTCCTATTATACCTTTGACATCCAGTCACCATTATCAGCCCTGAGAGTTCAGTTTTCTGCAGACAAAAGCTTTTAGACATCTCCTTGGACCTGGTCCAGCTTGACTATAATAGGGTGTTTATCTTATTTCTTCTCCTGTTTTGCTTGTTGAGTACCCACAACATACAGGTGCGCATTAAGTGCTAGAGATTTTCCCTTGTTCTTGAAATGGAAAGAACTAATGAGGAAGTACTTAGTGAATTGGAAAAGGCCCAAAGGCAGGTGGGGAAGCTGAGCCATGACACTGAGATTATCATTGCCAGGGAGACCAAACTAGGTAAATTGATCTCTTCTAGGCTCTAGAGTCAGATAAGAAAGGCAGTGAAGGTACATGAGCCCAGGTATCCAGACCAGGTAAGACCTGGAGACAGCTGATTCTGGATGTGTTGAGGAACAGGCCAACAAAATGCTCTAGCAACCTGGGATGATATCATCAAAATAAGTAGAAAACGGTCCCATAATTGCATGTTTGAAGCAGTATATTAAATGCACTAGAAGTGGTTAAAAATATACATACTTGCAAATTATTCTTTGTAAACAAATGGGATTGCATGATGATTTTATTGTTATCTTTATATTTATTTTTACTTTCTCCTTTTAATTTTTTTTAGTATTGGTGACAGATTTGCAATGAACAGTCAGGGTTTTAGCCTGGCCTTTATTTCCATCCTTCCGGCTCTGTTTTCCCCACATCTCCTAATGAATAAAGGCTGCATTTTTTGAGGGCCTTGGAAGATGAAGATAAGCTTCCTGAGGAGCTATGTGAGAAAATAATCCTGGGTAGATGGAAAGATGAATGCACAAAGATGCTTCTGACAGCTTGACGGAGAAAATTGGAAATGCTCTATCTAGAGTTGAATTTTATCATAGAGGTCAAATACATTATGGTACAGCTAAGTGGGGCAACATTCTGAAGCTGAGACACCCAGGGGGGCACCCAGCAGGCTCAATAGGTAGAATATGTCATTCATGATCTCGCAGTCCTGAGTTCAAGCCCCACATTGGGCATAGAGCTTACTTTAAAAAATAGATGAAAACAGAAAACAAAATTCCTCACTATAAAACAATAAAAATAAAACAATGAGGTGGAACAACATATATTGATACGGGGATCACTCACAGCATATTTTAATTTAGTGTGGGTTTGTGTGTTTTTGAAAAAATGTAAACCAGAATGTTGGTAGTACCCAATGCTCTGGGTGGCAGGATTGGGAATGACTGCAGATATAGCCATCCATTCTCCCAATCCAAACCCTCCTATCAGATAATGGAGTCTGTGTCTCCACCCACAGACTCTGGATTGGCCATGTGAATTGCTTTGCCAACAGACCTCTGGTGTACGAGATAAAATTAAAGGCCTAGAAAGGGCTTGTATGTTGGACTTGCCTTCTTGCTTCTCCTGGGAGCCCCACTCCCGCCACCATGAGAACAAGGCCAGACAAACCGGTTGGATAGTGAGGCCCTGGAGAGGGCCTCCTGGAGAGTCCCCAGAAGAGGAGACCCTTAGCTTGCTGGCAATGGAAGAGCCTCCCAGGTGAGTCCAGCCCAAGTTGTTGACCCAAAGAAAAATAAGCTAAATAAGTGATTGTTATTTTAAGTCATAAAGTTTTGAGATGGTCTGTCATGCAGCAAGAACTAATGGATACCCTGTGTGCTTGTGTGTGTGTGTGCGTGTGCGTGTGCACGCACGCACGCACATGGATGCACAAAGTTGTGTTTCTGGAAGGACATAAACCAAATTGTTAGTAGTGTTTTTCTTTTATTTCTGGAGGTGGAGTTATGGATGAATTTTCCTCTTGTTTGCCTTTCTTTTCTAAAAGAATCATGTTTATCCATGTGATTAAAAACAGACAACTGAAGAAAAAAAGGAAAGGAAAAGCCTAAAATTAAAACAATACAGTCTCTTTGTATAAAGAAAGGACTAACTGCTGGGCATGGTGGTTTTCTGTGTCTATTTTTCTAAATCAGTTTTTCTTGATAGTCCTATTAACCTATCAGCTATACGTGCCCCTGGATGTCATTGTTAAAAGCATAGGGACGCTGACGCCACAAATGCTGGCGGGAGTGGGAGATACAGGAACTTCCACTCATTGTTGGCGGGAGTGGGAAGTGGCACATCCATGTTGGAAGATAGTTTGGTGGTTTCTTTTTTTTTTTTTTTAAATGTTTTTATTTATTTTTGAGACAGAGAGAAACAGAGCATGAGCAGGGGAGGGGCAGAGAGAGAGGGAGACACAGAATCTGAAGCAGGCTCCAGGCTCTGAGCTGTCAGCACAGAGCCCGACGCGGGGCTCGAACTCACGGACCGTGAGGTTGTGACCTGACCAAAGTCAGATGCTCAACCAACTGAGCCACCCAGGCGCCCCTAGTTTGGTGGTTTCTTGTAAAACTGAACATACCGTTACCATACGATCCTGCAAATTGTGCTCTTTGGTAATTACTCAGAGAGGATGAAAACCTATGTCCACACAAAAAAACCTGTGCACAGATGTTTAAGGCAGTTTTACTCATAATTTCCAGCATTTGAAAGCAACCACGATGTCCTTCAGTATGTAAGTGGATAAACTGTGGTCTATCCAGACAATGGAATATTAGTTATATTGCTAAAAAGAAATGAGCTAGGAAGTCATGAAGAGACATGATTTAAATGCATGTTGCTAAGTGAAAAAAAAAAAGTCAATCTGAAAAGCCTGCAGACCGTCTGAGTCCAACTATATGACATTCTGGAAAAGGCAAAACTATGGAGATGGTAAAAATATCAGTTGCTGTGAAGGCTTGTGGACAGGGGTGGGAATAAATAGGCAGAGCACAGAGGATTTTTAGGGCAGTGAAAATACTCTGTATGGTACCATATGATGGGTACCTGTCACTAAACTTTTGTCCAAACCCATAGAATATACAAGACTAAGTATGGATTTTGGGTGACAATGACATGTCAATGCAGGCTCATCATTTGTAACGTGTGCCACTCTGGTGGGGGATGTTGACAGTGAGGCTGTGTATATGTGGACACAGGGAGCATATGTGAAATCTCTGTGCCCTCCCCACAGTTTTGCAGTGAGCCTTCAATAGCTCTAAAAGATAAAATCTTGGGCCACCTGGGTGGCTCAGTTGGTTAAGCATCCAACTCTTGGTTTCAGCTCAGGTCGTGATCTCGCGGTTTTGTGGGTTCAAGCCCTGCATCTGCCAGTGCAGAGCCTGCTTGGGATTCTCTGTCTCCCTCTCTCTCTACACCACCTCCACTCACACTGTCTCTCTCCAGATCAATAACTAAACTTAAAAAAAAAAATGAAAGACAAAATCTTAAAAATAAAAAAATGTACCCTCCCCCCAAAAGCATAGGAAAAATAAATACAGAGTATAAATCCATACCATTTAACTTTGTCCCTATGTCTGGGTTTCTTTGCCCTCTTTACATTGCTGAAAACACTGGAAAATTAAAGGGCCTAACACACATGACATTTTCAAAGTGTCTGTGTTCTTCTTTCTCATACTTTAGTCTTATCAAACATTTATATAGATTCAAAGCAAAATGGAGAAGATGTGAAAGTGGAAAACACTTTGAAGCTTGATAGACTTGTTAGCAGAACGGTAACACAGGTGACCGAGGAAGATGATGGCATGCCAGGCATAGGGTTGAGTGATGAAGGAAATTTTCAGAAGCAGGAAGACGTTTGCCAGATAGGAGCCGGGTAGACTTCATATGCACTGAGCCTTGAAAAGGGATATAAAGCTTATTACATTCATCACATTTTTTAAGGATGAGTGAGAATAAAGAAACCACAGTTCAAACTCCAAGCAGCCTACCAGTGAACCACAAAGATCTTCTGAGAGAATAAGTTCACTTTTATACTTTGTACAATTGGATTGTATTTTAGAAATTCCCAGAAGTTTTACCATCTCCTACTTCCCACCAACTTTCTTTTTATTTTGAATGTCCATTGCCTGCTTTACAGGCTCGATTATCGATGATCAGCTCGTTGAAGGAATATTCCATTCACAGGTAATTTTGAACAAATTTCTTTCCTTTTGTCTGAGTCTCATCTTTGTAATATCTGCAAGGCCTAATCTTTCAATACGTATAAAATATTTGGACTGTTTTCTTTTAGGGTTTAGAAATGCACACTTACCACATGTAAGAGGCTGCGACATTTGAAAAGAAGTTAAAAGGTTGAATCTAACAGAGACCATCCGATTATTATTGTATGAATGGAAAAGCAGGGAAAGTCTAGCCGGTGGAATTGGTTTTTCAACAACTTTATGTCTTACAGTTCCCTCTTCTTCTTTTGGTTGTTGGGACAGCGTTTGGGGCTTGGGGAGTAGGTGCATTGTGCCAGCTGCCGCATGCCGTTCTGTTGGGAACATCTTGAAAACTTCATTGCATGGATCTGTTATGTCAGAGTGTTTGTTTTTTCAAACAATTTGACATTTTGAGCCGTCAGCAGCCTGGAAAGTTCGCCTTCCAGATGGGGTTCCTCTGAGCGCCAATTTCCATGTGGTCCATTTCTGACCCCTTCTCAAACTGTGGGCCAAATCAGAATACCTCTCTGACCACAGTGGCTGTCTTTGCAATGCAGTCTCCTATCAGGCTTTCTCCTGGAGAATGCCAAATCTGGTTTTCCGCAGACTCACCTAGCCAGGCTAGTGATGTCCGAAAACTCAGCCCAGAGTAACACGTAACTTATTTTCTTCCTGGTGCCGGATCTCTTTCTTTCTTGCTCTCTTTCTCTTGTTCTCTTTCTTCTTCTCTCCCACCCTCCTTTCCTCCCTCCCTCTCTTCCTTCCTTCCTTCTGAAGAATAATTAACATATAATACTGTGTCAGTTTGATGTGTATAGCATAGTCATTTGATATTTATATACATTATAAAATGGTCACCACTTTAAGTCTAGTTACCATCCGTCACCATACAAAGTTGTTACAGTATTACCGACTATATTCTCTGTGCTCTAAGTTAGATCCCCATGTATTATTGATTTTTCAGCTGGAAGATTATACCTCTTAATCCCCTTTACCTAATTTGTACCTCCTCCCATCCCTCTTCCTTTTGGCAACCATCGGTTTGTTCTCTGTATCTGTGAGACTGTTTCTGTTGTGTTTTGTTTGTTCATCGACTTTGTTTTTAGCTTGTGAACCAGGTTTCTTGCAGGATCTTGCTTCTTAGACTGATGCATCACCTTTAGTTCCTTGTTTACTTTTTGGAACACAGAAAATACTAACTTAGAATAAGAACCATCTTCCATTTTGTACATATGATGTTTCTAGCGTCAGCTACTTTGGTTGCTGTTTTGTGATGATTTTGAAAGGCATTATGTTTCTTATACTGATTGGAACAATTTTATTTAGAACTAGGGAAAAGATAACGTAGTTTTTCTCAGATGAAGATGGGGACAGAATGGTACATGCAGAAAATGTAGAGAGAAGAAAAGTAGATTATTGTATGCTTAGAGCCGGGGTGAGAGCAGTCATTTACTGTAAGTAAGCATGACTGCTTACTGGAGTGAGAAAGTTTCTAAAACAGGGTTATGGTGACGGTTTCACAGCATAGTAAATTTGGTAAAAATCATTGAATTTTATACTTTAAATGGATAGATTTTAAGGTATATGCAATATACCTCAATACAATTGTTTAATAAAGGAAAGGGTGACATCAGCATAATGAGATCATTTTAGTGATTCTCTCTATAAAGTATTTCTTGGACTATAATATGTACTTGATACTAATATGTACTTGATACTAATATGTACTTGATACTAACCAAAATGATTACTATTAACTTCCATGGAAGTCAACTCATTTCCATGAGAAATAAAGAAAATTATTCATTCACACAGACATCAAACCCTCCACTCCCCCCCACCCCACCCACCCACACACCTAACTTCTCTATCTGATTCCTGGCCCTAGGGTCACAGAATACCCATTAAGACATTTTCCCCTTAGCCCTTCAAGTTTTTCTCAGCTGTCATTTTTACTATCTGCTTTCCTATCATACAGGATAGCTCTATGAGGTCTATCATTGACATCAAAAGCCTAACATTCCTTTATTTGGGGATAAATCATATCTCTGAGTATTATGTGCTAATTTTGCTAGGCTCACTCTCCATTTTACCAACGCACCTCCAAAAGATTCCCATGCCTTCAAATTCCACAGATACAAAACTGAATTCTCTCCAGTTTCCTTACACCAACTTTTATTAATATATTTTCTCTCCAGTCTTGGAACCTCAGAGTTATCTTTGACCTCTTCCTTGATCTCGGCACATAGAAAGTTCCACAAACCATTAGGCTTGCTCTTGAACGACTCTTATATTTATGCCTGTCTTTTCACTGCCTCTTCAACAGTCTTTAAACATCGAATACATACCAGTGAGAGACAAACCCAACACTTAGCTCATCTCTTTGCTTTATCACCTTGTTCCGTGAGATCCCGATTCCCTTGTCAGATTAATGCTCCCAAATGTCAGATTTGTCATTTTTCTTCTTCCCGGAAATTTTAACTGTTTAGTATTGCACTCAATCTACATCTGCAGAAGTTTTTTAAATCTAAAAATTTAAAGGCTGAAAAACACACTTGATAGGGTGTATCTATGTGCACACACATGTACATGTGTGTTGGAAGTAGGGCAATATACAATATCTCATCTTTTCCCACAAATTGATGATACACTATAGTGAGATAAAAGGGGCTGAGAAGTGTCATAGTAGAAACGTTTTTTTAAGTTTATTTATTTTGGGAGAGAGAGAGAGCGAGCGAGCAGGGGAGAGGCAGAGAGAAAGGGAGAGAGAGAGAATCCCAAGCAGGCTCTGCTCTGAGCCTGACGTGGGACTTCATCTCACCACCTTGAGATCGTGACCTGAGCTGAAATCAAGAGTCAGACGCTTTACCAACTGAGCCACCCAGGTGCCCCAGGGGAAAAAAAAAAAAAAAACAAAAACATTTTTAATTTGGAATAGTGCAGAGTTTGTTAAAGTGCTTTGAACATGGACTATTTTAATAACATCTGTAGTATCATCCTGTGAGGACTATTGGGCAAAATAGTAGACTGAGGAATACTACTTAAATATGAAACTCAGTAGAAGAGATCAAGGATTGATTTGACTTCTCTGTATCTCAAAGTAGAAGAATTTGGGTACACCTTATTCTCACTTGTCCATGTGCCTGGTAAGTTTAAATCTTTTCCTCTTGTTTAGTCTGGTTATATCTTTTTGAGAGTTTTACTTTTCTTCTTATCTTTTGTGTTCTCGAACTGATACAAGACTCATCCCATAGGAGGTGGCTATGGTGATGGAGCTCACTGGGATCCAGTGCACATCCAATAAAGATCTATTAATGAAATCACTGAAATCCAAATCTGCAGTGACTACAAGAGTGTGGTAACACACATTGGGGGAAGTGATTCTTCACCAGAGATCCACTCGCTTTTTCCGGACTGGCCACAGATGCTTAAATTTTCTTGGTGTCTGCTCTGTGCCCAGGATATATTCTGAAGTTAGCATCAGTAGGGCGCATAGGTACAGCCAAGGGCAGGCATTGGCCAGATCTTTGATGGAATAAAATGGTGTCTAACACTAAAAGCAAGTCGTCATTCCTACTTAATCTTTCTAGGAAAACAGTGTCACACAAAAACATTTGAATCTATAATTGGCATCTTTAAAGATGCTTGCCATCTGGACCTCACTCAGTTTAATTAGTCATTGCAGGGTGGTGGTTCTCTTGTAAAAATCTTGCACTCCATTAACCTTGACTTTTCACACATTGACATTTCAAGCCCCTTCTTTGCTTTCATATGGTGGAGTGGACACATTTCCATTTAATAGGAGTCCACCTCGGGGTTCATGAGCCAGACGCTTGTTATTTGGCAAGGCCACTGAGCCCAAGTCTATAAATTGTGGCAGCCAGGAAAGGTTGCAGGCAGCTAAAAATGGCAAGAGAGCAGGAGTCATGGGGCTCACTCCACCCTTCCTCTAGAGATTTCCAAACAGCATGGTGAGCAAGGATTGGGAAGGGTAGCTGAGGGAAATAACACGTAGAGATGAACCTGAGCAAAACTTAAGAATGGGTTCATGCACTAAGGCAGCTTTACTCAGCCATGGACAGCTACACAGACTGATTATTTAGCAATTTCTGCCACAAAACATTTTAGACAACTCGCCATTTATTTCTTTACCATTTAAGTGAAATACTGTCAAACTTGGACATCAGAAAACAAGGCCTCTTGTATTTCAGGGCAGTCCATAACATTCAATACAGTCCTTTCTTACCACTTTTTCCTTTCTTACCACTTTCAATTCCCTTTCATTACTGTTTATTTTCTGAGGGTAGGTTTCAAGAATGGGAGTGTCCATGTTTGGTCAACAGAATATCTGTTTTACATAATTTTTTTTTTTTTTTTAAGTTTGAAGCTGTGCAGCAGAAATGGCCATTAGACACGGTAGGAACGATGTCAAAGTAGTTAGAGAAAGCTACAAAGTCTTGTCTCTTGTGGCCCAAGAAGTGTCCATTTTCTGTAGCTGTCAGGTTCTCTTGGGTCTTATTTGAAATAGGAAATGTTTTACCTTGGTCCTGAGCTATATTTCTAACATTATTCTGTGTTTTGAATTTTACATTTATCATTATGCCTAACTATTAAAGTAAGTTGTATCTTCACCTAGGGCATTTAATCATCTCTTTCAGTTGTTCCATAATTATTGTATCCATTTAACAAACATTTACCATGTGCCAAACTTCTGATAATACCAAAGATCAGGAAATTTAAGTTCTAAATATCTATTCACTAGATACTATATACAGAACACAGTCAAAATAGAGAATTGAGGATTAGCAATAACAGCTTAGAAATTAAGTCCACTAAAATATGGAAATGATATCCTTAAGCAGCACTCCAGTGTGCATGCCAAAATGAATCAGTGTCTCTAGAAGCACAGATGTTATGCTGGGCATGGATGGAGCTCTAGCAATAGTGTATTGATTAACTAGTTGATTAATTAGCTCTGGCTGTGGTAGTCAATTGCCATAGTCTAAAATTTTTTAAAAAAGCCAGTTGTCTTTTCCAGTAGTCTCCCTGTATTCTTGTAATCTAGAGGCTCATTACTGCATCATGCTAATACAATATGATCTATAAGTATATGCTGGTGAAATAGAAATTTCTTGGAGGGTATTCGGTCTTTGTGTGTGTGTGTGTGTGTGTGTGTGTGTGTGTGTGTGTGTGTGATTTTTGAAATCACATTTTCTTTTTCTAGAGTAACATGCCAGATAAGGATACTTTGTGGAAATGATGGCCAAGCCTGAGTACATTTTTTAAGTTTACCTATTTATTCTTGAGAGAGAGAGAGAAGTGGGGGGGGGGGGGGGGGAGCAAGGAGCAGAGAGAGGAAGAGAGAGAATTCCAAGCAGGCTCTGCACTGTCAGCATGGAACCGAATGCGAGGGTCGAACTCACAAACCGTGAGATCATGACCTGAGCTGAAACCAAGAGTCGGACACTTAACTGACTGAGCCACCCAGGCGCCCTAAAGCTCGAGTGTCTTTGAGGTACAGTTACCTCAGGGAGGATCATCAAGCAGCCAAGGGAGAGCATGTGAGCATTGACTGGCTTGGAGTATGGACTATAGGAAGGTTGCAGTCAAACCCCAAGATGGTATTAGGAGGTATTGACACCAAAACTCCTTTGTAACTTTATACAGAGTCTGTGTGTTTTGATGGGGGTGGTTATGGAGGCCCTTTGCTTTCTACTAGTTATCTATTATCATAATAATACTACATCGCAAACCACATTAAAAATAGATGGCTTATGACAATAAGCTTCTTAGAAGTCATGAGACCAGGAGTTAGTTGCTCATTTAGGCTGGGTTCAGCTGGCTGGTTTTTTTGGTCTCTAGTGGGGATGTGGCATTTTGATAGCTGTTTGCTGGGAATAGGATAGCAAGGGGGCCTGTGTTTCTCATTCTGTAGCAGGCTAGCCCAGGCATGTTGTTATGGCAAAGGTCAAGAGAAAGAAAGTAGAAATGCATGTGATCTTTGTGCCGGGGCTTGGAACTGGTGCATCACCACTCTGTGGCATCCTGTTGACTGAAACACGTCACAGATTCAAAGGATGAGGAAAGAGACCCATCTATGTAGAAAACGGAACTTCAAAGTCATATGGCAAAGAGTGTGGGGACAGCAAGGCATGAAGAATCTGGGCTATTTTTTAAATGTTTATTTATTTTAGAGAGAGAGAGAGAGACAGAGAGCGAGTGGGGGAGGGGCAGAGAGAGAGGGAGACACAGAATCTGAAGCGGGCTCCAGGCTCTGAACTGTCAGCACAGAGCCCAAAGCAGGGGCCTGAACCCACGAACGGCGAGATCCTGACCTGAGCTGAAGTCGGACACCCAACCGACTGAGCCACCCAGGTGCCCTGAATCTGGGCTATTAATACAGTTATTCTAGATACATTTATTCCTTAGAAGAAACATTTTAATCAGAGAATTTTAACTTTCTCAAGCTTTATTAGATGTCAAGCTGCATATACGTGACAAAAATACAGAATTAGAACATGGAAGTTATGAGAGCGGTATCTGTAGAGTTGACTTCTAATTCTGCCCACAGGAAAGAGGAACAATGCCTTTTCTCCAGTCAAAATGACAAATTTTGTGCAACGTATATTAAAATATCCATCAGTTTTGGAGATTTCAAAGCATTCCATGGTATCATTTCTAAGAAGCATTGGGAATTTATGATATATTGTAACCAGGTTCTATCAGGGGTCCCTGTAACCTGGCTGTTCTTACCCTGTCTCCAGTTTCCCTTAATGTTCATGTTGTTTTCCTTAAAACTAAGTCCTCGTGGTACAAATGGAGAAATGAGAAACCGATCAATGGGAAACTGGGCTAGTTTCTTCCAAACTGTTAGCAGTGAAATGTTTCTGGTGATACAGCTACAATTTAGAAACCTGAAATGATGCATAGGCCAACTATATTCTGAGTCTCTCTTACTAAACCCACTGCTCCAGCTGTAGAAATAGACTTGAGGGGCACCTGGGTGGCTCAGTCGGTTAAGTGTCCGCCAGTTGATCTTGGCTCAGATCATGATCTTGTGGTTTGTGAGTTCAAGCCCCGCATCGGGCTCCATGCTGACAGTGCACAGCCTGCCCGAGATTCCGTCTCTCTCCCTTTCTCTGCCCCTCCCAACACACACTCTCCCTCCCTCTCTCTCTCTCTCTCTCTCTCGCTCTCTCTCAAAATAAATAAACACTAAAAAAGAAATTGATTTGAAATATGGATTCTGTTGATCATAAACAAATGAACCATCATCAGAGAATTTGCCTCACTTTTAATGTTTTTAGGAAAGGGTGAAATTTTCCTCAGAGTAACTTACAAACCAGTTTTTATTAAATGTATTGAAAAACAGTGAGAAAAAGATACATTACCTGCACAAGTAGGTAACCAAGTATACCTGTCTGCTGAGACCTGAGGGGTTTTCTGAAGCATGGGCTGTCAGCGCTCAAATGTAGAATATCTCAGGCAAACTGTGACAAGTTGGTCGCCCTATTCACAAACATGCCTTTTGGACGGATAGTTGATAATCTGGCAATATTGTCTATGGGTCAAACATATTTGGTTAAACTGAGTTTTAAAGTATTCTGTGTCTGTAAGACAGACGTAGTTTTATCTCATTTTGTATGGAGAATTCTAAGTCACTCTACTTTACTTTGCTGTTCAAAGCCGAAACTGAAAGAAGTGAGGTAGAACTTATTTCACTTATGTGAATATTGGCTAAAGGAATAAAAATAAATACTTTTATATAATATAAATACCAGAAATGAGATGTCATTATTTTTAATGATTATTAAAAAAACCCTAATTTATCTATTGCTTTTTGACTCTGCCAAACAAAGGAACAATTTGATGATTTCTAAGATCCTTCCAGCTAGAATGTTCTAGAAGTCTGTAATAAAATGTAGTATTCTCCATTAGGAGAGAAATTACTTCAGGATGCAGACCGACTTGTAAAGAGTTAAATAGTACTGCGAAATGCTGCCATTTTAACAGAACATTTTAAACCAACGAAGTATAGTAACTACTGTTATTGTTTATTTTCTTTCTAGTCTAGAGAAATTTTTTTTTTCTTTTTAATCTGCCAGAAGGGACCTTTAGGATTTGAGCCTTAACATTGTTCTTAAGACTTGAATTTATTTTTTAATTAGAGTTAAAATAAAAATAAATGTTCACTTTCTAGAGCTATGCAAGTTTGCAAAGGAAAAAAAAAAAAGAAACTTCCTCATCTGAAAAGATTTAATGGTAATCTATGCTGTAAAAGAGCATTTTGAAAAATATAAAACAAAGAGCTTTCAAAGTGGTCAAAGACTAATGTAAAGTGATATATTTCAGACCGGAGAGATGGTGTAACTTACTCCTGTCACTGCTGCCTGTTTATTGTGTTTGTCTGGTTGGCCCGGCAACCAGCTCATGCCATTTCACTCATTTTATAACGTTCCTGTAAATGTTAGGTAGGTCTGGATTTATTATACACTGTCAACACCTAAAATGGAACCCACTGCTTAACGTAGTTTATTTGGCTGGATGCCTCTGCCTCCTTAAAAAAAAAAAAATTTGTGTGTGTGTGTGTATGTGTGTGTGTGTGTGTGTGTGTGTGTGTGTGTGTGTGTGTGGTGTGTCAAAGGAAAAAAAATCCTGTAGTGCTTCCAAAAGAAATGTAGCCCAGGCATAATTGAAGTTGGGTGGCATGGGCTATGTCAAAGGAGCATTTGAGCTCAGGAGCTGTCGTGTTGTTGGGTGGGGACATCTGACTCACAATATTTGTGACTTGGGTTTAGAAGGACATAGGACCAAGAGTCATGTTTATTGCTGAATTTATCATCCCCAGTGAAACCAGATGGCCAATCACTGTCGTCCAGAAAGGCCTGTGAGCCGTCAAAGGATGAATCATAAGCCTATTAGAAGTTGGACAGATTTCTTTCCTTCTTAGTAACATGCTCGTTTCATCCGTCTGCTCTATGACAAAGCAGATTTGATGGAGGCCCAAAAGATACAATCCTGGAGAGGTTACATGTTCGGATAATCTTAATCAAGCTTATATGTACTTTTGAGATAGTGGAGCATGAAGGTGAAACATTCGAGGAGCCAAAGTGGTTTAGGAATGTGAAAGGGAAATGTGATAGTCTGGCCACAACCAATGGCGGCAGGCTCAGCCCAACAGTAATGAAAATCACAGACAGGTACCTCTGCTGCCTTGCTCTGGATCCGCCACGCATTGAATCTGTGTCCTATTCATTCAGTTCCTTCAGGAACGGGGGTTGGCTATGAGTGGGAGTAGACTTTTGTTAACAGCTCTGTGCAAAATCAGTGAACAGATCTTGAAATCCTATATTCTTTTGTCTACCGGGGATCAATGAGTTCATCTGGTTCATTCCTCTATCAGTGTGCATTTTTCAAACAGGATGATTGGGTGCTGAATGCAAAAGTTTTAATAGAAAACTTTTATTTGTGGCTTTGCTTGAAGTCACATTCTTCCAGTCTCCCTCCTAGGTGTGCATCTAATCATTATTTTAAGAATGTGCAAATATGGAAAAGATTTATGAGAAAAGTTACCAGAAGCAGCCTGGCAATTTGAGAACTAAAGTTATTCTAGGTAATTGTGTCTTTTTGTTAGTTAGATAATTGTTATAACCATAGCTCAATGTGCCGTGTGCTTAAATTTTAAAGGGAAAATTTTAAAACAGATAAAATCTATTGGTTAAATTGTATTTTACTTCCGTCTCTCCATCCAACCTGTATTTTATGTATTAACTGTATTTTATGAGTTAACTCAGGAAGGAAAATTTTTCCTAGAAAAGGACATTTCTCCTTCTAATCTCCAGCCTCCAAACCTAATAAACATGTGGCATAAACTTTCTGAGGGAAAATGGGAAAATTTGTTTTTAAAGCTCTAAATAGTATGTGTGCCCTTTGACGTAAAACAAATAGACTTCAGGGAATTATCTTAAAAGAAAAACTGTATATATATAATGTGTGTTTGTCATACTTGTGTGTGATATATACACCTACATATGTATCTGTTATTACATTGTGCCTGTAATGTACATGTTATATTACATGCATTATGCCTAGTCCATGTTATGGATATGTTCTCAAGTGTTAGGAAAAGTTTTATTTAGGTGATACAAATGGACAAAATTTGAACGTGTGTATGTGTGCGCACGCATGCATATGGCATGCTTGTTTTTTTGTACTGAGTAGGTATTCTAAACTTAAGTAAGACAAAACATTTTAACTTTGGTATTTCTCTGTAGACAAAACCAAAATCATGCAGTGTCACCATTATGTAGCCACTGTGGCAGGATAACTGATTACAGAGTTCACTTGATGCCTGAAAGTAGACTTGGCCAGTGTCATCGCAACTGCAGTGATTGGTCTGTGGATGCCTCAGACTGATATGACTAATTTATAACTCCATGTAACCCATCTCACTAGCATTCTGAATATGGACTTCCTAGGTCCAACTGTGACAAAGAGGCCATTGGTGGTGATGGAGGAGGTGTTCTGGCTAATCTACAGGATTACATGGCATTTGTAAAGGGAAAACCTTTATTAGTTAAATAGCACTTTTCATGACAAAATGTCATAATAAAAACTAATTTGGGGGGGTTGGTCATTGTGTGTGTGTGTGTGTGTGTGTGTGTGTGTGTTGTGTTTTATTTTTATTTTTGCCATGAAATAACTCATTGTTTGAATTTATCCTTGCTGGCTCCAGAGGGAAGGTGAGATTTGAGTTTTGGTCCCACCAGTGAGCTGGAGGCACAAGGGAATGGCAGCCTAGAACAAGCAGTATAAGAGAGGCACCATTTATGGGTTGAGTCCATTCTTCACGGATCTAACATTTCAACTTTATTATTCAATGAAATACACATACATGTCTACTGGGTTTTCTGTTAGTCCAGTTTTTCTATTCTTTGGCTTATATGCTGTATTTTAATTTTTTTGTGTGTCATTGTTCTTCACCCCTGCCCTATTTTCATCATTTTTCTTGTCTAGGCTCAAATTATTATTATTTAGATGACTCCAAAACCACTTCACCAGTTAAAACAATGCCACACTAGATTTTAGTCGTAACCAACAAATCCTTGCAAATTAACTTTAGAGACTATATTATTGAGTGTTCTCAATTAAGGATATGGCTTTATTTGAATCCTTGCTTAATTTTCCATAATTTTTTATAGTTCTTAGTATATAGATATATTTTCAAGCTGGCTATTTCTAGTATATATAGAAAAATTATTGGTATCTGTGTGTATTTTGGGGGAAAAAACTTCCTGTACTTCTATTATGATTTCTAATATTTATTCGCTTCATTCTCATGCTTTCCAGGGATAGAATATTTCATCTACAAAGAGTGGCATGTAGTCTCATTTTTTGTTTGGTTGTCAGTTTTATTACATTGAGTAGAACTTCTAGAATAATTGATGTAATGATGGCTGTCCCTGTCTCTTTTCTGGCTATAATAGGAATTATTCCATTTATGTTTTAAGTATTTTGTCACCCATTGATTTCTATCATTTCCCATTTTATTATTACATGTCAGTTTTTAAATGATTCATTATCTTAGACATGTATGGGGAGATTTCTCTTTTGACATATTCATGTGATGTTTTATATAAATAGAATTTCTAGTATTCGTCTATATTAAATTTAGGATATACCCTGATTGGTCATGGTCATTGGTCCATTACATGAAAATGTTAGTCTTTGGCTGTTGTTTTCACGACATCTCAGTGCCCTAGAACATTAGCTCATAGTAGGCACTCAATCAGCATTTGTTGAACGAATGGATACAAATAAATTTCCAGGAAATATAAGTTCTTGAGTGGATAAAATAGCATCTCTTATAAAAAGATAGATCTTCTTAATAATTCCCACATAAGTTATATTTCAGTCACATAAATTTCCATTATAAAATTCAAATGCTTTATTTTGCTCTAGCCATTTTGAACTCCTGTTTGTTTCTCTTAAATGTCTGGCCCACTCTTACCTGTGTTTCTGTACCACTGTTCCATTTTCCTGGAATGCTCCACTTGTAGGCACCCACACGGTTAACCCACTTCCTTCATAGCTGTATACACGTTATCTTTTCAAGGAAGTCAACCCTGATTTTTCTTCAACCCTAAATAATCCTATCACTTTGAAAATGTTCTCCATGTGATTTGCCCTTTATTCACCGTTCTAGCTGTACTGTTTACAGCATAGACTAGGTGTGTTGTATCCTTCTAAAAACTATGGACAACAGACTTCATTGAATTATCTAGAAAGTGCAAAAATCTAAAATTGAGCAACTTACAACTCCCTCCCCTCAGAGGTACAGATGGATTTTTTTTAAATAAGTTCTTGTAAGGACAGTATTACAAATCTTGGTCCAAGCCATGTCAGCTGGTAAAACCCAATTGCTATCTGCTCAGAAAGCTCATTGAAAATGCCACTTTATCCACTTTAAGAAAGAAATCTTGTCACATCCTGTCTTCTTGTCCATTCCATTTTGGCTCTTGGTAGCTTCTTCTGTAAACATGATAAAGAAATGTCTGCAATTCTGCATTAATGACCACCTACATAATGAGATCAAATCTTAATTCTTGGTGACAAACAGAGTAAATATATGGGTAGTTTGTTTAGGCTCTATTTTGAAATGACTTAGTAGCCTGTGAAAACAAAGTTTAACAGGCTCATAAAAGTATGCTGTCTACATAACTAATGTGGACTTTGTTTTTATGTTGCCTATTACAGACTATAAACAGTAACAGTGGAGTCTATCTTTTATTCCATAGAGCTGTAAAATGTCCTGGCTGTGACAACATATATACTAAACACACTTTGTAAAGATGGTTGCATTTATTTTATATGTAAATGAAAACAATAAACTGTTAAAAACACAAAATGCAGATAAACACATTACACTTGAAATGTACTTAAAATTACATAAAATACGAAGGAGTTGTATTTTAATGTCTACATTGTCATTAGAGAGGAAAACTTTCCTGCAGCAAACTTTGCATGTTTAAAATTATTCCTTAATCAGCCTCTTATGGAATTTCTGACAGCAGAGGCAGGACCCTGTCAGTGGACTCATGACTGCCCCTTTTAATTATCTCACAATTTGCTCACTGGTTTTGGGTAATTGCAACAATTTGCTTGCAGAAACCTGTGAGGAATCAGATGTTAATTGACTTTGTCTTGCTTAATCAGCCCCTCAAGAAACAGGCTTCATTTTCCTGACTGTTTCTTAAGCTGTGTGCTGGCATCCTGTGATAGAGTGGAAAGAAAACATACAGACAGTTGCCTTGGTATTGGCTGGCCAAATCTGATTATGAGTCCAACTCTGAATGGAGAGTTTCCAGGAATTAGCAGAGGGGCCTAGAGAAAATACTCAGAAATGTGAAGTGACACTAAAAAGTGTTTCTATAACTTATATACAGCATAGTAAAAAGGTAATACACATTTAAAATCAGGGTTCAAAACTTTGATTCCACTGCTATGATCTGGAACAATTTAGATATAATATACAGCTCAATTTATTAGAGTGACCCATTTGTTTGGCTGTTTGGGATCTTTCCTGGTGTCACAATTCAGCATCTTTGATTTACCTTCTCACCTGACAATAACTTCCCAATTTCTACTTATCTTTTTGCCCTGCTCTTCTCAAAGCCTCATAATTAATAACGATAACTGAAGAGTGTCTACATTATCTAGAATCTAGTAGATACCCCCAAAAATATACAGCCCTACAATTAATACCCTATTTTTTCTGTACCCTTGATTCTATGAACCCAGGAAGTTAGTGAGCAACAGGGAGGGGTGAAGAGTTGGGAAAAATATAAAGTAGTGAAAGAATACTATTTTTTTCCCATCCATAGATCATTTTCCATGTCAGCCACTTTCCTTTGTATCATTTACTTCATATAATTTTTAGGTCTTTAGGTGTTTCTCATATGAGATAGTTACTATTTAATCTTTCCCATGTAAGTCCTAGTTTGGCCACTTAATGATGCACATCTCTGGGAAGCTGCCTTTGTCTGTGCCTCAAGTCTTTTTAATCAGTGTTGTGTGATGAAGTAAGTTTATAGATTTCAAAATGTTGAGCCACCTTTGCATTCCTGATTTGAATCTAGTTTGATCATCATGGAATCTCTCTTATTACGATGTAGAATTTAGTTTGATGATATTTTCTTTGGAATTTTTGTCTCCAAATTTATGAATAAATGATCATTTCCTTTTTTTTTCCTCTCCTTCTACCCGCCCCCCCCCGCCTTTTTTTTGCATGGTTTTAATACCAAAATTATACTGGCCTCAAAGAATGAGTTGAGACATAGGCTTTCCATTCTCTAGAGATTTAAATATGATTGGAACAATCTTGTCCTTACAATTTTGGAAAAACTCTCATAAAAGACTGCTGCCCTGGTGTGTGTGTGTGTGTGTGTGTGTGTGTGTGTGTGTGTGTGTGTGTGAGAGAGAGAGAGAGAGAGAAAGAATATTTTAAATGTACGCATTATATTTTTTAGAGCTTTCAGGATATTCTCTTTGTGTACTAAAATCCACGAAATTATCTGTTTATCTAAATCTCAAATTTATTGGTAGAAAGTAGTTCATTATGTCCTTTCTTTAGTCTCTTATGCGTTTATTTCTGCACCTAATTATTATTACTTTTGATCTTCAAAGTTTATTTAACACTCTTTCAAAAAAATAGATTTAGTTTTGTTGATACCTTTATTGAATCTTTATTTTTTATTATGCTGATTTATGCTCATAACTTTACTATCTCTTTCCTTCTACATTTTAAGAATTAACTCTATAATTCATTTTCCAACTTGTAAGGATGGATGATGCTTAATTCATTAATTTTCAGCCTTTCTTTTTTCTAAAACTGTAAATCTTCCATGTAGCTCCATTTTTCTACATGCCACAATTGTTGATATGTAGTGTCTTCATTTCCATTCAATAATTATATTTCAATTCTCCATTATGTTTTCTTAGAATTACATTTTTTATTACCAAATGTAAATAGATTTGTACTGTTTTTCTTGACTTTTAACATAATTGTGTTATTTACTAAAAACATGTTCTATATGTTACCTGAAATTTATTGAGTCCTGAATTATGGCCTCGTAGCATACATTCAGTTTTCCTAAAGTTTTATTTTATATTCAAGAGGAAGTTGTATTCTCCACCAGTAGATGAATAATTTCATGTATGCCCATTAAATGAAGTTTGTTAGTTCTGTTGGTAAATTTTACATAGGTTTATTGTTTTTTTTTTGTTTACAACTTATCATTGAGATAGGTATGTTGAAACCTCACACTATGATTATGAATTTGTTAATTTCTTTTTGCAGTTCTATCCATTTTTGGTTTATGTATTCTGGAGCTAAGTTAGTAGATGAATACAAGATTAATCTTTTTATCTTATTGATGAATTTAACTCTTTATTACTTATCATATAATTAACCTATTCCTGATAATGCTTTTGTCTTAATGTATTCTTTGTATGATACTGAGATTCAGCTACCTTTTGTTGATTATACCCTGAGTATATCTTTTACAGTCCCTTTATTTAAATTTTTTAAAATGTGTGTTTTTATGTCATAGAAGAATGTCTTATGAGCTGTTGAGGGGTCAAGGTTGGCATATTCTGAATAAATATTTATAAGCTGGGACTTTTTAGATATAATTTGATGATCTCTGTCTTTTAAATAGCAAGTTTAGTTCAAGTTTATAATTTCCACTTATCCCTCTCCCTTTCTTCTTTTAATCTCCTTCCTTGTATTCTTCAGGATTGGTGGTGGTTTTCGAATTGCTGTATTTTATTTTTCTTATTTTTCCAACGTTAAAAAAAAGTTCACTTGGATTTGAATTTATCCATCTCTACTCTTTTAGAGATTAGTCTGAAAATTATATCGTGAATATTGAATGAAACCCAAAGTTTAACATATTAAATTTTCAAACTAGATTTAGAATTAATCTTAGGGGCGCCTGGGTGGCTCAGTCAGTTGAGTGTCCAACTTCAGTTCAGGTCATGATCTTGCGGTTTGTGGGTTCGAGCCCCACGTTGGGCTGTGTGCTGACAGCTTGGAGCCTGGAGCCTGCTTCTGATTCTGTGTCTCCCTCTCTCTCTTCCCCTCCCCTGCTCACGCTCTGTCTCTCTCTCTCTCTCTCTCCCTCTCTCTCTCTCTTAAAAATAAATAAACTTTTAAAAAGTTTTTAAAAAGACTTAATATTACTACTATTTTAGTGATCACTCCTGAAATTTTATCATGCATATTTGGTTATTCAAGTACAAAGCTTAGCAATATCTTAAACCATATTTTTAGTTCTTTTGCTCCCCCCAAAATATACGATCCTCTTAAAGACCTGATATCCTCTAATTTATATGCTATTAATTTCCTGTAGGTTATTAGTGTTCTTTAAAAATAGCTTATTGTTTTAAGTAGGAACATTAATATTATTGCTTTAAACCAGATAATATTTGTCTAGATTTAATAAATGTTCACCACTTTTTCTTACTGTTTGCTTTTATATCTTGAATTTTCTCTGTATTTTCTTCTTCCTTGAAGTATATTTTTTAGTTCAGTCTATTAGTGGGAATTTTGTTTTTTTTACCTGCCAATGTTGTAATTTTATTTTGTTTTTTAAAACTGGATTAGCTTAGTGTACTATTTTTGTTTGATAGTTATTTTCTCAAGCACTTTGAAGATTCCCTTGATCTCTCATTTCTATAGTTACTTTTAAGAAATCTGTTATCAATGTAATTCTTACTCTTTTATTAGTGAGACGTCTTTTCCCTCTGCCTTTTGTGACATAGATTTATAAATTAAAATTTTATTAACTTAGGAATCTCATTTATAAGTAAGTGTATATTGTAGTTTTCTTCTTCATTTGGTACTTTTCTTCTTCATTATGCCACTATGTGTGAACACATACGCACAAAGTCTCAAAACTTAAATCATGTGACAAAAACCTCTGTTACATGCCTTATTTAATTTTATGCAACTAGATATTTAATATATATTTAGTATAGTATGTATGTATTATACATAGGGACACATACTTATATGTATCTTAAATAGGGCATACTTATTTAAACTAGTAAATAGTGGAAATCATAAATAGCTCTTAAATATCTGGTGCTATGTGGGTGTACTTATTTGGGAATTTCTGTAGTTTAATATTATGCCCAGAAGAATTTTTAAAAAATCATCACCCTCATGTAATGCTGTATGAACAGGCCATTAAAACACTCTTGATCTACAGCCAAGTTTTGCACTACAGAATTGAGATATTCTGAATAAGTATTTGTGAGTTGGGTTCTTAACTAAATCAAACCTTACCACGTTGTCTGGTTTTGCACGACATTGTCTGCTGTTTACATACTATAGTAACCAGTTGTGGAATCGACAAGCGAAGGGGAGCCTGGATGCTTTGGAGGGAGTTCAGAGAAACAGAATGATGATTAAAGACTAGAAAATCAAACCTTTGAGAAAAGATAAAAGGGACTGGGTTTCTATAGTCTGAAGAGTAAGTAACTGAAGAGTTATTTAAGAATAGTTTTCAACTTGAATGAGGAACTTTTAATAGGTAATGGTGGCTGAGGGTCCTCTGTCTCATGAAGCACGGCCAGATGTTATAGGTTTTGAGTCCAATACGAGGATATAGGTCACCTAGAGTTCATTATTGAATGATAATTATTTAATGTTTTGGTTAAATCAGAGCTGGCTCAGAGACCATCTTTCTGTAGCTTTACATGAGCACTACCCATGATTTCCAAACAGAATGAACTAGGTTTCCATAGTACTTGTAATTATATATATAATAGTATATTATCCCCATTATAGCAATATCTCCAATTCTGCGAATACTCCATTGAGCATCTTAGTGGGGTACTTACATAACCTACTTCCTATCATCAGTGCCTGGCAACTAGAAAGGACTAAATGGATTTCTGCTACATTGAGGCGAATGGATTGGGATTATTCTATAACATTTATAATTACTGTGTCCCACATATCGCAGGAGACCTATCTAACCTTTGGAGCCGGAACATACAAAATCTTCATAAAAGAGGTGGCCATTGAATTGGTTCTTGAAGGATAAAAATGATTTTTTTTTTTAATTTGACCAGTAAAAGTTAACGAAGAAGGGTTAAGTCTGATCAGAGAGTATAGACTGAGATGTCATGTTGGTGTGCATTGATGGTCAGTGCAATAAAAGACTAGACCAAATGGAGCATGATTATTAAGCAACATGTCAATTTTTAGGAGTTGGAATATTATGATACTCACTAATGTTTCCCAAGGTGTGTGATTTAAAATATTCAGTCTGAGAGAGCTTCATGCTTTTTATATGAAAACAAAGTTTCCATTTTTCTCAACTAAATTTGAGAAATGGGAATGTTAAATAGAATGAACCAGGTTTTTCCACTGGTAGATTTCTTCAAGTCACTGCGATGCAGAGAAGCACTGTGAATTTCCTAAAGAGGTTACCGTAGGCAGTCTTTCCCAAATGTAATTAATCACATGCCCCTTTTGTTGCTGAACAGATCAGCAGCTTGTGCAACACAGATAAACACAAGACAGAGACACTGAAGGTGAATAACATGATCAAAGTGATATTTAAAGAAGATTAATCTAGTGGTGGCACACAGGGCCAGTTGGATGGAAAAAGGGTCCAATTACAAGAGTACTGTAATTGAACAGGCATGAAATAATAGGGGTTTGAATTAAGGTCTTGCAATGGGACAAGCAACATAGGCTTGGATGGGAAAGAGACATGAAAGAATTGAATAAATTTGGTAAGTGACTGGGGTAAGGGGTAAGAAGCCAAAAGAATGAAAACTAACTCCAAAATTTCAAGCCTGGGTGGCTGGAAGAATGGTGGCACCATTGACAGAAAGAGGGAAGCCAGCCAGCAAATACATTTAGTTCTGTGTGTGAGGTGATAGCAGGGAATTAACTACAACATTTCACAGACTCTCATGGCCATAAAAGATCTCACAGGGCTTCGGGCTCATGTTCCTGTAGGCTTGTAAGCCTATAGTTTACCTATCTCAAACCATCATGGACCTTTTCACAATATTCTGGGAAGAAAGGAATCAAAAATCTTGCCCTGGGTAAGATTTTGCCATGTCCTCCAAACTAACATTGTTTTCTTTAATTAGTCAAGGACTTCTGTTTGCTACCTACAGTAATCTCTATCTTATTCAGAATGGGGAATCAGTTGTTGCTTTTCACATACAAACTTGTAATTGAAATTGAAGGAACTTATGACTTTTTAGTCTTCTCCCTTTTTCTGGAGTCATGGAATTTCTCAAACCTTTTATAAGTTGGCATTTATAGTTATAGTGATTTAAAATTTAGTCACATGTAGATCACAAGCGTTGTATAATACATAAATACACTAATAAATGGAAATCTGTTGGAAAAGAACACTGTTAAAATGAGCTTTCTTGGCTTGGGAAACTCATGCTCTTTATAGTTTTACAAAAATATCATCTCATTTCTTTGTCAATGGTGATCTAGAGTCTAAAGGTTCCTGGATTATGCTCTTCATAAGGTATAGTAATCACACACATTTAATATACCTTATAATGCAATCTTCCGGCTCACATGCAATAAGAATGCCTGCAAAAATGATTATACAGTCGATTCATTTTAAAAAATAGTCTACGTGCTATTGAGCATTAGCCACGTAAAATAATAATATTAAGAATAAATAAATAGTTGAGTAAAGGTTTTACGTGTACCTGTAAGATTTACTGTTTTATGGGATGACCTTGAATAATATGTGTACCAGATTGACTGGAAAGTTTATGAAACTAAGTTGATATTGACCACTTCTTCTGTATCACCAAAGATACCATGTAAAGGAAACACAAAAGATAGAACACAGTTTTCAGACTACTTAGTCGCATTTAAGACTTTCAAATAAATCATCATTATAATGTGCACATATAATTGGGAGCAATCTGAAGAAATCACCATGGTCTTTTTATGAATAAGGGAAGAGGCTTCTTAATAGTTGGCATAATTTTAGGAATAGGATTTTTGTATCCATACTGCATTAATAAATAAACAAAACAAGTAATGACCATTGTTCTTCCAAACATTCTTTCCTACCCTGCCATCTCGTCACCCCCATCCACATAGTCTGGCCTCCACACTTCATCACAGCCACCTCAGACCTATACTGTAGGGCACATCTTGTACTTCAATTCTCTCCTGATTCTCCCTTCCTCTGTACTGAGGATTAAAGAGAGTCTTGTCAGATGCAGTTGGAATATTGGCATCTGTGTGATGTTGTATGAGCCTTAGGAGCCCAACCAAGCATCATACTTCAACTCTCTACCTTTTCTCTACAATGAGTAGCCTACTTGTTTAACTAGACTTTTAACCTGGTATATCTGATTTTTACTACATTCCACTTTTGGCGTGAGGCCAAAGTCTGAGACCCCATCTAGTCATGTGAGGCTCTGAACCCTTGCCTGATGCCCACCAACCTCTTCTTCCTCCAGGTGAATCTGTCTCCTCTGTCCCTTTCATGAACTCATATGGATTGTCTTGGTTTAAAATTTGTATATACCTGATTCAGAAAAAGTCCTTTCAAGCTCTTGCTTTGGTGAAGCTTACTGTACTCACTCAAATGGACCACGTTCTTTAATTCAACTAACCTCTGTTATTGAGGATCGCTGTGAGCCCAGTTCAGAAAGTTGCCAAGTTCAGAATCAAGTTCATTGGGCCTGAGTGTGTATTTCATGGCTCTTTCTCCATCCAAAGAAGAGGGAATATGTGAGGGCCAGTTTACATTGTAATCCTCGAAAGTCGTACTTCCCTAAAAGAAATGATGAACATTGGTGGCAAAGAAGATACTAGGGGTGGGGAATCCTTAAACTCTCGCTCTCTTCCACGTTAAGATTTAAGATTCTGGTCCCAGGAATTTGATTTTCCAAATGGACATTCTTTTACTTTCCCAATATCATGCAAATGCACTCTGAAGAGTGGCAGGGGAGTGAGCAAAACCAGAATAAGGACACTTCAAAGGTCTGTGGAGGTGAATGATAGAGAAACTGAAAGCTGCAGAGTGCACATGATTACCAAGGGAGTGTTTGGCATTTTGCCATTCTGGAGGCAGAGTGAGAAATGGACCCAGCAGATCAGCCCTTCGAAGTCTAGGTGGGCCACCTTAGCTCCGGGTTCAGATGACAGAGCAGCCCCTTTGAAAGTTGACTAGAAGAAAACCATGCCCTCTTTTCATTGTGGAAAGATTTTTAGCTAATAGTTCTCAACAGTATAAAAATCACCATGCTCATGGACACACACACACACACACAGAAATATTTTGTGAATCAAGGCATGATGTTGCCCCTAAATCCTTTCTGATTAAACCAATCCAGTAACACAGAAAATACTACTAAATTAAACTCAACTGAAGAGCAAAACCCAGTAAGAACTCTGGTGCATCAGCTTGTTCCCTGTCACTGCCCTCTCTCATCATTGTTCTCCCTATGTCTGTATCTTCAATAAGAGTCCTTCATTCTTTACATAAAAAGGGGGTGGGGGGGAGGGGTGTTAGGACAAAGTCAGTTTGTTGGCAGGAACCATCAAGACTTCTGCAGGCTCAAGGCCAGTCTTTGCATAATCTCGTTCCTGGCCTCAGAAGCATGTAAAAGCACAGAAACTTCCAATAGGGTCAGTCCAGGTGGATAAAGAAGCCCCACTCCCAAGGATTAACAGAGAGGGTGGCAGGAAGGGCAGAGGCGAGATGAAGAATGTCAGGCGTGGATGGGGTTATGTTTTAAGACTTGGGGATATGTAAACAAAGACTCTGTTGCTCCTGGTTCCTCTTCCTCTTTTCCTCCTTCTTTCCATTGCTTTGGGTTTGGAGGAGCAAGAGAACAGTTTCGTGATGCAGATGCTGTAGTCCTGCAAGGTAATGCTCAGAAAATATTATCTTCTTAGAAAGTTTTCCAGGAGGAAAAAAATAAAGATCACCTTACAGGCAAAGATGAACCTGAAATCTGTGGTTAATTTTTTTCACTGAAGATTCAGCTTAATTAATCTTGTAAAACTTTATTTAAATTTTCCAGTGGCAAGGGTGATTTTCAGTTTTAACTTTGATGCATGGGTAAACCGTAGATGGTAATATATTACAGGAAACTAGTATAGAGAACTTTTTTTTTTCAAATTAAATTCTGTGTCTCCATTTGTTCACATTATTATTTATGACATGGCTTATCTGTAATGTATTTTATCACTATTTATCACTGTTCATCCTTGGCTACTAACAATTTCACAGTAAATTGTCTGTCTCCCTCTACTTACTGTATCTCAAGACAATCCATAAGTCAACCCTGACCTCAACCAAACAAAATAAAACAAAGACCACTAGGAATTCAGAAAAAATTTTGGCAACAACAACAACAACAAAAACACTGAGGTGAAAAACTTCTTGCATGAACAGGCCTGCAGTTGAGACTTTCATATACTCTTAGTAAACATTTGAGTGTTTCCTCTAAATTATCTTCCTGAAAGCTTCATAATGAAATCTGATGGGCCTATCATTGAACCTCAGTCTACATGTTTTAACTCCAGGATTGAAGCAATAGGAAGGAAGGGGTTTCTAAATCACATAAAGGATTTTTTTGTGTGTGTACAAAATTTAAAACACTTTTTCTTTTTCTTTTTTATCTGTTCTTCCAATTGGAACCTCTCTGTTGTAGTTTTAGTGATTTTTATATTATTATTATTATTATTATTATTATTATTATTTTATTAATGTCTGAGAAACTGCTTGGTAGACCTGTGAGAGAGACTTGCTTTTAGTACATATGTGCCCTGGTGGTCTTGTTTTGGTATTCATAAATATTACAGCCAGACTTTTAATAGACATTCTAAACGAAAATAGAACTCAACTGGCTAACATTTAATTTTCTGTGTAAAATAAAAGAAGTAGCAAGAGACTAAAACATTGGCTGGGGCTGGCGTTCATTTGGGGAGCTCCCATAGGCTATATATCACCCTGTGTGGCTTTCATTTTCTTGGTGCAAATTGATTTAATGTGCAACATTATTAGATTAATGATGTCCCCTTGGAAGAAATGATCTTGCCAAAGAGATTTTGCTTAACTCTGCTCCTCTGCTCCACTCTGACCTTTGTGGTGGTTTGTGATCATGCAGAGAGAATGGGGTAAGATTTGGGGCTATCAGCAGCCCTGTTCTTAGTAAGGAAGCATATCTTTATCTACTTTTGCCCACAGAGAGATGAAAACTTTCAAGGGCCATGCCTCATGAGTACAAGTGAGGATTCATCTCTCTAGACTGGGTTTCATTTCTATATATTCTATAATAATACAGTTGAAAGTCTTGCCCACTTTTGCATTAGATAACTTGCACAATCAATTCCTCTTAAAATGTAGGCCTAGGAAACCATATGTTCAGTTAAATGCTTATTTGTGATTTTGTAACAGGTACCTCCATATAACCTACTACTCTCCATTTTCTTTGAGAGAAAGTAACCCAGAGCCAAACTCCATTTTTGTTTCTTGGAACCATTTTATCGTGTGGTGCCTAAAGTGCAGCCTCAGGGGCCAGACTGCGGGGATTAAGTCTAGCTTCTCCACTAACTAGCTGAGTGACCTTAGACAAGTTTCAGCCTCTCTGTGCTTCAGCTTCCTTGTGTATAAAAAAGAAGTAATATGATTACCTACTTTCTTGGGTGTTAGGAGGATAGTATTAAATAAGTTAATAACATATGCACAATACTTAAAAAGATCACCCAACATGTTGTAAGGTTAGTATTATTATAGAATTTATTGCATTAATTTTCATGATCTGTCCTGTTTTTGAATGCACTATTTAAATGTATGTTTTTTAAATGTTTATTCTTATTTTTGAGAGACAGAGAGAGAGAGAGAGAGAGAGAGAGAGAGAGAATGAGCAGGGGAGGGGCAGAGAGAGAGGGAGACACAGAATCCAAAGCAGGCTCCCGGCTCTGAGCTATCCGCACAGAGCTGGACACAGACCTCAAACCATGAACTGCCAGATCATGACGTGAGCCCAAGTCAGACGCTTAACCAATGGAGCCACCCAGGTGCCCCTAAATGAATATATTTTTAATAAGGAATTTCTTTTTTTTTTAAGTTTATCTATTTTTGAGATGGGGGAGGGTCAGAGAGAGAGGAAGATATTTGATCCCAAGCAGGCTCCGTGCTGTCAGCGGAGACCCTAACCTGGGGCTCAAACTCAGGAACCAAACTGTGAGATCATGACCTGAGCCAATATCAGGAGTTGGATGCTTAGCTGCTGAGCCACCCAGGCACCCCTATTTAAATATATTTTGATTTTGTAGGCTGCTTTAACCTCATCTTAAATGCAGAGTGTCTGAATTATTTTAACAAATAATACATATTATTCTATTCTAACCATAAAATGACAATGCATAATTACTAGGTAAAATTTGGAATTACGGAAAATTGTAAAGAGGAAATTAAATAAAAATCAACTATAATTCTACTTAATGAAATTGCTTTTGAATTTTTATATATTTATTTCAGCCTCTTAAATATTTTACCATGGGGTTTAAATTATATATTCTGATTTTTTTAATTTAAAATATATGTGAACTTTTTTTAAAGTTTATTTATTTATTTTGAGAGAGAGAGCTTGCAGGAGGGGCAGAGAAAGAAGGAGAGAAAGAGAATCCCAAGCAGGCTCTGCACTGTCAGCACGGACCCCAATATGGGCACAAATCCATGAACTGTGAGATCATCAAAGAGCCAAAACTCAAGAGTCAGGTGCTCAACCGATTGAGCCACCCAGGCACCCCCTAAAGTCATTAAATATTCTTAGAAACATGATTTTTAAGGACTGCATGAAATTCTTATTATAGGACTACACCATTAATATATCCAACAAGTGAGTATTCAGTATAAGTGAATTTAAAAAAAAAAACAAAGTTGCCACTTCCAGGAAGAGAATGATGAGGCATTGTCTACTTGTGAGCTGAGTCAAATGAACACTTTTTAATATTGGACTTCGCTTCTCCTATTGCCCTAAGAAGTTATGAAAGCAAAAAGATGTATTCTCAACTTCACCAAACTCTCCAGATCATTAGATTCTCACACTTACGGTCACATAAAATTTTCTCCACTCCCGATAGAGTTTTATATTGGGCAAACCTTGCTGATAATGACAGATACTTGAATGTCAAAATACAGCACAATGCCAAGTAGCTTAAGGCTCTGGCTTTCTCTCTGCCAGTTATGGTTTCTAGGAAGAAGGTATTGCTCATCACTATGGCTGACCATTCCTCTATTCTTTAAAAAAAATGTTTTTTAATGTTTATTTAGTTTTGAGAGAGAGTGGGGGGGAGGGGCAGAGAGAGAGAGGGAGACACAGAATCTGAAAGTCTCCAAGCTCTGTGCTGTCATCACAGATCCCAACATGGGGCTTGAACTCTGGAACAGCGAGATCATGACCTAGGCTGATGTCGGACGCTTAACCAACTGAGCCACCCAGGTGCCCCATCCTTTATTCTTCAAAACGTAGACAGGATTTTGAATTGTACCTTGGTTGTCCAGGTTACCCAGTGGTCTTTTTAAAGCCCTTTTGGCAGGAGGGACAAGAAAATACCCTTTTTAGATACTTCTGGCTTTTTAGTCCTCATCCTTACTAGATACATACAGATTGATGAATACATCTTCTAGACTCCAAATGTCAACGTGTATTTTTAGTATTGTGCTATACGTGGAAGATACTGATAAAAAGTGTAGTCCTGGCATGCTTACTAAAGTAACAGTGATGGAACAATCCCATGTGATTAGGGCTCTGATAGGGCTGGATGCAATAGGGAAAGGATACATTTCTTAAGGAAGATGCCGTAACGTTTCAAGAGTTGTCAGACAGCTTCAAAGACACTGGTAATGCTTAGGTTGTTTTTTGAAGGGTGTTGTATCAGGTAGAGTATGCAATATGGTAACCAAAGCCTTAAACCTTTGTGGCTCAACATAGTAAAAGGTTATTTATCACTCCTACTAAGTCTAACATGAATGTTCTTCATCAGATGCCCTCCAAACTCTTCTCTAAGTGATAAGCCAGGAAGCCCCAATCCCTCCATTATGTGATATGCTATTTCCTAGGAAGGTGAAAGTTTCCAGGGGCCTTCTGTATCTAACTGGCAAATGGGCTAGTAGAGAGAGTATGGAGGGTCATAAGAGGGCCAGTCTTGAAAGTGGCATTCTTACTGATGCATGCATCGTATTGGCTAGCACTCAGTCACAAGGAGGTATGTCTTAGCTGAGGGCCCAGGCGACGAAGGGAGTGTTGTGTTGTACGTTTAGCAGAGTCTCTCTCAGAGAGGTGGAATTTTCTACACAAACAATAGACAATACGGATTATTGTAAATGGAATTGTACATTTAAAATTTCTCAATTTGGGGCGCCTGGGTGGCTCAGTCGGTTAAGTGTCCAACTTCAGCTCGGGTCATGATCTCACGGTGCGTGAGTTCGAGCCCCACGTCGGGCTCTGTGCCGACAGCTCAGAGCCTGGAGCCTGCTTGGGATTCTGTGTCTCCCTCCCCTCAGCTCCTCCCCTGCTCACACTCTGTCTCTCTCTCAAAAGAAATAAAGATTTAAAAAAATTTGTTTTTAATTTCTCAATTTGAAGAGCAAGCCCTTAGGATCGAGAAATAAAGGAGATGGGGGTATTTCTATAGTGAACTGATCTATACGTGACATTTCTATGTGTTGCGTTTGTTTTCTTTCTTTACATATTTATCTGTTAGGTATTCAAATATATGTATATAAAAAATATATGTATATATTTGTTTGTTTTGTTTTGTTTTTTATTTTTCTTCCTGGAAAAGTTTAAATCACTTCTTCAGTACCACATATGCTGGTACATTTTCTATCTGACCTCAAACTTGGGAGTTCTCCAAAATTTATACTGAAAGTCTTCTAGGCCTAGGGCTCAATGGAATACAAAATCGTTCTTACTTAAGAAAATAATTAATCAGCTTATTGATGAAGTTAGTCTAGGAGAGCGTTTAGTCTCTAAAGAAAATGAAGGAGGGGTGCCTGGGTGGTTCAGTAGGTTGAGTGTCCAGCTCTTGGTTTTGGCTCAGGTCATGATCTCATGGTTCGTGAGTTAAGCCCCTGCTTGGGATTCTGTCTCTCTCTCCCTCTCTCTCCCTCTCTCTCCCTCTCTCTCTGCCCCTCCCATTCTCACGCTCTCTCTCAAAATAAATAAATAAACCTAAAAAAATGAAGGAAAAAACGCAAAAATAATGTTGCATATGTAAATAATTTCTGGTAGTATAAGGATGAATTAAAATCTGTGTGCCCATCAGAGAGCTTTTATTTTAGATGATTCTTCTTTATTCCAAACCTGAGTATGTTAAATGAAGAGTCCAGAATAACACTAAGTTTTACAATTATTAACAGCTTGCACATGAAACCTACATCTTACTTTAGAATGTAATTGCTCCTCGCAGATAATTGCAGAAGGGATAAAGTGTAGACACACACACACACACACACACACACACACACACACACACACTCATTTTTCTTTGCCCTGGATGGTAGAGCATATGATTCATGATCTAAGAAACAAGCAAAAAAATCTAGCTGTCTGTTTTCTGGCCTCTTGGGTTAAAATCAAGGTCTCTAGCATTGCTTTCATGAAGGGTGGTGTTATGTTTTTTGAGGGGAGGCATGGGAAGAGGTGGTGGATGGTTAATATTTCAAAAAGGTAGCAATTACCTGATAACAGAAAGCAGCGTGGACTGTGTCTTGTTACCGCTCATTTCGGAGGTGCCAAACCTGCACGGACATCATCGCCATTACGGCTTCAGTTGGCTGAGGTCACCTTGGTTCACGTGTTTTATACATTGGTACCCTTCTCCTTATTACTTGCCAAACAAACCTTTTTATTTTTGCACACGTTTATGTTGATCTTGTGGTTTCTGAAATTGGATTCTGGCTCCTGGAGGCCTGAGTTTCCACAGCAACTGGAGGCCTTATCTGCTACTGGTTCTTGGCAGGCAGACAACCAGGTCTTTGAGTTTACTTTGGGTTTTTTTGCTTTTTTTTTTTTTTAACTTTTTCTTCTTCTCTCCTATTTTTCCTACACCCTGTCATTTAAGCATTACATAATTAATTGCGTACATCCTGTGCCACATGCAATCGCCATGGCTTTGAAGTCCCAGTAGATCATTTTATAGAGCAGTGGGTGCCATTTTAAAAGAGAAAAAATAATGAAGACCTGGCGCCAGGGTATGGCTGTGTAGATTTTAGCGTGTCCTTCTCCAGGTATGATAAAGAAACCTGGGCACCTTCTGTTTGTTTTTCCGCATTTCCTTTCCAAACTGGCCTTTTCAATATATAGGAAAGACCTCAGAACGGAGTTTGTTATTTTTCTCTCTGAAGCTAATTCCTTTTCCAAAACCAGCATGAACTGCCTCATTTGGTGCTGAAGCGAGGTCTGCTTTTTTTTTTTTTTTTTTTTTCCTTGCAAATTGGAAAGAAAAGAATTCTGATTTAGCATCATGTCATTTGGAGGCTGCTACTGGTCCAGCCAGAGCGGAAAAAACAACAGACAAACAAGAAAAAAATACCGACCCCCTTATTTAGACGCTATTAAAGTTTAGCAACAATAAATGATCTCATCACCTTCTTAATGTTTTTTTAAAAAATACATGTAATCATTTGCTTCAGTGAAAAGAACAAATTTATTGGGATAAGCTTTCAGAATCTCTATGAAAAGGATACACTCACTTTGGAAAGCAGAAATGTGTGGGTTTAGAGAAAAAAGAATAGATTCAAGTGTTTTAAAAGTTTAATTAGCGTTCGTTTTTGTTGATAGAGAGCAAATATATGACTATATAGATATACATATATGTATGCATGTATACATATACTATATCTATCTATGTATATATATAGTTTATATAGTTGGCAATTTTGTTCTCTTCCTAGGGAAAACACACCCAAATAATAATCGCTAGAAAAATAAATGGAATCCCATTAGTTGGCAAAGTAAAATGTTGGTGGATTTTTTGGTAGTGGTGGTATAACTTTCAATATAGCCAGAATCTAATCTTTGGTACCTCTATCTACATCTTTCTTTTACATCTTCTTTTTCCCTTTTTCATGTTTGAACTTTTTCACTCTCTTGTGTGGTGTACCCTGTATGCTCACATCCCCTGATGAGGGCAATTCCACAGGTAAAATCACTCCATTTCCTGAAGTTTTCCAAACATTCACCTCATCCAAACTTATGTACCTAGTGTCCCATTGCCTCAGGGAATTTTTTCTTCCCGCCCGAGCAAATGTAAGGAGCAAATTTTCACTTATTAGTGTTTAGCCTTGCATCTTAGGATTTAGGCTGCAGCTCAAACCTTTTTAGAAAAGACCTTTATGGTCAACTTACCTAAGCATCACACCCTCCATCCGCCCCTCCAACCCCATCTATTCTTGTAATCTCTTTTATTGTATCATTTCATGTATTCATTTATATAATTATGTAATGATAATTTTTTAATTGGGTAGCTGGTGTATTCTCCATTATTCAGTCTAAAAAATGGAGAATAATTCATTGATTAATTTGTTCCAGAAATGTTCACTGAGCCTCAACACTGTGTCAGGCAACGTGAATGGTCCTGGGGAATATGATGATAACTAAAATGGCCATAACCTCTTGCCATCAAACTGTATGTTGTCTAGAGACAGAAAAGTATGCAAGAGTAAAAGGGAGTCAAAGAATTATAGAGGCAATGTAACATGGTTTAGTAACTGCTAGGGCATGATGTTTGCAAGATGTTGTGGGCCACTGGAGTCTTTGAGGACCGCAAAAAATGTAAAGGAGAATATGATATTTAAGCAGAAACAGGAAATACAAATAATAGTTACCCAGGTAAAATTTGAGGAATGAGATTTAGGCAAAGGCAATAGCGTTCCTAAAGCCCCTAAACCCAAATGTAAGGGAGAGTAGGATATCCTGGCAACACTTCAATTGGTTCTGAATGGCCGGAAAACAATGTGCAGGAAAGAGTGGCAATACATGAGGCCATGAGCCAGGTAATGAAGGTCCTTTTAGCTATGCTACAGTAACCCACTGAAATTGATTAAGAAAGGGAAAGCATGATTGGATTTTTACTTTAGAGATTAATCCACAAAGGATCACTTAAAAGAAGAGAATGCTAACAGCATGGAAAGTAGTAAGGGGTATAGGAAAATAACCCAAGAGAGCCAAAAATGAGAGTTAGAATCAACTAGCAAAGTGGCTATGGGGAAGGGAAGTGTATAAATGTAAGAACGACTTAGGAGGTATCATGGTTCTCATTAGATGAGAGAACAGGGAATATTATGGTTTAGAATTCTAGATGGATGGTGTCTACTCTATTTACATTAAGGGATTCTTTCAAGAATCATATTAGATAATGCATACTAAAACTATTATTTTTAGTTGAATACAACACTAAAATGTAAGAAAAAAAACACTAAAATGTAAGAAAAAAAAGTTGTAGAACTGTTTATACAGCGAGACTGCCATTTTGTTGTTGAGAGAGAATATCCTGATACTTAAGAGCAAATGTGACGTTTGAATAGGCCTTTTTTGAGTTTTATTTATTTATTTTGATTTATTATTGAAGTACAGTTGACATACAACGTTATATTAGCTTCAGATGTAGAACATATTGATTTGACAATTCTCCACATTACTCAGTGATTACCATGATAAATGTAATCATTATCTGTAACCAAACAACATTATTATTGTATTAATGACTGTATCTTCTATGCTGTACTTTTCATCCCCTTGACTTGTTATAACCAGAAGTTTGCACATCCTAATCCCCTTCACCTATTTCGGCTTTTGCCCCACCTACCTCCCCTCTGGCAACCACCAGTTTGTTCTCTGTATGTAAGAGTATGTTTGTTGTTTTGTTTGTTTGTTTGTTCATTTCTTTTGACTTTTAGATTCCACATATAAGAGAAATCACATGGTATATTTCTTTTTCTGTCTGACTTCACTTAACATAATACCTTTTAGGTCCATCCATATTGTCACAAATGGCAAGATCTCATTCTTTTTTATGACTGAGAAATATTCCATTGAATAAGTGTACCACATCTTCTTTATCCGTTCATCTATAGGCAAACATTTACGTTGCTTCCATAGCTTGGCTATTGTAAATAATGCTATGAGAAACATAGTGGTGCATTTCAAATTAGTGTTTTTATTTTCTTTAGGTAAGTACCCAGTAGTGGAATTACTGGATCATATGGTATTTCTATTTTTAATTTTTTGAGGAAATGCCATACTGTTTTCCACAGTGGACATTCCCACCAACAGTGCACAAATGTTTCCTTTTCTCCACATCCTCACCAACACTTGTTATTTCTTGTTTTTTTTCATAGTAGCCATTCTGACTGGTGTGAGGTAATATCTCTCCTTGTAGTCTTGATTTGTATTTCCCTGACTATTAGTGATATTGAGCATCTTTTATTGTGTCTATTGGCTATCTGTATGGCTCCTTTGGAAACATGTTGAATAGGGCATTTGGATAAGAAGACATGTACACATGCTCCTTCTCAATCAACTATAGATATTTGTTTCCTGTGTAATGTGCAAAACAGTTAACTGCATTTTAATCATGAGCCTTATTTTGTCAGCAGAAAAGCGATCAAGGACGGTATAAAGTTTTAGCATCAGATTATGCCGTAACTGATAACAGGCTCATGAGAAGGAAGACATGGCTTTAAACTTTGGCAACCAAATAATTTACTAGCCAAAGTGGATGCTTTGAAAGTGAGAAGGCATGCTATTAGTAGTAATACCAGGACAATAAGCACAGACACATTGGGATATATGATCATCTCAGTGAGGATTCTTCATGGTGTATAAAATGAGTTGGGTCACATTACATGTGTAATGATTAATTTTATGTGCCCAGATATTTGGTTAAACATTATTTCTAGGTGTGTCTGTAAGGGTGTTTCTGGATGAGATTGACATTTGAATCTATAAACTGAGTAGAGCAGACTGTTCTCCCCATTGTGGGTGGACCTCATCCAATCCATTAAGGCTTGAACAGAATAAAAATTCTCTCTGCTTGGCTGACTTTAAACTGGGACATTAATCTTCATCTGCCTTTGGACTTGACTAGAACTGGAACTTAGACCATCAACACACCTACTTCCCAGTTCTTTGGTCTCAAACAGGAACCACTGACTGTCTGAACTTCTGAATTTCTCGGCCTCTGTATTCATGTGAGCCAATTCCTTATAGTAAATCTCTTTCTATCCATGTTATTGGTTCTGTTTCTGTGAAGAACCCTAATACACATCCTACCTGGTACATAGTAAGTATCCAGCAAATGTTAGGTGAATCAAAATAGCTGTCACAAAATATCTGCCACTCTCGTGGATACAATCCTAAGAGTGGGATTACTGGGCCACAGAGTAGGTGTATATTGAATTTCTTAGAACTGATAAGTTTTCTAAAATAACTGTGCCATTTTAAATCCCCAGCAGCACTACATGAGAGTTTCAATTTCCCCGTATTCTTGCCACACTTGGTTTTGTCAGTCTTTAAATTTAGCGATTCTGATGGATGTATAGCAATACTGTATACTGTTTTAACTTGTATTTCTCTGGTGTTGATCAGTCTTAGACAGCCACTGGTTCTTGCAGTAGCTTCTGTGTTAAAAATCACTGGCTTTGGACTTAGATTGGGATAGACTCTCTGCCTTTCACTTTCTCATCCATAGATCGGAAACAGTGTCTATCTCATAACTTTTGTGTTAGACTTAAATTAATCTAGTGAATGTAAAATGGGAAAGATCCAACAAATACTAGCTTTCATTGTTACTAAGCCAGGAACCAAGGATAAAACATATTTAAGCAGTAGGAATACCACCAAACAGGAACACTGTGTAGACCATTTCTGGGGAAGATGTTCATGACTTGCACTTGCTCTTTATTTCCAGAAATAGCAAATAAGAGCATGAGCCCTGAAGAAGTCAGACAGTCTACCCTGGATTGCTTTACAAGATCACTACTTCCCACTGTTTAAACTTGACTTAACTTCCATTTCTTTCTATATAAAACTTGGGACATGGTAGAATCTAGTCCATGGGATTGTGAGAATTAAATGGGGTAATCCATATAAAGCACGTAGAAAAGAGCTTATCTTTCCATAATTGTAGTGAACTTTTATTGCATGCTTCCGAATACATGCCAAGAGTTAGGGATCCATTGTTGGAACAAGATGGACTTTATACAGCTGAGTAATTCTTGATCCTCTCTGCCTCTCACTCCCCCATCCGAACCCAGGAACTTGCCCATCTCCACTGCTTCCTCCTTGATTCCAACTACCATTTTATCTCACTGGATGAGCAGAAGAGCCTGAAACTTTGGCTTCTTCCACTCTTGGACCCCTACAGCTCATCGCCCTACTTGGATCTTTCCAATGGCTTTCTGTTACACTTGGTCAAAAACCCAAATCCCTTTCTTTGGTCCAAAAGGACCTCCAGGACGTGAACCTTGATTCTCTTTTCAATTCCATCTTACTTTACTGTCCCTTTTTAACTACGTTCTACCCACATTGGCCTTCTTTTTGTTTCTTAAGCACGTTAAACTCATTCTAGACTCAGGGCCCCACACACTTTCTATTTCCTCCGTCTGGAACTTCCTTTTCTGAAATCCTCACTGGGCTGACCCTTTTGCATCAATCATATCTTAGAAGAAATGTCACTTTCTCAGGGAGACCTTCCCCAAATACCTGATAGAAGGTAGTTCTTCTCAATCGTTTCCTTCTCCTTTATACATACATCATCCTCAATCTCTCTAAATCCCATTACCCTATTTTACTTTTCTCAATTCTTGTCATTATCTGAAATGATCATGTTTGTTTGTTTACTAGTTTGTTGCCTTTCTTCACTTATTAGAAGGCAAATCCCTTAGGGTATATGACTTTTTCTCATATACTCACTGCTGTAACTTCAGCAATTAACATAGTGTCTAACTCAGACACACTAGATAAATAAAACATTTATTTGTTCATGTATTATATACATTAAATAATAAATAAATATATATAAAATAAAATATATAATACCTCTGATGCAGAACTATCTAAAAGCCTTAGCTACTTAAAAACGCACAATCATTTTAGCTGAATGAATCCGCTAATGGAAATCAAGGGCTAGGAAATTATGGTCCCAGTTTTGAGGTGTTTAGTGCAAAGATTCCCTAAGAATGATGACAATGGGTTGATCTCGTACTTATGAGTAAGAAGCATCAATGCCGACCATCTCTATCTTGTATAACAGATGTTCTTGTTAAGTGTTCCTCAGAATTAAATTCTGTCTTGTTTGTTCATCCTAAACTTGAGAAGAATGAGCAAAGTTCCAATTGATGGCACATTTCTTACCTAGGAAATATTTCCAGTCTGTGCACTTTTATTAAAGACTGGCTACTGGCAGAAAGACGAGCCAAGTTTTGGAGCCTGGATGTGGGCAGAGAACCACAGATAGCTTCTCTGTATTGGAACTGTACATTTGTTTGCTCTGTTCAGTGGCAACCAATGTATAATAAGAGAGAGGAAAAAAATCCTGTATTATTTATTAAGCATGCACCTAAGACCATGCTACTTTTTTATCTTAATTTTTCTTTTCCTTCTGATAACCCTAAATGGTAGATTGTATTAGCCTCTTTACATTGATGCTGAGAGATTCAATTATTTACCCAAGATGACAACTACAAGGCAGAAGAGATTTTTTTTTCCTAAAAAAATTATTGACTAGAGTATATAACCTCAGGTTTCAAAATTCAAAAACATACAATTTCTATATAGTGTTAAATCCTCTGTTCTTGCCACCATACTGACTACCTTTTCATCAAAGGCCCAAATGACACAGAAAGAAGAGAACAGATCATGGCCCAAGATAGGTTAGTTATGCTGCTTCCTTAATGTTGATAAAAGCCATCCATATCAAGCCCTAAGTACATATAAATCACTTACATCTACCAGATGCATCAGGGTGTGTGTGTGTGTGTGTGTGTATACTTGTACATTTATGGACCTCCAACCACTAAGTAAGATCAGTAGTACAAGATATATCAGTAGAATTCAGTTTTATTAACTATGGCATATGGATGTTTAGCACGTGGCCATATGTTTCTCACAAAATGTAACTTCTAATCTGAGCACATCACTGCAATTATTTCTTCCCAGCAACAGTCCATATCCTATTTCTTTCTCTGAGGGTCTGCTTTTAGTTCTGTTTCCACCTAAGTTTCACTTGTCTCTAGCAACACCTCTTTTTTTTTTTAACAAAACTTGGAAATATGGGGTGTTATGCTGAGGCTGAAATATTCCATATTTTTCTTCCATGAAACCCTGATTGGCAACAGTCAGCGATTGTCTCTCTTTTCCAGCACTAGGCTTGAGCCAGGATCAAAATATTCATGAATAATTCGCAAATAATTAAATTCTTCAGGTTTTGTTCTTGTTCACAGGAGCAAAGTAATTTTGGTCTCCTTATGGATTAGATTATCTGTAAAGGTCATGATTTAAGCAGTTTCTTTTTCAGATGTGATTCCTTTGAATGTGTGGCCCGATAGGACTCGAAGCAGCACAGGGTCTGTGTTTTCTCTGTAAATAAAAGCCTACAAAATTTCAACAAGTCAGCCCTTGTATGCCACATGGAGAGATTGATGACAAACCACATTATTTTCCCCCTTAATACAACAGCTCACGATCACAAATGCACTTTCTCAGAACACTGATTTACTTTACATCCACAGTGTACGAGATGTCAGATAAGTCAGTTACCTCTCTAAAGATCCCAACCTTCACACAGGAAAGCTATCAGTGTAAATTAGTACTATTTTTTTTTAAATATTCAAAATAAGGATTAAATTTTCAAAATAAAAAATTCACTGTTTTACTATTTTGCTTTAGTAAAAGCAAATATAACACGTGGCCAACTGTCTACCGAAATATATACCATCACACACACAAATATTTGTATTGTTCCTCTTCAAAATCACACAGTGAGAAAAAGGCAAGGACAGAGTTTAAGATAGGTGTCGCTATACAGATAGTTACATTCAAAAGAATACTTCAAAAATTCAGAAATCTCAAATCTTTCAGATTTTAATGGGATTTTAATTTGTGTTGTCAGACAGAAACAGCGGCCAGTGAAGTGCTCTGTCCTGGTGACCACCACTGTGTTTATAAAAATGGCATATTTTCTTATCAGGTCATTAGACCTTTACCCAGCCTGCATATTCACAGACTCAACCAATACTTTTACTGACTGACAAACGTTTACACTGCTGTCTCGAATTTCTTTATCTTTTATGTTCTACATTTCTGAAAGTAAACAAATGATTAGTCTTGGAAAGTTAGTGAGCCAGGGTTCTGATGCTATATCTCTAAGAGTTACCTTTGGAGTAAATTTTGGCTTCAGGGTACTTCCTGCCCAAAACGTATTCCTCACCGTCCTGCCAAGTTTCCAAAATTTCCACCCTTTTGGATTGTCCTTTTTAGTTAAGGCAGTGTCACCAAAAGTTGATGAGGCAACAGAGCCACTCTGCTAATGTGCTAGGTTGGATTCTTTTGTCTGATTAGTTAAGTCAGAGGAAAGAAGAACCTGCATTAATGTAAAAAAATAATGTAGGAGAAAGACATTCTGATCGGGGAAAACCGGTTCTGCAATTGGAAAAAGTCTGAAGAACCCAATTAATGGGACCAGGATAGATAGATAGATAGATAGATAGAGATAGAGATATAGATAGATAGATATAGATACAGGTGATGTAGATGTATTCATAGATGTAGATATGTAGCTGAGGATGTGTGTGTTGGGAGCAGGGGTGGTGCTGAGAAATTGGCAGATATTAACAACTTTAGCAGTCTCCTCCCAGGAAAGACTCTGAAAGGGATATAGAAAAATTTTAAATACATTTACATACTTGGCCCTTCTGCCTAATCTATTAGGTAGACAGAGTTAGACCTCTGTTATAAACAAACAGATCACAAAATTTTTGTTATTCCAGGTTATAACCATTGCGATTGGGTTAGAAATATATTTATAAGAATTTAATTCTTTTTTTATGTTTTTGTTTTTTTTTTATTTTACTTATTTTGAGAGAGAGACAGCATGAGCAGGGGAGGGGCAGAGAGAGGGAGAGAGAAAGAATCCCAAGCAGGCTCTGCACTTTGAGTGCAGAGCCTGATGTGGGGCTCAAACTCACGAACTGTGAGATCATGACCTGAGCCTAAACCAAGAGTTGGACGCTTAACTGACTGAGCCACTCAGGCATCCCTATAAAAATTTAATTCTAAGTGGGTATTTTACAGAACTATGATATATTTTTTTAAATTAATTTCAAACTTATAGAATTTCTTGCTTCAGATTTTCTTAAAATGTACCTACTCTTTGAATGTGTTGAGGAAAATGCTAACTATTCCACAGAAAACTAAAAACAAAATTAATGTCCAAGAAAATATGTTTTCCACAAATCCACTCTTTTCCTATAGGCCTGTGGGTTACTAGTGGTAAGGTTGTACATTTTGGACCTCTATGCCTGATTTGAATCTTAAATTCACCATTTACTAGCAGTGTTATATTGGGCAAGTGATGTTAACTCCACGTGCCTCGGGGGTTTTTTTACATGTAAAAGGGAATAATGATAATTCCTGTTTCATAGGAACCACTTACAAATAACTCAGTAAACATTTGAAAATTGCTCACCATGGTTCCTGCCACATAGCGAGCGCTATTTAGGTGTTTCTTAAATAAGTTACATCATCTTCTAGGTCCCAAGTACTAGAAACTGAAAACCTGATAATTCTTTCTAGACTCTTCTTTCTAAATTATCTTCCATGTCACTCTCATAGTTACCTTCTCCTTCCCAGTCACTTCTGTTGCCTTAGTTCAGACCCCATCATTTCTTAAAACCATCTTCTAATAGATCTCTCTGTCTCAAATCTTCAATAATCACACATACCAACCTTTAATAATCCTTTCTGTAGTGTCATCTTTATACAAGACATATTTAACTAACTCTCTTCCAATCATGAATACTTTTTCATTGATTGACTTCCCCTTACCTTCCCCATTTGTCACTCCTTCTGTTCCTTCAAATAAGACTTCGGGGCTGAAGGAGATCCTCTCTCCCTGTGGTCACGACCCTTACAACAAAAACTTCTGCCATCTTAAATGTACTGGACTTGTGTTCCTGTTTTCTCACTCTTGGGATGAGTGGGGGCTGCACTGATCCGCCAGCTGATGATAAGGATCGCTACATGTACAGTGGCACTCTCAACCTGCAGGCCATATTCATTCTCATTTACTCCATGTACTATAAACATCCTAGGGTCTTATATTAGGGTGCTCCAGAGAAGCAAAACCAAAAGAAATAGAAAAGAGATTTATTATGAATGTTTGTCTCATGTGATTAGGGAGGCCATGATTTGCTGTCTGCAAACTCAACACTCAGAAAAACCAATGGTGTAGTTCCTGTCCCAGTGTGAAGACCTGAGAACGAAGGGAGCTGATGATGTAAGTCCCAGTCCAAGGAAAATCCATGTCCCAGCTCAAGCAGGCAGACAAGTAGGGAATGAATCCTCCCTTCCTCTGCGTTTTGTTCTATTCAGGCCCAGATGGATTGGATGACGTCCACTGATGCTGGGAAGGGCCATCCACACTAGTGATCCCACAGATTCAGTTGCCAATCTCATCCAGAAACACCCTCACAGGCACACCGGAAATAATGTTAAATCTGGGCACCTGGTGGTGCAAGCAAGTTGACACATAAAATTAGCTACCCCAGGTCTTTGGAGGGAGTTTCACTCTTCTCTAATTGCTCTATTTGTGCATAAATGAGGTTAATTCATGGGGAAACATGTAGACAACTTATGTTGGCTTCCGGTTTAGGCTCATTTCTGCAATCCAACATTGGTGGTGATATAGTTGATATTTGGACTTCTGTTTGACCTCTCAATCTATTTGTCAATCTGTTTAGAATCCATGAGGAAGTGGTGAGTGGTATGAATAATTGGCCTTCCTCAGAAAACCAATATTAATGATATATCCCAGCTAATTTATGAGGATATTTGTTTCCCAAAGAAGTTACAACAGGAGATCTTGCTTACTGTGTAGGGCCGATTACATTCCTTTGGTCCAAAATTCTCATTCAACCTTAGCACTGTTGACATTTTGGGCTGGGTGACTTTTGTAGTGTAAGGCTGTCGTGTATATTGTAAGATGTCCAGAACAATCCTTGGCATCTACTCACTAGATGCTGGTAGCACTCCTGTAGATGATGATCAAAAATGTCTCTAGACATTGCCAAATGCCCCCTTTGGGGTGGGGGGCAGTATTGCACTGGTAAAGTACCCTTGCTTTAGTCTAAGTACCTATGGAGGTTCAAGAGAAAATGAAAATTAGCAGAGAATATGTGGTAAAGGCAGAAACGTGGTAACGTTCGGGATCTCTTAGGTGACATTCAGAGATCTCTCAGGATCTCTTCAAAATGTAGAATCATTTTGATGTCTGCAGGCTGCAAGAGAGTAGCTGGGATTTTACCTGAAGTAACTGGGAACATTTTCCCTTTCCGGGTTAGAAAAAGAACAACACGTGGCCCATCATTCCTGGAGATTGTCTCATAATTTAAAAAGGAACTATGGAAATGTGTGCATTCACGGCCTTTAACTCAGTCTTCTTAATAATGCCTTCTTTAAACTGGATGATCCCACATTCATCCATCACTGAGTGACTTGGCAAGTTTATATAAATCTCATCTATGAAATAGGTTTGGTAATAGTCACAGACATCAAATGACTTTCGTGAGATTACAAACCATAACATAGGCAGAGACCTCAGCTAAATACTTGGCACATCTGAAGTGTTCAATAGCTATTACTCTCGTTACTATTGTGTGAACAGCTACCCAAAATACGTGGGTCCAGAAGAGCTAACAATGATGAATGGATAGCAAGCCCTGATAAGTATAATTGTAACATCCAACATCCAGTAGCTGCATGAATTTTGACTAAAAGAAATATATAGGCTTTATTCCTAAAACCAGTAATTTCCACAGAAAGGCATTACACACTGCCAGTATCTTCATGTTGCTTTTACTGGGAAGGCTCGCGCACGCGTGCGCGCGCGCGCGCGCGCACACACACACACACACACACACACACACACACACACACAAACACACACGCTTTGTTGAAACTTGAGTGTATCACTGTTCTGTCTAAATCAGTGATTCTCAACCAGGCCTGATTTTGCTCCCCCTGCTCATGGGACATCTGCCAGTGTCTGACAACATTTCTGGTTTGGGGAGAATGCTACTATATCTAGTGGGTAGAGACCAGGGATTACACTAGGCATTTTTGAACTAGCAGGCTATCCCCCCTAGCAAAGAATGATCAGACCCAAAATTTAGAGTAAGAAATCCTGCTCTGTTCATGTGAGTTTCCCAGACACCAAGAAACAGTCTCTAGGAAGTTGTATTATGACCTCATCACCTGCCATCCCAATGCTTTTCACTGTCACTTAGGTTTTATTCAGGATGTACTGTGGCTATCAAGTTAGCAGCTAGATGTGCATCATGTGTACCTGTTTATGACCTTCAGGAGCAGTTTTTTTAAAATACTTTCTCAAGATTATTTTGTCTTTCTTTTTTTTTTTTTTTTATAATTTAAGGACTGGGTTAATATTGTGTAAGCCTCAAGTCTATTCCAGTCCAAAAATTGATATTTGTTTTTTTCCCCCGAAATTGTTTTGTGGCATATTCTCAAACACTTAAGCCCACTATTGTAAACTAGCATTGCAAGCTTTTATTTTTATTTTTATTTTTATTTTTATTTTTTAAAATTTATTTATTTATTTTGAGAGAGAGAGAGAGAGAGAGAGAGAAAGTGGGGGAGGCAGAGAGAGAAGGAGATAGAATCCCAAGCAGGCTCTGCACTGAGCAGATACGGACAGATGGCGGGGCTCAAACTCACAAATGGTGGGATCGTGACCTGAGCTGAAATCAAGGGTCAGACATTTAACTGACCTGAGCCACCCAAGCACCCCAAGTATTATAGCAAACTTCTGAAAGAAAAATAATTGAACATCTTTCAAAAGCCAAACCCCTCTATCACTTGCTATGCTTCAGCTGGGATCCCTCCTGCGGACTGTCTCGTCACTGTGGAAGAACCCTAGAGGAACCGTGATGAGACAGTTGCCACTAAGACGTCCTGGGGATTCCTGACAGGAGTCAAAGGAAGGGAAGGCCTGTGTTGTGTTTCTTCATCCCCCCCACCGCACCCCCCCTGAAAAGCAGGGAGACTAAAAAGCAATAAAGCAAATGGCGTTTCCTACAGGTAGCCTTAAATCATTCAACACAGAAGTCTTCAGGGAGCTACCCGGTTCCTCTTTCCTTCCCAGAATGAGCTTTCTGGCTAAATGCTCCTTATCCAGCCCTGAGTGTCTTCACCTGGCCCTCCAAGGGCTTTTATCCAGACGGGTCCGAGTATAACAGCATCCTTGCTTCTTCAGAAATGGGTCTTGACCCATGCATCACATTCAAAGACTTTTTCAATTGCTCCCCAGCGGGAAGAACGGAGCGCTCTGTTTTGCTTGTGATAATGTGCTAATCTCCAAGACCCAACATAAATTCTCTTGCATTGTCATTTGTCAACGTAGCAATATGGAGCCAGGGGGGAAAAAAAAGAAGGGGAAGGCAGTTGGGGGGAGTAGAGTAATGACAGAAAGAAAACTTGGCCTTCATTTTTTGTTCCTTCGTGCAGAACTTTCCCTTCCCTTCTTAATCTGTAAAACATCTGACAGAAAGGGCACTGCAAGCACAAATAAATAAATAATTCTCCGTGATGCTCCCCTCTGGTTTTTTGTCGGGTCAACATTTTAGACAGCTAAATATAAGCAGGAATGAAGATAATTTACACAGAAGTCCCCAGTTTGATGCTGGAAGCTTTGTGGACCTGTCTTCTGCACATTTTCACAACCTGCTCCAACAATATCAGGTGGAGAGTTTGGGGATTGTGGGAGTAAAGCCTTTTAAGGTTGTCCTGGCTTTGCTGCAGGAAAAAAAAATTGAGACAATAGCAGTAAACAAGGTGCTATTTTCTCCCATTGGCGATAACTTGGAGAAAATGAATAAACATGACATTTTTGTTCATTGCTGTTTTAGGAGCTTTATGGAGGCCTAATTTACATACCACAAAATTCACTCGTTTTAAGTGTACAACTCAGTGATATTTAGTAAATTCACCAAGTTGTGGAAGCATCACTACCATCTGAGGTTAGAACATTTCCACCATCTGCATGCGATTCCCGGTGCCCGTTGACAGTCACCACCCTTTCCTAAGACAAATCCCAGGACACCTGTGATCTGTTTTCTGTGTCTATAGATTTGCATGTTTGGCATATTTCATAGAAATGGAATTATACACTGTGTAGTCTTTTGTGTCTGACTGCTTTCACTGAGCCCAATGATTTTGAGGCTTATCTGTGTTGTGCAGGTCAGTATTCTATGCCTTTTTTTTTTTTTTTTTCTAACGAATAGTATTGCACTGAAATACCACATTGTGCTTATCCATTCACCAATGTATGGGCATTTGGGATAAAATTGATTTCGAAAATATCAGCAATGACGCTGTGTCAACATGGTATTAAATTAGAGAGCTTGTGTAAAGAACACGTTTCACAGCTGAGGCAAAAAGTATTCACTGTAGAGGCCAGAAAACTCTCAACCCGGTTCTTTGTCTATGGGTGGAGGCTTCTCTGAATATGCACTTCCAAGATACTGAAAGTACATGTTATAGTCCAGTGCACAGTAAAAAACTAAGGAAAGTCGCTGGACTTAGCTCGAAGCAAATTTTTACTGAAATGACTGGTAAATTTCACATGAGCCATTTTTCTCACTGCCTGCTCAACACTATTCTGAGAGTCCTAGGAGTGCTAAATAAATAGAAGAGATGGAGTTTGAAGCTCCTAATCAAGTTTGAAACCAACCAAATAGAATTTAGGAAGTTCTATGCTTAAGGTGTCATCCTTAGCATACTGAACAAGTTCGTTCAGTACATGAGTGATAAAACTAGACAGAAAGTTTGTCAGTTATTCTGACAACAAATATTGTGATAAAAACCACTTACCTAGGTTCCCAAGACAGAACTTCCAATAGGATAAAAGTGATTAATGTAAGTATGGACATTTTTATTATTAATTTTGTTTTTGATCATAAAAATAAATTATTTTTGTTATTGTGGCCAACATGTGCCAAGTTTTCTGCTTGGTGATTTATATGCATTTTTATATTTCTCATCAAATTATCCTGATTCTATTGATGAGAAGACTAAGTAAGGTTCAGAAGGGAGGTATAAAGTCATTTGTCTAATGTGATGTGATTAGTAAGAGTTGGACTAAAAACTCAAAAGACTAAAACTGGCTTCCCAAGTCATACCCACATATGTGTGCGCGCACACACACACACACACAAATTTAGTTTACAGCAAAAAAAAAAAAATTAGAATGGATCAAAGGGAGACATTTTCTTTTTTTTAACGTTTATTCATTTTTGAGAGAAGACCAGCAAGGAAGGGGCAAAGAGGGGGACAGAGGATCTGAAGAGGGCTTCTTGCTGACAGCAGTGAGCCTGATGCGGGGCTTGAACTCACAAACCACGAGGTCATGACCTGAGCTGAAGTAGGAAGCACAACCAGCTGAGCTATGCAGGCGTCCCCAAAGGGAGACGTTTCTAACATTGAGAAACATGCAGCACTGAAACATAGTTCGCCTTCGAAACTTGTGGAACCCACGAATTAATTAATTTAATGGACCGTATTGGTATGGTATCTTTTAATTGGAATGGTGAGTATGTGACTACAGAAAGCTGCTTCTGGAAAGATGATTCTGTGTTTCTCTTCTTACATTCATAGAACCAAGGGGACAGCTATTGACTTGTTTTTTTGTTTTTTGTTTTTGTTTTTCCTTTTAAAGACAGAGAGAGAGAGAGAGAGTGAGCAAGTTGGGGAAAGGAAGCAGAGGGAGAGAGAGAATCCCAAGCAGGCTGCATGCTCAGTTCAGAACCCAACATAGGGCTCGATCCCATGACCCTGGGATCATGACTTGAGCCAAAATTAAGTCAGGTGCTCGACCTACTGAGTCACCCAGGCACCCCAAATCCTTTTCCATTCTTACTTAATGGAAGTCCTTGAATGTCAAAGTGGCATCAGGTGTTTGATTCCAAAGGCAAGGAATCAAACCCAATTGGATTGTAGTCTGAAGAGGCAAGGATAGAAGTTTCCCTGCTATCATCAGCCTTCCAGTCAGTTGTGATTCAGGTCTCTCACGCCCCTGTTAGCACATCCATCAATTACCTTTTGAGGAAACAGTGAGAACTCGAGCCTTGATATCCAGGAGTTGTGAGCACAAAGACAGATTTGCCAGGATTCTCTGTTACTGCCTAATGCGGAGTTTTCTAAGGGGTGGAAAAGTGAAAAGAAATCTCTTCTATCTCCCACTCTCTACCACTTATCAGGTTCTAGTCATAACTTCTCTCTCTCTCTCTCTCTCTCTCTCTCTCTCTCTCTCTCTCTCTTCCTCTTCCCTTCCCTCTCCCAATCTTTGTTTTGTGTCTTAGTTTTAAAAGAAATGTTGTTTTTTTTTAAATGACCGCTAAAATAAAATTACAGACCTGAACACTGGTGTTCTGTCTCTGTCTTCAGGCTCCTTGCCACAGAGTAAATGATTTATTTATTAGGACAGAAAAAAAATGGGAAGTGACATTTTTTACAGACATTGTCAACAAGATTACTTGACCTTTGAGATAAGCCAAGGTATAAAAAGGAAGGATTCTTTCTAAGGCTTTTCTTCTCAAGTGCCTGACACCAAGTGTAGCTAATTGTCAGCAGCATTTTGAAACTCTAAACCCATTCCGTGAACCTTTAGTTAGAAGCAGACCTTGGCCGAAAATGACTCAAGCAAACTTTCCTTCTTCCCTCCCCCTTCTTCCCTCCCCTGTTTTTGGTTGTAAAACATCCATCCATTGTATGACATCCAAGATTTCACATGGAAACACCCCATGGCTTGTTTTTCATTGCAGGTTAAAATCAACTTTAATTTTGTTATTTTTTCCCCCTAAGATGTCGCCCATCCTATTAAAATGATTAGGCTTTTCTTTTGAAGAGTTACCTGAGGTAAAAACCTAATTGGCACGTTGGCCACTGAAAAATGATGCCAAAGGCAGGAGTGGTACCAGCCGATACATAGCAAGCCGTCTTAGCAGGGGCTCGATTTCATGCCACGATTTCAGATACCAAGAGCTCAGCTCTGATGATAAAGCATCTGTGGTTGTTAAGCATTGGAAAATAGAACTGTGTTTCCTCAATGGAGAGGAACTGACCAACATTAAATATCACATTTATGTGCATAGCAGCCATAGAACGAATGACAAAATGTAACAAAGGTTCCTGCTCGGGAGACGTTTAATGCTGGGTTTGGCTCGGCTCAAAGTTTTCTACAGCCTTCTGTTCATTATTGGAAGCTCCGGTTTTGCCAACATGAGCGGCAAAACCTTCCATTTAATGGCTTAAATGAAATTATGTTTTACAAACTGAGTTTTCATTGTGATAATATGATGCATTCAACAGAGCTTAACGAGAAGACAGAGGAATATGTTTAAATACTCAAGTTTCCTTAGCAAAACAAAATGGTACTTTATATTCGGTGGTATAACATAACTGAATCGACCAGTGACAAAAAGATTGTCTTTTAACCAGACTGGCATAAATTTCTGTGCTATAAAAAAAATACCTTCCCCCCCCCCCTTTTTTTTTTAGAAAAAAAACCCTTCAATACTGGTGAGAATGGAAAGAGTTAATAGAAACCAAATTAATAGAAGATATGTCTTTTTACTCATCCACCCTACAGAAAGCTCCACATCAGGCAGTAACAGAGAGAATCCTGGCAAATCTGTCTTTGTGCTTGCAACTTCTAGGTATAAAGGCTCGAGTTCTTAATGTTTCTTCAAGAGGTAACTGACATATGTACTAGCAGAAGCATGAGGCACCTGAATCAGAAGTGACTCCAAGACTCATGATAGCGAGGTAGTTTCTAGCCTTGCCTCTTCAGCCTACAATCCAATCGGCTTTGATTCCTTGCCTTGAGACTCAAACACCTGATGCCACTTTGACATTCAAGGACTTCCATTAAATGAGAATGGAAAAGGATTCAGTGGCTCATACATTGGCTCTATGAATTCAAGAAAGAAAGAGGGAGAGACAGAGGGAAAAAGTAGACAGAGGAAAGGAGGAAGGAAGAGAATGAATGAAATAGGGGAAAAGAAAGCAACACCAATACTGTTTCCAGATGCACATATTTTTCCCCCCTCTTTCATGTTGCTTGTTAAGTGAGCTAGGAGGAAAAACCTGAGAAATTATTATCTTTTCCTTCATGTAGAATATAGAATACAGTATCTTCTGTCAAATGACCAGTTTGTAAAATGCAGAAGAAAAGAATGCAGAGTCAAAATAGAGCATTCGTTGAAATTGTTTCACAACCAGTAAGTGAAGATTTGAGCTCCTTTAACATCCAGACAGCCCAACTTTTGGAAGATGAAAGACTGTAGGTTTTGATCGACTTATACTACAAGGGGAATTACTCTTTGTGATTTCTTTCTTACCTTTTATTTGTTCATTCATGATAGAATTAACATGTCTGAACAGTTCTCACTAAGAATAATACTTGGTGGGAGCGCCTTCGGTGGCCCAGTGGTCAAGCATCCGATTTCGGCTCAGGTCATGATCTCATGGTTCGTGGGTTCAAGCCCCGCATAGGGCTTTGTTCTGACAGCTCAGAGCCTGGAGCCTCCTTCGGATTCTGTGTCTCCCTCTGTCTCTGCCCCTCCCCTGCTCATGCTCTCTCTCAGTCTCTCAAAAATAGAAATAAAACGTTAAAAAAAGAGAGAATAATATTTGGTGGAAAGGAAAAAAGATTTGCCTGTTCTCATTATGTCTCCCATAAACTACTCATGGAGGGAAGCTTCTGCTACATTTGTTTCATGGCTCATAAACTTGGCAATAGAGCTGATAGTCTATGCTTGCACACAGGCCTTAACATTTTATCACCCAGAATCTTACACATGTGCTTTTTGGGAATCTTTCCTCTGGTTCTCATTTTGACTCTTTTCCTAAGTGAGCTTGAACTTTAATGTCCTTAACCTCTGTCCCCGTGGTATAAAAACCACATTCCTAATAGGGATTCTCCAGATTGACCCTTTACATTTGCATCATTGCTGTAGAGCATGTGCTTTGCTCTTCACCTACGAATTGTATTCACTTTGTTGTGAAGTATGGAAAAAATTCCGTTTTTTTAAAATATTAGTTGATATCTGCAGTAAACCCTAGAGAAGCCTTCTAATTCAGAGTGCTGAAACAATTGTGAATCTCCTATGGATATCCTTTCCTTGGTTTGGTCTTTCTTGCTATGATTAGCATGGAGACCTTTGCTTTAGGGGTCCATCTGTTCTTGCTGCTTATTCCCCATGAAGTCAAGCCTAATGAAGGATGGCTCTCCGAAGGTTCATAAGTTTGATGTGCATGGCCATTCAGAGTCTGAATATCCATCAGAATTTCTCTGGCTTGGAAATCAGGTCAGAAATGCCATGAGACCATGTTCTCATGGGAGATTTCTCTGAATCAGGTGCGCTCTCTCTCTCTCTCTCTCTCTCTCTCTCCCTCCCTCTCTCCCTCCCTCCCTCCCCCCCCCCCCCCAGACCAGCTTTAAATAAATTGCCAAAAGAGCTCCCTTATTTCCCTTTTCATCATTTGACTGGAGCTATCATTCTACGATGACCACTGTTTAAAAATTTAACTTGATAATTAAATGTGTTGGAAGTCACTGAATACTGTCGGATACTGACCTTGAATATCATTTCATGTCAGGTTTTTTTCTTCTCTTTCCTTTTTACTCAATTGTTAATTACACAAGTCGTACAAAAAAAGACAATGGAAATAGGGACAAATCACCTCCAAGCTGAGCATACTGGGACTCTGACTTATGTATATCGTAAATTCAAGACAACCAGCCAACATTTACATTTACAGGAAAACTCAAATTACCATATTTCCAAAATAAATTATGTCCCTAAGCTTCATCTATGCTTGAATTGCGATTACTGGCATGTTTATATGGGTTATGCACTAAGGTGGTTCTTGCTCTGTCAAATGGCCAAATCTAAATAATCTGCAAAAATCCTCTGCCAAAATTTAGAAATCTCCTTTGGGCCTTCTCTTTACTATTGCAGTTTCAAGAAATATATTATGATCCTTAAATGTATACAAATTTACATATATCACTTGATAAGTATAGTTGGTATGCCTTTTGTGCTGCTTTGCTAGATATAAAAGTTGATATTATAAATAAAAATTAAACAAATTTTAAAACATATACACTATGAATAATATGGAAAAGGCAGATTTGAAGTAAAATATTTTATCATGCTACTTTATTTAATTTTACTTAGTCTAGGAGCAGTAGAAATCTACACTTTACTATTGACTATAGTAGAAAAATGACATAACTTTGGGGAAAATTATTGAGAAATCATACATGCTATTATGTTGATATCAGTAAAATTTAAAATTAAAACTATGATAGAAAAAGTATTGGTTTTACTGTTTTTTGGAGGTAGAAATACAATAAAATAAGATTCTTATTTAGAAATCATATACACTATTAAATTATGCTGATGTAAGTAAAATTTAAATTTAAAAATGTGATATGTGATGGGGCGCCTGGGTGGCTCAGTCAGTCAAGCATCCGACTTCAACTCAGGTCATGATGTCACGGTTTGTGAGTTCAAGCCCCATGTCGGGCTCTGTGCTGACAGCTCAGAGCCTGGAGCCTGCTTTGGATTCTGTATCTCTTTCTCTCTCTCTCCCTCTCTCTCTCTTTCTCTCTCAAAAATAAACATTAAATAAAAAATTAAAAAAAAAAAATCCCTTCTCTTGACTGCGCCCTTTGTCTTGCTGCTCACACCAAATATTACCACGGCAGCACGATTTTCAGGTCAGCTCATCTTCACGTATTAAGATAAAGATCTGTCCTTTTGCCCTGGAATTATGCTTTGTTTGGAAGGGTGAGTGCACTAAGTCTTAGGATAGCCTCTTTCTTCAAGCCTGAGTTAAAGAAGGGACGTAAGTATTTGGGAAATTGCCCTTAGGATGTCCTCGTCTGGTTCCAGACAAAAGCACATATTCTGTTTATTTTCTTAAGAGTCATTTGCTTCAACAAATTATATAAATGTACTGAATTACATGTTTGCATAGTAAATTAAATAATAATAATAATACTCAAATTCCAAGATAAGATGCTAATTGCAGCTTCCAAAATAGATTTTAAAATAATTATTTTCCCTATGTAATAATTGTTATCGAATTATCTGATGTGTACTCTACCTCACGTAACAGGAAAAGTAAAACTTAGGTATGTCTGAGCAAATAAAAAAAAAAGATCACATCCAAATAGCCCCTTTAAGTTTGTAACACAGGAATATTTTCATTCTGATGGTTGAACGAATGGAAACTCAAATGATGTTTTTGTGAACTCTGGTTTTATTTTTACATCATATCTAAGAAAACTCTTAACTCTCTTTAAAGCCTTTTATGTAATATTTTGCACTTACAACATTAAAATTTAGTGAACACAAATGATACAAAATAAGAGAACCATAAGGATCTGAATTTCAGATAAAAACACTGAATTGAAATAAGATATTTCTATAAAAGATAGGTACAGGGACTTAATATATGCATTTTGGTTTTGAAATAATATATCTTAAGGAAGTTATTGGTTCAAGACCATCGGTATTCCTTTAAATACAATGGTATTCCTTCTATTTGCCTTAAAAGATGCAGCTCAGAGTTCCAACGTTGTAATCTCTCGTCAATTAAATGGCTTAATTTAAGGAAAAGTTTCCTTCAAAATTAGTAAATTTATAAAATGTATTCGTCTGTGTGCTATTTACTTATAACCATTTAGAGTTACAACTGAAATATAAAAGATCATTTTTTTTTTATAATTCACTGCTTGATCAACTCATTTCATTCTACGTTGTAAGTAAAGATATATTTTGTTGACTATGAAATAATTCTCTACTATGCCATCTCGCATATTTTTTTCCCATTTTATAGACAGGTTTCATTTTTAATACTGCCAGCATTGGTTGTCTGGCAATCCACAGACAAAATGACTAAGTATCAAATTACCTTTTGTCCTGCATTAAACCAACAAGCTCATTACATGTGAGAGATAAGTGAGCAGCTATACCATCTATAGGAAGGAAGAAGCATGGACATACTTTCAACATCTTGACAGTATCCTGATGAACTGGGAATGGGCCCTAGGAAAAGAGTGAAGACAGAAAAATGGTTCCCCTTGGAAGAGGTTAAGAATTTCTCTAAAAACAGAATGAGTGAGCAAATCAAGAGAACCACAGCTCTGCTACTGTTTAAAAGACTTTAGATAACAATGTAAACATGTCAGGGAAAGAACCATTTATTTCCTCTATTATCCTACTGGGTAAAAGTTGCAGCTTGGTGCAGTGAACAGAAGTCTTTTCTGAGATCTTGGTTTTTCCTTGCATTTAATGTCTCTCTGTCTATTAAAGACATTTAGTATATTTCTTTCAGAGAATAAGGTGAATCAAGAAGTACTTTGTGAAATGCTTCCCACTAATGACTTAGAAAATTACAACTCAAAAAATGGGCTGTCTTCTTCCCTAGGAGTAATGTTTTTGAAATGATACAAACAAGAGGATGGGAGAAGGTGTTCATGTTACCTGTTGGAAAGAAGGAGGAAGGGGTCTTTGGATACCAGGTTCAGCTTATGATTTTATTGGAACTGAGAAGGGATGGTGTATCTAAAGCAAGGATGTTATGTTAGTTAATGAATACTCCCTGAATCTGGGAACTAGGGGACATTAACTAGAGTGCACTTGAACCACTAACAAGCTGAAAGACTTCAGATAAGTTATAACCTGTTTAAGCATTATTAACAACATATTAAAAATGATCTTTTCCCGAGATAAGTAATATAAAATAACAAAGGGAACCATATTTTGAAGAGTTAAAATATCTATAAGCCATTGAATATCTATGTGAAGAACAGTACACATTTCCAGAATTCTAAAATAGTAATCCATATATATGGAGATATATATATATATATGTATATATATATATATCTCCATATATATATATATATCTCCATATATATATATATATATATATATATCTCCATATATATATATATATATGGAGATATATATATATGGAGATATATATATATATATATTTACTTCTCTCATCTTTATAATGTAGAGACAAAGCTTTTTCCAAGTTGGGTTAATTTCACTACCATGTAATGCAAGACACTGAAAGTCATACTATAAATACATGGTATATTGCACAGTAAACTTTACTTTCATTTTAAACTGCAGAATATTAAAGTAAAATCCATATATTTATCAGATTCATAAGCCCCAGGATTTCAATATATTTATTGGCATAATGATCGAAATGAGAAAAAAAATGTTGTAATCCATTTATCCCTCTGGTGCTATCTAGCCCACCCAATGATTATAGCAGATGTGAATTAAATATAGATACATTTACAATCAGACAGAAAGACAACATTGACCATATCTGAACATGGAGCTGCCAGCTTCGTAAATGTTAATGCCATAATAGTCTGGATTATGCAGTCACCGTTGCTATAATAACATTCGTCTGCTGTCAGCGCTCCTATGTTAAAACAAATTAGCCAGATGATTAATGAATATCAAAAACAGCATGTGGATTCTCTGTGCTGAAGGCTTACCCAGTGTGAAATCCACTGGCCTCCAAGTTAGTGAGATAGTTTCTGGATCAAATAATGCTCCTATGGACTTCACAAGCCTATAGAAAAATGTTTCTGACCCCTGGATTGCGTTTGGTTGCCAGGTAGAGCACGCCCTTCACTACATAACAGAGAGAAAACAGAGGTGAGGGTATGTTCATGTTCCTGTTATTTGTTTTTAGGACAAAACAGAGGAGGCTACTTCGTCAAAACATGCGCAGATTCAATCCAGAGTAATAAGCTTGAGGAGCAAATAACTATAATCATATAGGCAAATTCTCAAATAAAGTATATGCTTTCGTAAGAGCTAAAGATTACAGATGTTTCCTTCCCTCACTTCCACTTGCCAAAAGGCAAAGCTGCTTTAGTTTTCTTCTTTGCATTCAATGAACATTCAGAGGTGTAATATAAAAATGCAAATAAATTTAGCCTTTAAATAGGCACCATAAGACTGTAAGATTTACATTTATTAAAATAAAAAAATGTACACATACATATATAACATATGTTGATTCCATATAACAATATGTGTAATTCTGTTTTATATTTATAAAATTGTATATATAAACATATATAACTGCTTATAGTTACATGAGTTTTCATACATGCATGCAAAATGTTATTTTATACATTTGTATATGGACATATACACACAATTTGGAAGGTGTTATCTATTATCACAGGGTATAAAAGAATGTATAAAGATATTCTCGCTCAATAATTCTACTCCTTTAATCTGATTCTCAAGAAAGTATTTAAAGGTAATAAAATGCCACATTAAGATTTTCTTAATTGAAATTCTGTGTTAGTCAAGAGCTTTTTCTCTCCCCTCATTTATTTATATATTCAATTACTTACATTAGTCTGGACTCATTGACATCTATTGCATGGGTTGTAATGGGCTATTTCTATTTATTTTATTGCTCAAATTATTCCAGTTGCCTCCCGTGTTCTTTGACATGCTGGCAATGTTCTCTTAACATTCCCCTGCTTTCTGGCACAACAGTCTTGTTTGAGACTCAACCTATACGTCCCCTGCCCCAGCATCATCCTGCAGGCATCTTGGTTCATTTTACTTGGAAATGATACTTTAAAATCATGATCAGGACCTTAGTGTGCTCATTCCTACTGAGCATAATTGCTTTGAGGCCATCTCAGTGGACAGAGCTAGGAAATATGTATGTGTGCATACATAGTTGTCTAGTGTCTGTATTTTTTAACTGTATTTTAAAAGTGAGTTCATGGACCTGTGATTCCAGTCCAACACCACAAAGCTCATTCTAGCCTTTACAGCTTCCTTTGCTTGCAACTCCCGTCTTCAGCCGTGGAAGGCTGACTCTTGTTTCCACAGTGTCTTTACTTACTTTTTCAATCCTAGAGTACACACAAGGTGGCTTTAGTGTTGCTAGCGTATTTCCTACCTGGAGGACACTATTTATCTAGACTTCTTTTGTCTCTAAGTTTACAGTACAAGAGTATTTGGTCAGATACTTTTTTTCCCAAGTTAGTTCTTTTCTTCCTCCCATCTCCTTCAGTTTGGTTATGTTTTTCACTAGCAATACAGTTAGGTTCATTTGTTGCTGTTTATATTCCGTTTGGGGGTCTTTCCCAAAAATCTGGTTGATTTGATTTGTTGATTTGTGGTGTGTGTCTATACAAAAAAAAAAAAAAAAAAAGGATGTTCAGAGAAACATCACTCCTTCATCGTCTCCAGTACCTTCTTCCCCGTCCCCAGTCATTCCATCCTGATTGCACCCACCTTTGTTATGTGACCAGTATCATTAGTCTCTGGCTTATTCTTGTATTTCTTTTTGTCAGATGAGACCTATTCATATACTTATATCCCCTTCTTTCTTTTATGAAAATACTATAGAAAATTTTATTCGTTTTATTTTTCCACTTAACAACATATCCTACAAATCATTACGTCTTATTTCATCAAGATCTCTCTTAAGCTTTTTTTATAGTTGCATGGTATTCCACTGTGGGAATGTTCCATGATTGATTTAATCACTTTTAAAAATATAGTCATTTAGTTTGTTTCCAATCTTTTGCAGTTATAAGCAGTGATGCATGAATGATTTTATGCACGTGTATTTATTTTTGTATTATTGAATTTATATATTCAAGACAAATTCCTAGAGGTGGGATTGCTGCATCATAAAACCAGTGTATGGGTCATATTGCCTGGCATTGCTGAATTTCCCCCTGGAAAGTTTGGGTAAAATTCCATAATTGCTATCAGTGTCTGAGGGTGCTTATTTTTCTTCATCTTTACTAACAGAATTTGTGTCATTTTTCACAAATCTGATGGTAAGAAATGATATCTTAGTGGGTTTTATCCAAAGTACATTTCACAAATAATTGAAGATTTTAAGCAACTTTTCACATGTTCTGAGCCATTTTAAAAACTTCTGTCTCTGTGTGTGTGTGTGTGTGTGTGTGTGTGCACGCACGTGTGCACACCACAGATTTTAATAATAGTAGTAATATTGGTCTCCAAAATTACTGGTTGACTTTCATATAAATGTCTCTATTGTTCTTGACCTCTTAGTTTTGACAAGAATGTTCTTTATCATGTATAAGAAATATCTTATATTTCTGATTCTATACACTTTCTTTAAAAATAAGGAATAGGGGGGTGCCTGGGTGGCTCAGTTGGTTAAGTGTCTGACTTCGACTAAGGTCATGATCTCATGGTTTGTGAGTTCGAGCCCCGTGTTGGGCTCTGTGCTGACAGCTCAGAGCCTGGAACCCACTTTGGGTTCTGTGTCTCCTTTTCTCTGTGCTCCTCCTCTGCTCCCGCTCTGTCTTCTCTCTCCTTCAAAAATAAATAAACATTCAAAAAAATTAAAAAAAAATAAGGATGGTATGTATCATCTTATAAATTTACTTTTGGACATAATGAAATGTATTATAGCCATAATTTCCTTTTAAATAACTGTAATTTTAATTGTGTTATATTCATTATCAGTTAAAACTAGCAACTAACTTATCTTAAATTTGTTTTTTGTTTTCTTTTGTTTTAATTAGACTTTTCATGGGAGAACTTGGCTGCAAGTTTACTATGATCAAAATAGTAACACAGAATAAACATTCAATTTCATTATTTTTAATTCCTTTTTCTAAGTTATAAAAAATAACTATACATTTGTGTTTGTGTGTAGATCAATACACATACACACATATTAGCCATATTTATACTCACTAACACTGCACGCCGTATTAAATCCATAATTCAGATATGTCAGTAACTGTACTATGTTAAGCCTTTCACATTGCTTGTTCCAAAGAATTATTTTATACTCAGTATTTTCACTCAACCAAACAGGAGTAGGTGATGAATAATTTCACTTTATTCTTAGGCTTTTGTAGATCTATTATAGAAACCTGGGAAATTTATAGATTAGGGAAACACATAGCTATTCTAATTCCTGGATTGGCTTGATTTTCAATTTTTCTTTGTTCTTTTTAAATCAGTGCATAATCATTGCAGGAAATGCAACCATTCACATGCCATCGTAACGGTGCCTTCCTAGCTATTGTTCCTGGTAACAACTACCCACCCCCCACCCCCGCCCAGTACAATTTGCTGGCAGTGACGTTTGGGCTGAAATCTCAACGGTGTCACTAGTGAAAGCAAAGCAAAGACGTGTGTATATTCTCTGCTAATGAAATACCCTAAATACTTAGACCCTTTTCATCACAATATGTCACCCCTAAGAGACAGAAAATATGCATATGTCCGACTATTACTTCACATTTTCGATTTTATTGTATTTTACTTTTTGAACATCTACCTTTTACTGCTTCCTAGATCACATACCTGAACGGAATCAGAGTGAAATCCAACCACAAGTAACTGGCTTCTGTAATCAAAATACATCTCTAGAGGTTTCATGTTTGTTTTTCTATCTGTACACATGTAGTCTATAGACTTGTGGTATTTTAAAAACGTATATGGGTGAAATACCCACCTCAAAAATTTTTTACAAAAATATCCCTTTATTCTACAGAATGCGTTGAGTTGTATACATAAGTCACTCTATTAACATAAATATTTTTGCCCTGTCCATGTACACATATTGCAAATAAAGTGAAATGTATTTAAAGCAAATAAAAAATCATCAACAATAGGCAACACCGTAGATCAGATGTGATGCTAGGATTCAGGTCTCATTAACTGAATGGCAGAAAGGAAGTTCCTCACTCTGAACTCTCTGACGGTCAGACCTTTACAGAGTGTTGGGGAATAAGAAAAATGCATTTCTAATGAAGACAAGCACATTTCCCCAGAGTATACTATGATGGTTTGAATGATAATGCCAACATGAGACAAAAGTCTGAAAATAGGATTTTTTTTACTGTTACCTGAGTTTGCTACCTTGGGCACAACACCTTATCTCTGTGTTTAAGATTTCTATCTTGCCAAAATAGAGAGTAGGATGAGACAAGCTACATGGACTTTTCCAACATTAAAATTCTGTGATGCCGTCATTCACTCCCAGCCTAGACATACAGAATACTATACAAACTGCTTATCCAAGTGACTAATGACATAGTAAATGCTGATATAAATTGGTTTATTGCCCTGGCTTTAGAAATACAATTAGTCCATCACAACGTATTAGATAACTAGATTTTTATAATTTAGCCTCCCTCCTTCCATTCTTTCTTCTTTTTTCTTTCTCTCTTTCTCTTGCTCCTTCTCTTTCTCTTTCTCTTTCTTTCATTCAGTCATACTATTTATTTATTATTTTTATTTGTACTGTTCCCACATGGCACTCATTTTTCATCTCCCTTCTGTTTCTTTGCACCTAACTAGTCTCTACTAAATTCATAAAAATTTGTAACTGTTTGCTACCTTTTAAGTGGTGAGTTCTTTTTGAGTAGAAACGATTTGCTCTTCATTATATACCCCTCAGTGACTTGTACATAGTCTATACTCATTCAGTGTGTCAAAACACAATGGAAAATTCTCATATAATATCTATAGTGTTTTAAAAACTTATTAAAGGGGCGCCTGGGTGGCTCATCGGTTAAGCGTCCGACTTCGGCTTAGGTCATGATCTCGCGGTCCGTGAGTTCGAGCCCCGCGTCGGGCTCTGTGCTGACAGCTCAGAGCCTGGAGCCTGTTTCAGATTCTGTGTCTCCCTCTCTCTCTGCCCCTCCCCTGTTCATGCTCTGTCTCTCTCTGTCTCAAAAATAAATAAACGTTAAAAAAAAAAAAATTTAAAATCTCATTAAATTATATCATTATCCTAATACTGAGTTGAGGAATCCATGTCTTGGAAAGATTAAGACACTTGATCTCAAGGTCATGCAGCCACAGAATGGTAGAGCCAGAATTTGACCCTTAAGCTTTGGTCCCCTATACCTCTGTGTAACCTTTAAAGATGCAGGATCCAACAGTCTTCTTTGTTTCATAACACACAGACTAAAAGTTACATTCTTTGGTGAAATTATCAGAATAATTCCAATTTAGGGACTCTCTCAACACACATACAAAACGGAAACAAATTCATTCGACAACTAGTCTTTCAGTCCATCCAGAAACACCATGTTATAGGTAAAAGGTATCAAAAATTGCCTAGGAAATGTGTTTTTATTGAATTTATTTTTTGTGTGTCCATCAAGTGCCAGCCAGCAAAACTATTTTCCAATGTAGTTTGCTTTTTGGTGTTGGGACAGTATGTTTTAATGAAGGGCAATTTGGAAACTTTTATTAAAACCAAGTGGTATGTATGAGACTGGAGATTGAAGAGAAGCAGGTTACAACATAAAGGTAGAAAGGGATCCCCGTGCTCCGTCATTTATTTTCGTTTGTTTTAATCTTTGTTTATCATCACAAAGCCTAGAATAATAGTGCTCTGAGGGCCTGTGCTAGGGAAATAGAAGGAAATTGAAGTTCATTGTGTCAGTGGCACATATTGCCACCCTCGCCAGGAAAGGGAAGGGAATCTGAGAAACCCCAAGACAATTAAAATTTGATTTCCATATCCTAACTGACAATGTGCTACTCACCTGCTGTGGGATTTGAGCCCCTTACCGTATCACTGTTCCTACAGGAAGGGACTGGGCCAGATGTAAGCAATTTAATAATAAGTTTACATGAGTAACTACTTGGCTATCGATGGCCCTTGCCGTGTCATTTTGAATAATGGAAAAGCTTGCAGTGTAAAGTAAGGTAAATAGGAGAAATTGGATGCTCTAGACAGTAAAACGGAGATTGGACTTTTCTTGGCATTTATTGGGTTAATTGTTGTTTTTTTTTTTTCCTCCTCCCTTAACTTACGCTGAGTAGTTATACAATATAAAAAGCTCTTTTTCATATCCCCTCAGTGTGTACCGGGACTCCACATATAGAACCCCCCTTCCCCCCAAAAAAAAATTCAGACAGTGCCAAAATCTACATTTTCATTTGGCGAACTAGTTAAATCTATTCATAATCTGGTGCCTGAATCAAATTTCAGAGCCGACTAGACTGCCTTGGCTCCTGGTTTTTGTTGCTCGACCTGTCTCCGACTGAATTTAGCTATGATGTTACATCTTTAGCTGTAGAAAATTTCTAATAAGGGTGGCCTGTTTTCCTTTGCCATTGAAGGGTTCATACACAAGATTCAGCATTTCCGAGCGGGGGCCCATTTGGAGCCACCATGGTGCATTTTTTGGAAAGAAACTCCTTGTTTTTTTTAAACTATTTTTTATTTTCCTTCTTTCTCTAAATGTTCGCTTTCATGGCTCTAGCACTACATAAAACTCACGTATTCTCTAGTGAACAAATTGTGCAGAGAATGTTGTCAGGAGTCAGGAGAGAAGCCATGAAGATCTAAGGGATTAGTTGCAAAAACAGATGAGATTTTTCTATTTGCAATACAGAAAGAGCATTTATAGGGAGGTCAGGAGCAGTTTGGGGTGCCTAGATATCTGGTAGAAGGGTTATTTACTTCTTGAAGAATATCCTCTCTTTAGCAGAGAGAAGTAGAGAGAAAGGGAGAAGATTGGAAGGTCTATTGCCAGATCACAATGCAGCTGGAGACTTAGTGGAAGTGAGAAAACAATGATTAGATTGTTAAACATGAGGAAGTGACTATGGATTTCAGTTTGCTATATGGACAGTCCATGTATATTTTTGTTATCCTATCGGACTTATAAATCGGGTGGTAAATCATATGGTCACTCTGTACATTGTTCTTTTAAGGAGATCCATATGAGGTAACTATTGTAAAGCATTTTTATTGGGTCATAAGAAATATGGCCCTTCCCCCTTTTTTTTCGAAAAGCATTGGGAACTTTTGTTATTCCGTGAAAATATCACACAGTGTGCCATACCATTATCTACTTAAATACTACCGTGGAATTTTGTTAACACCACGTTAGGATAGTAATTAGAAATCAAGATGTGGACCAAGAGTTGGTAAGATAGTAAATGTTTTGTGGTCTGTGGGCCACAGAATGTCTGTTGTAATTATGAACTCTGTCAAGGTAGCTCTTGACGCAGCCACAGACAATATGTAAACAGGTGTGGCCGTGTCACAAGAAAACTTTATTTACAAAAAAGACAACAAGCCACACAATTTGGTGGCCACACATAGATTGCTGAACTCGATTAAGAAGACTATTTAGTCATGAGAACATGTTGAAGACATAATAATCAATGAAAAAGCATGCCACAGTGGAATATGACAATGTAGTTATTTTATTTATATGGAGAAAAGAACTAAACAACATACAGCAGTCTAATATGTTAAGAGGATGATGTCTGGGTTGTGAAATCAGTGATTTAGATAGTACTTATGTGTACTCCTATGATTTTCTTAAGTTTCTTGGGTGTTTTGCACTGAGCATATTTTACTCCAGAACTAAAGGAAAAGGAAAAAAAGAAAGGAAAGGAAAGTACCCCAGGTCATGATTTTAAGTGTGTGTTGACTTGTTTCTACACTATGTTGTTGTATGTCAATGCACAAGAGTCAAGCTGCCTGCGTCGGGTTCCAGGCTCCAGCATTGAGCAGCTGGGCATTTGGCCCAAGTTATTTAACTGCTTCTTGTCTTAGTTTCTTCTTCTGTCTATAGGAATAATCAGAAAACATTACCCCCATGAGGTGTTCGTGAAGATCAGGCTTTAGTTATAGGAGAAGGTTTGAGAACAAAATCTTGCACATATCCAACAAATAAAATTCTTTTTATGAGCTCTACAGGATAAAACTAATTCAACATCCCTTTCACGAAGGTTCTAGGGATTCCCTATTTTATTTTGATTTGATTTTTTTGATTTTTCCCAATTCTTAACTTTTAAAGAAAGGCAAAATAAATATTGTTATTTGTTGATATTATTATTTCCAATTACCATAGTTTGCCTGGTGATAACATTAAAGGAAAAACAACCAACAAAAAAGCCACCTTTCTGTATTTTTTATATAATAACATACGTCTTAAATGGCTAAAACTTGAAGATGTCCACAGTGTCTAAATATTACAGCTTCACCAAAATTTTAGGATTAGTACACTTTTTTCAAAATGCTTCCTAAATGCTATTTCATAGCAAACCTCTAACCTTCTCAAGGCTCAGAGCCTATGTGAGACTTTCCAACTCTACCCCCATGTAGGAAGTGCCTAGTATCTCACACTGTGCCCACGGAAGTTGGAAAAAGGCACAGTTTTCCCATGAAGTAGCCACAGGTACACATTAGAAAGACTACTAAGAATTAAATCCAGAAATAGTTTCTCTATTTTGATTAGCAGATTTTTTTTCCTTGAAATTTCTCTACAAAAAACGTCAGAGAAAATGCATTAACACCTCCGAAAGTGGAAGTAATTGACATTTTCTGCTGTTATCCAGCCAATGAGAGTCGGACACAGAGCTCTGGGGGGAGGGAGATGTGAGGGAAGAGGGAACGGAGTGGAGGAGGGGGGAGAAATAGGCCCCCATTAACTGAGGTTGGTATCTCTGCCGTTGGGGGAAACCCCTTATAAAACAGGTTTTTTTTTAACTTTTCTCTTTCATTTTTTAAAAAAGAAACAAATCATCCCAATTTTTTTAATGTTTCCTTCCAATTTTTTTTTTATCATTGAGCTCTTTTTAGCCTTGTCTCCCCATTTCCCACATTTACTCTCTTTGTTATATGTTTTTCCTCTTCAAATGTAAGCGCATGGGTGTGTATCTTTCAGTTAAGCCAAACCCTGAGGGCTACACTAAAGTCATAAAAAATTCTCCTGCCAATAAAATTTCAGCCAGTTCTCTATTAATTAAGTACCCTTTCTGCCCTTTCCCTGCTCAGCCACATTCTCGCTTTCCTTGCAATTGTCATTGTCTTCCTATTTCACATTCTAGCTGAGTATCTTTTTTCCTTTTTTCAAAAAAATAATCATCACTATGATGAGCAAATGACTGTTTCTTTCATCAGATGAAGAGGTAAATAAGGGTTTATCTCTGTCTGGCTCATATTTGTTTCTCTTGTGCTCATTACCTGACACATTGCACATTATAGGTGCTCAATAAATGTTTATTAAATGGATTGTCTAAAAAATAACCTTCAAAAGCTCATTTGTTCCGGCTTACTAGTAGTTAGAAAATATTAGTTAGGCCAGCTGTGTTGTGCAAGACATCATGAAATGACCATCAGTTACTATAGATATCTCAGTTAATTTGACTGTAAAGATTTTATGATGAAAAACAAATTATCAAACAACAAGAAACACATCTTTAAAAAAAATGAAGCCCAATTGTGCTTTTTTTTCTTAGCCATGTAGGGTGGCATCTTTCTAAATTTTTTTAAGCTTAATAAAAAGGATGCCAGGTCTGCTAGTCCCACAATGGAACTGTACAGATGGCTGATATCAGGGGGTTACATAATGTTCCCACTTGTCCATTTACAACCAACAGACAGAAGTTTCAAAGAAACAATCTGTATGTCATGAAAAGCAGGTACATTGTTTCCCAAGAATGTTCTTTTCCAAACTTCTTCTGGTTTCATCTGGATTTGAAGCAAATTCGACAGTGCTAATACAACACGCTGCTAGGAAAGGGTAAGAAGAATATACATCTATACCCATCATTATTTGTCAGCAGATCTTCAGTTTTCTTCTTAGAAAATAAAACAGAGGGCAGTGGGCCAAGGAGTAACACCACATGTTACCATTGTCATGTCCTTTATGGCCTGGGTCCCACATCACCATTTGGTGAAGGATTACTTCATCTCCTTGACTCTTTTCTCTGTTGACCTAGCACGCTGCTCTCACCTTAGAGTTACCATCGTTCAAATGATTTGTAGCTATTTGTGTTGAAGCCTATCTGAGATGAAGTTCTATGTGGGCAGGGCACTCACTTTCATCTTCCAGCCAGGGCACTTAGGAAAAAGCACTAAATGGATCTTTTGTGAATAAATTCAGCTGTGTAAATCATGTGCAAAATAAGATGTAGGCATATCGATTTCAGACAGCATCCGTTGAAACAGGCACTACTTTTCCTTCCATTACAAGGAAGGCAGCAACACATACTGTGTTCAGCATCCTTCCCCATGCCCACGTGAACCTCGCTTAGATTTTAAGGTCTAGATGTGAGAGTGTGGGCCCCTCTGTCACATCCCCCCTACTACCCACGGACTCTGGGCCATGGCCAATGTGGTTGTAGTGATGTCAAGAGCAGTCCTACCTGGCACTCAGGTCTTCTTCCCCAAGGGCCTGCTTACTTTTCTATCAAGAGGCAGGGGTCTGAATGCAATGTTGGAAACGTGTGTCTACAGAGCCTCAACCCAACTTCTCCTTGTTGTTGATTCGGCTCCCAAAGACCCCGTGACTTTAGAAATGATTTTTCCCACCTGATCCGTCTACCTCACTACTCCACCAACAGAGTTGTCTTTGCTTTTCGTCCTTAAGGTGTTGACACAACACACCCTCAATCTGGAAGACAAGAAAGGTCCACGGTACGAACCCAGGTTTTACTCACTTAAGCACATTTAACCTGGAGAGAAAGCCAAGAGGCCGGGTTGGTTGGGGTCACTTATTCTGCCAAGTCTGGGTGGGTTTGCACTGGTCGAGCACTTAGTGCCAGCACTGATCATTATGTACTGGCACAGTAAATTAAGCTACCACACCTCTAATGAACGTAATTCCCTCATTTTGACAGAGTTCCCATTTCCAGTGATTCACGCTTTACATTTAGACACTTCTCCTGTAGGTGTTGGCCAAAGGCCTCTACTGGCAACTAAGCACTGCATTAGTTAGAAATTAGATTGAGAACCATCAAAATTATCTTTACATGTCTCATGAGTCAGATTTGGACCTCAGCTATCCAGGATCAGAAGCACTTAGGGTGCCCTCCAAACCCTCTCCACCCTTCATGTTTCTGTCCCATCTTATGAGATTCAGGACCCAGGCTTTTGGTCAGGGTGTCAGATCTGGACAGCCCCAAGCAAGGTGGGTATTTATTAACTGCCAAATACCATCATCAGAAGTGTAACTCTGCGGAAAGAATAAGAAACAGGGTGGTTACTTGAAAAAGGCAGCCTCCCTACGGTCAAAAGGAGGTACATTTGTTCTCAGTCCTTGTCCTAGAAAGGACAAAGGATTTTGGTTCTGGTGTTTGAGGGCTGGTGAGCATGGAGGAAATTATCTCAGCTTCTCATTTAGTTTAGGAAAGAAAGCTAGTGAGGGGTAACATGACTTCTATGTACGCTAAGGGTTTTGAAAGCAGGACTTAATTTACTCCTTAAAATTTACTCAGAGTCAAACATCTATTAAATAATCAAACTGAGAGGCTCGGTCAGTTAAGCCGCCGACTTCAGCTCAGGTCTCGATCTCAGGGTTCATGAGTTTGAGCCCTACATCAGGCTCTCTGCCCTTCCCCCACTCGTACTTTTTCAAAAATAAACTTTGAAAAAATTTTTAATTATTGAGAAAAAAAAAACATAATAGAACTGGGACTGAGGTCCACATTTGTCTCGTTCCGAACCCCAGGCCTTTACACACTACTGCAGGGATAGGTAAACTTTACCGAAAAGTGCCAGATAGTAAGTATTTTAGGGTTTGCCGATAATAGTCTGTATTGCAAATAGAGTCTCTATTGCAAATACGCAGTTCTGCTCTTACAGCTCAAGGAAGTGCCATAGACAATATGTAAATAAATGAGTGTGGCTGTTCTAACAAAACTTGATTTGCAGATACAGATGGTAGGCTGGATATAGGTCATGGACCGTAGTTTGCTGAATCCTGTCCTACTCTATACTCTAAAACACATATTTTCTAAGAAGTTTCCTTTCAGGCTTTCAACAACTTCTGGAGGATGGATCCTAACTGCATTTTATAAGGCTCTCGTTTTTCTCTCCTTTTCATCCACTCAACAAATATGTATTGATTACTAATTCAGGAATATTTATGAATTTCTGAATTTCTCCCTTACTCCTTCATTTGGGGCTCTTTCCTAATTATTTCACTCATCCTTTCTTTCTTTAGAATATCTCAAGAGTTTCTATTATTTGCCCAATACTCCCCAAATTTCATATTATGAGAACACCTTTTTTCCCCCCTTCTTTCTAGAAAACTCACTTTTAGGTCAAGACATTGGGTGACATTTTTTGATATAAAGTGCTCTCTCACCCTCTCTTAGGTTTCTATTTGGGTTGCATATAATCAGGACTTTGGGAATCTGTAATGGATTTTCCAGGAGGCAACTCTGATGAAAATGTCAACTTTCTAAACAAAGACAGTTGTCAGAATGTTCTTTCAGAAATCCAGATTATTCACTATTTTCATCAGGTTGTTTTCAGTTCTTCAATAGTAAGGGGGCATTGCCACCTGGTGGAAAAAATATTGAGGGGGTTAGATGATCACCTGGGGAAAACACGGATAAGCACATTGACGTAGACTGGAGAATTTTACCTTGGTAATGTCATTTCAGTGACTCGTGGCATGAACGCTGACCTCCTTCCATGTTCGGAATTTAAAACAAATAAATGCAAGCAAAAACTGTTAACAATCGCATTTTAAGAGATCCAGATCTTATTTCTTAGAAATAAATGACTTGAAATACCATATTATACCTAATTGTTAAAACTCCTCTGGACCCATTTCTTCACCATTTATAGAATTTTTCACTCTTTTTCTGTGATTTTCAATTACTTCTTCTGCATGGGCTTTTTTGTTCCTATTTTCAATAAGCAATGAGATATATATGTCTGTGTGTGTGTGTGTGTGTGTGTGTGTGTGTGTGTGTGTGAAATCTCTTCTTAACTAATATGTCTTTGATCAGCTTTTTAGTTTACATCCTTCACCAGCCAGCCTCTACCAGCTGCGCCTGCATTTTACCTACCTACCTATACATAGTCACGCACCCTGAAATCATCTCTCTACTTCCCATCATCTTCCTGAGTCTGCCCTCAGGAATGCTTAGCTTGACTTGCTCAGGTGGCCATCCCCAGTCCTTATGCTCACCGACCTCTCTGTGACCCGAACTTTGTCCTTGAAATTCTTCCTTGGCTTCCAGCTGCGTGGTTTCCTAATTCCGCTGTTTCTGCCCTCCCTGTTGCTTCTGTCTTTGCGTCCCATCACCAGTTTTCTTTGCCCCACTTCTCTGTGCGTCTGAAAGCCAAACATTTTATCTTCAGTCCTCTCCTCTTGATGGTCTCACTCTCTAGATTCATTCATTCATCCACAGGGCTTCAGCTGTCCCTCAGACTGCATGCGTATCTGCTTGCGTGGGCCTGGACCCAAGCTGCACTCTCGTCTTCACTTCCTACTTTTTCAGAGAGGATCCTAAATTCAGCATCTCCTTACATCAGCTGAAATCCACTCTTGACAAAACTAAAAGGAACACACTTCCTATAATCATAAACACATTGCCCAATACCTCCATTTAAACGTAAGCGCACTTTCCCTAATAGTCAGTACTGGAAGTGTGAGAGCAATTCAGAAACATTCCCTTTCTTTTTTTGTTTTCACCCAGTCTCATCATGTGCCGATTTTGCTTCTTTTAAAATGTTCATCTTGAGTGTAAACTTCATGGGAGAAAAGCCTTGCTCACCATTGTCTCCTAGCACCTAACACCGGACTTGGCATATCATACATACATGCTTAATAAGTATTTGTCGATAAATAAATGAAAAAAAAAAAAAAAAACCTTCACAGACCTTTTTCTTTTGATCTGTGTCATATCCTTTTTATTTATCCCAGGACACCAGATGCTCTTTTATATTGCAGCTCTTTAATTTAACTATTGATCAGAGTATCCTCAGTGGCTCATTGAGTGGCAGTTTGCTAGGCCCCATTTCTAGCTGTTTGGATTCACTAGAACCGGACATCCAGAAGTTGGACGAGTGCAGTGCTTCACTCATGGCCCTCGGTTTTCTTTCTCTTCTGTCCTGTTTGATTATTGTAGAACTTCTATCTGAGTGGCAACACATTCTACTGTAGCCGGAAACTCAAAATTCATACAGAGTTGCCATCTTAGGATTTCATTCACACATAAGATGCACTCCGGAGGAGAACTGGGAGATCAGGTCTCCGAGCCCCAGTTTTATTTCCCATATCCTTGGTCTGTTAAATCATATCTATATCATGTGCTTTCTGTAAGGTTCAAACGAGACAATTTTTAGAAGATTGACGTGTAAATGAAAATACTCAGTTTCAATTAGATGGTTATTTTGACATTTTGTTTCTGCTCTAATTATAACAGTATTAACTACAAAATATTCCGTGGCCAAATGCTTACAAAATTATACACTCAGTGGAATGCTTCTCTGAAACAGTGTAGACTATAAACTGTTTCCAAAACATTAATTAGTTTATGCATTCTTTATAAGTAATCACATATGGACCAATTATCTGGGTTTGGAATTTTATTTGAAATTTGAAATTTTCTTTGAAAGAATAAATGTGCAGTTGAGCTTACAAAAAAGGAAGCTGATGGAGCAAATAGAAGTTTGTCTATAAAACTAATTTCTTACTTAAGAAGCAACTCATTGCTGACTTAGAAAAGGGACAGTGTGAAGTACGTATCTTAGCAACAATATGGATGTCACATGTGAATTTCTCAGACTGTTAAGGAAGATTGCCGTATTTCCCTCCTTTTTTAATGTTTATTGATTTTGAGGGAGAGACCGTGTGACCAGAGGAGGGGCAGAGAGAAGATCCTAAGCAGGCTCTGTGCCATCAGCGCAGCACCCTACACAGGACTCGATCCCACAGTGAGATCCTGACCTGAGCTGAAACCAAGAGTCCGCTGCTCAACTGACTGAGCCACCCAGGTGCCCCAAGATTGCTGTATTTCAACATTCATGGAGATCACATGGCTTTTTCACCTCTGTATTCCCAAAGTCTGGCAAATAGCAGAAGCTTGAAAACATTTATTAGTTAAAAAACCCAGTCTTCCATTATGGGATCTTAATCGTATGAAAATGTTATTTTTGCTGTCTTGCTTTCTATCTGAGTCTTCTCCAGCGCTATTTATTCCTTATTCTTTCCATGATCAGGTGATCCCATTGCCAGGTAACACTTTATAGTTGCAAAGTGGAAAGTTAGCAATAATGAGCCTAAACTGGTCACACAGCCTTGCCTAGAGGCAATATATGTGTATGTATATATATATATATATACATACACATATATATGTATATATTTATTATATAAATATATCATATATTATATAAATATATTTATATTTATTATATATTATTATATATTGTATAAATGTATATTATTATATACTATATAAATATATTTATATAAATATAAATTTATATATATATAAATTTATATAAATATAAATTTATATATATATAAATTTATATTTATATAAATATAAATTTATATATATAAATATATTTATATAAATATAAATTTATATATATATATAAATATATTGTATAAATATATTTTTGGGGCGCCTTGGTGGCTCAGTCGGTTGGGCGGCCGACTTCAGCTCAGGTCATGATCTCGCGGTCCGTGAGTTCGAGCCCCGTGTCAGGCTCTGTGCTGACAGCTCGGAGCCTGGAGCCTGTTTTGGATTCTGTGTCTCCCTCTTTCTGACCCTCCCCCATTCATGCTCTGTCTCTCCCTGTCTCAAAAATAAATAAAATGTTAAAAAAAATTTAAATATATTTTCTTCCTGAAACTTCAAAGTGGATGGCTGTTGCCATGTGACCAAATTTTCCCCGAAGGGATATGTTGCAAGTAGCTAGAGTTGCAGCTAGAGAACAAAGTGGTGTTCAAATATCTGTTGAGTGAGTAAAGAGGGAATGAATTGGTGAGGGAGGAGGAGTCATCTGTGTAAGTTCTGCCTTTCCTTTAAAAACTCGTGTCCCTCCCTGGCACATGGTTGAGCCTCTGATCCAGCTTTGAGCGTACAGATGACCACAGTGCTCCGGGGCAGGGGTTTGCCAACTTCTTCTTGAAAGGGTCACAGAGTAAATATTTCAGATTTGGTAGCCATGAGGTCACTGACATACTCAACTCTGCTCTCAGAGCATCAAAACAGACTTAGATAGCACATACACAAACGGGTATGGTCGTGTTCCAGTACAACTTCCTATACAAAAACAGCAGGCTGGATTTGAGCTTGGAGTTGTGGTTTGTTGTGCCTGCACTGGAGGGTAGACAGGGTACAAGATGGGGAAAAGTGGAGAACTTCAAGGCTCTCTTGCAACTGAGCCACCCCATTAACCTGAGCCACTCAACTCTGGGTGCTAATATGGCAGAGAAATAAGTACCTATTCTTTCTTTATGTTTTTTAAGTGTTTATTTTATTTTTGAAAGCTAGAGAGAGAGAGAGAGAGAGAGCAAGCAGGGGAGAGGCAAAGAGAGAGGGAGAGAGAATCCCAAGCAGGCTCCATGCTTCCAGCACAGAGCCCGATGCAGGGCTCATTCTCTCAGACCACGAGATCATGACCTGAGCCAAAATCAAGAGTCTGATGCTTAACGGACTGAGCCACCCAGGCACCTCTGTACCTTATTCTTTACACCATTATACTTTGAGGTTTCTGTGATACGGCCATGGTAGTTAGCTAGTGTATACAGGCTATGATAAAAATGAAGTGCTAGCTGAATTTATTGTTGCTGCTGCTCTGTTGTTATACTTATCATCATCATCATCATTATTTTAAGTGTATACTTATCCTGGGATAAATTGCCTATGTTTAAACACCAGAAGTAGCCAGTGGGGGATTAAAAATCAAAAACAAAAACACCACAGAACATTTATAGTGTTTGGTAAACTCTCTTGATTCTATCATCGTAACATTCAAACGAATGGGGCATTTTAATTCCATTTTGTCAAATGAGGAAACAAAGTATGATATAGATTCAGTGTCTTGCCCTAGGTCACAGAACCGGAATGGAGTGAGATTAGGGTGTAAGGTCAGTTTTATCTGATTCCAAAGCCTCTGCTCACTGTGCCATGTAGTGGGGTAGTTGCCATTTTGTTTGGATACATATATTTATTAATATATCCAGCCCTACGAAGATTAAAAGGAAAATGCGTATCCCAAATGTTCTTTATGTTAGCCAAACACAAAGTATCCATAATAATACATAAAACAGTCCTTTATTTGGGATCCTATCTTGATATCATCTTGCTGAAGGATTCACACAAAGAGCTGAGGATCTGTGGGCGGCTGCTCTGTCCCTGCACTGTCCAATATGGTGGTCACTAGCCACATGTGGCCATTCAAATTACATGAAATTAATATAATAAAAAACTCCACTGCACCCCAAAATTGGCACTTCCTTAGTGGCGCTAGCCACATTGAAACAAGTTCACTTGCTACATGAGTTTGGTTGCCCCTAATTTGTGCAGTGCGGATTATGGGATATTGACTCACTGCAGAAAGTTCGACTGGATAGCGCTGCTCTCGTCTCTTACACTAGATTTGACTTTTGTAGCTTCTATGCAAATTCAGGCTCTCACTGCTTACCTTCGGGGGTACCCAGATGGCTATTCCATTAGCAGCATCCAGAGGAAGCTGCCCTCACTTCCAGTTTCCTTTATGTAGTTCCCCCAAGGCCCCTTCCTTCTTTTTTGTCTTTTTTTTCCCTTTTTGCTCCCCACCCTCGTGACCCTGCCACTTGCCTGTTGGTTGTCATTCCTCCAGCACTGATTACTTCCCAGCAGGATGGAGCCAGGGTCTCGAATGGTGTAAAAGCCAAAAGAAGGAGAAGGGAGCCACGGCAGTGTGTGGAATCTGTCCTCAAAGTGTGGAATCTGCAGACAAACCACATTTTCACACTGTCCATATGAACAATCCCCTGAGTTATTGTGCTAAAAGGATGTTTGCGTCTCTACTGTCCCTGCTAGAACCCAGAAGGAAGGGGGAGGGGCATGTGGAAACCCACCAGCTGCGTCCATTTTAAATAGTGTACGTTTGTGTGTATGCTTTTCCTTGCACACGGGTTTTCCTGCCCTGCAGAGAGTGTGAAGGCCCCACTCACAGCAAACACCATCCACCACGCTGGCCATCCTTCTGTTGTTTAAGAAGCTACCGTAGGGGAAGCCAAAAGTACGTCTTTGTGCAGTGCTTTTGCTGAGGCTGGGGTCACTTTTCTTAAGAGAACACAATTGCCAGGGTTTACAAAAGCGGAACCTCGTGGGAAAATGGTTCAAACAGTCTGAGTAAGTGTGACAGCCCTGGTGGGAACCATAATGATGGACTAAACTCAAGTGTGCATTTCTGTCTGCATCAGAATGATCAGAATGGTGTGAAGGACCAAAAGGCAACAGCACTTGCTTGGCTCACGTGGAAGATGTGGGTCGCTGGGCTGTTGTCTTCAGTGACGTTTCATTAGGAAACTATGATGGGCCAACCGGGGATCGACCCCTGCGTCCCTACGACCTGCCTGTCGTCTTCAGGAATAGCCACTCCAAAGACAGAGCCCCATACAGAGATCAGCTTGCACTTAGTGGTCCTTGTCAATGAGTTTGTTAGCAGAACGGTACATTGTTTTGAAAGTTAGTCCCATATTAGAAAACTTAGGAGTTTTTGAGTGTTCATCACAAAGAGAGGGAGTTGGGGGAAACTGCTGCCTTTCGTGTATATCTAGTACTTGTCCAAGGGGTACTTGGTGATTTGGGTTTTAAATGAAATAATTGTTATTTGCCTTCCGGAGTGTGAATTTACTTTCTTTGACCCTCCTTTGGAGTTCTTCGTTTTAAGATAAGCTCAAATATTGACAGAACTGGGACTGAGATTAAAGAGCATATAAAATGCATTAGCGTTCTACCAAAGGAAGAAGAAAGAAAAACCAAGGGGCCTCTCCCACAGTAAATAAAAGCGACAGAGGTTCTTAAGAAAACACTGCTGAATTTCATTCGTGTGTATAATGAAACGGATTAAGTTTACAGTGGTCTGAAGAACAGGATGGATTCTTCACCTTGACACCCCCAGGAACAAACCACAGTATTACCAGAACTCCCTTTTTATTCATTTTGACCATTTTCTTTTTGGTGTGTATCATAATCTGATGCGTAATGAAAACCAGCTGTTGCCCCTCAGAGGAAAAGGCGAAAGAGTCCGCCAAGTCGTCTAAAACCTGGATAGGCAGGGAATCAGCAGCCCAGGATCTCACTTATTAAGTCCTTAAAGAAAGATGGAGTTTGATGGGAAGGAGGAGGGGGGAAAAGATTACTCCGTTGATCATTCTACTTTTTATCAGATAATAAGTTATCCGTGTACACTATATATTATCTAAGGCTCCTGATCTTTCTCAGTTGAGTACTGTATGCTCCATTAGCCTTTTGAGATTTATCCCAGTCTGCCCAAAAGGAAAAAAAAAAAGTGCATCCTATTTATGATAGAAGCAGGATTCAGGATTCAAAATGATGACTAATTATTGACAGGGGTAAATAGAGAATTATCTGGTTCCCAGTTAATATAAATTAATATGTTTAATGTAAGGGTAGGACAGAGCAAAGGGGAGTTCCCATTTCCCCTCGTAAAATATTTACTATTCAGGTCCTCACCAGCTCTACCAGTCAAATATTTACTGTCAAAGTTCAGGAGCAAGGTGAGACATGTGGCCATTCACGGTGTAATGATCTGAGCTGGCCGGAGTGGAGTCGGATCCCCCCCCCCCTCACATTTTAGTCTTCATTTAACACTCTGGCTCTCTGTGTTCATGGAAACAAATCATTGAAGAGTTTTCTGTCAACCAAGTTACAAAACAGAAATTATATGTTTTATAAAGGCTCTTGACAGACCTAGGCATGTATTTTTGAGGTCTTTGAGATTCTCTGGTAAAAGTAATAACTAAATTGTCCATTTGGAAGTCTTCTTTTATTTGGTCATTTGATCACAGATTTTCCATCCATTATCTTTCAAATCAATTTGGAATATAGCAGAGAAATTTATCTGTAAACATTGTTCATTTTTAGAATATCTTGACCATTCTCAGTATAAAGGTAACATTTACTCTACAGTTGAAAGTACACCGTTCTCCATACAGCACATGATATAATTTACTGTATGGACTCACATATGATTTTGAGGTTCCTTGTCGATTCCCTCTGATGGATGAGAGGGAGGAGAGGGAGGAGAGGGAGGGAGAGGAGGGAATATTTAAGGTAGAGCAGGGGGACAGAAGAGCAGAAAGAGATCCTTCCCTGCTCCCATGTCTTTTCATCCATTTCATTTGGCCTCCATTTTGATATTAAATTCACATCTAATTTTTTCTTTCTATATCTGTCCAAAATAAGCAAATATGTGCTGTTTGTTGCAACAGTATTTACACGTCTGAAATGACTCAGCTTTCAACACTTCCTAAAGATTTGTGAGTAGGACTCCTGCCCTCTGTCTGGCTTCTAAGAGCAATACAGACCTGAGTCAACTTCCTAATAAAACTGACCAAAACACCTAACTAGAATTCATCTATTCCTCTGAGGAGTATAAACAAAGGCTGTTGGAAAGAATATATCAGTTCTGCTACTTCGGCTGGCTAAATGGGAGCTTTTCTCCTGGACATTTCTCTTCTGTTTTAATGTCTTCAACTGCAGCAATGTGCTAAACAGAGAAAATCCATTCTCAGGACTTTCTGGGATTTGGGTCAAATGTCCCTTGGTTGTCATTCTAATCTTAAAGTCCTTTAAACAAAAGAGCTTTGTCTCAAAACATGGATCAGTTATTTCCTAAATTAGGTGAATAGCTTACCTAAGCTAAGACAGGAAGCCACTTTATTAATGGAGTTCAGAACAAACCCACAACATTAAAACACTTGATATTGCACATAAATACAAAAGGGAAATAAATCTGGCTGAGAACAAGAAAAATGCGTAAGTCCAATCTCTCTTAAATTCCTTAAAGTTAGAGGAAAAAAGCACTTATGATGCCCCAAATTTTCATTCCATTTTCAACTTTTCTTTATTCGTTACATTATTTTCATTAAAAGCTGGTGTCTTAAACACTCTGTGCTGTATTTATTGTTTATTGCACAATAGCTCTTTGGAAGAACTGCTTTCAAAAACTCATCGGAAGACATGAATAAAATGCCATTATGGACATGAAAATATGCCTTACCAGGATTTTGTTTTTAGTTGCCTACATTTCTAACCCTTCCTTGTTTCAGGAACGTTGGAAAGGGTTGAAAAAAGTCAGTATTCTCTCATCATTACCAGAGCAATTCTACACATTTCTCTCCATGCATTTTCCCAGATTCACAGCTGCTTCAGACAGCATGGCCCCCAAAATAAAAAATAAATTAATTAATTAATTAAAAAGAAAGAAAATGATTCAGTGGAGGGCAGTCTTGTGACCAATGGTAATTTCAACATGGTGCACACCAGTATCTTCCAAAGTGTGTTTACAGATCACCTCGCATCAGAATCTTTTTTCTTTTTTTTAAAGAACTTACTTGCACACGCTTTACCTTACAATTCCTGAATCTTCCAGAGAGTGAGACCAGGAATTCTGTACTTTGAACTAGCTCTCCAAATGACTGTTATGGATGCTAAATTTTGACAACCATTGGAATTGCATAAACCTACCAAGACACCATTTCAAGCAAAGGCTTAAGGCATAAAATGAGAGATGAATATATATGGCTGTTGCAAAACAAAGAAGAAACCATTGAACAACAGATACCATAATCAAAGTTAATGTGATCCATAGCCAATAAGAAATTAATATTCAGTATAAAGACCTACAAATCAATAAGTTAATGGCATATAATTCAGGAGACAATTTAGGCAAAGTATTCGGAAAAAAACTTCAAAACTGATAAGCTCAAATATTCAACAAATATGAAACGATGTTCAGTTTAACTGGCAATCAGGGAAATGCAAATCAAAACAAAATTAAAATGCTATTTTACAAAACTGCAAGAATTCGGAAGTGTGATATTATCACTCATGATCAGAAAGCAGGAACTTTCAGAAACTACTGAAGCATCAATCGGTACTACCACTTTGGAAAGAATGTGGAAATGTCTAGCAGAACTAAAAATGTGCATGCCTATAACTCAGAAAGCCCATTTCTAGATATATAGTTTATAAAACCAATAAACACTCAGCCACATGCAAAAGGATATGTGCATGAGAATATTCATGATAACTCTGCTTATAATTGCTCTCAGTCAGAAATGACCTAAAAGTTCATTAAAAGGTACAAGGCAAATGAAATATGGGATTTTTATATGACAGAATAATGTATGACACTTAAAAGAAATGAACAAGAGACATATATATCAGAGTGAATAATTTTAAAAAACTAAATTGAGTGAAAAATTAAGTTACAGAAGGAAATGAACATTACTATTTATATAAAACTGAAAGACAATAAATATGTGTGTGTACATGCACATACAGAGACATGATAAAAATGCGTGTGTGTCCATAACTTTGCCGAGGATTATAAGATTATAAACCAAATTCATTATAGCAGTTGCTTCTGGGGCATGAAAGACAAATGGGACACAGGAGGGAAAATTCAATTTTTAAATATCATCAATAATAAACTAATACTAATGTTTTTTATTTGCTAAGTGCTTTATGTATATCACATTTAATCTCATAACAATCCCATAGGATAAAGGTGCTAATATCCTCTTTTTTCAAATAAGGATTTTCAAATGTTTTATTTCTTGTATTTATACACACACACTTTTAGGGCAGTGAGACTGCTCTGTGTGATGTTATAATGGTGGCTACATGTCATTATGTTTTTGTGCATACCCATAGAATGTATAACACCAAGAACTATAATATAAGCTACGGACTTTGGGTGATTATGATGTGTCAGTATAGGTTCATCCTTGTTTAAAAAAATAAAGTACCATTCTGGTGAGTGATGTTGATAATGGGCAAAGCATGGGTGGTAGTGAGGACATATTTCTGTACCCCCCTCTCAATTTTGTCATAAACCTAAAATTGCTCTAAAAATGGCCTTAAATTAACAAAACAAAACAAAACCTGAGGATCAGAAGTATAAGTGACTGAACAAAGATCAATGGATGAAGAATGAGACTGGCTTGTCTGAATCCACAGCCTGTTTTTAGCCTCAACACGGGGAGCACTAACTAAAATGTAAAAATACAACCAGAAATTCAGTCAAGAGGACAAGCAGTGAGTCTCAGATGGACAAAGATGGATGTTAGGAAGAAAGAAAGAGAGGGAGAGAGGAAGAGAGATTAGATTGATTTTTCAATCCAAACCCCTTATGTAGTATTTTTTCCATGAAAGAAGTAAGCTAATCCCTTTTTCAAAAAATACTGTAAACATGACTCTACACGTTACTGATTCATTAAAAGTCAAGCTCGGGAATAAATGTAGCCTTAGGTTCTCTCTTCCTGCATACTCTCAGAGCTCCATTTGCTTTTCCAGAAATTTGTTCCAACAGCTGAATGCTGAATTTTTTTCCAGTTCCATTTTTCTCCTTTTAAAAATGTCATTCCTGTTCTTTCAATTTTGTAGCCCATTATTGGAATAGAAATTATTCCATAAATACATTAAGATTTCCTCCTTTAAATAATGTCTACTATTTGTGTATGCCTTGAGAACAAACAAAATGCTCTCTTCAAAATTCCTGTTTCCCAGCTCCCAGAGCCTACTTTAGACAGTCACTCATTCAACCCTCTTATCCTTTCCTCTTAGTTGTTCTCTGCTTTTGAATCTGATCACGGAATCCTATTATGGAAATTACTGACCACTTTGAATGTCTTAATCCCTAGGGGCTGGTCAACCCCTCCCCACATCCAACAGGAAGGAGAAATGAACAAAGAAAGAAATCTGAGAGCCCCTACTTTTCTTCGCCTCTCTTTGGAATACTACAGATGTATCACTTTGCAAGCAAAAACCCAGTGCTGCAGGCCCCTGTTAGCTTTGCCAGGGGAGTTAATTCAGGTGATCATGTACACCCACCACATAGTTTAGCCAGCAACAAGCCCAATCTGTATGATGCCGAAGGAATGGTGGGCTTTTTAGAGGCGTTGTTTTCTAAATACCTTTTGTTTTCAGTGTGAAGGAAAATAATTCAGATAAGTAAGTGCTCGTTAGCTTTGCTAATTACCATCCAAAGAATGGAAGAGGTTATTATAAGGAGACACGGCCATACTGTTGCACGTTCAAAACTCAGGTCGGTTGCGTGAACTTTAACATATGGTCTAGAAGTAGCAGCAGATCACTGCTGAGGTGATGAGAGATGGTCCAGGTTCCCGTAGGAGACGAACACACATGGAGAATGAGGTTCACTGTGCAGCTTAAGCAGTGTCCATTCATGGAACTCATCAAGTCTGTGCGGTCCCTTGCTCTGCATGTATTTATATTAACCAGTATGCAGGATTGGCTACTCAATTAGGCTCCCTAGAAGATTGGATTTTTAAAAATGTTTATATATTTTAGAGAGAAAGAGAGAGAGAGCAGGAGAAGGGCAAAGAGAGAAGGAGAGCGAGAATCCCAAGCAGGCTCCACACTCAGTGCAGAGCCTGATGCGAGGCTCGATCTTACCGTGAGATCTTGACTCGAGCTGAAATCCAGAGTCGGAGGCTTCGCCGACTGAGCCACCCTGGCACCCCAAGATTGGATTTATTTTAAGCATACATGTGAATCAGAACTACACAGAACCAGCTTGCATCTCTTCTGATGGTGTGGATGATCTCTATGCTGTCTCAGTTCCTCTAGATGTGGTCAGTTCTCGTGCTGGAGTTGTCTGCTGGTCTTCCCTGAGGCCAGCTGCCTACTTCCCCTGGTGTGGGTGGTCTGGTACAAATTTAAAAAATAAAAGTCTCAATGCCACTTATATAAAACATAAAAATATAGAAAATAGTCGCCTGCTGATCTAAATGCTATGTGTGTCTGATCCTATTCTGTTTATTCACCTCTCCCAATTTTCCACTTCCACTGAACCTATTCATAACCATGATGGAAACTTCTAGTCATTTACCTTACCCTCCTCTCCCCAGTCCTTCTGACCCCCCTGAGCTTCATTTGGCTGTGTTCCCAGTTGGGAGCCAGTGACAGGCATTTTAAGCATGCTATCACCAGAAGCCACTTTTATTCCATCCCTCACTTCCTTGATTCTCCTGTTTCAACTTACTGACAAAAGAAAATCCATCCATTTACAACATCTTGCTGTATTTCACCTCTGCATCACAGGATCTCTTTCTGAAATCAACTAGGCTTTTCTAGTTCTTTCTCTTGTTGGTTTTTTGGTGTTGCTCTTATTTTAAATATATGTAGCCTTACTGTCTTTCAAAACTACATTTTTACCTGAGCTCATTCCTTCTTTTCCTATTGCCTCCAAATTACTTTCCATTCTATTACCTCCTGTTAGTTTCCATCTAACCTGTCTCTTCTGTTTTCTGGTTGGTCTCCAGACTTCTCCTACTCAATACACACACATGTTCTAATCTAACCAAATCCTGGAGGAAAAGCAAATAACTCCTCCTTCAATCTTGCTTCCTTCTCAAACTGTCATCTCTTGCATTTTTAATGTGTTTTATGATGGTCTACATTCAAATAAACCATTGCACATCAGTCTTGCCAGTCGTGTCAGTGCTGCTCGTTGATGAGTGAGGAAACTGTTGCTCCAAAATGTAAAATCATTTGCACAGGCACCAAAAGATAAGTGACAAAGCTCAGCTCCAGCTCCGTTCTTTTGACCCCACTGGCATTTGAGACCACTGGAAGTCCTCCTGCATTCTCTATGACATGATACTTTGGGGTTCATCTTCTATATTTCACTGCTGTAACCATTTCATTCCGCTAACTGCCTCCACCTGTGATTTACCTTTCTAAGTAGGTTTTTGCCGAGAGTTCGGTACCTGGATGTCCCTTGTCTTGCCTTCACACCCTCTTCCTGAGAAACATATCCATTCGTGAGGCTAAAACTTTCCCGTGGCTCTCTACCAAATTACATTTGAACCGAGGCATTTCTACCAAGGTCCAGATTTCATATTTTAGCTTCCACCTAAACATCTCTATATGGATGGTTTCCAGGCACCATAAATTCAATAGATAAATTAATGGTCTTTCCTACATGCAAACGAAGAAAATCAACAAAACCATACTACTCCCCTAGGTTTCTTTTTCTTGATTATCTATGCTACTATTTACCATTTCTCTATCCAACTGGAAGTCCAAGTGGTTTATTAAACTTTTCTCTCAATGCCTTATCATCAAGGCTTATGATTTCTACTTCTGAAGTTTCCTTATAGCGTCTTATTTCCCGCTCACATGACCAGTGTCCCAGTGCAAATACACAGCCCTTCTCCCATGGATTATTCAAATCTTTACTGAAAGATGACTTCACCTCATCCTTTTCCTTCCCAGATGCATTCATTACATGACCTGGTCATGCCACCCCCTTGATTAAGGATCTTGGATGCAATCTATTATTTATATAAAAGATACCAAATTCCTTTCTTAACCTGTTATTCCAAGCCACTCACTATCTGACCCCAACATAACTTTTCAAAACCATGTCCCATTAGATCTGACTGTTGAGTGCAGTTTTGCCAAACTGGACAATTTGTAATGCTGAACAAGACATTCACTCTCTCACTTCTGTAACTATGGCGCTCCTACAGCTGGGAGGCCTTCATCTCCACTTGCAAAATCCTCTCCACCCTGTAATACCCAGCTCAATAGGATGTTCCCACATTTGTTTTGTTCTGTCTTAAGTGTGGCTAAAAATTATCACAAAACTGAATACTGTTCAACGCTTCTCTCAATAGATGAAATACATACACATACACACACACACGCACATATATATGCTGGGAATATCAGTGATCTCTCACAATAGATGAAATACACACACACACACACACACACACACACACACAGTAAAACCTTGGATTGTCAGCAACTTGTTCTGTGAGCGTTCCACAAGACAAGCAAATATTTCTAATAAAATTTAGCTTGATAAACGAGCGATGTCTTGCAATATGAGTGGTACGTGATGGCGAACGTCACACGATCACAACTGAGCCAATGGTTCTTGAAATTCACCTTGATATACAAGTGCTTGGATTACAAGCATGTTTCTGGAACACATTATGCTCACAAACCAAGGTTTTACCATATGTATGTATGTACGTGGATAGAAATGACCAGAATTTCTATGTAGAGGATTAGGGCAGTTACTTACGCAAAAAAAAGTCTCCCCTTTTCCAGGTCTTATGAAACATGATTCCTCCACCTTCCTGCGGTGGGCTCATCATTGACCAATAGACTTCCTGATTCCACAGACCCCCTGATCAGGGCTTTCTTCTCTTTTATTCCAATCATCTTTCATTTCTAAGATGCTGGTCTCACCTTTGTTCTCCTCTGCTGAGGTTTTACAGAACTGTAGAAATTATCAAAAACAGCAATGTCTTTATACAGCACTATCAAAAATTTGGCCCAGTGGACTGGGTTAAATAGTGTTTTCTCCTGAGATTCATGTCCCCTGGAACTTTAAAATGCGGCCTTACTTAAAAATAAATTTTACAGATATAATTAGCTAAGATGAAGCCATCCTGGATTGGAGTAAGTCCTAAGTCCAGTTGCTGGTGTCTTTATAAGAAGGCCATGTGAAGACACAGAGACACACAGGGAAGTGTGCCATGTGACAATATGGAGGCAGAAATGTGAGTGATTTGTCCGTAAGCCAAGGAACACTAAGGATTGACACAGCACCAGGAGCTAGGAGAGAGGCATAGCATAGACTCTTCCTGCTGGCATGTCGACTGAGGATTTCTAGCCTCAAGGCTGTGAGGGAATCAGTTTTTGTTGTTTTAAATCACCAGTTTATGGTATTTTGTTACAACAGTTCTAGGAAACTAATGCATTCAGTCAACCCATGGGATCAGAAAACTGACATCGAGTTTAATCAGAACACATCTTCTGCACCTTCCTTTGGGTTCCTTTCTCCCCGCTGATATATCCCAGAAGGTCACAACCATACCCTTCTTTGTGACAGACTTGTTAAGGTTTTCCTCAGAGCCTGCCCCCTTACCCTGCCCTCTCCCTCCCCCACGATCTTTCTAGAGGACGCTTCTCTCCTCTATCGGCATGCCCCTTGAACTACTCCAGGAGGATATGTCTGTGAAGCTTCGGTGAGAGCCAATTCGGACATAAAAAGCCAACTCCTTTATCGTCTACTCTCTCCGGCCAATACAAATTTCTCTGCCTATTGTAACTTTACAGAACCCTCTGTCTTTATTACATTTGTCACATTCTGCCTCAAGCGGAAGCTATGTGCACCAAAATTTTGTATTCCTCCCATAGCTGATTAAAACCCGTAAAGGCACCAGCTTTCATTCTGTTTGTATACAGCACAATGCCTTCAGTAATAAAGTCATTCAATACCATTTATTTCCAGCCCACAATATAGCAAGAACATTTCAAAGTACTTAGTTGGTGTTTGGTCAACATGCCTTGGGTGAAAATGAATGATATCTGAAGCTTTCCTTTTTTTTTTTTTTTTTAATTTTAACCTGTTGAAAAATGAGCCTAGACCTTTCTTTCCTTTAGCTTACCTACCCTTCTGGTTAAATTATTTGATATCAGACACCGTTGACATCCCTTCTTTTTCTTTGAAACAGGAAACAACTCCAAGAATACATTAATCTAAACCCACTACACTTCTAAATCTCAAAGAACAGAGAGCAAAGGAAGCTGGAGAGAGGCCAGAAGTGACCCAACTTTATTCCCCCACTCTGTATTGTACACCCCCCCACACACACACACCCGGTCTAATCTTCCCTACCCTACTAGGTGGTTTAAGAATTTTATCCTTTCTTCAGACTGGAAAAGGAAGTAGGGGCTGGAACTAGGTGTATACAAGTTGTTGAAAAGGCTTTCCGTGGATTTTGAGGACTGAGCTAAGAGTATGATTTTTATAGAACAACCAGAGCCTCTAATTTGAGAATGAAGGTCCACACTCATTCTCTGGCCTGAGTCCTATCAGCAGAATCACTGAGGCCAAGACTAAGAAATAGATAACTAATCTCTTCACATGGGGAGGCTAGTAAGTAAATAATGCAAACACCGAGTTCTGCCAAGAGGAAGAAACCTATAAGCCAGGCAACTGCTGAACACATTGCCAAAAAGGAGAGGCTTCCACATTAATCACTACAGCTTTCAAAAAAGTAAATCGGGTTCAAGAGCAGTCATTCTCCTGCAGAATGTCAGTGGCTGGCAAATTGGCCTCCAAGCACTGTGAAATTAGATCAGCCGTTCTGACGTTCTCATTTCCATCAGATTCCTTTGAGGACCTTGCACACTTATCAGATAACCGGACCAATCTCGGACACTCCTTCAGAACCCACAGATCTGTGATTTACTACGTTCTCCCAGTGATTCTGACACACGCCCAAGGTGGAACCCCTTCTTTCTGGCTCACATACCTACTCCGGTTCCTAAATGTTGACTTTAGTCCAGTTTCTTAAATTGTGAATCCAATTCTCTCATCTCTAAACTGGAGATAATAAATAGTACCTTATCCTGGGTCTACTGTGAGTATTGGATAAAATAGTACAGGTAAAGAGCAAAGCAGCATGAGTGTCACACAGTAAACACTTAGGAAATGTCTGTGCTTATTATTACTCCTACGAAAGAGGCTCGCTGCCCCATGGATAGCTGCAGATACGAAATGCCCTTCAACACTTTAACCGGAAATTCTACATGATTCATGCTCATTGTAAATCTGGATTGCTGTATCAGCCATTTCCTGAAAGAGATAATTATGACGTGCTTGTTAATATTACTTTTATTTGTTGAAATACTCTTAGAGTGTTTGATCCTCAGGAAGTTATCATCACCAATGATTTTATGAGTGTACTGAGAGTAATTTTTAGGTTCCGAGCAAGAGAAAAGCAAATATGAATGCTTCTCTGCTGTTCTGAGATCAAAGAGCCTGAGTGACGTGATCACGTCCCTACAAAAAATGCCAAACGCCAACCCGCTGATAAGGCTGCTGCGGGTGCCTTACATCTGTGTGCCTCCCTCAATGCCTACCCCGGCTGTCTGTTGACAAGGAATATTTTGAAGTGTCTAAGAATTATTTTATGACTCTAATAATCATTGTTTCTTTAGTGACTCAGGTCTACACCTGTAACACTCAAGTTTTAGGAGGCAGATTTTTTGGTTTGGTTTTTTTGCTTTTGTTTTTTAAATCAAGGAACCTTATTTTCCTTGGAGGATCCTAAAGAAGAGATTGAAATAATAAAAATGGAGAAACTTTGTCAAGAAGGCTGCTATCTGCACTATTGAGCTCCAAGCCCCCTCAGCTATTAAAATAGATATACTCTGTCGAGTTCCCGGGAATGGGAAATCCCAGACTACGATAGGCACTTACTCAATGATCGAAGGGGATTCCGCACCATCGTGCGTGCATACACACGCAGTGAACCCATACCCACCCACCCCTTTCTCTTCTGTGGTCTTCTATCAGTCTGTTGAGTAGGATTTGCAAATGCGACCATGGAAAGCTCCAACATTTAGAAATAATTACTACATTTACTCGTAATTTCTAAATCACACCAGCTGCCATGGAGCATTCTGCTTCCTGTAAGGGCTTTAACAAGGCAACTTACTGCCATCCTTTGATAAGAGTCTGTTTTACAGGGCTTAGAATTTTGTCAGGCCTGAATATCTAAGATGGTTTTAAAAAATAGTTGAACTATGCTGTCTTCTTCCCTAAAAAAGTGTGCTGTGTTTTCTCGTGACTATGAATGTTTTATATTTTTTTCTGTTTTATTTTTCTCTGCTATCAGTTTGATTAAAATTAAAGTCCAAGGTAAACATATAGGAATCCAAAGTAAGAAGAGGCTTATTAAATGTGTGTTTTTGAATATCATGATGCCTGCCTCAAAAAACAATATTAAAATTTCACTGGCACACTTATGTTCAAGTGACTCATATAACTTTCCTTTTACTATTAATTACTTATTAGGAAAAAAATCATTGTCTCATCATGGGTAGGGGCATACGTTAACGTTTATTAATTTAAACAACTAATATATATTTAGATATATACTTTTGTTGGGAAAAATTCTAAAAGACTATATTAAAACATGAGATTTTCTCAAGGGACAAATTAATGAAAAGTATTCATCACCCTATGCCTCTAGAAATCATCTAAAGTAATACTACCCAATAGATATATAATGCAACCCATATATGCAATTTTAAAAGTTCTGGTAGCCAAATTTTTTAAAGGTAAAAAGGAATAGACAAAATTAATTTAAATGCTTTATTTAACCCAATATAATCAAAATATCATCATTAAAACATGTAATCAGTATTAAAAAATCACTAATGAACTACCTTACATTCTTATTTTTTTATTAGGTCTTTGAAATCTGGGGTGTGTTTTATACATCCAGATTGTCTCACTTTTACTAGCCACATTTCAAGTGCTCAGTAGCCACACTTGGGTTAGTGCTTACTGTGCTTAGCAGTGGAGATCTAAAGAATTGTTTTTAAAAAGGAAGGAAAAATAAAGAAGCTAGAGAAAATCAGAATGATGGCAAAACTTAAATTACAGACAGAGAGGACATTTATCATTTAAGGCTTTATTTTTTATTAAATTTTTTTATTGTTTATTTATTGTTGAGAAAGAGACAGAGTGTGTGGGGGGGAGGGGCAGAGAGAGAGGGAGACACAGAATGCGAAGCAGACTCCAGGCTCTGAGCTGTCAGCAGAGCCCGACTTGGGGCTCGAACTCACAGGCTTGAGATCATGACCTGAGCCGAAGTCAGATGCTTCACCAACTGAGCCATCCAGGCACCCCTTTTATGGCTTTATTTTTAAGTCTCAAAGAATAAGACACAGAAATGCATTCATTTGTGATTATCACGACACCAATCTATGAAATACAACTATGTTTAAATCAGGTAAAAGGCACATTTTCTGTGATTTAATATTAAAAAAAAAAACTATTTCCCTTGTCACTACTAGCATGAGTTTGTAGATCTGAATGGAAAAACAATTAGGACAAAACAGCAAGTATTTCTTAAGTATGTACTTTAGGCTCCACACTTTGCTTATAGCTGTGAGGCATGCAAGAATCTTAAATGTGTTTCCTATGCAGTAGGCGTAGTATAGTGGAAGGAGCCAGATAGGTCTGGATTTGAATTTTGGTCAAATACTATGCTGTCTGAACTTAATTGACTTGTGTAAAATAGATGTAATAATACCAGCCTCACAGACTATGGTGCCGTAGATGAGGCCAAGTACCCAGCGTGGTACCTGTCTCACAGTGATTCTTCCATGAGGCAGACTCCATTTTACCTCCTTGACTCTGTTTGATAATGAGTTATAGTCTACTTTGTGAAGGAAAGATGATGTGTCCAAAATAATCTTCAAGCAAGGCAACATAGCCTTTAATTTAAGGTCTACCTGTGTGAAGCACGATTTAAGAACGGTAGAAAGTTAGAGAACAAGAATTGGAGACTGCCTGAAGGAAATGGGGTTTGAGCTTTCTTTGACCGTTATAAAGATTTGGAAATGGGGGAAGAAAATGGCAGACAAGATTCAGACAGTGTTACCCAAGTAATGTGTGTGGTGGAGTGACCAACTAAGCCAGTTTGCTTGGAACTTCAAGGTCTGTGGGATGCAGGATTTCCAAGGCTAAAACCGAGGCAGTCCTGGCCAAACTGGGATAGTTGGTTTCTCTAGCACAGGATAAAGAGAAGTAACAAGTTCAGCTTGATGGTGATAAATGTTCATTTTGTGAGACTTCTAGAAAATGGAATTAAATGGTTGGAGGGGGCAAGGTTTTGACGGGTCTTGAAAGACAAATGGGGGATGTGAAAAACAACACTAGAGACTATTTGTGAACAGAACTAACAAATGTGAAAGAACACTGGCTGTTGAGTCGAGAGAATTGAATTTTAGTTCTGGTCTACCACCAACTCTGATCCTCCCACAACCTTCACCTCCCAGGGGCTCAGTTGTCTCACTTACAAATGAGAAGGCTGTAACAAATAACCTCCAGAGCCTTGTGTGGCTGGACTCTGTTGTGATTCTGTTAGAAATAAGAAATCATAGAAGGCTTTTGACCATACTGGTGGTCCAAGATGAGTCTGAAAGGTATATATGCAGGTTAGCAGTTTTCTTTATCATCTTGGAAACATTTTCATACTCTCTCCAATATCATTACTCAAAAGTCTTCTAGAGACACAAATGGATAATGTGTATGTCCATTTCTTCTATTAAGAATGGGATAAATCTGTAGAAAGTGAGTTTCTGAGTTATCTGGGGATAATGTCCAAAATCCCACTGAGTTGAGGTTACTTTTTCATCACTTTCAAAACATTAAAGTTGTTAAGATACAGTTGTTTCCAAGAATTCAGAAGGAAGATGACAGACTAGACTATACCCATGAACACCTTCCTGAGTACATACTTTCATGAGTTACTATCTCACTAACAGATCCCCCAAGATAGAATTTTCCGTGTTGTTTTCAAAAGGTAGTTTTGACATCAGAAGCTAGGAAGAGAAAAGGAACGACCAAGGAAGGCAAAATGAGTTTGAAAGCTAAAGGTACACTCTCTAAGACAAATAACTCTGGCTTTGTCTTGTCTGAATTCATTTCCTTTTTTTTTTAAAGCCTATTTATTTATTTTGAGACAGAGAGGGACAGGCAGAGAGAGAGGTGGAGAGAGAATCCCAAGCAGGCTCCTCACTGTCAGCAAAGAGCCCGACTTGGGGCTCGATCTCATGAACCATGAGATTATGACCTGAGCCCGAAATCAAGATTTGGACACTCAACCAACTGTGCCACCCAGGTGCCCCTGTATTCACATCCTTTCTATTTATGGCTTAACTATGAGAGGGGTAGCTAGTATCTCCCAAGTACGAAGCTTATCTATTGGCTTCCTAGATCCTATTGGCAGAAACACGGCTCTAAATTTAGTGTTTATAACCAATAAACATTGAATGCTAGACATTAGCTTCTTGCCAGAATAAAAATATCACTATACATCTTCATGGAAGGAAGAAAAAAAAAGTCATGTTTTGGAAATTCAGTCAGTAAGAGTATCCATGCAAAAGAATGACAGATCATATTCTACCTGTTTAAGGGAAAAGGAAGAAACACCTTAATTGCACTAATGGCTTAAATTTTTTCTCGTGTAATTACAAGTCTAAAGTTTTTCTTTGCTGCTAATTTTGTATGAAACATATTCGTGCTAAATATTCCCTTACCATACACCTAGAGATGTTTATTGACACAAATGCAGGGTATTTGAATTTAGGGGGAGAGGGTCATTGAAGCCAGAACTCAAGGCCAACCCCTTCCAACAGTAATTTGTGGGTTTTCCTACATTTAGTGGTTACAAAGAAGCCTTAGACTCTGTTGGTCACGACCAATACTGCGCCATTATTTTATATGAAATTTCAGAAAAAAGAATCCTTACTCTTATAACCCAATAAATATTTTAACTCACTTTAGCTGAGTATAGGGCTGGTGGTACGGAAGGGGTGAGGAAATGTGGGTGGCGTCACATAAATGAGACCAAATTCCCACAGAAGGGACCCACATGTCCAGTTTATCTGAGCCGTGAAAACAAACTTGTGTCTGGGTGTAAAATAAAGTAGTAATAAAATAAATTAGGCAGTGAGCCACATTTAGAATTGATGTCCTTTTTTAAAAAAAATCTCTTTTGTTAAAGTTGATTTTTTATTTTTGACAGAGAGAGAGAGAGAGAGAGAGAGAGAATGCAAGCGTGAGCTAGGGAGGGGCAGAGAGAGGGGGAGACAGAATCCGAAGCAGGCTCCAGGCTCCGAGCTGTCAGCACAGAGCCGGACGCGGGGCTCAAACTCACGAGCAGTCAGATCATGACCTGGGCCGATGTCGGACACTTAACCGACTGAGCCACGTGGGCGCCCCTCCTTTTTTGTTTTGTTACATGAAAACCTCTATGTAAAAATAATGTGTTTTTAAACAAAAATAAAATATCTACTTGTATGCACAATGTATAATTTATATAATGAAATTTACGTGAGCTTCCGCAAACAGAAACGTTTGTGCAGATGCTGTTCCTATTAAGAATCATAAAAAAGCACAAGGTAATACTGATCAAGAATAAAAAAGAAGGTAATACGGATCAAGAATAAGAGGATGAGCTGGGAAATGTGGATTTCCAGGATTCTGAAAGTATAATTTGAAAGATAGCCTGGCAATTAGCTCTCTCACACATTATTTCCACTCTGACCACTAGCTGAATATGCTAAAATAAGGGAAGGTGTAAAAAAAAAAAATCTTAAAATGATGTTAGTGTTCTGGTTAAAAAGAAACAAGGGGGAAAAGACCAAGAACGTAAATCTGACTAGGCAAACAAACAACTCTTGCACATATGGGGGGAAGGAAAATACCATTTCATTGGGATGGTAGTTTGATCAAGGGCTTGATCTGATCATTACACTTAATATTCTCCTCCTAAAAATTTAGCCCTAGAGCAGTTAACAATGAATATGTGGGTGGAAAAGCAATAACACGTTTCATTTCAGATACAAGTTAAAATATCCATGATTTTTAGGTGCTTTCTGTAGAATCCCAATGGAGAAAAAAGCTTTGGGAATCTACAGCATGAAGATGACAGTGATTTATCAGAATTTTGTTTTGAGGTTGATATGATGAGTGTAACATTTTAGCCTCTTTTCAAGAAATTGGGTGTTTCATTCCATGACTCAGGCATTCAGAAGCTGCATGGCTAATTTTATGGATGAAATAAGCATATTTAGTTTCACTTATTTGCCTTCAATGTACAGAAATAATTTTATTTCCAAGGTTCTGTCAGTAACTCTTTCCCCTTAGCTAAGAAGTAAAAATAATATATTGTTGTAATTGGCATTCAGCTGTAGCTTTTTTTAGAGCTCATAATATTAATTTGATTTGACTAAAACACAAGACTTTCTTAACTGGAGATTCTGTTGGAATTGGGATAACAGAAAGATTAAAGAGTTAATAAACATTGGTATCTAAGATATACCAGGATGACAAATTCTAAAATGTTTTAAAATATTTACAAGTAGAAATATTAAAAACCTACTCCTTACCCTCAGCTGAATTTCTTACACGTAACTGCAGAATGCAGGGAAATCATGCTGGAAAGAAAAAAGGAGGAAACAAGATGATGTATGTGGACAAGTGCTTGGGGGCAAAGAGAGTGTAAAAGTCTTTATCAAACAGAAAAAGTATACCCTGACTATACATTAATAGTGTTTAGCAGCATGCAGATGAGCCTGTTAATTATGTATCTGTTTCTACGTCTTCCTACTCCCTGCCAATGTTACCATGTTAGAGCCTTTGTAGTCTTATACTGATGTGGGAAGTTCCATTTGACTTTCTTACGTTGAAAAGCCTTTGGGATGCCACTTCTGACCCAGTTAATACCCTTCCCTGCCCCCTGGTGGTTGCCAGTGTTAGAGACCAGGTTTGCCAGTGTAGGTAAATGCCATTAGCACTTTATCATGGTGCTTTCTTTGTAGCTATCTTGGTTGCAGCTTTCCCCACAATTTTGGCACAGTCACTCCTTAATATCTTGTCAGTGTTGCTGAGTAAGTGCTGACATATGTTTTAGCAACAGAGCAAGTGGAGTACAGAAACCCACTCGTGTATGGAGTCTTGGTAAATGACAGGACCACCTGACCAATTACTTGGAAGAGAGAAAGTAGCGAAGCATGGCACTAAGCAACTGGTCTGCCATTAGTAAATAATGAAACCCTCTCTCTATTTTACACCATACATCAAAAGTAATGGCAGAAAGATTCATGATTCAAATGGAGATTTCTGTTTCTAGGATAAGCTGAGTTGTTGAGACCAAGTCTCTTGCTGAAAGCAGATATCAACTCAGTAGATTTTACTTTGTTAGTGTTTATTTATTTGTTTTGAAAGGTGGGGGGAGGGGCATAGAGAGAGGGAGAGACAAAATCCCAAGCAGTCTCCACACTCTGCCCACAGCCTGACGTAGGTCTCCATCTTGCGTACCATGAGATCATGACCTGAACTGAAATCAAGAGTCAGACACTTGACCGACTGAGCTACCCAGTTGCCCCTCAACTCAATAGATTTTATACTAGTAATACTCGAAAGATGAGCAAATTCATAATTAAAGTGGGAGGTTATTGCTTATCTCTTCAGGTAATTGCCTTAATATTGGAAAGATTTCAATTCTTCAAAACTGATCTTTAGATTTAGTGCAACCCCAATAAAAATTCCATTTTCTTCCTTTGCTAGACCTTCACAAGCACATTTTTAAAATTTTTTTTAAGTTTATGTGTTTTGAGAGAGAGAGAGAGAGAGTCCGAGTGGGGGAGAGGCAGAGAGAGAGGGAGAGAGAGAGAGAGGGAGAATCTCAAGCAGGCTCAGCACTGTCAGCACAGAGCCCGACGTGGGGCTTGAACTCACGAAACTGTAAGATCATAACCTGAGCTGAAATCAAGAGTCAGTCGCTAAACAGACTGAGCCACTCAGGTGCCCGGCAAGCACATTTTAGAATTTACATGAAATTGCAACAAATCATTAATAGTTAAGAACTCTTAATGAGGGACAGGTGGGCGAACTTTCTCCTCCTAATTTCAAACCTTATTTGAAAGCAATAGTAATTGAAGCGTTGTGGAATTTGCACCGAGATAAACATAGATAAATGCAAAAGTATTTGAGAGTTCAGCACAGACGGTGGATACGCACACTTAACGTGTGACAGAAATGGCAGTGCACAACCAGACTGGAAAACACAGATTTAAAGACCCTTTGCATTTTAATGTATTAACATACATTATTTGTATTTGTTTTTTATTTTTAACTCCAGACTTCCAGAAATGTTGAAATATCAGTACTTTCCCAAATAGCTTAGCCTTTACCCAGATTCTCCAAATATTAACATTTGCACGCGCACACTCTCTGAGTAAATTATACATGAAGGGATAAGTACAGCATGACTCCATTCACAGAAAGTTCAAAGACAGATGAAAGTGAACTCTATCACTTAAAGGTACATACATAGGTAATAAACCATGAAGAAAATGGAAGTGATTTTAATATAAGTCTGGATGGCAGTTACCTCGGCAAGATAGTCAGAGAAGTGAACTGAGGCTCCTGAGATAAGGATGATGTCCTTTCTTTTTTTTTTTTTTAATGTTTTCGAAATTTGTATTTTTAGATAGAGAGAGAGCATGAGTGGGAGGGGTCAGAGGGAGAGAGAGGGTTTTAAGCAGGCTCCACATTGAGCGCAGAGCCTAATGCAGGGCTCAATCCCACGACCCTGGGATCATAACCTGATCTGAAATCAAGAGTCGGACACACCCAACTAAGCCACTCAGGTGCCCCATCCTTCCTTTCTTTATTTGAGGGAAGTCAATGTTATATTTATTTAAGTAGATGTAGTTCACATTATGACACATATGTTTTATTCATGTTTCCGTGTATAGTACATTTGACGATAAAATGAAAAAAAAAAACATTTAGAACTTTAAACACTGTAACTGGTTTTCTCATTCCTTTAGTAACCTATGGTAAAATTGACTTTATCAATGATATCTTTTGTCAGTAAATATCACAGGTTTGATATTTTATCAAATATCAAATCACAGGTTGAGATCTTATCAAGGGAACCCTTCTGGTCTCAAGTTTTTTTTAGAGAATTATTTGCTGATAGTAGTGGAGAACCCATTTGCCATGCTATTTATCAAAGTTAAATAAACAGTTACTCATAGCTTGGCTAGACAGGTGTTTAAAAAATACAGAAGACAGGTTTTGGCCTGGAGAAATAATCTTAACAGATGAACATAATATCAGTGACTTAATGAGAAGCTAATTAAAGGTTAAGACATAAGGAACACCTACTAAATCTTGACCAGGCCACTCACCAACCTACCAGTTCTGGACCCAGATCCTCTGCCCTCATGTGACTGTATGTGAATTATTTATGCTCCCATCCAGCTAGTCCAACAAGACAACTGTGCTGGCAGTTATTCCCACGTGCTCTTGTATCATCCATTTTCTCTCTCAATGATACCATTTTTGTCATAATTCAAACATGCTGTTATTACTTGCGTCTTAGAAAAGCAAACGGTTCCCCTCTATAGCAAAATTTCAGAAAACTATTCATCGTGTTCAATTCGTATCTTTCTGTATTATTTTAAACTCACTCCAACCAGGTTTTTGCCCCCACTCCTCCACTGAAACTTCTCTTGTTAAGATCTCTGGAGACTCCATGTTGCTAACATCCATGATCAATGATTAGTCCTCATTTCATGGGACCTGTCACCATGCATTTGACACGGTTGGTCACTTCCTCATCCTGGAAACACTTTCATTGCTTGGCTTCCATGACATCACTCTATGACGTTTTTGTTTTGTTTTGTTTTGTTTTTTTAACTTTCTTCACTGACTGTTCATTGTCAACCTCCTTTGGTGCTTCTTTATTATTCCCGTCAACCTGGAAACACTGAATATGCCTCCCAGCCTCCACCCCCAAACCATGGGTTTCCTTTCCTTTCCTTTCCTTTCCTTTCCTTTCCTTTCCTTTCCTTTCCTTTCCTTTCCCTTCCCTTTCCTTTTCCTTCCCTTTCCTTCCCTTTCCTTCCCTTCCCTTCCCTTCCTTTCCCTTCCCTTCCCTTCCCTCTACCTGTACTCAATCCCTTGATGATTTCAGCTGGTAGTATGGTATAAACACCACCCATGTGCTAAGGATCCCCACATTTACATTTCTAGCCCAGGCTGTTGCACTTAACCCCAGACAACTACTCAACACCTCCATTTGGATGTCTAACAGACTGAACTACTGGAATTTTCCCAGAAGCTTCTTACCATCTTACTATCTCAGCCAAATCACAACTCCATCTTTCAAATGTCTTTATGTCATTCTAGATTCCTCCTTTTCTTTCACACCCCATGTCTAATCTGTCAGTTTGTATGGTTGGCATTATCTACTCTCTCTAATGTCTATGTAATATTTTCTTAAACTATTGCAGTAGATTCCAGATTGCTCTTCTAACTTCTGCTCATATTTCTCTAAAGTCTGGTCTTAATCCTGCAACCTGGAGGATGTTTCTAAAACTTAAAACAGATCATGCTCCTCCTCTGCTCAAAAACTTTTCAATGGCTTTTCAATTCAGAGTAAAAGATAAAGTCTTAAATAGCCTACCAAGCACTCTGTGATGGAGTCTCAGACCTCATCTCCTGAGTGCTCGCTCCAGGAGGGCCAGACAGAGATAGATCCCATTACTATTCCTGAGATGGGCATGCTTCCACATGAGGACATTTGAACTTCTGTCTCCCTGGCCTGGAATATTCTTCCCCCAGGTTTCCGGGTGGTTTGCTCTCTTGCCTCCTTTGCTTAAATTTTAACTTCTCAGTGAGGTAGTTTATTTAAAAATTGCAAGTCCCCAGGGCACCTGGGTGGTTCAGTTGGTTAAGCATCTCACTTCGGCTCAGGTCATGATCTCATGGCTTGGGAGTTTGAGCCCCACATTGGGCTCTGTGCTGACAGCTCAGAACCTGGAGCCTGCTTAGGATTCTGTGTCTCCCTCTCTCCCTGCCCCTCCCCCACTTGCACTCTGTCCCTCGAAAATTAATAAACATAATTTTTTTTTCATTTCAAGTCCCCACTCCCAGAACCCCTCATCTCCCATACCTCACTCTATTTTGCCAGTGTATAATACACACTAGCATTTACTTAATTCATTTTTAGTTTTTCTACACTTAAAAAAATGTATTTTTTTTTGTTCCTTAAATTTTCCCTAGCTCCTAGAAGAACATTCTACATATAGCATATGCTCAATATATATTTGTTCAATAAATTAATTGTATTGCTTCATATAAGCTGTAAGTGTTTTAAGAGTTTAGAGAAGAGGGAGACAAGTATTAGCCAGAAAAGTTAGAGTTTTGAACATACACAGTTTCTGCTTGTATTTCATGTACCATATGTGGTTGAGATCAAGCAGAAAGAAAAACACCTATATTGGATGGAGGTATGGAAAATAGAGTGTAGAAAAGAGACCTTCTCCCTTCAGAATAAAAGTCATGGTTTCTAGATGGTCCCTCATCACCAGTTTGATATATAAAACAAGGGTCTTTTATTCTTTTTCTCTCTCCACTTTACTCTCTTGTTCTCACTCTCTCTCTCTCTCTCTTCCTTCCTTCCTTCCTTCCTTCCTTCCTTCCTTCCTTCCTTCCTTCCTTCTTCTAAGGTTCTAATCTCCCATCAAACATTTCTTGAAGAATTATTTTCCTTCCTTCGATCTATTTCCCATGACAAGTTGAAGACTATGAAACAGTTAGCTGTGACTGGGCCTTTCAGTTGTCAACTCATACCTGGATTTTTTTCTACAATAATAGCATCTCACCATTTGGTTAAACACATGGTTCCCTGGAATAATAACATGCACTTTCTTTTTTGAAACTACATGCGGTGATTAAGTTTTGACCAATGGGATACAAGGCAAATTGTATGTGTAACTTCTAGGAGACATAATGATGTCTGGGAAATATCATTAAAGGATGGGAGCATGGCCTTCTTCCTTTTCCATCTCCATGCTGTATGGAATTCAAACTGATGGCTGGGGCTTGAGAAGCATCTTGTATCACAAGCTGGTAGTCAGTTATGAAAGATGGCAGAACAACACAATAGAAAAGCCCAGAGTCCCCATAACTAAGAAGCTGCCAAACCAGCCCAAGCCTGTCCACCTGTACTTTAACGTGAGCCAGAAAGAACCTTCCATGTTGCTTAAGCCACTAATAATTTGTTTTTATGCCATTTACTGTCGAGTTTAATCCTAAAACACTATCAGTAAAAGTTCTCATCCTAAAGATGAAACTTCTTTTCTCAGATATCATATAAAAATATAAAACAACTGATAAGACATAACTATGTCAAGCAAGCCAAATGAGCACTGACTGTGGAGTCAGAGAAGAGTCCTAGAAGGTCTCTGCTGTGCCAGTCATTAACCCTTTAATTCATAGATCTTGGAGAAGTGAGAGTGATGTGGCCAGTCTGTCTAGAACAGATGTGAAGATTTCAGGGAGCTTAGAGAAGGGACTCTATCAACGAATATGTGACTGTTTCAATACTATAGCAGCAGTCTGTAAACTGTAAAAAGTAAGGATTGTCTCAATGTCAACTCCTTCCGATGCAAGAGTGAAATGGGGATGCATCCCCTTTGATTTTTATCTAGATATAATTCTACTCCATGTAGAAGTAATTCTACTCCAGATTCAAGATTATAGGCAAAATTAATGAAAAAAAAACCATTGCTGCAATAGTCTCAGGTCAGTAAACATTATACAACCTAAGGCGTTTATTATCACTATTAAAGAAGCAAGCTCTATGGCCATCTGGATCTGGTTTTGTAGTGATGTGAGCTGCTGGGGTCCCAAGTATAGCTTGAGAATGAAGCTAACACAATAGAAAGGAAGCCACTCAGTGCTGAAATTCTGGGTGCCAGTAACTTTCTGTGTCCTGAATTCAACCATACCTGAAATCAGGAGCTAGCTATAAACTTTTTATTATTTCAAAATAATAATTTTCCTCTTTCCTCTTGAACTAATTTAGGTCAGTGTTCTGCCATCTTGTAACTAAGACTCCTATGCGATCTAATGATCAGAAATGGCAATCTGCAGAAGCATCACAAAAGAGTATTCTCCATAAAGAACAGAATGAGCACAGACACACAAACATGGACATTTATTTTTGAAAAGGGAACTAATTTTGTATACAAGTGGTAGGGGTTTGAAGAGCAAATTCAATTAGAGAAAATTAAAGACAATTGCATAAATAAAAAGACCACGGGAATATTTCAATCAAGATTTGATGAGGAGGGTATGAATTAAATAAATGGAAAGAAGCAGATAACAGAGCCACCGTGGAATCAAATGGATAATCGGGGAACAGGCTGAATAATTCATCAAAGGTCATGGATTTTTTTATTTTATTTTAATTGGAGTTGGTGCTAACCCTGGTGATTCCAGGTCTCCAGGTCTCTCTGCTTTGCCATTCAACTACACCTTCCTGTGAGGTGAAGGGATATCTGGCCAGAAAACAGGACAAGCTACCTAAATTTCAGGGCCCAGTACGAAATGAGAATGTGAGCCTCTTGTTTAACAATTCTTATGAATTTCAAGACAGCAACAGCAGAACTGTAAGCCCTGTGGATGGTGTACGTTGCCCAGCCGTGAAGCCTGCCTTGTCCACAAATGGAATTTACAGTTTTCTTCAATGAGTCTTCTATACACAGGTAAAGCTGTGATTTGGAAAGAAGCCTAAGGCTTTTTCACTGATGTGCTTTTTTTTTTCCCCCACTGGCTTCAGTGATAAAACCCTTCACATGCAGCTTCTTGAATGGCCCAAATCTTCCATTTTTATGTTGCCCTAGCATGTTCAAGATTTGAAATGTGGGTCTTTGTGAAGGTGATTTTTAAATAGATTTGAAATACGTATTCTTCTTATCTATGTGAGAAAGACAAAACTAATTTGATATTGTCATTTTTTTTTAATGTAAAGCTTTTATTTAGCTAAACTTTTGAAATATTTTGGGAAGTTCTTTCTAGAGATTAAAACTATTTTGGGGGCACCTGGGTGGCTCAACTGATTGAGCGTCTGACTCTTGATTTTGGCTCAGGTCATGATCTCATGGTCGTGGGATCGAGCCCCACATCAGGCTCTGTGCTGATAGCATGGAGCCTGCTTGGGATTCTCTCTCTCCCTCTCTGTCTGCCTCCCCCCAACCCCTGCTGCCCATGCACTCTAGCTCAGAATAAATAAATAAACAAACATTAAAAAATAAAACAAAAATATTTTCATTCACATCAGACTTTTATACCTAGAATGAAAAAGGACCTTAGACACATTTTACAAAAATGTACCAAAACCAGCTATCTTTCTATGTAATTCCATTTCTATGGAAATAATTTGAGAATTATTTGCCCTTTGTGAAAGGTTAAATTCCTGTTTTTCTGCTTATGCCCATTCAAAGTATTTATTGAGAGGGGTTGCAAATGGACAGTCTGGAACCAGAATGTCTAGGTTTAGATCAATAACTGTCACTTATATGTGACCTGTGTATTCTCCTTAACCTCAGTGATCCTGTCTTTGAAGAAGGAATGATAGCAGGAGCAACCTCATTAAGGCTCTGTGATGGTAATGTGAAGGAGTACATGTAGGACAGTTAAAATAGTGCATGAAACATTGTAAGCACTTAAAACATGCAACAGTTACTATCCCTTTATCCATTCAAACTTGGATTAACCCACAAACTTGGTAAGTGATAGTGTTAACAGTTTGCAGGTATAAACCAGACTGACATGGGCGCTACCCAAGTACAATGCGCAATAGATCGCACACGGAGAAAAAATTAACAACCATGACACTGTCTGATGACTCGTTGGAAGTGAGGACTACAACATGCCATGGAGCACTTAGCAGGGACACCAGAACTACTTGGGAAGGATGAATTGCCTAAAAGAAGTGGGTTAAGAAACAGTTTCTAGAAAAATATGCTTCTAAATCAGAACCAGTAAGTACTCGTTGGCCAGATAAAAGACAGAGATAAAAATATTAAGGCAAAAAAGAGAAACGAGTAAGATAAAAGAGAGCATAGTGTCCTCAAAGTACTGAGAGTTGTTCGATAGTATATTGATAATCGTATGCAGTGGTAATATGATGAAATGCAGAGGGAATCAGGAGCCAAATCATTAAAGCATGCAAAGGGGTTTTGTTTTTATCCTAAAGACAATCTGCAGATGTACCTTGAGCCAGGAGTAGGCCACTAAATCAGTCTTTTGTAAGAGCATATTATACTTCCACATGGATAAGAAGGGGAAATGGAAAAGGAGAAATGAAAAATTTGATAGAATAATAGAAAATCCACTGAATAATTAGAAGACAGATAAAGACAAGGAAATGAGGAGGAAAAAGAAAGATGGCAGGTTGACCAGGGAGACCCAACATTGAAGAGGAGTTAGAGAATAGGGAATAAGAGACAAAAGTCATTAGGACACCTGAGTGGCTCAGTTGGTTAAGCATCCAACTTTGGCTCAGGTCGTGATCTCATGGTTCGTGAGTTTGAGCCCCATGTAGGGCTCTGTGCTGACAGCTCAGAGCCTGGAATCTGCTTCAGGTTCTGTATCTTCCTCTCTCTTTGCCTCTCTCTCTCTCTCTCTCTCTCTCTCTCTCTCTCAAAAAAGACAATAGTCATCAAAAATGTGTAAAAGAACTTTATGCAGAATTAAAAAGCATGAGTTTCTAGATTAAAAGACATCACCTTGGGCTCAGTATTCTAATCAAGGTGCATTGTAAGAAAATTTTAGGTCACCAATAATAAAGAAAATATCCCAAAAGCTTTTAGGAAACAAACAAACAAACATAAAGCACAAGCAAAGAAAAATCATGAATGAAATTACTGGGAGGTAGAATACAGAAGAAATAGGTCTTTAGGATTCTGGGAAAAAATTCCAAAACTCTAATTATAATCCTGGCCAAACCATCAGGAGGTATAATAGTAGAATCGAGATATTTTCAGGCCTGCCAACACTCAAAAAAATTACCTGCCATACATCTTTTTCCAGGAAGCTCCTGGCGTCACACTCCAAGGCAGTAATCCATAAAAGAGGAATATGTAGGATTTATGAAATAGGGAAGAAACAAAGACAACTCCCAGGATGATGTGAAGAGAAGTCTTAGAAGACAGCTGATATAGCAGACCTGAACAATATCTTTTGCAGTTTGAGGTAGCAGAAAGGAGATACCAAGAAACACACACACACACACACACACACACACACACACACACACACACCCCTCACAAACCAATACACTATCTCATGTTGGAATCGAATGCTGGAGAAGTTTTACTGTTTTTCTTTGGAAATCTTTGAAGCCAAATAAGTAATGGTTATATAGAACAAAATGCAAAGAAAAACAAAACAGAAGCAACTATTAACCATCTGAAGAGCATAAAAATGTACATAAGAGCGAAATGTAATCTTACAGCGCTTGGTGGCTAAGCTATAAACAAAATACGCCCAGTCATAATAAGGTGTGCACTGAATATTAATTTAACCAGAAATATCTGGGAGCAGGATGGAGGCAGGAAAGTAGCCCACCCACGCCTGTGTGTGTTGAGAAATACATTCTGGGGCTATTTCTCCATCAGCCACAGAGGAAAGCAGAAATCTAATCGGTAACTTTTTTTTTAAATTAAATATAGTTAGGCATTTTCTCTAGAAATACGAAGGTTAATACTGTTAGAGACAGCTAGAGTGGCTTCGCCCGTTGAATTAAAAGATGAGAACAAGAGGAACAAAGAAACAGCTGTTTTTTATTATAGAGTCTTCCAGAACTATTCAACTTTTTAAAACTTTTTATTATGAATTATAACTTATATGCAGAAAACCGTATAAAACGTATTTGGACAGTTTAACAATATAATAAAGGAAACATCTGTGTAACCACCATCTAGGTCAAAAAATAGAATATCGCCCACCTCTGGAACCTCAACCCTTGCGCCCTGTCTGGGCAAAACCTCCTCCCGACCCCTAGGGGTAACACTATCCTGACTTTTGTGATACGTTATTTTGCATTTATTTATACTTTCATCATGTATGCATACATCCCTTGATGATGTAGTTTCCCCTTCCATGGTTTTGACTGAATTTTACAAGTAGGTAGATAGTTTATATAAATGAAATTTAAAATTTTACTTTATTATTATTTTTTTACTTTTTTTTAATGTTTATTTATTTTGGAGAGAGAGTGAGTGTGTGTGTGAGCGAGGGGGGGCAGAGAGAGAGAGACAGAAGATCCAAAGCAGGCTCTGTGCTGACAGCAGAAAGCCCGACGTGGGGCTAGAACTCATGAACTGTGACATCATGACCTGAGCCCAAGTCAGATGCTTAACGCCACCTAGGCGCCCCTGGAATTTAAAATTTAATGCAATATTTTGCCCATAGAAATACAAACATTGGTTTTATATACCCTCCACTATAAAGAATTATGGAGTATACTGGCTTTCCCACACTGATACTTTCATAAGAAAAAGGTATTCTTACTCATTTCTCCCAGACGCTTGTAAATATACCTTTACTTTGGAACTGCAAGGAACGTCTACAGATCTGTACAAGGAGTACTTGTATTTCTATACCATTAAATGACCACCGTATGTTTTTAATATTGTGCACTAAAAGCTATATTAAAATGCAATTTAACAATAATCTCAATGAGCCATACGTGATTAACAGCAAAGAAGATTCTAAGACCAGAAGGAAGAAGGACAAGGCCCTTAAAAAAAAAAAAAAAAAAAGGAAAAAATTAACGTTTACACCCATACCACAAATCTGGTATTTTAAAAGAATGGTTTCCAACCAGGATGAGTATCAGAGTTGACTTTGAGGTTTTAAAACAATCCCAGTAAAAACCAGCCTCTTTGCCGGAGACGATAAATTAGAATCTCAGGGATTGGGCCATGGCAACAAGCATTATTTTAACGAACAATGGGCATCCGTGATGGTATCTGCAAACTCCTCAGAGCATATTGGTCCTAATACACTCATTCCTTATTGTGATACGCTATCCCAGAGCACAGCTGTCTTATTAGCGAAGAGCAGACACTCCCAACACCTCCCTTGACCCGTGTGGTCTTCTTTTCCCATCGTTTCCAGATTTGCCAAATGCCTCACCCGTGTAAGCTCAACAGCCCCCATTTCAGACTTGGAATCTGCTCGCTTCGTTTCCAACTCTGGCCCTAGGACCTGCCCTGGGCAGTCGTGGCATCGTATCATGAGGTGAACCACCTCGCGGCTGCCTCTTCTCCACCTAGTCAAAATGTATTCATTGGAACTCATTCTGGGCTGTGGAACAAAATGTAACAGGACACAGTCCTGACATTAGGAGAGGCCAAAGAGGTAGAGACAGAGCCAGTTTGGCTGCGTCAAGGCTGAGTCCTCTCTCTGTTGCTAAGGAGGAGCTTCGTCTCGTGGTCAGAGTAAAAGCTGGGAGCCATGACTCATGGAGCCTTTTCCTGACTCTTCTCTGAGTCACTTTATGACCGTGGACAAGTCCCTCTACCTTTCTGGGTCTCATGGACACCCATCTGGTCCTTCCAGTTTCCCTGAGATTTCATGTATTTGTATTTTTAAAGTGTTACGACTCTTCGGGAGAGACATTGCAGAAGAAATATTGGTTCTGGAGCTCAAGGGCATTATCCGAGTCAGGCTTTGCAAATAGAGGTGCTACGTCACTATTAACCTGTTTGTTTGCTATGGATTTCTTTTCCTTTTTCCATCTTGAGCTCTATCTAGTTTACTTTGGCCTGTCAGTGCTGCTGATGGCTACTTGGTGACCTTTACTTAAAGCACAGTGTTGATCAAGTTGTACTCGCAATGAGCTCAGCAACCTATGTGACTTTCTCATTGTCTTTCAAATAAAAATCAAGGGGAGATTCAAGTGCTTCCACAATTAGATTCCAGTCCGCCCTCCGTGTTCCAGGTCCTCCGTTTCCTTACACATAGTTTATGATATAGGTGAACTAGCCGCCTCCTGGTTTTCAAATAAGCACTACCCCCTGAGGGCAAAGACCTTGTTTTATTTGATTTCACAGTCTGGGATCAAACACAATGCCTCCTCCATTGTCATCGCTTAATAGATGTTGGGTGAATGAGTAAATGAATGAATAAGTGAATGAATGGACGGATTCTGTTTCCTCCACCCAAAATGCCTTTAAAATATAAACACTGTCCATGTTTTATGGCCCATCTCAAATGACATCCCCCACAAAGCCTTCCTTGACTCTCCCTGTGGGAAAGGGCTTTCCCTCCTGTACACCATTCTATCTGCTCTAATGACATAATTCCATGTATTGAATTTACTTATATATATCATAGCCCTCATATCAAAGTCCCCTGAAGGGCAAGGACAAAGTGTTTTCCCGTTTTATATTTTTACTCAGTACTATTTTAAAAACTATTCTTTGAATTAAGTGTGCGTGTGTTTATGTGGTACGTGCACGTGTGTTAACACACATGCCTTGAAATAGTATGTGTCCCCCCTTTGTACAAATATTCGTCATCTCTCAGTGTCTCCTGTCATTTTGGCTCTCTGAGGTTTAGGCAGCAGCTTCCTCTTCTGTGAAATAGGGAAGTAGGACCAGAGGATCCGTTTGATCTAGGCATAAGATTTCAAGAGTCAAGTGTTTGAAAGTGAAGAAATGTAATTTAAATGTAGTATTACCAAAAACATAGTGAGCTTTAACACCTTATACTGCCTGGTATTTTTTGTTGTCTGAGAAGTCATTAAGAAAATGCTGTTTTTTTCTCAGGTTTTCATCCTTGGCAATTACTGCTTGTTAACATTTAGTGCCAAAATCTCCCTAAGTTAAAAATAAAAATCACAGACCCCCAAAAGACCTTTGAGATGTTATATTCTGATCTCTTCACATAACAGAGGAGAAAATTGAGATTCTGGGATAGAAATCGGGTTGCTCCAAGCAGCATAAAACTGACTATGAAATCCCAGTGAAGGATGTCATTCTCCTGGATAAGTAAGCAAAACAAACCACAAGATTCATCAGCTTCCTTCTTCCTGATGACGTACTCATGATCTTTTTTGTTTTCCTTCCTCCACTCCTGGTTTGTTTGTTTGTTTGCTTGTTTAATTTTGGGATTAAGAATTAGTATTTTGGTTTCAGCAGTGATCCTACAGGTGTCTAAAGCATATGGTCTAAGTTTTCGCATTAGGTAGGTATCCATTAAGAAAAGCGTTGTTAGATGGAGTTGAGGAGTGCATCCCAGCTCCATCCGAACAACCGGGCGATAAATGAGAAAAGCAACAGTGTGAGTTTTGATGTTCTTGGAAAGCTTACCATATCTCGGGCCAGATTCGCATCCTTTGTAACTCCACAAGGGAATTCCCAGAAGGCATATATTTTCTCTCCTTGACAAATGTCTCATATTAAAGAGCAACAAAGGAAAATGGTTGAAACACCAAGGGTGTGATATTTTAAGAGATTGAACTGGGTCTTGGGCTCTTTTGAGCTGAATAGGTCACAGTTCTCCATTGGGAGAACATTTGTCGATCAATTTGTATCTCATTAGGGCTCCAAGGGCGCTTTAGCTGGGTCATCTATTTATTTGAGGTTTAGTGGTGAAATAGATTGATTTTCTCCCCACTCTTATGCATTTTTTTTTAAGTTCCAGCTATCTTTTATTGTTCCCCATGGTAGATGATCCTCTTAAGAGAAGTTCAGTAGAGAAGGTAGAAGCCCCTGGAGTTGATATATGCTTCCATTAATCATGTCTAGGGAAGATAAAGAGTCTTGTAGGCATTTCATAGGGCAGATTGAAGACAATCAAATGGCATGCTTGCTAACCCTCAAGGCTATGGCACTGGCAGAGATGTCCCTGTTTTTGTTTTTTGTTTTTTGTTTTGCATAATAAGGAGCATAAATATTCATACTCACTGCTGTAATATACTCTTATTTGAATTGCAGTCACTACATCTAAAATACAACATTTTTTTTTAACTCTGTTAAACTTAGTGGTACTTTTTTTTTTTAATATATGAAATTTATTGTCAAATTGGTTTCCATACAACACCCAGCGCTCATCCCAACAGGTGCCCTCCTCAATACCCATCACCCACCCTCCCCTCCCTCCCACCCCCCATCAGCCCTCAGTTTGTTCTCAGTTTTTAAGAATCTCTTATGCTTTGGCTCTCTCCCACTCTAACCTCTTTTTTTTTCCTTCCCCTCCCCCCTGGGTTCCTGTTAAGTTTCTCAGGATCCACATAAGAGTGAATACATATGGTATCTGTCTTTCTCTGTATGGCTTATATCACTTAGCATAACACTCTCCAGTTCCATCCACATTGCTATAAAGGGCCATATTTCACTCTTTCTCATTGCCACGTAGTACTCCATTGTGTATATAAACCACAATTTCTTTATCCATTCATCAGTTGATGGACATTTAGGCTCTTTCCATAGTTTGGCTATTGTTGAGAGTGCTGCTATAAACATTGGGGTACAAGTGCCCCTATGCATCAGTACTCCTGTATCCCTTGGGTAAATTCCTAGCAGTGCTACTGCTGGGTCATAGGGTAGATCTAGTTTTAATTTTTTGAGGAACCTCCACACTGTTTTCCAGAGTGGCTGCACCAGTTTGCATTCCCGCCAACAGTGCAAGAGGGTTCCTGTTTCTCCACATCCTCTCCAGCATCTATAGTCTCCTGATTTGTTCATTTTGGCCACTCTGACTGGCGTGAGGTGATATCTGAGTGTGGTTTTGATTTGTATTTCCCTGTAAAATACAACATGTTTAAGAAATGCTTTCTACAGAGTCCTTCTGTCTACATTAGCAAGAACAGCGACACATTGCAGTCGATCTTATATTCTGTGTTCATTGCCGCTTTCCTACAGGCGCTGCAAGGATGCTGCATCTGAACAAATACATGGGTTTTGAATGTAAATTCTAAAGTTCTATGAAGGTGTTGAGAGTGCTAATACACATATTTAAAATTTGATACACAATAAATACCCATCTGACACTAGGGATTACAAATGAAGTACTTAAACCCTAAGATGGCCTTTGCCTCAAGATTTTTTTTTAACTTCCAAGAGGATGTTAATCATTTGCTTCATTTATTCAGCATATATAATGAGGAAGTCCCACTACCTTCTTGGTAGGTTTTTGATTCAGTGTTTATTTCTCACCCCAATTCCACACCGACCTAGATAAGATAATCTAATTAAAACGAGGCTACTATTGACCTTTTTGTTTTAAATACTTCTTAGTGCAATAAACACCACTATCCCTGCTTCCATACCCCCAGCTTCATCTCCCCTGCAAAAAAAATCTTACCAACAGTGACTTGAATCAGCCCATATATGGCGAGCATTTATAACATATGGTGGACACAAGTCAAAGAATTTACTGCCATGAATTTGGATAATTCTTACAGTTCTGCCATCTCATCCTATTACGAGCCCCTATCTACAGTTGACAAAAAGTGAGAGATGACAAGATAATTTGGTACAGAGAATAAGACATGGACAGGTCAACTAGGTAGCCAAGGTCAAAGAGATAACAAGTAAGAGTTATCTTACTTGTTAGGATTTAAATCCTAACCCTAAGTGTGAGGGGGTGGGGGGAAGAAAAGAAGGTATATGTGAGATACACACACACACACACACACACACACACAAACACACACACACAATGGAATATTACTCAGCCATAAAGAAGTACAAAATCTTGGCATTTGCAACGACCTGCATGGGGCTAGAGTATATGATGCTGAGTTGAAATAAGCCAGTCAGAGAAACACAACTACCATGAGATTTAACTCATATGTGGAATTTAATAAGCAATACTAATGAGCAAAGGGATTAAAAAAAGAGAAAGAGGCAAAGCAAGAAACAGACTCTTAACTATACAGAACAAACAGATGGTTATCAGAGGGGAGGTGGGTGGAGGTGGGGTTAAATAGGTGATAGGGATTAAGGAGTGCACTTATGTGTTGAGCACCAGCTGTGTATGGAAGTGTTGAATCACTGTATCGTACACATGAAACTAACATTAGGCTGTATGATAACTGGAATAAAAGTAAAACCTTAAAATCCATCAATCAATCAACCAATCAATCCAGGCCCATGGGCTTTACCATTCATGCTCCTGTAATGGAGAGTCAATTTCCTGTTGATAACAGAGTTCAAACACTTGGTTATCAGTTCCCAGGTATATTAGAGATATTAACCACTGCCTTCTTACAGGAAATTAACAGGTTATATTAGGAATAATAGGATATTAGACTGGAGAGCCTAGCTCATAGGTATTTTTAAAATGTATGTTTGATAGCACTCTTCAGCACTTATTTGAAAGATGCTATATCAAGCTTAAAAAAGGCCTAATCATGGGGAAATTGCAAGTGAGAAAAAGAAAAGCCCAATGTTAGTAACAAATATAAAATGGTACACATGCATAGTATAAAATGACAATATTCTCTAATAACTACATGTGTATTATTATTATCCTTTGCCACAAAACAATAATTTCTATGATATATCCTTTAATGACTGTAAGTCGAATTATTACTGTTTCCTTGAAAAAAGTTATGTCTATAGTATATGCTTTCTAAGAATTTAAGCCATGCTACTTTTAGCAAAAGAGAAATTAAAAAAAAATAGTAGTTTGGACCAAATCCTATGATATCTTCTATACAGTGAAAGCTTCAAATATTTTACTACTTTAAATGATAATAAATCAACTCAGATTGAGACGAATATTTATTATATTTGGAATTAACAATAATAAAACCAAATATTGCCTTCTGTAATATTCAGAGTGGAATTTAATGGAAATAAAATGATCCTGTGAAGTTTGATTTTCTACTTAATACATTGTCATATTTTTGGAACCAAGGTCTCTCTGAGATTACATTACTTGAAAAGTTGAAATAACTGTGTTCAAGTGTAAATCAGACTATTTTTCCTGGAGCTAATATCACCACCGTGGCCTAGTTTTACCTCTGCAGCCTTTTAAAAAATGCACTTAGGAACAGTCTGCTTGAATTAAAGAAAGAAGAGAGGAATTTCTTCTTTCTGCCTAAATTTGAAAACAAACTCACTTGCAATAAGAAAGAAGGGACTTCTGGACACTGGAAATTTCCTTCAAAACAGGGGAAAATTGTTTTTTACATCAACTGCATTCTTCAGTTTCAGAGTATAAAAAAAGAAAAGAAAAGAAAAAAATTAAATACACTAGAATTTTTACTAAATGAACTGTTCTGTATCTTCCACAAAATACCTTAAGAATTAAAGGATAAACCTGTTTATTTCCCATTTCAGTTTTTCATGGGAGCCTTTAAAAAACCAAACGCATGGATCACCACTGCTGGAGGGAAGCCTCACCTCCCTCTGGTGTTCACCAGCCTCCACGTAACAGAAGAGACTTCTTTTGTGATTTACGGAGACACCGCATTCTGCAAAATTGGGCCCAAAGACAAACCTCAGACTGTAGTCGCAGCTCGGCTCCTGCAACAACATACCTGGGCTATATTTGGAAATGTCTGTGTAGACAAAACAACGTGCACTTGGAGGGGAGGGTGTATGGAGGGAGCACAGCAGGCATTATCTGGTTTCACTGTCTACAGTGATCATATTATCTGAATAATTGCCCATTATTTGCTTTGTAGCCTAGAGCCCAAGGCCAATGTATTTACTTTCAAAGTGAAATGAAGAACAGAGGGTAAGTCAGCTCCCCTATGACTTTTCCCTCCTCCGTCCCCACTCCAACATTGGTTTTTAGCTTCCCCAATTGAGAAGCTATGCCTAGGCCCTAAATTGAATTTCTCGACTTCACTTGTGATATATCATACGTGGCTCTGCACCCTCTAAGTAGAGCATTATAAAAGGCATGCAGCCAGGGTGTGTGTGCCTGTGTGTGTGTGTGTGTGTGCGTGCGCACACGCATATGTGTGAGCTTGCGTGGTGGGGCAGTGGTGGAACCAAGCAGCTTGGGATGGGAAACTCTAAGAGCATCAGTACAATGATGTTTGGTGTGCAACAGATTCTTTTAATGTGTTCAATGCCAGATAAATCTGTTAGGTTTTAGGTTTCATTTAAAATGATTTCAGAACCTTGCCTCAAATATTCCTCAAATGCATGCCTTTCTTTTCAACTCACTTCCAGAGTTCTAGAACAGGCCCCAACATCAGTAACGGTGAATATTGTAGGTGTCTTCTAACTGGTTTCCAATTTTCTCCATCCAGTCCATCTTCTATATTGCCTATGGAGTGTTCTCCTTGAATAAAACTGTGGCTGTGCCTTTCTCCTGCGTGAAAAACCTCCAAGGGCATCCTATTATGAGCAGGAAAAAAATCCAATATTCTCTCGGTCCCAACCTCTTTTCACTTTGCTACCTTACCCGGTTCCTCTCTGGCTTACATTCTTTGTGAGCAATATCCAGTCACTTGTATACTGCCCAGATATGTGTCCTGATCTATTCCATTTTTCGTCATGCTCTGTATACCTTCTGCTTCACATCTCTGTAATGTAATCAACTTTCGACCTCCCCTTTCTTAACCTGTCCATTAAAACTGCACTTGTTCATCAGTAAATTCAGGAAATAGCTTCTGAAGTTGGAGCCGTCATTCATCTGTGCTTCCACATGTTACCGTCCATCACTTATCAGAGCATCAAACGCATTGCAATAAAATGAGCAAATATATATCTCACATTATGTAGCCATCTTTTCAGAGGGGAGACATTTCTTATGACCTAACACTTCTATCCCCATGACCCCATAACTAGTATATCAAGGGCATTGGTTGAAAGTCTGTGAAAATTATCTGTAGCACAGAGAGTCTCACTCGCCTGTTTACTCTTCCTGGGTACGCCTTCAGCTTAATGAACACTACATGTCAGGTATCCGTACAGGGACTACTTAAAGTTGACCTTTGCTTTAGGCTAAAAACAATACGTTTGAGAAAAAACAATAACATGACTTCCACCCTTGAAGTTTTCATTTGGCTGCATTTTGTTTTTTCCAGGCTGTTTTGAATGACTGAATCAGCCACTAAATAAATGTGTATTTTTGTATAACAATTTTGAGTGACTTCAACAGATTCTACAGTTGGAAGGGACTTTATATGTTGGACTAAAAGAAGAATAAAAGCTAACACTCACAGCAGGAAGAACAATTATCAAATTCATGAGTCAGTTCAACTACAGTTGAAATACATGTCTCTTAAGACTGTCCTTTCCAGAAAGAAATTGTTATGATTCTGATTCTAATTGACTCTTGAAGGGTGATCATTTATTATTTTAAGTAAGACCTTATGCCTTGAAGGTAGTTTGAGACATAAAAATGCTGACTTAGTATAGTTCCCTGCTGTGAAAGGCAAAATATGTGAAATTCAAACGGGAGGTCACCATTTTATCCTAAGCACAATAACATGGATATAAGCAAATATGTAAAATCAACCTTGGCAGCATAATAATAAATAAGACCTTGTCAGTGAATTGACTTGTGTTATCCAGTTGTTGACATGAACTTCAGTATAGTCTGTAATTGTAACACATGTGTGCATCTTATCTGACATTGCCGTAGTGTGGCTTAGTCAATAAATATGTGCTAAACATCTCCTTGGTAGCAGACTCACCACTAAGTGCTTAAGATGCAGATGTGAGAGATACAGGCTAGAACTTGGAAGATTTCACATTTTAGCGGAAAAGGCAAATGATTAATTCAACCGTTAAAATGCAGCATTACAAATGATCCATATGCAGAAGGTAGTGCAGAAAAAAAAAAAACAAAAAAAAACAAAAAAACAGAGAGGGGACGTCAAACTCAGCAAGAGATTGCAGGAAGGCCCTCTGGAGAAAATGCTGCTGCGTGGGGAGTCAGCAAAATTGTAGAAATAAGTCAAGCTGAGAATATGGCAGGAGGTTCCAGGAAGAGGTGAAGCAGGCACAAAATTCTGAGAGGATCCTCAGAACATGGCACATTTCAGAAACTATAAATAATTCAATACGGCTAGACTATTTGGATGCTCGGTAGGGGAGGATGAAGAAATGAGATCATAGAAATAATATCACAAAGGATGGACATTGGCTGTGTATGTTATGCCCACTCATCTTTGCATTGTCGCATCTAGGGGACAACAGAAGGATTGTAAGTGAGAAAATAGCGGGATCATACTCACTGTCTGTAACAGTAGAACGGAGCGGCTCCTTAATCGGACCTACAGTAGAGTTGGGAGACAAATGCAGTATTCAGGGGAAGAAACATTGGAGGCCTGAAATAAAATACTGATGCAGAGAAGGAAGCAGGTGTGAGAGTCCCTTGGAAGGAGAAACCACAGACCTGATGGTGTATGGAGTCATGAGCAGGAGGAGATCGCCTCAGATTTTTGGCTCAGGAGACCCACTGGATGGCAATGCCACCTCCTTCAAGATCAGGGATCAAAGGAGAATTGGATTTGCAGAGAGAGGGGAAGTAAGAAGAGTTGACTTGGAGACACTTTGAGTTTGGGTTACTTTGGGGGCTTTCAGTCAGCAAAGTCGGTGGGGAGTCTATAAGTGTTCAGAGTGAAGCAAGAGCAAGGGCATGTAGGTGCTCTTTGAGTCATGGGTGCTGCAATCACTCCAGAGAAGTCTGTAGAATAAGACTGGAGCCTCCATCCAGTAGGGTGAAAAAGAACAAAAACTCAAAATTGCCAAATCCTGCAAAAGGTTCAAGTGCTGAAGGGAAGGAGAATGTCCATTGGATTTAATAAATAAGTCTTTATTGAACTGAAAAATGCAATTTTAACAAAGTTGTAGTGGATGAACCCAAGATGGAAGGGATTGAGCCATGAACTGGATGTGAGGAATTTATAATGGGGTTGAGGCTATTCTTTCAAGATGCACTGATGTGAGGGAAACGTGACTCAAAGTTCAACACGTTTTGATGCTATTTGAAGATAGGCATGTCTGACAGAGGAAGGAGCCTACAGAGAGGAAGAGGATATACAGGCCAGGTGTTTGAGAGGTTTGGATCCAGAACAGAGAAAGAGAAGTTATAGTTGGAAAAGAGGAGAAATGTATTTTGATCCGAGGCAAAATGGAAGGTGGGAATCCCCGTATGTTGTCACGTAGAGGTGGATGGCAGTTTGAGGCTGTTCCCACCTGTCCTTTTCTATTTCTTTTGTCAAGTAGGAAGAGGAATCATTTGCTGAGACACGAGCGGAAATAATGAGACAGGTGAATGGAAAGAAATGGTGGTTATTTGGGGGAACAATTTGCTGAGCCAAGTTGTCTATTGCACTGAGTCCTTAGACAAAGGCCACCTTCTCCTTTGGTCCATTTAATGGACAGTGGGGATAATGATGGAGGTGGAGGAAGTTACGATTTTTTATCCCAGTTTAAGTTAGGTAAGAAGTTCCTATAAACAAGATGTTAACCTCATTCTGATATTCTGATATCACTATTATTTTCTCGTATTTCAGTTTTACACACAAATCCATAGAATTGTTATGTAAGAACTGTCTTATACGTGAGATCTACTTTTATGTTTCAAATTTTAGAAAACCTAGAATAGAAATTTACATACATTTATTAATTGTGTCTGAGCTGATGAATATATTGACGCTCAGACCTAAAGCCAATTCTCATTCTCATTTCATTTCTGGACAGATTTGTTTTGTTTTGAAGATTTTGCATAAACATATTCCAGTTCTAAGGTATACTAAATATACTATTATAGATATAGATATAGATATAGATATAGATAGATAGATAGATAGATATACACACACATACATATACATAAAATTTATTATACTACATCTGACTTAAATATCACGCTGAATGAAACTGTCATAAAAGATCACTCTGGGGTTGGGTTCTTTCTTTCTTTCTTTCTTTCTTTCTTTTTTTTTCTTTCTTTCTTTCTTTCTTTTTTTCTTTCTTTCTTTCTTTCTTTCTTTCTTTCTTTCTTTCTTTCTTTTTTGAAAGTGAGAGGAACTGTTCAGGGAGAGACAGACTGGAAGCAATACAGGGGCTTTGATTTTATAAATATGAGGTTGTGTGTAAATCATAGTTTTATAAATTGACACACACTTAACCTGGAAAGGCATCTGATTACTTTAAAAGGACATTACTGTGAATACCTTTCTAGGTAGGTGATTATGTTTATCTGCGATTTAACTTTGTTTTTCAAACTGCGTATTGTTCATAGTGGGTCATAACTTCATGACAAACTGAAGGTTAATCGTGACTATTTATTCAATTATGTTTCAAGTGAAGGCAATCTGTCTGCATTAAACAGTGATCACAGAAGACTTAGCTATTCCTCCAATACAAGGCAAGGATGATGTGGAGACAAGCAGCTTGTTAATACCAGGTATATGGCACACATAATAAGCTAGGGTGTCAGTTTTGGCCTTTGCCGTCTTTTTGCCTTTTGAACTCCTGACACAGCATTTTCCGGGATCTGAAGATTGAACTCAAATTCCAAACTATTCCTCTGTATTCTCCACACCTCCCCTAAGAGGGAACAAACACACTGAGACTCCTTTGGTGTCTCATTTTCTAGCAATACCTAGCAAATGTTTTAACTTGAGTGTAACATCAACTTTCTTCTCCATAAATTACTCTGAAAGTATGCATACACTTTGTTGGTCATTCACATCCAAGAAACACCTGCTCTGGAAGAATCAGGTTGTGCAAAGCTGCCAAACTCGGGACACAGGGACACAAGCGAATGGCTTCAGGGCCCTCACACTCTGCTTTTTCCATGCAAACCAGAGGAAGTGTGGCCTTGAAGAGGCAGAGTAAAAAAATCCAGAAGATCCAGGCATGGAGTTAACTGACCACGTAGATTCACTAACACTTCCAGGAACAAAGAGTATAAGCCAGTGTTTTCCAACAAGAAAATACTGAGAAATGGGGCACTTGGGTGGCTCAGTCCCTTAAACGTCTGACTCTTGATTTTGGCTCAGGTCACGAGCTCACAGTTCCTGGTGTCGAGCCTTTGTGCTGATAGCCCAGGGCCTGCTTGGGATAGTCTGTCTCCCCCTCTCTCTGCACATCTCTCTCTCTCTCTTTCTGTCTCCCTGTCTCTCTTTACCCCAAAATAAATAAACATTAAAAAAAGAAAATGTTGAGAAATAAGAAATAAGAGAATTGGAGATGTACCAAAGGAAAATTATTCTTTCTATATTTCACCACTGACTTCTGTGAAACCTGGCTTCAAATCATGCCTCGATATTTAAGTGATACTAGGTACGTGGCTTGCTTGTGTCCTATTTTCTTTATCATAAAAAGAGTAAATTGTATGAATTGACCTCTACTTATCTTTACTCTCTATGATTTAGATTATGTAAATCCTTAAATATAAATTCAAGTATATTTTTAATGTCAGTGAAAACATTTCTAGTGATATGTGTAAAAGCTATGCACTAAACACTACCTGTAATTTTTTTTTGTAATCATTTTAGCTTAAGCAGGACTGAAGTAAAATTTTTTGTGACTGCTGATGGTCAATAATCCACAAGGAGAAAAGCTAACACAATAGGAAAGTAATAATAATAACAATTTAGATGGTGTTTTTGAAAATTTTTTTTAAAAGTTTGTTTGAGAGAGAGACATCGTGAGTCAGGGAGGGGAAGAGAGAGAGGACAGAGGATCCCAAGCGGGCCCTGCACTGCCAGCACAGAGCCCCTCGTGGGGGTTGAATTCCTGTAACTGTGAGGCCATGACCTGAACCAGAACCAAGAGTCGGATCTTAACTGACTAAGCCACCCAGTCACCCCTGAGTTGTTCTATAATCCATGGTCATTATCGCAACCATCACCATCTTCTTCATCAGTATAGTCAACTTGGTAGTGATAGTCATTTTAGGTGATACTTCTTAAGCTTTTACTATCTTCTAGGAACTAGCCTTAGGATTTTTCTTAGTGCTATCCTGATCCAGGTTCTTTCTACCCTCTTCTGTGTCCTGCTTTATGCCCTAGAATTTTGACCTTTGCAGAAAGGTCACCCAAGTTCCTTTTGTTGGTTAGATTCTGTTGCCTTTGGCCAATGGCAGGCACCAAAAAAGGATACAATATGGAAGACAATGAAATCAGGAATTCCTTCTCCTGCTTCCTCCCCACATAGACATCAAATCTGGCAGGGACTATATGCCTTCATGACTAGTGACCCCACCAGGGTGTCCCCTTTTCCATGGCCCCCCTGGTTTTACATCTTGGCTACCTCTGATAACACTTTTCTCTCGGGGTCCCTTGGGGTGCTATGGCTTCTCACAGTTATAAGTCTCTTCAGACTTTACTACTATTCCCTTATGTGCCCTTAGCCCACCTTTATCTCTATAAGTAATTTCTTCTTTGAGATATCTACATTTGAACCATCCATGAATTCCGATTTCTGGCAGGATCTTTATTATGTGATAATACAAAAATAGACATAGTATAAAATGTATAATAGTAAAAAGTATTAGATATAATATATAAGTGTATGTAATATTTGCTTTTATTTATTTATTTAACCCTTTAAAGAATGTGTTTTTAGGCCCAGCATTTTATAGTCAAGAAAATTGATACATAGAAATGCTAAATAATTTTCCCAAAGGCTGTATCTGATAAAGGCAGCAGGTGGTATTATAACCTAGATTTCTTTTTTCTGACTCCAAAATCTGTCAGTTCCCACCTACTTTCCTATGAAACAAAACAAAACAAAACAAAACAAACAAACAAAAAACCAACTTCTGGTCAGCACTGTTAGTACTCATAATTTTTGACTGTTTCATAACTTGAGTTCTAAGCCATCCTCATTACCATATTAATCTCCAGGGGGAAAATCGTGTTATGCAGTACTTTTCTAAGAACTTCCAGACTTTCTGGGCTCAGTAACCTAGGACTCTCACTAACTAGTTATTACGTTGCCTATTATCAGTGGCAGTGGATTATTAGTTGTTTAAAAAAAAAAATAATAGTAAAAGCTTGATAAACTTAATGTAATCTTTGCCCCAATCATCCAGCCAAGCAGGTCTAGCTATAAAGTCATCTTTTTTTTTTCTTTCTCTCTCTCAGCTGTTCCTTCTTGCTCAGTGCACATGGGTTTGGCATTTATTTTTCCTCTCAGTGGGAACACTCAGAGCTGTGGGTGGCCTCTCTTGAAACCTCTTGTTTAAAATGAAGTTGAGGAGGAAGCATGATGCTTTCTCAACAACAAAAAAAGAGAACATCTGTTCTCTTCTCTGGAGGATAAAAATACAGTGAGATTGGACCCAGGGAGAGTTCATTTGTCCCCTCTGCCTGCCCCCCCACCCCCCGTGACACACCAAGCCTATTTTTCTCCCCATCTAATGGCCCCAGTGCAGACAGGGAGGCAGATTCTGTATCTTAAATCATATGCTCTTCCTGCCAGATGGAGACACTTGGACATGGCATCATCAATTATTGGGCAGTAAGATTGTGTTTCTTTACTGTTTGGGATTTCCAAAGGAAATAAGCAACAGTTTTATTTAGTTATCTGCTTTTCCATCTATCCTCCCTTCTCAAAGAAAAAGGGGTCCCTCTTCTGCCCCACTTTAATTATTCTTGCTGTGCTCTGTGGCGTTTCTCTTCTGAGACACGTCTCTGGGATTTCTCCTCATCTCGAAACAATGGCACCCCCCACACACACACACCCAGCATTTCCTTCTTCTAACCATAAAAGCCATCTAATTGTCCCGCTACAACGTAAAAGGTGAAAGAAATAATGTCCACAGTGTCTCCCATCTGCCTCCATCTCTCTTCACTTCCGCAGCCAAGTTTGTGCAGTGATCATTCACTTTCTGCACTGACTCAGCTGCCAGTCCATTCAGTCCACATCTAGCCATCCAGCCTGATGTGGGGATTTCTATGGAAAAGCTGTGACAAAATTCTGGAGTGTGCCTTTTGCCAAAAAAATCTAGTGGACGTTTTTCAGTTCAACTGTGACATGATTTATCTACTTGATTTGACACTCTTGACTCCTCCCTCCTTGAAAATACATCATCTCGTGACTTCTGTGACCCTCCCACTTAACAGTCTTTTCTCAAAACTTCTCTCTGGTCATTCTTAGTCTTTTCCATGAACGACCCTTCCCCATTCATCTGTTCAATGAGAACGACTCTCCAGTGTGCCCTTGCACACGGTTGAATTTCCTGCGCTACAAAGTTCTGTGCTCAACAACCTTCTAGGCGTTTGGGGAACACCACAAATGAAACACGGACAAAGCAAGTCCCAGCGTGTTTCCCGGAGCAAACGCATGTGGCTTCTCCAACCTCCGTTTCTCAATAAATTATACAACCCTGTTTTTAGCGACACAAAGTAGAATACTGAGAGTCACCCTGAACCATCCCTTTCCCTCATTCCTGTATCCAAATTACCCTTAGGTTGACCGTGTCAACTGCTCTAGAATCCATCCTTTGGTACATCTCAAGTGTTTCTACCTTAGATGGGGTTGAAGCTTCTTCTAAATAAGTCAATGGACTTTGCCTTTTCTTCCTGGCTTCACTTTTAGGTCCCTCTACTCTAGTCCAAAATTCACATATGCCTTGGGCATAGGCTCAGAACTCCTTGGAATAAAGCTCATCTGAGTCATTTATTTTTTATTTTTTGCTTCAGCTCATGGGCAGCCTGGCTAATAACCTCGTGTGCTGAACTACCTGCAGATAACCCACGTGCATGTGGTCCCAACATCTTGGCTTCCACCTTGTTATCAGTTCTGTCTGGAGTGCCCTTCCTCTGCCTTCCTCTCCTCTTCATCCCATTTAGAACCTAATTATTTCTTAAGGTAGAGAGTTACAGCCTGCTAGAGGCTTTTCCTGATTGGGTTATGTTCCTTTCTTTGAGCCTCTAGAATGCCTCGTATCTCTTCTCCTACAGCATGTACACATTCCAGAGCAACTTTCAATCTACTTATCTAGCTACCCTACTGGTATGTTCATTCTTTTAGCTCTATGTCTATCAAATATTTTATCTGTAGTACCAAATTCAGACAGTGATTCCTAGTAGTCTCCAAATGTTGGCAGAGGAAATAAACTGCGGAGTGAATTATGTTATGGCTGGTTTGTCTAGTCATTTAGGAATAAGCTCTGGGAGGAATTTACAACTCAAGGTGAAAAGTATTTTCATCACTCACAGTGGGACCTCTGTGAGCTCTTCCCGGAAGGAGGAGGGTTTGGTGGGTTTCAAGAAAGAGATGTCTTCTGCTTTGCACCAGATGCTCAGAGAAATTGTAAAAAATAGTGGAGTATTTACAAACCCTCCCACAAAGTACAAGGGCTTTCATTTTACCCACCTAGGAAGCAGATTAACTCTACTTGTATCTCTTTTACAAGAGAATCCTTTTACTATAAAAACAAAACAAAACAAAACAAAAAAACAGTTTGGTTCAGTCACTGAGAATATGTAGCAATAGAATGTAGTATGTCCTTAATCCTGTTGCTCAGAGGTCCAGACGATGAAAACTGCACAGCGAAATGTCAGAATGTGTGAAAACTTCAGCCAGGCTGAGCTGAGATTCCTCTTTCCTTTTGTTTTGAAAATAAATGTAATCATACGATGCATGTCTTTTTGTGACTGACTGATTTCACTTGGCATACTGTTTTTCAACGGATACATGTATACATAGTATGTACCTGTTCTTCATCCCTTTATATTGCCAAATACTATTCCACAGCATGAATGCATTAGTTTTTACTTACCCATGCATCAGTTGATGGACATTTGGGTTGTTTCCACTTTTTGGCTATTATGTGTAGTTTTCCACTTTCTGGCTACTATGTATACAGCAGCTGTAAACATTTGTGTAAAAGGTTTTATGTTGCCATAAGTTTTCATTCCTCAGGTATATACCTAGAATTGGGATCGCTGAGTTCACACTATGTTTAAACTTAGTTTAAAGAGTGATGAACAATTTTACAGAGCAGTTTTGCCATTTTACGTTCTCTCCAGCAGTGTGGAAGCAGTCTGATTTCTCTGCATCATCACTAACACTTGTTACTGTCTGCCGTTTTCATTATGGCCATTCCAATGTGTATAAAATGTTATGTAAAATCATGGTTTTGATTTGCATTTCACTAATGGCTAGTGATACCAAGAATCTTTTCATATGGTTATTGACCATTTGTATATCTTTGGAGAAACATCTATCCAGATCCTTGTAATGCTATCAAGCACCTTTTTGTGTGCTTATTGAACATTTATTTCTTTTCTTTTTACTTTACTTTTTCTTTTTTAAAGGAAAGTCTATTCAGATATCTTGCCTATTTTAAAACTGTGTATTTTTTTTTTTTTTTGGTAAGAATTGTAAGGTTGTACGAATTCTTTATATATTCTTACATTTACCTTATCAAAAATATGGTTGGCATATATTTTCTCCCATTGTGTGGGTTATCTTTTAACTTCTTGGATGCATCCTTTGAAACATACAAGCTTTATTTTTGATGAAGTGCAATTTTTTAATCTTTTTCTTTTGTCACTTGTAGTTTTGTTGTCCTATGTAAAAAAGCTGTATTTAACCCAAGCTCATGAAAATTGACTCCTGGACTTCTTCTAAGAGTTTTATAGTTTCGGCTCTTACATTTGGATTTATGATCCATTTTGAGTTCACATGTGTATAGTGTGAGGAAAACGTTCGTTTTCTTTCTTTTGCATGTGGCTGGCTGCCCAGTTGTCCCAGCACTGTTTGTTAAGAAGACTATACCTTCCATATCGAATCATCTTGACACCTTTGTTAAAAATCGCTGACCATAGGAGCACCTGGGTGGCTCAGTCAGTTGAGCATCTGACTCTTGATTTCAGCTCAGGTCGTGATCCCAGCATTGTGGGATTGAGCCCTGAGTTGGGCTCCACACTGAGCACAGACCTGAATAAGATTCTCTCTCTCTCCCTCTGCCCCTCTCCCCCTGCTCTCTCTCTCTCTCTCTCTCTCTCAAAACAAAAAACAACATTGACTACAAATGTGGGAGTGTGTGACTGGACTTTCAGTCGTATCTACTCTTGTGCGGGCATCACATTTTTCATTACTCTTTCTTGTAGTAAGTTTTTACATCAGGAAAAGTAAGTCCTCCAGCTGTGTTCTTTCTCTAGATTGCTTTGGCTACCTTGGGTCTCTTCAATTATTGCTCACATTTCCTTGTGAACTTTAAGATCACCTTATCATTTTCTGCCCCCCCCCCCCAAAAAAAAAGCTAGCTGCTGCAATTTTGATAAGGATTGCACTGAACTTGTAGATCGCTTTGGGGCATATTGTTGTTTTAACAAAATAAAAATAAGTCCTCTGATCCATAAATTGGGGATATCTTTTTATTTATTTAGATTTCCTTTAATCCCTTTCAGCAATATTTTGCAGTTTTCAAAGCATAATTTGACACTTATTTTGCTACATTTATTCCTACAGATTGTATTCATTTTGGTGCTTTTGTAAATGGAAATGACTTAATTTCAGATTTTTCACAGCTAGTGTGTAAAAATCAAATTGATTTTTGTGTATTCATGTATATACCCTGCAAGTTTACTGAACTCTTTGATTAGTTTTAATATTTCCATGGACTCCTTAGCTATTGTGTATGCAAGCTCACGCCTCTGCAAGTAGAGATAGCTTGGCTTCTTCTTGTCCGATCTAGACTCTTTATTTAATTTTCTTGCCTAATTGTCCTGGATAAAATTTCCAGTACACTGTTGAATAGAAGCATTGAGACCATGTATCCTTGTCTCGTTCCTGATCTTAGAGAGAAAGCTTTCGTTTTTTTTTTTTTTTTTTCCACCATTAGGTATAATATTAGCTGTGGAATTTTTATAGATACTCTTTATTAGGTAGGGAAAGCTTCCTTCTATTCTGAATTTGCAGGTGTTTTTGTGGGGTTTTTTCCCATGAAAGAGTAATGGATTTGGTCAAATATTCTTTCTCAGTTTATTAAGATGACTATGTATTCTTTTTCCTTTATTCTGTTCATTTGATGTGTTTAATTGAAATCCTTATGTTGCACCAGCGTTGCATTCCTGAGTAAATCTGATACGTTCATGGTGTATAATCCTTCTTCTAGAGTACTAGATTCAGTTTCCTAATAATTTATTAAGAATTTTCATGTTTTGGGGCACCTGGGTGGCTCAGTTGGTTAAGCGTCCAACTTCGGCTCAGGTCATGATCTCGGAGTTCATGGGTTGGAGCCCCATGTGGGGGCTCTGTGCTGACAGCTCAGCCTGGAGCCTGCTTCAGATTCTGTGTCTCCCTCTCTCTGCCCCTCCCCACTGGTACTCTGTCTCTCTCTCTTTCTCAAAAATAAACAAACATTAAAAAAAAATTTTTTTTTGAAGAACAATACCACCCAGTGACCACCAGATCAATCCAGCAGAAGTGCACACGTAGAAGTAAGTGGCCCAGAGATAATTCAGAATCCCGTCAAGACAGATAAAATGGGGAATTATGTACATTAACATATAGTGATCCAAATTGTTTCTTATCCCTAGAATTTCTATATTGAAGTCATTTTCTGTAACTCGAATTTTAAGAAAGGAGACTTCAAGAATGTGGAGAGATTAACATCTTGACTGTAAATCAAATTACCTGTGCTAAGTGTTCGTAAAGGTTGGGAAGAATACAATTCCAGCAGTTTTTAAGAAATTCCACCCTCAGATGATCTTAAGTTAAACACTGAACAATTGTTAGCAGTAGCATATTTTTTTTACCCATGTTTACAAAATACTAAACTCAGATTGTCTGTATTAATTAATTCTGTGACTATTTAGATTTTTACCGTCTTCGAATTTTGATAAAAGCACTTAGATATTAAAATATCTTCAGGGGTGCCTGGGTGGCAGAGTCGGTTAAGCATTCGACTCTTGATCTCAGCTTGGGTCGTGGTCTCACAGTTTGTGAGCTCAAGCCCCACATCGGGCTCTGTGCTGATGGTGCAGAGCCTGCTTGGGATTCTCTCTCTCCTTCTCCCTGCCCCTCCCCAGCTTGTGCTCTCTCTCTCTCTCTCTCTCTCGAAATAAATAAACTTTAAAACAATTTTTTTTAAATATATCTTTAAAAACAGTTTTTAAAACTTTACTTTTAGAAATCTCCTTATTGATGGGGTGCCTGGATGGCTCAGTCGGTTGAGTGTCCGACTTCGGCTCAGGTCATGACCTCACGGTCAGTGAGTTCAAGCCCTGCATTGGGCTCTGTGCTGACAGCTCAGAGCCTAGAGCCTGCTTTGGATTCTGGGTCTCCCTCTCTCTCTCTCTCTCTCTCTCTCTCTGCCCCTCCCCTGCTCACGCTCTGTTCTGTCTCTCAAAAATGAATAAACGTTAAAAAAAATTTTTTTAAGAAATCTCCTTATTGAAGCAAGATTTGTTGATATAATAGTTGCACAAGTTAATTCCAGATATTTTTTAATGTAACTTTCTATCTTAAATTAAATATAGTGGCTCCAGAGTGGCTCAGTCTGTTATGCATCTGACTCTTGGTTTTGGCTCAGGTCATGATCTCACAGCTCATGGATTTGAGCCTCATGTCGAGCTCCATGCTGACAGTGCAGAGCCTGCTTGCGATTCTCTTTCTCTGTCCCTCCCCTGTCCACTTTTGTGCATGCATGCTTTCTCTCTCTCTCTCTCCCTCCCTCTCCCTCTCAACATAAATAAATAAACTTAATTAATTAAATGTATTTGAGTAAATCAGATGGATTTTACCCCAAATGTTCTTATAGACTCAAGAAGCCATCTTACTTTGCAGGTTTTACGTTTTGGTTAAAATTACAGAGTGCTTTTGTCGTCCTGATATCTCCATGTGGCTGCTTAGAAAGTTGACTTTCTTAGCGTGATTCCTCTACTAACTACATTTGCATCTTTTCTCATGGATTCAATAATTAAAGTGAGACCACATTTTTTTTTTTTTTTTCAAAATATCAAAGAAAACTGTTGCAAGATTGGGAACCAAGTCCTATTATCTCTTCATCATTAATTACGAATTGTGCTCAATTCTGAACCCCGCATGTGAATTTTCAACATTGTGTAGTTATTTGGTCTTTGGGCATTAGAGAGACCTACGTTGAAGTCTTGTGTCTATAGCTTATATTGGAAGAATAACTTCTATGAACTATGAGATTCTTATCTATAAATTAAGGGTAAAATGTGCTTTCTGCAATATTGGTATAAGTGTTTATTAGATAAGAATGTAGTATCTGGCATTCATGGTTATTATTACTGTTTTCACTGTTAATATTAATTTCCACATGAGTTTTTATGTTTGACTCTTAAGATCTTTTAAGATATGGTGGAAATAGCTAGAGATTATCATTGGACCCGAGGCAGGAGAAATAATGGACTCTAACATAACTGTATCTAGGATTTCATTATTAATCGTCTTTGATCAGGCATATGTAGCACCATTTGATTGATATTGGCAGTGAACAAATATATATTTAAATAGAGATGGGGTGCCTACGTGGCTCAGTTGGTTAAGCAGACAACTCTTGATTTTGGCTCAGGTCATGATCTCACTGTTCGTGAGTTCAATCCCCGCATCTGGCTCTGCGCTCACAGTGCAGAACCTGCCTTCAGATCCCCTGTCTCCCTCTCTCTGCCCCTCCCCCACTCAGGCACGTCTGTATGCACGCTCTCTCTCAAAAATAAATAAATGTTAAAAATTTTTAAATAGAGGTATTATTTTTCATCTAGAAAGATATGCACTGGCTGAAATAGTACAGCCTACCCATTAAAAAACTATATTTAGCCATCTCAAATTCTTTCCAAATCTAGGAGAATGGTACCTCAATAAATGCACACCCAATGTACATCTACCTTCACCAGATACGTTAATTATACAGTGAGCATTAGTCTCTTTTTTGCGGAGACTGTAGCTGAACTCTTAACCAGTTGTCAGGTATTTCTTGAACACCTGAAAATGAAATACTCTCTAGTTACTCTGCTGAATAAACAAGATAACTAAAAAGGAATCAAGGGGCCAGGCCTCTTTATTTTCCCGGGTGATGCAAACAACTCTTGCTATCAGCTACTTCTTTAATGTAACTTAATGCACAGTATAGACTTTCCATTTGTAAAAACACAAATGGAGGTGGAAAACCAAAGGCTTGAAGAGTAGTTGTTTTTAGATACAGGAAAGAGTAAGATAGAAGTAAGAGATGATAGAGGGTTTTTTTTTTTTTCACTTAAAAATGAGCGATAGAAGACAGTTGAGGAGAAAAACTCTTGAGGTTGACCTTTCACGTCTACACAGATTTCATGCCCCCCCAAAAAAGAGAGATTTTTTAAAAAATCAAGACATAATTGACACATAACATCATGTAAGTTTACAGTGTACCATGTGTTCATTTGATACATCTATGTATCGCAGTACGATCACCACTGTAGCATTAGCTAACATCTCTATCACCTTACATAATTATCATTTCTTTTTCTGGGTAAAAACGTTTAAGATGTCCTCTCTTAGAACTTTAAAGTCTATGATACAGTACTGTTGACTATAATCACAATGCTGTGCATTGGATCTCCAGAACTTACTCATCTTTTAACTGTGAGCTTGTACCCTTATACCAATATTTCCCCAATGCCCCCACGTAGCCCCCAGTCTCTGGTAACCACCATTTTACTCTGTTTCTATGAGTTCAGCTTTTCTTAGATTCCACATGTAAGTGATATCTTACAGTATTTGTCTTTCTCTGCCTGACTTATTTCACTTAACATCATGCCCTCAAGATCCATCCATGTTGTCACAAATGGCCAGATTTCCTTCTTTCTCATGGCTGAATAATATTCCATTGTATATATTCTACATTATCTTTATCCATTCATCCATTGATGGATGAATAGTAAGTGTTCTGAGACCATGATGACATACGTAGTCATGAATGGATTAGAGGTAATTTCCTTGGAAGATCTGTGTTACAACCCATTCATTTGATAGACACCAATTGGGATTTGCTTAGTAGCACTTAAGTGAATGCTGTATATAAGTGATTTATTCTCCTAATGTTATCATGAAGAGGGAAAATTATCCCTATTTTACATATGATAAAACTGAATCTCACCCAAGTTAGGAAGTAGAGCAGTTTAGAATTCCTTAAACAATAGATGTTTGTTTTGATAAGCCACCCAACCTATGCTACTTTTGCTATAGTAACCCAAGCTAAGACAGTGCTCAACATCATTAGCCACTAGGGAATTGCAAATTAAAACCACTATAGGATATCATGACATGCCCATCTGCCTGCCTAAAATAAAAAGTCATACAGCATCAAATATTAGTGAGAATACTCAAATATTGCTGTGAGAATATAAAATATGAATTCAGGGATGCATGGGGGGTTCAGTCGGTTGAACGTCCAACTTTGACTCATGTCACGATCTCACTATCTGTGACTTCAAGTCCCACATCGGGCTTGCTGCTGTCAGCACAGAGCCAGCTTCAGATCCTCTGTCCTCCTCTCTCTCTGCCCCTCCCCTGCTTGTGCTCTCTCTCTCTCTCTCTCTCTCAAAAATAAACATTTAAAAATAAATACATAAGTAAACAAACAAATAAATAAATAAAATGTGAAATCACTGTGATAGTTTCTCCTGAAATTATATATATGCCTACCTACTCTGTGACCCAGGAATTCTGCCTACAGGTGTTTAGCCAAAAAACAGAAGATATTTGTCTACCAAGAAACATATACAAGAATATTCACAAGAATTTTATTTATAGTAGACAAAAACTGTCCAAATGCCCATGAAGAGGATGGTTAAACATATTGCAAGGTAGTCTCATAATTAAATACTACCGAGCAACGAACAAGAATGGATGTCTGATACATGCAATAATATGCAGGAATCTCAGACATCATGCTAAGTAAAAAAAGGTAGATAGGGGCGCCTGGGTGGCTCAGTCAGTTAGGCATCTGACTTCGGTTCAGGTCATGATCTCTCAGTTCGTGTGATCGAGCCCCACGTTGGGCTCTGTGCTGACAGCTCAGAGCCTGGAGCCTGCTTTGGATTCTGTGTCTCCCTGTCTCTCTCTGCCCCTCCCCTGCTTGTGCTCTGTCTCTCTCAAAGATAAATAAACATTAAAAAATTGAAAATAAAAAAAGAAAGGTAGATAAAATTAGTATATATAAACTGTAGGATTTCATTTATATGAAATTCTAGAACAAGCAGACTTAAGTAATCAAGAGGAATCAGAATGGTGATTTCTCCAAGATGGTGCTAAGTGAGGTTGGACGGTGGGGTATCTTGTTGTGGTGATGGTAATGGTGATATTCTATTTCCTTGATAGGGATGTGGGTCACATGGCATGGGTGTATATTTTTGTCAAAAATCTTTGAACTTAAAATCTGTGTAAATTATATCTCAATAAAAATTTTTAAAAGAACCTACTTTAACTGAAAAACCACCCAGTACATTAGAGGGAGAGATTTTTATAAAGAACTTTAAATCAGTTCCATATATTTCTATCTATAAATCTTTCACAAACATCTACTCTTTATGACTCATAAGAGTTTCCTTTCAACACATCTTACAAGTGATTAAAACACATCAGGGACAAGGCAATTGAAAAGTAGTAAATCTTGATAATTCAAGCTTTAAAATCCCTCACTGTCTCTCTTCCTTTTATCTCCCCTCCCTTCTCCATTGACTGAAGGTCTGAAAAATCCAATTAACCGCCCTCAGCCACCCCTTGGAATATATAGATAAAATCATTGTTCATACAGATAAAATGCAATCTCAACTCTGCCCAGGGTTTTCCTATGCTCGTGGCGGGGATTAAATTCTACACTGTACTCTAATGTTCCCAGCCACTCATCCTAGGCCAAAAAATTACTTCAGACTTTAACACCGTCTACTCAGGATGTGGAAGTTTCCACATTTACCAAATCACTTTCATGGAGATTTGCCGCACAGGTCAGATACATAAAGTTCTCTGAATAACTGATCCCCAAATACTTACATAGTTCTAAAGGAGTAGCCACATTTGATTAAATACTTCCAGTGTACTGTGTTCTGAGTAAAGATGGCACGTTAATTTAATCCTACTGGTATTCCCAACAAGGGCTGCTCTAGAGGAAAAACACACACACACAAAACAAAATAACTACCAAATTCTGAGACCAAAGTTTGTATAAATTGCTCTAAGTTATGCATGTACTAAGGGGAAGTCCAATTTAAAGTTAACTGTCCTCAGGGCACCTGGGTGGCTTAGCCAGTTGAGTGTCCAACTCTTGATTTCAGCTCAGGTCATGATCCCAAGGTCATGGGATCGAGCCCCACATCAGGCTCCGTGCCGAGCATGAAGCCTGCTTAAGATTCTCTCTCTCTCTTCCTCTGTCCCGGTCCCCAACTTGCGCTCTCTCTCTCTCTCTCTCTCTCTCTCTCTCTCTCTCAAAAAAATAAGTAAATAAAATTAACTGTCCTCAAACATAAATCCACTTACCATTCATATAGTTGCTATGTTAAACTGAATATATTGAAATAATAAAAAGATATTTATTGATTCCTTCCTTCCTACCTTCATTCAATAAGGATTTGTTGAGCACTTACAGCAATGTTATGGGAGCACTGTGTTAGGAGTTGAGACTTACAAACTAATAAGATGGGTTCCTTGCCTTCAAGGAGCGTAAGTCGAAGGAGGGAGGTGGATGAAGGAAGAAGTAATATACTGTAATATAGGTAAGTAGAAGGTGAAACAAAAATAGAAGGAGCTTTGAAACCTGTAATATAATAATTTTCTTTTCTTTAAAATCGTTTGTTTTAATATTTACTTTATTTTTGAGAGAGAGAAAGCACAGGCAGGGGAGAGGCAAAGAGAGGAGGGTGACAGAGGATCTGAAGCGGCCTCTGCACTGTCAGGAGAGAGCCCAATGTGGGCCTCGAACTCATGAACCATGAGATCATGAGCTTAGCTGAAGTCAGATACCTAACTGACTGAGCCACGTGGGAGCCCCAATATAATCATCTTCTTAAGGCAGGCTGAAAGGCTGTCAAGTCCCCCAAGCAGATCCCTCTTGCAAGACTTACCTGGGTCTTATAGGTGCTGATTACACTTACAGAGCAACTCACTTTACCTCCAGAACCCATTGAGCGGGTCTCAAGCCAGTGTGCTGGGTGTGGCCAGGTCCTGTTTGCAGAGCAAGATTCATCAGTATCCAGGAGATGAACATGAGCTTCCTCTAGAAAGATACTTTCCCTTCTCATTTTTCCAGAGTAAGTTTCCATGAGGTGGGTGTGTTTTGGTTTAGCAGGGAAGAACTCCACCGTGGTGTGTAATTTTAGTGGTTAGAGTATGACATAAAATGAAAACCATAAGTTCAAACTGTCTGGCTGTTTACGGGAATCCCACCTCCAGAGAACTGGCATTGGAGTGTGAGATTACTCATCTGAATTAACATGTTGGGTAAACACGTTCTTGTTAAGTGTAACACGGGCTATACATTTCCTGACAAAATAGGTTCTCAAATTTAAACAGAATCTGTGACGTACGGCCTGTTTTTGCAGATATATTTAGAAAGAGACAAGCTGTTGCCGTGCACTCTTGTCAGATGTTGCCATGGGTTTCTGGTCAAAACCACAGACCAGAGACTTGATAGCACATTCTCAGTGAGAAGAGAGCTTACCAAGATCCCAGGTATTGTCCGTGGCATCACTTCATCTGTGTCTTGCCAACATCAATCAGTTCAGTCGTCTCTGATTCAGTTTGTTACTTTGTACTTTGGTTCTAAATACCAAGCCATGTGTTCCTCCGATTACAACTTATTTGTGAAGATCTTGTGTATCCTTGTCCGAGGTAAGAGAATCAGTGCCCAAGGTAGACATAACTGTAAGAATAAATCTAGGGGGGAGAAGTCACACAAACAAAAACCCCAACCATATTACACTCAAGAGACAATGAGAAGCACTAAGAACCGAGAGGATTATCACATCTAACCACCTGCCTCATTCTGTGGCAATGGACACGGGAGCCAACATTTACTTAAATGTTTGTCTGCCACATTTCTCTAAGAGTTGAAGGTAAACTTGTGGTCTTCCACAAGTCCATTCCACCCATCCATTTATTTATACATTTTTTAATATTTTTATTTACTTTTGAGAGAGAGAGAAAGAGAGAGAGAGAGAGAAAGAGCATGAGCAGCAGAGGGGCAGAGACAGAGACACAGAATCCGAAGTAGACTCTGAGCTCAGAGACCAACGTGGGCCTCGAACTCATGAGCTGCGAGATCATGACCCGAGCCGAAGCCAGATGCCCAACCGACTGAACCACCCAGGTGCCCCCGCGTCCATTTATTTATGAACAGATGAATCTCTAAGGCACTAACTATGTTAGCTACTTTCAGCAATATAAAAATTATAAAATAAAAAAATATTGTCCCTGGAGCAGAAATTTCTGATGAAATGGTAAACAAATGACAACTTCCTTCAAAATTAATAAGTACCTACCTACCCTTCTGTCTTAGTTCATTTGGGCTGCTATCACAAAAATGCCATAAACTGGATGACATGTAGAAAACAGGAATTTATTTCTCCTGGTTCTGAAGACTGAAAGGCCAAGACAAGAGTATCACCATCGTTGTGGTGAGAGCCTTTCTTCTGGTTCAGAGAGAGGTCTTTTCACTGTGACCCCATATAGCAGAAGGGCAAAATAATTCTCTGGGTTTTCTTTTGTAAGAACACTAACTTCAGTCGCGAGGGTCCTACCCCTGTGACCTATCCACCTACCAAAAGCCCCGCCTCTAGTACTATTATCCTGGGGGTTGAATTTTCAATATATGAATTTTGGGGGGACACAAACATTCAGATTGTAGTACTTCTCATCTTAAGACTGAGCAAGCCAGATGAAGCAAAAAGATGTTTTTCATCCCCTTAGACATGTTAATGATCTTGGGAAAGTTTGTAGATTTAATAATACTGTTAGTATAATATAGTGAATCTATTTAAGTGACAACACTCATCTAAGAAGTGTGGATTTTATCAAGTGACAGGACTTTCGCTTCCATAAGCATAAAGAAGGGCAAATGCTTAATTATAGCAATGCTGTCTTCTCGCCAGGTTGGATATTGTTAAATGGAAAAACTTTTGCTTTGCTGAGTACCTTGGTGTGCTTGGATATGCAGGCTTTTGCATTCCTTGGGCTCGAAATCAAGTATGTGCCCAATCTCATATAGATCTGAAGGAGGAGAGGGGACCCAGACTTATACATGCAGATTTTCAGGAAAAACATGGGCATATCTTGGACTCAAGACCAATAGTGGATCTGTGTTCCTCACGAAACCTTTTACCTCAAGATCTGGTATGGAGCTCTCCATTTAAACTGCAAGTTCAAGTTTATACTGCAAAGTAACTCCCTGAAACAAACAAACAGGAAACAGGACAAAATTTACTGCTATCACACACCTTGCCTCTGGGATATGTGGAGGAGATTCTACTCAGGATCCTACTCACGCTTTCGTGAAGAAGAGAATCTGAAGGGTGGTCAAGATACAGAGAACACCACTGTGTCTTTGCTGGACCTCCTGAAGTTGCCATAGCAGCCAGGAGTGTCTCTGGAGCACGAACTGATGCTTGTGACTCACGGGACCTGAGAAGTCCTTCTGAGCCATGGGCTCATCACACACAGCCCTGTGTGGGGATGCAGGGAAGGGAGGGACAGTTGCTCACAGCCGCTCTTAGGTGGGGCCACCAGGTAGCAAATATGGCATAGAAGACTGACCATAGTTACCAGCTAGTCCTCCATAAATTCATTACTTTGTGTAGTCTCGAGACGATTATTCATATTTGCCCAGAAACTTGGAAGCCAGAAATGACTAAAAAGGTGGCACTTGAATCCGCTATTTCAAAATCAATGAATCGGGTTATTCCAAAAGCATTGCATCAACTTCCCCTTCCTTCTTGTGTAATTCGGACGGCACTGGTAACGTTTTGGAGGAGGCAAAGCTCGCCTCTTGTGTGCTCTACTTCCTGGTACTGAGACTCGCGTATCATTTCCCTTTAGCCTTATGGACATAATTCCAGATTTCTAGCTGTGTTTGCACTTCCTAGCAAAACCTACCAGACTTTTCCAAAGTCCTTGTTCCTTACTCTGACACTTTAACTCGGAATGTCCCATTTCTGCTTATTCTTGCAACCTTCTCTCTGCTGATGGATTACTGTCATATACCTTTAATTTGTGAAAGGATTTTTGCCAGTTTTGAATATTAATGTGTTCCCTTATTAAAATTTCTCAGGGAAAATATATCCTAACCACACTGCTGATTAGAAATTTAAAGACAAGACCTAGTGACATTTTTGGGCAGAAAGGAGTTTTGGGATCAGGAAGGGAAGGGAGCCCTTAGATGATATTCAATAATGCAGAATCAGTGGACATTTGTTCCACTAAAAATTCACGCCTCGCTCTCCTTTCTCTCTCTCTCTCCCTCCCTCCCCTCTCTGCCTCCCTCTCTTTCATAGTGAACCTGTAAAGTCAATTTATATACTTATACTTTTAAATCTAGAGAATACAATGCTTCTGAATTATAGAATGTTTTACAATAAACTTTGCTGTTTGTATAATTTAACATAAATAATAACTTAAAAAATTAATGCTATGTGCAGAAGGAGTTTAAATAATAACAAATATATCTGCGTAAATTAGCTTTTTCCAGGTTAGTTTATATAAGCACATAAGACCAAGCAAATTTCCTTGCTGGTAGTATATTTATACACATGCACACAAAAATGCAGTCAATTTTGTTTTCCTGGAGACCCAGAAAATACATGACTGGTATTTTCTAATACCCGACTGGCTCCTAAAAATAAATTGATGATAGATGGGTGGATAGATAGATAGATTGATAGGTGAATCCTCCCGGACTACCCAGCTGGCCATTATAGAATTTTAGCTCTTAGAGATATGACATAAATAAGAATCATGTAAATTGCCATTTCACCACATATGTGAACGTCTCATTCTAGATCTGTTGTTGTGACATTGGTCGTAGGAAAGTCATAAATGAAAACTATACGGACACATTATCATGAATGGTGATCACTGTTTACTGTTATTCAAAAATCCAATTTCACTATAAGCATGTCTAATTTGCAGTCCTTTATATTTTGTGTTTCCCCTTTGCCATCAAAAGGAAGGATTGGATCATTTACTCTCCCAATTTCGTCTGGAAAATTATCCGGAAGAAAATATTTTTAAAACTCCAGGGATACCGGTTTATATCTATAATCATAGATATTTTCCCTGGGTTTGAAATGAACTAGTACAGATCTAGGTGTATGCATGAAAATCCAAAATTATTACCAGAAAAACCTATCATTTCTGTCTCCTACTGTGGCAACTGGCTAAAAGTAAATATTTGTTTACTCGGTAATTTATTTAAAATCCACTAAAAAAAGGAACTTGGGTTTTAGAGCAAGTTTTTGGTTTATTAAACAAACTCCCATCAGGCCACAAAGTTCTTTGTACCTGCTTAAGTACATTTCCAAAAAAGATGAAAAATAAGCTTTGTGTTTTCAAGTCTACCCATTTCAAGTCTAGGGAAACCTGAATGCATCTGAAACTAAAAGGTTAATTTTTTTACTTATGAGAAATTTTTAAATCTATGTTTTTGTAACAGATTCTACTTCATTAAGGTTTAGTCGTTGATACAGCTCTGAGACACTCTCTTGTGGTCCACACAAGGACCACAGATGACACTTTATCAATCTCTCTGCCAGCAAAATCTCACATCTATGCCTAAGAATACAGACTCTCAACCCCTGACCTCCATAGTGATCCTTAAACCAGCAAGAGAAAATGGGTTTGCCTTCATGCTAAACTCCTGAAAGGTGTATGGACTGATAGATTTGATTCTCCGTATCTTAGAGAGAAAGAGGTAGGTAGTGTGTGGGGGGAAGGAAGAAAAGACACAGGGAGGAGAGGAAGAGAGAGCAAACTAGCCTCAATCCATCTGAATCATTTAAAAACACAATGAGTATCTCATGCATAGGAAAAGTGGTTTGCAAATCTACATGTACATGTACGTACATATATATTTGGGCACATAAATAAAACTATGTGTGTAATTTGTTTCTCTTCGAAGAGATGGATTTGACTGCAGAAGCTTGGGCTGCTCTGAAGCCTTAAGACCCTCAAGGAAGAAAAGCCTTAGTTGGTGCTTTCTTTAGAACAGTGTGTCTCAAGCTTTAAGGTACATACGGATGAGTTGAAAATCTTAAATTGCACTAAGTTTGAAGCAAGACCTGAGACTTCGCATTTTTTAAAAACCTCCGGGAGACGTTACTGCTGCTTCAGCAAGTGTCCCTCGCTTTAAGCAGCAAGGCCCAAGGTGCCTCAGTACAGGGAATACAAACAGACTTCCTTTCCCCTCGGTGCAAACTTGTTACTTTTTTTTAAAAGTTTGTTTGTTTGTTTGTTTGTTTAGAACAGGGAAGGGGCAGAGAGAGGGAGAGACCAAATCCCAAGCAGGATCCTCGCTGTCAGTGCAGAGCCCGACGTGGGGCTCCAACTCAGAAACCATGAGATCATGACCTGAGCTGAGATCAAGTGTCAGATGTTTGGGGCACCTGGGTGGCTCAGTAGGTTGAGTGTCCGGCTTCGACTCAGGTCATGATCTCGCGGATGGGAAGTTTGATCCCTGCGTTGGGCTCTGTGCTGACAGCTCGGAGCCTGGAGCCTGCTTTGGATGGTGTCTCCTCTCTCTGTCCCTCTCCTGCTCGCACTCTGTCTCTTTCTCTCTCCAAAATAAATAAACATTAAAACATTAAAAAAAAAAAAAAAAAAAAGAGTCAGATGCTTAACCGAATGAGCCACCCAGGTGCCCCCCATGGCAGGTTTATTCTTACTCAAGAAGCTCATAGAGCCTGTCTTTAGTAATGACTTTACCTTGACAAGCGCTCAGCTCCTATAAATAGGATAGAGAAAGCCACACAGTTCAGCTCAGACTCTGTCCTCATGTTCTTCACATTCTCTTGGAATCTGGCTTAGGAACAGTTGCAGAATCACGAATCATCAATTTACCTGTGCACGAAAGCAAAACAGCCAGGGTGGGTCTGTGCTTCTTATGGGCCTGGGCACAGAAAGACTCCTCAGTTAAACTCTCAGCTGAACACTGGCCACCTTAGGTACACATTTTCTCCACTGTAATTAAACTACATACTTACATAGACAACAAAATCTTCATGGAGCAGGCTAGCAGGCTTCCACCCTGGGTAAGCAGTCCTCGGCCATAAGAGATTTCTCTGTGTGACATCAGCCGACACTTAAAACCGCATGTCAAAACTTTGGTTTCCGGTAAGTGGAAACCTTTGCCACAAGATAGATGGGCTTTTTGAGAAATCTCTGTTATCAAATTTTGGAGAAAACTGAAGAGGACCCTCCCTCATTCAAAAGCTATGTCCTGGGGGCACCTGGGTGGCTCACTCAATTAAGCATCCGATTTGGGCTCAGGTCATGATCTCACACTTTGTGGGTTCAAGCCCCACGTCGGGCTCTGTGCTGACAGCTCAGAGCCTGGACCCCACCTCTGATTCTGTGTCTCCCTCTCTCCACCCTTCCCCAACTCTCTCTCTCTCTCTCAAAAATATATAAATATTAAAAAAATAAAATCAAAATCAAAAATTAAGAAAAAAAGCTATGCCCTGTCCCTTCTCACAGAGGTATACCAACGGCCCCTCAAATTTTCTGTGTGTCCTGCCCCCAGGCACAAATTTCTACTACAGATTTTCAAAGCCAGCTGGGTACACAGTATCACTAGAGATGTCTTCTCTATAAATGACCCAAGTTGTTAACCTCCTTGCATGTCTCCTCCCCATTTTGTTCTAATGTTCCCTTCAGGGCACAGCCCCTCCCCAGACTTCTCTAAATGAAGGTTTTCTGTCTTACTCCACGGAATACCAATATCCACCAGGGTGGAATTGAGTCAGTTTGCTGGTCAGCATTTTCTTCCCATGCTATCTGATGGCTACAAATGGCCTTTCGGGTAACTGTCTCTTGCTGGCCTGGCCCCGTAGAAGTCTGAGGGAATTCTGTGGGAAGGTGGTGGAAGGAGCAGAAAGGCTGATTAAGCCATCACTTACATTGATTTAGTAGCCAGCAGCTTCAAGTGATGCTTTATCAACTCTTAAGTTCAAACCCTGGCTGGAAACTGAGTCATTCATCAAGAAGGATTAGAAAATGCAAAGGGTCCATAAATTTAACAGACTGATTCTTGTTATCTCCAGAGATTTTCCTGTCACTTAAAAATGATGTCTGGGGTACAATTTGCATCTAAAATGGCCTTGGAAAGAGGCAAAAGGCCAGTACTTCAAACTAATGAATCCTCAGGTTACAGAGAAATGCTCCCAGCCAAATAAAGCAAACCACATTCTGCCATATTCCAATCGGACCTAACCCGAATCAGCAGCAACCTTGCTAGTGGACGTTAGCTTCTTTCTTCCTGCAGAAATACTATTTCCACCCCCCCCTTCCCACCCTGCAAAAGGAGAAGTAAAGGGAGCATATGGAAAACAAAAACAGGGTGGTATACCAAGAAAATTTGGGTTCCAATTTCAGCTAGGACACCAAATAGCTCCGTGATTGTAGACAGGTCACATTTTCTCTTTGGGCTTTCGTTTCCCCATTTACAAAGTTGAATATCCAAGGTCCTTTCTGTACTATTCCTGTACAAGGTCTTTTCTTACTGTTCCAAGGCTGTAACTGTCTATGATTTTATAAAAGAATAATGGCTAGTGATTTTTCTAATGAATTAAAATGTTCAGTCTCCCTTCCTATGGGGTAGAAAAATGAGTATTTGATGTTTTTAATCTCTCAAAATCTGTTCTTTAGAGTGCTTCGTGTCTTCCTCATTCCAACCACAGACAATTTGAAAATTATCTCTAGGGTGACGTCACGTCCTGTAGATCACCCATCTGATGCGTGTGTCTGTGTGTGTCATATACACTTTTCCAGATAAATTTCTCTAAGCCATACTTCTAAAAGAGAAAAGACATGCTCCACTCAGGTGAAAATATTATTTGGATAATATTGTTATAGGCACATGTTAGAATGCGAGCCCCAAGTTATGCACTGGAATGAGTGTTTTTTTTTTCTTGGAGGATTGTGACAAAGGGTTCATTTAGAGATAAGAAATGTTGCTGCCTCAATGGAGTTTCAATATTTGAAAAGACAATTAGATCAAGTGTGGCATTTGCAATAGCCTGATATGATTGAAAGATACATTTTTTACATACTTTAAGAAATAGAAGGTTGCTTCTTGAAAGTAACATTTTGTAAGTTACCATATCTCTGTATTGGTCACAGTAAATTACTTTTCATTCAGGTTCATTCTCCTTAGGGAAACCTATGAAGACATCAAAGCCTATCATATAAAAACCCAAAGGACTACAGAAAATATACATGTAATAGAGATTCCCTTCTGAGGTCATTTCTATGGCACAATGTGTTATTAGGCATTTTCAGCTAACAAATAAGAGACACCCAGGATACAAGTATATGTGTTTTAAAAAAGTGAGAAAGAGCAAAAAAGCTCAGATATATTTTCTGCAACAAAATAGATATTTGGGACAAATTATTGTCTTAAACCCTCTGCATCCAGTAGCCATTCCCCCCCCCCCGGCCCCCCCCACCTCCACCCGCCCAGTGTAAAAACCAACTTTCAATGCATGGCTTCTTAGAATCAGCACCTGTGGAAACTTACATGAAAAAGAACAGCTGACCCCTGAGTAATGTGGGGTTTAGGGGTGTGACCCCCTGTACTGTCGAAAAGCCAAGTGTAACTTTTGATTCCCCAAAAACTTAACTACAAATAGCCTACTGGTAACTAGAAGCCTTACAGGTAACAAAAGCAATCGACTAACACGTACATTGTAAGTTATATGTATTATACACTGTATTCTTACAGTAAAGTAAGCTAGAGAGAAGAAAATACCATTAACAAAATCATAAGGAAGAAAAAATACATTTACAGGACTATACTGTGTTTTTAAAATCTGCGTAAATGTGCACCTGCTCAGTTCCAACCAGTGTTGTTCAAAGGCCCTTTTTGTAATGTATGATCATTTCACTTTTTCCCAAAGTCATCAATTTTGACCTTTTTTGCCTCACCTGAATCAAATATCTGCCCTTATCAACATTCCCAGTAGAATGGTTTCTTTTCCCTTGTGACAGTTGTACATTATAAACTTACTGAATTACTGCCATCACCAATTTGCTTTTTCACTGCACACGCTTGCTCGTAGAGTGCTACAGCATTGTCTGCTAAAATTGAGTGATCGTTTCAACACACAGTGTCAGCAGGCAACACTTCCCATGAGTGACCGGCCAGTGGTCAGTCTTGCCATGTTCTCCTGGGTTGAACTCTTGAGTGGTCCAGTCGTATCTCCCCTAGCAAGAGGGTCACAATAACAATTCTTGTCGACAAGCAGTGTTTTTCTTCACATTTTCTATTTTACGTAATATGTAATGCCTTCTAATTGTTTCAAATAAAGACCTGATATTGTCCAGTTCAATGAACTCAGCAAATTGGACATCCCAAAATTCTATATCTACCTGTAAGCATTGTGAGTATAAACCATCTTTGAATGCAAATAAGTCTTGACTTAAGCCTGGAAGAAGTTTTTAGTGATCTAGCCTGAAGTCATCAGTCTAGAGAGAAGCTTGTCATCATAGAACTCTAGGCAGTGGTCTAATTCCTCTTATTATAGAACTGTCTTTGGTATAGAGTATGCTCAAAGATCAGAAAAAGTGAGTCTGAGAAAGTAGACTATGACATTAGGGCAAGAGTAGAGGAGACCCAAAGTTGTCCCCTCTGTTGGGCCATTGTCATGTGCCTGAGACAGCATTTTCACTTTTACCAGAAAAAGGGATAATCCTGGTGGTGAAACTGAAGGCCAGATAAAATTAAAGTTGAGCTAAAATCTCACAGTGTTTTCTTAAATTTCAGAGTGTAAATAGCTATCTGGTCTACCTACCTTCCTGCTATTCTAGTATGTTGTTCCAAGATAAGAAGCTCCAAGAGATAACTAACTGTAGTGTGAGGATTGAAAATACAAGATTTCTAAAGCTTTTTATGCCCCTTAGGTTATGCTAGTTCCTTTGGAAATAAAGCACTCCCAGGCCTATAAAATGTAAGCATCCCACATTTTAGAATCTCTGTTTTAAAAGAACAGATGCCCATAGCTCATCCCAGATTCCGAATTTTCTTCCCTCTTGACACTCTAAACTCAACACACTTAGTTGAAATTTTACATTATTTATATTTTCTGACTCACTTCAATTAGGGAACATGACTAAGTCCCTCTTCCATGGTTTCTTAGCACTGTGTGCAATTTTTCTGTTATATCTATTCTTTTTTTTATCACGTTGCACTGTATTTGTTTTACGTCTGTGCTTTCAATGAGGACCATATAGACCAGATCAGGAATCTTTCCATAAATATTCATTTGTTTGTTTATTTGCCAATAACATGTTTAGGCCTTTGCATCTTAGGTCTAGGAAATAAAGGTAATCAAAATCTTATCAACAGAGTACAATAATAATTGTCAAATTATGGTCATTTGTTAACAGTTGAATGAGTAAAGAAAGGAAAACTGGGTAGATTCATTGTTAGCTTGCACACACCATGAGGAGAGCCGTTAGCCCTAACATAGGCAATAGGAGGCCTGAGACATGGTAGATATTTATAAATATTCCTTAAATGATATCGAATCAATGAAGAATAAATTTATTAGGGGACTTTCGAGTCAAAATCCATATTCTCGTTAAATAAGTTTTCTTTCTTCCTTTTGCTTCTCTTCCTCTTTTTTTTTCTTTTCCATTGCATGTTTTGTCTAGATCATTTGCACTTTGCATCAGACTCAGTAACAGCCTCGTATTATCAACAAACACTCACAGAAGACTACCAGTTGGTTCAATTAGGGTTTTTCAAATCAAATGTATTTATGTCATTGTCCCTGTTCTACTTTGATATGAAAAGGAAGTGTCTGGTTACCATTGTAAATTCCATTGGGTATTTGATCACTAACACATAACACTGAACATTTTCTCTCTGACCATTTCTCTGCTCTAAAGCAGATCATTAAATTGCTCCCAGGCAGAAAGAACACGGACCAGAACAGCAGGGCACTTTTGTAATAAGACCTTGTAAATTGAAAGCCCTGGGTACCTTTCCCACTGTGAGAACCCATGGAGACTGGTTCCTTTTAACATTGCATTAATAGGCTCTTCAGACCCAGTTAATTAAAGACAGTATATCCAGGCAGACTCTCATAGGCATGGCAACTCTTAAAAACCGGTTCTTATCTTTAGATATTTTTCCTCTATTGAAGCTCACATTGGTCATCAAGATTTGGTTTACCCAAATCTTTTGAAACTCAGTCTCCGTCTTATGTATAGAGCCATGGACTTGAAATGGCCTGTATTAATCATTCAATCATGTGCTTGGATTTATACATGTTTTTCCCAACAAAGTCAGATGTAAGGACCATCTAGCTATGGTTAAGCAAGTCCATTTATTAAATCCCTGCTGGTTAAAGGAAAGGCTTATAATTGCAAATATCATGGCCATACAGTTACAAACTGGGGCCCTGCTGGGAAACGCAGGCCTTAATGTAGAGGTGTCATTAAAACCTCCAAGTCAGTTGAGGTAGTTAATCACTCAATTAGACTCTCATTATCATCTGCCCCGAATCAAAAAGGCTTCCCACAGTCAAGGAGGAGTTGCAACCAGTCACTTTGACAGGTGATCCCCTCCTCAAATACAATGGCTACAATAGGCCTTGGAGGAGATATCAGCAGGACGTGTTCTGTATCTAAGCTGGAGCAGAGGCCCTGGGAGCTTAGACAGCCCTAGCTGAGGAGATCAAAGGCAGGGAAACAGCTGATCCCAGACTGGCTGGTGTCAGACTGGTGTTTCCTCTGTCAAAGGCAGATGGAGAACCAACATATTGATTGCTGGCCTCAATATTCGGCCTGGAATAAAAGGCCTGGCCTGGGGGAATATTCAGGAGGAATGTCTGGCTTTGGAGGCCATGGCAGCACAGATATTAAGTGTCTGCTAGGCCTCCCTTTTGGAAAGGATTGCTTGAGAAAATCAAGGCGAATTTGTAATTTGTCCACCACACAGTGGCATGCTCTGTTCCATTTAAATGTTTCCTAAATGCACAGCTGGTCTTCCTGGGTAACGCTGTTCACCCAGGACCCCAAAAACCAACTGAGGGTTCCATGGGCCAAGCAACATCATAGACTAATTAATGTTGGACCTGTGACCAGCAACATTCCCAAGATATCTGTTGTCTAAGAAAAGAAGGAGGCTTGTATTGTCCTGATGTGACATGCTAACCTTTTCCCTAAAGAGTCAAATGCACCAAAGTTTATAATTTAATGCATAGAGAATGGAAAGTCTCCAAGAGAGACGCACAGGTGGATTCCTGGATATTTAGATAGAATTTGTCAAGTGGGACTTTATTCATTATTAAGTCTAGTGAGCCCAGTAGAAAGATCACCAACTGATACTGTCTTTAAGATAATTTCTCTTAACAGCTGTCAGTCCTTGTTCATCCATTCAAAACGGGGCTCTCTGCATGTGCCTGATATCGAACTGTGTAGTCATTAAATCACATTACTTAATCATCAATGAAGTTCATAATTTCACATCTCAATAGGAGACCATGGAAATGTTTTTTCTGCTTTTTAGTGTGAGACTCTTTCCTTAGAATTTGAGACCATAATAGACTGTCTTGGTGAACAAGCTCAGTTGATTTTATTTTATCCTTTCCTTCTTTCTTTTTTTATTTTATTTTTAAAATCCTGCCCTTCTTTAAAATGCTGAGTTTTTTAGGGGCAGCTGGGTGGCTCAGTCACTTAAGCGTCAGACTCGATCTCCGGTCGGGTCATGATCTCTTCCAGGCGTGGAGCCTGCTTGGGATCCTCTCTCTCTCTCTCTCTCTCTCTCTCTCTCTCCTCTCTCAAAATTAATAAATAAACATAAAATAAAATAAAATGCTGAGTTTTTTTCAAGTGTTGCTTTGTGAATTTTTTTTTCAAGCTTAAAAAGTCTTTTAAAATATCTATCAAGTCAAATATTCAAAGAGCTTCTTTTTCCTGTGTTTTGCAAAATAACTTGTTTATAGTTTTACTGGCAATAAGTTTGAGATACGTTAATCTGCTTTTAATAACCTTTTAATGCACAATATCTTTAGATTTATAGAAAAATTGTGAAGATAGCACCAACTTCCCTTACATCCCACATACCGTTTCCTCTCTTATTAACAACTTAGTATAGCATATTTATTAAATTAATGAACTAATGTTGATAGATTTATTATTAATTAAAGTCCACACCTGACAGATTTCCTCAGTTTCTACTAATGTCCTTTCTGTTCCAGGACTCCAACCAATATACTGTGTTACATTTAGCTGTCATGACTCCTTACACTCTTCTTGGTTGTGAGTTTCTCAGACTTCCTTTGTTTTTGATGGCCTCTGTAGTTTTGAGTACAGGTCAGCACTTTTTTTTTTTTAATTTGAGAGAGAGAGAGAGAGAGAGAGAATCCCAAGCAGACTGACACAGGGCTCTATCTCACCACCATGATATTATGTTCTGAGCCAAAATCAGGAGTGGGACGTTTAATGGACTGAGCCACCCAGGTGCCCAAGGATTGCAGGTCAACATTTTATAGAATGCTCACCAACTGGTATTTCTCTAAAATACTGTTTTTCATTATTATACTGGAGTTACGGGTTTTTTGGAGGACGTCTGCAGAAGTCAAGAGCCATTTACATACCATCATATCAAGAGTACATTCATCAACATAACTTAGGACCACAGATACTAATCTTGATTACCTGGGTGAAGTAGGGTTTGTCAGGATTCACTACAGTCAAATTACTCTTCCCCCCCTTTCCGTGCCATGCTCTTTAGAAGGAAGTCGGTATGGATAGCTCACATAAGGGGTAGGAGCTATGCCTCGCTTCCTTGAGGGCAGATTATGTACACAAATTATTTTGAATTCTTCTGCATGGGAGATTTGACTATTCGGTCATTATTTATTAAATAACTTGTTTATATAAGTAAGCACTTGTGGGCATTTCTTTTCTACTTTGAGATATTACCCAACACTACTAACTAGTATGCAGAGCTGAAGAAGTCTTTTTAGCTTTTAATCTTACAGATTTAGCTCATTTCCAAAGTTGTTTAGATCAGTACTTTGTACCTCCTTCAGTAAGGTTGTTTCGTGCATTTTTAATAACATTGGGTTACATCCTGGAATCCCCTAGCCTCCTGAGTGATTCTGTGAAAGATCAGTCTTTGCTGGAAAGTTCTATGGGTTTTGGCAAATGCTTAGTGTGTCATGTATTTTTATTTTGCTTTGTTCAAAATAGTTTTTCTGCCCTAAGAAAAGTTCTCAGTGCCTCACCACCCAATTCCACCTCTTGACAAATACTGATCTATTATCTCTATAGTTTCGTCATTTCCAGAATGTCATGTAGATGGAAACATACAATGTATAGCCTTTATAGATTGGCTCCTTTTCACTTAGCAATATGCATTTAAAAATCATGTATGTCTTTATGTGGCTTGACAGCTCATTCCTTTTTTTTTTTTTTTTTTTTTTTTTACTAAATAGTATTCTCTTTATGTTTAAAACACTGTTTGTATATATACTTATTGAAGGATTGCTTCTACTTTGTCTACAGTTATGAAGAAATCTGCTACTGGGGTGCCTGGGTGGCTCAGTCACTTCGGCGTCTGATTCTTGATTTCAAGTCAGGTCATGATCTCGCGGTTCGAAAGTTTGATCCCTGCCCCAAGCTCTGTGCTAATGATGGGGAGCCCGCTTGGAATTCTCTCTCCCTCCCTCCCTGCCCCTTCCTTGCTCTCTGTCTCTCTTACTTTCTCTCTTTCAAAATAAATAAATAACTTAAAAAAAAAGAAATGTGCTGTAAACATGTGTGTGCTTGTTTTGGATAGCTTGGGCACTTACAATCGGTTGGGTAATTACCTAAGAACATCGCTGGACTGTAGGTTAAGACCTGTTTAGCTTTGTAAGAAACTGCCAACTTGTCTTCCAAAATGGCTGCACCAGTTTGCATCCCAACCAGCAATCAACGATGAACGTTTCTGTTATTCTTCAACCTCACCAGCATTGGTATCATCAGTGTTTTGGGTTTTAGCCCTTCTAACATGTGTGGCATGGTCTCTTGTTGTGATTTTATTATGCATTCCTCTAACGACAGGTGATGCTGAGTATATTTTCATGTAGTTATTTGCCATCTTAATATCTCTGTGGTAAGGTGTCTATTCAGATCTTTGGCCTATTTTTTAATTGGGGTGTTTGTTTTCTTATTGTTGAGCTGATGAGTTCTTTACACATTTTGGATACACGTCCTTTATCAGATGTGTATTTTACAAATAAAAGCTTGTCTGTGGCTTATCTTTATTTTCTTAACTGGCTATTTCACAATGCAGAAGTTTTACATTTTAATGAAATCCAGATTATTATTTTTTTCTCTTACAGATCAATCTGTTTTTACTGAATGCTAAGAACTGTAAAGAATGTGAATCCATGGAGGGATTTTTCTCCCCCCATAAAGTTTAATTTTCGGTTAGGACAAAAAAAGCAGACCATACTCTGTAGAGTCTGTTTCAGTGACATTTGAATAGATTGTTGTCAAGTTGATTTATTTAAAATGTATACAAATGTCATTTCAACAATTCTATAGAAATTATTTCCAGTCACTCACTCACTTTTTTAATTTATAGCTGTCCCTAGTCATTTGGTCTTCCCTCTTTATTCCCCAAGTGCCTTCTAAATTTTTTTTAATGTTTATTTATTTTTGAGACAGAGAGAGACAGAGCATGAGCAGAGGAGGGTAGAGAGAGAGAGGGAGACACAGAATCATAAGGCAGGCTCCGGGCTCTGAGCTGTCAGCACAGAGCCTGACGCGGGGCTCGAACTCACGAGCTGTGAGATCATGACCTGAGCCGAAATTGGACGCTTAACCGACTGAGCCACCCAGCACCCCCCCCCCACCCCCCGCCCCTGCCCCGCCCAAGTGCCTTCTTTGAAAACATCTTCAGTAAGTTTTGTTTTTTTTTTTTTTAAATTTCCTTCTCTACCCATCTATTCAAAACAAAAGGAAATAGAACAATATCTTGCAGGGTTGGAAGACCTAAATAACAGAAGCAAAGCACCTCATGTATCCCGGAGAACCTAACAAGCCATTGTTAAATGGTGTTATCGTACATTATAGTGACAGGTAAATTATAAGGTGCCTGCACTGTAGCCATGTGTTCCTCTGGCCCTTGAAAGAAGGCAGGGGTCAATATAAGCCTGCTTGAAGAACCACTAGGATCAGACATTGAAGTATATGCATCATGACACAGAGTTTGAGAGCAAAGTTTCCTGCTCTGGACTGCTCGGTTTCTCTGCTGTGTCTTCTACTGATTTGACCAGGACAGTGAGCAAATTCAGCTTGCTGTGCCCCATCTTCCTCATCTGCGAAATGGGTGCCAACAGTGCTATCTCCCCGATAGGACTGTCAGCGGATTAAATTAGTTAATGCTCGTAAACCCTCAGAAGAATGGCCGTCAGTGAATGAATGCTACATAACTATTTACTAGTGGTTTTTTTTATTAGCATGGCATTCCAGACGCATAAAGCACCTCCTTATAATCATCGTTTGCCAGTAGCTTGTGGCGTCAGAATATACGAACCCTTTACCTTTAAAAGTCTTACGATCCTCCAATAGAGCTTGCCGCTAAAAACTATTTTTCTTCTCTACCACCAAGAGTAGAAATGCGTGGCAAGTGTGGTGGTCGTGGGAGTGCAGTGGGAACACGGGGCTTGTTTTGAGCCAGGACTCCCTGCTGGAGAGTACAGGAGAGGCCTGGATGGGGGTAGCTGTTGAGGCAGTGATGTATGACAAATATGACAAATGACTTGTTGCGGGAATGGATCATCAGAGCCTGGCTACGCTGGTGACATGTCACAGTCATACATCATCAGAGCAGTGCCCGGCAGGAGCAGCGGCCTGGAAAGCACCCTGCCCCATAAATTTTAATACAGCCAAATAAGAGGGCTGTAATTTTCTTTTCTTCTAAATTAAAGATTGACACTCGGGGAAGGAGGGACAGAGGAGTCTTTCATATGACCCAGTTGCTTTGCAAAGACCCCAGAGGCACTGAAGTCCTCTGCTGATACGCACTATCACTTTTGCTCCTCAGTGAATGAAAAAAAAAAAAAAAAAAAAAAAAGAAAAGAAAAGAAAAATCCAGGCACCTTGGTTTAACTTAACCAGCCTGCCCCAATCTTTGACCTGGGGCAGTCTGCCCTGTGATGTAGAGATAGCCTGTATTAACCTATGGAAAATTGTCTGAGACGGTGGGTCACTTAGGCATTCTCTGTTTGGCTATAATCAACTGATGGGAGTTCATCAAAGTTTGCTGGAATTTGTGAAACATGTTTAGTACTTTGTGTCTCTCTGGGGCCACGGTGGCTAAATCCACTGAACAAATTTAATGAGTTCTTTTAAAAATCCAGGGCGCCTGAGTGGCTCAGTCAGTTGAGCGCCGACTCCGGCTCATGTCATGATCTCACGGATGGTGGATTCGAGCCCCACGTCGGGCTCTGTGCTGACAGCTCGGAGCCTGGAGCCTGCTTCAGATTCTGCGTCTCCCTCTGTCTCTGCCCCTCCCCTGCTCATGCTCTGTCTCTTCCCCAGAAATAAATAAACATTAGGGGCGCCTGGGTGGCTCAGTCAATTAAGCATCCAACTTCGTCTCCATCATGATCTCACGGTTCGTGGGTTTGAGCCCCTCATCGGGCTCTGTGCTGACAGCTCAGAGCCTGGAGCCTGCTTCAGATTGTGTGTCTCCCTCTGTCTCTGCCCCTCCCCTGCTCGTGCTCTGTCTCTCTCTCTCTCTCAAAAATAAATAAACATTAAACAATTTTTAAAAAATCAAAATAACAGTTTCCTTTCTAGGTTTTGGCAAACAATGAACGAAACACTCTAAAAGCGTGCATTCCAGTTGGGTTTAAGAGCAGATACTAAAAATGAACACAAAATGAGTAAGACAGTTCCAACTTTTGAAAGTTACTATAAACAAGAATAGGAAAAAAAAAACAGTAATGTGATAGAGATCGGGTGTTCATTTTCGCTAAGGCAGTCAGCAAAGTCATCACTAAGGAGGTACCTTATGATTTGAGACCTCCGTGATGAGAAGCAAGCAGTTGAAGAAATTTCAAGGAAATAAAGTGCTCTCTGCCAAGACTTAGCCAATGGAAGTCCCGAGACAGAGATAAGCATGTCAGATTTGAGACAGAAGGGTAGCCCTGTAGCATATGCAAAAAGGACACGGGAAGAATGGAGATGATAGAGATCAGATGGGTAGGCGAGTTGCAGGTCATATAGAGACTTGCAATCCATGCTGAGGAGTTTGGATAACCTGGTGGCAAATAATTAGATGGTTTTATCAGGGGAAGGGTGTGAGAACAGTCACCATTTGGGGAAAAAAATCACTCTTGTTGCTACATGGAGGAAATAGTGAGATAGGCAACCTTGGGTGGGAGGGTAGGACTAGAGGTGGAGAGACCAGTCAGAAAGCTATCAGAATAATCCAGGCAAGAGATGATGTTGATCTAAGAATGCAATTTTAGCAGTAGGATGGTAAGAAGTGTTTGGATTCATAAAATATTTTGGAGGCTGAGCTGACATGACTTGCTCTTGGAGTAGATGTTTTGCATAAAGAGGAAAGGAGAACCAGGGCAAATTCTTAGTTTCTATTTCTAAATGACAGAGTGGTGGTGACATTGTTTACTAAAATGTCTAAAATTTTGGAATAAGTTTATGGAGGAAAATCAAGACTTTTGGGTTTTGGCCATGTTCTGTTGAGATGGCAATTTGGTAGCCTAATGGAGTTCTCAAATAGGCAGTCAGACATATAATTCTTGACCTCAGTAGACTGGTCTGGAGATGAAAACTGGAGACTCTTTAGGGTACATATAGTATTTTAAACCATGAGAACAAATGAAATCTCCAGAGAAATAGGTATAGCCGGAAAAGACAGAAAGGCTGAGCATGAAGATATAGGGCATTCTAGTGTTTTGAGGTCCAGTAAGGGAGAAGGTACAAGTAAAAGAAAAGAAGGAAGGGTGATAAGAAAAGAAACAGAAAATATAGCCATCCAGGAGTTGGCATTGGAAGAAAATTTTAGAGAACAAAGTGTTTCAAGAAGGAGGGCTCAATCTACTGTGTCTATTGATGCTAAAAGGTGGTTTAAAATGAGCCCCAGGAGTATCATCTTTCAAAAATTATTAGTAACATTTGTGTGAGAAATATCTATGGAGTGATAGGGATGAAAGTCTGATTGGAATGATCTAAGGACAGAATGGTGGCTAAAGAATTAGGAACACACACTGTAGACAACTCGTTTTAATTTTTTTAATGTTTATTTATTTTTGTGTGTGAGAGAGAAGGGGGCAGAGAGAGAGGGAGACACAGAATCCAAAGCAAGCTCCAGGCTGAGCTGTCAACACAGAGCCCGATGCAGGGCTCGAACCCATAGACCGCAAGATCATGACCTGATCCAAAGTCAGATGCTTAACTGCCTGAGCCACCCAGGCACCCCAAGATAATTCTTTTGATGACTGTTGCTAGCAAAGGGAATGGAAACAGGGAACAGTAATTGAAGATGGGCACAAAGTCTAGGGAAGTCCTTTTAAAGATGGGTGACATAAAGGTACATTTGAGTATGAATGAGAAAGAGCCGTTAGAATGATAGAAGTAGGTGTAGCAGGACAGAAGGAGGGAAATTCCAGGAGTAGAGTCTCAGAGGGTAGAGGGGAATAGATCCAGAGTTCACAAATGGCCTTAAATAGGAGCAGGGCAAGTTCATGTATTTTAAAGGAAGAAAAGTGACAGCTTACAGTGCATATGTGAGCAGATTGGGAGATGTGGTTGCAATCAGATAAGGATTTTTATTGGATCTATTTTCTTTAAGAAGTATGAATCAAGTCTTCAACTGAGAATGCAGAGTGAAGGTGTTGAAGATTTCGGGAAAAAGACAGTGGGGGAATGTCATCTTTAGCAGGTAAAAATGATTGTTAAAATGCCAAAATAGTGTTAAAATGCTAAAATAATCTAGAAATTTGGGGGCTTATTTGTGATCATGAATTTCCCACCTGTCTTACTTCAAGGAGTGTTTACATCCTCAAATCCAGGCATTGAGTATGTGGTTAATGGGTTAACTAGAGTTAGGTATTGCTGGGCATATTATGCAAGGGATTGGTTCCAGACCAAGGGACATAGATTGGTCAGTTGAGCATCCAATCATGATCTCATGGCTCAGATCATGATCTCATGGTTTGTGAGTTCAAGCCCCACATTGGACTTACTACTGTCAGTGTAGAGCTCACTTTGGATCCTCTGTCCCCCTCTCTCTCTGCCCTTTCACCACTCACGCTCTCTCTCTCAAAAATAAAGGGAGAGAGAGAGATGAATACTAGTCTGTGAAGAGGTTTTGATGGATAATGAAAACATAGTCCTATAGATGGATTGAATTTATTGGTGGGTTAGTTATTTGGGAGAGCCAGTGTAAGTGAACCGGAGGGTTAGTAGTTGGTAAATGATCATAGACAGCAATGTTTGAAATTAAGATTTTAGAATTGGTGTAGTTACCAGGAGTGACCCAGTCTTGGGTATGCCATATAAGTGAACGACCAACCATGTAAGTCAAATGAGTGAAGAAACACTGTGGTATCTAATGAGAAAATACTGGTAGGCCATTGGATGGTTCATCTATATTACCATCAGAGTTATTGAGAATGGTAATAGATGCAGAAGTGAAAGAAAGACAGTAACCTAGGTGTGAGAGATTCAGCTGGCAGGCTATTTTTCTAGATTCAGTGTTCCCCCACACCCTAAGCCCAAGATGACCTCATAAGGGTATCTGTTCAGCCCCACATTTGAATAAAGGACCAGAAAATGCCTCAAAGGAAGAAAACAAGGACTGGGTGTCAGGTGTTGCCCCATGTAGGGAATTACACCTGGATGAGTCCAAAGTGTGGGGATCCTGAAGCTCAGGGATCAGGGTAGGGGCCTCAGTTTTCTGGATCTCAGGGCAACGCTGATAGAATGTAAAGTGAAATTATGATATAGTGTTGCTAGTATTATTTCTTCTATGATTCATTTTTATAAAAATGGTACATGATTTATAATTTTTAAAATCCAATTACTTGAATGCTTGTGATTTTTGTTCTGTGTTATTTTTTTTCCCCCGGATGACTGAACTAAACATACCTGAGGAACAACTCTTTCTTGCTAAGGAATATCTGCATGATTTTCCTTCAGAAGAAGGAAAATATATTCTCTTTGTTTAAGTTTATTTATTTTGAGGCGGGGGGGGGGGGAAGGGTACAGAGAGAGACAGAGACAGAGAGAGACAGAGAGAATCCCAAGCAAGCTCCATGCTGTCAGTGCAAAGCTCAACGTGAGGCTCAAACCCATGAACCTGACATCATGACCTGAGCCGAAATCAAGAGCTTGACACTCAACCGGCACCCGGGTGCCTCAAAAATATATTCTTAATATATGCCTTATACCCTATCCCTGAAAATTTCTTCTATTGTAAATATTACATTTTCCTAATTCATATTAATGCAAAAAATAAGTAACAATAGACTTCATGTTACTAAATAATTTATTTGAATGATAACCATAGAGCAGTGCTAAGACGAATGCTCTAAGATCATGAAACGTGGGTGAGCCTATTGCTTGGTTTATAGGAATGTTTCCCTTCCACATTATGTAGGAAACATTGATTTAAAATGAAGGAGAGACATGGGGCTCCTGGGTGGCTCAGTCGGTTGAGTGTCCAGCTTCGGTTCAGGTCATGATTTCAAGGTTCGTGGGTTTGAGCCCCGCACCGGGCTCTGTGCCTGGAGCCTGCTTTGGATGCCGTGTCTCCCTCTCTCTCTGCCCCTCCCCCACTCTCTCTCTCTCTCTCTGTCTCTCTCAAATAAATAAACATTAAAAAAATGTTTTTAAATGAAGGAGAGACAGACAGACAGACAAAGATAAACATGTAGAGAGCTGTAGAGAGACAAAGATATACAGAGATCAGGATACCATCTCATTAGAAAAATACATCTAAAATTCTGTAAGAAATCCCTATGCTATGGATGCTATCCCAAACATCTCTTGGCTAATATGAAAAATGTAAATATATCCAGCTAACTGGCTGGAAAATGGTCTCCAGTGCCATGATTTTTTTTTTTTTTTCCTGAGGCGGTACCTGTGTGGTTTCATTGAAGAGTTTCTTTAGCAGACGATGTTGGAAATTCAGGGAAAAGGCGCCAAGGGTTTCTTAGAAATGTATTTCATGGTACACTATCAAGGGACAGCATTTATTTTGGATATGCTTCCACAGGAGAATTGAGATGCTGTAGGGTAATTTGTCCCCCCCCCCCATACGATGTTAATGGTCCTAAATTAATTATAAACCCCAAATTAGTATGCTCCCAGAAGTTAAGAGGAAATGCCTTCGTGTTTTCTTCTTCTTTTCAAAATTCTAGGGGACCCGGTACTGAACAAACCTTACTCCCACCTATCAAAGGATCCAGTGTGTGTTAATTCTGTTACTCAACCAAATGTGTGCACTTTTTTTCTTTTTCTTTCCATTCTTTATTAGATCTCTCCTAAATAAACGAATGAAAAGAAAATGAACTGGATTTTAAAATCTACAAAATAAATTAATCTGCAGATAGTGCTCTAGTATTCAGAGAACTGAGCTAGTATTGGAAGGGAAAGGGAAAAAGTCTACCCACCTTGATCCCGCTCGCAAGAAGAAACTGAAAATGTCAAAGTCCTCTCTGTTACGCGAGGTACTTGCTGTCTCAGAAAGGGCAGTGAGAACGTCTCGTTTCTGTTACTGTGCATTGCGCTTTGGTCACCTTCATTCATGTTCCAAGGACAGTGATAGTCTTGAACCGGCCCATACTTGGCATTTCACTGTCACCTATCAGTTATTTGCACTAGTGGGTAAGATACAGAGGGAGATAAAAGATGCCGTGGTAAACTCTAGAGAATAATCTTCAAGTTGTTTCTATTTGGTCTTTGGAGGGTTTTGTTTTAATATACTAGCAGTGACGTGATATGTAGAAATTTTTAGTTCTTAAGATAATCTAGTGATTCATATAATGAAGTTTGATGAGGCGAAGTCACCTTTCTCATTTGCATTCGTGCTTAGCTCTTTTCTCCTTATTTTCACAGAAGGATTTAATTCTATCACTTCTGCGACTGATTCTTCCAAACCACCAACCTGAAGCAGAGCGGTCCTTTGTAAATCTTGCCCCTTCACACCTTCCCTAGGGCAAGAGAGACTTATTTTGGCTTTTGAAATTTCTTCTCCTTGGTAGCCTAACTGTACGTAAATATCCCGTTTGTTTCCATGAAGTGCATAATTAGTTGAACGAATGAAAATGTTAATATGAATGGAAAAGCAGAGTGCTCATGGATAATTTTTAATTCCAATAATTCGTTCCCAGGTAATTGGGAATGCCTTCATAATTCTGAATTAAGGAATGGGTCATGTCCCTTGTATTAGTCTTCAAAATAAAACTCATAGCACTGTTTACAAAGGCTAGGGAAAGTCCAGAAAAATAAGGTAAGAAACAGAGTAGTTTTCATGTAAGGAAAGACAGATGATTCAGTGTATTTAGTTTAGAGAGCAGGAGACTGGGAATCAGTAGTTGATTATTAATTTGAGAGTGGTATATGAACAAGTAGAGATAAGAACTGTTCTTTGTCTTTGGACAGTTATTAGATGCAGCCTGTTTGTTTGCACAGAGTAAGATTATGAGTTATTTATCTTTATAACCCTAGGGTCTAGCCCAGTGCAGTTCATCTCGAATAATTATTGGAGATTTGGACTAAACTAAATGAATTAATTATTCTGTGGGCTTTATGATGACTGTAGGCATACTCTCAAAACTTGGGCTTTGCCAGGGTGCCTTGGTGGCTCAGGTGGTTAAGCATCTGAATCTTGATTTTGGCTCAGGTCACAGTCACTTGGTTTGTGGGATCAAGCCCCACATTGGGCTCTGTGCTGACAGTGCGGAGCCTGCTTGGGATTCTTGCTCTCTCTCTCTCTCTCTCTCTCTCTCTGTCTCTCTGCCCCTCCCCCATTCACCCTTCCTCTTTCTCTCTTTCTCTGTCTCTCAAAATGGATAAATAAACTTAAAAAAAAAAAAACAACTTGGGCTTTGCCAATGGACAGGAGAGCTGGGAAGAAGCTCGGATAAAACATTTATATTTAGCATGTCTGTGCATTTTACACTTAATTCTAATAATAATTACCATTCGTTGAATATTTTATTCTACATTTAGCTTATTACACATTTCATCCCCCTGAATCCTTATCAATTAGAGAAAAAGGATAAGACGAAGGAAAACGTATACACATTCAGTACGTGAGGAAACTGAAGGTCAGAGAGGCGGAGAAATGCGTGCATCCTCACACAGCAGCATTTAAACCCACGTCTGTCAGCCTCCAAAGGCTGGACGTTTTCCTTCATGTTGTAGCGTCACACCTACACCAGGGCTTGTAATTACTTGACTAAAGATGCTTACACCTGTTCTGTATTCCACGAAGTTAATTTCAAATGGTCTTCGATAAGAAGCTTTGGTTTGGGTTATGTGCAGTAGCCAGAATTCCAACTCTGACAGTGTTATCACCATGGATATTATTTTTTAATGTTCGACTGACACATTATGCCCATTTAATCTAAATGTGACAAAAATGGCGGTGCACAATGTATAACGAGTAAATGCCAGTTTATCAACAGAGAAGAGTTCGTGATTCTTTCCCAGAGCAGGAAGGAAGTTCCCCTCAACTCCGAGAATCCCAAATGTCAGTCCCACCTCAGACACGGAGATATTTGTGGATCGTTCCGTATCTTGTGTCCAGGATTCTCCAAAATTTTTTTCCAAAAGACATTTCCTCATTTTTGTCACACGCTCCTCCTGCAACAAGAACATACTTTCTGTAGTGGTGTTTTACACCATGTTACTGTGAGCCCATTTGTGTCTGTGCGATGAGAATAAATATGGTTAAGCTGTGTCTCGGCTTTAGAAATTAGAGAATGGGGACACAGTGAGGGTAACTGACTAGTCCTAATCCTTGAGGGACTGCTCTTCCCACAGGTCAGGGAAGGACCAGCCACAATAAGACTGATGATAGATACATGTTTCTTTTCATATATTGATGCTTTATAACTTCTAGAACTTATTTCTGCCCATGTTGCTTAAAAAAATGCCACCATCTTAAAAAGAAGCTTGTGTGGTTAAATGGGCAAAATATTTCTAGAGGACAGTGTTGGGGTATTCACCAAAGGTCTTAGAGATATGCACTTGATTCTGTAATCCACATTCTAGATTCTATTTTTTTTTTCCAGAAAATAACAGGCTTGTTCAGAAAAGGTACAAATCATGCTAAACAAAATTTTGAAATATCAAAAAGTATAGCTGGCAAACTAAATAATAGTCATACTAAAATCCATGTTATAGAAAAATATGTTTATAATATAAGGAAATGCTTGTAACATAAAATTGGTTTTAAAAAAATATTTGGAGTGGTTAGAGCATTTAGTGACTCTCTTTGTGGAAACGACAATCAGGTTGGGCAACAGGAAGTCAGAACAAAGAGTTAGATGAGTTGTCTTAGATTTGGGAGCTTTGTTCTTATACCACTGCAGATATCCGATAATGTTCCAAAGCTTGGTAGCCATAATAAACCACACCTTCAGTGCTTTGGTGCTTATAGCCCTTACGATTGACCTGTTTTTCCTAATAAATTCCCAACACTCAGGACTGTGCCCGTGGGGTTCTCCTGTGGGCATCCCTTTCAGAGTCCCCATGCACCCTGATGTAGTTCAGATCCCCACTGGACTGCCTGTCCCCCGAAGACTGGATGCACAGCTAGCTGCTGCCCCAATAGTAAGTCTTTCCCGCATTAGGAACATCCATAAAGATAATAAATCCTGCTTGTGAAATGATCTCATCTCAGAGAAAGTGTTTTTTTTTCTTAATTATTTTAAGTTTATTTATTTTGAGAGAGAGAGAGAGAATGAGAATGAGTGGGGGAGGGGCAGAGAAAAAGGGAGAGAGAATCCCAAGCAGGCTCCGTGCTGTTAGCACAGAGCCGATGCGGGGCTTGAACTCATGAACCTTGAGATCATGACTTGAGAAAAAAATCAACAGTCAGCCGCTTAACCAACTGAGCCACCCAGGTGCCCCAGAGGAAGCTTTTCTTCACATGAGTAGCGCTGTGTCCCATCATGAGGTCATACGGAGCCTTGTCGTTCTGGGACCGTGTCAGTACCATTTCATATTCTCTATTCCACAGCTGCAAAGTGCAAAAATTGTACAACAGTTTCATGTGAGCTGCGGTTATGAAAATGCACAGGCTTCCGGAAGTCAGAGGATGGAGTCAGGAAAATAGTTTCTTTCTTTTTCTTTTTTTTTATTTATTTTTTATTTATTTTTAATTTTTTTTTTTTAACGTTTATTTATTTTTGAGACAGGGAGACACAGCATGAATGGGGGAGGGTCAGAGAGAGAAGGAGACACAGGATCTGAAACAGTCTCCAGGCTCTGAGCGGTCAGCACAGAGCCCGATGCGGGGCTCGAACTCACGGACCGCGAGATCGTGACCTGAGCTGAAGTCGGACGCTTAACCGACTGAGCCACCCAGGCGCCCCTCTTTTTCTTTTTTACGTATGTTTGTGTTTTATTTTTTAAGTTCTTGGTTCTTGATTTGGCCAGAAAGTACAGTTTAGACCGTAACAATAAAAGCCCAGTAACGTCCCATTATGTTCACAGAAGTTGGTCCCTAGTGTTTTTGGGTGAAAAAGCCACAACTATGCGACAACAGCCCATAAAGCAGCTCAAACAACAAAGTACTGCTGACTGATAGTTTTTCCTGTATTTACATGTCCTCGTAAGATGCAGAAGGAAAAATAAATAGACAGATAAAAAGGTGCCTTCTATGCCACCACATTTAGCCATCCCTAACCGTGCCCTCAGGCTTTTCCTGCCATGAGAGAGTCCAGTAAATATAAGAAATAAATAGCAGAGGGAACCGCCTTCCCGAGCTACCCCTGCTACTCAGCTTACACCCTGCAGCAGGAGAATCGATTTCACTTTTATCATTATTTTAGCTGGCAATTGCTTAGACACTTATCCAGTTCTTCTTAAGAAGCTTAATTAAATTATTTTTGATATTGACCTCCCACAACAGTGAACTCCTCAAAATTTCCTTATGTGAGAATGGAACACTATTTTGTTTTGTGAAGGTGAGAGGAGGGAGGTAAGTTAACTGTAGAATCACACCCGCCTAGTCATGCATTTTCAGCGGCACTGGGGACACAAAGAAATTCAAATGAATAATATTGTTAAAGTTGACTTGTCTTGCTGAAGAGGTCGGCGGTAATTCACTTGTTATGTCAACATCAAAGGGAGAAGAGAAGGAGGGTTGTTCTCATTCCGTATGGATGAAGTTCTTCCATTTCCCTAAGGTTTAAAAAGAAAACAGGGCTCATAGAAACCTGGGCCATCCCTACAACGATACCATGATGGCAAGTGACGTGGGGGGACCATTTTGAAATGTTGTTTTGTTGTTTGTTTGTTTTTTTAACGTTTTTTTTTTTTTAATTTATTTTTGAGACAGAGAGAGACAGAGCATGAACAGGGGAGGGGCAGAGAGAGAGGGAGACACAGAATCAGAAGCAGGCTCCAGGCTCTGAGCCATCAGCCCAGAGCCCGACGCAGGGCTCGAACTCACGGACCACGAGATCGTGACCTGAGCTGAAGTCGGACGCTTAACCGACTGAGCCACCCAGGCGCCCCTCAAGTTTTGTTGTTTTTATAGCGTAGTGTTGACGGTAATTGAAAACTTTAGAAAAGATCTCTCATATTCTCTGTAGCAATTAACTGAATCAGGGCACGGTTATTTGGTTTGTGGGATCCACATAAATATGCTTCAGACTGGAATTAACCATGTGCTCCTGTCCAGTCCATCTGTATTGTTTGTTCTGTGAGTACATGAAAACAGAATACTTTCAGATGCATGTTGTGCTATATTCTATCCAGTGGCTGATATATTTTTCCTCCTGTTATATACTCAGGCTATCACAGTTTGCAGGCAAATACTGTGAGTGTCCAAAACTATAGAAACTTAACACATCTGCAAATGCTATTGGGGGAAAATAGTGTGCACCTAAAACATTAGCTTTGCAGTAATGGGAACAAATCAAATGAAACTATTTATCTACTTGAAGGCAATATTGAATGCTTACTTATTCCTGATCTTGTCTTCATTCTCCCTGGCACCATGCCCATAACCATTCGAGGTCAAGGTTCCATCCATGAGATCTGTAGGCATTTGCCTTTAGAACTCAACATTTTGATAAATAATAAGAGAAGGTGGCCTCATCGGTGATTCTAAATATGTCCCATGGCTGTTTTTATTTGTTTGTTTGTTTGTTTGGTTGGTTGGTTGGTTGGTTGCTTTTGCACAGCTGGTTTTATGAATAGTAGTTCTGGGTAGAATAAAGAGTTAAGTGTGCTAAATACGTAAAGGCGTATTTAAAGACAATGTGCACAGAATGTTTGCAAAGCTAATGATCTCGTCCATCCTTCTTCCTCATCCCTCTGTTATCTTCCTGAGAGTTCGGTTTGAGGGCCATATCTGCAGTCAGGGAACCTCATGAGATATTCATGCACAGACTCAGTCTTTCAATACACGGATTTTCAGGCTTGAAGAGGTAGGGAAACACCACTGCAGTGTGCATTGCAATGTATATAGAACGCGCGCGCTGCAGTGCACCCACAATACATCATACAAGAACACTGCTGTAAATGATTAAATGTGAAAATAAAAGTGTGCCTGTATGCTTGTAGTGGCTTCCTTCTCCACTGGTCTCCCTGACTCCAGCTTCTTCCTGTTTCCAGCCTGTCCCACATTCTCCTGCCAGAATAAACTTCCTGGTGTAGTGGAGAACCCAACCTAAGCCTAGACTACGTCTGGGCATGTCGTTTACACTGATGGGCATTTATGACAAGACATGGATCTGTAGGTGGGCTCAGGGAGCCTTTAGGGAGAAACTCATCTTGCGGGAAATAGAGAATTAAAGAGCAAAGCTTGATCAAGTAATAAAACCTGTGTTGTCAGAGATGACAGATGATTCTGAGTTCAGCCAGGAGCCTGTGATTATTCTACTGGATTTAGAATCTTCATCCAGAGGAAAACTGTGGGGCTAAAGCTAGAAGATGGATTTCACTAACCATTCTGTATACCCTAAGAGCAAAATAATCGTTACTTGGCGTGCTGCAAACTGTGGGTAACACAAAGGCTCTCATTTCTCTGCAATCCCTGGTGGGCTTTTGGAACCAAAATGTGTTTCAGTGTGTGGGTGGTAACACCTGTAGAGCTGGGAGATCGGCAAGGCAGCTTTCCTCTAAAGAAGAGCTGTCGGAGGTAAGAAGGAGACATCCGTGGGGCGCCTGGGTGGCTCCATCCGGTAAGCATTCGACTTCGGCGCAGGTCATGACCTCTTCTTGGTTTATGAGTTCGAGCCCTGCATTAGGCTCTGTGCTGACATCTCAGAGCCTGGAGCCTGCTTCAGATTCTCCCTCTCGCTCTGCCCCTCCCCTGCTTATGCTCTGTGTGTGTGTGTCTCTCTCTCAAAAATAAATAAACATTGCGGGGGGCAGGAAGAGACAGCCGTGCACTGTACTGGCACTCAGTGAGGCACGGGAGACTCACGGAAGCAGCCCTGGTCCTTCCTGTAGGGCCAACACTACCCAGGGGATACCAAGTGGTGACCGACCTTGTTTATGACCATGTGTGAGATGTTTTCCAAGACTCTAAGGAGTATTTGAGGAAGCTTTAGATGGAGCTGAAGTATGGAGTAAGTGTGTGGAGGCAAAGAGATATGGGAATTTTCCCTTTAAAAATTACAAAATATTGGGGCACCTGGGTGGCTGAGTCGGTTAAGCGTCTGATATCGGGTCAGGTCATGATCTTGCAGTCCTTGAGTTCGAGCCCCGCATCGGGCTCAGTGCTGACAGCTCAGAGCCCGGACCTGCTTCGGATTCTGTGTCTCCCTCTCTCTCTGCCCCTCCTCCACTCTCACTTGCTCTCTCAAAACTTACATAAACATTAAAAAATGCTTTAATTACAAAATATTTAAATCTGTTGGAAAACTCAGAAAATGCTAACACCCAAGTACCTAGGACCCACATAAAAGAGTTGTGAACATCTTTCCGTATTTGCTTGAGATTCCAATTTTATGATTTTTCTATTACAAAAATAAAACATGGGGGCACCTGGGTGGCTCAGTCAGTTGAGTGTCTGGCTTCAGCTCAAATCTCAGGGTTTGTGGGTTTGAGCCCCACGTTGGTCTTTGTGCTGATAGCACGGAGCCTGCTTCAGATTCTCTGTCTCCCTCTCTCTCTGCCCCTACCCCGTTCGCAATCTCTCTCAAAAATAAATAAACATTAAGAAATTTAAAAGTTAAAAAAATAAAACATTATAGATATATCTATGTTCCCTTCTGTTTCCCCACAGGGAACTGATACATGTGAATCCATTAAAAAAAAAAAAACTCATTATTTTTTTTTGCTTTTGAATGATAATAATAGATTATACACAACTTATAAAACTTTTTACGTTCAGTTTAAAAATAGTTGATCTACGTCTTTTGTTTAAAATAGTGTATAGTATGCCATTGGTTGAATGAACTGTGATTTATGCATCTGAGGCTCTGACATGTATGCTGTTGTTGATTGAGGCAAATTTTTATACACATGCTTATGGGATGCTTCTCATGTTCTCAATATCCTAGAAACTCCTACTGTTATATATGGAAGAGAGCCCAAACTACTCATGTGGGCTTTGGGCATTTGGGTTTGGCCACAAGAACACATTCAAACTTTTTTTTTTTAAGTTTTTTTTTTATGTTTTTATTTATTTTTGAGACAGAGAGAGAGAGAGCATGAGCAGGGGAGGGGCAGAGAGAGAAGGAGACACAGAATCTGAAGCAGGCTCCAGGCTCTGAGCTGGCCGCACAGAGCCCGACACGAGGCTCGAACTCACGGACCGTGAGAACATGACCTGAGCTGAAGTCGGACGCTCAACCGACCGAGCCACCCGGGTGCCCCGAACACCTTCAAATTTTATACGCTGCTCCTCTTCTCCCCTGTGTCCTGGGACCACCACAGGTCACTCCAGTGGTCATCCCACGAACCTCTCTCCTGCTGCCTTCCTAAAATCCTTCTTGCTGCCTGGGGCACTTACCTGTCCTCTCCACCCCAGACCAGCACCACTCTCCGTTTGGAGAATCACCATTTAATTTTTAAAACCCAGACGTCCATACTTTCTGTCTGTTTGTCTGTGTTTCCAATTCCCAGCGGGATTCAATCTTCCCTCGGAATCTTTCTGCTTTATCTCTATTACAGAATTGGTTTTACCCGGCCTTCGACTTCCGTTAGGACACATGAGTGCCTTCCCCGACTTTGATCTCTGGATCATCCTTGGATCCTCCCTATGAAATAAAAACAAATGAATAAACAAGTGAACAAAGTAAAAATAAATAAATGCTCAATTACATGTTGTGGAGAAGGTAGCACTGATCTCAAGGGAGTTTTAGGGCTCCTTAAAACCCAGAAGCCAGTCAAGACTGCATTCCCCGTGACGTCAGCAGTCCTCCCCAAAATAAGGCTGTGAAAAATGACGAGCTAGGGGGCAGATGAACGTGGCCCAATCAAACACGCTAGGGGACATTGTTGACAGTAGGGGTCAGGGAGTAGGAGAAAACTCCTTTTCTGTTACCGATCTGGGTGCGTGCGAGCTGGTTCCAGCGCACATTCCTCCATCAAAGGGATTGATCGATCGATTCACAGGTTGTTCTAGGCAGAGCGGCCTGCCTGGGACTCAGACCTTCCGGGTGGGTGGGAGGGAAGTCCTGGATCGGGAGGCGCACAGACGCAGGCACTCATCCCTGGCTCGGCCCCAGATTACAGGAATCTCTGGTAAGAGCCGGAGCCTGCTACACCATTAGAGAGAAAATCACTCGGCTCCCCCAGTCTTTTGCGTCCAATTTATGTCCAATTTGCAGACTTTCAACATTGCAACCTCACAGTTCATAAAATCAAACTCAGCCTGGGTAAGTCTCCAGGTAATGGATTTAGAATCACGGGAGGTGTTACCTGCAGTCCATGATGGGTAACTTTCTTGTTAACTAAAGTCCCTTTAGCTAAATGAGTTCCAGGTTTAAGTCTCCCTTTCTTTTTTTTGGCAGGGATTTGGGGGATGGGGGCGGGGCGGGCATAGAACTTTATTAGGCTGCGCGTGGAGAGCTTTTCATTGCAAAGGCAACAGAAAAAAAAAAAAAAAATTGGGATAAGCCAGTCTTTGTATAAACGGAACGTGGTGAAAGGAAGGCTGTGTATGGGGGCTAAGGGATCAACCCTCCGGCTCCACTCGGCTACGCAGGGGCTGGGGGAGACGGGCCGGGCGTTTCCGCAGGTAACTGGGGGAGGCAGAAACCGCAGCGGAGGGACTGGGGTGGGGGGGGGGCAGGGGGCGCGGCAGACACACAGCATCTCTCCTCGCCTCCTGCGTCCTTGCCCTGAGCACGAATTCACTCACCCTCCTCCGTCGGCCCCAGGGGGGTTCTCAGCAGCAGCCCGTGGTGGACAGCAGGTCAATCTAATATTCTGGGTGCGTGTCTGAGCGTGTCCGTGAATATGCGCGCCACGCGGGAAGGCAGGTGTGTGCTCACACTACCCATTACGGATCCATTCCAGAAACCTACAGGGAAATCTCCCTTCGAAGATTAGTAGCCCTTTAAATGTCGGGCTCAGAAGTCGGGTTAATTGGATGTCTTATGTTTTTAAAACAAGTCTCTTTCTTTCTTTTTTTTTTTTTTTTTTTAGTCACTCCACTTAAAAAGCTAATAAAATGCTATTTAATTTGGGCCTTCTGTTAGTCCTTAAACCAAGACTAGCAACTTCTATATTTTATTTCTTTGAAAAGTCGTTTCCCTTATAAAACTCGCATGGCTGCCTGCGTTTCATCCCTCACCTTCGCCTCGGCTTCCTGCTCTCTGTGCCTCCTCCTAACCCCTTCTCTCTTCCTGGTTTCTGCCCACGCTAACGCGGTCTTTTCTGGCCTCTCAGAGTACCAGGATCTTTTCCAAAAAGAATGCAGACCACTGTATTCGAGAGAGAAAGAACATGTATTCGACTTCATTTAGTGGTCAGATAATCGACTTTCACCTAAACAAGGTCTATTCTTAGAACTTCCAGGTAAAGAGTTAAGTGAGTATATAATGAAATTGTCGCATTGTTACCTACATTTGTTAACAGATCATAGATTCTCTTATCATGGAAGAATTGTAGACATGTGGGTCAGTATTGACATTTTATCTATTATTGCAAGATTAAGAAATAATGGGCTGGCTGTCATGGTATCATAGTACTTTCCTTTACCAGAAGGCATCTTTGACATATATTTATTGACATCATTTATGTCTATAGGAGATATGTAGAACCGTGTTGCCGTTTCCTCCATTTATACATCTGTAAGATGGAGTGTGTGTGTTCTGTTTTTAATGTTTAGTTATTTATTTTTGAGAGGGAGAGAACAAGCACAAGCAGGGGAGGGGCAGAGAGAGGGGGAGACAGAGAATCCCAAGCAAGCCCCACACTGTCAGCACAGAGCCCAGCTGAGGGCTGGAATCTATGAACTGTGAGCTCATGACCTGAGCCAAAATCAAGAGTTGGAGGCTTAACCCACTGAGCCACCTAGGCACCCCTGGTTTTTTTTTTTTTTTTTTTTTTTTTAATCAGGTTAGTGGATTGTTGTAAATATAGGAATGATGCATATATACCTCCTAACATCCCGTCACTAAATAGGTGCTCACTCTGTGGTGGGCAAACTTTTTTTTTAAGTGGGGAGAAGTTCCTATGATACTGTTGTAATACTGTGTATCCCAACAAAGTTTAATGAGAGAGAAACAACCATTTTTTTTTTCTTTCAAAAACCAAACATAAACTCATTTAGCCTTCTTGATGTTGTAGAAACACTTATCACAACAGTTTGAGAAAGGGCTTCAAGGGATGCTAGAACAGGATGCAAATGTGTAACAAGGATTCTGGTATCTCAACCTAATGAGTCAATGCAAATTAATCACCTGGGGAAACTATTCAATAGAACAACCATGGAATGACTTTGATATATTGTTGGAATCTTCTCTTGCTGATATCACTTCTCTCTTTCATTTGGTCTTTGAGGGCAGATGTGCTCCTTTAACGTGGGTGCTGTTCTTTCTTTCCCAGACTCATGGGAGGGAAGGTGGAGACTATCTGACTATCAGTCTGTTGGCTCAATGCCTTGGGTCTTGTGCGAAACCAAGTTTCATTGAGAAGGAACGACCACCATGAAGTGCCTCGATTTGAATATCGCGGTCTATGAATTTGAAGGGAAAAGAAAATGAAAGACTTACTGGAAATTTTAAGTTACCTCTTAGTCATGTGCCCTTTGGAAATTAAACTGCTCTCTCAGAACTTGGACTCCAGACCTGTCCTTTGGTTTGCATGAGGCATCTGGACAGAACTGTGAGCCAAAAGTGGTTAACCTGATCCCAAACACCTCTCCCCACCATATGCTCCTGAGTGTCTTAGAGTTTGCCTTTCCAGGCCAAGGACCAGAAAATGTCTACAAGATGAGGTTGGGACAATTATATGGTGGTGGCAGTATCTTATTTAAAAAAAAAAAAAAAAAAAGAAGATGGGGGAACCCTTAGGTGTTTAGGGTTTGGCAAACAGATTTAGCAAAATAGTTTAGGTTTGGAAATGTGGGGACACTCTGTCCTTAAGACACTTGTCTTTCATTTCTGTTAACGGCATTAAATATGAGTTAAAAATTGTATTGCTTTTAATTCATCAAACCTCTATTTATTCAGAAAGTCATTACTAAGATAAACATTAGAAAGGTAGAAGCAAGATTATCAATAGCTGGGATTAATGTGATTGTCAAAAAAAAAGCAAGCAAACTAACAAAAATAATTGTAAGTAACAAGTATAAGTTGTTGGTGGCTTGCTAGAAAAACAATAAAGAAAGATCAATTGTTTTTGTAAAAAAAAAAAAAAAATAGCCTTGAACGAAATTTGGGGTTAGTCACTTCCTAGCCGGGGGAAAACACTCAATTTCTCTATGTCTATTTCTTTACCTGTAAAATAGAGCTAATAATACTTCTCATCTCAAACAACTGTTGTAAGAATAATATAGCGAAAAGAACACATTCAGCAAGTACCTCCCATTGAAGTGCCCAATAAACATAACATTTTAGTTTTAATTAGTTGGAAAATAAAATTAATATTATCTCATCCAAAATTGTCATTGAAATATACAAAAAAATTCTTAGAACAATTTTATGGAAAAAAGGTAGGACCCATAATAAGTAATATTAGATTTCACTATGGAGTATAAGGTTTACTTTCAGTAATGAAATAATATGCTATCTTTATAGATTGGGAGATTTAATATTATAGGGTTGCCAGAGTATATACAATCCATTGTGAACATTTAAGGTATAGTATGTGTCAACCACTGTATAATTACTATGTATGTGTATATCCCAACTATTATTCATATTAGTTCAGTGAAGAAGGAATTATTCGGCTCAACTCATAAAAGAGGACACCGGGGCATAAAGAAGAAGAAAAAAATACCAGTCCATACAGCTGGTAATTGGAGGGATGTGAAATTGGATAGAAGTAAATTTATTTCTAATTTGAAGAATGAATAGCACTTTGGAATTGCTTAAATAGTTCAAAATTAATCTGGAAAAGGTAAGTCCACTAGAGCAACCAAGGATAATTTTCAAAGAATTGCATATGTTCAATTATCTTACCAGGTATTAAAATATATTACAAAGCCATGAAAGGACAGATTAATGGTACAGAATCAAGTCGAGAAACAGAATCAAGAATACATAATGCTTAACTTGGGTTTGCCTTAAAATCAGTCTAAGACAAACGCTTGCATCCGGACAGCTTATTGCATATAGAGTGTCATCTCAAGGGATAAGAACTGGGAACTTGGAAGACTGGAACAAAGAAAGAGGCAAAGCCAATGTAGGGATGCATTATTTGGCTGATAACTCAAGTGGGCAACTGGGACTTGGTCCCGCTGGGGACACTCTGAAGAGCCACGTACAGTACATCGTCATCACTGAAGAAGACAGAAGAGCAGTGCATTCATCCGGCCACCTGTCGCACACTGGTCAGGGTTGCCCTTGGTCAAGGGTACTATTATTCGCTCGTACATCCAGATTTGTGCATGTGTCATAGTGGCTGAGTGGTTTCACCAAGCATCCTATGCAGAGGATGTCCTGGGACGAAGAAGGAGGGATTTCTGTTTTCAGTGGAGGCAAGTTGCCCTCAGATCTGAGTTCACTGCAGATACAGCAACGGCTGGAGTATGAAATGGGCTGAAAAGATGGGTGAGGCCACAGAGGGATTCGATGCAGAGGAGTAGTTTATAGTAAGAGTGGTGTTTCAAAAGCACTGGGGAAATAGCATTTTGACTATAGAGTTGGGGAAAACGGGTTAAAATGTGAATAAAACTTAAGTCACATAAAGTTCCAGGTGAAGCAACCATTTAAATGGTAGAAAATAAAAATACTAAAGGCTTAGAAGAAAGTATGGGTGAGTAGCTTTGTTGTTATTGTTGATTGATTGCTTGTTTTAGTTTTTGTTTTGTAGCAATCTTGGTGGTGGAACAGACTCTGTAGCCGTAATATTTAAGACTAAAAACCACGTAGGAAAATACTGTAACTAATTTTTAAAGTTTTGTAAAAGTTAATCCAAAATAGTTTTTGCTCTTCAAAAGTTGCTTTCTTTCTCCAACCAGTTTTATTAAATTAAACAAACATAATCTGAAGTTTGACTAGTTGGTTGCCAAGTTCTCATATCCACTCTCTACACTAATATACTGTATTTAATATTGTGTATGCAGCACTTAGTAACTTAAGAGCCTGTGATCAAAGAGAGATCTAGACCACCCTTAAATGTATATCCAAAATCTAGACGATTCTTTTAAGATCAAAGTCAGATTTATAGTCCGAATCTGTTGGGGGTGTAGATCTATAAATGAAATATCGGAGCAATTTAAGAATAAAGTATTCCCCCCTTAATTTCACTGCTATTTGAATTTTTTAAAAAATAGTCATTGGAGACACATCTGGTTTTGTTACAGTTGGAGAAATTATGATTTTGTAGTGATTCCCCATGAAAAATAAATAAAAGTGGAGAATTTAGACAATTTGTCAAATACTGATTATAACCACCACCCTCATGCATCCGTGCCTAATCATGTGCCATGAGAGAAGACTTTGGGTCTAGGTTATAGCCATATTTGATTATTCCTACGCTTAGCTTTGTAACTTGATATAATTTCGATATTCAAAAGTGCTTTGCTTAACGCAGGGTAGAGGAGGTGTCTATTAAACACTTCTGTGAATGACCCATTTTCCACATGCTCTCAACCAAACGATGAATTTGCATTTTTTTCTAATTCAGATTCAAATAATTTTTTCAACTTTTCTCTATTACAATCTCATTTTTACAATCAATGGAAAATGGGAAAAATCCTCCCAGAGACACCTTAAGTTGTGGGCCAAGATGTAAACAAGCAAAACAGCTTTAAACTGTGTCGTTTATCAGAAGAATGCCACATATCAGAAGAATGCCACAGAGAAAGGGTCCTCGCCATGGAAGCCTGACACTGAGGAACTCCTCCAGATAATATACACATGGTGGCCCTTTAATTTCCTGAGTGTCTTTTTTCATTCACTTACTTTTTGTGACCACGTTTTTCTGAAATGAAGTTCACACTAAACGGGGCCAAATGTTTCCATTTGTGTTTTGTCACGGACTTGCTTTTGATCTACTTTGAGGACTAGCGAATACATTTGATGAATTCCAAAGCAACTGGGAAATTAGGGGAGGAAAAACATTGGCCACAGATTGATTATCTAGTGCAGCATCGACTGAAAGATGCTCACTTTTTGAATTTTCCAGGTTGGGGGAATTAAGGAAACTTGTTGTTAGACAGAATTTGTGATGCTTTTCTCCATGGGCCATGAAGGGGAATCTCTTTAGGAATTGATCAACAGCTCAGATTTGTACTGGCGTGTGCTGCTTTTTCCTTTCAGCTGGTCCCGTTCTTTATAATTTTTCCCTTTTTTAGTCTAATAATATGCACAAGCTTGAATGTGCAATGCTCTCATACTTTCCACCGAGCTTCAAAGAAGAAATCAGAATGAAGCTTGTTGTAAACTTTTATTTCCATTTTCTGCTTTATGTAACCTTATTTGAGTAGCTCCAGTAACATGTAACCACATTGACCGACACTTAATTTGGACTCAGTGACGAAGGAAAGCCAAAAATAGCTCAGAAACAAACAAATTTGGAAAGTGTATGTCTGCCACTACATCAGATGTTGTCAAGTCAAGATTTTTTTTTGGCAGGAAAAAGAGTAAAGTGAAAATGATTGAAACTCATTGATAGACGCATTTGGGCAAGTGAGCTGAATTATTGTTTTTTCTTTCTGCTGTGATAGTTGTTAAGTAACATCGTGAAACAAAATGAAATGTGGTTCTTTGTTGAATCCAAAGTAGCTACATTATGACTAGTCACTTTTGTTTCCATGTGAAGTTAATTATATGTCCAATTTATTAAAAGTCATACATACATACATAAATTAATTATACATAAATTAATACATAAATTATACATATGTACATTTATACATACATTTATACATTTATCCATAAACTAATTAAATTATCGCATTACACTCCGTATAATGTCTCAACATACTGTAAGCATTTGATAATAAAAGTGATGGTGGGTTAAATTCAATGTTCTTTAAGCTGTAAGCAACATCTGTGTTTTCTTTGCACCCATTTGCCAGTCAACAATTAAGTTGGTTGTGAGCCACTACAAAGTGTCTTTTATTTATTTTCTGTTTTGTAGCGTATGAAATAATTTTATGTCAGTTGTTTTTTCTGATCCTAGCAGTTGTCCGTGGCGTGTGATATTTCAAAGCATGTTAGCGATAGAGCTATGGATTGATTGTAGATCTTGTGACTCCAGATCCAGAGCATTTCTTGAATATCCAAAGACGGTATATGCTTAATGCCTTAATAAAATACACATTGTTGTCTTTTACCTATTTCAATGCATATAATTGACAACTGTATTTATGTAAAATAATATCCTGGACTTTTAGCAAATTAATGAAGAACTGACATGTCTCCAGGACCTATTTATACTAGGATGTGTATTTCTGTTCTAATTATGTATTGTTATGCATAGTTTTTGGTAGGATAAACTTACTAAAAACTTAGTGGCTTAAAATAGTAACCATTTAATGCGCTTGCCATCATTCTGCCATTTGGTCACTGCTTAGCTTGTGTGCTTCAATGGCATCAGTGGGGGTGGGGCTTGGGAGGGGTGGTTTAAGGCCACATTTCTAAGCAGGCTAACTCTCATGGCTGGAAGGTTGACGATGATTGTTTGCTGGAACTCAGATGTATGGGTTGGCCAGTAGCCTTGGTTCACACTTCTGTCTGGATTTGTTGGTTCGTCCCCCAAAGCCTCTCTGTGTGGTTAGCTTGGGTTTCCTTATAGGACTGAGTTCTCAGGGTAGTTGACTTCCAAAAGGGCCAGAGCAACAGCTTCCTAAGCACTTGGGCTCAGAAGTGGCACAGTGTCACTTCTGCCACCTTCTGTTGGTTCATATGACTCATAGGGCCAACCCATATTCAAGGAGAGAGAACAACACGAGGAAGTGTGTTTCACCGGGAGCCATCAATGCATCACTCAGAAACTTGTAAATAAATGCTCATAGCTTTACTCACAGCAGCCTTGTTCTGGAAACCACCCAGATGTCCTTCAGTGGATGAATGGCCATGGTAAACCCATACTATTGAACCCTACTCAGCAATAAAAGGGAATAAGTGCAAGAACTTGTATTAACCTTAAGGAAATAATTCTGAGCAAAAAAAGCTGATCTTGGAATACGTACCACACGATTCCATATATACAACATTTGGGAAATAACATGTTACAGAGATGAGGAGCAGATTAGTTGCTGCCTGGGGTTAGTGATGGGGAGGGTAGGTGTGGCTCTAAATGGGTCATTGCAGTGAGCTTTGCTGTGATGCTATAACTGCGTATCCCTATTGTGGTGTTAGTGGTAAAATTGCACAGAGCTATATGTATATGCACGGGACTGATTAAGTCTAAAATACATTCTGTGGACTGTACCAATGTCAGTTTCTTAGCTGTGATGCTGAATCCTAGCTATGCAAGGTGTCGACATTAGTGGAGCTGGGTGGAAGGCACATAAGATCTCCCTGTACATTTCTTTGTGACTTCCTGCGAGCTTTAATTATTTTAAAATTGAAAGTAAAGAGGAAGATAACTTTTGGGTTTGAAAAGTGGTCGAGGAAGTTTGTGTAGCCAAAGGACTTGGGCTCAACCCTTGGCACACGTTTTATAACATGCCTAGGATTTTGTTCGGATTTTGTTCGTATTCAGGTACAGTGAAGCCAACAGATCAGGAGACAATTACCATTGAAAAGATAGTTTGTTACAGCTCCCAAGAGGAGGGAGCAGACACCATAGTACTTAAATTGTTGGGAACCAAGAATTGTCTGCCCTCTCCAGGTCCTTCTAACTGGACTAAGAATACAGATTAACATGAGGCAGACTAACGGGAGAAAATCAAATTTAATAGCATACAAATGGAGAATCCACACAGACATGGAGATTCCGAAGACAGGCAAAATGAGATGTATATATAGGTCATCCTGAACTAAGGAGGAGGGGGTAAGGGTCTGGGACTTCCAAAGAAAGGGATGCAGGGTACAGGAAGATGATAAAAGAATGAATGTTTGGTACGCAAATGTTTGCTGGGCTACCTGGAACCATAGGGACAGAGAAAACTTTGATCGGTCTTTGCTAGGTTCTTCTCTGTCTACCCTACCTAGTTCACATCCTAATGTAGTGGTCTACGGTAATAGTTGTCCATGGTGGTAGTTGTCCATGGTGGTAGTTGTCTATGGTGGTAGTTGTCTATGGTGATGGCTCTGTTCCTAGAGCAGGTCCTCTATTGAAATTCTTTTAGGCTGTGGAGGGGCACCTAAAGTGCTTTTCCTAATCTGCTGGGTTTTGATTGTTTTTTAACTCGAAATAATTTTCATGACCAAGTGGCCCATTTTGGGGCAGGCTGCCCTTGGCCCCTAAGGTCCACTCTGGAAAGACCAAGGTCATTCGGGACGCAGGTGGAGTGTGGGAAAGCAGGGACCAGAGCCTTTGTTGTGGTTTTAGCAGGAAGAAAGGGGTGAGGCAGGGTAAACAGCTGAACAGGCTTAGGATTGGATAGTTTGAAAAATTTTTGGCAGGCTCTGGCCTATAGAGGTGGTCTCAAATTGTTCCAAACCTGGCCCTGGGGTGATTTAAAGCAGAAAGAATAATAGCTTCCTAAGTGAGAATTTGATAAAGGCGATTGAACTCTGAATTGGTTGGTTTGCATATCAACGAGTGCTCTCCCTGGCAAGTGTTTTGCTAGCTCCAGGAATTAGCTAACCCCGAAGGTCCAGTCTCTTTCCCTCTTGGGGTTTGTAAGGTTCCAAGACGTCAAAGCGTCATAAAATGTAGAGGGAAAAAAACCAACATGATTAACAGAGTGTACCTCTTCTTAGCAGTTGTAACTCCAGAGTGTTATTTGACTGTTCGAGCCTCAATTTCCCCTTCTGTATAATTTGGATACTAATAATAAGGTCTGACTTATAAAGTTGCCATGAGGACAGACAAGAAAATAATCCACACAAAGCACTTAACAACGGTGCCTGGCATCTGTTAAGCACTCAATGAAATATGCTAATAATATGCAGCTTGGACTCTTGACAAAGCACTATCAGGTACAATAGTGGGTGGATTTGGAGGTTTCAATAAATCTCCACTCTAATAACTTATGGAATGACTAATGTCATATACAGAATTCTGAAGCAAAAGTCTCTTATTCTATCCTGTTTCCATTTTATTGTCACTTCCACTAAATTCTAGGATAAACTCCAGAGGGGAACACACATTGGTGGCAAGGAAAATCTGAGTACTATTGTAGGCTGTGATGTGTTTGTAATACACTTATTACACGTATAGAAACTGATCTAGAAATTACCTGCGTGAAGCACAATGAAAATAGGTCTTCTGACTTGGAACGTCAGCACCCCATGGTTTCTTCCGATCCATACTGTATTTCTAGGAATTGGTTGATTTTTCAGGGGCAATATACTCAGGTTGCACACAAGAACCCAGTTATATTCAGAGGCTTAGCTCATTTTCTTTGCATGAAGATAAATCATGTTTTGTCAGCTAAAGAAGGTTAGAAGTCAATTGGTAAATGGATGGCTTCACCACTGATCTGTGGAACTTCACGGGGGCATCCAGCTAACTATGACACCCCTCATCACTTCATAAATTAAAAACAATCCATAAATAACTTACTCTAAATTAGATGGGAGAGTGACATTTCAGGAGGCGTGGGGATGGGAAAGACGGGCATTTCCCTGAAAAAATGAAAGAGGCCCCTTGAAAGATCCCATAAGCATTGCTCAATTTTAGTGAACGTGACAAGCTGAACACAGGCCTGATAAAACCCCCAAAACTATATAAATTGTCTAAGAAAATTGAGATACAAGTGATCCACTTAAGTAAGAGTCTGAAGTCAGGTAACTTTACAACAACACTATATTTTCTGCAATATGATATGCAATTAATTCTTCCTTAAATAAACAAACTGATTAAAATTTCATTATGCTGACATCTCACAATAAACCTGGATCCAGTGAACCCCTTTCTTTCTGCTTATTTAAGTCTTTATAATTAATTCTGGATTTATGTCATTTGCTGGTCAATGTTACAGTCACCTTACTAACTAAGCAATTCTAAAGCTGTCGGAGCTCACAGGAGCCACTGAAGCAGTGGGTGATGGCTCACCGTTTTAATCCAATCCTCGGTTTGTGAAGTTTTTATTTTCCCGGGCTGCGGCATTTTCCTTTTAGCCAAGCAATTAAATGGTAATGTCTTCCCTTTATACGCAACAGTAATTCGATTGCAGCTGGACAGATGTGGCAGCATAATTTTGTCCAATTCACAGCCTCCTAACCCCTTTCTACCTCTTACTATTTTTTTTTCTTTCTGTTTCAGCCCCCGAAACTATTTGGTCATCACTGGTACATTTAAACTATGAGGTTATACAAAGATCCTGAGAATTCTCTGCGTCACTCGTCACTCGGTGACCCTCATTTGTGTTGTTAACTTCCTTCTCTCAGCAGGTGTTGGCTGGGCTCCATGGAGGCGTTTCAGAGCTACACATGGAAGGCACTCCTGGTGTATCTCCGAGAATGCGGGAGATTCCTCCCAAGCAGGTAGTCAAATTCCAAGCCTCACACCCCACCTGCCCCTTGTGGTAAGTTGGTGTTTCCTTTCACCACATTTCAGCATGCAGAATTTTCACCGGCTTTTAAAATGTGTTTATATACATAAATGTTTCAAGAGTGGCCTTTGGAGGGTAGATCTGAAATGGTTTCACCACAAAAAAAGAAAGGGCAGGCCAGGTGATGGAAGCGTCCGCTAACAACCGGGTTGTAATAATCTCGCAACATGTAAGTGAATCAGATAGATGCCTTCTGTGCCTTAAACTTACACAGTGTGATATGTGAATTGTATCTCAGTGAAGCTGGAAAAAAAACACAAGAACGGCCTTTCCTGGAAACAAAATAAAATCAAATAAATCATAAACATGTAACTTGTACTTTTATCTCATACAGGTAGGGCATTATCATGAAGTCTTCTCTCACGGAAATTTCTTTCCCGGACTTCTCTCCAAATCCTCCCTGTCAACACAAGTTACATCCTGCTTTGAGGCCCAGATTAGTCTTCTAGGATTATGCCTCTCAGGGATGCTCCTTTTCTCTGAAGAATTTCATTGCCCCTGACGTTGATGTTTTATTTTCTAGTTAGAGATATTTTTTTGTGTGTGTATGACTATTCATTCCACAAGCATATCACTTACTCCTAAAACGAGCCCTTTTATGAAGGGCTTCCAGGGTGAGAGTCAGACATTTTGTTTTTCTTTTTTTCTTTTTTTCTTCCAATGTATGTAAATTACACAGGCTAGGAAGTCGTGATACAACCATAGGGAACTATTTTCTGTTCATTATTTATTCTTATCTCACTTTGTTCTAAAAAGGTTTCAAGGTGGTTTCCAAGGCAGTGTATCTGAACCTGAATAATAAATTATTTTGTAATAAATGGCCTTGCATTGCACACTTACACGATGGCTTTATGTCGTTTTCATTCTGTTTAACCTCACGGCAGTTCTGTGCATTAAGAGGCTATATGTCACTGCTCTACAGGTTAGAGAAAACCGGATCAGGCTCTGAAGTAGTGTTTCCTTTCCTGTACTGCCTCCCTAGTATGCTTCTCATCACTTAGGAATGGTAGTTTTCTTTTTCCCTGAGCCAGTACATTAATCGCTCATCTTTGAGACAGTTTAATAGACATACTGAATCAGATTATTTGGGAAAGCAAACAGACTGATACTGATGTCATGGTCACAGAAAGGTAGGTCACGTGTCTTATCAAATGCTAACCTATAAAATGCCCAATGAATTCTATTTTGAATCACCTATGGCTTGAGGGGAGGTGATATTTGTAATGGGGAAAATAAATAGAAAATGAGATTCTGTATAGACTGTTCAGTTGGTTTAAATCTGAACTGATGCTTCTCTGTTCTCAGAGTGTACTTGGGATTAAAGTAGGTTGATGATAACCAATCACTTCCGAGCCCCCAGAAATAGCCATAACGCAAAAATAGGTCCACCCAAAATGGGAACTCAGGGAGGATTTATTAAATAGCTTAACTTTGTTTGCATTGATAAATGAGCCTTTCTTCAAAAAAAAAAAAAAAAAAAAAAAAAAAAGATTGATTTATTTATTTATTTATTTTTTTTTGAAACTTGGTTTCTAAGTGAGCCAGCTGCAGATGCCTTTGGGACTTTTGCAGTATCATTATGAGAAACCGTCTGTCTAGCTTTCTTTCAAAATCTCCCAAGCTCTCTCCAGGTGTTGAGATTTAAGGATGTGCCATTCCTTACATGGGCTGCACAGGATGGACTCACCCACACTGTCAGCACCTCATGCACATGCACGAGAGAAGGCTCTCTTTGTATACTTCCTCAAGGCACCTCAGTGTAGCTATCTCATTCTGTTTCAAATTAACATCAGTGCTCGTTTCCGCTGGTTCTGCCCTGTAAAAGGAACTCTATATCCTTCAACTGTTCTCCGTTTGCAGGGCACCATGGGAAGCTGTTAAGATATGCAAATTGTGTTGTGCCAGTGTGCTCTCCTGGGTCATTTTTTCCCCCTTTCTTTTAGGAAATCTCAAAGCACATGTTAGAGTTTGGCTCTTAATACTGGAGGAAAAAAGAACAGTGACTGTGGGTTCTCCCTATGAATCTTCCCTTGGGGACAGAATTTCTAATAAGGTTGAGTCCTCCACTTTGGGAATATTGCAGGGACCAGTGAAATTACATGGTAAAATCACTAAAGCAGTCTTTAAATACACTGAGAAACGGACGCTATCATTTATGTGTTTACCAATTATTTTTCCAGAAATAAAACTTTGCCAGAGAATGAATTCTTCAATCTGTAAGTAGTTTTAAGTGGCATGGTGAATAATCGAGTTTATCTCTGTGACCTAACAGTTAGGAATATAGTAGGGATGAGACTGGCCCAAGTTCAAATACTCAACTTCCATTGACTATGTGATATAAGTTGTTGAAAATCTCTTACGTTTTTGGCATCCTCATTTTTATACACCAGGATTATAATACCTAGTTCATGGCCTAGCACAAGGTAATGTTCCTGTCACATGGTCATCGTTCATTCTAGGAAAGCTACCATTGTTATTGTTATTTACTTACTTAGGAGAAAATAAGTAGTTGGTTGACTATTGCTCATCCAGAGCATTATTTGAGAACTTTTAACGACACATTTCTCATCATGGATCCGATCAATTGCCCCTGAATTCACTCTATCTACCTGTTATATATAATTGATAAATAATACAATAATAACTTTCTTATAGTAACTAAGCCAGCTCAATAATACTGTTTTTACCATGGTGGAAACAGAAAAAGAAATGATGCAGATTTTAGCAAGTGGCTTATTATAAAGGTATTGTTCTAATTTAAATACCCCATAATAGGTCACTAGTGCAGTGTGACGGTGAATTTTCCACCATAGTCCCGTGTGTCCCCCCTCACCCCTTCTTACACATGACAGTAGCCCCTAGCTCTTCCTCCTCACCCTTCTTGATAAAGTCCAAATTGTCCAAACGATGGCTGCTAATTCATAGAACAATTCCTCCTCCTCCTAGAGCCATCTTGCCCAACTATTCCAGAAAATAGTTGCTGAAAGTCACCACCTGCTGAAGCCCTACAGAAGATTCTGCCCTCCCTGCCCAATCAAGTAGAATGCTCCTTTGGAGTCGTCTCAGACCTGGCATTTTGAAATAAAGGCTCATTCATGGTGCCCTTGTTGATTTTCTTCCACATGTAGCTTATGTTTCCTTTTTTCTAAGTTTAAGAAATATTTTTCACAAATGGCAGAATATCTTGTTTTTCAAACCATCTGTCACTGCTTTGAAATTAATCATTTGAGAGAACAATGACAGATTACGATTACTAATAAGAAAGCAAATGATTTCACATGTCCACAAATCAGGGATGGAGTTCAGGATCCCTAAAATATGGCACCTTGGCATATTGAATATTTCAAGTTGAAGGTGTTCGAAAAAATGGCAGAGGCAGGAACGTCACTCTGACTTCCTTGCCTGCTTGCTCTTCTATCCTGAAGCAGATCAATAAAACACTCATGAGAGGGGTGCCCCTCTGTGGTCCCCAGGAAAGGACCATCCTTATCTCTGAGAACAAAGGGGTGTCAAGAAGAATCTTGACATACGGGGCTCGCTAAGTTTTCCCGTTTACCACCATTATCCTGTACTCCTTAACCTATCGTATTTCTCCAGAACTGTCCACTCATCACACCTACCACTTAAAGTGCGCGGTTTTCTGTTCCTTTGGGTCTTCATTTCCTTATGGAGGCTCTGGGTCACGTCAAATGTACATTAAATAAATGCCATTTGCTTTCCTATACTGTTCACCTGTCTTTGTCAGTTTAATTTTCACACCCAGCCAGGAACCAACCCTAAGAGGGTTGAGGAAAATATTTCGTCCTCTACATCAGCTTAGATGTGGACTCTGGGAGATGCCAGATTTAGAATTAATTTCTAGAAGTCCCTTACAACAAACTCTTCCAGTCGGTTAAATGTTTCCGTTAAAAGTCAAGTAACTACTGGCACTCTTCACAGACATTATAAAAAGGTGTGATGTGGAAACAAAGTAAGTAAACAAAATCACAGCTGCCCTGGGAGAGGCTCAGAGATCTTGTAAGTCAAAGATGCTGTAGACCAGGGATCACCAGACTGAGATCCACATGCTGAATTCAGCTGGCCTCCTGTTTGTTTTTGCCTATGAGTTAAGAATGGTTTTCACATTTTCTAATGGTTGGGGAAAACATAAAAAGAATAACCATATTTTATGACCCGTAAATGTTATATGTAATTCAAAATTCAGTAACCATAGTAAAGCTGTATTGGAGCGCAGCCGCATCCATTTGTTTGCCCGTAGTAGGTCTGCTTTTGCTCTGCGGGAACAGAGCTGAGTAGTTGGGAAAAAGACCACTGGCTCCCAATGCCAAACATCTTGACTACCTGGCCTTTTATGAAAAAAGCCGGCTGACGCCTAGTATAGACCATTGGAATTATAGATGGCCATTAGAGTCCAATTTTCAAAGCTCATTTTCATTTGTTTGTTTTGGTGACATAAGAAATTGCTTACATTACAGAGTTAAGGAAATAAAAGCACCATGGGAAATTATATACAGTGTAATATTGGTTATGTAAAATCAAAATGTGTAAATTACGTAAAAAAAAGAAATATGCTTAGATGTTAACAGTACTTGACTTTAGATTGAAATTTACACATTCTGTCCCCTGCTTTTCTCTGTTCTTTTGGGACGTCTACAAACTAGAAAATCGGAAGAAAGTATTGAAAACAATTTTAAGTGGAACCAATTTGTATGACAATCTGTAAAATTGTTTCTACACTTTGGTTCTGGTACATTAAACATGGGACATAGTTTATAACTATATTCTGCTAATTAAGGCTCCAAAGACCACATCTAGATAACTTCATCTCCCAAAATCTACATAACACATATTTTTTTTCCAAAATAACTCTTAAATTATTAAATACCCTTAATAAAAATCTGAGTACAATTCTAGTATTTCTGTATCTTATGAGTAAAGTAAACATTATGTTTCTGTTATTTTGCTAAACTGGGAAATGTATTGCTAATGAATCAGCTAAAAATTGTAAATTTTGAATGAAGAATGTAGTTGTTGGAGTTAAGGAAGACGTTTTAAGTTTCAAATGATTTATTTGACTGTTTAGTTATGTATGGAGAAAATCCATTTATATAAATATTAATTTTGTGGTAAGAATTTTCCATTTTCAATTTTTTTTAATGAAAGAGGACAAAAAAAACCCCTCTAAAGTCAAGCTCTTTGCTATAACTCAAGCACACTTAGAAGGATATGGTTCCAACAGATGCTTACCTATTTGGAAATGAAATACGGAGATAGATGTACATGAAGATTGATAAAGATGTGCATATATGTGCGTATATTCAAGGCCAGGTGACTCTACAGATTTATGCGTGATTAATTTAAGTTAAAAGAATTGTACCTATTTTCTGATCATGATTTGCACTGTCAGTAATTTTGTAAATGGCTATCTGGAGAGGACGTTTGTTATTGGCGAGGCTGATGTATTAGGCCTTTTTGATCATTCTTCATTTACAAAGCATTTGTTTGCCCCCGTTTGCTTGTGGCAGATTGAAGCAAACAGAAACAGGCTTTCAAATCATTATAAAGCCAAGTAGTTTTGCAGCGAAATACGTGACGAACAGAACTTTAGAAAGCCGACTATGAAGTTAGATGGGTCTAACAAAAGCTGGTCCTTCTTCCAAAATACAATCATCACTTCTTAATTATTCTGTCTTTTTTTTTCATCTTCTTTACAATTTCTATATTCCTTTTGGTGATATTAAAGAACACAGTGGTATTGGGGGGAAGAAAATAGGTCAAAAAATGAAACAAAGTGTTGTCCCAATGTTCGCTGCAAGTAACTCAAATACCTAAACCTTATGAATGAAAGAGTATTCAGTTACATTAGGCCATGCACTTATGTTTAAGGGAGATCATTAGCTTGTAAAAACAACTCATTAAAATGTTGATTTTGTTTTTCCTTCATCTTATTAGAACAGGCATGAAAATGCATGATACGTAACGATAGTACACTCTTCTGTATACCGGGCACTCATTCTCTCTGAACTTTGAATAAAAACCCCAGAATTCTCAACTGAAGTCAGCACATGAGACAGACCACATCCATGCTTTGGATGGGAGCTCTTCGGGGCAAGGAGTCAGGGGCAAGGAAGGACTCCTTGCATTCATCCAGCCGCCTCTAGATAGAGTTACATTAACAATGCGAGCTAACACGTAGGCGGTGTGTACCACGTCCCAGACACTTCCCTAAGAATTGTCATTAATACCTTGTGGATGCCTCACAACAGCCAAATGCTACTAAGGATATAACCCCCATTCCACAGATGAAAACACAAGCCCAGCAAGGTTTGGTAAGTGTGCCCGAGGCACACAGCTGTCAAGTGAGAGAAGCAGAGTTCAAACCCAAATTCCAGCCCGGCTCCGGCATGGGAGCAGCTAACCCTGCATAGCGCGGCCTCTTGAGAATGTGGCTGTTGCTTCTTAAGTGTTGAAAGAGAGAAAAGAGCCATAAATGTGTGTTTCTACTTGTGGAAGGAAGCGCATGTGCTCAATCGATTTGCTCTTAAAAGCACCTGTTCCTAATAGTCCCCACCCATGTCCGCCTTACCCCAACCTCCATTTAGTGCCTTTCTCCCCATTGTTCTCTGGAAGCAACACCATAACATCTGCTAATTACTATTAATCCTAATTCATTAGTTTCCATTGGCTATCTAACCTTTTGAAAAATGTTCTATTTAAAGGATAAATTAAATGTCATCCCAGAGGAATCAACTACCAGTAGGAAAGGTTTTGGGGTGAGGGCTCAAGGCCCCTCTGTAGCACTACTCCTAAAATCAAGCCACCAAAAGACCATTCATACTTAATGTGACCCATTGCTCATGGGAAGCATAGGGGACAAGATACCAAGACCAGTAATAAGCTTAGGGACTCACAAAAGTGTTTTAAATTATTTTAAAACCAGAAAAAAAAAAGCACTTCAAGGTCAAAAAGAAGCTTTATGTTTTCTTTTATTTTCATAACAAATGTAGTTGTAAAATAGGATTTTACGTTCCTCACTCTCCTTCCCTCTCCCTCTGTCCTCCTCCCTCCTCGCTCACCCCTTCCTTCCTTTCTCTACTTCTTTATTTAATGAAAGAAGAGAGCTATGAAGGCAGAAATGCTTAGGGTCACTAAAGTGAGAATGTGGCTGGTTGAGGAGGAGAAAGCAACTCTTCACTTATATGCATTCATTTTCTCCTAACAAATTAATTGAATCTAAGAGAAAACACAAACAGCAACAACAACAACAACAACAAAACCACAAAACAAACACCTTTTTGATCTTATGAATAGCTGAATCTGAGAATACAGTAATTTTTTCTTGTAAAATGATCTCTGTGGTTCCATAGAGGATGGATATAGCCTCTTCCTATGCTTTATTTCACAAGTAACTTGGAGATTGGGAGATCTATGCTTTACTTCACAAGTAACTTGGAGATTGGGAGAGCTTATTTTTCTTTTTGTGCCTTGGTTATTCTACTCAATAGCTACAATGGGTTAGCCAGTAGCAACAGGAGTAACATTTTATTTGTGTGTTGCAAATTATAACTTTCTGATTTTGTTCAGGGGGAAATAATTTTGTTTCTGTGCAACCTGTCATGTGATTATTTTAAGTAACTTTCGTTGTTAAAATAAGAACCATTTTGATAACTTGTCACATATTAACAAGTTAATTAACAAAATGTAATTAACAAAATTAACAAAGGGTAATGCTAAAATAGTAACAACGCCCAAAGATTTAGCTAAGTTTTGAGGTGCTAAATCATTAGCCTTCTCAGAAGTCCTGTGCCATTAAGAGAATGGGCTTTGGGATGTTATAGACCAGGACTTCCAGATTTGTTCTGTCCAGTACAGTCACCACTAGTCACATATGGCTGCTGAAATTTAATTTAAATTAATCAAAATTAATGAATTTCCTCAGTCACACTAGCCACATTTCAAGTGCTCAGTACTCTCATAGAATGTGGCCACCATATTGGAAATGGCAAATACAAAGCATTTCCATCATTATAGAAGGTTCTATTGGACTTGATTGGAGGTTGGCACATAAATAGTTTAGGCTTTGTAGGTAGGATATATGGTGTTTGTTGTAACTACTTAACTCTGTCATTGTAGTGGAAAAGCAACTGTAGACCATATATAAACAAATGGGTGTGGCTTTGTCCCAATAAAAGTTTATTTAAAAAAATAGGCAGTGGGCTGGGTCTGGCTAAGATATGTAATTTGCCACCTCTGGACTAGATTATCCATGCAGGGCACTAAACACTGCATTGGACACAAAATAAGCATTCAATAAATAGTATTATTTTCTTGAGTTTTTTTGAAAAACAAGAAAAGTAACTAAAAGGCAGGAAATAAGTAAAAAGCCCAATAGTTTTTGTAAGTATAATTCGGTGTGTTCCAGAAACGTAATAGCTATAATACTTAACTTAATGCTGTAAAAAAAAAAAAAAAAAAAAAAAGGAAATAACAAAAATTTAAAAGTGTTTAGTGGGGAAAAAAAGATGCTTCTGGTTCTTCTTTATATTTTAAGAAAATTACATAGGTTATAGGCCTATTTTTTTAAGAGGATAGAACCACACATATGCATGGTTACACATCTCTGTGCAGTGACTTACACAAATTTTAACTTCATTGTCTCTGCTTATCCGTGTTTTTAAACATTTTCTACACATAATCTTTCATTTTTATAATCAAAAGAGAGTATTAAACTAATAAAATAACTGGAGTCTTAATCTTCCTACAACACATTCCTAATATTGGTGAGGGAAATGCACTGAACGTACTTTGTTCTCACTGAAGCACACCATTGTCCCATTCTATTTAGTCTGTTTCGGTATACATATTTTATAAACACCGTTGGTATGAGACAAAACAATAATAGTGTGAAGGTGGCCAAGCATGTAAATCTTGAGTAATTTAGAGATATGGTTTAATGGACTGTTGGATCATTTATGTCTTCAATATAATCATTTGGAATTTAGGAGAAAATTTCATAGACAAAATCCCTCCTTTTGTCTTCTTGTTACCTAAATACAAAAACAGAATTTTAAAATATTTTCCATCTATGAACCATGTTGTATTTTTATCAGCAGTGTATATATGCGTATCATACAGGGGTGAGTGCTGTACAAAACCAATGAAACCAGCCAACTCCATTTTCCCTGAGAATTTATAGCATAAGAAAATGTCTACAACAAGGTATTAGGAATAAAAATGGATTCATAACAATACTTGGATTTGGGTTCTATTATAGACAAAACATACAAATGTCAAACTGAATTTTTAAATTTACACTCCAGTTTTGTTTAAAAAAAACAGACAAATACACACATTTTATACACACACACACACACACACACACGGATATATATACACATCACATACACACACACAAAAGATAAACAAAACTTTTGAATGTGTATTAAGTAAATGCACAAATAGTGACTTTGAAATGTACCTGAAAGTTAAACAATTCTGTACAAATATTTGCTATATCGGGAAATAGAGTGTTATCATGATTTCTGGCAATAATTTCATTAGAAACCAAATACAGTCTTTTGAAAAAATGTGTTTGGAGTGAAGGCAGACCAGGGAACTTTAAGAATGATTTAAAGATGCCTTCGACTGAAAATGTTCTGTTTTATTAATGCTGGTAGCCTGATCCCTTTAGTTTGAATTGTTACGAAATTGATCATAAGTGGCAATTATGAAGTAGCTACCCATGCCTATATTTTTATCTTCTTGATGGGAAAACATTCTGTTATAGTATAGATTAGCATACAGAAGAAAGGGAAACCTGTTTCCCTTTTCAGTTGAGAAAACCTCATTTGGGGAATGGTGTGATTTTCCATCTGAGGTGGTTATGCAGGCATTAGTCAAGGAGGCTTATAGGAAAGGACGAGATGTTAAGTTTTACCTCAAGATACATTTACAAGTCCTGTTTGGCAGTGTTTGCTCTGAGAACAAGCTATGCTATATATTTCAGAGAAATTGAAAGCATATGTTGACACCTAAAAAATCTTGAGAAATACCACTGGAGTTTGCAAGAAAACATATAAATATAATCAAATCGTTGTAGAATATGTCTACCTGGACCAACTATAATACTTCACTTGTTTTTGAAGGAGCTGTATTAGTGATCTTAATGCTATTAACTGTAATACACTGTGACCTAATTTAAACTGACTGATTGAGTTAATATTAAACTCTTCATCTAATATTTCCAAATTGAAATGAAAAGATTTAATAGTACCTGCTACAATTTTAGTAATAATTATGTTTCCTTGCTGATACTTGGCATATAGAGCCTTCCTGTCGAAAGATGGGGGTCTTGGAACAAGACTTAGGCCAAAATGAAGCCTCAGTAAGAAAACACGATTTGGGTCATATTTAGGCTGGCAGCTATTTGATGAGCTACGACCAGACATTCCAGTTTCTCCGGTACTCTGACCAGCCACTTCTATCCACAAAGACTGAAAACGATGCTCTGAAGGCATTGACTTCAATCTTAAATTTGAAGATGGACACCTGACATGAGTTCCTATCACCACAAAATCTTAATTTAAAGCCAGATACTGGTCAGTTCTTCCAGAAATATACCTATTTAGAGGTAACTACAGTTATAGAATATTGAGTGATCTTTGCCTATAGAAGATTCTTCACTTGAATAAAAGCATCAAGTGGCATTATTGCCATGATATGATTTTAGAATTCTATCCACCCGGGAAAGCATAGAAGAAAATCATGGTTATGATTTTTTTCTGCCTTAGTTTGAGTTGGAAATTCTGTGATGGGGACCTCAGGAAAGGAAAATCCTATGTCATGAGCTAGGATCTACCAGGAGCTTCCCACCTGCTGCTGTCACCTGGAAGTCTCATGATCTCCATTTGCTATGACGGGCACTGCTGAGTGCCCTTGAATATCTGCCTCTGTGCATCTTTTTTTGTTGTTCTTGTTGTTAGTTTCGTGGATTTGATATTGAGAAGAAGACAATTTTGTTAATGCAGTTTTTCACACGTTTCTTCCACACACTTACTCTTTTCATCAGATTTTACTTCATGAGCAATATATTTCTACTTGCAAATTGGGTCCATCTTGCCAATTTTTTTTGGACTCTCTTTTAATTATGTATAACTTTCTAACTTCCTTCCTTCCTTCCTTCCTTCCTTCCTTCCTTCCTTTCTTTCCCTGGTGGGGGTAGAGTATTTATGTGGAATAAATGATGCACATCCAACTCAATTATTTGGAAAGGGAGAAGCCCCTGCTTACCTTCCCCAACACAAACACATGGCACTACCATTACCACCAGCACTAGCCAAGGGACAGAGAAATGGCTCCATGTTTCTCCGGTGAAAATTCACAAAGACTTTGCATTTCATGGAATGTTATATAATTCTTATTAATATTCTCAGAGGGAGCATAGTGTTCCCAACATACACACACACACACACACACACACACACACACACACACATACACACACACACTCATTCTGCCACACTGAACTTTGACTAACAGTAACTACCTCCATATATTGAGTACCTAGTATGTGCTAAAGAATTTGCTAGGTTTAAAATATATCTTATTTAAACCTAACTAAAATCTATGAAGTTAATCCTCTCTTTGTATATCAGGTAATGGAGACTTGGGAATTTACATAATTTGCTCACATCCCTATAACTACAAGATGAGAAAGATAAGTTTAAACACAGATTTATCTGATAACGAAGCTGTACTTTGAACTGCAGTGTGAATTTGCCCACCTTTTACGTCTCCTCATGATCCACAATTGCCTTGAAACTTTACAAAGCTCTTTTACTATTGTAAACAAATAAAGTCAACAAAAACGCAGAATCATTTGAGATATAAGGGTGTGTTCACTTTATGTGTCAGCTTGACTGGATCAGAGGATCCCAGATCCAAAATGATTTCTAAGTGTCTCTGGAGGGTATTTACAAATAAGAATAGCCTTTGAATGGGAAGACTCAGTAAATCAGAGAGCCCTGCTTAAAGTGAGTCATGTTATCCAATTCATTGAGGCCTGAATACTGTAAAAGGTAACAGAAGGAAGAATGCATTCCTTTTCTCTTCCTGCCTGCCTTCTTTGGCTGGGACGTTAGTCTTTTGTGCTGAAACTGGGACTTAGGCCATCTGCTCCCTTTGGTCTCAAGCTGGAACTATACCATTGGTTTTCCTGGAGATGCAGGTTGCAGACAGCGAATCATGGGACTTGTCAGCCTCCATAATCGTGCAAGCCAGTTCTTCATTACAGTAAGTTTGTGTCTATATATATATACGTATATATACATATACACGTGTATATGTATATATACGTATATATACGTGTATATATATATATATATATATATATATATATATATATATATATACATACATATCCTGTTGGTTCTGGTTCTTTGAAGAACCATGACTAATGCAGAGTGAGGATTTGCAAGAAAGGAAATAGACAAATACAAATTTTAAATTGCTTATTGTCAGGATCCTTTTGAACATCTCAAATCAGTGGATAGAATTGTAAAAAATATTTTGAGTATGTTTATGGGCACTTTTTTTTGGGGGGGGGGGAGATGGTCAGTAACTTTTATTCTCTACGTGGTTCATGATAGCTATCTCTGTCTCTCATTCCTTTACCAAATAGCAACATACCCACTCCTCTTATTTAAATGATGAGTAATTGGATCATTGTTAGATTATTTCTAAGAGAATGCTCCCTGCAGTCAGTAAGACATGCATTCAAAATCAGGATCCTCTTCTACATGCTGAACAACTGCAGATAGGTGCCCAATTTTCGGATGCTCATTTTCCTAATCTACAAGATGGGACTAATAACAATGCCTGCCCCATAGACTTGTTGTTGTTTTAAAATGAGAAAATATATCCAGCTTCAGCAATCACACAACACAAAGGAATAAAAGGCATCCAAATCAGCAAGGAGGAAGTCAAACTTTCACTCTTTGCAGACGACATGATACTCTATATGGAAAACCCAGAAGATTCCACCAAAAAACTGCTAGAATTGATCCATAAATTCAGCAAAGTCGCAGGCTATAAAACCAATGCACAGAAATCGGTTGCATTCTTATAGGCCAATAATGAAGCAACAGAAAGAGAAATCACAGAATCATAATAAAACCCTTTGAACCTAAATAAGTCAATTTCGATGACAAAGAGTCCAAAACAAAAGAAACAAAAACAAAGAAAGGATTGGCTTGGATAACCTAACAATAATAACAGAATGGGCTAATAAGTAACAATTCAAAGCTTTATTTGTATACTTTTGTTTCTCTAGATGTATATATAGTTGTATAAATTGTATAATTATAAATGGATATATACGTTTATACACACACACACACACACACACACACACACTCTATTTACATCTACTTATCTATCACCTCTTTCTTTGACCTAAACTGATGAATCTCTTAGCCACTTATTCATTGTCACTCCTACCTACTCCTGGGTTGGAATCCCAAACCAAACTTCTGACATTAAAAACATGAAAGAGGGGCACCTGTGTGGCTCAGTCGGTTAAGCGTCCAGCTTTGGCTCAGGTCATGATCTCCTGGTTTGTGAGTTCGAGCCCTGCGTCAGGCTCTGTGCTGACAGCTCAGAGCCTGGAGCCTGCTTCCGATTCTGTGTCTCCTTCTCTCTCTGCCCCTCTCTTGCTTGCACTCTGTCTCTGTCTCTCTCTCAAAAATAAATAAACATTAAAAAAAAAAATGAAAACAGGAAGGAAAATTACAGAACTGAGGGCTGAGGCTGTTGATACTATAGCATCATTTTCTGGTTCAAATAAAAAAAGGAAGGAGTGAAAGTCACAAAAATGTATTCCCTTCATGTTGGTGGTTAGCAATCCCATTCTCTTCTACCCCTCCCCACCTCAGCAGATAACCCATTTGAGCTCATGGTGCTTTTCCATTCCCATGTCATAAACTAGCCCACTGCCCAACTTTCCCCAAGGACATTAAGTAATTTAGAATCAGACTCTGAGGTAATAATTAATGTGTTCTAGAATCTTTAAGCTCTAGGCCCTGTTATCATATGATTAGTTTTCTGAGTGGCAGTATCCATACTTAATAAAATGAGCTACTGTGTAGCCCCTTTGAAGAAGCTCATAAAACAGTGGGTTTAATTTGTCTGGGAAAATAGAGACTAAAATATGGTGCAGGTCCCTGATGGAAAATGTGGTTCTGTTATGCAGTGTTCCCACCAAATATCTTGGAAAATGGGCAATGTTAACATTGCTCTCTGGAGTAGTGCCAGAAAGAAACAGTGGATGTTCTCTTGTAAAAACCCTGAAAGCAGCAAGCAACCCATAAACAGTATGCAGACTGAGTCTGAAAATGGACCGTTTTATGTCCCCTAATGGAAGGATAGCTTATTTTTTCATGGATTTATAGCAACAATGTGATGTCATCAAGTGATTTATGGCCAGAAGCATAGCAAGTGTCAATATACAGTGGTGGGTGGAAACATCCTATTCTCACCAAGAAGCTGATCCCCACAGGAGGTTGTCTTTGCCCTAGGGCGGGGCCGATGTAGGAAAACCCAAGTTATTAGTGTTACTGGAAATGGGATGAGGGAGGTGAAGAATTACTGGAGTCTTAGGAAAGAATTTGGGGAATATAAAACTAATTTGTTTAGAATATAAAAATGATGATTGCAAATCAGATCATCAAATTCTTGTCTCAGCCAGTGACTACTATTTGATCCTCCTCAGGAAGATGGGAATGTTAATTACAAAATCCAGCCACACATGTAGTGAGTATTTTTAATGAGAAAAAGATACTGGCAATATGACGTGATAATAAAGAAGCATGATATTATTTTATTTTAATATTCACATACAATAAAATGTTCTCTGTTGGCATATAGTGCTACAAAAATTAAGAAAAATTCAAAAACCTGGTAGCCATCACCAAAAACAATACGATGCCTCCATGATGTCATGTAATTCCCTAATGCTACTCTTTTGTGGTCAATCTTTCTCTGTTCAACCCCTGGCAACCACCAATATCTTCTCTGTTTGGTTTGCTTATCCCAGGAAAACACTTAAATGCAATCACATAATGTGCAGCTTTTTAAGACTACATAATGTCTGCATCTGAGATTCATTCATGCCATTGCGCTTATCAATAATTCATTCTTTTTCATTACTGAGTAATATTCCATCATGTGGATGTACCTCAGTTTGTTAATCCCTTCAAGGTGTTGAAGGGCATTTGAGTTGTTTCCAATTTTTGGTGATTTTAAGTAAAGTTGTTAAAACCATCCATGTACAGGTTTTTGAATGACCATAAATTTTTGCTTCTCTTGAAGAAATACTTAGAAGCAGGATTACTGATTCCTCTGGTATGTTTCACTTTATAAGAAACTGAAATGTTTTGCCATATCGTTTGCATGCACACCAGAAATGCATAAGTATTCCAATTACTCTCTATCTTTATTGCACTTGGCAATGTTAGGTGTTTGTGTTTGTTTTTGTTTCTTGCCTTATAATCGGTATGTAGTCATAGCTCTTTCTGGTTTAACTGAACTCATCCTTGAAATATTCTATGTAGATGGTATTAGCTCTGAAAAGAGAGTTTTATTTCTTCCTTTTTAATCTGTATTTCTTTTCTTTTCTTTTATTTTCTTGTGTTATTTCATCGGCTACGATTTCCAGTATAGTGATGAGTAGGAGTAGAAAGCAAGTACATCCTTATCTTAGTTCCACTTTTAGGGAGAAAACATCCAGGTTTCCACAATTGAGTACATTAATAGCTTATGTTCTTTCTCCCTGTGGATGCCCTTTTTCATGTTCAGAAAGTCCTTTTTCTGTCCCTAAGTTGCTGAGGGTTTTTATCATAAACGAATGTTTTAAGCCTTGTCAAATGCTTTTCCACATCTATTAAGATGATTAGTTAACTTTTTTTTTTTACTTTTATTCTGCTAATATGGTGAATTACACTGATTGATTTCTGAATGTTGGACCAGCTTTGCATTCCTGAGATAAATTTTATTTGGTAGGTTGAATTATACCTTTAATACACACTGAATTCAATTTGTGGTATTTCATTGAGATAATTTCGTCTGTGTTCTTAGGTATATTGGTTTATGGTCTTTCTGCCGTTTAATTTTTTATCTGGGTCTTGTATCAAGGTAATGCTGGTGGCAGAAAATGTGTTATAGAATGTATTCCCTCCCATCTCATTTACTGAAAGATATTAATGTGATATTTGTGTTATTTCTTCCTTAAATGCTTGGAAGAATTTTCTAGTGAAACTATCTGGGCCTAAAGTTTTCTTTATTGGATAATTTTTACCTATGGATTCAATTTATTTAATAGATACAGTATTATTTTAGTTTTTTCAGTCTGTTATTTAAAAAAACAGGCTGAGTGGCTTCTAAAGACAAAATTAATTTCTCTCAATTCTGACCTTGGCTGGTAAATCCAAGGTCAAGGTGTCAGCATGGTGATGATCTGGTGAGAACCCTGTTCCTGGTTCACAACTGGAGCCTTCGTATTGTGTCCTCACATAGTTGGAGGTGCAAAGAATCCCTCTGGCACCCCTTTTATAAGAGTACTAATCCCATTAATGAGGGCCCCATCCTCATGATCTGATAAGTTCCCCAAACCTTACCTACCAATACCATTAATTTTGGCAGTAATATTCACCACGTGAATTTTGTGAAGACACAAACATTCAGATTGTAGCAGGTATTATTTAGGTAATCTATTTATTCTCCAATAAGTTTCAATAGTTTATGTCTTGTAAGTAATTTGTTATTTTATAAGACTTAAAGAGTCTGGACGGTGGGGCACAGTACAATTCACTTGGATAGATGACAGGCAGATCTCTGTGTTACAGCTTCATATTAGAGAAGGCTGCTGGTCAGTGCCACGCAAAGACTTGCACCCAGGGCGGGTAGGATGACAGCAAGCTGGAGCTATAAGGGTCAGCTTCTATGTGCCAAGTGGCGCAGGATCAGTTAGGTTTCCTGGGCTCTCTGTGGATTGGCTAATTTGAACAACTTCATGGGATATGGGGTGTACTTGTCACTAGTTGTTTGGTACCTGGTCCTGGGGTGATAAAGACAGGTGAACAGTAGTCAAGAGTGTGAGAACCTCATAAGGAAGTGATTCGAGTGTGGACTTGATTGACTCTTCAAGAAAGAGAATTGACCAGCGTCTGACCAAGGCCTCAAACTGGATCAAGACAGCATTTTATTTTAAAGTATATTATATTGGCCCATTGAATCAAAGCTGTTGAATTTGTAGACATAGTTGTCAGTATTCTTTTTTTAATCCTTTTGGCATATTCTATAGATAAAAGTCTATGGTATTATCCCATCTTTGATTCTTAGTTTTAAAATTTGTGTCTCTCTTCTTCTATTTCCTAATCATTCTGGCTAGAGTTTTATTAATTCTAATGATTTTTTTTTTTAAATTCATCTTTCATTTCCTTGATTTTTCTCAGTTATCTTTTCTGTTTTAAAATGGAAAAAAAAAAACAAAACACCTCTCTTCTTTATTATTTCCTTCCTTCTGCTTGTTTGGTTCCAATTTGCTCTTCTCTTTTCTAGTTTCTTAAGATGGTAACTTAGCTTTTTTTTTTTTTTTTAAGTGTATTTATTTATTTTGAGAGAGAGCAGAGGAGGGGCAGAGAAAGAGGGAGAGAGAGAATCCCAAGCAGGCTCCGTGCTGCCAGGGCAAAGCCTGATGAGGGGCTCCATCTCACAGCCATGATGTCATGACCTGAGGCAAAATCAAGCGTTGGACGCTTAAGTGACTGAGCCACCCAGGCACCCGGGAACTTACCTTTTTTATTAAAACAAAGAAAAATATTTATGGATCCTCATTACTTTTTTAATATAAAATTATATTATCTAGGTAATTTTGGAAAATATTTAGCTTCTATCCCATAAAGAGAGAGGCTGCAGTTAAACGATGCTTTATTTAACAGATACTTACGCACGAGAGAATGATGGGGAAAACCCAAAACCCAGAAACTAGGAGGGGATACCAAACCAACAGTGGAATCACACGTGCCATGAACATGCCACGCATGCAACCTGTGTTGCAGTAGCCTTATGGCCATCTGGAATCCCACAGCCCCATACGAGGTGGGAGATGGGGCTTTGGATCCACCGAACATAGTTGACTCTGAGACTCCTGTATTACCCAAAGGTCTGGGAGGGATTTAACCCCTATGAAATGGACGCAGGCAAAAGTTCATACACCAGCACAAGTTGGGAAAGGAAATTTGCGGTCTGTCTGGACCTGGGTAGGGAAAAACTCTCACATGAGAAATTGAAATTATACTTGTTCATAAAATGAAGATGCTTGCTCTCAAAAGTATGGTCTATTAATACAAGATAAATTTTCTGAGTGTCAGGTCATTAGGGAATTGTAAATTAAAACAAAAACACGATACTGCCATTACACACCTCTTAGAATAGCCTAACCTCTAAAAAACACCAACAGCAGCCAATGCTGCAGATCACAGAGCAACAGAAATGCCCATTCTCTGCTGCTGAGAATGACAATGATATGGCTGGCCACTTTGGAAGACAGTTCGGTGGTGTCTTATAAAACGAAACACACTCTTACCATACGATGCAGCAATCACACTCCTTGGTATTCACCCAAATGAGTTGAAAGCTTATGTCCACACAAAAGCCTGCACACACATATTTATAGCAGCTTTATTCATGATTGCCCTAAACTGGAAACAAACAAGTAGATGAATGCATAAACAAACCGGGGCACATCTATACAGTGGAACATTCCTTCTCAATAAAAAACAAATTAACTATTAAGCTATTTCGTGTTAGGCTTCAAAAATACACAGAGGAAACGTAAATTCATATTGCTAAGAGAAAGCAGCCTCTCTGCATAGGCCACGTGATCTAGGATTCCAACTCCGTGACATCGTGACATGTTGGAAAAGGCAAAACTATGGGAAGAGTAAGATCAGCGGCTGTCGGGGATTCTGGGGGAGGAAGGAAGGGAATGAATAGGTGGGGCACAAGGAAAGCAATTCTGTATGAAAATGTAATGGTGCATAACTATCATTCTGTATATAACTACTGTTATTGTTCCCTATATAACTACATAACTATGATATAACTGTCAAAATCCATAGAACTGTACAAAACAAAGAGTACAACTTGATGCAAACTATGAATTGTAGTAAATGACAACGTACCAATATTAGTGCATTGATTGTAATGGAAGTGCCGCATTAACGCAAAATTTTAAAAGAAATCTGCATGGTGGAGACGGGGGTGGGGTATATATGGAACTCTATATATGATCTGCTCAATTATTCTGCAAATCTGTACTAAAAACAAAGTCTAGGGGCGCCTGGGTGGCTCAGTCGGTTAAGCGGCCGACTTCAGCTCAGGTCACGATCTCACGGTCCGTGAGTTCGAGCCCCACGTCGGGCTCTGGGCTGATGGCTCAGAGCCTGGAGCCTGCTTCTGATTCTGTGTCTCCCTCTCTCTCTGCCCTTCCCCCGTTCATGCTCTGTCTCTCTCTGTCTCAAAAATAAATAAAACGTTAAAAAAAAAATTAAAAAAAAATAAATAAATAAAAAATAAAAACAAAGTCTATTAATTATTTTTAAAACTTAAGAGTAGGCAGTTCAGAATCAAAAAGAAAATGAGCACATTCACAAGAATTAGGTGAATATGATGGGCTTACATAGATAAAAGCCAAAAAAGAGAAAAAAAAGAGAAGCAAAACAAATATGGTAAATAGAAAATACATGATTGTCTAAGTATCTGTGTGTATACGAACAAGCACATTACCTGCAAACAAAATACCCTCTTCCGTGAAAGCACTAATTTTAAAACTGGAATAATAAAATGTCCCAGCTATTGGAGAGATTTTCTCTAAATATCCTGTTATAGGAAGATAGAAAATAAAGATATGCAGAAAAATATAACTGGGAAATGACAACCAAAAGAAAGCTGATATGTCACTATCAACGTTGGAAAGTAGATTTTTGGGTAAAAAGAGAGTCAGGACTTAATGATAGAGGAGCCATTGACCAGGAACACAAAACTATATTAAATCAATATGTATATAACAATATAGGCCCAAATGTATAAAGCGATCATTGACAAAAGACCAAGGAGAAATTTAATTTGCAATGACGCATGCCCTTCTATAGGAGTAACAAACCAGGGAAAAAGTAATGATAGAGTTCAACATTATAAATGGTAGGTTTAATTGCTTGTAGAACAAAACACAATGCATTTATAAAACACAAATTCTTTTCAAGAGCAAATGGAACATTTATACAAATTGACTATATACTATGTTATCAATATATCTGTATGTCAGTTTCCTTCAGATCAATTTTTTAATCGAAAAGCCCATACAATAGAAAGAGAATGACAGATTTAAAAATAGATTTTAGAAACGAGAAGATGCATTTTTAAGGAATGCATGGCTCAGATATGAAATTATATTGACATAAATACATTAGAGAAAGTTTAAGAAATTAACAAGTATTGGTCAAGATGTTGGTGAGATATTCTCCCATTGCTGATTGGGATGTAAAATGGTAGAGGGCTTTGTGCTTTGTGGAATAAATAGGCAAAATGTAATAAAGGTGAAGATACACATACCCCTAAGCCAACAAACCACATTTAGGTTCAGACACAGAGAAAGCATTCATTTGTAAGAGGACACACATAAAGGTAGTTTTGAAGCATTGTTTCTAATAGCAAAAAAATAGAAAATAATGGAGCTTAGTTTATTAAGTAATGAACAGATAACCTATCGTGTACTTATAAAGTGGGAAAAAACATTAATTATCAAAATTAATGAATTACCTAGAACAAGTTTACTTTTTGAGACTTTGCAGGCCAAGGTGTAAGTTGAGGATATTATACAGGTACTTCTATAGTATGAGAAAACACACACACGCACACATTTCCACAGGGTTTTTGTTGGTGAAATTCAAAATACAGGAATAAAAATAAGGTATTTTATTTTATTTTAATTTATTTTGTAATACATGTCTACTAATGAGAAGAATAGAGTTCCCTCTATGGGGATAAAATTTCATCTAATTGGAGTTCAAAATTAATGTTTCCTATCATCAAATTGATTGCAAATGTTCATTTGGGAAAAAAAAAGCTTTTTTAGTTTGAAGGCTACACAGAAACAGGTGTTGGATCAGATTTTGGCCCCTGGGCCATCATTTGCCAACTATTGAGCTAGATCAATATATCAGCATAATAGTGAGTGTAAACACATCTTGGTACCATTTATGCAAGCTATTTTTTTTTAAATAAAAACATTACTATTATTATTTACGGACATGGATAAGTAATAGAAGTATTAAAAAAAACATGAACAGGAAGGGTATATACCAACCGTAGGACAGGGTCGGAATGCAATATTTCAGGTTAAGGTAATGAATCCAACATTTCAATACGAGAATGCCTTTCTGGGCTCCAGATGCAGAATCCAAAATCTGCCTGCTGGATAGACCAACACAGGTTGGCCACAGGAATTTGGAATGGGATGTATCCAAAACTAAATGAATCATTTCCCTCTCCCCCACCTCTTCCACAGCTTCCTGCCAAATTATTCTCTTACTGACCCCATAGGGTTTATCTCAATAAATACCACGGGCATCTTCTCGGTCTTAATCTGTCCTTTTCTTCCCAACTTCAGATCCTTCTCATCATCATTCTGTCTCTGTCTTTTCCCTCTCTTTCTCTCCTCTATCACTATTACGAGAAAAGCCTCTTTTCTCCAGGAGAGAAAGCTTTTTGAAATCCAGATGGAATGGATCCTCGCATTCTCCCTCTTCAAATTCTCCAACGCCTCATTGGATAAGAAAAAATTAAAAGTCTTTAGCAGGTCTTATGAGACTTTCTGATTGATTTTCTTAACCTTTAAATGTTAAATTCTTAACTTTTAAATCTTTTAATACTTAACTTTAACCACTCCCCTCGACCTTGCCCCCCAACACACACAACTTTCCACAATGGTGGAAACTCCTATGATGCCACTGATAGTTAGGATGCAACAGGACGTTATTCCAAGAGGAGGCGCGGGAGCCCTCAGCAGAAGGGAGGAAGGGAAAGGACAGAAGCAGGAAAACAATGTGTTTTGTTTTGCAGAACCAACAGTTGCAGCCAAAGAGATGCCCAACTAGGCATCTCTCCTGATGGCCCCTTGCTAGGTGGGTCTCACCCAAGAGCCCCATGTGTGAGCCAGTTTGAGCCAGATTGGAACTGAGGACTTACTCGGAAGCCCCCCTGAGCTGACCTGAAGTTACCCTTGTCTCATTATAATACTAAGATCTCCTATGGGTGGAGTTTTCTCTCATTTTTTTTTAACATGTGATGTATGCACTAGCATACTGACATACTAGGCATTCGCAACTGAACCAAAAGTACCCATGCCAGCTCCCTGCCCCCACCCCACCCCTCGATACATGGAATCAAAGCTTCCTGTACTAAACGCAGCAGGGTGGTAGTGCTTTGAGTGCTGTCTCCCTGGTAACAAGCAACAAAAAGTTCTTTGCTTTCAAGGCTTCTTTGGGTTGCATTCAATTTGATGCACCCCAAGTGGTGAACTCCTCGAGTTCAGTTACAGTACCCCTGCCAAGATTACATTTTAGGAGTGTTCCCCCCGTACATTTTTATTTATTTCAAATATAAGCATATTTGTGTATGTATTTACAAATTTACAGTATTAAATATGCTCAAAACAATTTTTTAGATATAAGAGGAATACAGTATAAGCCTTTTAGTATTAACAGCACACATAAAAATCTCGTTTCGTTCTCACTAACATGCTAATACTAGCTAGACTGCAAATAATGTATTTAATAAGAGCAAGGTGGTGGTGGCCACTGCCGCTTCTGACATGTTCTTTGCATCTGTGCATACGCTCTGCTTCCTCCCTGCTAATATGAAGGGCATTCAGTGCTTCTATCAAAGGGAAGCTCCTTCAATTTCCATCCTCCTCTCTCCTCAATCAGTTGTTTCTGTTCTTTCTGAATTGGTGTTTTCTTCCCCGTACTTCTGCTGAATCATCTCAAACAGCACACAAACGTTCTGTAATGTCTTCTATCTCTAAAAACCAAAACCAAAGCATCCTAGGACTCCCATAGCTCAATATCTCTGTTCCTTAAAGGGGAAAAGGTTTTGCCATCCCCAAACATTCCTCTTGGGCATAAGTTTTACCTTGAGCTCATTATTTTTAAGAAGGAACAGACACAAGAGAAGCTCTAAGAACCAAGTCGAGGTTACCCTTTTGTATGAGACATTTACATTTTTAAGGGAAATCACTATTTGTACAGGTGTCTCCCTCTGTACCTGGAAGAGAAGGGTGTCTAAACTTCTAGAAACTTATCAGTGGAGAAGAAAAAGAGCTAAGTCAACACAACATCCTTACTGTTGTTTACTGTGCTTTTCCTGATAACCTCCCGTATTCACACACACCCTAACCTCGTCCTTTTGTCTTTAGCTAGAGATATTATTTAAGGTAGTGTCTTGGGCCATTTTTGGAAAATCACTCAGTTTCATCCATGTATACAAGAGATTTACATGTTATTAAACTTCTATTGGTGTTTATCCTGTTAATCTATCTTTTATTACAAAAGGTCTCAGCCAAGAACCTAGGAGGGTAAAAGGAAACTTATTTTTCCTCCTCTATATCGCTCTTAATAGCAAAGTTCTTCCAAAATGTGGCCTATACACCCCTTTTAGCACCTCCTTCACCTCGAGCACTGCCCCACTGAAATAACTCTTTCCAGGTTCACCAGGGACCTTCACAGATGTAAATCCATTGGCTAATTCTTAACCCTCATGGTACTTGAGCACCCACAGCAGCCTCTGACATGGGTGGCCATCCTTTCTCCTTGACACACTCTGTTTACCTGACCCTGGGGAAGCATGTGCTCTCTTCCTTCCAAGCTTACTTTCTGATCCTGTGTTTATTTTGCTATTTCATTCTGTTCTCTCAAGACGTCTATGACAGAGCATACCTTCCATCACCCAGTCAGGCGTCGTACGCATGTAGTTGATCTCATGTATGCTCATGGCCTTCTGTCCAAATGCTGATGACTTACAAACTTCCATCTCAAGATGGGTCCTCTGTAGGATTCCAGATAGTTCTAGAAACACTGATGTGACACCTCTACCTCTGTGTCTATTAGGCATCTCAGATTTAACAGGTCCAGACCAAACTCCATATTCCTCCCTTTCATGGCTTCTCCTTCATTTATCACCGTGTCTGTAAATGTCAGCTGTAACCTTCCCTGTTCAGTCTTAAAGCCACAGGCACACCTTAACTTGTTTTTTATTTCACAAACCACATCCTATTCATCAGTAAATCTTTTTGACTCTACCTTGGAAATGTCTTGTTTCTGAAATCTGAGCAATCCCCTCACTATAACTGCTGTCGTTCTGGTCCTTGCCATCATCACCCCACACACACTTGGTATTATCGCAGTACCCTTCTAAGGGTTGTCCCCTTGTCCCCACAGAGTCTGTTGGTCACACAATACTCAGAGTCACTTACTGTCATAAGATAAATCAGACTATGTCTCTCCTTTGTTCAAAACGCTCCTTATAGATTCCTGAACATACCAAGAACATCCATTCCGTGCCCTGCTTTTTGTTTGGGGTGGTTTTCCCTATAGTATCTGCATGGATACTTTTTTCCCTCATGTCTCTGCTCCTTAGGCCTCTACTGCTACCGCATCCACGGCATTCCTTATCCCCCTTACTCTGCAAATCATCAACACCTAATAGATGTAAGCACTTAGATGTATATACTTTTTAAGTTATTTATCTGTTTACTATTTATCTACCACCACCAGAATACAACCTCTCTGGTTCGGGGATTAATCTGTTTTGTTGACTGTTGTGTCCTCAGAACCTAGAATGACAGATCAGTTGATTGAAAGAGCCCGGCAGATTATTCTTTTTTTTTTTTTTTCTTTTTGAAGTGAATGCAGAACAAAGGAGTACATGACTGGATAGATTGGTTCTGATTAGCTTCTTATTGGTTTTGACTTGTAGTACGCCTATGATGGCTCATTTTATGTGTCAACTTGCCTGAACTGTGGTGCCCAGATGTTCAGTCAAACACCATTCTAGATGTCACTATGAAGAGTTTTTTGTCTTTTGTTTTTTTTTAAGATGTGGCTACCATTTAAATCAGTAACCTTTGAGTAATGTAGATTACCCCCCACAATGTGGGAAGACATCATCCAATCAGTTGAAGATGTTAAGACAAAACACTGAGGTACCCCGAAGAAGAAGGAATTCTGCGTCCAGGCTGCCTTCAGTCTTGACAGATGCAACATCAACATTTTTCTGGGTCTCCAGCCTGCAGGTATATCCTACAGATTTCAGATTTACCAGCCTCCACAATCATGTGAGCCAAGTCCTTAAAATCTCTCTGTCTCCACATACATAGACAGACGTATGTGTACACACATGTACACATACACACACATGCACATACTCATATATATATACACACATACACATCTTATTGGTTTTATTTCTCTGGAGATCACTGATTAATACAATGCCTAATGAAAACCTTATTACCAGAGTAAAAGCAGCTACAGCTAAATTATTTTTCTTTTGTTGATTCCCACCTTCATTAGAAATGTAACGATAGTACAGGTGATAGCATTTGGCCTTAACTTGTTCTATGTTCTTGGCAGTGGTCTAAGATATTTACATGTGTTCCCTCAGCTAATGCCTTCTACAATCAATGAGGAGTATGCCACTATCTGATTTTGAATGAGGAAACAGAGGCCCAGAGATGTAAACTGTTCAAGTGTTCAAGTCACACAGTGAGTGAGTGACAAAAGTAGAGGAGGGATTCATAGCTAGTCTATCTGTGGCTTCTTTGTGAGGCCATGTGTCCATTTCACGAGTGTTGGCTTAGTTAAAAGCACACGTTATAATCTATTGGTCCATCTGTGTGAACATATCTAACTTGCCTATTTTCATAGTGCCCTGATCTGAAAGAAAGAGGATGATGACTCTTTGCACCGTGGAACTCACACCCTTGCCTTAGGACACCTTTTGGACTGCACACGACACATGACCGTCTGCTACACACTCACACCCATCTATGTATTGTAACCATAAGCGACACGTGACATGGGAAGACACTCAGATAGAGCTGTAATACTAAGTATCAGCAAACATTAACTTCTTCATTTGCAAACAAAACGTAGGCATGAATACAACTTCTCTTTTCCTCCTGTACTCAGTGGACTATGCTGCTCACCACCAGGCCCCACTCTGGAGAGTCCAGCTGTGTCCTTGGGGTCCCCAAGTCCTCCGTCATCTCCACATGCTTCTGCACAAGACCTTCCCTCCATGATCTCCCCTTCCTCCTCAACAGTCTTAAGACTGCACAGGGTTTTGAAAAATAGAGCAAAATGTGAAAATTAAAACTCTACCAGCGTGTGAGGGTTCAGTTCAACAGACCAATTCGTCACAGTTAACAACATGTGAAATGGTTTCACGCCTTAGAGCGACACTACTGTGGCCTTTTCCTGGATAAACAGTGGCCACAGAGTCCCTAGAACCTCCCCGGCAGTCACAGTCTACTGGGGAAGAAGGGTTTCTACATGTTGCAACACCTATTTTATTTTTTTCTATACTTCTCTTGCAAAAATACATAATCTTGCCAGCAGAATTTGAGACTGGGAATATGTCACTTTCCTCTAAAACTTTTTAGTTTATTGTGGGAAAATAATAGCCACACTGGGTTGTTTTTCACTATATAGTCCATCCCAGAAATAAAATAAATAAAATAAAATAATAAAATAAAATAAGTAAAATAAAATAAAATGATCCCTGGAAATAAAATAAAATATAAAATAAAATGAAAATCAGGTTGTGTTGTGAACATTTTAATACATTTACTTAAATTACTTTGCAGATCATTTCAAAGATCATTCCCAAATATACATATAAATCTAAAATCCATTAATATATATTATATATAAATCCGTAGTCTATAAATACACACACACACACACACCCCTGTGTATAGAAAACTAACATGGTTTTTGGTAGTTTTAACTTTGTATTAGTGACTAGTTTTGATATTTTAAATGCTCAGACTAAACCAAGTAGACGCCAATAACTCCCCCTACCCCATGCATTATGTATAAATACACTAATGGCTCTTAAAACTTAAAATACTAATGGAGATGTATTGTCTTCTTCACAGAGTTGAACACTACAAAGCCAATGTGGACAAGAGGAGTATACGACAAAAGCTAAATATATTGCCAATGCTCAAACATTAAAATTAAAGCAGTCATATTTTTCTTTCTTACAACCACAACTCTGTTTGACACCTATTACCGTAACCATTTTTTAAAAATGCGTGACTGGACTGGGCTCACATTTCTCACACCTTTATCTACTTCATGGCAGGTGTGAAGGAAAGAGTAGAAGACAAGTATGTGGCTAAAACCAAACTCAATTTTGAATGTCAATTTTGAGAAGGGAAAAAAGTATAAAAATGAAGCTGATTCATTAAATTGAAACCACCTTTCCCCTTCCAATTAAAAACATCTCCTACCCTCAGCCTCTTTCAGAAGTTACCTGCTGTATTACATGGGCATAGGAGGCAGTTGCTAAGAATAAAGCAACGGTAGAGTAAAGCACGAAAGCAAGAACATTGACTACTGAATAGGAATTTTACTGCTTTGTTGCAAGAAAATAACTACAGGATACTCAAAGCAGATATCAAAAGGTTAATAGGCTTCCCCTTCTCCTACTTTTGAAGATCGACAGAATCTACCCATAAGTCAACCACAGTTGACATTTGCACAACGTGGGTTTGAACAGTGCTGTCCACTTACGAGCAATTTTTTTATATATATATAAATATAGTACAGGATTGTAAATGTATTTTCTCTATGATTTTCTTTTTTTTTCTTATGATTTTCTTAATAACATTATTTTAGAAAGGGGGGGGGGGGGAGGGACAGGGAGACAGAGAGAGAGAGAGAGAGAGAGAGAGAGAGACAACCTTAAGCATCGAGCTTAAATGAGCCCAACACAGAACTCGATCCCATGACCCTGGGGTCGTGACCTGAGCCTAAATCAAGAGTTAGATACTCAATCAACTGAGCCACCCAGGCACCCCCTTAATAACATTTTCTTTTCTCTAGCTTACTTTATGTAAGAAGACGATATACAATATATATAACTTACAAAATATGTGTTAATTGATTGTTTATGTTATCAGTAAGGCTTCTGGTCAATAGTAGGCAATTAGTAGTTAAATTTTAGGGGGGTCAAAACTTATACATGGATTTTCAACTGTGTGGGGTGGGGAGAGGGTGTCAGCATCCTTAACACCTGCTTAGTTCAAGGTCAACTGTATTCTCATTTTGTTTTCAGATTTCACAGAGTCAGTGAAAGTACATATAAGAGCATGATTCCTGTGAAACTGTTTAAGTTGCATAATTGAAGAAATAAACCCTTTCTTCCTTCAATAATTCTATATATTATATTTAAACTAAGTTACAAAGACATGAAATGCTGGAAAATATCCTAAGAGCCAGTATTACACAAATAATAATCATAAAATATATTTTTAAAATTTTGTTTGTGTTTAACATAAGGTATGTATTACTGGAAGCTTATGGTGTGGGGTTTCTCACCTCCTGAAATTTACTCTAAAATTTGCTGATTTCCTTCTGAGCTAGGTCTTAAAATGATTTAATGGCTCCTTTTATGTCCAAGAATCACATACGTCATTCTTGAGTTATCACGAATCAGTGCATTTCTGTTACAAAGAGGCTTTAGGACACATCCTACTTGAGGGAGAAGCTTCCCTAAATGGTTCCAAAAGGACAGGTATGAAATTAACCAGTCATATGTTGTTTATATGGTAAACGAGTCATATAAATATTTGAATGTTTTTAAACTTTAATAAACTCACAAGCATTTGAAATTATTCATTTAATTCAAAGTGTTGATATGTTGAGACAATTAGCACTTTAAATAATTGCATCCCCCTTATATATTTCAATCATTTTCCCCCAGTGCCTAAAGCAAGGTACATATGCATGTTTCAGTCTGTCCCCATGGCAGTGCAGGGCTCATGAACAAGCTCTGAAGGGCTCAAAGCCTGAGGACAGCAAAAGAAAGGATTAAAATCACACTTGTGTGGGGAACAAGAGGGCCAGAATTATTTGGATAGGAGAAAGAGAAAAACAATTATTTAAAAAGTTATCCAAAGAGGAAAAATAAGCTAGTTTGTTGTTGTTTACAACTTTAAAAATAAGTAATGTCCTTATACGGTAACCATGTTAATGCTAGGCTTGTTAACCAGGGCAAATTGTGTGTGTACTTGTGTGTGTATGTGTGTGTGCGTGTGCGTGTGCGTGTGTGTGTGTGTGTGTGTGTGTGTAAAATTCAGTCTTTCATCTATCAGGCATATAATCTGCCTTCAAATAATGGATAGGGGCCAATTTACCATTGAAACTTTTTCTTATCCTCTTGGTCCAGAGAAGGTGTGACATGGAAGGTTCTGGAAAATTTCCTTTGACAGAAGTCTGAGTATAACATGTTCAGTGCTGGGCTGGCAACGTGGATTGAAATGCTCCTCATGGTATAGTTCCGGTGTTGGAATTTTAAGAGAGAGCCAACACCCTCACTCAGAACCAAGAATAAGTGAAAATTATATAAAATTGTCACATTCTACGTTGCAATTTAACGTAAAAGCTTCTGAAACCTCGTAAAACTCTTGCATTTTTTCCTGTGCAGCAGCAGTTTACTTGTAGAAAGAGACCTTGCAATATGTTCTAATACATTTTGAAAACTGCAAATCTGGGTGAATAATTGAAACGGTGGCAAGGGTGACTCAGGTGGTACAGCAGTGCCTCGTTGTCGTTATTAAGGAAAACAATACCTTGGCCTCTTAATTGTTTTGTATCTTTTACTTTGATTTCCTGAGAAATAGATGAATTGATACAGAAGCCAGCTAGCTGAATGCTTCAGGTTTTGCTTATTTCAGCCAGACCAAAGGAAATGCAAGAGATCACATGTTGAAAAGTAGCTGTTAGGTATTTGTCAGTTGGCTGATAGCAAGCTAGTGATAATAAGACGCCTTTAGAGGAACATAAACTTCAGTTTTGTGCCTGCTTGTAACCTGAAGAAATGTATGAAAAGGTAGCACACACTATACACACCATATGAACTTGGTAAAGGAGCTCTGGAGTGACTCCTTTGGTTTGTGGTTTCAGGATGCAGTGTACCCGACCACTGAATGTTTTTTGTGGGTGTTCAGGCCAGCAGAGGCTTATCTGCAGACTCACATCCCCCCCCCCCTCCCGTGGCTTTGGTGGCCCCATGATACGAGTTAGAAACAGTCTCTCAAACAGTGACTCTCAGCCCGTTTCAACACGTGTCCCTTAGAGCAGCACGTTCAGTTGGTGCCGGCAAAGGGGCTTTCTTTTTTTAACTTAAATTCGGTAAAGAAAAATCGTATGTCTCTCTAAACCTGATAACTCTCTTAGATTATTCTTGAAACTGTTCTGGAAGAGTAAAAATAAGTAGTCTTACCCTAAACAGCAAAGCCTCACTAATGCTCATCAATCGGTAAGGATTTGTCCAAATGAGACATAATCCACATTTAATTTTGCAATCTTAACTTTTGCTTTCTCACTCACGACAACTGATGACATGGTAAAGATAGCAAGAAAAGCAAGTACCAAAGATAACAGTAAAACAAGAGTGAAAAGGGGAAAAGATGATTTATAGAATATTGCTGTAAACCTTAAATTCAAGTTTGGTTGTTTATTTCAAGCCTTCCTTTGATATCATTCATTTAGTCCAAATACTGATAGCTGAACCTAGAGTCACGTTTTAATCATTAAAGTTCAAATTAATTCAATTTACTTTAGTTGATGTTTTCTATCGCTTTTCATTTAGAAAGAAGTCTTTTTAGAGGCTAACAGATTGCAGTGTGATTAAATTTTCAGAGCTCGCTGATTTAATGCATCCCTTTAAGTGCCATTTATTTAGTCTACCTATTGAACCCATTTGTATCGCTTCACTGTTTATCCTGAGAATTAGGAACTTCTCCTCCATTATCCTGACTTAGATCTGGAAGTAAAGAGCTGTGAAGTATATTTTCCGATGAAGTCTCACACCCCTAAAAGGATTTCCTGTTCCACAAATCTATAGCTCCACACCAACAGTCACTGAGATCCAGGTCTGATGACAATCACAAACAAGGTGGTGTTAGTAAAAACTGATGCAGAAGAGAAGTTGATGTGTTCGACAAGAATCTGGTCTACTCTGCGCCATGATAGCCACCTTCATTTTTAAAAAAGTTCGTTTCAAATCCTTATCAATATAAGTAAAATGTAAATCCTGAATAAGCACGAAAACATGTAGTATTTAACTTTTGCTCCCTTTCTTTTGTTGCCTCTTGGCCGTTTCACTTCTCATTAGCACCTTAACAGGAAGGAAGGGTAAGAGAAGGAAACTCAACCAGACTTATTTCTGCTACTGCTATTGCAGCCTTAGAAGGAAAAGTGGAGGGCAGGATGCTGTACCAAGGTGAAAAGAATGTTCCAGAGCCTATAAAGAGGCAGTGTAATTTTGGATTCCTTTTTACCAATGTGTCTTCATAAATCAGAAACAGGTTACACTCAAATGAGCACGTGTGACTTTGGTTCTGAGATAAATAGGAAGCTTTGTTGGTTTTTTTGTCAATAATGGACAATCCATGGAAGACGTGATGTAGCATTTATTGAATGCCTATATAGAATTCCCAGATGTGTAATCACATTTGCATAAACCTCCCTATTTTATTACCATAATCCTCATCACCACTCTATGATAAGGGAAACACCACTGTATTCCAGTGTTTTCTTTCTCACTTACAAGCCCTAAAATTTAGAAGTTATCCCTGAGACATCTCTCTCTCCCTTGTCCCTTCCCCACTATATTGAATCCAGAATCAAAACTTACTGGGTTTTACTGTCTAAATATCTGTCACAGGTGTCTACTTCTCAAATTCCTCGTCCCGACCCTAGGCTAAAACTACAATCTCAATCACCAATATACCTCCAAACTGTGTCCCACCATACAGTAGACTTTCAAACCTTGAGGTTGGGACCACGTTTGTTTTTGCCCCCAGGATCTGGTATATGACCTGGCCTTCAGTAAGGGAGAGAAGGTGGCAGTAGCTATTGCTAATAAATTTTAAAATGTAAGTAGAGAAGATAATCATACTGTTAACACCTTAATTTCTTTATTTACTAACAACAACAACAACAACACGTACCCCCCACAAACACTTATTTTTCTTATTTGGACTCTGGAATGTCACGAAGGACTGCAGTGGACAGATCTTGAGGCCACTAATTCCAGATATTACCAGTAAGCATTACTTCAGGTCTGATTAAAAGAAGTCCCCTCCATCTGATGAGCTTTGCACAAAACTATTAAACTGACCTGAAATGAACTGCAGTAGGAATCTTTGGTTCCAGCGACAGGTTCCTAGGCTGTGTAATGGGTGATTAGCACTCGGCGTTTGGGATCCACCCGTCTTGGAATCTGATACGACTTCTACTACGTACTGGCGGGCATTCTTAAACAAGTCATTTCAGCTCTCTGAGATTGGGCTATTCTTCTGTAAAGTTAGAAGAGAGACACATAACTTGCAAGGATTTTGTGAGGGTTGAAGACAGTATTTATGAAGTGTCAAGCACACTGCCTAGCATGGAAAAGATGCCCAATAAATTTTAGTGTGAGTTCTCAAAGAACAATCTCTTTAAACTATAAAATAATCTGTGCTGATCTTTCTGGCAAAAGAAAAGAAAAGAAAAGAAAAAAGAAAAGAAAGGAAAGGAAAGGAAAGGAAAGGAAAGGAAAGGAAAGGAAAGGAAGAGAAGAGAAGAGAAGAGAAGAGAAGAGAAGAGAAGAGAAGAGAAGAGAAGAGAAAAAGAAAGGTGCTGTGATTAACATTTTTAATGCTTCCAAAGGCCATTTGCAACTATTCAAGAATCTGCTTAGAGACAACCAAGAAGTAGGCAGCACAGCTGTTATTAGCCCCATTTTTTTAAAATAAAGAACTAGAGACCCAGATAGTTGTATGACTTGTACAAGGTCATAGAGTAAGTTAGTAATTAAACTTGGAAGAGGGCCTAGATGTTGGGATTTCTAATCTGTTTATATCCACACTCCCCCACCCCCATAGTAAGAACTGAATTCATTTCAGAGAGCTTCAGATTGTGGGTGTGAATTGTTCAATGTACCAAGGCTTTTTGGAGCTGTCAATAATAAGAGTATTTTAAATGATGAGAACTATTCTATTTCACTACTGTTTAGTCCAGCTTTTCTGTTTGAGGCTGTGCTTGATTCCACATTTGCTTATTCGTGTGTTCATTAAAAGTTGTAAAGTCAAGATTATATCAAGGCATGATGAAGAGATGGAAAGAGAGTGTGCCCCGTGTCAGAGACCCGGCTGCCTTCTGATCTAGCAAAGAATAAACATGCTACAGTGTCCAGCAGCCAAATGGGGGGAAAGACCACCATTAGACTTGCCCCTTCCCAAGGGCATCACATGATATTATCAACCTCCCAGAGATGGGAGGTGAGCCTAAGGGTGTGAATAAATAATTTCCCTTATAACAAGCACCCAACCCTATTACCATAGAAGACCAAATGGAAAGACTCTCAAAGCAAAACAAAGACAGAAAAGAAAAGAAAAAAAAAAAAGCTAGATAGAAACGAGATCCAGAAAATATTTCTGGGTGGTAGCATGTTGAAGTCCAGATGGAAATTTAGCATTAATTTGGCTAACACTATTTTAGTCACAGCACATTTTCAACTATTTATTTTTGTACTAAACCTCTCTTAGTAAGGTGGGTATCGAATGGAAATTTTTTTTCTAAGGTGGCATTTCAAATAATAACAATAATAATAAAATCCTGGATCAGGAGCCGTTTTTCCATTAGATACATAAAGAAGCCCAGCAAAGACCTTGAATGGGTCTATATTTTTTTGCTAATTTAATCTGTGCATATAAATGACATCTTTCCATTTCTTTTTAAAAGAAGGCTTGTTTTTCCATGTTTTTAAATGATTGGCTCCAACTTTGAGATGCTTGTTTCTTTAGTGTTGATACCCAGATATAAATTCACTCCTCCTAATTTATCCGGGGAAGAGGGGAGAGGAGCATGAGAGAGGAGAAGTTTATCCGTCTACGGTTCCGTATATAGAAAATTGATTTGCCAACCGTACCAAATGATAAAGCCCATCTTTGATATATTCCTGTCTCACTGCTTTCCAGGTCTTAAGGCATCTGATCCCAGGTCAGCTCCCCTCGGAGTATAATTCAGAACACAGTCCCTTCCCTTCGGAGATCCCATGCCACAGGGCTTGGGTATGTTGTTTTTGGCTGGGACAGACCTTATGAAAGAAATTATTCTGCCGCCTCACTGACAGAGTTGGGCATGGGGTACTGAGAAATGGAGCCTCTCCCAGTGGCCCTTTGCCTGGAATTTGTCCTAAAAGCATGAAACTGAGCAGGGTTTGTAGCAGACAGATGTGGATAATATATGCACCACCTTTCCATTCTGGTGTCTGTTTGCATGAGAATGAAACACTGCAGGATTTTAAATGCAGTCTTAGGTGATGGTGAAGCTGTGAACTCTCCTGGAGACCCCAGTGGCAGCTTTGATTGGGGAGTTGATTGGGGGTGAATTCCTGCCCCAACCAGATTCCCACCTCCCTCCCCTTTACCGCCCGCCCCCCCCCAGCCAAATCAAAAAGAAACTCTCATGGTGCCATGTCTGCTGGGGCAAGTTTTCTGAGGATAATACCCTAAAGATTTTTAGTAGCCCATAAAGAGTGACTATGATATAAACAGAGACAGCAGTCAAACCCAGCAGCTGGCCAACACTTGCATGCCCTAAAACGTTACCTAAAAACTGGGGATACTTAACAGGCCATGGGCATTTATTCAAAACCCTCTGTCGTCCATGTATTTCTAAAATGAGGGAGAAATAACTGGGTCAGCATCTTAACCTAGAATTATTGAAGGGTCCAAGAGTTTGTTGCTTTGGTTCTGTTTTTGTTTGGGATGAGCTTCCAGGAGCAATTATAGTAAAACTATAATTGTGTCACGAGCCCCCTCTTGGGTCATATGAGTTCTAGGTTGGCCCTTCACTGATTTTGAGCAAATTATTCTACTTCAGTGGAACAGCAGGTCCCTCGTATATAAAAAGAGAGGATGGATTTAAGTGACTTCTAGCTTACCTCTTCACTTTAAAACATTATAGCATCAGTGATGAAGAGTTGGCCATCATAGTGAGCTGAATGTAAAAGTACAGAAAAGCAGCCATTTGTGCTTTTATTGCCTGACCGTGAGTGGTTTGGAATATATATACATTATTGATTATATTTTTAAATTTTTATTTAGTTTTTCTCCCTGGAATTTAAGCTGGAGGTGAAATCTGGGATTTGGGGTGACCTCCAACTACTGGTACCCTTCCTTCCTCTAAGCCAAGAACCGACCTTCTCGCCTGGAGAACGTAGTATAAAGTTAGCGCTCTGCTTAGAGCAGGAGTCAGCAAACGATGGCCCCCAGGAGAAATCTGGCCCAGACAACCCGTTTTATAGGATCAATGCAGCCTCTACGTTCTTAAATAGTCAGAAAAAAAATCCAAAGAAGAATAATATTTCAGAACGTGTGAAAATTACCTGGAAGTAGAATTTCAGCATTCATAAATACATCTTATTTTATTGGAACACAGCGATGCCCATTTGCTTACTATTACCTGTGACTGCTTTCATGCTGCAAGGACAGAATTGAGTACTTGCATTGGAGTGGCTTTCAAAGCTCAAAATATTTACCATCTAGCTCATTACAGAAAAATATGCCGACCTTAGCTTACAACAAGGGTAAGAATCGTCAGAGAAATATTCGTAAAGATGTGCAAAGGAGAAAGAAAAACCAAGAAGCTAAAGAGGAAAACAATAATTACTAAATTTTGATTTCAATAATGTTGAGAGTATCTTTTTAAGTATGATACTAACACTTCCAAAATATAGATTGTATATTATTTGACTTAGGCCAAAAAAATTGTGAAGAATTAATACATGTATGATATTCTCCATATTACTGAATACTGGTGAGACCCAAAAAGGGTCAATGACTCGTGCAGTCACCCAGCTGGGTTAGCCACGTGGCTAGGATTCAAATCTAGGTTCCTTAAGACTAGTAGACCTAACTTACACTGCACACACCGAGGAAGGCTGATTGAAGAGGAAGGAGCATTCTGGGAAAGTGACATCAAACCTTTTTGTTAAGACTGAATTGTAATTCTTCCTAATGAATACATTTAAGACCCCAGGTTGGGGTTGGCCATCTTACCTCACGTGTTGGTTTTATTGCAAGTAGCATACACACACACACATAAATATGTGTAAAACATTTAGAAGATTTGCAATTATCAAAAAACATGAACACATAAACTTTATTTATTTATTTATTTATTTATTTATTTATTTTGAGAGAGAGAGAGAGAGAGAGAGAGAGAGCACACGCAGGGAGGGGCAGAGAGAGAGAGAGACGCAGAACCCAGAGCAGGCTCCAGTCTCCGAGCTGTCAGCACAGAGCCCGACGCAGGGCTTGAACTCACGAACTGTGAGATCATGACCTAAGCTGAAGTCGGGGGCTCAACTGAAAAGCCACCCAAGCGTCCCGACACATAAACTATTTAGTTTAGACAATGCTATTTCTGTTGCCTACATAACTCCTCAGTAAGTTTGTTAGAAATAATGTATTATATCCATCATTACTACATATACTGTTATTCTAGTTATATATATTTAATTTACATGTTAGGTATCGTTATACATATATAGATCAATATATGGCATATATAATGCCATATTATTACATGTGACAAAAAGTATAATAAAGTCTAGCTCTCAAGGGTTTTAACTTAGATAAAAATTGACCAAAGACCAAATTAAAAAAGTAATGAAATAACCTATATATCTAGTAAATTCCACTAATGCCCCAAACCATACTCCCTGATCCGTACATTTTGTGAAAAAAGTAGCCAACAAATACAGCCACTGTCTCCCCCACATCAGCAATCACCATCAAACCCAAATCCAGAGCAGCTGATACAATTTAGTGGCACAGGAAGAGACAAACATGTGTGAAAGCAAACCCTGAAAGCCCATTGGATTACACAGTGGAGACTTTTGTGATAAAGGGGACTTAGTTTTACAGCTTAGTTGGGCGGGGGTGGGGAGAAAAACGAAAGAAGAAAAATCACCCAGGGTCTCTTTGGTTAAGTTATTTTGCAGATTTATGGAAACGTGCACGTGGTGGAAAATGACTTCCAGAAGTCAGAATTTTAGCTAAGCCATACTGTGGCTGCCGGCTCTCATGTGCAAACATGGCCTCATGCTCTGAGGTAACGTGAGGTAACTGTTTACAGGCAGGGAACACTTGACAATGTTAATTGCAGGATGCCTCAGGCCCTGGGCTGGCATTAGGCTCCTGGATCCTCCACTCTGATTAGAAATTTGTGAAATATAACACATCTTGCCAGGTACATTCACATTTGGGTCAAGCCATTTCTACCAATAAAAAGAGTAGAGAAATATAACGGAAACACACGCACACACATACACATATGCAAGCATAAAGTAGGTCACAGTAGCCAATGCTGTGTCTATACAAGCTTACCCGATTAGCTATTTTAACTGATCACGACATTGAAAGTGATCAAGTTTGGTTATACTCGCTCCTGGCTCTTCATCAAATATGCTTTCCCTGTGGTTGGTGTTTGCTGTGGACCACAGAGCCTTGCTTACTGATAGCTGGGAACACTTTATTAAACACTAACGTGCTGATGAGTGTGAGCAGTTTAATTCCTTGGCTGCCTAACATATAGCCCCAAAGTCAACAAACAGATATTAGTATCCAAGCTATGCCTACAAGAATCAAAAAAGCCCATGAATTTTATTTAATCCACTTCATCACTTTGATTGAATTCACAGGTGGTTTAGTGAGTCTGGGTAGAAATAGCCACAGATTTAATTCATAATAAAACAAAACAAATGTCAATTTCACCAAGCCAGTAGTGGAAATATGGCCATGCGTGTTGTTTGCCGTAAGGTTGCTCTAGAGGAAGATAACTTTGTACAATTTCATGATGCCTTTTTGGCTCTCTGTGATGCTGGGAATGATATCTTCTTCCAATGGAATTTCTTAGCATGTGATATAATGCTCTTTTGTGAGTCAGATGTTACCTGTGTATAAGTATTTTGTGTTCTTTTGCCTTCCCTATTAATTTATAATTCTCTTGAAGTAAGGGACTCTGATGCATTTTTGTAGCACACACAGCCAGATGTCATCCACAGACTGGTTACTCTAGAAATATGTAATAAAAATAAATTTAAAAAAATTAATGATTGAGAGGCAAAGTCTCTCTCATGGTTCTTTGGGCTCTTCTGTTGTTAATTCATTCCACACATGCTCATAATAGATATATCCTGTATTCCAGGCATGGTTCTTGTCACTGCAAGGATACAAATCTGAACAGGATATACTCCCAGCCCGCAAGTAAGGCAGGGGGAGCATCGTGTGAGAACAAACATTTTAATACAATACAAAATATCGTCTATCTTATTAGAGAGGTCCAAACAAAAGCCTCTGATGGAATCCAAGGAAAGACTTCATTATTCTATTTGTTAATTTACTCTTCATTTATTAAATGCATATTCCTTTTAGTCAGGCACTGAGAAAACAGTATTATCAGTGATTGATAATGCTGCCTATCACCTATGTAGTGTTTGCAATGTGCTATGAGCTATTTTCAGTGTATCACATACATTAATTCAGTACGCCCTCACAAAAAAATCGATGAGGTAGGTATTACTACTGTCCCTATCGGCCAGATGAGAAACCTGAGGAACAGAGAAATTGAGTAACTTGTCTGCTCTGTGTAGGAACCGCAGAGACACTGATCGAATAGTTCCCTTCACTGTGAGAAAAACCCCAAAGTAAGATCCATGACTGTAGACAGCTGTAACTGACCAGTGTAGTATGAGCTTCACACAGATATTTTAGGCACTGTTTTGAAATCAGTTTATCTCAAATGTATCCTAAACTGGCCAGGACCTGCCAGGTCCCGGAAGTGAGTATGTAATATAGGATTTGTAACTGTGACCATAATGATAGTGGAACCAGGTACAAAAGCACTTATATAAGAAAATAATTCAATATAAGACGGATCATGCTGTTGCTACCCAAATCTGTATCATCTATAATTATAATTAAATATAACTGTTAGCATAATATCATCTACAATTCCAAAGTAAAATTGGGGAATAAGCTCAATATTTAGGGATGCAAGGTAAATTCTGTGGCATAAGTAGATTTCTCAGGAAATTATCCACGTTTCATCTAAGACTTAAGATGTAATACCAGGAGCGCCTGGGTGGCTCAGTCGGTTGAGCGTCCGACTACGACTCAGGTCATGATCTCACAGTTCATGAGTTCGAGCCCCACGTCGGGCTCTGTGCTGACAGCTCAGAGCCTGGAGCCTTGCTTCCGATTCTGTGTCTCCCTCTCTCTCTGCCCCTCCCCGCCCTCTCCCTCAAGAATAAATAAACATTAAAAATTTTTTAAATGTAATACCAAAGAAGAGTGATGTTTGCAAATAAATTTATTTAGCTTATGAGAAGAAGAATTTTCTTCCTTGATAGCTTTTTTAGCATGGAATAACCTGAAGAACCACAATATACGCTTCAAAAAATCTCACAAAATTGTATCTCCGCTATAAAATGGAGCAAGATAACCAAGTTGAATTAATTTTATTTGTAATACGTACTTTAAGCATGGCACATATTGCAAAAACTAGAAACTTGAGACTAATTCCTGTTGAGTATGTGTTTTGAATCCTGTGTAATAAATACATAAAGAAAATTTCCATGAGTTGTGAAAATCATTTTCTTCATTTCAACCAGGAGATTTGTTCTTTAAAATGATAATGTGGTGTTAAAAGTTTGATTGCAAAATAGCCTTGCTCTGGGGGCAGCTCCTGTGCTGCCTTGTGGTTTCTGCTGATATAAATTTGATATTTTACAAATGCAGAATATGAAATATATTCCTAACATGTGTTTCATACACTTATAATACACCCAAATGAAAAACAGCATAGGCTTGGAACATTTCTTGGCTGTGTGCTTAATGCCCTGTATCTGGAACATGTTAAATGTTATTATAGAAATAATTGAAACATTTCACACAGTTTCATGCAGTGAATTTTGCATGTTAAACTCGTACTCCTTCCTTCGGTTATGGAGGACTTTACATGCCTGATACACAAATGTTTCCCTTAGAATCAGGAACATGGATATGGTGTTTTTGTTTGTGTTTTTGTTTTTTAGGAACCAATATTAGGTGAACTTTGGAAGCAATTCACAGTCAGTTTTGCCAACAGCTGCCTATCACTGGATACACTCGCGAGGAGAGGTTTCTCTAAAAGTGAATTATTGAGAAAACATAGGCAAGACTTGTACTTTCACGATTTAAAATAACATCTTTTATTCCACTTAACTTCATCTCTAGTGATTCCTCTTATTTCCTTGGTGAATTCCCTTTTTTTAATCCTGGTATCTCATCAGTATCTTTTCAATGATAAGCTCTAAATATATAAGCATCCAAATATAACTCCTTTAATGCTGTATACTGAGTGTGGTCCATTTCTGGTAAGATTCCCTGTTTCCATTTACACAAATTGAAAGCTAGGGAGAATGAAGAAAGAAATCGCCCTGAGAGTTCATCTTTTCTTCCTTTTTTTAGCCCAAAGTTACATCAAGCACCTGAGTAGGTCGCTGGTAGCTTTAGAAAGACTTAACAAGTCTAAAGTTACTCAATAGTCCTGTTAAACTAGTATTGGATAGTAATCTTTTAGTTCTGTGAACTGAATGTAACAGTTATTTATAAATCTATTTATAATTTATAAGTCATTGGTCTAACCACAGACAACACTATTTACTTATTGACTATTTAACTACTATCACGTAAAGTACATTCCGGGCCTATGTATATTTCATTCATAGTGCCCATTCTACTGCAGTGGTTCTCAAAGTGGGGTCCCTAGAATAGCACCAACACTGCACCTCTGGAACTTGTCAGAAATGCAGATTCACAGACCCCACTCCAGACCTATAGAAACAGAAACAAGAGCCCGGGGAGCTTGTGCTTTAACGAGCCTTCCAGATGATTCCAAAGCATGATCAGGTTTAAGAATCATTGTTCTAGAAAGAGTCATACATTGTACTGTCTACTAAGATGGTGAGCCTCCATATTCCGCTAGAATCTTTGCCCTATTACAGGGTCTAGTGCAGGTTGTAGAAGAAATATGTACTTTAGAGTCAAATAGATCTTCCAGAAATGTATCATTTTTTAGGCAATAGGTAACCAACCTTAAGTTTGTGGGCAAAATATTCGTCTTGCTTTCTCTCATTCTCCCCAATGCCCCATCTCTTCTCTACCAAAATATACTCACAATTACACACACACACACACACACACACACACAGAATCTCTAAAGACACCAAATAAATATAACTTTTTTTTTAACTTTTATTTCAGCAAAGAAATTATTTAAGGCCATCACAATCAAATAGATTTGTGTGCGCGTGTATAGAAACGTATGGTTTAACTCATGGAAAAATGATTTGTTTGATTTTGAGAGATCTTGGAGAATAAAGCATTATGTAAGTTTACCTAAATTTGTTCATACCTCTATGTGACAGTTGTCAATGGCGGTAGAATGTAGCATTGTGTGTGGTTTAAAACAGGGGGTTTTGAATCTGAGTTTCACCTGTTAGTGTTGTGACTTACAGCAAGTAACATAAACTGCTTGACTTTCAGTTTTCTTGGTTATAAAGTGGAAGCAATAATATGATCTACACCATAGTATTGTTCGGAAAAAAATAAACATGATAGAGTACGCATACCAATGCATGTAGTACTTATTCAATAAATGTTAGGTATCGTTAAGCTGGATTTTCACTGCATGTCTTTCTTAAGGTCACATCCTCATCCTAACTTTATTTTCTTGATTCATGTGCTAAAACATTACCTTTGGAAACATACAGTGTAAAGTTTCCTTTCCACCGAATTTTCAATAAATTATGAGCTTTCAATGTAATGATATGCATTTACCTTAATGCCCTCCCTTAAAAAAAAAACTCCCTTAACATTTATATTAATGAGTCTTTTCAGTAGTTATGAGTCTGGACTATGCTCTTCCAAAGAAGTTTCCTCATAAATTAGCATTAATTGATGTCCAGTTTTTGGAAAATGTTAGCACACGTTATTTATGGCACGTTCTGTTCGTGTGGCGCCTCTTAATGTGAAAAAAAAAAGTTTTCAAAAGAGGTTCAAATGCTGTTTCCTTTGCTTGCAAAATGGTGAAAGCCACGGCCTTTGCGTGTTTGGCAAACCCTCAGTAATATTTCTAGTTAAAGAGCTTGTAGGCGATCTGAAGTCAAGGGTAAATGTGTGATCACTCTTGGTACAGCAGCTTTTTCCACATTCACTTTCAGCCTGCAGATCATGTGGGAGTAAGTCACAGAGGCATCTTCCTCAGACTTGAATAAAAATGCCTTCTATCTCAAATGAAGCAAAATTTCCAAAATTTCCAAAATTGCCATCACTTCTACCAGGCTTATGAGACAAACACATAGCACACAAATATTAAAACTACTTCATTGTATTATTCATTGTGTATTTGTGTGTGCACACCTGTGCTGTTTGTACTTGTATAAGTATCTAAATAGACGAGTAATAAGAAAACCAAAACACAAGATTCCATGGAAGAAAAGTAAGTTTACAGTTTGGATACTTGGTCTTAAATCTATAGGGAAAATATGATGCAAGGTTGTAAGCAGAAATGTTCCTAAAAGTTGGGAAGTTTTTTCTTCATGTTAAACACCTTGAACTCATGTGTGCTGACAGTTCACACAAACGTGCTAGAGGTAATCCTTAGAGATACATGAGATGCGTGCTTAGAAACTAACATGTAATAAATTCTCAATAAATTGTGCCTGTTGTTTTTATTTTTTCCATCTTCGATATTTGATGATTTTTGTTCTGTCCTTTTTTTCAGTTCTACTGTGTATTTGCTGATTTGGGGGTAACAGAAGGCTGAAGCAGAGTAGACTCTCCCAATTAGAGACAAATCTGTTTTTCACTCTAAGAAAATCGGGAATTAGTCATTTCCTTCGATACAATTGGTCATGTAAATATAAATCTATACTGGCTTTTATTTGGGAGAAATCAAAGTCAACTGATGGTATTTCCATAAAAATTTACATCAACCACAAAACATGGGATGCTATTTGCATCAAATGTAAGCCCAAATGAATAAATAAGTCAAAAAATATCTTTTTAACTTCCATTGTAAACCCAATTTTTGAGTAAGAAGTATGTCTACAGATATAACCTTTCCTCAAAGGAATTTATACTTTTATTGAGGAGATGATATGTGCCCAGGGCAAACAAGAGAACTAGAAACATCATATAAGAGCCTCTGTAGTTTGGAGCGCTGGGGTGGCTCAGTCGGTTAAGCATCTGACTCTTGGTTTTGGCTCAGGTCATGATCTCACCGTGTGTGAGTTCAAGCCCCACATCGGGCTCTGTGCTGACAGCGTGGAGCCTGCTTGGGATTCTTTCTCTCCCTCTCTTTCTCTGCCTCTCCCCTGATTGTTCTCTCTCTCTCTCTCTCTCTCTCTCTCTCTCTCTCTCTCTCAAAATAAATAATTAAACTTAAAAAAATTAAAAAAGAGAGAGAGATGGCAATTTGCTGCCTGGTTGCATACAGGCAATTATAACTATAGAAATTCAGAGGATGTAAATATTATTTTCTGCATTCTTCAAATTCTTCACGATTTGCATCAGAGGAGGACTGGTCTCCAGAACATAAGACCTTTCCCAGAGGGGCATTTCACAGAAGATGGTCTCAAAGCCAAGGAGGAAAAAAAGTATTAACAGATAGCAAAATCAAGTATACTTAAGGTGGAGAGAGAAGACAGGTTCTGAACTGAAAACAAAATGATTGATTAGAAGGAGATAGCCAGACCGGCAAAGTGTGGATGATAGAGAAGCAGCGAGAAGGACAATGTGAGAGAACAGATGGCCAGGGTGAGGAGCAGAAGTAAGTATAGGCTCATGCCTTAATTTTTCAGAGGCTTAACTAAACACGGCCTGCAGCACATCTGAGAGAATATGGGCAGGTTTTAGATATAGTATAAGGCGGCTGAGGGAAGTAAAAAGAACAGCTTAGTTGGTGGAAAAATTACTGTTCATGCGTCAGAGTTTGTTAGCATCGAAGAATACTAGGGTAAAATAGAGACTTTGTAGGCATAAAGATTTAGATTGGTTCTGTCCTCTGCTCATATTTTCACTGGAAATGGGAAAGTCATGCAGTGTTCTTGCCCTTCTGTTTTCTCATCTGTAGGATGGGATGAATGACACAAACTTCGTGAAATTCTTTTGAAAGTTAGCAGTGATAATACATATTGTTACCAGGAGATCTAACACAAGCTATGTTCTTTTTTTTTTTTTTTTTTTTGAGAGAAAGAATACAGGTGTGTGTGAGTGGGGGAAGGGCAGAGGGAGAAGGAGAGAAAGAATTTCTTTTTTTTTTTTAATGTTTATTTATTTATTTATCTATTTTTAATATATGAAATTTACTGTCAAATTGGTTTCCATACAACACCCAGTGCTCATCCCAAAAGGTGCCCTCCTCAATACCCATCACCCACCCTCCTCTCCCTCCCACCCCCCATCAACCCTCAGTTTGTTCTCAGTTTTTAACAGTCTCTTATTCTTTGGCTCTCTCCCACTCTAACCTCTTTTTTTTTTTTTTTTCCTTCCCTTCCCCCATGGGTTTCTGTTACGTTTCTCAGGATCCACATAAGAGTGAAACCATATGGTATCTGTCTTTCTCTGTATGGCTTATTTCACTTAGCATCACACTGTCCAGTTCCATCCACGTTGCTACAAAAGGCCATATTTCATTCTTTCTCATTGCCACGTAGTACTCCATTGTATATATAAACCACAATTTCTTTATCCATTCGTCAGTTGATGGACATTTAGGCTCTTTCCATAATCTGGCTATTGTTGAGAGTGCTGCTATAAACATTGGGGTACAAGTGCCCCTATGCATCAGTACTCCTGTATCCCTTGGATAAATTCCTAGCAGTGCTATTGCTGGGTCATAGGGTAGGTCTATTTTTAATTTTCTGAGGAACCTCCACACTGCTTTCCAGAGCGGCTGCACCAATTTGCATTCCCACCAACAGTGCAAGAGGGTTCCCGTTTCTCCACATCCTCTCCATCATCTATAGTCTCCTGATTTGTTCATTTTGGCCACTCTGACTGGCGTGAGGTGATATCTGAGTGTGGTTTTGATTTGTATTTCCCTGATAAGGAGCGACGTTGAACATCTTTTCATGTGCCTGTTGGCCATCCGGATGTCTTCTTTAGAGAAGTGTCTATTCATGTTTTCTGCCCATTTCTTCACTGGGTTATTTGTTTTTCGGGTGTGGAGTTTGGTGAGCTCTTTATAGATTTTGGATACTAGCCCTTTGTCCGATATGTCATTTGCAAATATCTTTTCCCATTCCGTTGGTTGCCTTTTAGTTTTGTTGGTTGTTTCCTTTGCTGTGCAGAAGCTTTTTATCTTCATAAGGTCCCAATAATTCACTTTTGCTTTTAATTCCCTTGCCTTTGGGGATGTGTCGAGTAAGAGATTGCTACGGCTGAGGTCAGAGAGGTCTTTTCCTGCTTTCTCCTCTAAGGTTTTGATGGTTTCCTGTCTCACATTCAGGTCCTTTATCCATTTTGAGTTTATTTTTGTGAATGGTGTGAGAAAGAATTTCAAAAAGGCTCCGTGCTCAGCAAGGAGCCTGATATGGGGGGTTTGGTCTTGTGACCATGAGATCATGATTTGAGCTGAAATCAAGAGTCAGACTCAACCAACTGAGCCACCCAGGCGCCCCACAAGCTACGTTCTCAGTAAATAATACCTCTGGTTATTATTTAGCCCAATTTCCTATCCAGTGTTTCCGTAGTGCTGATAACAGGCACATCAGTTTTCACATTATAATTCGTGATTGAAGAGTAATTAGTTAGAGTAGTCATAGTTGTTTTTGTTTTAAACTAGGAGACTTCATTCCACCTCTTAGAAAGTCTTCCACTAAATGAGGATATTCTCAGCCTACAACTTTTCTGCACTGGTTTTGGTTTAACCATGGATACCCAATAAACCTAATTTTTTTTTTTTTTTTTTTTTACATAATAACATGTCCATACTTGTTTATGCTATCAAGGCTTCACTAACTCTTTGCTTCCATAGGCTGAGTATCACCATCATGTCATTACTCAAGGGAACTCAGTGGTTGCTCTCTCTCGGAGAATGTTTTCTATCTGAGGGAGGGAGTTTTTGAAACAATCACGGGATGTTTTGACCAATACAGAACGGATATGAAGAGTTACCTCTCTTGTTCTCAGATAGTATCCTTCTAATAAAATATAAAGTCACCAGCTTTTTTTTTTCAAGTTTATTTATTTATTTTGAGAGAAAGAGAAAACAACAGGAGTGGAGGAGGGGCAGAGAGACAGGGAGGGAGGGAGAACCCCAAGCAGGATCAGCACTGTCAGTGCAGAACCCAGCACAGGGTTCAAACCCACGAACCGTGGAATCATGACCTGAGCCGCAGTCAGACGCTCAGCTGACTGAGCCACCCAGGCACCCCAAGTCACCAGCTTTGGATAACTACATTGCAGGATCAGTGACAGCAGATGGCCATCTTAAAACTTTTTCTAGGGGATAATCCATAAATCTACCCTTCTACTGACTGAGCCATTTGAGTTTTGCATTCATTCCACATATATGCAGTGTGAAAAGGCACTTTTTCTTGAATTTACATAGATTTGAGGAACCTAAGAGAGTTCCTTTCACACCAGATTCTGAGAGTCCCAAATCCGTGACAGTTGATAAGTGAACTGAGTTGTTTTTTTGTTCGGTTGGGTTTTCATTTGGCCCAACGTTGCAGATGTTATTTGCATCGTCTCAGTATCCTCCTGAAACTCAAAGAGGAAAGAACTCACTACTTAATAAGAGAATGTAGAGACAGCAGGGCTATTAAAATGTTGTTTATATACTTTTGCTCTTTTAATTTATTTTCTCCATGTTCCTGCCACTTTTTCATTCCAGTCTCTATTTTCTCTTTCACTTTCACGACTAGCCATGCAAAAGGAATTTAGTAATTTCAAATTTTAGTAAACTGCACTTCAACAGTAAACAAGCAGAAGTGACCACATCAGTGTCATGTTCCCAATAAATATTAGAGTCTGACGTAGATTGGGTTTTCTCCTGACTGCTCTGGGGACTATTGAAGTTCCAGTCATCAGTCTTTACTAGATTCTTTGACTTCTTCACTAGATGTTCTGCACTCAGTTCTGAGCATGGGATTGTATTCACTATGAAACGACATGGCTAAAGATTGAAGTAGAAATTTGTGACTGTAACCGGTCTAAAGAAAACAGAGAAATCCGTGCCAGTGAACTGGTTTCTTTACTCTCGAAAGTGGTGAAAAATGTTGATCGAACAAAATATACACACCCAGTTCCTCACAATTTGTTACCCCTTAAGCTTAGGGATAACTTTTCTGTTAAAAAAAAAAAAAAAAAAAGGTAATAGACAGCTATCGCTCTACCCTGAAGGGTTTCAGAAAAGTTTCAGAATAAAAAAGGCATTGATATGCTGATAATGGAATTTTTTTCCCCTGTAGCGGTGAGCCTTCTTTCAAAAGCCAAAAGCAAATCACAGAAGAAATAACAAATAGTTATATCACCAAGGAGAAGAGGCAGTGCGGTTAGAGGTGATTTTAGATTTCTAATCCAAGATGTATGTGATCCATTACAATTTTCAGGACCCACATTTCTGACCCTTCTCCTTTCAAGGGATCTATTTCCTAGGCTATTTAATATACCTATTGCCTGGAGTCAAGTTCAAGCCACAATGTCCAATTTAACAAAAATGGTAATGCAAAAAACAAACAAACAAAAAACCCACCAAACTGACATCTTCTAAGTGTTCACAGAAGACAGACTCCAACACAGTTTTGTTGAAATATATGACTACTCATCCTCCCTAAATAGCTAGCTTCTAAAACTTCTGACAGTAGTTTTCCTTGGATTTGATGATTTCAAAGAACAGAGCCACAGATCAGATGGAGCTCTGACAAGAAGTTAGGTAGGAAACACTCAAGTATGGGGTAAGTTAAAGAGGAGGGAGTACCTAGAACTCTCAATCATGAGCCATTTTCAAAATGGCGTCTTACTACTTTTAGGGAGACATAATAACAGGAATAAGAGGCTGGTAGCATTACCAAGTATGAGCACTAGCAGACAAGCTTAAATAGATAAAACGTAGTTGTAAATAAAAGAATATGTTAGTTACACATTGGTGAAGTTGGTTTTAAGAATGCTGGAAAGGAGTCTCTTTTTAATTGTCTAAACTTTCAATTCCATAGCATAGTATATCAATTTTTAAGATGACACAAAACCCAATCCCATCCATTCTCACAAATTGAAATGCAAACAAGGGAAAAACAAAGTAACTTTTCAGCACATTTACATTTTTATTCAAAAAACACACGACATCACCATGAGAATGGTGCAATGAACACATATATTTGATTGATTGATTGAGTAATGTGAATAAACCAGGTACTACATGAAAGGCTAAGTAACAGCAAGAGAAGGAGGACTTAAGTGACCTTTGGGCCATGGAGATGGAAAATGTAATTTAACATCTGATTCCTCCCAACCTTTTCTGGTGTATCTTTCCCACTCCAGCTATCGATCGCTTCCTAGGTGGACCTCCTTCTTGCAGCGTTTCTATCCACATTGGACAGTCCATTAATCAAGGCTGCTAAGGGAGGGGGTTAAATGCATGGATTTTCCAAATCCTGGTACTGCAATGCACAACTGTGTGACCTTTAGGCAACTTAGCTTCTCTCTGCATGTTTATGCATTGGGGATAAAATCATACTTTTCCCCTCATAGTTGTGTGAATCAAATGAGACAATGCATTGAAATGTTTAAAGCAATATATGACTTATATGAAGTCCCAAAGGACTTAAAATTAGTGTTTGTCCTAAGACTAACAACCTCGAGCAAGTACCCTAATATTATTCGTATTGATCTAGTGTCCGCTATTTGCAAAGTACTGTGCCCTGCGTTCTGTGCATTATGTGCATTATGAGGAATGCAGAATTACATACAGAAGTCTTCTGTAATTCAAAGCAGTTTCCAATTTAGTAGAGAAGAGAACATTTCTGAAACTGTCTGTAGAACGTAACTGTTGATCGAAACTGTCAGCCAAAGGTTCTCGCACCACGTATGTATCATTTAAGGCAAGACAAGTTCAAGATCATGCAGTCCACTGGCCACCTCACTGGTGTTCACTGAGCACCTTCCATCTGCCAGGCACTGTGCTTGGTGGTCAAGATATAATGTACATAAGACGTGGTCTTCTTCTCAACCTACTCCTACTTAGGAAAGCAGACAGATCTATACGCAAATAAGTGTATCTTATTGACAGACAGGCAGGAATCAGGATGTGTTCAAGGAAGGATGGAGTGAATTCTTCTCTGGGGGGAGGGGAGAGGATCAGGTTTCAAAGATGAAAAGGAGTGACCTGATCCGGAGGAATGAGTGGAAGCAGCACCAGGCACACCAAGCAGGTGAGCCATGCAGAAGATACAAGTCTGAGTGAGGCGCATTCAGCACCTGTCAGTACGCCTGCATGGCTGAAAGAAGGTGAGCGGATGCAGGAGACAAGTCTGTAAGCAGACGGCCATCTGAAATGATTATTTGTAACTCACCTTCCAAGTTGCTGCAGGTGTGAGAGGCTAACGATGAAAGACGGGTAGACGAATTACGTCTGTGTGTCCAGTAGTACCTAAGCCTCACCGTGACCCTGCACTCCCTGGGGTACCATCGTTTGGCTCCGCCTTCTCTGATCTTACTCAAATTGAGGCCTTCCTGCTTCCTCAAAAAAACTTGTTGGAAGTAGAAATTGTCATAAATAAAATTCTTCAAAATTACTGTCCTCTTCAGAGGAAGAGCTTTACGTGCTGTCCTTGTAAATAAACCACTTTATTTTTGGCAAGATTTTTAGAAAAGGTCTCCTTTAAAAAATACAAGTTTTCCTTCCTAGAGGCACAATACTCAGACATGAGGAAATATCAGTCAAGAAGACAAAATAAACATGTAATTCAGAAAAGCCTTGAGCCAACTGGAATATATTGAATACTGTGTGTGTATGTATGTATGTGTGTGTGTGTGAGAAAGAGAGAGAGAGAAGGAGAGGGAAAGAGAGAGAAGGAAGGAAGGAAGGATGGAAGGAAGCAGGGAAGGAGAGAGAGAGAAAATGTGCTTTAAGACTTTTGGTCTACGATGTGGATTCCTGAGAATGATAGCCTCATTCTCTCCCAGACTATAGCAAAACAGTGTTAGTCATCTGACAGCCCCTCAAGGGATTGAGGGTTGGCAAACGATTGTTGCTTTAGGTTTTGCTTTGTGGTCTGACTCAAATTAAATCTATGCACCATGCATGTCTCTAGTTATAATAGAATCCACCATTAGCTCTGGTTCCACACATAGCCAATAGCATCAATATATTGCCCAGAATGGAAGGGCTGAGATGGGGTGGAAGACTGAAAACACGGCAGGTCCTTGTCCTCATTCAGACAACTCCAAGTTCAACATAACCACTCCTATTAAACTTTATCTCAGTCTTATCCTTAAGGTAACTATGTGCTTGAAAGAAGTTTCAGGGACCTTTAGTGTAATGTAGGTAACAAAAAACCTTAAGATGTACAGAATAGGCCACTATCTACATCCACTAATCCCTTGAGAGGATTATTCATTTTCCTCAGAGAAAATAATCCGTTTTGGGCACAGAAGGCACCTTGAACCTGAACAGATCATTCATGTTGGTCAGAAGAGGAAGGAAGAGTGATGCCAATGGAGGCCAGCACATCCCACGATTCGAGGATCGTGAGTTATTGGAGTGGGCAAACGACATGAGTTCTGTTTTGGGGAGAAGAGCACTTTAACATGCAAATTGGAAACCGGGAGCAGCATAGCTTAGTGAAGAGAGAACAGACTTTAGAATCGATGAGAGGCAGGTTTACCTTTCACTTCTGCACGAGAGCGATCACTTAGTCACAAAGGCATATGTTAAAGGTTAGGCAAAACTTATGTCAAGTGCCCGCTGGAACACCTGACACATGGTAGGCCCAAAGTGCCAGCCGTTCTTCACACAAATTATAAAAAATTACGACACATGATAAACTGAAATTCAACACATGTTTCCTTTTCAGTGGTGGAGAGTCAAGGACAGATGAATTATGGGTAGTGTAGGAATCAACGCAAAGCAGCGAGAATGATACTAATGTAAAAGGCAAGTTTCAAGAAGTCCCAAGAAACTAGCAAGGCCAAGGTCAGAGACGGTAGGTAAGCTATAAAAAGACTGCCCTCCCTCCACTCCCCGGCCCTTTACAAGAATCTGCAGTTATTTAAAAGAGCTTCACTGCTGCATGTAAAATGTCTTCCCTTCCAGTCTTCTTGCAATGGCAAGTGGGGTGACCTTGAGTGACCCTTGACTATGTCAGGAAAGTCCTGATGGTGCCTCTGACACAGAGTGTGCGGTACCTAAATTTCCAGGTTCCTAGCATGAGGTTGGCCATTCATTAGTTGTATGGCTTGGAAAATGTGATGGCGATTGAATTTTTCAAGGCCTCACACTTTTAGCTGTCAGGTAAGGAGAATGAGCAATGTTATCCAAACCCTCATCGAGTCCTAAAAGAAGATGGCAGTGGTTTAAGGTTTGGGAAGGGAAATGGTGAAGCAGAAGAATGACAGGGATGGGGGTCTGTGTACATCAGAGTTGACAATGTGGCTGCCAATCAAGGCCAGCGTGCTGCTCACTCTTGTAGCAAAGTGCTATTTCCCTCTCACCTGTGCACCCACATATAATACTAGGTTAAGAAGCCCCTCTTGTCATCTACAGTATGTGCATGTACAAGTATATATCATACAGTATGTGGCCCAGAGTCCCATCTGAATGTACAGAATGTGTTCAGTTGGCAGGAAAAAAGAAAAAAAAGAAAAGTATTCTGATTTGTTTTGTTTAAAAGATTTAGGCTTTTCTTTTATTTATTTATTTTAATTCAAGAGAAAACCAGCAAATTCAGCCAGACAGTAGCTGTGTCTTTTGGCTGTAGAAATAATCTAATAAAAGCATCGCCTTTCAAAAGGGAAGGTGGGGGGAGGAGGGGAAGAAAGAAAACCCATCTCAGACATCGGTAACGTCATTTCAGCCCCAAATATATTTCACTCCCAGTTTGTATTTTTTGGACTCGCTCAGCTTACAATGGTTTTTACCCCAGGTTCATGCCACCAGAGTTGGAATTCATAACACAAACATGGAGACCAGGCACTGATTGACAGTCCTGACTCTGTTAATACCCCGTAGTAGGTCTTTTGTCCCGGTCAGAAGTTAAGATTTATTTTGACAAGTTTTCTCCCCGTTTTGTAGACTAGAAGTTTTACAATGAGGGTTATCCCCAGACTATATATATGGCATAGATTATCTGAATCCATAGCAAAATGGTAGGCACCGCCCCCCCTCCCCTGCATACCAGAACCCACAGAGACTGGAACTAGGTTTTTATTAAGTCATTACCCTCTTTAATGGATAGAATGTGAGTCTTGTTTTTGGTATGGAACCAGTCAAGAAGTGATCATGAAGGTAAGCTTCTCGATTAAGGAAGTCTCCTTGAAGGAAAAAAAAAAAAAAAAAATTAAATTTTTTCTGTGGTCAGGGTCAATTCCTTACCTTCAAAAGAACATTTTGGCATCCTTTTCAAAAAGAGGGTTTAGAGAGCCTTTGGATTAAGGCCACTGAGATTTTTCAATAATGGTAAATGTGATGTTTCTCAAATTGATGATTGAAGAGGCTTCATTAGTAGTAAACCTAGATATTTACATTATTTTTATTTTTTTTATTTTTCAAATTTTTATTTAAATTCTAATTAGTTAACTTACAGTGCAATATTGGCATCAGGAGTAGAATTCAGTGATTCATCACTTAACGTACAACGCCCAGTGCTCATTACAACAAGTGCCCTCCTGAATGCCCCTCACCCATCTAGCCCATCCCCTACCCACCTCCCTCCATCAACCCTCAGTTTGTTGTCTATCCTTAAGAGTCTCTCACAGTCTGTTCTCTCTCTCTTTTTCCCACTCCTATGTATTCATCTGTTTTATTTCTTAAATTCCACGTATGAGTGAAATCTTATGGTATTTGTCTTTTCCCTGACTGACTTATTTTGCTTAGCATAATACACTCTAGCTACCTCCATCCAAATCATTGCAAATGGCAATATTTCATTCTTTTTGATGGTCGAGTAATATTCCATTATATATACACCACATCTTCTTTATCCATTCATCATTCAATGGACATTTGGTCTCTCTCCATAGTATGGCTATTGTTGATATGCTGCTATAAACATCGGGGTGCATATACCCAAAATCTGTATTTTTGTATCCTTTGGGTAAATACCTACTAGTGCAATTGCTGAATTGTAGGGTAGTTCTATTTTTAGTTTTTTGAGGAACCTTCATACTATTTCCCAGAATTGCTGCACCAGTTTGCATTGCCACCAACAGGGTAAGATGGTTCCCCTTTCTCTGCATCCTCTCCAACACCTGTTGTTTCTTGTGTTCTTAATTTTAGCCATTCTGACAGGTGTGAGGTGGTATCTCATTGTGGTTTTGATTTACATTTCCATAATGATGAATAATATTGATCATCTTTTCATATGTCTGTTAGTCATAAGGATATCTTCTTTGGAAAAGTGTCTATTCATGTCTTCTGCCCATTTCTTAATTGGGTTATGTGTTTTTTGAATGTTGAGTTTGATAAGTTCTTTATAGATTTTGGCACTAACCCTTTATCAGACATATTGTTTGCAAATATCTTCTCCCATTCCGTAGATTGCCTTTTAGTTTTGTTGACTGTTTCCTTTGCCCTGCAGAAGCTTTTTATCTTGATGAAGTCCCAATAGTTCATTTTTGCTTTTGTTTCCCTTGCCTCTGGTGATGTGTCTAGTAAGAACTTGCTATGGCCAAGGTCAAAGAAGTTGCTGCCTGTATTCTTCTCTAGGAGTTTGATGGTTTCCTGGTCTCACATTTAGGTCTTTCATCCATTTTGAATTTTTTTGTGGTGTATGGTGTAAGAAAGTATACCTGGATTTTTAGAACAGATTGTAATGTACAGCAGGATGAAGAAAAGGGACCATATCATGATTCTTACAATAAGATTATTCATTCCTTTCTCTTTAACATATGGATTCTAGTCTTTAGTAGTGTTCCCATTAAAAATACAGTCAAGTTCTCTGTGTGTGTGTGTGTGTGTGTGTGTATTTAACTTACAATGATTTTGCTGTCATTAGACAAAATAGCCAGTCTTTACTCTTTATGTCTTCTTAGAGCTGTGCAACAATCTGCTGTGACTGTTTGGAAGTATCTCAAATCTGTTGAGGGGAGAGCCAAATCTTGGTGAATTGAGTTCATTCTGCAATTGTTGGGTATTTGTCACAAAACAGACTGGCATGCTATATACTTCATGAGACCAAGGGTATGTCCTTTAAAAAAAAAGGGAATTACAAAAGATCTAATTGTGTTTAAGCAAGATAACCTTTATGGTTTCAACCAATCCTGAGATGCAGGATTCTAAAGACTCAGTAAAAGAGATTCAAGAACATTTCATAGTTTTTATCTGCATATCAGTAATTAGTATCCATTTCTTCTTCATACAGAAGAAATCAAACAGAATCAAACTACCGATCACTCAACAATTCTTTAGAGTACTTTTACCAGCCATCTGTTTATGTGCAGTCTCTCCTGTGTCAACTCCTGGGCCTATATCCACAAACACGTGGAATTTACAGTTTGTGCAGGGAGATCAAATATTGTTAGCAACAAGTAAGAACTATAGACTGTAGAAAGAACTGTAGATGATGTGAATAAAAGAATATAATAGAGAGCAAATGAGGAAGGCTAATTGGAGACAGAATAGTAAAAGAAGGCTTTTCTAGGGAGGGTAAAAATGAGCCAACTATGAGAAGATCTCAGAGTCTAGCATCTAAAGAGAAGAAGCAGCAAGGATGATTTTCTGAGAATGAAAAGGTGGGGTCTATTTGAGCAAGAGAGCAGAGAGACTAAAACAGAGCTTTCTGGAAGGGCAGAGGTGGGAAAGGGCAGTCTAGCTTAGAGATATGGGATGGACCCAAGTCATTCAAAGTTTTTTAGGCTAGAGGGGTGCCTGGCTGCCCATTTGGTAGAACATGCAACTCTTGATCTCAGGGTCCTGAGTTTGAGCCCCACGTTGGGTGTGGAGCCTACAAAACTTTTTAGGCTGATGTAAGATTTTGAAAGCATATAATTTTAGTATCGTAAGAGGTCTTTGAAGATCTTTGAATGAGGTAATGATACAATCTGATTCTCAGTTTGCTTTATTTATTTATTTTTAATTTTTATGTATTTTTGAGAGAGAGAGAGCGAACAAGCGAGCGTGCCAGCCAGGGAGGGACAGAGAGAGAGGGAGACACAGAATCAGAAGCAGGCTCCAGGCTCTGAGCTGTCAGCACAGAGCCTGATGGGGGAGGGAGAGGGGGCTCAAACTCATGAACCTCAAGATCACGACCTGAGCCGAAGTCAGACTTAACTGACTGAGCCACCCAGGCACCCCATGATTCTCAGTTTTAAAAGTCACCCTGGATACAGTGTTGAGAATGCACCAGAGTCAGAGTGGAGAGTAAGGAGATTCATAGGAGACCCTTATATCTATTCGTTTTTAAATGATGATGCTAGTAGTACAATTAAAAAAACAAAAGCAGATTTAGTACATATCAAAGGGATAGAATCAATAGACTTTTGATTAGATGTAAGGTTGAAATCATCAATTAAATTAATACTAGTTGGGTGCCCGGCTGGCTCGGTTGGTTGAGCATGGGACTCTTGATCTCAGGGTCAACAGTTCAAGCCCCATGTTGGCCGTAAAGCTTACTTAAAACACAAAACCACGATTAATTAATACTAGTTGCTTAGCGTCATAATGCAAGAGAAATTTGATATTGGCTGGTGTGAAGTCCAGTCAGCAGTCGAGAGGGGTAGGGCTGGATTTGAGGAGTGGCTCTGTCCCCAGCCTTCCAAGGAAACAAATTGAGTGCGACTCTACCATTTTCGAAACGCAGCCTACAAAATTACCCTGGGCATCAACATACAGCTCTGAAACAGGGGAAGAGAACACAGAGAATGCATGCCCTTTTCTTACCGACTTCATCCCCAAAGTGACATACACTGTTTTTGCTCCCATTTGGTGGGAAAGAGTCAGTTGACTTTACCTAGATGCAAGGGCAGCTGAAAAATATAGTTCTTGGCTGCACAGTTGTTCCCACTAACAACTCTGCACTGCATATTGGGGTCATGAGCCATTTCTGCCACAATGAGTGAAGAAATACCTATCATCATTTTGCAAGTTGTATGTACCTTTAAATTTTTTTATTTTAATATAAGTGAGACACTTCAACTTAAATTCGGTTATGCCTGTAAAATAAAGTTGTGTAATTTTCAAATCAGAGAAGCTGTTTGTGCTAAAGAAGCAAATTCTGAACACTTAGCTCCAAAAGTGCTCTAGAAACCGCTTCAAAATAATAATGCTCAATGCTGAGAACATCAAGCTGTGCCATCGTAAAGCTGTAATCCTTAAACAAGCTAATTTGCCCATTTATTACCGCAGTCGTTTTAAATTGGAATCTATTGCATAAGTCCTAAGCCGTCATACTTGTTCAATGAGAAATTTCCCACCATTTTATTAGGAAAATTAGACTTCACCTCTCACCACCAGGATACAGGTATTTACCCAGGATATTTCAACGCTCAGTATAATTTGTCCATTGTTCCCTCTATTCATTGTCCACTTAGATTACTTGAAAATAAACAGTGTAATTTCACCTGATTGTAACAAGCTAGCCACTGACGAACAAATTCTCCTTTGTTACTACATTCATCATTCTATTTAAACACTGTTTCATGTGTGAGTAGCCAATAAGCATTAAAAATACTGTAGTCCTCAAAAGAATGAATGAAAGTTCGGTCCTTACATTACCAATCTAAATACAGACATGAAGCTTTTGATCATTTTTCTGTTGTCTCTAGCTAGAGGTTTCACCTATGCCAAGATTACTATATTAAGACATGAAAATTTAAATACGCCTGGTAGGTTTTTTGTTTGTTTGGTTTTTGGTTTTTTGTTTGTTTGTTTTTAATTTCTTTTCTCAAACATAGATTTTCTTATCAGTTCCAAAAGCATCTGAATTGAGATAAATTACAATTCATTTCCTTAAAAGGAGTTTTGACCTCATTAAGTGTTGTTTTTCTTTAAAGCTATGCTGATATAGTCCTATGGACATTCAGCCTAAGGAGAAGTTTAGGGTTTCTACTTTCCTCTTTGGAAAAAAACATACATAGTTAACTTTTTCTTTTTTTCTTCAAACCAAGGTATTGAAGGTGTATAATATTTTAAAAACACTCTTCTTAAAGCACATTTAAAAAAAAAAAGCCTTTATAATTAAATATGGTAATGCGTGCAAAGTACTTGGCACATTTATTGAGCTGTGTAGCATAAAGTAAATCTTTTATGATGGTAACAAGTATTTGTGGCCTTAAGTATAATGACTGGACTTTATTATCTTCTTGGACTCTGAAGCTCCAGATGGAACATGTGCACAAGGGTGATCCCTTTCTCCTCCCCGAATCACTTTGAAATACTCTGTGGACTTAGGGAGGTAATAGTAAGACAATACTGCAATTAAGGATTGTGAATTTCTTGTCCACAAACGTGGTTGTTGGGGAAGTTAACTAAGTGGAGAGGAACAGAAGCATATAACAATTTATCACTGTAAATTTCAGCTGTAGATTATCTTGTAGACTGGTTTCTTCTTACTTTCATACATATATATATACATATATATATATATATATATGAAAAAATATATGTAGGAAATACATAATATATATATCATATTTACTGAGTCTAAGGAATGGGGAAAAATTCTCAGAAGTTTTCAGAGAAAAGCACATCAATTCATGACATTTTAAATATAAGCATTTCAAAAGGTTTTTTTTTAATGTGGTAAAATATGCATAACATGAAATTTGCCATCTTTTTTTTTTAATTTTTTTTTTTTTAACGTTTATTTATTTTTGAGACAGAGAGAGACAGAGCATGAACAGGGGAGGGGCAGAGAGAGAGGGAGACACAGAATCTGAAACAGGCTCCAGGCTCTGAGCTGTCAGCACAGAGCCCGATGCGGGGCTCGAACTCACGGACCGTGAGATCGTGACCTGAGCTGAAGTCGGCCGCTTAACCGACAGAGCCACCCAGGTGCCCCGAAATTTCCCATCTTAACCATTTTGAAATGTACAGTTCAGTGCCATTACATACATGAAAATTGTTGTGGTACTATCACTACAACCCACAGAACTCCTTTCATCTTGTAATACCAAAACTTTGTACCCGTTAAACAATAGCTCCCCATCCCCCCCCACTTCCTCCACCCCTGGCATCCACCATTCTACTTTCTGTCTCTATGAATTTGACTGCTCCAGGTATCCCATATAAGTAGAATAAAATAGCACTCATCCTTTTGTGACTGGTTTATTTTATTTAGCATAATGTCTTCAAGTTTTACTTATGTTATAGCTGGTGTCAGAATTTCCTTCCTTTGTCGTGCTGAATAATATTCCATTGACCACGTTTTGTTTATTAATTAATCCGTCAATGGACGCTTGAATTGTTTCTACCTTTTGGCTATTACAAATAACGCTACCATGAACGTGGATGTACAAACATCTAGCCAAGGCCCTGCTTTCCATTCTTTTGTGTATATATCCCCAAAAGCTGACTTGCTGGATCATATGGTAATTCTATTTTTTAAATTCTGTTGAGGAACTGCCATACTGTTTCCCATAGTAGCTGCATCATTTTATGTTACCAACAATGGCACACAGGGTTCCAACTTCTCCACATCGTCTCCAACATTAGCTATTTTCCATTTGATTGTAAAATAGCCATCCTACTAGATGCGCAGTGATATCTCGTGGTTTTGATTAGCATTTCACCAATGATTAGCAAGCTGAGTATCTTTGCTTTGCATGGGCTTTTTGATCATTGGTATATCTTCTTTGGAGAAATGTCTATTCAAGCCCTTTTCCCATTTTTTATCAGATTGCTTGTTTATTTTTCTTATGGAGCTGTAGAAATTAATTTATATATTCTGGATATTAACCCCTTATAAGATAGCTGATTTGCAAATATTTTCTACTCATTCTGTGGTTTGTCGCTTAACTCCATTGATTGTGCCCTCTAACACATAAAAGTTTAAAATTTTGATGTAATCCAATTTACCTGTTTTGTCTTTTGTTGCCTCTGTTTTGGTGCTTTACGTAAGAAATCACTGCTAATCTTGGGATGCCTGAGTGGCTCAGTTGGTTGAGCTTCCGACTTGAGCTCAGGTCATTATCTCATAATTTGTGAGTTTGAGCCTTGCATCGGGCTCTGTGCTGACAGCTCAGAGCCTGGAGCCTGCTTCAGATTCCGTGTCTCCCTCTCTCTCTCTCTCTCCCCTAGCTTGCACTTTCTCTCTCTCTCTCAAAAATAAATTAAAAAAAAAAAATCACTGCTAATCTAATGTCATAAAGCTTTTCTAACATTTAATCTACATTTGCCTTTAATTTATTTTGACTTAAGTTTTATATGTGATATAAGGTCAAATTTTTTAAATCGTTAATTTGCACTGGTATCTAAGATCACTTAATTCACAAATGGATTGAATTTAAATATCATTTGATTTAATGCCTGAACTAACAAATTCTTTCTAAAATAGTCATAGAATATTTTTTCAACTAGGCTATCTCCTACTTTTCCTTCAAAATTCAGCTGAAATGTTATCTATTCTGGAAGCATTCCAGGACACCTCCCTCCTCAACATACACTTATCTTGAATGGATTTAAGTGACTCATTTCTGAGCTCTTCCTAAAGCACCCGCCATAATGTACTATACTTTGAATTCTCTTTGCCTTTCAATAATATGTTAATCCTTAACGCAGAAATTATATCTTAGTTTTCCTTGTATTCCCAAAATGTACTTGTCCAAAAAAATGTCTCCAGAAGGTAATTTTCCGGCATCCCTGCCTTATAAGATGGACCACTCACTTTTGGCTTAGTTAAATTACACCAACATATTTTTCTTCACTGCAGTTAACGTATTGTTCCTAGTTTGGCTTTAGATCAAGTAAAGTTCATCTTTTATATGAGAGTCCTACAATTATTTTAACACAGCCATCATGGCCTTCCCCAATGTGAAATCTTCTGTTCCAAAACAAACTTCTTCAGATCCTTTCTGACTCTTAATCACCTTCTTTATTCAGCTATGACTTCGTATGTTGAGAATCGGGGTTGGGAGTGATAAGTCATTTTCTCTGGAGCTTTTAATAGCAAAAATATAGGAGCCAACCTAAAATTCTTACAAAATCACACAAACTATTTGGAATCACAGTTTTAAACAATTACTTCTGAATCAGTGGATGGGAACCTATACCCAGAAGATATATGTGCAATTATTCTTAGTTTGAAACTGGATCCAATTCATATTTTGCAGTTTGCAAATCTCTTCCCTATTAATGTGTAGGGCAAATCCTGACACTGTATGTCTCAGGTCATTAGCATCTCCTGTAGGCGTACAAGCTACTTAAAAGAGTGTACTTCACTTTTCCCAAGAAAGGAGTTCGTTTTCCTGATAGAAGTTGATAAGATTTTTGAAAACACAGATATGGAGTCTCCTAGCCTTCTCGATTGCCTAAGTGAAAGTGTATCATAATATCAGATTCTTGTTTTCCGTTTCTTTTGTTCTCATAGTCTTTTTGTGTTTTCTCTCTCCCTCTCTCTCCTTGATCCTTGAGCAACTCGGGTTTATGTATAAGTCCACTCATACATGATTTTTACAGTTACAGCACTATAAATGTATTTTCTCTTCCTTATGATTTTCTTAATAACTCTTTATTTGAGCTTATTCTATTGTAAGCATGCAGAATATAAAATACATGTACAAAATAGGCGTTAATCTACTGTTTATGTTATCAGTGAGGCTTCCAGTCCACAGTGGGCTGTTGGTTAAGTTTTGGGGGAGCCAAAAGTTATCCATGGATTTTGGACTGTGTGGGGGTTGGCACCCCCACATTGCTCAAGCATCAACTGTACGTATATTCTCTGTGCTCTTTGCAAATAAGATGTAAAGTTAAAGAATTTCAATGGAACTAAATCTGGCACTCATATTTCATCCACAGTTTTTATCCTACCGCTTTGGGAGTAAAAAATACCAATGAGTTCTGAGTTTGCAATGACAAATGTAGAATTCATCTCGAATTCATGTATGGGTGACATTTGCATGTTGATTTCTTTGCCGTCCTAATGGTTAAATTTCAAAGCACATCTTTCCTTTTATCTTCAGCTGAATGAGACATCAAAATAAGGGCCAGATAAAGGCGGAAGTCCTTTGTCTGAAACTTCCCAGGCCTGGCCAGCTGTGATGAAAACTGTCTGAAGTTTCACAGGCTTCTTGTCTGGCCTCAAGCTGGTGTTTGCCTCTTTTATTTTGGAGATTTTAAAGGAATATTGCATTCTAGCATACAATGTCATAAGGGACCACGGAAGTCCTTTTCCTGGTGGTGTCTGAAAATATGTTAGATTAAATCATTTATTAGGTAATAAACCACTGATCACACAAGAGATATATGCTGTCTTTTATTTTAATCATGTTAATTTCTAAGGTCAACATAGTATTTAGTTGTATCACAATCTGAGCCCCAGTGAGATTGTCCCTCTTACTGATAAATCTAACCTTTTAAAGATGTTTAATTTTCTGATATCCCAAGGTAGATGATGAGATCAAGGGTTTTGCTTTAGCTTGTTTATTTTTAAATATTATATCTATTAGTAGAATCATCAACAAACAAGATAATGTCTGATGATAGAGAAGAAGAGTAAATAGACGGATTATATCAAATTACATTGAGTCAATTTTGAATAAGAACTAATGGTGATTTGATCTAAGCAGCAAGTAAATTTAGACAACTCGAGCCTGCTTTGGATTCTGGGTCTCCCTCTCTCTCTGCCCCACCCCCCTTCCCCACTTATGCTCTCTCTCTCTCTCTCTCTCTCTCTCTCTCAAAACTAAATAAACATTAATTTTTTTTTTTAAATCAGGCAATTATGTCAGAGAATAGTATTGATATAATTAAGACTATAAAGCATATTCCATTAGTCCTTCCTTACTTCATGTAAATACATCCCTAATTTGGGATAGAGCATACATATGCCCAGGAATAAAACTATCCTGTGGCTGTCTGAGCGTGCAGCATTATTTATAGTGTTTAACCTTGTCTCAGAAAAAAAAAACTAGTTATTTTTTCAGAATATTTTTTTCTCTAGTGTAAGGGCAAGTGCATATAGCACATCATAAAATATCTTGATAAATGTCAAAATATACTAAATTATCAAAAATTTGATAATTACACAAATAGGGTCCTGACCTATTTTGGGATCCAGCTCCTTGAAGTGCTGTTGATTGAATCAGGTTGACTCACTTCCTCGTACCTTTCTATGTTTTTTTCATGCCTGAAGGCCCGATCTACTTAGCCTGACCTCAAGGCCTGGCATTCTGTCTCAGATCCAAGTTCCTGCTCCTTCAAGCCTGCGTCTTGTCCTGCACATCATACACCTGTCAACCCGGACTATTCACTCTTCCCAGAACCTCCTCTGTGCTTTTTCACCTCTGTGCCTTTGTTCAGGATGTCCCTACAGCTGGAATGCTCATCAGCGCCACCTTAGTTCTGTGAGTCCAGTTCAATTGCCTGATGCTTGATGAAGTTTCCCATAAGCCCTCTTTTCTTTTCTTCATGTTATTCTAGACTTGTTTGTGATTCTTCCATAGCAATGGTTTTATGCTGCCTTTCAGCTGGATCTTCTTGATGAGATGATAAATATCTTGACCCTAAAGACTGTGTGTTTTCAATAGAGCAATCTGCAATATACCTAATCCGATGCCTTATAAATGTCAGAGAACATCACATGACTATAGTGACTTGAGTCCAAAGATAATGCCAAATATCGTACATTTTTGTGATGGCAGCAACCAGTTCGTAGGTGCCCATTTTTATTTCGGTTATCTGATGCAACGTAACTGACCAGTTCAAAACTGACTGGCTTAAAACAACATCTATTGTTTTTTATGATTCTGTGCTTTGCAACATGGGGAGTCCTTCTGCTAATCGTTCCATCATGAGGTGGCTACAGTCACCTCATGGTTAGGCTAAGGCTAGAGGTTCTAGGTGGTATCACTCACAGATTTGGCTACTTTGACTGGCTGCAGGCTGGGCTTCCTTGCTTTTCCTCCAGTTGAGTTCTCATCATCCATTAGACTTAACTTCTTCACCTTATGGTGGTTTCAGAGTTCCAAGACAGAAAGGGTCAAAGTTGCACATTCTGTGAAGACCCGGGCTTCAGGATTCACACAACTTTACTTCTGCCATGTTGTGACAGGCAGAACAGCTCACAAAGCAAATTAAGGAGATGGTAAAATAAACTCTACTTCTTGACACAACGGGCTACGGTGTTCTCAAATTAACCTCTTATTCCTGAATCCCTTCCACCGTTTTTTTTTTTAAGTTTATTTATTTATTTTGAGAGAGAGGCAGAGAAAGGGAGGAGAGAGAGGATCTCAAGCAGGCTCCACGCTGGCAGCATAGAGCCCGAGGTGGGGCTCGACCCCACAAACCGTGAGATCATGACCTGAATTGAAGGCAGACACTTAACCAAATGAGCCACCCAGGTGCCCTCCTTCCACCTCTTCACCCTGACTGTCTTTGCCCAACTTTGTAAGAGTTACTGTTCTGTTGCTCCTAGAGTTTCTCTTGGTTGCTCATCCAATGCTGCAGTCACCACCAAGCCTTTGCTCATTGCCCTTTATGCTTAGTTCCTTTACACATACATTATCTCTAGTCAATAACTCTATAATGCATAAATTATAATTAAACTCAATTGAGAATCTTTAGGGAGCCAGGGTGTAAATCTGGGCATGTCTATACCCAAAGTCTGTGTTCTCTCCACTTCCTCTAAGGGTTTCTACAGAAGGAAGAGGGTGGGGAGAGGATTTGGTCAAAAAATAAACACCTACTAAGCACCTGCAAGCACTAGGCAGAGGGAGTACAGAGCTTTAGTAGAACGTCCAGTTTGGCTCCAACCTTCCTACTCATTCCTTGCCTTCTCTTGGCCCCTCCATATGTCAAAAATGCAAACCCTTCCCTATAGTATGCCACGTAGCTGTCAGTGAATGTTTTATGTCTCAACTTTAAGGCAGAAAACTCAGAGTTTAATATCTGTTTATTACTTTTTTCCTCGTTATCTTTTTCTTTTACTTAATTTTATTTCCCTGACCATTTAACTTATTTAAGATTGATATTTTTATTTAGGATTGATGGCTGTGACAACATGTAAGTAATATAGTTCAGTCTCTTGAGCCTTTGTTTTGCCATTGTTGTTGTTGTTGTTCTTGCTGTTATTTGTTTGTTTTGAATCAGTGTAATGACGTGGTTGGATCATCTCCTGAGATGCTTTCAGAATCTAGGCTATTACTTCCCAGACCAGCATCAGCAGATCTGTTTCTACGAGTGGAGATGGGGAAAGGAACAGATGATCTATGCAAAGGGCCAGTGACAAATTAGTGCGCATGAGTAGCAAAAGACAAAAGAAGGGGGATAAACTGTCAAGGGGGTATTTTTCTTTCCCTTTATCCCTCCTCCCCTTTTTAGTAAAGAAATGAAAAGATCATTTATGCATCTTTGGTTTCAGCATCTAAGTCTCTTTGGGTCTGCCATTATGTTCACTTGGGTTCTGGAAAGTCACACATACCATTTTTCTAAAAGACACAGAAGACAGGGACGCCTGGGTGGCTCAGTCACTTAAGTGACCGACTTCAGCTCAGGTCATGATCTCAAGGTTGGTGGGTTTGAGCCCCGTGTCGGGCTCTCTGCTGACAGCTCAGAGCCTGGAGCCTGCTTCGGATTCTGTGTCTCCCCCTCTCTCTACCCCTCCCCTGTTCATGCTCTGTGTCTGTCTCTCAATAATAAATAAAAACGTTTAAAAAAAAATTCTTTTAAAGGCACAGAAGAGAAACTCTTGTAAAATGACAACCTTGCAGGAAACCCACCTTGGACTCAAAATTTAAGATGAAGCAAAGTGGAGACGTATGCAGTTTTCCAGCGGATTCTGATTTGAATGTGAAGCGTCTTCAAAACTGCATTTTTTCCAATGGTTAATTTGAGCACGTGAAAAAGAAGAAGAGGAATGTTTCCCCAAATCCCTTTGTTTAACACCTTTTACTCCTGTAGAAAATACTCATGCGAAAAGTAGGAAATACCATGAATTCCATCTCCATCCAGTAGCTCCTGCTGTGGAGTCTTAACTCTACTTCATGGGAAGAACACTCCAGAACACCTGGAGAAACACAGTAGGGTCTGCACCCCAGGAACCACAGGAAGGTGGTAGAGATGAAAGTCCCATTATTTTGCAGTTTTCTTTGCATATTAGAGGCTGATTTTTCTCAGTAAGTTTGTCCATCCCTCCATTTTACTCTTCACGTGTAAACATACTCAGCATCGTAAAAATCGAAGAGGAAAAGACTAATTTTAAATTTTCTCCGGAAAGCCTGTATTTTTATTGCCTTTCATAAAACACAACTAGATAAAGGAGAGCTACCTGATAAGAAAAACCAGAAAAGCTAAAGCCCTTTGTACCTTACAGTATTTCTACATCATTGTTGCTAAAGATTGGTTTTGTCCTCTTTCAATAAATAAAAGTATTCTATCCTATGAAAATCGCCATTCCATCCTTTTGAAAACCCTGGAAATATTTATAAATGAGGACATGTCTTGAGGAATGGGCAGGCTACTTTCACAGGCATGCAAAATGGAAACATATTTCATAATGGAAAAAAAGGAAACAAGGATATAAACATCTCATGGGCCCCAAGGAGGGGACATGTAGCATAAATAGTTTTCCCTGTTTCTCTCTCTCTGAGGACTTACCGTGTTTTTTTTTCCCTGCTTCATTTTGTGTATTGATCTTATTTTTGTCCTCAGGATGGCCTCCTCTCAGATGCTGATTAGAGCCTTTGAAAGTCAATTTTAAATTCTCATAAAAGAGAATCTCATGGGTCTAACTTGGGCCAGATTTCTACTCTGGGTCCAAAGTACTTATGGATGCCTGATGCCTCTTCAAAAGAGCATGTGGAGGCAGATGGTCAGAAGAAGAGTTTGGGGCATATTTTCCTCTAAAGGAAACATAAAATAGCAGGGAGATAATTGGTCGACAGCATAATTGGCATTTCTGGTAAGTCATGACCTTTATATTTTCCCAGGTATGTGTTGAGTCCATAGTGTATAGCTACAGCTAAGCAATCAACTAATCCAAAGCAAATAGCCCAAACAGAAATAACATATTTCTCATGTGTGCATGAATCAGCTGGGCAGTTTGGCTATTCTGGACCAAGCTTGGCTGATCTCACCTGGGCTCATTCGTGTGACTGCTATCAGCCGGCAAGTTGACTGGGAGCTTCCTAGCTTTCTAGGATGACCTCAACCCTCTCCTCCCCGTGTAGCCCCTCATCCTGCAGCAGAGGACCTGAGCTTATGCTCAGGGCAGACTGAAGGGTCTAACAAGGAGAGAAAAAGCACACAAAATCTCTCGGGGTCTAGTCTCAGAACTGGCATGATACTGCTTCTGAGCATTTTATTGGCAAAAGCATGTTTCGAGGCCAACCCCATATCTGGGCTGAGGAAATGGTCTCTACCTCTTGCAAGAACTTAAAAGTTACATTGCAAAGGCAGGGGTTAGAGGAGGCCATGAATTGGTGTCACCAATGCAGCCATCTGTCACATTTGCATCCTTTTTTATCTTATCCACTTATCATTTAATCCAACCCACTGTCTCTTTTTTTCCTTTCTGTTCCTTTTTCAGAAAGGCCATGTCTTTTTGGACCCTCTTTAGGATGTTAAACATTTTCTAGTTCTCTAGTTCTCTTTCTATGATCATGGTTCCTTTAATGGATTGTTTTCAGACACATAGGCTTCCTAAAATCTTCATCCTATAGTATTCATACTTAGGCTTTATTTTTTTAAGTAAATTTTTTACATTGGTTTAAAATCATGGTTAAGACCAGAGACTTGAGAGCTAGACTGCCTGGGTTTAAGTCATAGCTTCGCTTCTTACTACCATATAACTGGCAAATTGCTTCAATGTAAACTGCCTTTGCCTCAGTCTCCTCATCAGAGAAATGGGGATAATGGTACCTACCTCATAGAGTTTTATTAGGATTAGTGACTAAATATTTCTAAGTGAGATGAATAGTACCTGGTCACATGGTAACTTTCTGGTAAAAGTGTTATTGGTGTTACTTTTAGTGTTACGTACAATTTTTTAAATTTTTTAAATTTTTTTATTTTTTTTAATATGAAATTCATTGTCACATTGATTTCCACACAACACCCAGTGCTCATCCCGACAGGTGCCCTCCTCAATGCCCTTCACCCACTTTCCCCTCCCTCCCACCCCCATCAACCCTCAGTTTATTCTCAGTTTTTAAGAGTCTCTTCCCTCTCTTCCCTTCCCTCCTTCCCTCTCTGTAACTTTTTTTTCCCCCTTCCCCTCCCCCATGGCCTTCTGTTAAGTTTCTGAGGATCCACATGAGAGTGAAAACATATGGTATCTGTCTTTCTCTGGATGACTTATTTCACTTAGCATAACACTCTCCAGTTCCATCCACGTTGCTACCAAAGGCCATATTTCATTCTTTCTCATTGCCAAGTAGTACTCCATTGTATATATAAACCACAACTTCTTTATCCACTCATCAGTTGATGGACATTGAGGCTCTTTCCATAATTTAGCTATTGTTGAAAGTGCTGCTATAAACATTGAGGTACAAGTGTCCCTATGCAGTCAGCACTCCTGTATCCCTTGGGTAAATTCCTAGCAGTGTTAAAATTTTTTTTAATGTTTACTTATTTTTGAGAGAGAAGAGACAGAGTGTGAGTTGGGGAGGGGCAGAGAGAGAGGAAGACAGAATCTGAAGCAGGCTCCATGCTCTGAGCTGTCAGCACAGAGCCTGATGTGGGGCTCGAACTCATGAGCAGAGAGATCATGACCTGAGCCAAAGTCAAATGCTTAACCGACTGATCCACCCAGGTGCCCCTATCATTACTTTTTTAATCATTAAATGAACAAGAATGTGTCCAGACTCAGCATTTTAATTGAATGGATTGACCCTTTGTTTGTCATTTGTTTGCTGAGCCAAAGTTAATCTCAGATCTATAGCTGAAGAACTGAATGATGTGCGGAACTCCTCCCATCTCTGTGAACAATTACAATTCACCTTGGGCTGTGCCTTCTCCTAAGCTTGATTTGTGGGTCTACACTGCCAAGGGTTTTAACATTTCGCTGCCGGCCCATGCTTCCCTTGCTCCTCTCTCTCTTACTATGCAGGTGATTTTGGAGTTTCTGTTTCTAGAACATAGAAGATAAGTGCGCTAAAGAGGGAGGGAAGCGAGAAAAGCATCAGCTACAATGGCTTTGGTCAGTGTAGACCCTGTTTCTTTGCCTGAGCCTGGTTGGGGTTGTGTGGATCAGGTTTGCTTTCTCTCCAGCGTCTCTTATTCTGTCAAGATTGGTCTGTTTCTTGAGATGACACACACACAGGGCATCAATTGGTTAATACACTCAACTCCGTCTGGCTTCCAATTATTGAAAATTCCTTCCAGATTCAGGCCTTAGGTTGTCTGTCAATCTTAGTTTATAAGGTCATAAATTTGCATCTTTTCTGTCTTTACATAGTTTTTTCAGTGGGAGTTTGGGAGAAGCTTTGTACAGGACTTCTAGACAGAGGCCATTTTTAAACCAGAAACTTTGTTCACCTAATTGCCAAGTTTATTTGGCTCTTGTTTTCATTCAACCTAAAAATTTCGATGTGAACATTATCCAAGAATAACTCCTCCTTAAGTAAATATGGTATGTTATTGAATAAGAAGCACATCGAATTTTAAACTAAGAATTCTAAGATTTCCAGAAAACAGGTTACCCTCTCATGGAGACTTTTTTTTTGGCAGTTGGGGGGGAGTAGGTGACTTGTGATCCCCAAATGGAAACAAACTCTAAGATGTCAACGGTGATAGTTGGGTATTATTTTTGTTTAAAAAGTTTGAATATTGTAGATATAAGACTCTTATAACACAAGGAATATTATTTAATATTTACATTTCTCTGGATTATGTTTTTTTTCTTTTTTCTTTCTTTCTTTCTTTTTTTTTTTTTTTTTTGTGGAGGTAGAGTTTGAGTCCATAAGAGATGGAAAGATATTATTTCTTCCTGGTTGAAAAGTAAAATTCTAAAATAGGTATTTTGAACTTGTGCAGTTTTTACTTCCTAAATCTGTCACTAATCAGGGAATCCTATGTGTGTGTGAGTGTGTGTGTGTGTGTGTGTGTGTGTGGCTGGCTGTTATTTATGAAGGAGTTATATTTTATGAAATTTTAATTTTGCAGAATGTTATTTGACATGTTTCTTCAGACTGCTATTTATGCTGACCCTGCATTTATCAACCTACCCATGAAGGGACAATAGAAAAAAGCTCATTGTTATTCTCTGACTTATTTTACTTAACATAATACACTCTAGCTCCATCTACATCATTGCAGGTGATAGGTTTTAAGGAGGTCACTTGTTATGGTGAGGGCCGGGTGTTGTATGTAAGTGATAGATCACTGAATTCTCCTGAAACCAGTATTGCAGTGTATGTTAACTAGCTAGAGTTTAAATAAACATTCGAGAGGCCGCTGGGTGGCTCATTCGGTTGAGCGTCTGACTTCGGCTTAGATCATGATCTCAGGGTTTGTGGGTTTGAGCCCCACGTCGGGCTCTGTGCAGAGCCAACTTCAGATCCTCTGTCTTCCTCCCTCCTCCACTCATGCTCTGTCTCTGTCTGTCTGTCTGTCTCTCTCAAAAAAATGGATAAACATTTAAAAATTTAAATAAGCATTTGAAAAAAAAAACATTTGTAAAACGTGTTCATAAGTTGTTTAAAAGAAAGCTAACCCCCAGATAATTCCAACATGTTCCTCTAAATAAGTGATAGAGTATGGATTCCTGCCTATTGAGCAGGCTACTGGGTGGTCCTGGTTACCAGTATTTCCCCAGTTGCAAACTAATACGCTTGAGAAAACAGATATATTGAGAGGTACGTATTTGTTAAATCGGACTCTTAGAAATGTGGCCATTTGCAGGTAAGCAAACAAATGATAATGAATTGAGTCCAAATTCAGTAAGTTTTTTAGATATGTTTGAAAACTCAACCACATATAAAGTTGACTAAAACAGCACTGTCATCAAAACAAAAACATAACAACCACTATTGTAATTTGACCCATTGGAAAACAAACTCCAACTTTTTAATGACTTGGTGCAGTGCTATAAAGAACTCCTTCATTATACATATTGTGACATATGCAGGTTTATAGAACTCCATATCTGAAACTGAATTAGATGGGATCTACCAGATTTATTTCTGAATGGGTATAATTGTGAATGTTAACTGGCAATAAAAGTGATTGAGGGGCACCTGTGTGGCTCAGTGGTTGAGTGTCCTGCTCTTGGTTTTGGCTCAGGTCATGATCTCATGGTTCGTGGGTTCGAGCCCTGCATAGATGCTTTGCACTGACAGTACGGAGCCTACTTGGAATTCTCTCTCTCCATGTCTCTCTGTCCCTTCCATATGAGCTCTCCCTCTCTCTATTTCTCTCTCTCTCTCCTTTTCAGTCTCTCTCCAAGTAAATAAATAAACTTAAAAAAAAAAAGTGAAACAGTTTTGGAGTTTTGAAAAAAATCCATTAATGCATTCTCCATTTCATTAATAGTCACTTGTTATGGTGACTTGTTATGGGGTAAGTACTATGCTCACTGCACAAAACATCTTCATCAGATCCCTGTTAGGTAGGTTATTACACTAATCTGCTTTCTCCCTTATACAAAAAAACAAAATTGTTGATCTCATCCTTTTGTACCTTCACAACTTCTATTCTCACTTGGAGTTGTACTTATCTGTCTCTTTGGTAATAATTATATTTAAAATTTGTCTTCTATACGAGCTTTTACTCTCATTTATTACCTTGACTGTACTGCTACATTAATTTTTATTTTTTGATGTTATTCTGGGAATTATCCTAATTTCCCTGAGACAAGCACAGCTTTCACAGTGTTTTTAGATAATACTTCAGTATGCAAACTTTTTTTGACACAATGGTCATATTTTCTAAACCATTAAAAAATAAAGCATATTTAGGCAACCATAAGTGTATTTCTCGGAACAATAGAGGAGGAGATCTGAAATTGGAATGTGTTGGGAAATCTATACTGTGTACTCACCATAATTACAGGGTTTGATCAAAGAGAACGAACTGGTTGACTGACCAACAGGCTTGTAACCCATCATACTGTTTGCATTAGTTTCTGCTTGGAATCTGCTGATGGAGGCTTTAGTTTCTGGAAGAAATAATGTTTAATGTGGACTCAGTGTTAGAGCAAAAACTAATTTTTTATAAATAATTTTCAAGCTTCAGAAGGACCTCCGAATCTTGCTCTTTTTTTTTCTTCAATTCATCAAATCAAATAGTTATCACATCTGCCATGTTCTATGTAATTTGCCAAGTAGGAGATTTGGTGATGGATGAAACAGACATCATTCTTTCCCTTAAAGAAGGCACTAACTTATCCTGCGTCATGAGAAGTGTCTTGGAGTGTCTTACTGAAAAAATGAATCAAAATAATCTCTGAATTCCATATTTATCATGAAATTATAAATCTGAGAATGCATTTTTAAAAGATGATTTTGGGAAAGTGAGAGAGTTAAATTATAGAAGACAATAATTGGGATCTAACAACTTACATCAGAAATGATACATATGTTAAAGAGTAGCTATTGTTCCAACATGTAAAATTGTGTCAGAAATTTCAAAATAATACTAATAGCATGCTTAGGATTATATAAAACCCACGGATGTGCGGGCGGTCTGGCTGCAACATCTGTCACCCCATTGATCGCCAGGGTTGATTTGGCTGATCTAGCTGGCTAGGCAGGTGTCCCCTTCCTCCCTCACCGCTCCACCGACGCTGCGTGCTGGGTCGAAGAGGATGACCTTCCCCGATAGAGGAGGGCCGTTCTTCCTTCTTCGGTCAAGGGTATCCGAGTAGCTGCGCTCCCCTGCTAGAACCTCCAAACAAGCTCTCGAGAATTATATAAAACCCAGGAAAATGCTGTTATCAAATTCTTCTGGGATAAGAGACTAGGTCAGCATTGGTCATTCCTTCGTCTATCTTCTCTAGCAATAGAAATCACTCTCCATTCTGTTGCAATTTGTAAGGATGAGTTGAAACCACATAAACTGATGAAGTACACAGCTAGTGTTCTCTGCTCTTTCTCTTTTTCTCTCCTTTAGATTTTCTCATTAGGCCCCAAACAAGTGGTTTGCCACTAATGCTTTCCTTTGATTCATTGTTATTGAAATAGAGGTATTCGAGCCAATATTTCTTAAATGATATCATACTTTTATTACCCCTGCTCTTTTTTTCCACGTAACTCTAGAAACCATGAGTTTACATAATGGAAGAGCTGAACGCCATCCCTTTGGAAAAAGTTATTCCGAGGTCTTGGCTCCACCAACTGCTGCCTACATACAGGATTTCTGACCACCATACACATGAAGAGATTAGAACATTAACATATTTAATCAAAGACATGTACTTTTCAACCTAAAATACTCAGTGCAAGTTAACCTATAGACGGTAACATTTTTACACGCCCACACATACATACATACTGCAAAAACCTGCTGTGGCTCCTATCGTAGGGTCTCAGCATCTGTCATTTATATCAATATAATTAAATCTTCAACTCATGGGCGAGGGGTGTCGTCAGGGTGGTCACTGGCTGTATGAAGCTATGCTTCTTTAAGGTACAGAATAACAAAATAGAAGTAATGCATAATAGGACAATGGGACGATGATTTTGTCTCGTTCTGGTCCGACAAATAAAATGGTTTCTCTTAGATGATAGTGGAGAAAAAATCTAATTCTGATGTGGACCATAATATTTTAGATGTGTTGTTCTACATAAAAACAATACTAGTTAGATAAATTAGCATCATGATTTCATTTGAGTCTGTTTTCATTTGTGTTTGTGGAATGGGGATGACTCCATCTGATATTTTTGTGGTGGGGGGAAATTAGCTTTTTCTCCTCATGCCTCTTTTATAGGCTTGGGGAGGAGGACATTTCACTTCTCTAAGCACCAAATTTCAAGAGAGTCGAGCAAAGTATACACCATAAAATATGCAATGACTTAATTGATTAGTGAAGTGGTCTTTTCTATTCTTTTGCCAAAATAAGCTCGGAATAATAAATCTTATGTAACATAATGCATCAACAGTTCTATTCCATAATAACAAACCCAAACCTTTGTAACTTAGAATGATGGTGTGAGAGAGTATTTGTCTCTTACATTTTATGATCAATCTTTTCATCTTTCTTAGAGCTGATGCTGCAGGGTGCACAGTTAAGTGGAAAGTACAGAGTTTCCATGGATCTCATTGAAGCTAATGAGTTTAATATACTTTCTGTCAAGCTTGAATCAAGTTGTTAATTAGGAGGCAAATTGGCCAATTTAATATCCCCTTCTTTTTTTCTTTCTGTTTTGTGCTCTCTAGAATATAAATAATCATGGATTAGGCAAAAGGTCAAGAAGAAAAATAAAGAAAGGGGGCTTGGAAATTTCCTAGATTATAATCGAAGATGTTGAATGAGCAAAAACTAAATTATCTTCTTAATTTTGCCGTGAATATCAAATTTCCCATAAAGACAAGACCTCTTACACAAGAAATAACAAAATCAAAGATAAAAATCAGTAGAGTTTAGCTCTAATTTCCCAGAAATTAATTTTCATTATTTTTCATCTTTCATACAGTTACTTTCATTTTAGGTTAAATGTATTTTTTTTTTTTTTTTTTTTTGTAATTTCCCACTTAATCTATTCCAAATAGTTACAATGTGTAGGTCTGGGTAGCTGATTGCCTTTCTTGATTCCCTTTCAGATTTTCAAACAGTGTTTACAATTGATCACATATTTTTTTGCTGTCACTTGTTTGTTCTACCTCTTTGCTTTTAATGCCTCCTCCTTAGATGTCTCAGCCAAGAGCAGCATCATGTTGACAACAACTTAACTGTCATGAATGCAAGCTGGTTTTGCAAGCCATTAGTGCCCTTCACCAGTCAAGTGTTGGACCACTAGAAATGAAGAAGCAGAACTTTGGTTTACATATGTTGACATGAACAACTCAGTTGTACCCGTTATGAGAGTAACTGCTTAGCTCATGATGAGTGACTAGGTCATCCAACAAGAAACAGCAATGGGCCCTCCATGGGAGCAGGGTAGCAAGGTGCTGACAGCTTAATGAATGGCTTGTCTGTTATGACAGTGGGACACCTTGCAATGCCAAGTGCAAATATTTGAAAGAATATGCAATGCAGGAAACGTATATATGTTCTATATATAGGACATTTAGATTGCCTGTATCACTAACACATGGGCAGAGTTTGAGAAATCTTATTTTATAATGTGCAACATCACCCATGTCAGATACACTTTGAGATCTAGGGATAAATGGAGCATGACACTCAGAGCAAAATGGGAATTCTACTGTATGTACTTAGGGACTGGGGCCCTTAGGGGTAGCTGAGCTCAACATAGAATAGTGCCCATAGTTTTTACATCTCTAACTCTGATCTCATTTATAATTTCATTGTAGACATATCCAGGCACCATGTCAGATGAAATGGATAAGGAGATAATTTTGAGAAATGCCTTTAGATAAAATTAAAGAGAGAGGCATGGCCGAGGAGCCAGTTGATCAGAATAATATGAGGCTCACTTCAACTGTCTGATTAAGAGATTGCCTACATCAATGTTGAAGATCAATAAAATATCTGAGCTTGTAAAGAATGATACTATTTTTATTTTTTAAATTTTATTTATTTTTTTGAATTTTTTTTCTTTTTTTTAAAATTTATTTTGAAAAAGAGAGAAAGCATGGAGGGGAGAGGCAGAGAGAGAGAGAGAGAGAGAAAGAGAGAGAATCCCAAGCAGGCTCCATGTTGTCGGCACAGAGCCCGACACTGGGCTCTGTCCCACAAACCATGAGATCATGACCTGTGCAGAAATCAAGAGTGTGATGCTCAATTGACTGAGCCACCTAGGCGCCCCTGGTATGTTTATTTTTTTTCCTGATATTATTTTTAGGTGGACTCATTTTAGAGTTATAACTCAGGTAATTTTTAATTAAATCAGCATAGGTAGATGACTGAATGATAGGTCTTCAAATAGATCCTAAGACACTTATCCACTCTCGCACTGGCTCCTGTAAATGCATTTGTTAACCATGACAAATAATCGTGGAGACGAGCAATTAGACACCCCAACTACGGAGATTAATGGCCATTGAGAATCTGATAGGTTGAAAGTGGCTGTGTGGTAGACTAGAGCATGTGATATCTTCTATTAAAGAAGTGAAGAGGAGGGTGGAGAGCACGGAAGCACCTGACACCTGTAGATATCCATGCTGTTGAAAGGGCATTAATGCTAACTCATTAGCCAGATTAAACCCTAGACAAATCTCCTTCTTGGCTCATCGTTACGTGCATTCCCATTCATTATTCATCAGTTTTACTGACAAATGGCTCAGTACCAGGTGCTTTGCTGCCTGTTCTAGTTAATGGCATCCTGCCTCCAGAAATGTACTGGATCAAAGCCCTAAAATCAAATCTACAGACTGCTGTCCTTAGCTCTCCATTCATTCTCTGGCAACTCTCCCAGCAACATTGGCTTCTCGGAGCCTTGCTAAGACGGCATTTCTTCCTAGCCACAAAACAATTCGGTAGGAATAAAGGGCCCAAGCCAACAGGAACTCACATGAAACTGGCAAAATATAGGTCCCTTCAGCTATTGGATCTGCCTTGTCTATGTAACAAGGTCCCAACATCTGGTTTAAACTACTTGGCTGAGGCAACAGAATAATATCTGGCTTTCCAATCATTAGAATGCCATCATTTGGCCTAATGAATCGATCCAATTAGATAAGGGATCTCTATGCTATTGAAACATGGCTGTTATAGCTTTGCTGCAAAATCGTATGTCCCTATAGCGCAGGCTAAGTGGTCTGCTAAATGTTTATTTTTCTTCATCAGTTTTACAATATTTTTCAATATATGACTTATCTATTTATAAAATTGAATATATAATGAAGCATATAAAAATTGTGTGTGCTTCTGTGCTTTCTCACTATCTGTGATCCTCCTTTTCCCATGGAATCAGCTCTACATTGCACTACTGAAGCACTCCCCCCCCCCCTCCCCCGGAGCCATTCTAGATGCTTCACTTCTCTATCAGGTGGGTTCACCTGCTTGTTTTCCCTCAACATTGCCAGTTATTTATAACTATTACCCCTCAAATGCACCCTTTATTTCTACTTTGTCTGCTTTCACTACAGGCCTGGTCTTCGTAATCAGCGAGTTATGAACACTATATACAGTAGCTTCATTTAAACATGCTTCAAAACCCTAGTTGGAGTAAAACATGGGAGAAATCATTCCTTTTGCAATTAAGTCAGATGAGGACTTAAACCATATGAATGTAAACTCTGTGACAGGTGAGTGGGATGATGGCTCTCTCTTGATGGCCCTTCCCTTGACGGAAGTTTGTTGACTCTCAAAACATGGCCGCAGCTTGCTGCTAGAAACAGAGGTGAAAAGTGGAAGCATGTTAGAGACACCCAGAAACAGATTCCTCCTGCACCCCCTCCTCAGCCGGTGTCCTCATCTAGTTACTGGCTTCTCTTTCGAAACTCTTGAAAGACTTGTTAAATGTTTCAACCTGAAAGGGAAAAAAAAAAAAATATATATATATATATATATATGAGCAAGGCCAAATGAAAATGGCAGTCAATGCATTTTGTAACACGTATGACAGGAAAGAAGCTAATTTTCTTAATATAAAAAACTTAATCAAGGCACCTGGGTGGCTCAGTCAGTTAAGCGGCCGACTTCGGCTCAGGTCACGATCTCGCAGTTCCACGAGCTCAAGCCCCGTGTCAGGCTCTGTGCTGACAGCTCAGAGCCTGGAGCCTGCTTCTGCTTCTGTGTCTCCCTGTCTCTCTGCCCCTCTCCTGCTCATGCTCTGTCTCTCTCTCTCAAAAATAAATAAACGTTAAAAAAAAAAACAAACACAGTGAGGAAGGTCTGTTTGTATCGATATGGACCCACTTCAAAGATATAGTAAAAATTCGGAGTGAAAGAGAATATGTATAAAATTCCAGCTGTGTGAAAAAGGAAGGGTATACACATGTTGGCAGATATCCATATTATTGTAGATTTTTACGTGAAAACTTTGTAGTAGTGATTGTATCTGAGGTAGGGAAATAGGAGACTCAAGTCATTGGCACAGAAAACGTGGTTTTCACTGAATACTTATTTGTGTTCTTCAGGTTTTTCACTTTTGCATAAATTAGTATTTTAAAATTTTAAAAAATACGTTATCTATATATTTATTTATATGTGATATATTTTGTATAACATATGCTCATTATATATAAGTATACCTAACATATCACATATAATAAAATATATACTATCTATAGTATATATCCATCTAGGGATTAGGAAGGAAAGAATCTGATCCAAAAAAAGGTACAACAAGATGGTGATGACTAATACTGGCTAATTTTCTACTCCCTTACTTCCAGTCAGCTGGAAATTTTCATTAAAAACAAAATAGCCTCTAATAGATAAACTTTATCTCTGATAGATAAAATAGATAAAAATTTAAGCCAGAGAAGATGACTTGTTTCCTTGGTGGAAGCAGAATTTCTGTGCTTGATATATTCTGCCTCATCTCTGAAAACCCTGAAGTATACAGATAAGCAATGCTTTGATTCTTTGTTTTTATTTTTTGTCGTCGATTTTGATGAGTTTCTTCCCTCCAGCTCTTTTTCTATTCAGAAGGAAGATGTGTCCACTGATCTACTTCTGTTTTATTAGTTTCGTGTTTTGATTCAGTGAGCATTATAATATTGCTTCATTATACAAAAGGGTCAGATAGAATTGCAAAAAGGAAGGGGCCACCCTTCGTAAATAATACTGTCATTTCATGATGGCTGCATTCACTGAATGGCTAGCATGAGTCAGTTCAGCTAGTGGCCCCTAGCACATGGATGCTTAATTAGTATAAAACCATACTTTTCAGGGTTTACTTTTCCAACCTTAGAGCCTAAAGTACTATCCCAGAAAGCAATTAGTTCTCTCCCCCTGCCCCTTTCTCTCTCAGTTGTACCAAATGCACATGACAGTTAGAATCTCCAAAGTGTCTGGATATTCAGCCAAATGACTTTCATGACTCTTGTAAGTTGTGGACCCGATGTGCTCTGCCTTCATTTATCTCATTCCTCCTTCATTCATTTCCTTATTCTGATAAGTATAATGCCTTCCATCAGGCTCCTTTTTACCTTACCCACCCAATCCACCATAATTCAACTTCTAACCATTGAACTGCACACTTTAGGGCCCCCATTCCATCAATCGCAATTGACCTACATTTTCAAGCTTTTGAGGAAAGAGTTCTCCACCTTTATGTAACCAAAGTAAACCAAAGCCTGGCAGGATGGCTTCTCCCTTAGGCTTTTCATCTTTCAGCCTGGGAAGTACTGTGGCAAATGTCTTAGTCCTCACTACCCACTTCAGTACTTCTTCAGGTCATCATTTCTGCCATCAGCCCTCTCTTTCATCCTCCATAACTACTCCCATAAACCTTCACTCTTTTTCTCAAGCCAGCTCTACTCCACATTCTAACTTGATATCTTGCCCTTTGCTCATTAACTTCTTCAACTTCCTGCCCCCTACCCAAACAACGAATTGCATCTGTGCCCCTTCTTTTCTATCTTGGAAGGCCTGGAATCCCTTCTACAAACAAGACTTGTGCATACACCTTTTCTTTCCATTCCATTTCCTTCTAAGTTCAAGATGACCTCAGGAACATCAGGTTCCATTACTAGAGTGGCTCATTCCCAATTTCTCCTCTTCTGTGGCCCTTTGCTTCTGTTAGCTTAAACAAATAAACAAGCAAACCAAACCAAAACAACAACAATAAAACACATGGGGGATTAAAAAAAAACAAACCAAACTTCTTTAACTCTTTGGTCTCCAATGATTTGAGCCAGAAATCAAGCATTCTCATCATTGCCTCTGCTTGCTTATGCATACCATCAGCTCATTATCCATTTCTATAAAGCAGTGCTTCTCAAAGTTTACAGTGCTCCTGGGGATTCTGCTCGGAAGCAGATTCTGATTGTGCAGGTCTGAGGTATGGCCAGAGTGTCTGCATTTCTAAGAAGCTCCTGGCACTGCTATTGATTCTCTCCAGACCCCCATGGTGTGGAAGACTAAAGATGCTTTCAAAATACTTGGTGAGATTTCAAGAGCAAATTTCAAAAGAATATACATGATTATTTTCCATAGCTTTTATCCAATTGCTTGGAGAGAACATTCTAATCCTAACTCTGACAATGTCATCACCATTGTTTCATTGATCTAGGTGCTAAATTAGGTTTATTTACCTACGTTATGTCATTGGTCTTTATAATACTCAGAATATATACTAGGAAAACTGGAGTTTAAAGAGGTTAAATGACTTATTTGTGGGCCAAGTTGACAAAAAAAGAAAAAAATGGTTAGAATCATCATTGGTGGAAATAATTAATATTCTAAATATTTATTAATATCCTAAAATATTTTGAATGTATACTCCAGTTTCCCTTATATTTACCACCTTACTTTCTTTTTCTCCCCTATTTTATCTCTCTTCGCTAACAAGACTGGGTGTTAGAAAGTAACTTTTGTTTTTAGAGAAGAAAACAATACTTTCCATGTCTCCACAGAATGAGAACACAGGGGATGAAGACATAACTTGGCAATGTTCTCATAAATAACAATAAAGTTTGGTTGTGAGGTCAGATTGATTAGGTTTAAAACATGGCTTTGCCTCCTAATTTGTGACCAAATTATGTAACTTCTCTGTGCCTCAATTTTCTTGAAAAGGCAGGAAAATAATAAAATTTTCATTATAGGTTGTGACAAAGACAAAATTGAAATAAGACCTCTTATGAAATAAACTAGCACCTGGCAAGTGATTAATGCATCTCAGTAGTTGCTATGCATATTATTATTACTGTTATTATTACTATTATTATTATGGATTTTAAAAAATTTCCTCCTGAGATAATGGCTGGGATTATGGTACTGAGACTGAAAGATATAATTTAGCCAAATGATCTATCATTTTGGTTTGCTAGTTCTGTCCACAGACTGAGTCTGCAGAACTCCCCTGGTACTTGAAATTCTGCAGACCAATTTCTCCTCCATCTCTAATCCTCTCCAAGAAGATAGAGAAGTTAATGAATTAGCTTGATCTATCTCCTTAAGCTTTACTGTCATCAGCAAATTGCCCTAAAGAATATTATAAATGGACTTTACAAATTAGAAATCATGACCTTAAATTACTTCCTTCCTCCCTCTATTCTCTCATTTCAAAAAGTTGCACATCTACTACCAATCAACTTAGCTCTGTCAGACAAAATTTAATCAGGCATTTCTTATACAGAATTGTGTGCAAAAACTCTTTAGTAAGATTTGTAGTTTTGTTTGTTAAGATTATCCAATGACTCCACTGTAACAATTATTTAGAGAAAAAAAAGAACTTGATCATCCTACCGTTCAGAATTATTATAGGATTAGAGTCACTGGTACTTTGAATCTTTGTGATTCTTGTTGATTTTGATGGGGTTTTGGGGTGATGGTGGGGTTCATGGGGTCCAGAGCCAATGGTCAAGAAAGAATTCTTGAAGACATCTTTGGTTCAAAAAGGTGATTTTATTAAAGCATGGGGACAGGATCCATGGGCAGGAAGAGCTGCACTGGGGTTGTGCAGAGTGACTGCTTATATACTGTGGGGTTTGGGGGGAAGTAAAGTCAAGAGAAAGTTTCTTAAAGGGATTTCCATATGCTAAAGAAGATTTACAGATTACTGGAGGCCTAACTATTGTCAAGCTAAGGTTGTTTCCCTGTGCCTCGCGCCCCCCCCCCACCCCGAAAAGCATTAAGATAGTAGGGAGTTCCTGATTAAGCTATTGATAAGATATTTGTAAACTGATGGAGATTATCAGTTGAACCATTGTTTACTGTCCTTTCCTTTGTTCTTGGGCAGCCAGGAGTGCCTGAGGAATATCACACATATCCCACCTTGATACTGGGGGGGGAGGGGGGGGTAGTTATGCTAGCTTGTACTTGGCCCTTAGCTTACCTTATGGTCCCTCATCAATTTCATTTGGTAAATTGCCTGAATTTATATAATTGACAGACTAACATTTTTCTACATAACTGTACAGAGAGGATTTATATATGTCCAAGAGGCATCTTTAATACTTATATAGATAAAAAAAAAATTAGTAATGCCTCTGTTATCAAAGCCAAAAGGTGATTTCTTTATACTGACACAGTAAATAAGTACATTTTTTTTTAAACAAATGATAAATTTGTAAAGCTGGGATTGACCTGGAAGATAATGAAATAAAAAACTAATTTTTTTTTTTCATTCAGTGAGCTTTAGAAAGTTAAGTGTCAGGGCACCTGGGTGGCTCAGTCAGTTGAGCATCTGACTTCAGCTCAGGTCATGATCTCACAGTTTGTGAGTTTGAGCCACATATGAGGGCTCACTGCCGTTGTTGCAGAGCCCATTTCAGAACCTCTGTACCCCTCTCTCTCTGCCCCTCCCCCACTCACGTTCTCTCTCTCTCTCTCTCTCTCTCTCTCTCCTTCTCAAAAATAAGTAAAACATTAAAAAGAAAGAAAGAAAGAAAGAAAGAAAGAAAGAAAGAAAGAAAGAAAACAAGCAAGCAGGAAAGTTAGGTGTCTTGCCCGCTGTCATGGAGAGGCAGTTAAGACAGAAATATAAGATCAATTTCTCTTTTTACTGTATGAACAACACTTCTGAATGCATGCTAACGTTTAATTTGACTTCATTTTAGCTATCATCTACAACTGGGGATAAAATTGACCTAGCAAAAGAATGCATCATTACCAGATGTCATTTGATTTTAATAAAAATGTGGTTTGTATTATTGTTTGTTTTGCCAGGGTGTGTTTTGTTTACAGCTTTCTTAATTCACTTGGTCACTCCCTATGTGAATATCTGCTCAGGAAACACAGCTTTTGCTACTCTGGCGTGGCCTCTGTCTGCGCTCTGGTTCAGATTTCAAATGCATCTGCGTATGTAACTTTCCTCTGCATGAACATGGTTAGGAGTGGAGGCTAAATCTGGTTAAAGATGGAAAAAAGATCACATGCATATATTGTACTGCCCTCCAGATGCCTCAGTATAATAATTTCAGGGAATAAAGGAGAGAAACGCAAATCTCACAAGAATAAAGAGAAAGTATTGAGACAAAACAAGTTAGAATTATAGGGCATCAAAAAGTAAGATAGAGTCCTGATAACTAACTTCACAATGTCAAAAAAAGCTGAATTCTAATTTGATACTGGGACAAACCCTAAAGTTACCTTGTGTATGTGGCAGAACTTCCCCCCCTGTCTAGAATCAGCAGGAAAAGGCATTCTTGAGATGAGGGTAAAGGAAGAAGAATTGATCAATGGTTTGAAAAAGAAGGTAGGGACAACCAGATCCTCTTGTCATTCTGACAGCCTGGAGGTCATCCCTGTGGTTGAATATAGCAGGTGCATTCTCATAAACCAGCTGGGATCTGGCCTGGGAGAGAGCAGTTGATGAAGATTTCATGTGGAAAACAGACGTTGATTACAAGTTTACATTGTAAATTTATAGGTTCCCAGCTTTCTTCTTTTTTTATTTTTTTTAGAGTTTATTTATTTATTTTGAGACAGAGAGAATATCCCAAGTAGGCTCTGCACTCACAGTGCTCTCATGGTTCGTGAGTTCGAGCCCTCCATTGGGCTCCTCACTGACAGTGCGGAGCCTGCTTAAGATTCTCTCTCTTTCTCTCTCTCTCTGCCCCTGTCCTGCTCACTCTCTCTCTCAAAATAAATAAAATAAAACTTTAAAATACATACGGACAGACATAGAACAAACTCATGGTTGCCACAGGGGAGGGGATGGGCAAAATGGGTGAAGGGGATTTGGAGATACAGGTTTCCAGTTATGGACTGAATAAGTCATGGGAACAAGAGGCACAGAATAGGGAATATAGTCAAAGATGTTGTAATAGTGTTGTATGGTGACAGATGGTTCACTTGTGGTGAACACAGCCTAAAGCATAGAGTTGTCGAACCGTGTTGTACAGCTGAAACTAATGTAACAATGTGTGTCAACTGTATTCAAATTTTTAAAAACTAAAATAAGAATAATAAATAATAAAATAAACTAGGTTGACTTTGGCAAAGAATTTTCCAAAACTCACAAAAGTTTTCAAACCAAATACCCAAGAAACTTGGTGAACTTCTAGAATACGAAACAAAATAAAAGTACCTAGGTACATTACTATAAAATGGATTGAAAAAATGTCTTAGAAGAAAGAACAGTAGGGATGCCTGGCTGGCTGAGTCAACGGAGTGTGCCAATCTTGACCTCAGCGTTGTGAGTTTGAGCCCCATGTTGGGTGTAGAGATTACTTTAAAAATACAATCTTCAGGGGCACCTGGGTGGCTCAGTTGGTGGAGCACGCGACTCTTGGTCTCAGGGTTGTGAGTTCAAGCCCCAGGTTGGGTGTGGAGATTACTTTAAAATAAAATCTTAAATATTTGTTCTAAAAGGTCATTTTAAATAAAGGAGAAACTTGTTAGGAAAGGTAAATCTGATGTAATGTAATAAAACGTGAAAACCTGAAAAAAAATGGAGTAGTACCAAAGGTTTAGAAGTAGCCACTTTTATGAAGCTGGACACTTAATTCTTGTCAAAAACTGCATATTTTACCCATCATGCTAAATCAGGTTTAGAGTATCTCATGTGGTTGTGAATCCCACTGTGTAACTCCTGCCTTCCTATTTACATACTGAGTGTAAAGAACCAAACAAGTGTTTTGACCTTGTGCATCTAAAACAGCTGGGTTATTTGGGAGAACTTGAACTTGTTTTCCATGGGTAGAATTAACCAGGTAATTGCCTCCTGATCACAACACATGTCAAGTCTAAATCTGGCCTCAGTCTTTACGTAGCCTTTGCTGGTGGTTTCTTTCCAGCCTATCACTCACTACCTGGACTGTCTTAAGACATTTAAATGTTCTCCATTCTTTAAAATCTCTACTCACCACACCCAGCAGAAGCCATGAAATAGCAGTCCAAGGAGAGACCTGGAAGAAGGGAGGAAGTAAGACAGCTGTACTTTTGGACTCCAGAGTTAATTCGGGGGACCGGTTGCTGGAATCACTTCTTATTTTATTCCGGTGGCTTTTCTGGTGGAAGAGACACTGGTTTGGTCTCCTCCAGTAGAAGGTGAACATCTGGAGTTGATCTTTCTCAGTATTTAGGAAAGAATTGTCAGCAGATCACAACCACTCGTAAACGTTTTATGGAAGATGAGCATTGCCTGGACGGCCAGGACTAAAACTCCTCATACCAACCTGCCAATGGGCTGTTCCTCCCTAATGAGGACTTGTCGATTGCTTGATGCACTGGCCTGGCTTTTGATGCAGTTTATGTGGTTTCTGCATCGCAAATCAAAAGCCGGAGGTCATTCCCTGCTTGCAGTACATGTAAGAGCAGCTGGTTTTGCAAGAGAAAACCCAACAGCTATATACCTCTACTCACTGCTGTTCATGTTCTCATCAAAACTCACCTTTGATATGATGGTATAGGTATCATCTAGCAAAGATCTACCAGAAATCATCTCTTGCTCCCCAGGAGAGAAGAACCGCACTCTATCTGGGCATCCTCAGCCACCAGCTTGTCTAATCTTCACACACCACCATCCTGACCTTGTGGGGCAAGGACTATCAACAGTGCTGGGCACTGGTAAAGCCAGCATCCCCTCTCGAGCTGATAACGAGGAGACGCATGAATTGGCCTTTTCAACCAACCTCATGGTGTCCAGCCAGAGTTTATCTTCAGTTTTAAGGAAGGAAAAGCTGAAGTTGGCTAAAAGCTTTTCTTTATTCTCTCTTCCCTTGATATCCTATAAGTCACCAGGGGAGCTGAATATTGCAAAATCCTGTCATGGAACAGCAGGCTGATAAACTGAAAAACAAAAACAGATGTGGAGCAGAGAAAGCTTCTGGACATTTGTTTCTTGCTTTGGACTGGTTCACATACTAAGACTCTTTAACCCTACTCCTACTCAGAAAAATCTAATATTTCCTCTGCCTCTGACTATCACAATCCTTGGATAATTCACATCTTTGGATACTCACCTCTCCCACATTGAAGTCAAAATAAAGTAATGGGAAAATGCAAAATAAAAATAATACGTGACATTTATTGCATGCGTATGTGCCAAACACTCTACAGGCAATATTTCGTTTAAACACAGAGGGGGCAGAGAGCTCATACCCTGGAGCCCGACGACCCAGAGTCAATTCCTGTTGTAGTTCTTAATAGCTGAGTGGCCTGGAGCAAGTTATTCAACTTTTTGTTGTCTCAATTTTGTCACCAGTGTAAGGGGAATAACAATACATGTATCTCCCTCTTTAAGAGTTAACACTTGCACAGTGCATAGAACAGTGTTTGGCACACCGTAAAACCTCAATACGTGTAAACTATTAATCTTATTATAATGCAATGAAATAATAGTGATATCAATCCTCAGTGAGATTAAGCCACATGTGAAATATGCAGAATGGAGATCAATCAAAGCCCTTGCCTGTTGGACTTTACACTAAACCAAAGTAGTGAATCCGAATGCCACACAGTACAACCTTCAAGGCAAAACCGCCCCCCACCAACCTAGGAACATCACAGTGATTTTTACATATGTGTGGGAAACAAATAGAATTCAGGCTCCAATCTCACAGATTTGGATGTGAATTCTGCAGATTTCTTCAACTTCTATTTGCTTCATGAAGGCACAATTGGTATTATCATTCTAGGATCCAAGAGATAGAAAAGACATAAGTTTTTCCAAGGGACTGATCTCTACCCTAAGAATGAAAAACAAAAACAAAAACAAAAACAAAACACGACAACAAAAAACTTTAGCTCATCCTGTGGATGGACTAATTAGAGAAGGTAGATATATATCTTCATCCTGTTTCGCCTGATATTTATCACCTGGGAATCTATTGACTTCAAGTGACAGAAGATACTATGAATGAAGGTTAATTCATTCATAATGAATAAAGTATAAAGTACTTATTATGTGACAATGACAAGAATCCCCAGGAGAGGGTGTTTCCAGGTTAGGGTAATTCGGTAACTCAAGGATGTTAATTCAGTAATTCAAGGATTTCCATTCTGCCACTTAACCGCCATTAGCATATTCCCTTTCATTCCCAGTCTTGTCCTCACATGGTGGTGTGATGGCTGTAGCTTCAGCCTGATTTGTAACTGGGCCCATGACCTAAGCCAGCTTAGACACGTGACACATTTCTGACCACTGGTATATAAAAGTGACATATGCCACTTTCCAAAGCAGCCTTTATTTTTACCTTTCTCCATTCTTTTTACACCCATTAGGGATGACAGAATGGAAATCTGGAAATAGCCTGGATTCAACATCAAAGGATCTACTGTATCCACACCAAATTGTCTAGTATTACATAAAAGAAAACGACACTGTTCTCTGACTTAAGCAACTGCTACTTTGATTCTCTTCTGCTTGTGTTCCAATCAATATCCTAATGATAGTGTCCCTGCTACGTTCCCCAATAACCTACACTCAACACTGCAACTGGAATGATGGCTTAAGTTTAAATCAATTTCACTGTCCAATGGCTGCCATTGTTTTCACTGCACTGAGGCATTACATAGTCCCCTCTTACTTTTGATCTATATGATACCCCTCTGCTCTATACAAATTGTATTCCAGAAATCCTGACCTTCTTTTTGTTCCCAAGTGGAAAAACAAAACAAAGTACCACCAACAGAAATGTCAACCTCACTCTAGGCCCTTATGCTTCCTATTCTTTTTCTCTTTCCTTTCTTCCCAAGGACCAACCTCAGCTACCATCTCCTGAACGAGATATTTCTTGAGCATCCTTTCTAAATGACACTTCATCACCACTCAGTAACACTGCTTTATTTGCTCATAGTTCTTAACAGCATCTCAAATTTTCTGTTCTAATCATTTGGTTACTTACTGGTGTGCTATGCCTTCTGCCATTAAAATGTAAGCTCTTGGAAAATTAAGACCTCATATACCTAGACATATCAGTTCTGTAAAAGCACAGCACTATGTAATTTGTATCAACCACTTTTCACTTAGTTTTCTGGATCCATTTTCATGCCACTCCATAAGCATTCAGATTGCTTGAGGGTACCTGTTAGCTGGAGCCTTATTCCGTAAATAATTTTGTGTTCCCCCTCTCCATGTGATGAACATTTCCAATAGACCCCACAGTTAAGTGCCTCTAGTAATCAGATACTAAGAGAATTCTTAAATAAAATCATAAAGAAACTTAGAAGGATTAGGCAAAAAGCAGCTAATTGGCAGAATAAACATCCAAAATGATGTCTAATTTGGTTGAAAATAACCAGGATCTACGGCATGACGCCGGGAAAGATTGCGGAAGTGCTTGGCTTCTGGCTTAATTTGCAATCCAACCTAAGGAAGATTGTTAAAATCCTCATAAGTTGGATGGACCCTTTCAAATAAGTGCATTGAGAATCTTAAGGTACAACAATTTCAAGTCAAAGTGGGAGAACTTTTCTGTGTGTTTCCGGTTATCTTTAAAAATGAGTAACAGCTCTGCCCCTGGCACACTGGTCTGGCTGGAGAAAGGAAACACTCCCAGCAAGTGCTTGTGTGAAGGCAAAACAAAGCTCAGAAAGTGACGAGGGAAAACCATCCTTGTCTTTTTCTGCATAATGACAATCCATTGGTTGCACTGATTTTCAAAAATTGATGATTTTATGATTAAAATAAATCTAAAGTAACACATCTTTAAATGCTCTCTTTCTTTATTCATTCATGTGACAACTGTCTTCTGTTTGCATGCTGTGAGATTGGCCACACAGAACTAAAGCTTCAGTATTTGGATGATGAACAAAGGGATGTCCAACATAGAATGAGACGCTCTTCCTTGGAAATTGTACGTACCTGCATTAAGTCACAGAATTCTATAGAAGTTCTCTGCCAGCTTTCTAATGTTTCAAGCCTGTTTTCACTCTATTATTTTTCTCTAAGCAGACTTAACCTTAGAAACCAAATAATGACATCCTTCCTAGAAGAAAAAAAAGTTTCCTCAAATTACTTGAGCGGACTTCCGTGGATGTTTTATTTTCAATAAACCTTGAGGCAAATAGCCACTTTTGAACCTTGCACTTTGGCCCCTGAGTTTCACAACCTGGCGAAAGATCAATACCAGAGTCAAAAGTGTCAGCAAAAATGAAAATGATATGCACAAATTGTTATTTATACAAGTCCCCTGATTTTGTTTACTGAGCTTAATATAAACTTTGTCTTTTGATTAAAAGCAAATGTTCAAGTTCTCTGTAGGGACCTGCTGTTCTAGATGATTATATCTTAAAAAAAAAAATAAACCTGTAAAGGGCAAGAATTAACTGAAAAAGGCAGATCCCTCGCAGGAATTCCTTTGGTATTATATAGCAGAAGATAATGACTATGCCATGTCGGCATGTGGGCCAGAAAAAGAGAGAGAAGATCACAAAAGACACACTCCTTTACTTATGAAGGTCTTCTGAAATACATATCCTTCAAAACAATTGGTATAATATACCAAAAATAATAAAAGTTGTCCTTTTGAATTAGCTTTTCTCCTTGAAATTTACCAAAATGAAGTGATCAAAGAAGCACACCAATATTGTCTTTGCTGATTACGGCACTTTATTCTTTATAGAAATAACAAAATTAAGAGTAAAAAATTAATAACCAGGTGACAAAGAAATGGTTCTATTCATTTATTATAAAAAATAAATCTACTTGTTATACTATATAGACTAATTCAATGAGAAAATTAATGTCTTCGTGTATATAAAAAAGCAAGATACTAATACTACCCATACAGTGTGATTCACCATTTGTAAAATCTACCAATTATATAGACATTAATGTATACAAATTAATTGGCCTATTTCTCTGGTCATTGGATCTACAGATAATTTTCATTTTCCTTATTATGTGTTTTTATTTTTAAGTTTTTTCCAAAGACTATATATTGCTTTTATAACTAAGCAGTAGTTGTGAAAATGAATGTTATGCTGTTTAAAGTACTATCTAGACACAAAAAGAAAACCTATTGAGTTTATCAAGACCCTGTTCGTTTCGTAGAGCCTACAGAAGCATATGGCAATGAATTCTAAACTCACTTGTTTCTTGTTCCTTTTGGGGGGTTCCCACTACCAAGAGAGTAAATCTCAACTCTTCAGTCCAAACTATTAATAAACACCTGTGACAAATTCAGTCCTGGCTCTACACATTGCTAAGAATTTCAGTAGTCTATAATTCTTGTCCTCAAGGAGTTTACAATCTCAGGAAAACAGACTTACTACTGAAGTATTTACAGAATAATTAATGGACAATTTGTGTGGTCCTTACCAACTGTGCGGCCAGTTTCCTGAGTTTACTCCTCTTCTCCTGTGATGTTAAAGCTTAAGAGAGTGGCAGGGATCTTGTGAATTAATTAACAAGAGCAAATGCAGTAAAGCCCCAGTTGAATTGTTTACATTGTATTCAGTGCAGCTCATACTAAATCATTTAAAACATGGAAGTGAAATGTGCATCTTCTGTTTGATTTTAGTTGTTAGGGAATTAAAATTAAAATACCAGATTGTATCACTTAGCACCAGCTTAGGTATTTCAGTGAAGACAAAATATTAGATCAAAAAAGGATTCAATCTCAAAGTAGACACAATTTAAGCATAACCCGCTGTCAAATGTTTGGTGATTTATTTGTATCCATCACAGGAATGTTAAGCCCTGGTGAAAAGAATGTCTTTTATAAGTAACTCTTCTGAATCATGCCCTTGGTCCCATTGGTTATAACTTCACACAAGTTCTAACTTAAAAACAAAACAACACACACACACACACACAAATGCATAATGAAAAAAAAATGGAGACAAAATAAAAATTGGTGGGAAAAAAAGCTCAGTATCTGTAAGTAATTAAATATCACACTGGTTCCTTGGAATTGAGCAGGCGAGATCATGTTTCACTCCATTAATTTGTTCTTTTTACTGCCCACCATAGGAAACAAAGAATGGAAATCAGTCCCCAGATTTCCATCTTAAACTCAGAGCATCCTTACTAGTAAGATCGTCTTCTGTTATCAACTTTTTGATCGAAGATTGCAACCTCTCTGGTAATGATGTCAAGAAGAAATGTTTCAAAATAAAACCACAGTAAAATTTAACTTGTACCTGGACTAGAAACAACTGTGGGTTGACCAGTTGTATGGCTGTGTAAAACACAAAATGATTGCCCAATGACCATTTCAGAATAAGATATCCCACATGTTACCCTAAGTAGGATTTCAAAGGGAATGATAGTACATCTATTCAGCAACCTGTCATAAGTAGATGAGCACCTTCATTTGCTTAGTTGTCATATTTTCCTTTCAGTTTACATAAATGTGGGAAAATCTTACTGTCCCAATAACTTAATAGTTTCATATTTTTATTTTTCTACGTGAAAAGGAATAAGGATAATTACAAACATGCACTGAAAGCAATAACACTTATTTCACTTGACCTTGAATTTACCTCTGCTTAAACAGAAGTCACTTCCGATACGAAGCAGTAAGTCAGAAATGTACAGCTGAAAATTCGTTTCATTTATTTTAAATGAAATGGCCAACTGGATATTCCTCAGAGTGACATTAATGGGTCACAAGCCTTAGGGGGCTGTGCTGTCCAGAGAAAAGCTTCCAGCTTCCTTGGTGAATGCCTCGCTTTTATAAACCAGAACCCAGTCCTTCTTTCCTTACAGCAACCGGCCAAAACCTCTGCCATAGTCTAATAAAAAGATTTCCATATTTTGTTTTCTTCCACTTATCATCTGACCAATGGCAGAATGAACTGTAGAGTAAGAGAAAAAATGGAGTGCTAGGGATAAACCATATGCAGATAAGCTCAGAGAGAAGGCCATGTAGTGTATATACTGCAAAGTACCTGTGAATACTTAATTTTTTAGCATTGCTTTGCCTTTTACTAGTAAGAAAGTTGCTTGTAAAATAAACCACACACACTGTCGGAACTCACAATTGGAACATTTAAATGATTATTTGCTTCTCTTTCTACCAGCTTGTAAAACATTATTTTCTTATTCTTCCTTAAATAGCCTGTGCTAATTACATACCATGACCCCTGCCCTCCAAGTGCCTTCATTTATGGCAGCACATTCCTTTCCAGGGCAACACATTGGCCAGGTTTATAGGATGCGGCTACCAGGCCTTCCACCCCTGACTCCTGCTTCCCTAGGTCATAAGTCTAACTCACCACATACAACTCAGCGAAAAATTTCATTTCTTCATGAGAAGTACATAACTCAGCTGACTCCCAAGGAATGAATGCAAAAGTGATAGCAAGATCACCCTTTGGAATATCAAGCATGTCAATTCAGAAACATTTTTGTGATTTGTTTCACCCCCAAAAAAGAGAGAAAAACAACATTGTAACCTAGGACTGTGTAGCTGATTTACCAATGTGGAGTCATTTCTAGAGGGATTATGTAAACAATGCTTGAATTGACTTCCTTAGCAGACTGCAGGTTGGAAGTTTAGAAACTGCTTTGAATTGTCAGTCAAGTATGATGTGAAACTGGCAACGAGGTGAGAAGATGTGAGGTGAGAAGATGTGAGTTAGACCCCGTGTGTATCTAAAGGCATCCAAATAAAATGTTTTTCAGATGAGGCTGTGCTTATCTTTCATTTTCATGTCTAATGCAAGTTTGGAACTCTTCTAGTTGTTATGCATTTGGCCAAGTATTGAATTTAGCACCCCTCAATTTAGATCAATTGAGACAAACAGACCTAACAAAGAGAGATTATTATTAAAACAGAATCTCATACTTGAATTATTTGGGAAAAACTCAACATGTCTGTGCAGAGGGGCATCTAATTTAAACGAGTATTTCTATCACTCAAATTCTGAAAAATTTATCTGAGTTATTTGTTTATTTCAGATTAAGGTGTTTAAGGAAGTTGAACTATTCAGATAATCACTTGAAGCCCTTAATACATTTTCAGAAACTGCCTGTGTCTATAACATAAGCATACATGATAATGTAGTCAATTGCTCAATGAATAACGTTGGTACTTTTCATGCAATTATGACTGAGAAAGAAACATACAACCAAACTGGAGAGTGTTTGGCATCCTGTTGTGTTGATATATGCAAATATATAAAACCATGTATTGTTCATCATTGTAATAATGTCTCTATTACAGCTAATACCTTCACTAAGAAAACAAGGATGTGAGAATTTAAACTTAAATTTAATTAATGAAGCTGTTTTGTACAAGAAATAATACAATTCATATAAAAGTTTTTTCATTTAAGTATGTTAAAATCCAGATTTACACAAATTATAAATAAGTACTAGGTAATAATTCATTTATTACCTGGTACTATGATTAATATTATCAGGTATTATTATTATTATATTCTTATTCTGTTTAATAATATCATTACCAGGTAATAGGATCTCTGGGTAATTTCATTAAATAGTAAATGTCTAATATACATTTAAATAATATATTTGTGTAAATATTTAAGTATATATAGCAATGGAATATTACACAGCCTTAAAAAAGGATGAGATTGAGCCATTTGCGACAACATGGATAGACCTAGAGTGTGTTAGGTTAATTGGAATAAGTCAGCCTGAAAAGACAAATGCCGTATGATTTCACTCATATGTGGAATCTAAAACAAAAAGCAAAACAAATGAATAAACAAACAAAAAGCAGAATCAGACCTATTAACACAGAGAACAAACTCATGGTTGCCAGAGGGGAAAGGGTGGGATTATGGGCAAAATGGGTGAAGGGAGTGGGAGGTACAGGCTTCCAGCTATGGAATGAATAAGTCACGGGAACCAAGGGCACAACACAGGGAATATACTCCACGCTTTTAACAATGACATTGTTTGGGGACATATGGTGGCTGTAATTGTGAACACAGCATAAGGTACAGAGAAGTTGAATTTCTTGGTTGTACACCTGAAACTAATGTAATATTGTGTGTGTCAACTATATTCAAATAAAGAATTTAAATACACACACACACACACACACACACACACACACACACATACGTATGTGTGTGTATATTCTTATATACAACTCACCACAATTTGATTTAGAAATAAATTTTCCACGAGGGGCATCGTGTACATGTTAAATGTCTTCCTTATGGTACTTGACTCAGCCTTCAAAGCTTTTTTCACAGGAGCATTGTTACATGTGATGACTTCCTTATATAGACAGAGACCTCTTTGCTCGTCATCTCCCTGATTACGGTAAGGAGGACAAGCGTTAACATCCTGGGATGCCGTTCTTAGGATGGCTTGGAGTCCTTCACCCATGTGCGGGTACTGTGGGCTCTCAGAAAAGAGACCATTTACTTGCCCTGTTGTCAGCGCATCTGGAAGCCTTGTCAAAACAATATAATTTTACTTTGTAACTTTTTGACATTGGTATTTATTGCACCTGTCTTTGGGCATGATTTATGACCTGTCTGGTGACTATTTCTCCTCAAGTTGGAGTTTACAATATGGGATAAGTGAACCATTTAAAGGTCTGTGTATGCTTCAACATGGCAAATGGACATTTTTCACGCATCCCTCACCTTCTCTCCTCCCCTCTCTCAACTTCATTATCACCACCTAAACAGCCACTGTGATACACCATTCACTCAGTTCTTCAGAGAAAGAAAGAGAAAGATTATGTAAGACTACATTTTCCACAATCTCTTTCGCAGGGGAATTATGTGTGGATAAATTCTAATGAGTGGCAAGAAAATTCACCATAGGGGAGGTATCCAATGGAAAACATGTGCTTGTTGTCAGGAGGGCCCAGTGACCTTTTGTCTTTGTAATGGTATCCTGGCTGGGACTCATCAGTGTTCCTATCTATCACCAGAAAACACACTTCCCATTGGCAAAATTGCACATATTTTAAAGGCAGCCATTCTAATTAAATTGCTTAACTAGGCCGCAATCAAGAAACCTTTTCTTCCTTGACTATCCCCTCCGGGTCTTGGGATTAATTTACAATTGTTTAGCCATTCTCCTTAATCTCATAAAGTACGCACTCTAGATGTGTTTTTGTGTCCCATGTTTTCATGATAAAACGTCTGTAAACCCTTCAATTTTTACTCTCCCAAGGTCCATACGAACATGATTTATTTGGGGGAAATTCTATAATTGCTAAGAAAATCTAACATTTTTCAAAAAGAGTTAGAAATATGTAAATAGAATCTGTTTCCTTGTCTGTTTCCTCGGAACTGCAAACTCTTTCTCTTCATAGAACCTCATGGAAAACTGCATTATCTTAAAATAACATTAAAAGGGATGCATTTCATTGTACAGGTGTAAAATTTTTGCACTTAGAAATTAAAGAAAAAATTAAAAGTTAAAACCCTTTATATGATAATTTAAAGGGTTTTCTCTTTATACATATACAGTGTTCATATACAATGTTTGTGTCTAATTTTAAATTAGTAATGCTTTTGTACACTTCTGAGATGGACCTAAAAACTCACAATTGTTTACTGTGCCATTATATTACTTCAGTGATACTTGGCATCAGTTTCTACAAGTTACCCTTACTTTAATCAGATAGCTAACATACACTTTAAAATATCTAGTCTAGGGCGCCTGGGTGGCTCAGTCAGTTAAGCATCTGACTCTTGGTTTTGACTCAGGTCATGATCCCATGGTTTGTGGCTTCATGCCCCATGTTGGGCTCCATGCTTACGGTGCAGAGCGTATTTGGGGTTCTCTCTCTCTCCCTCTCTCTCTACCCACCCCCCCGCTTGCGCTCTCCAGATAAATAAATAATTTAAAAAACATTAAAAATAGCCTATATTTTTAAATATACTTCAAATATTCATTGCAGAAGCTACTCAATCATAAATAAGGTGAACTTCATTCACTCAAATAATTCGATCTGACAATTGAAAACTCTGTTTTAAGTAGATGATTGATAAAATTTTTTATACACCAGTAATTCAGACAAAAATGACACCTTTAAAAAAAGGCATTAATATTTCCTTTCTTTGCTAACTCCTTACAGCTGCAGCTTTTTTAATTTTTATGTAGGCAATAGTTTCTGCAGCAAAGAATCCTGTATGTCTGAGCTCCTCACGTTTCTGTATTGCTCATCCCTCCAACAGTGTCCCAAGTATTTTAACATTTTAACCCAGAAACGAAAATCTAACCCTTGAATCATTTGTGTTGTACTCCTTTGACTACTCTCAAACTTGTCCATATCATTGATTTGTCATTTCTATTGTTGCGAGACCCAAAAAGGATAAATCTGTCAGATCAGAGTGTAGATGGACAATTATGTTCTGGTTCGTGCATCCAACACTTACATATAAATCAAACCTTGTAGTTCATAGATTGTTCATCTATCTTACAGTGTCATTCAGTGTCTGGCCCAGATTTTCCTCTGGACAGCTAAACAAAGACTACTCCTTACCATCTTCTTTTGGTGCAATCATGTTTTACTCCTATAACACTTCTGCAACCATCTTCCTTTTTAGAAGACCGGGGCCTGTGCTTTTTGACAACTGGAAATGACACGGGGACACTTTTGTGAACTATAATACTTACGTCATTGGGGTTGGAGTGTATACTAGTTGTTCAACTGTCAGCCCTTGCCATTTCTTGTTAGTCCACCTTCAATCCAGAAAAAATGAGCAGTCCCTCTCTACTCAGTGATACAATTTCCTTCTTGAACCTACTCATCCTTAACAAATTGGAGTCTGCCAATGGGTTGCCAAGCCAGTGACATCAGCACTGGCAGGACATTAAATCGAGATTAGAAATGGCCCCATGACATCATCCTCTTGTTCCTATCGAACAGATGGTTTCTGTATATTGTGCAATTTTAGATCATTATTCATGGTTTGGGTCAGTATAATTCAGGAAGCCAAAAAACTGCCAAGAAAAATTGACCTGGAACCAGTTCAAAGACTCAAAATTATTTTATTGATTAGACGCCTGAGTTTCCATTTTCCAGGAGGACATCATGAATCATCAATACATGATAATACCTGAGTCATTTTAGCATTTGTGATGTTTAGAACTTCAAAACAAGATAATCTTTGAAGGGTTAACCTTAAAGAAGCATGATAATAAGATATCTAAGGAACTTTGTTGGGTACAACTGAACTGGGGCCAGAAACTATTGACTGAGGCAAGTGGTTTGTTTGAACTGGATGGTTATTTATTTTCACCTTATACTTGTTGACTTCATATCCTCCCTTAAGCTCAGCTCAGAGACAGTGAAGAGGTATGTTTTAAACAAGCCAGACAGGAAGCTATTTTGAAAGGCCTTGTTCAGGCATTATACCAAAGCAAGAAGATAAAGCACAGATTTGGCTGGCTGAGGACTTGGAGAATAAAATCATGTTCAAAACAAAACAAAACCTAAATGTGTTCGGAGTAAGCTTTATAAGAGACCACAAACTCATATATTCTTTCTCTAAGAATCTGGAAGGAATTTCAGTAAAAATGTGCTTTATTTAGAATAAGCATTAGATATTTTTGGGAGATATATCCTATTATATTATCACTGCCACAGAGCACGTCTCTTGCATGGATCATTGCAACTTTGTTCCTAAAAAAAATCAGTGCTAGGGGCACCTGGGTGGCTCAGTCGGTTGAGTGTCTGACTTTGGCCCAGGTCATGATCTCATGGTTTGTGGGTTTGAGCCCTGCATCGGACTCTGCTGATAGCTTGCTCTGAGCCTGGAGTCTGCTTCGGATTCTGTGTCTCGTTCTCTCTCTGCCACTCACGCTCTGTCTCTCTCTGTCTCTCAAAAATAAATGAATGTAAAAAAAAAAAAAAAAAATCAGCACTATGCCAAACTTCTATCGATCTGAGCTGCCATCAAATACACTTCCTGCCGTCTCAGTGTTGTTCCAGTCTCTGACTATGTTCCTATCTTACTTAAAATAATTAAGACCCTTATTACCACCCGCTTATCTGAGGATAAATTTTACATTAAGAAAATAAGATCTTTGACTCTTTCTGTGTGGGCTATTTCTTCCAATTTCCCTCAAAACTGATCTTAGGGATAAATCACCTGGTCTTTAAGAAGGTGTTAAATTCTCATGATTCTGTTTACTTTATATTCATTCATTTATTTGCAGCTAGTATAGCTTAACCTTCACACTGCAAAAATTTTGAGTCTCTTGACTCTCTTCTCTCTTGATGTTCTTTTTTTAAAATTTCATTTCTAGGTCCCGTTGGATAGAAATGCTGGTGGTTCTAGGAATCCCTGAAAGTAAGAATACAATTTCTTATAAAAATGTTGAAAATGTATTCCATACACTCATAGATGATAATCAGCAATGTCCAATTTTTACTGCAACATGACACAGCACCTTGTATAACTATAATGTACTCCAACCATAATACGCTGGAAACCTTCCTTTTGTCAAAGAAACGGCCAGTTTAATCAATTTTATAGTTCGTCACCCAGGCACCTGCTCCCCACCCCCATGCCCAATGATGTAAGCAATAACAGCATTACATTGAATTAACCTAAGTTCCACATGAACTAGGTCTGAAAAAGAAGCAAAACTGTTAAATGGTAGTGGTGACTGGGGCACGGGAATGTAGGAATTCTAGAAGCTTCTTTAGGAGCTCTTCTTCCAGAGGCTGCCATAGCTCTGAGGGGGAATTGAGCAGATGCTTATGAATGAATTTTCTTTTTTTCCCCCTTTTTTCTTTTTTCTTTTTCTTTTTACAGCTGAAAGGACGCCGTGGGGGCTTGTCTAATCTCTTGGCTCTGTCTCTCTCAATGCCACAGCTATTGGAGTTATCACTAGAAACTATACCAAAATATTTTTTCCCCCTGGGATATTCTGTTTGTCTCTTTGGAATATAGAGGTCTTATGTATTCGTACGTGTCCTTCCCAAACCTTTAAAACACTTTGGATTGTATTTAGGTGGATATAAGAATGTTGTTCTTTTGGCGGGATTCTGTAGGAACTGGGACCTTGCTCTGGCTATCTGCTCTGTGACTACAGATGATCCCTGACGTCTACTGATTCGCCTTTACAATGATGCGGAAACATACACACGCAGTAGAAACCACACTTGGAATTTGGAATTTGGATCTGTTCTGGTGCTTGCTTCGGCAGCACATATACTAACATTGGAACGACACAGAGAAGATTAGCACGTTCCCCCCCCCCCCACCCCCGCCCCCGCATGGATCTGATTCTAGGGTCTGGTGAAATGCAGCACAATCCCGTCTCCTGAGGGCCTGCCACCCCCCCCACCCCCCCCCCCCGTCAGCCCAGTGATCAGGGGGATTGACAGCTAGCACACCAACAACCATTCTGTTTGTCACTTCTAGTCCAGTGCTCAATAAATTACATGAGATCCTCAGCTCAACATTTTGTTGTGAAATAGGCTTTGTGTTCGATGATTTTGCCCAACTGTAGGCTACTGTAAGTGTTCTGAACATGTTTAAGGTAAGCGAGGCTATGGTGTTCGGTAAGTTAGATGTATGGAGTGCATTTCTGACTCACGATATTTTCAGCTTACAATGGGTTTATCGGGACATGGCCCCATTGTGAGTGAAGGTGTGCATTTAAAAACTCACACAACTTATTATTTCCTTATTTTCCACTCACGTGACATGCCCCTTTCAGTCTTCAAAACGTAGGGGGTACTGCATAGACACAGATCTTTCTTCCTTGTTTCGATAGAAGGCAAATCACGCAGAACGTTGTACTTGCACAGGAGAAATGAAACATATTCTTTAGTTGATAACATGTTTTGACATACAAACAGGTGAGAAAAGGGAGAGAAACACACTAAAGGAATGTTTCTGTGAATGACTTCTTCAGGATTCCTCCCAAGAGCTGCTCTAAAGATATACAGTTCTAGGTTTGAGGGAAGGTAGACATGTTTACGTGCCATTTCCCCCCACCAAGTACAAACTGATAAGCTGTTGTAGATCCTGCTTTCTGTAGAACTTCACGTTTTGAGGCATAAGAAAGAAAAGGTTAAATAGAGGAGTGTTCTATGTTACACCTCCCCTTGATCATTGAATAAATAAATATACACTATAATACTTTCCTTCCAGGAGCCAAAGAAAGGCCCTTATATTTTGGAAAAGCCTTGGTAACAGTCATGTGTCTGTGGAGTTTGAAGTCGTTCTCTGAATGGTCAAAGTAGGTAAACATTTCAGTATAGGAGGAATCTTCTCAACAAAGTTTATGTTCTATCTTATTATCTAATCCGTGCTGAACATCCAAAGAGATCTGAAAAAAAAAAGAAAAGAAAACCCAGAACCCAAACCAAACACCACCAAAACTCACTTCTCTTCCTTCATCACGACCAACTGCAGCCAAAACATGTCTGCAGTGAGGAAAATATCTGCAGCCTCCAGGAGCTTTGATATAATCAAGGCCAGTGAGATGTGCCAGAGCCTTTCCCTTTTTCCCAGATGGTGGAGTTTGCTACTTTCACATTTGGCTTTTAATGGACAAGCGAGGAAGCCTGCCAGGAAAGCAGGCGAACAAGCTAAGAAAACAAACAAACAAAAGCAATCACGCCCTAGACGCGGAGGCCAATGACAGGTATGATTGATCAGGTGTCCAGCTGGAAGCTGTCACCACCAAGTTGAGAGAAACAGGCAGAGCTTGGCGTGTTTCACGGGCCAAAGATTATCTTGGGGTATTAGGTAGGCAGCATTCTTCAGCAAACAAAGAAATTGAAAGGATGGAGTTTGCTTTGCTCCAACCACTCGCCCAACCGAGCTGTTTACCACATGACTCTCCTTATATAAGGGATACTTGAAACTAAACATAGTCTATTTCCTTTTGGAAACTTGTTGGAGAAAAACATACTGCATACCGCTGTATTCTTCTTTTGTCTGTATGTGCATATTCAAACCGAATACTTTCTTGTGTTAAATGCACGTTTTGACGCACAATAACTTCAGCAGTATACCGTCCATCAGGAGGCATACTTGAATCCAAAGACTTAATGTTCTAATTATGGCATCATTTCCTTGTTACTTGAATGAGGAAAATAGAAACCCCATCAACTCTACAGTATTGTCTTTAGAACCAGCTGCAATAAAACCATATTCGCTTGATTTTAACATGCCATGGATAATAATAAGGCTTGTGCAAAGCTTTTGAATAAAAAACACCTTTTAGCATATTAAAAGTAAGCACATTGATTTTAAGATGCATCCAATTAGCTGAGAAATATTAAAATGTAAATAGGAGGTACACATTGCAATCAAGGAAATAGGATATATATGAAAACATTTTATAAGCTGCAAAACACTAGAAACATGGATGGTATTACTAACAATTAGGTCATAATGAAAACACGTTAATAATATGGAATTATTAATACCCTGGTTGTGATAAAGGCAGTAACTTTGAATAACATAAACTCTTCACATATTCAAATTGAACTTGAATTCACAATTACTAAGAAAGAAAATAATGGAAAATAAACCCCTGACAAATTTTATTTCATCTGAACATAAGAAAGCATCAGTGTAACAAATATCTCCTAAAAATTTCAATCTCATTTCATTTTCACCAACACACACACATTTTATGAACAAATTACAGAACTTAAGCTATCCTATTCATTCCTTGCTTTTGGCAAGCACACAGTTTCTATTTACAAGTGCAGTATCTGTTTTCAAATACTCAGTATCAAAAAGAAGATAATTCGATGATGTATGATTGACAGCGATACTGGTTATTATCTTGACAGAACTGTATGGTTTTTATTTTTAACTGTAGACTAAGCAAATTGTCTCTCCAAATTTGTATGAATTAGGATTCACACAAATGGTGTAAATTCTTTAACAAACTTTATAAAGCGTTGTCAAAGTTTTTATATTGTTAGCCATTTCTCCAGGAATCGAAAAATGACATTTACATTGGACAACTGTTTGTTTTAACTGCTACTTCATAGCTTTAAAAATAAAAAGGCTTTCTTATCAGTAGTTTGAGAATCAGCACAGGCTTTCTGTAATATTTAACACACTCTAGCAAGTAGACAGCGTCGGTTTGGAGGAGGAAACCCTAGATAAGTATTTCCTTAACTATCTCTCCAAGGCACGAAGCATACTTTAAAAAAATGCTTGTTTTATCTTAAACTTTGTCTCTGTCATTTTATGGGATATGAGGAAATTATTGGAAGTGAAAGATGAAGAAACAGATCATCAATATCTTTTCTGTGTGACCAAATTCTGATCTCTTGCCAAAATATTTTGGTAAAACACTGGTAAATGGGAGGCCATGGGTATATAAGAAAACTTATTTCCATAGATCAGTGGTTTCCAAACTTGGCCCCTCCCCAGAATCACCTGAGACAGATGAAATACATCCAGAGTTTCTGGTCTACTTTGGGAGATTCTGAGTAGTGGGTCTGGGAGGGTCCCAGGAAAATGTGTTTTTAAAGTTTCTCAGGTGATTCTAATTAGAGCTGGAGACTGCCTCCATACAATTCAAATGAACTTTCCGGACTCATTAATAATGTAACAATATGGAAAAATGTTATTTCTTTAGCAGGAGATTTTTTTTTTTTTTTTTACTCTTTTATGTTGCAAGAATATTTGATAAACTGCTTGGCAAGGGTGGAGTAAATGCTCAGGGGAAGTGTTTAAGGAACAAAAGATGGTCCTTGGCTACATTCCAAACTTTCGTCTGCCAAACGTGGTACATAAAGTAAGGGTATGAGATGAATTATTTTGGAGAAAAAATAATTTAAAAAATTTGTTTTTCAACATTTATTTGGTTTTGAGAGAGAGAGAGAGCGCGGGGCAGGGGCAGAGAAAGAGGGGAATACAGAATCCGAAGCAGGCTCCAGGCTCTGAGTTATCAGCACAGAGGCTAATGCGGGGCTCGAACTCATGAACCATGAGATCATGACGTGAGCCAAAACTGGATGCTTAGACTGAGCCACCCAGGTGCCCCAGAAAGGAGAGCTTTTAAAAAGGGAAGAAAATAAAGGTAAAAGCAAAGCATTCTTGGTTGAGCACCTGGTGCCTAAATATTTACTAAACTTAGTAAATATTCTTGTTATTACTATAACTGTTGTTATTACTATTATTACCTCTAATATAGTATGTGGATAACCTAAGTCTGCAATATATTAGGGTCTAAAGATCTAGTTTGGAAGTCATCATTGGCATTTACATTAATTAAAACTATACTCTTCAAGAGGATCAAATGTAATGACTAGCAAAACCCGGTGACCATTGACCATACACGTGTGAGGCAAAGAGAACTAAAGGGAAGCATTTCCTCTAGGTAATTTGTCGGCACAGTGGACCGTCTCTCTCAATTTAAAGCTGAATCACAACTACCCAACGTACCCCCAAACAATAATGAATCTTTGGAAATGACAGAAAATGTTTCGCAAGGAATGATTTCATACTTGAGCGTCTTCGGGAAACTAGAGTTAATGGTAGTTTAATAATGATTATTTGAATGTCAAACGACAGACCAACAGACTCTCTTTAATATTGCTAATTTCCTTTCTCCCCTTCCCCCCACCCTTGAGTGGAAGGTACTTTATTTTTAACCATAATTTTTTTTAATCTTTATTTATTTTTGAGAGACAGAGTGCAAGAGGGGAAGGAACAGAGGGAGAGGGAGACACAGAATCCAAAGCCGGCTCCAGGTTCTGAGCTGTCAGCACAGAGCCCAGAGTGGGCCTCGAACCCATAACCTGTGAGATCATGACCTGAGCTGAAGTCTGAGGCTTAACCGACTGAGCCACCCAGGTGGCCCTATTTTTAACCATTTAATTGTATTTGGAAAATAAGTCCTATACACTGTTTTTAAACCTTCAATTCATAAACTACTAACCAGATTTTAGGTTCTAAGAACTATAGTTCATTGAAAATATATAATCCTCGGGGCGCCTGGGTGGCTCAGTCGGTTAAGCGTTCAACTTCAGCTCAGGTCATGACCTCACTGTTCGTGAGTTCGAGCCCAGAGTCAGACCCTGTGCTGACAGCTCGGAGCCTGGAGCCTGCTTCGGATTCTGTGTCTCCCTCTCTCCCTGCCCCTCCCCTGCTCATGCTCTGTCTCTCTCACTCGCAAAAATGAGTAAATGTTAAAAAAATAATAATAATACAAAGGAAAATTAAAAAAAAAAAAGAAAATATAGAATCCTCATAGAGCGAGGAATAATAAAGATTTTCACTTTTACGGACTGTTAACCAGGGAAGGAGGATGCTACCAGAATGGGTCATGCTTGCGAATCTCCTCATTCCCATGCTTCAGATTCCTGGAAATATGGTTATGGTGTCATACACTGCGTAAGTGAACAGGGCCCTTGTTGTTAAGACAAAGCAGGGAGCAAAAACGTTGTCAAAATAGTGTTTTCCAAGGTGTATTTATTTTTATTTTTAATGGAACAAAATTATTCCCAGCTGTGCAATGTTCTCACTATGCCCATTACTTTTTAATGAATCTTACAATAAGATGATTAATTCTATACATTCAGGGGCTTTTGGTGAATGTTGTCGATTAAGCAATTATGTTAATCCACTTCTGCTTATTTTGTTGGAAGCCCAATGATGAAGGTCATTTTTTCCCCCTTTGGAATAATCTCTCCAGAATTATTAGGCATGTGTGAAAGGAGTTTTACACACATTTCCAAGGACTACACTTGTTATGATTAACCAATTTTAATCTGCAAACCACAATCAACCTATTTTATTCCAACTGATAAAGTTCATGACGTCACTTGGTTTCATTTTTCGGCCGGGGCATTGACATCATTCGTTGGCATCAAAACATTATCATAATATTTTGTTCTGGAATAAATGAAATAAAACACAATAGGAAATGAGCAACTATTTGACTTAGCAGAGCATGTGCAGTTCTTGTTTCCAATAATGTGAAGGGCTTTATAGAAAACAATACGAATGAAGATTCCAGAGTGTGTAGTAGAAAATGTTAGAAGGAGTACGGGTAGAGTGAGGACATCCGTTTGAGTGTTGTTTGGGTGCCTGTGTGTGTTTAGAGAACAATCGACGTGTTTTGTATGGAGGAAACAGTATAGAGTTTCCTCAAAAAATTAAAAATAGAAATGCCATATGACCCAGTAATTCCACTTCTGAGTATTTAGCTGAAGAAAACAAAAACATTCAAAAAGACATAAGCACCCTTACATTTATTGCAACATTTTTTTTTTTTTTACAACAGCCAAGATATAGAAGCAACCTAAGTGTCCATGGATAGGAGAATGGATAAATGTGTGGTGTGTGTATATGTGTGTGTGTGTGTGTGTGTGTTGCAACAACATGGAGGGAGCTAGAAGATATAATGCAAAGTGAAATAAGTCGGGCAGAAGAAGACAAATAGCACATGATTTCACTTATATGTATAGTCTAAAAAACAAAACAAACAAAACCAGAAATTGGCTCGTGAATAAGGAGAACAAACTGGTGGTTGCCAGATGGGGTAAGAGTACGGGCAAAATAGGTGAAGGGGATTAAGAGGTACATACTTCCAGTTAGTTATAAAATCAATAAGTCATAAGGGATGAAAAGTACAACACAGAGAATATAATCGATAATATAATAACTTTGTATGGTGACAGATGGTAACTGTACCTATCATGGTGAACACTCATAATGTGTAGAATTTTTGAATCATTATGATGTACATCTGAAACTAATACTTTAATTTTAAAAAGATGTTCTGATAGGATATCTTGATAAGATACACAAAAAGAGAGGTCTCTGCTTTAAGTGGAGAGTCACTGGACCACTTGGGTGATAAAAAATTATTTAATAATGGATATAAATAGCTTCAACATTCCTAGAGAGGCCCAGATGATGGCATTTGCAAAGACAGAGAAGTGTAGAGTAATAGATTGAAGACAGGTGATTGGATTATTTGATGTTTGTTTGTTTATTTATTTATTTATTTGTTTATGGTTATGGAACTGTAATGCTATATTTGTAGGCAATAATAGCATGCTTGTATATGGGAAGGAAAAGGAAGCTATTTTTTTTATTTTTTTAAGGTTTATTAATTTTTGAGAGAGAGAGAGAGCAAGTGAGAGACACAGAGAGAGGAAGACACAGAATCCAAAGCAGGCTCCATCCAGGCTCTGAGCTGTCAGCACAGAGCCTGACGCGAGGCTCAAACTCAGTAACCATTAGATCATGACTTGAGCCAAAATCCCACACTGAACTGACTGAACTACCCAGGTGCCCCAAAAGGAAACTAATTTTAACTTGAAATTTAGTAGACTAAACATGGTGATACAACTGAGTTTCAGCCATAAGCCTTCCATACCTTTGGCTGATTTCATGAATAATAGACCCTAAATATATATGAACTTTTTTTTTTTTTACACACCCTTGTGTAGCCAAACCCAAAGCAAAATAACCAACCATTCAAATCTGCACGACGTTGCCTCATTGTCTAGATCACAGACGGGTGTGTCTGTGTGTAATGATGTGCGTGTGGGTGTGATATGAATAAATCCACAATATATATTTGACTTCCTAAAGGATTTTTTAATTTCACATTTAAATCTCGTTTGTTTTTCACTTGCATTTTTTAATGCTGTCTCCTTAAAGTGAACATTTATGTTCTCTAATTTGAAAACAATAAAAATATTTTAAAAATTTATTTTTAACGTTTATTTATTTTTGAGACAGAGAGAGACAGAGGATGAACAGGGGAAGGTCAGAGAGAGAGGAAGACACAGAATCCGAAACAGGCTCCAGGCTCTGAGCTGTCAGCACAGAGCTTAACCGACTGAGCCACCCAGGCGTCCCGAAAACAATAAAAATATTAATGTAATACACAAGGTAGTCAGGTACAGAGATGCCATGGAAGTATACTGTCATCGGGGGCTAGCTGACATCAAATCACCACATACTTGGATGTGTAAGGCCTCTTGTATAGCAGATGCTCTCTCGTGGGTGTTAACATGATCTATAAAATGTTTAAACTTTTGCTCTCCAACTGGTCTTACCATATGCCTTTCCCCCCAGATTTTCTTGTCCCCAAGTGTATTCATTTCCTAGGGCTACTGTAACAAATTACCACAAACCGGGTGGATTAAAACTACAGAAATTTATTCTCACACAGTTCTAGAGGCCAAAAGTCTGAAAACAAGGTGTTGGTAGAATTGGCTTCTTTGGAAGGCTTGTGCAGGAGGAACTGTTCCAGGACTATCTCCTGGCTTCTGGTGGCTGCTGTCAGTGCTTGGTGTTCCTTGGCTTGTAGGTGCATCATCCCAATCTCTGCCTCTGTTGTCTGGTGGGTTCTTCTCTCTATGTCTCTGTGTCATCTCATAAGCTTATTCTCCCTGTGTGTCCTCTCCTCTTCGTTATGAAGATTCTTGGTCATTGGAAAAGGACCCACCCTAATCCGGTAGGACTTCATCTTAACTAATTATATCTGCAAAGACCCTATTTCCAAATAAAGTCACATCTGAGGGTCTGGGCAGACATGAATTTAGAGGGGATCGAGTATGTGAATTATTTACTTCTCCTTCCAGACTCGTGATTAACTGGCTATGCTATTGGCCACTGGCTATGTGTTAGGTAACTTTTCTTCCCTTGCAAAGTAGATGACCAAGTTCATTGCTTGAAGTCCTACCCCTGTGTTTCCTCTCATCACTGCCTTTCAGGGCCATTCTTTAGTAGATCTGTGGTGCAGCCACTATCTATTTTTGTCTTATGCCCTCATCCTGGGCTGACATATTGGTGAACTAAGTGCAGCCTTTGCCCATCTGGTCCAATGAACTTTCCATTCCTTGCACATCTGCTCCAATCAATATGATGCCGTTGTGTGGATCAATCCAATATTCTAAAGGAAGTCCAGAGAATGCAGTTCTCTTCAAACTGTGCTATAAAACAGGTTAAGAGAGTTAACGTAGCTGTGAAGCAAGACTGGAGGTATTTACTATTGCCCATTCCATGTGAATTTGAACTATTTCAGACCTTTCTGTCTAATAAGGAAGAAAGAGAACACATTTACCAAATGAAAGCTGCAGCATGTACCTGAGTCCATTTTAATCTGCTCAGGAATAGATATTATAAAGGAACAGCTCTTACAACTGGAGTTGTTATTTGGTTGAGTGATGGTATTTCACTGCCATCCTAAAAGACTGCCTGTTTTTAGCTCTCTTTGGGTCATTAAGGACAGTGCCAATATCTTTTTTGTTCCTCCTTGAGATGCAGAATTGTTTTGGACTTACCATCTTGGCCAAGCTTCCCACTTGGCTTCCCCCACAGTAATAAATCTTATTACACATGCCAAAATACCAATGTAGATAATTTGTCAAATACCAAGTATGCCCATTTAATTATACCTATGGGAGCTGTGGCTTGGTGCTGGGTAGGACCATGGATATTTTGGACTCACTGTGAGGTAGACGTCTGGGAAAATTCCACGAGGGGCCATGATGAAGCTTCAGGTTACTGGGTATCAATGTCATCTTAGATCTTTTGTCCCAAAATTTTTGAAATCCTTGAAATGTCTGATAATATAATTGGCATGGTATGGTAGTGTCCCTCATGAGGGCCCAGGTTCTTCTTCTGTCTGTGGCTCTTGGACCCGAAAAGTGACTCAAGTCCAAAAATTGGGTAAAATATTTCATTACTATGGATGAGTTCAGTTGCCTGATCATCCATCCATCCATCCATCCATCCTTTATTTTTTATTGCCAAGTATGAACAATACCTTTTTTGGTTGCCATCTTCATGTTCTTATTGGAGATAGTGATTTCTGTCTGCACAACCCTCTGTAGAACAAGGCCCCCTACATATCACTTTTACTTTTCACTCATAATAATTGCACTCATCTTGCCTTTGGTGATTTAACAAACTCCCACCTATATTATTTTAACATTTGACCAGTCCCTTGGCCATCAACAGCCATATTCTGTAACAATATCTCCTTTTTTCAGAGGATAGCCTCCTCTCTACAAAGGATGGTCACCACCAAGTTTCTTAAATAATGTTGGTGCTCCTATGTCTATGGAAAGAAAACTCAGTGTGTTTCCTTGACTCTCATACTACTACTCATTTCTGATACCACATGCCTGGGTTTTTCACACATCAAGCAATTCTTTAACACCAATCCGGTGTGCTACAATTCAATTTAATTCTGACTCTTATCTCCTTGGAGTTAGTGTTAGATCTCACAGATTAAGGGCTCAGTCCTACAGGACTGCCCAACTACCCACTTCAGACTACTGTCAGAATTGGGATTGTTTTTATCTGCTATTAATTTCTGTTTTCTCCACATTTATATGGTTGTGCACCAAAGACTTTTAGGGAAGTATCCCCTTAGTAAGTCAATATTGGTTGATGATCTGCTTCTCCACTTTTGTTTCATTGTTGCTAACCAGACTTTGTAAATGTAGGATTTAACTCCATAATGATTATTTTTATTTAATTCACTGGGAGTAATATTTTAGCCCTTTGTATTCTTAGGAAGGAAAGGTGAATGCCTAGGAGAATTAGAAAGAGAATAGTATTCCCTTCCTGAACACAATTCAAAGGGCTTGCTGAATCACCAAAGTAATATTAGAACCTGTAAAGCCCCACTGGACATCAGAAGGTGTTGAAGGGATAGGAAAGAAGTAATGGATTTGAAAGCTTTCTTCCCATCTGGTGATTCCCCCAATGACCAACCTAAAAGGACCAAGAAGAGAGAAGGCTCAAGTAATATTATGAGAGTAGTGTTTTCCACCTATGTTCAGGAAACCATTGAGACAAAAGGCATACAGCAGCAGCCACATGTCTAGGAGGCTTTTAAAAACATGCTACTTCCTCTGTTGTTTCCTTATAATATTAATGCCCATTTCTCCATTTGTTTTTGTAAGGAAATAATTAAAGACGCAGATTAAAAAAATATATTGACCTGTCACTTTTTAAAACGTATTTTAAAACTCTCTTCTGATGAAATTATGTCAGTTCTCTGTACCTTTCATGAGGCAAAAAAATATCAGTCTGGACAGTAAAGAGGAGATTGGTTCACACCCTCATGGAGGGAGATATTGAAGAAAGCTTTTGCCAGCTTAATGCATTATTCGAAGATTTTTATATCATGTGGTTATGAGGTTCAAGATCACTTCAAGCCAAACTACTCTTTCCTAGACCGGTCTGGAGCTATTTAAAAAAAAAATTAAAAAATTAAAAAGTGAATTTCATACTTTAAGTTTCTTATCTATGATTAGTTTTTGTTTGTTTGTTTGTTTTGTTTTTGGTTTTTTTCCCCCTCTCTTCTATTAACTGTTAACTTTTGTTGACTGGTAACACAGTCAATTCTGAAAATATTGAAAAGTAGTATAATTTGCATCATATGTTTATTTATCAGGATCTCTCACTCTTTCTGTGATTTAGCAAATCTCTACAAATATGTATTTCTTGATTAGAAACTATTATAGAATATAGTTATATAGGAAAGTTTCTCTCCTCAAGAAAGTCACCACATTTGAGATAAAAATCCTATTAAAGTTTGGAGGTCATTGAGCATATCACTATTATATACAATACCAATTCATGCAGTTTTAGATAGGAAAAATAGAAGTGTACAGATGTAATTCAGAGATTTTATATTAAGTTGAAAAAAATAAAGTTTCACTCTTATTAGATGGAGCTTCTTTCCATCTAACTGCAAATCTCAAAGAATAGTGAAAACTTTAAGTTCCTATGACAGAGGGGATTTTTTTTTTTTTTTTGGTTGCTTTACATTTCAAAAAAACCTAACTTTTATTACTAGAATATATATTGATCTGTTGTTTTAGGAAATATTAATATAATAAATTTTCTCTAGTCTTTTGTATGTTTATTTTTGTTTTCTGATGAGAAATATGGAGTTTTTCAAATGGTGGCTCTCTTACATGTAATTTTTCCTTTCATTTTTTCCTGATCTGGCTGCTGTCACAATTTTTTCTTGTTTGTAGTTTTAGGGGTTTTTAGTTGTAGATGTGTCTGAGAGTGGATTTTTTTCTTTTCTTTTTTTTCTTTTCTCTTTTTTTCTGCTTTTTCTTTTCTTTCTTTTTTTTTTTTTTTTTTTTTTGTTCATCTTACGTGGTATTCACTGAGCCTTGATTCTGAAAATTTATATATTTTACCAAATTTGTAAAGTTTTCAGCTATTATTCCCTCAGCTGTTTTTCTGTACCACCCTCTTTTGTCTTTCTTTCTGGAACTCTGATGGCATGGATATTAGACTTTGGGAATTGTCTTGTAGGTACCCGAAACTCTCTGTTCATTTGTTTTTTCAATATTGTTTTTCAGAATGAGTAATTTCAACTGATCTATTTTCACGGACTCCACCATCATCCCCATTTTGCTATCGATTTTTCAAACAAATTTCGTTATTCTTTTCAAAAGTAAGAATTTTAGTTTTAGGTTCTAAATGTTTCATTTGGTTCTTTTTCATATCTCCTATTTCTCTACTGAGGCTATCTTTCATTCATTTCCAGAGCATTTTATCTTACTTTCTGGAGCCTAATTATCATAGTGACTTTAAATTATTTGTCTGATAGGGGAGGCTGGGTGACTCATTTGGTCAAGTGTCTGACTTTGGCTCAAGTCATGATCTTACAACTCGTGAGCTGGAGCCTTGCGTCAGTCTCTGTGCTGACAGCTCAGAGCCCGGAGCCTGGTTCAGATTTGGTGTCTCCCTTTCTCTGTGCCCCTCCCCTGCTCATGCTGTGTGTCTCTCTCTCTTTCTCTCTCTCAAAAGTAAATAAACATTAAAAAAAAATTTTAAATTAAATTATTTGTCAGATAATTCCAACATTAGTTTTATCTACTTATTCCCCTGCAAGTTGTTGAGGTTTTCTTGATTCTTCATCATCATACTCAAGTAATTGTGGGTTGTATCCTTAAAAGAGTTAATATTACTGCATGAGATTCTGGATTTTTTAAAAATCCTATGGATTTGGCAATCATCTCTGTTAGGCTTTAACACATGTAATAACCTATCTTTCAATATCCATTCAGTTTGAAAAATCTATATAGTTCTTTCCTGATATTTTCTTTTTTTTTTTTTTAATTTTTTTTTAAATTTTTTAACGTTTATTTATTTTTGAGACAGAGAGAGACAGAGCATGAACAGGGGAGGGGCAGAGAGAGAGGGAGACACAGAATCTGAAACAGGCTCCAGGCTCTGAGCTGTCAGCACAGAGCCTGACGTGGGGCTCGAACTCACGGACCGTGAGATCGTGACCTGAGCCGAAGTCGGAAGCTTAACCGACCAAGCCACCCAGGCGCCCCTCTTTCCTGATATTTTCTATGCATGTCCAAACCAGGAGGAAGTCTCTTTTCTGGGATTGTCCTAGGTCCCTAAGACTTTGTTAATGTTATTTATTTATTTATTTATTTGTTTATTTGTTTATTTATGTTTGAGAGAGAGAGACAGACAGACAGAGAGAGAAAGAGAGCAAGAATCCCAAGCAGGCTCCACACTGTCAGTGCAGAGTCCGATGTGGGGCTCAAACTCATGAACTGTGAGATCATGACCTGAACTGAAATCAAAAGTCGGACACTTAACCAACTGAGCCACCTAGGCACCCCTGTTAATGCTTTTTAATTTCTCTCTCTCTCTCTCTCTCCCTTTTTTTTTTTTTCATATTAGATCATATCTACTGGTTTATCTTTAGGTTCATGGTCTCTTTACTCTGTCATCTTTATTATGCCATTGAACCCACACAGTGAATATTTTACTTTGATTGTTTTATTTCACCTATAGAACCAAATAGTTCAGATGCCTTAAAATATGACAATCAGAGAGTGGAAAATAAACAGTACACAATTTTAAACACTCACATCTTCACTGACATTGGGGAGTCCAAATGTCTGAGTATGTCAGGATGTCCCATTGAAAACAAAAGAAAACAGGCTAAGATGCAATCCCCTCCCCCACAAAAAGAGGTATAATACATGGTGAATCATTTTTGTGGGGGGGGGGGGGTGCACAATACTGAAGTATGCTCCTGCAATCTACTTACCTAATCAATCCCCAGACACTATCTTTCATCTGCTTGCTGGGATCACTTAGCACCTAGACAGGAGGCAGAGATCACACAAGTTACTTAAACCAAGGAAACAGAGTGCTGAAAATGGACACTGGAAGTACTCACACTTCAGTGCCCGGGGAATGAGCTCCCCGGGGGTGGCTGCTCCACTGGTACCAATGCCTCTGACCTCAGATCCCTGAGCTGGCAGCCCTGGGAACTAGACCCCTGGGGAGGAGGCGCTGGATGGCTAATGACAAGGAAGCACAGAGGCCGGTCTGTAAGCGCCAGGAAGCAGGACCGGATTCAGCAGCTGCAAACGGGATAAAGTGCCGCTCTCAAGCAGGGTAAAGCAGCAAAGCCAGGAAGATGGCAGGAAGCTCCTAGGACTGAGCAAGGTGCTCTTTCACCCTCCGGTCTCCCAGTTCACCTTGACTGTCATTGCCAACAGGGTGCTGGCAAAGCAGGCACGCGGATGGTAGTGTCCTGGCCCCACCTCATGCATCAGAGAAGAGCAGATCTGAGCTGAAAGACAACCGTTTCACAAATGCCACATTCTCTAATGACTGTTCAGTGGCTTCTTACTTAGGTGTGAATACTCATCTTTGTTTAGTAATATTGTGTGTACCCCGCCCGAGATATAATTTTCAAATGAATACACTTTCAGTAAATAAAGACAGACAATACATCAGGAGAAAAAAACGACGTGGCTGATTTAGGCTGTTTTCATGCTATTTACTTCTCAGCGTATTCAGTTGTTGAATTCAGTGTAAAGGTATGGTTGGGATTTAATTTTGAGCTGCGTGCAATTACAGCAGATGATTAATTTCTATTTAAGGACATGCTGTCTGTCCTGGGGCATCATGTGTTGCCTGGCATGGTACTACATGCCACAAGTAGGTACAAGCAAGGACTTAATGTCCTGAACATGAATGTTAAGGTGAAGTTGCCACAAACTGAATGCTTGGGTCCCCATGAAATTCATATGTTGAAACTAATCCCCAGTGTGATGGTATTTGGGGGTGGGGCCTTTGGAAGTTGATTAGGTCACAAATCTCATGACTGAGATGGGTGCCGTTATGAAAGGGATTCCAGAGAAATCACTTCCACCATATGAGGACACAAGGAAATCAAGATTGTGAACCAGGAAGCAGGCCCTTGCCAGACACAGAATCCATTGGCACCTTGATTTTGGAACTTCCAGTCTCCAGAATGGTGGGAAATAGACTTCTGATGTTTATAAGACACACAGTTTATGATAGCAGCCCAAACAGCCTAGCATAGAAGGCTTGCCTACTCATGAGCTAAAGGATGCTTTGTTTTACTCCAGGATCAACAAATAACCATCAAGAAAAAAAGGAGGAAATGTGACCTAGTTCTGGACCTTACTCAGAGAGCACCTGTTAGTACAAGTCCATCTCATTGTTAAGACACATAAGAAAATAGAGGCTGTAAATGCTTTTATTTATCCATTCATTTTCCTAATCACCAACTTGGTTAATTGTCAGCCACAAATCTTCAAACTTGGCCATTGAAATGTGATGGGGTTTTATCATCCAATGACATCTCTTTCATTTCATTTTGAAATGATTAGCCTTTTCTTTGTGTGTATTCTTCTTTAAGTATAACAAGTCCTGTTTTCAAGAGTCTAAAATGCCAAAAATTTCCTTAAAACCCTGGAGGCAGTTAAATACATATCTAAATGAGTCAGGGTTATTACTTTTTTAAAAATTTTATATATATTTTTTATTTTAGAAAGAGAGAGGGAGCATGTGCACGTGAGTGGGGGCATGGGAGGGGCAGAGGGAGAGAGAGAACCCCACAGAATCTCCACACTCAACACAGAACCTGATGCAGGGCTCGATTTCATGAACCATGAGATCATGACCTGAGCTGAAATCAAGAGTCCCATGCTCAACTGACTGAGCCGCCCAGGCGCCCTCATTTTCCTCATTTTAATTTTGAGATTAAGAAAGACTCCTGATCATTTATGACTTGTTTACTTTTGGTCTTTCCTCATGAGAACCTTAGCCCCATGAATACGACAACGTTGCTTGTAGTTTTTCACTAACGTAGCCCCGCAAAATAAACTTGGACTCATGGGAGGACTCAGAACCTATTTTCTGAGTGAAATGTACTATAACGTACTACGGTGGAAAGCATATATCTTTGCTCGGCAAAGGTATTTGTTAGGCAAAAATCCTTGCTGATTCCTTTTCTCCCTGGACTTCTCTGGAAGGACGTTGTTCCCAATGGGCTGTAACTGACAGCAATGTACCTTGTTTTTACTTCTAGCTCTTGTTCTGTGTTGGGGCCAAGAATGAGATGTGGCCAAGCAGAGAATGGAGTGGAGTTTTGGTGGGATCTTTTCCAGGTTGTTTCTTTGCAGGTGAAGAGTTACCTATTGCAGAAATCCCTTGAAGTGGCCATTGTGGGTGTGGTCCTCTCTCCTAGCTTAGCATCTGAAACATGCCTTCTTGATTTTTCTACTCCATTGGCTCCATCTTTGTGTATCTGAAAGGGGATTTAGGCCTCTATGTTGAAGCTATTCCCCTAAAACTCATCTGGCAGATGAGCACTAGGGATTCAATTGTTGTTTGCAAAATTCAAGTGAACCGAATTCTGCAATTCTTACTTAAAACCTACCCCAGACCTTTCCAGTAGCACATGCTTGTTGAATGTTTTTTTGGAGGAAGTTTTTCATAATATTCTACGTAACATAAAGACATCAAACTAATTTTTAGCACTTCATCTTGATCCGTGAGTTCTTTAAGGATTAAGCATCAGAAAGAACTGGAGTGATAATTAAATCACTAATTCTACTTTTTAAAATCTGTAGATATTTTTAAAGTTTATTTATTTATATTTTTGAGAGAGAGGGAGAGAGCGGGGGAGGCACAGAGAGGGAGGGGGAGAGAGAATATCAAGCAGGCTCCAAACTTTCAAGACAGAGCTTGACGTGGGGTTTGAACTCACGAGCCATGAGATCATGACTTAAGCTAAAATCGAGAATTGGATGCTTAACTGACTGAGCCACCCAGGCACCCCTAAAGTCTGTAGATTTTTTAAAAAGCTGATTCATTTGTTCATATTTTAAATGGTGGGAGTGGGGTATGAATCCTTCCAGTAAATAATAACTGTTCTTTTCTTTTTCTTCCTCTTCTACTCTCAAATCTGAAACAAATTAACAACTACTCATTGTTTGGAAAGGATTTATTTGTCAGCATTTCAGTTATATATACAATAATCTATATATTCTTATGGAACAGTAGATAGTGTATTTATTCATGTGATATATGCACCTGAATTAGTATTAATAATACTTCTCTGTGAAAATGGAAGCATAGTCTGTATTAAAGTGTAAGGATATAACTGCACACACACACACACACACACACACACACACAGACATACCTATTATTACTAAGATCAAGTTAGTTCTTAAGTAAGTCTATATTTAACTTTTCCAGCAGGCCTCCACTATAATAAAATTGTCAAGCCATTTTTCCTTAACAATTACTGACTCCAGCTATAAATCCCTAAACTGGTCAATAACCTATAACCCAGCACCTCTCGAAATGGAATGTGGGATATTTATGTTCCCCCTGAGAACAGCTTGTATATAAAGCCCCGAACAGCAGTGTGCACTGACCAGGACCACCTTTCTTCAGCAATAACACAGGCACAATGGTACAGGCTTCTTCCCTTCTGTCCTCCCCTCCCCCATCTGTAATGTCGGAGACCACTTTTCTTTGGAAGGCTTGAATCACGCCCAACTTAACATATTAGGTGCTAGCTTAGCACACACAGCACTAAACCACACCACAGCTCATTAACCTTTAGACTATAAAAAAGAAAAAAAAACTTGCAAAAATGTCAGCTTAACTTTCCATTTCAATAACAGGGTCTAGGGTTAACAAAGAAGAAAAATACAAAACCTCGGATTGTGTGGTCATTATTAAGAATCGTTCATTTCATAATTATTTGTTTAAAGTCGTAAAGCAAAACATACCAAGAAAATTAGCTTCCAATTGTATATTTTATTTCAAATTCATTTTGTCACGTTTTTCAAAAATAGATTAGACTGACCTATATAGCGTGTGAAGTAATTCTTTTACAACATACTGAAACCTTTTCCCAAAGAAATTAAGTGCTCATAAGACCTTTATCCGTTATACTTTCACAGAATTTCACAAATGTTTATTAAGCACGTATTATGTCTTAGGCGCAGCTCAGGAACATTGGCGATACGACAGAGAGTAAAATAGATTCAGGATGTAGTTCCCATGAAGATTGTGTGCATTCCAGTATTTTCCATCATTCTCTGCCCTACCCTCATACGTGCACATGTCTTTTCTTCCAGGATAAAGGTATATTTCACAGTGGCCAAAATTCTAGAATGAGTGGTACCCATTTTGCCGTGTTTGACATACGACTCTTCTAAAATGATATCGAAGTGTTGTATATTACAAGTTAAAGTATTTATATTGCCCAAGAAACACAGGGATAAGCAGTTAAGATTCAAGCATCCGAACACTTCTTACTCGTTCTCTCATGTTCCATCACAGACCGGAGAAGATAGGTCTTCCAGTGTCTTCTAGCGGAATGAGTGTATCAGTTCCGTGGTTCCAGCCTGCAGTATCTTGAAGCACTTAGCTAAGGGGAAAAGGACTCAACCTCCAGAACAGAAGGTTTCCTGGTGGTTCCAACATGCCATGTTCTTTGAGATACATGGAAATGTAAAAAGCTATCAGAGAATAATGGTATATCACACTGACTTAGACTGTGTGTGTGTGTGTGTGTGTGTGTGTGTGACATTATATATATTTGCAGAGAGAGAGCGCTCAGTATATATCAGGCACTGCATTAGTTATTCCCTTTACAAAGAAAAGACAACAGGTGCCTCGAGTAGTTCCTAGTCCGTTGAGGAAGCGGTAAGTAGAGAGATAGGGTTCTCTGTATATTGCCATGACAGACATAGACACATGGTAGGTAAGGGAAGACTTTCAAGAAAATAGGGTGCCTGGTGGAATCTTTTTAAAAGATTCCGTTTGCCATTGTTTTTCTCCTGACCACCTACCACGTGTCAGACTCCAGGCTACACGTTATGACTTCAGTGATGAACAAGATAGGCACGATCTCTGTCTAAACCTAAAACCTAGTCTAAAGCCTAAAACTTAGTGAGGAAGTGAGATACTATCAGTTACAGAAAATTATATAGATAGTTCCCCGTGCTGAGGGCAGGGTCTCACCAAATGAAGCATGGGTCAGGGGCATCCTGGCAGTAGGACAGTTGGAACAAAGCACTGGAAAGGGATCGATTTGGCCAGATTGGCCAGATTGTATACAACTACTTTGATATTGATGTTTAAATGCAAGGCAAGGAATGCAGAGATTTCTTATATTCTTGAGAATATTCTGTTACACAGGCAAAAGGAACCAGACTGGGGGTCAGAAGATCTGAGCTCTGGCTCCAGAGAAAGGATGCTGGGAAAGTCAGTGCAGCCTTAGTGATTTAGGCATGAAAGGATGATAGTCAAAGAAATTCATGTGCTTTTTTTAAAATTTAAGTTTATTTATTTTGAGAGAGAGCAAGCACGTGAGAGAGAGCACACACAAGCAGGGCAGAAGCAGAGAGAAGGAGAGACAGAATCCCAAGCAGGCTCTGTACCATCAGTGCAGAGCCCGATGGAGGTCTCAAACTCAACAGACTGTGAGATCGTGACCTGAGCTGAGATCAAGAGTTGGATGTTTGACTGTGCCGCCCAGGCAGCAGGGGATTTATGCTTTTTAAATCAGGAAGGCACACACAGGGCTCCAAGACTATCCCTTGTCCTGCGGTCCTGCCTCTGTTAGAGCTTTTTCACATCACCTGATGTGATGACAAGACAGCCACTCTGAGGAGCTGCTCAGGTATTTAATCATGTGCAACCTGCTCACACCCAGGAGTCTGGACATTTAGAGAAAGACCTGAGCTTAGGAATCCCATCCCAAGTTCCTGCTCTGCTCTTCCTGGGGCACCTTTTAAAATGACCACTTAGAGTCGGACCCGTGCAAAGTTGGTGACCTCTGCCCCAACAACCCTGTAAGTAACAGGTGCTGCCGCCCTCCTCTTGGTCTACTGCTCGCCCATGACCTGGCGTGGAGGACCCTGGCTCATTGCCACCCCCATCCCCAATTTCAAGGATCTGTAAGTGACAAATCTTCACTTCATTGTATGGGTGTATCGAAACTGTTCCTTCGATCAAAATGACCCTGTGGTTTTCACTTCCCCACGCTGAGAACTTCTGCCCACACATGTGAGTGGGAATAATCTGAATACTTTTTTTTTTTACACTTTTTAATGTTTATTTATTTTTGAGAGAGAGAGAAAGAGACAGAACATAAGTGGGGGAGGGACAGAGAGAGGGGGAGGGAGACACAGAGTCCAGCAGGCTCCAGGATCTGAGCTGTCAGCACAGAGAGCCCGATGCGAGGCTCGAACTCACAGACGGCAAGATCATGACCTGAGCCAAAGTCAGACGCTTAACCAATTGAGCCACCCAAGCGCCCCTGAATATTCTTAATTTGATACATCAGCTATGTCCCTCGTCCCAACACTCCTGCTGCCACAAAAATGATGAAAATAGTATTCATTGCCAACTTCAGATGGTTGCAAAAATAAATGAGATAATGTGAAAATATATTCAAATACTTGTCAGTGACACATTTGTCAGGAAATGATAGAGCAAAAGATCAACATTCCTACCGAGAAATTTAAATCTGGTTTGCAGAGAAAGATAAAAAAAAGATTAACTCCAAAACACTCCAAAGCACATCCATTTTGCTGTGTCCTTGGCCACTTAAAGTCTGTTAGCATAAAGGTGTACTTAGAGTTTTCTTCCGGATAAAGAAAAGAGCATGTCCTTGAGAAAATTTATTACTCTTTAGGGATTTTTTTTTTTTTTTGTAATTGAGAGACAGAAAAATAAGACTTGTATATATAAAATATTTTTGGAAGGAAGGATGAAATAGCATAATTGCACCAGTTCTCCTGATAAGATGTGTATTACATGCAATCTTATTTGAAGCTCAGTGGAATTTTTCTTATAACTTCATACATCTTTATTAACTTGCATGTGGGAAAATAAGTTATGTAAAATATCAAAGTTGATTGATTCTAAGATGATAAATGATAAATTTATATTCATATACCTCAGAAATAAAAAAAAAATGACCATTTGCCAAATATTTATTAACGGTTTTTCTCTGCTTTCAGTTTGTCTTTGAAATAAATATGTGCAATAGGGGACTATTTTGTTTTAAAAATAACTTAAACTTTAGTAAGTAAATATTAAAATTGAGGCACTGGTTGGCTAAGTCGGTTAAGCGTCCAACTTCAGCTCAGGTCATGATCTCACGGTTCGCGAGTTCAAGTTCCACGTTGGGCTCTCAGCTCTCTGTTCTCAGTGCAGAGCCTGCTTTGGATCTTCTGTCTCCCTCTCTTTTTGCCCTTCCCCCACTTGTTCTCTCTCTCTCTCTCCTCTCTCTCTCTCTCTCTCTCTCTGTCAAAAATAAGCATTTAAAAAATAAAATATTAAAATCCTGGGGGGGAAATCAAACAAGGGATTGAGAAAAATGATATATGTAGCAAATTCTGTCTCCCTATTTTAAATAATGGTAAATGGCGTTAATAATGATGTGACACTTCTATCCTCATTAAAGTGGCAATTACAAAAGTACATTCCAACCAGGCAAGGTTACATTCATATGTTTTGCTCCTGTACTATTCTGAGAGTGTAAACTGGTATGGCCTTTTGGAAAGTCATTTGCCACTAGGCAGTAAGGATGATAATAATGATCACTGCTTTGAACATTCCAGGAGTGTTTCCTGGTGAAATAATCTAAAAGGAAAAAAAAGTTATACACACGAAAGCACTGATTACAACATTCCTTGGAAAGAAATGAGAATCTAGTTTGTAAAGGCAGGGTGAGCCAAAGGTGAGGTGATGGACAGGGCAGTGCTTTTACTCGGTGAATTTTTATGTGAGTGCTAATGGAATCATAATTAAAGGCTTTAGCCACGTGGAAATGCACCCATAATTTAAGCGGGAAAGCAGAATGAAACTACGTGTACTATGAATTAAACAATACTATACACGTGCCTGCAGCTCTGGGTGTGTGTGCACCTGTTGTGCTCTCTCTCACACACGCACTCACACACCATTCTACATACACACCGTGATGGAAGCAACATTGCACATACTCACATGCTATGTATTCTGACATTTACATGAGGACAAGACATAATACATTTTGAAATACAGCAATTATATTGGGGTTGCTTGTTCAATTTCTACTTTCTTCTTTTAAAAAAATCTTTTTTTTTTTTTTGTATTCCACATACTTGCCTGTTGCTTGGAAACATGTTTGCATCCCTGGCTCAAGGGCACAGGCCCTGGTAATTCTAGGATTCACGATGATCCGCCTGATACTTTTCAATAATACTACCTGCATTTAATTGGCTTGGGAGTGAGTTATGGCCCAGTCCTGGCCAAAAAAACCCACAAGGTTTCAGGGTCTTAGGGGGTGTTTTAGGGGAGTTCTGTGATAGGATTTCTTCATTTCAAAATGACACCTACAGAGAGGACCTGTGTATTGGTGACACTACCAAGCCAGAGTAGGTGGCTGTAAGAAAAAAACCCTCGAAAGACCGTGACACGTACACCCAATGTTCATAGCAGTTGTATCAACAATAGCCAAATTATGGAAAAAGCCCAAATGTCTATCGACTGATGTATGGATAAAGAAGATGGATAAAGAACCATAAGAGACTCTTAAATACAGAGAACAAACTGAGGGTTGCTGTAGGGAGATGGTAGGGGGATGGGTTAAATGGCTATGGGCATTAAGGAAGGCGCTTTCCGGGATGCACGCTGGATGTCATATGGAAGACATGAATCACTGGGCTCTACTCTTGAAGCCAAGGCTACATAGTATGTTAGCTAACTTGAATTTAAGTTAAAAAAAATACCACTGCATTTCTCTCCCATGGCATGTCTTAAGTTTGCATCCTATTGCCCAGAATATGGTCACTTACATCTTCAGTTGCAAAGAAGACTAGGAAATGAGGTTGCTAGGTGGGAGCCTATCACCTTTCTTACTATGGAAGAAGAGGATGTGTCTACCAGGGTAACCCCAGGAGGTGCCTCCATAATCTCCTTTAAGTCCTAGAAGCTGTCATATCAGTTGTAATGCTTACAGTGGTTGGGATTACCTAGCAACTCTCCTATGCTTGAAGGAACTAGTTTTAGGATGAAGCCAGAAACCCGAAGACCGAGCGGTTAAAGAATGTAGGTCCTTGGTGACATTGCTGGGCTTCCAATGCCTGGCATACCTGGTGATTGACTTATTCATTTTCATTTTAGTCATATAAGATGTTTCATATATATATATATATACATACATATATATATATATATATATATATATATGTGAATACATGTATATACATATATACACATATATACATACATATATACACATGTATACATATATACATATATATGTATATGTATTTTTTCTTTTTTCATAAATATATACATATATACATACATATGTATATATATGTATACATATATTTTTTTTTCTTTTTTAGAGAGAGAGTGTGAGCAGGGTAGGGGCAGAGGGAGAGAGAGAGAGAGAGAAAGAGAGAATCTCGAGCAAGATCGATGTTCATCACAGAGTCCTACCTGGGGCTTGATCTCACAACCCTGGGATTATGACCCAAGCTGAAATCAAGAGTCTGACGTTAAGCCCACTGAGCCACCCAAGCATCCTGTGATATTTCCTATTTTTTAAAAGTCAGGTAGAGTTGGAGTATCTTAGCTGATTGCAACATATTTTTTCTACAATCAAGTGATGTAACTTTACAAAGTTTGTCTTCAATGTTGCCTAAAGTTCTTTGTACCACATAGTAGATCATTTATTTAATTGTTCACCTTATCCTGAGTGTATAACTACAGTGCTTTGATAGCTCACTTACTTGAATTAACAATTGATTTCCTCTTTTTTTTTTTTTTTTTTTGGCTATTGAACTCCAAAAAGAAAAAAAAGATGGCAGTTTCATCTATTAACTCTCACTACAAAGCAAGCAGCTAGGGGGAGAACACTTACTTTTTTGTTGTTTTTTATGTTTAAAATTAAAATATAAAGATTTTCATTTTTAGGGAAAGTTAAAAAACAGAAGATATAATGCATTTGGATAGAATACCACTAAAAGGTTGTACCCACTGCCCCAAGGAAAATTTCCCTCCGTGGAGAAATGTGTAACTCTAGGTCTGAGCAGTAAATGCATAAGGTAAGCTTTAAAAAAAAACCTCAAAAACCCTTGTCTTAACAGAAAACAAGGATACTATCCAAAAGTACTGGGTTTTTTTTTGAAAATAGGACTCAGAAGTCAAATTGAGGCCCCTGCAAACATAGGTGGGACACTTTGAGTTCTCATAGCACCGTAACTGCACGTAATAGAAACATTTCAGATATGTTTATATCCTGAGTTTACAATGATACTAAATATATAAGTCATGTTTAGGAAAAAAATAGAGAAATAAAAACGGGCAAATAAGGAGAAAATCTCAAATATTTGTCCTGACATTTCTATAAGAACAGCACTTGGGGTAATAGTTGACAACTCTTTATACAGAAGTAAGCCAGCTAACTAAAACAATGAAACTAGGGAATCCCATCCATCACTTGTGCTGTATTCAAGAACTTGGAGATCTATATTAGTTAAACTTGAGGTCTATATTGCTTTCAGTTGCAAGAAACAGAACATACACTGGCTTTCTGAAGCAAAGAGGGATCAAGTAGGTCAGGGGCTGACACAATTGATGTGAACAGGCTGGGAAAACATATCAGACGGAGGCTACTACAGGACCACCAAGAAGCAGGAAGCCATACAATTATCTTATAGGGGAGATACCTTGGCCAAGATGCTGTGGCTCCAGGACACTGCCCCTGCTACTTCTGCATATGAATTGTAACCTTTTCTTCATCTTGGTCTTACTTGCTCAGGATCCAAATCCTCGACAAGAGTGTCTGATTGGTTAAGCCTTGAGGTCACATTGCCCATATGTTGCTCCTGCGGGGTGAGGGGTAAAGCAGAGGGAGGCTCTGGTCCCTCCTGACTCTGTAGAATGGGGAAGGAAATTCCTTATACCAGTATCAAAACATTAATGTGTGTATACTGTGCAACTTAGTAATGGAATGTCTATATATGTTTATATTGATCATGTATAATATTGATATGTTATATATTTATAAATGAAAAGGCAATACATGATGCAATAGAAGACAACAAGAGAAATAGAAGGAACTGTACACAAACTATGGGCAAAGTCTCTCATGTGCCTCATCATTTAATCCTTCCATCTCTTCGTGGAAGACACTTCTAATGCCTTCCAGATAGCTTCATAATGCAGGGGAATAAGGGAGGTTAATAAACCAAAATTAGTAGGGCCAATGTTTAAGCTAACTCTTTATGAACACAAAATTCAGCTACTATAAGAATCCAGGATGAAGAAATCATAAGCAATCAATAGGTGAGCTAAACAGATGGGATTTGCTTTAGACCTTGAATGTGGGGTAAATTTTGACTTCTGTGAGGGAAAGAGAATCCCAGAGAGAGGGAAGCAAGACTAGAGAAAGCAGTGCAGTTTGGCAATAATGGGGAAAGACTGGACAGGCAGTTAAGGTCAAGTAAATGAAATCTTGGAATGCTTTGAAGGTCAGTCTAGGAAAGGAATTTAGTCTTTAGTCTTGGGAGCCATGATTTTTTTTTAACCAAAATGAGTAATATTGCCACAAGTGCACTTCAGAGACATTAATTTGATGAAATGTCATTAAATTATTAGATGATATGTGCTATTCTTATCAAAAGAATGTGGTCATGCTTTCCATTCATTATTCAAGGACACAAAACAGCGTCCTTCATTATTTTTTGCATTAGAATAGTCTTTGGATAAAATTATTCCTGTAGATGATTTTAATACAGATAGCCACGTTTAAATTTGTATTAAGGTAAAAATGTGACATATGTAGCAAAATTAGCTTGTTTCAACAACTACTATTTTATTTAAATTAAAATGGATGCTTGAACACATAGAAATCTCCAAAGGTGCTTTGTGTTTGATGTGCATCCCAGTATTCATCTGGAGAATAAAAAACGAAATGGAGGCAGAACAAATGACTTGAACAATATCAAATATGATTTGTGTCAAAGCTAATACGAATCAAAATTAGCTCTCCTGACTCTGAATCCAACTTTGCCTCCCACATTCCGCCACATAACTGCCGTCTTCTCTCCTGGGCTGTTCTGGAACAAAAACAGTCTCACAGAAAAATTGTGCAGGTAGCCGAGCATTCTGTGTGTCGGAAACATTTACAGTTTTTAAAAAAGTCCTTCAGATGTATTTATTTATCTGGCACTTTTGTAAAAATCGACAAGGCCACCGTCTTGAACCCATCAAAATTGATTTGCCTGCAAAAGCCATATCTTGAAACCTGACTTCTAGGATGTGATATGATCAACAGATCAGCAGTTGACCATTTAGATACGTAATTGTAAGGAGGGAGAGATGGAAAAAAAAATCATAAGAAATGACCTGATTTTTATCTTCCTATAGAGAAAGAGAAAAGGAAGATCTATTTTTGAACCACCAGTTTCCTTCAAAAATAAACCTCAAAATGAGTGTTAGGAGAGCACGTTAATAGAAATTATTGGCGAGGTTGGTCATCATTACTATGATATACTATGCATACTCCACTTTTATTTTTCTTTAAAAACAAAGGAGAAATCTAATCATGCTTATTTTTCTTTACTTAGCTAAATGCATTGCATAGCTTTTTGAAAGGGTTAAATAATTTCCTTCTCTTCTGCACCTTTTTTTTCTTTTTGTGTGTGAGGTTCCCCACTAACCATAGCTGTGTCCAAAAGGAAATTAAAATGAAATACATCAGGCATGCTGGGACTTCACACTTCAGAGACTTACAAAGCAATATGGCCTGGTTAAATTGATTGTCACTTTAACTGCCCACGGCTACTCTTCAGGAAGGGGGCTTACGGTTTTACTGTTCTTAACGGGACCATATCCCTTTTCCAATGGCTTAATTTAGGTTGTGCTGAAATTCCTATTAAAATCAGAGTCATTAATATTTCATTAAAAATACCCATGATGTCAGAAGCGGCCATTCCAGGCTGCCAAGTTACAAAGAAAACTACCCTTTCCCCCTAGGGTTGTGCTAACATCCTGATATCCAAACCTACATTTACATTTTTCCATCAACCTGAACAAAAAACAAAATTGAGAGTAGGGATATATCAAGTGACTGCCATCGTCTGGTGCCTTCTATGTTTTGATGTCTTCAGCTGGTGAGATCATAAAACCTGACTTCAAGGATGTAAAATTATCAACAGATCAGCAGGCTGACCATGTAGATATCTGTTTTGCACCAAAAAGTAGAGCGTTGGACAAACGGATATTCGGTCTCCCTGTGTCGAGTGTCCCGAAAAGATTTTATTTTAACAAAAGTGCTATAGCCAGGGCCATCCTGTAATCACAGAGCTGCCAAGGGAATGCATGTATAAAATTTCAATCGTAACTAAAACTCATTGTCATGTGCTCAGTCATTTAGAGAAAACGTCTTGTTACAGAGGCTGGTTTGAAGCTTTGATTTTTTAGTGTTTGCTTGCAGAGAAAATGATGGCCCAAGTAGTCAGAGGAAATGTAATGGATCTCTCACTCTGACTGAATGAGATTAATTTGAGTATTTCCTGCATATGACACATTCCCCTAGCATTCCAATGTAGCTTCTTCTCCGTCTTTTTGGTTGCAAATACCATAGATCTATCCCCGGAGCACTCACGTGTGCTTTTTCTCCTTGTTTTTAAACTTCATATAACTTTCAGAATTCAGAAAGTGAAACATCTGTCTGACTCTGCATATCAATATAAAAAGGAGCTCATTTAACTTATCAAAACCTATTGTATGCTTTGTTGTGATAATTTTGTTTATATTTACCGGGATGACAGATCCATACAATATATTCTTTTATGTTCAATAACGATCTTCATATTAACATTAAAATTTGAGAATGTGTCTTTTTTTTTTTTTTTTTTGGTCCTTTTTTCCCACAGTTGTAATATACTATTCTTTTTTGTAACTTTACTCTTTTGGGGGCTTATTTTATTTTATTTTGTAAGTGTTTATTTATTTTGAGAGGGGAAGAGGGGCAGAGAGAGAGAGAGAGAGAGAGAGAGAGAATCCCAAGCAGGCTCCACCCTGTCATCACAGAGCCCAATGCAGACTCAAACTCATGAACCATGAGATCATGACCTGAGCAGAAATTGAGTTGGACACTTAACCAACTGAGCCACCTAGGCGCCCATGGGGGACTATTTTATTAAGAAATATTCTTTTAAATGCAAAATACTGTTGGATTATCTATTTTAGAAAAATTTCCCCATGTGTTGGGCTGCAAATGGAGTTTCTTTCCCTTTAGCTCCTTCACAGGTGGGACCAAAAAGGTAAGTGTAAGTTCTGTGACAGTATAGAAGGAAAGTAACTTTTATGTGTAGCTTCTGAAAGGGAAAAAAGAAAAAGAAAAAGAGAAAGAAATCCTTTGACTTCCATGTGCTCACTTCAAGACATCCTGATCACAGATTTGAGGTTCTGCATCCCAAATTCAGGATTTCCAATGTTTATGTAAACTGAGCTGACACACACATATTTAGATGGTATAATTATTATTCCTCCTGCTGGTCACTGTTGTCACTTTCTTTTTTATTTAATGTTCATTTTTATTTTTGAGAGAGAGAGAGAGAGAGAGGGCAGGGAAGGGGCAGAGAGACAGGGGGACAGAGGATCTGAAGCAGGCTCCGTGCTAACAGCAGAGAACCCCACACGGGGCTTGAACTCACAAACCGCCAGATCATGAGCTAAGCCGAAGTCTGATGCTCAGCCAACTGAGCCACCCAAGTGGCCCCCTACTGTCACTCTCTATTTGTCATTCTTTGTATGAATTTATTTAAAAGAAAAAAAAAACACTTTTTTTTTTTCTATGCAGTTCAAAAATCAACAAACCATTTTTTTTTTTTTTTTCAAGAAACAAACAAAAACTCTTAGTCTGGCCCTTGACTTCTACATATTTCATTTTTTCAACGTAACTTTCTCTATAAAATTTGGTACAAGCAATTTCCTGTTCTACAACACACTCTCCCCACTGCCTTCAATGATCTCAAATGTATCACATTTCTGCCATACCATCCTGTACCTGCTGTCAGAACACTGGGGTGTCCCTAGCTTGTCTGCCACCAAATCCTTAGCATTTGTCATGGTACTGAGCACACACTAAGTCCTCATTACACCTTGTGGCTCTCAATACACCTAATAGAAGAGATGCAGAAAATGAAAGGCATGAGTGGCTTCCCATACTAAGAAATGGACCTATCTATATCAGGTATCTTCCCAGGTAAAGGTTACAGAGTAGTGAGAAGTTTGCTACAAGCAGAAATGCACAAAGTGAATCGACACCTGGGGTGCCTTTACAGAACTGAAGCGATGACCGATAAAAGAAGAAATCGAAAGAAGGATTGAGCTTTGAATTCATATGAAATCTAAACAAATCACCTCTTTTCCCCAGGTCCCCATTCATTGTCTTAATTAAGTCTGATTTGTAACTTCATCATCCTCTTGAAATTCCTTTTACACAGGTCAAGTACAATTGGTAGGAGGCAAAATTACATATCGCCACTTCAAAATAGAGCACCCTGTTACCTGAGCAGAAGTTGTTCATTCTCTTAACTATGGAATGTTGCCCAAATTTCTCAGTTCAGCTCTCCTACCACCCCTGTAATCTGTCGTGCAGTTCCAACACGACCCCCTCATTTCATTCTCGGAGACTATGTAAGAAATTAAAACTCTCAAGTGCTGGAGCGCCTGGGTGGCTCAGTCGGTTAAGCGTCCAACTCACGATTTCGGCTCCGGTCATGAGCTCATGAGCTCACGGTTCGTGAGTTTGAGCCCTGAGTCGGGCTCTGTGCTGACGGTGCAGAGCCTGCTTGGGATTCTCTATTTCTCTCTCTCTGCCCTTCCCCTGCATATGCTCTTTCTCTCTCTCTCAAACATAAATAAATAAACCTAAAAAAATATTTTTAAATCTCAAATGCTTCCAAATATTCCATAAGGTTAACCTAAATTTGAAATTTGATTCAGAAATTTTCCACTGTACATAGAGAATGAACTGTACATGTTCCCATATTCTGAAATACCAACCCAGAGAAGATAATTTCTAAGACTTAGAAGTTGGATTTTGCCCGTATGTATCTGAGTGAAGATGGGTCAAATCTTATAGTAGAACTTTCACATTATTTAAGTAAGACATGATGATTCCAGAAAAAAATTGTTAATACTAATAAATCAAAAATCAAATCATCTGAAATAATTAGAAATTCCACTGCCCAGACACAACTGCTGATAATATTAGTGTAGAGACTTCTTTAGCTTTTGTGTGTGTGTGTGTGTGTGTGTGTGCACTAATGTACTTGTTTTCTGTTTCTGGTTTTAAAGTCTTTTTTTAAAGCAATGAGAACAAACCATAAACACTGCTTTGAAATAAGCAGTTAAAAATTTTTGACTATATGGCACTACTATCCTTCAAAACAAAATTTTAATATAAACACACAAATACAAAAAGATAGTAATAGTTAAGAAGCATTCTGTTGTATGAAGTTAACTACAATTTTATTTAATCAATCTACTTTTGTTACATATGGTGTTGCTTCTAAAGTCTTAACAGAAAACAATAAAACTTTGATAAGCTATTTTGAGCTTTGTTTTTGTCCATATGTCAATTACCCGTTGACTATAAGTTTTTAAAAGGACTGCTGGATTAAATGATATCTATGTTTGATTTTTAAATTTCCATAAGCACTCTTAAATTGGCCTTCTGAATAATCTGAGCAACTATGACATATTGTCCCGATAATGCCTTCATAATTCAAATATAGACCGAAAGAGAAATTGCTCACGCTGTTATTTACTATTCACTTCTTTTTATCATTTTTAAATTTATTTCCAAATTGCTAAAGACTTGGACTTTTATAAGATAGGGATTCATTTTTGACATTTCCAAAATTTATGCTGAAATAATCTAGCTTTTACCCAAGTGAATAGAAGTTACATATTTATCATTTGTAAACTATGAACATTACCAAAATGTTTATTTGCAGACTCTATTCTCTTTTATTGATCTCTTTCCCCAGAATCCGTAGCAAAGCATTTGACTCAACGTAGTGTTGTAATATATTTAATAGTCTGAAATTTCCTTTTAGTTATTTTGGTGTTTGTTCTTGCTTCTGAAAATGAAGTGAGTCACATGGGTAGATAAATGTGTAAATAACATCTATATGGAGGGCATATGAATGATACATCCATTGAAACTTGAAAAAATACCACTTTTATCAGATTAGTATCCTTCAATCATCTGTACCAATGAGACTGTTGGGATAGGGTTTTTTTTTTTTTTTATTATATGAAATTTGGGATAGGTATTTTTATTTCAGGAAACTGAGGTTTAGAAAAGTTATGATTGCCTGTGAGCATAAAATTAGTGAAAAGAGAAACAAGTTTTTTGGTTTTTTTTTTTTAATTTTTTTTTTTGACGTTTATTTATTTTTGAGACAGAGAGAGACAGAGCATGAACAGGGGAGAAGCAGAGAGAGAGGGAGACACAGAATTTGAAACAGGCTCCAGGCTCTGAGCTGTCAGCACAGAGCCCGACGCGGGGCTCGAACTCACGGACCGTGAGATCATGACCTGAGCCGAAGTCGGACGCTCAACCGACCAAGCCACCCAGGCGCCCCAAGGAGAAACAAGTTTTAAACTCACATCTTACTAAGTTAAATATCACTGGATACCATGTCTTAAATGTGTCTCTAACACAGGAAAGATCAATTTCTGGATACACATATCCAGAAAAAGAAAACATTCTGGTTAAGTCTCATTTAGAAAAAAATGGAATAAAGAATGTCTTTGCAAAAACAAGGTGATAATATTGGCCAACTGAATTCTGAAGGAAAAGGGGAAAAAAAAAGAAGAAAAAGAAGCTAGCCCACATATTTTTCTGGTCCAAGCAATGACTCAAAAGTAGACATGATGGCTATTTGCAACTATTTGAATTATATAAACACTGGAGGAATAGAAAAAAAAATATGTTAAAATAGAGGAGATTAATGGGAATACAAAGTAAAACTTAAAAATGTGCTCTGAATAGAAGTGGGAGGGGTGGATATGCTGATGATATGTTTCTTTGGTTTGTCTATTTTATAAATAAAAATTAGAACTCCAGTTTCATAGTTTTTAGATTTATTTGAACAAATGGATATAAGGGATTATCTGAACCTGCGAAATTGATGAACCAGCCAGCCAAATATCTTTTTATTTCTAAAATGGCAGGGCAGTGGTCCATAAAGAGTCTAATTTGGGGGTGTTTTTCAAGTTAAGGAAAAGGGGAAATGCTCGTAAGTGTGCAAAGGACAGTATACTAATAAACGCTCCATTTGATCTCAGGGCCAAAGACAAGTAGATAAATTTAGATTCAAATAGGGTAGGATTAGCATAAGACAGGATTGAATTGGAGCAAAGATACCAGGTCTAGACTCCTCTGCCTAATTTCTGGCAGTCAGTCCATTTTCATTGTACCTTAGCCAGGGCCTCTAATGAGTAGAACATCTGCTTAACTATATTTTGTATTGTCACAAAATCAAAGGGGGGAGGGGTATAGTGGAGGCAGGATCACATTCAATGATTTTCCAGCTTAGATACAACTCTCATTAGATTTGCTAATAAGGAAGGGAGAAAAAAGATTTTCAAAAGCACAAAATACATAACACAGTTAAAAATATAGTTTAGCTGAAATGATTTAGAACACATAGAAATTATACTAAATACAGAATCTTTAATTTTTTTATTTCGGTTTTACCGAGGTCCAGTTGACATATAAAATTGTAAGCCATTTAAAATGTGCATGATGGTGATTGATATACATATACATTGTAAAAGGATGCCCCTCATCTACTTAATTAACATAGCCATCATCTCACATATTTATCTTTGTGTGTGTTTGTGTGCGCGCATGCATGTGTGGTGAGAACATTTCAGTTCTATTCTCTTAGCAAGTTCAATTCTACAATACAGTGTAATCAACTGTAGTCGCCATGTTTTATGTTAGGTCCTCAGACCTTATTCATCTTATAGCTGAAAATGTGTACCCTTTTACCAACCTCTCCTTATTTTCTCCTGCCCCCTGGCAACCACTTTCTATTCTCAGTTTCTATGAGTTTTACTTTTCCTCTTTTTTTTTTTTTTTTTTTTCTGACAGAATCTTCATTTTAACACTTTCAGAGTAAAATCTTGTTTTCATCAGGGACATGTATTTCACAAGTACATTGTTGTGTTCTAACAACTCATAAGTAACAATATAGTTGAGTTCAGGAGTAGATAAACATTCTGTAGGGCCAAATGTTATTTTAGGATTCGCATGACAGAAAATCTCTATCACATTGATTCAACTTTGCTGTTATAAAGCAAAAGCAGCCATGGACAATGTGGGGGGAAAAATGGGTATGGTTGTGTTCTGATAAAACTTTATTTACAAAACAATCCAGGCCAGTTTCATCCACAGAGGATAGCTTGTCAACTATCCTGGTTTAGAGATTACCTTTATAATGTATTATGTAAAGACTGGGAATCCATTAACCTTTGGGATGAAAGGAGGGAAAAAAAAACTAATATTCATTACATACTGACAAAGGCAAGTACTCAAATTTCACAATTTCAAGTTGAGATCAAAGAACTTGAGTGACATACACATGGCAAAAGGGCTAGTGGATATTTGAAGGACTCTAACATGATTTGTCAAACTCCAAAATCTATTCCTTTATAAGTTCATCCTGCCACTGTCTTCAGGTAATTCCCCTAGATCTAATAAACAGATCAGGAAATAACTAAGCATACTTATTTAAAAAGTTTTGTTTAAGAAACAATCAGGACTCAGAACTGTTCGCAGAATTCAGTTCAAATGGGCTAATTTTTAAGTGAAAATTTTCATTCATACAAAAAAAGACACATAAATCTTTTTTCTCTCCTAAAAACGTTTGCCAGTTTATTGCTTACTGTTTATTTTTGTTTATGGTATTTTTTAAAATGCCAAATTTTTAAAGATCAAATAAATATGCACTAATAGTTTATCCTAAATCTTTAAAAAATTAACATTCTTTTATCAACCTGAAATTTATTTTGATATGTAATATGAAATGAGGTTCAAAGTATTTTTTTTCTCATAAGTAAGGTACTAATTGTGACCTGAATAAACTCTCCTTCTCAAAAGGCTTTGAAAGCCGTCCTTATCCAAAACTGAAGTTTTGTATACACTGTAATCTTTTTGGGAAACTCATTTGGCACTTTATTAATAAATATGCCTTTTTCCATAGCATCAATCTTTGACTTGCTATGGCTGTGTATTAACCATCCCTCTCTCAAAGCTTCACTAACTTGTTTCACCTGTTTACTTTTCAAACTGTGTTTTAGATTTGATTTGAATTATGTTCTCTTTTGTAATCCCTTTAACCTAGATACAGATCAAATGCTTCCAACGTAACAGCAAGTCGAAGTATGAGTGCTAAGATTTATATGCTTAGTCAGTTGAAGGGAAAACAAAAGAAAGAAGACAAGTGTACAGGGTGTGTGGGAGCCACAACCAGGCTCGTTGCCTTGAACTGTATTCAGTGTCCTGCACTGAGGTCTACACGTCTGACCCTATTCCCTGTCCAATCCCATGGGGATGTGCCCTCAGCCTTCTTGCCTCAGAGGTTAGGAAGCTTAGGGAATGAGCTGGGTCATTTGGAATAGCTGAGCAATTTTTTTTTTCTCTTTTTCTTACAGTTTTTGTTTCCTGCTAAAGAATTAGAGCTAGGAGATTATACTCTGGTCTCCCTGAGGTTACCATTTTGCCAGAGGGTAATGCGGTTAGGGTGGGGAGGTTAATGCTGACCGATCTTCCAGCTTTTGTGAATGTGCTTTTATGTAATTGATGGCTTTCCACAAGCAAAGAGAAGCTCAAAGGAGAACATTATTCTATTCTTTTTTTTTTAAGTTTATTTATTTTGAGAGACAAAAGGGGGGGAGGGGAATCCCAAGCAGGTTCTGCGCTATTAGCCCAGAACTCAAACTCACAAACCGTGAGATCATGACCTGAGCTGAAATCAAGAGTCGGACACTTCACCGACTGAGCCACCCAGGCACCCCTATTTTTCTATTCTTTTTCCAAATGGCTGCACATGCTTCCACTAATTTAGAGGGATAACAATAAAATTTTTAAAAAAATCATCCATATCTCACTACTTCGCTCTCTTCTGCTCCTTCTTAAGTGGGACATCTTTCAATTTGGTCCAATGGGTTCTACACGTTTATGTGGAGTAAAAAAAATAGTAAAAACTGATTTTTGCATTTATGTTTAGCTAAAGGCCCTTAGTTTATTTCACCATTAACTGTACCTTCTTTGCTCTTTTACCTCATAAATCTTACTTTATTATATTTGGAGAAGAGATTTTATAAATCCAAATTTCCATGCTGCCTCATTTCTTGCAAGTTTCTGGATTGTATTTTTGACTTATGAAAGTTTTTATCTTTTAATAGAGGAGTTTTAACTCATTTATATTTATTGTCATCACTAAATAATTTTGTTAGTTGGATATCAAGTATTATTATTTTCATTCTTATGGTTTTATTTGTTTTTTTTACTTTTTCAGCATAGGTATTTACCTCAAATTTTGAACAAGTAACTTTTTTTAACCCTGGAAATGCTCACCTTTTATTTTTTGGAAAAAAAAAAAAAAAACCACCACACTTGAACTTAATATTTTCTCTTTACTAATATCAGTGATAAAATTGTATTTGTTGACACCTCCCTGTTTAAGATGAGCATATTCAGCATGTGTAGAAAATTAGCATATTTTTATTTCCTTCCATAAATCCCGGTCCCTCACTTTTGGGGATATATTCTGGGTATTTAGAACATGTTTATGATCATTATTTTTTATTATGTGTCTGTTATCTTAATTAGTTGCCTTTTTAAAAATAATCATGCTTTTAATACTTGATTTCTCATACTAGTTTAAATGGTTTTGGTGCTTTCTACTAATGTTATTTTAGAATCTGTCCACTTGTGAGGGGTTTGTTTTTGTTTGTTTTTTTTTTTTTTTTTTTTTGATTCAGTTAGCTAAAATGCCTTCAATGAGTGCTTTTAGGGAAAGCACATGAGTATGTCTATCTTCATGTTTGAATCATGCCTTATGATTAAAATATCTGGTCATGGAAATCATTAGTAATAATCTATTTCCTTGAAATCTTCCATTGTGTTCTTGTGTGTAACGCTGGCAAGGCATCCTTTGCTGGTAACAAATTTTATTTTATTTATATTGTTTACTTGACATTCTAAATTCCTTCTTTACGTTTTGAAGGTGGGTGGCCTCTATTGGTCTATGGCAATTGACTTTTCTTGGCCTAAAGTTCACTATACAGTCCTCAGATCTAGTTCTTTCACTCAAGGAGTTTATCTTATTCTCTTTTGATTGTTATTTGTGCTACTCATTCCCCAGTGCCTTCTTCTGAGAATCTCTTCAGCTCTGATCCTGTATCTCCTTGTCAACTTTCAGTAACTTTTACTTCATGCATCCCCTTTAAGCCATTCTTACTGGATTTTCTGCTGGGCAGCCAAACTCAATACGAGCAGATATAATAGACAGGCGTTTTCATTACCACTTCAGCAATTCCAAGTGTGGACACGTTAGCATTTCTAGCGGTGCCGTTTTATCTCTGGGAGCTCGGGGAAGCTGCCTTGCTGGGGACAGCTATCAGTAAGCCTTGTTGTGTTGTGCCCGCCTCCCCTCCCCGGACACAATATGTCCATGCCTGATACCCTTTCTGGTGCTGCTGTCCGAAATATCATTGACAGGCTCTGCCTGATCAAGAAGAAACCTCACTGTCCCCTGGACTTTCTGCCTGCTGTATCTCTTTCACAGATTCCTGCAACTGCTTCTGGTCCAGGGCACAAAAGGAAACCCATTCGAAGCATTCAGTATCAATCCCAAGTCGTATCTTGACCGTAAGTCTCAGACTCATTCTTCCTGACTTGTGTATGATCGCAGGATTTTTACCAATATTTCTTCAATTCAATCTCTCCTAAACTTCTGGATCAGAAGGAAGAGCCAGTATGTTCCTTTAATCTCATCATAACTTTATAAAAGAAATTGGAGGACCTTTTTAACATATGGATAGATTTGATCTCTTGTCATAAATCAGGGCTTTCTCATATATAATAATATAATAGCAATATATATATTTTTTCCTTTGGATGTTTCGATCTAGGTTTTAAACCTGACATTCTTTAGATACTTGTGCTCAAATTACTGACCTACTAAAAAACATTGACCTTTAATCGTAATGAGCAATCATTGTTTTTCGATTAGTAGCGTGTCTCAGATTTTTTTATGTGTTGTAAATAAGTGTGTGTTTTTAAAAAGGCCTGCCTACTGCATCTTTACTTTTAACTTTTTTTTATCTTAATTTTGATTTTACATCCTCTGGTGCCTGGCTCAGACCTTCCCTGCAGACTCAAAGACTGTAGTGGTTCAGTGCTATTGCCTGCTGCAAACTCACAGCTCTGTTTCTCCTGGGCATTGCCCTCTGTGGAAGGAGGGTGCTGGATGCTTCCCTCAGGGGTGGTCTGTATACAACGACCGGCCTAATGAAGGGTCTGACATCATGCCTCCATTTGGGGCATCTTTGAAGGATAGTTACAGATCAAGTGCTGGCCTGAGTGAGTGGTGCTATAAATGCATCAGTCTTTGAAGACTGAATGTACAATTTCCTCATTAATAATTTAAAGGGTTTTGACTCCATGTTAAAATGATAAATTCTAAACCTATTGGGTTCAGTTAAATATATTATTAAAATTAATGTCACCCAGTTTTCGTCTTTTTTTTTTTTTTTCCATTGGCTGCTAAACAATTTAAAGTCACACATGCAGCTTTCATCTGTGGCTCACTTTTTTAAAATTTATTTTTTTAACATTTATTTATTTTTGAGAGAGAGAGAGAGAGAGAGAGAGAGACAAAGCATGAGTGGGAGAGGGGCAGAGAGAGAGAGAGGGAGACACAGAATCCGAAGCAGTCTCCAGGCCCCGGACTGTCAGCACAGAGCCTGACATGGGGCTCAAACCCACCAACCATGAGATCATGACCTGAGCCGAAGTAAGATGCTTAACTGAGCCACCCAGGTGCCTCTGTGGCTCACTTTTTATTTCCGTAAGACCAGTACTGTGTCAGAGAACTAGAGAAGCAGTTGGTGAGTCTAGGACAGAATGAAGGCAAGAGAAAAATGTGAGAAAGCAGGACAGAGGGCTAATGATGTTCTAGAACAAGAAGGATCCTGTAGGCTATTGTAAAGAAGTTAGCTCCTATTCTGAAATACAGAACACAAACCATTGCAAAGTCTGGGGCAGAGAATATTTATTCTGATATAATTTTTTTAAAGGTTGCTATGTTTAGCCTGGACAACAGTGAAGCAAGGGCAAGGGCAGGAAAATTAGTTGAGAGGGTATTATATGAATGAAGTCAAAAGGGGCGCCTGGGTGGCTCAGTCTGTTAAATGTCCGACTTCAGCTCAGGTCATGATGTCACCGTTCATGAGTTCAAGCCCCGCATCGGGTTCCGTGCTGACAGCTCAGCCTGGAGCCTGCTTTGGATTTTGTGTCTCCTTCTCTCTCTTCCCCTCCTCCACTCACACTCCGTCGCTCTCAAAAATAAATAGACATTAAAAAAAAATGTTTTTTAATTAAGTCAACAGATAGATGTGACTTAGGCCAGGGCACTATAGAGAATTTCTTCCAGAAAGCAGACCAAATAAACAAAAAAGATGAAAAGTAGAAGAGAAAAGATAATAAAAATAGGGAACTCTAGAAAGAAAGGGGATAAAATAAATAGTGATAATAATGATAATGATAATAATAATAATAAACAATTTTCCAAACCTGAAAATGAATCTTCAATTTGAAAAGTCACTAATTAAAACAGTAATCGGCAGCAAACATATTGCTGTGAAATTCAAACATAAAAGAATAAAATGGATATACTAAAAGCTTACAGGAAAAATAAACCAGATCACATACTAAGAGTGTGAAATTTGACTTTTCAACAAAAACTTTGCATACTACTAGAATATTTATTGGTAGTAGTATCTCAAGTGGAGAAGTAAAGAAAGGATGAGGGGTTCGCATGAGGAGTAGAGAGCCTTAGTCCAGACTAGGGAGATGGGTGCAAAGCTATGGGAGTGGGGAGGGAATGTGTCCAAGGTGCAGGTGTTGGGGGCAAGGGATGTAATTAATAGAGTGCTGAGATCTTTGTTTGAATACCAGGGGTAAAATTAGTGACGGTGGTCAAAAGAGCTGTCAATGTTTTTTGGAACACTGAAAAACAGAAACAGGTACAAAGAGATTTAAGCGGTTTTAAAACTGTTAAGTATAGGAAATTTAAAGTCTTAGGTAAGCAGTGAATTATATCTATAACATGATGTAAACACTGATAACAGATTAAACCCCCCAAATTGTGATAAATTATACTGACGTCATGGGAGAAGGGTGTGCAACAAAGCCAAACCCTTATTTACCGTTACAGGAATTTGATAATGTTTAAAACTGATGAATATGCACTAATGCCAATTTACATATAAGCATATGCAATTATTTACTGGTGGTATTAGATGGATGATAGGCAGATAGACTAGACAGATAGATAAATAAGGTAAATACCAAAAGCAATACAAAATACTTGTCTCTTGGAAAGCAGAATTAGGTGTTCAGAAGGACTGTTTTGGGGAAGTACTGATTTTTTATAAGCATGTGGTACCGTTAACATTATCTGATGGATTAAATTCTTGTTTTCAGTTCTTCACTGCTTTCTAATAACTACAGCTGTGTTATAACTGCAGAGCCTCCCAGTGTGGACAGAGACACTTTCTTCACCCTCTGCTTTGGGGCTTAGACATATGACCGTGTGACTTGCTTTTGCCAATGGGATGGCCGCAAACATCAAACATACACAGAGGCTTAAACACACTTTTGGGATTTGGTTTTTGCATGCCTGAGGTCCACCAGGAGCAGAACAGGAAGGAAACCTGTGGAGTCAACATGAACACGACTCAAAACACGAAGCCAAGCCCAGCTGCTCCTAGTCAAGTCCTGTGGACCCACAGCCAACCCATGAGCAAGGAAATGAGTGGTATTTGTTGTAAGCCACTGAAGAAATGCCACTAGTGATATAAGTCACTTCGAGCTTTGAGGTTGATTAGTTAATCAAAAGTTGATTAATACTCAACATTTATACTATGTACCCTCCATGTAAATTCATAAAAAAAAAATTAAACTAATTTAGAATAAGAGTGATAACAAAGAACTGAGTGGGAAATTTAGAATTTTGTACACTGGAATTGCCCAGACTCTGCTGAAGTCATCATATCTCTACCTGCTTATTCCATGATGACAACCCTAAAATCTACTTTACTATTCCCAGAAGAGCACAAATGACTTAGCGTAAGCTATCTGTTGGATCCCTGTCATCCAGAAGCCAGGACTTATACACAAGACAGTATCTTTTGCTTGAATCAGTTATTGTCTCCTTTTCAGAAAGCTGCTCTAAACTTCTGACCCTTTGTCAATGCTTAACCTTGAAGGCTTTCTCAATTCTTTCACTGGTGTGTGCCTCAGTTTCCCTGTTCCGAGAGTATCACTATCAGCTTCCATCCTGTGTTCCCTTATTCCACTTTTAAAGGAGAGTTGATGCGGTTAGTTTTGAGCAGCATGAGATCACGAGTTGAAGAGGTCAGGGAAAGATTCATGGGCACAAATCATAAAGGGATTGAGTGGGTTTTGAAGAAAAGATAAGCTTTGGATGCATAAAGGAGAGTACACAGGGGTCTCCTTTCTAGCTTGTGAAATAGAAAATCACTTTTAAGACCCCCAAAGGGAAATCAATGGCTTCCTCCCCCATGGAGAAACTTTCCTGTCTTAACGGGAACAACATAAATAACACTTCTATTATAAGAAAGGATCGGACTCTTATTAAGACCCATAAATCAACAGTTATTTTATTTTCACAAAGCAACCCCCAAATGTAATTTTAAAGTGAAAGCATATTTTAAAGGGCATGTGGGTATATATAATTTATATTTCTCTGTATAAATATGGTACTGAGATATCTACTTACATTTGAATAATTATTAGGACAATACCCTGTTTTGCCATGTAAATGGCAAAGAGAGAAAGTGTCTGCTTCTAGAGAAGGGGGATTTAAAGACTCAGCCTTACAAGTGTCTACTATATTATGATATTTCCTTTTGATTATCCGTAATTTTTTGGCGTGTGTACTATAGGTATTCACACTTTCCAAAAGTTACTCTGTCTGTAGAATACTCCTGGGAAAGGGAGCATTTCTGCTTATTTCTGCTTAAAATTTACTCAAGATTTAATACATTATCTTTACAAAATAAAAACTCCCATTCGTTTACCATTTAAAACAGATTAAGAAACATATTTATTAACTATAACAACAAAAAGTCTTCAGTTAAAGTGTGTGAAAATAGCTGGACCAATAAAGTGTGTGAAAATGGGACCAATCCGATATTTAACTAGGTAGCTTGGCTGCTTTCTCGTCCTTCATTATTTCATATTCTTGTTCGTCACTCACCTAGAAATTTCTAATTATGAGGAATGCCTTCATTTAAGAATACTTAAAAATCCACTTCAAAATGATTACACTGTTGTCTTTATATGTTCAAATAACCTAGGAGCTATACTTAATTTTTTTCCCATTCTCTGCATCATTCCAGAAAGTTACCAGAATGACGATATCTTCTCAGATGAAAATACCACATCTGTTCAGGGAAGGAAAAGCAGAAACACTGCTAAGCTAGTTATTGGACATAACAGAGACAAAAATAAATATAAGAACTATTCGATTAAAGAATTTATTTGTTGTCTATTTATGGTCACATGGTTTAGGAGAACCCAAGTGCCTGCGTTAAATATATCTTCAAAAGACAAAATCCTAGACCGCTTTAAACACAAATGGATGCAGCATAAGTATACGTCTCATAAATGTGGAGTCAAATACTTAATTACCAGTCTAATTGCTGTAGACTAACATAATGGCAGTAGGGATCACACAGTGCTGAAGGATTTAGAACATATTTTACTTTACTAATACTGTGGGGTGTCATAAAACAACATCCCTATAAATCAGTTTCTTTAGAAAGAAAGGCTACATTTTACGCAGGCATTTTTAAGTCTCTGAATGCAAACTGTTAGGGAAAAGTGCATCCATTTATATCTATCCTTACACATATCCCTGCAGAAAATGTGCCGTGCCTCCAGAATCAATCCCAGAAAATAGAGTTTATATTCATATTCTGCCTGTCTGATCTTGTGTGGCAGAGTAAATAGAAGGGGAAAGCTGAGGCTCCAAAGCTAATTAGTTTCTAGAAAATTGCCTATTCTCTCTTTCTCTGAGCCTCCTTAAAGGAGTGAATCTCCCAGGGATCCTGCGAGCAATTATGACATTAAGAGTATTCTGCTTGTCAGGACCACCTGGGTGACTCAATCAGTTAAGCGTCTTTGGCTCAGGTCATGATCTCACGGTTCGTTGGTTCAAGCCCCACGTCTGGCTCTGTGCTGACAGTCCGGGGCCTGGAGCCTGCTTCGGATTCTGTGTCTCCCTCTCTCTCTGCCCCTCCCCTGCTTGTGCTCTGTCTCTCTCTGTCTCTCAAAAATAAATAAAATTAAAAAAAATAAAGTGTTCTACTTGTCAAATGTGGAGCCAAGTCCAAGGAGTAGTCCTTGATGCCTAGTTCCGAGATTGAAGTAATGGAGAGAAAGCTCTATCATCTAAATGCACGGCCAGCCCCTCTCCACCTTGTATATGTATTGTTTGGGCTGTAGCATAGACGGCCCTGATAAATGAATTACATCTAGTCTTATACATAGTTTGCAAATACCAGTTTTCATAGGGGTTATTCTAGGGTGTGGTGTGAGAGATGGGGGGTGGGAAGCTGTAGGAAACTGATCTCAGTCGAAACTCAAAAGCATAAAAGTCTGTCTATTGAGTTAGAATTGCCCAAAACAAGGTCAAATTTCAGAAAAGGACAAATTGAATTTGTAGTTTAAAACATTCAAAAATTATCTCACTCTTCTCTTTTCTCTCTCTCTCTCTCTCTCTATATATATATATATATATAATATAATTTTTGAATGTTTATAAACATATAAACTATACATGTATATATATACAAATTGTACATGAAAATAAATAGAAGAGAGACGATACCTCATTTGATGAGACCAGTAGTTATCTTAATACTCAAGTCAAACAAAAAGACTGTAAGAAAACAACAGATCAATATATGATACAGACCAAATTGTGTCACCTCAAATTCATACTGAAGCACTACCCCCATCCCCATATGATGGTATTTGGAGATGGGGCTTTTGAGAGATAATTAGGTTTAGAGTCATTAGGTTATGAGGTTTGGGCCCAGATCCAATAGGATTGATTTCCTTATAAAAAAAGGAGAGATGCCAGAATTCTCTCTCACCTAGCATATGCACAAATAAATGGTTATTGTTTTCAGCCACTAAGATTAGGAGTCATTTGCTACTCAAAAAAAGATAACTGAATAAAGTAAGATTATCATGTTGTAAAGCTTCAAATGCAAGCAGCCTCCGGGTAAGAGGCTATACTCAACCCCAACCTCTGTGTCTGATACCACTCTTTTCCTAACACCTTGGCAATCAGGTGCTCCAAAGCCACACCACTGCATCCTAATAATTTTATTTTTGTGTACAGCCTTTCTCTTAAAATTTTTTTTAAGTTGATTTACTTATTTTGAGAGATAGAGACAGCATGAGTAGGGGAGAGGCGGGGGGGGGGGAGAGAGAGAGAAAGAGAGAGAGAGAGAGAGAGAGTCCCATGCAGGCTCTGCACCATCAGTGCACAGCCCGATGTGGGGCTCGAACTCACAAAACTGTGAGATCATGACCTGAGCCAAAACTGAGAGTCGGATTCTTAACCGACGGAGTCACCTAGGCCCCCCGCCTTTCTCCTCTTATATTTATAAAAGCAACTATTAGAATGTCCTTACACCAACTCCAGTGCCCCCAAGATACTATATTAATATCATTAAGAATGATCGCCTCTGAGTAAGTCTCATTATCTTCTGAAATAACTCAAGAAGGTCCATGTACATCATTCTCCATAGACCGAATTCTTAAATCCCGTAAGTCATTTGCATCTTAGCTCAGAGGCTAGATGCACCCTATTTGGCTCAGAGCGCATTGATTCCAAGGGATTGCAGTGTCCAAACTGAGTTATTTATTAAGCTTGATGACACCTCTAAATTCTGTCTTGTGTGTCCACAGGATGCAGAAACATTCTTGCAAATGGGATTCCTAGGAAAGCCTGGAATTTCCTAGCGTAAGTATGCAGATTCAACTCAATAAATTGTATTAGGTAGGCCATATGGATTCGCACACAGAACTTTCCGTAGCTAAATATTATACCCCTAAGCCCTACTCTGCCATCTCACAAACATGTCAACAGGTATAAGAAGAAACATGAGAAAGTGTGAAATGTGAACTTAATGAAAGTCTATCTTGTCCCAAAACCCACAGGAAAATTACTTCATTATTTATTTACTCCTAGTTTTTGTTTTGTTTTGTTTCCAAAAGATATTTGAAGCTGCTGAAGGTGAGGGTTAAGGTAACGAAGGCCATCTTTCGTCATAATTGTTTGGCAGGCTATAATAAATCAAGTATGTTCATAATAGGTTTGTTTTTAGTTTACCCTAAAATAATAGCCATCAGACTGGTGATATTTAATTCATTAAACGAAAGAATGTCAAGGATGAATGGCAACAGTAGATATGTAACTATGAAATGCATAAAGGCGGAGGTAGAAACAAAATGGTATAACCAAGGCATGTGAAAAAAATTAGCCTCCGGGCGGCATTCTTAGTCCTTCCTTTGTCACATATCCATACTCATGGCTCAACGTCACAGAAGCAGTCTGAAAAGTCTTCAGCTGCCTTTCATTTATTCCATATCAACATTTCTAGGGATGTGGGTAGGTCTTATTTAAGACGTGTCAAACGGAGACTGTGTTCGCCAAACAAAAATGAAGTAAATCTTGACAGCAGAACTTGCAATATTTATTGGCAAATACCCTTAACACTTCAGCAAAGTATCTTTGGGTAGAAACTAATTTTTATTATTGTGGACACTTCCAGACACGTAAAATGATTGTATTAGTGATTCCATATACTTTGGGTCTTAACAAAAATGGTGTGTGTGGGGGGGAGGGGGGCGGTGAGGGGAGTGGGGAAGATACCTAAGGCTTGTGTTGTCTTCAAGCACTGAGGACACATTTTACTTACTGAATTTTCATAGTTGTACATTCCTTTATAAACAACTTGCCACCTCCAGAGAAAGAATTAGCAAACCTGAGGATAGGTAAGTAGAAATTAATCAAACAGAAATACAAAATGAGAAGAGCGAAAAGCTTTGTAGATCATTCAAGACCTGTGGGACATATCAGATGGCCTAATGTGTACAATTAAAGATTCAGAAGAGAGAGAAGAAGACAGCACTTGAAGAGATAACCACCAAGAACTATTAAACATTATGAATTAAAAGCCCGAGATAATCAAATTGGATACAAATGTAAGATCCAACTCTACATTGTCCGTGAGAAATCCACAGTAAGTATAAATCGTGGATTGCCTAAAGTAAAAGGAATCATACCATAACGAAAATAAGGCTGGAATGACTAATCATATCACGCAAATTAGATTTCATAAAAGGAATAGTACCAGAAATAAGGAGGGAACATTACTACATGATAAAAATGTTAATTCATCAAGGACATAATTTAAATGTGTCTTCATCTCAAAACAGGTTTCAAAATACATGACGCAAAACCTGATAGAACAGGGGAAAGAGACAGATCCACAATTATAGTTGGAAACGCTAGCATCCCTCTCTTGGGATTTAATAATAAATTAGTCAGATGACCTATCGAGACCTAGAAGACCTGAACAGCACCATCATCCAACTTGACCTAATTGACATCTAGAGACCATTTCACCCAATACACAGAATACACATTCAAGTGCACATGGAGAATTCACCATGACAGGCCATATTTTTGGCCCTTAAACAAACTCAGTGATTTAAACGTGTTGAAATCATGCAAAGCATGGTTTCTGTCCACAACACAATTAAACTAAAAATCAACAACAGAAAGCTATCTGGGAAATCCCAAATGTTTGGAAATGAAATAATACGCATCTAAAGAACGGATGGGTCACAGATGAAAAGAAATCCAAAGGCCAGTGCATTTTTAATTGAATGAAAATGACCATGTGGAATTTCTGGGATGTAGCTGAGACAGTGTTTAATCTGCCCAGTGGTTCACAAGCTGAATCTGGCATTGCCTTGGCTCAGCCACACTGCGAGTCCTTCCCTTTGTGTTCTTTGATTTCTCTGCCACCATTTGGGATATCTGTGGCAATTGCTTGGAAATTCTTAACGACGAGAGAATGTGAAAGTGCTTCAAAGAAGCCAGGACTCCGTAGACAAACTCATGAATTTCAGAGGCAATAACTATCAGATTCCGGCCCTCAGGAAATAATAGCAAACTGTACACATTTCTTCAGAGGGTCCTCGAGCAAGATTGATACGCAATGGCAAATTATTGCCATCTGGAAATGCGGGATCAATAACATGCTTTACAATTGGTTATTTCCCCTCCTTTTCTATCGCATTACTCCCTTGTTTCCACTCCCATTGATTGGAATCGATTGCCAAAATGAACCTACAGGCAAGCCATCTCCAAGGCTGTTTCTTGGAAGAATTCAGGACAAGAAGATAATACAAATGTTTTCCTTTTGCTAACCCTTTCATATTTGGCTGTTCTTTTCTGTTACAAATAATATTGATAATATTGTGGCGGGCATCATTATATACATATCCTTGCCACATACGTGTATACGGATGGACTTCTGGACTAGTACATTGGGTGAAAGGGTTCACACATTTTAAATTGTAGTAAGTAGTGCAAAGTTACTTTTAATGGTTGCGGTTATGTTTTTACAAAGTTCTGGGAGTTGCTTACTATTCAGTGTAAATGTCCTTTCTTTCTAATACCACAGTAGATCTGTTTGGCTGCAGAGACTAAATTCACTAGGTTATACTCCATTGTTAGCATACTATCTATTAGAAATATGTTCACGAGTCCAAAGGTTGTACATAAATAAATACTATTTCTATAGAGGTATAGCTCCAAATATTCTTTTAGGAATCTCCCCGAGACAGAGTGGGCCAGTCAGTGGAGGTTCACAGTCCAGGTAATTGGCCAAAACATTTATGAATTTTTAGTTTCCCAATATTTGGATAATTGAAATGCTCATTCAATAATTATGAACACAGCAAGCGATACAGAAACAACAAAATGGTCTTGGAATTATGTACTTTCTTATGAGGTAGTCTCATAGTTAATCATACCATTTTTTAATTTTATTTATATGGGAATTTGGTAATACGGTAGTAGTATTTTCACAATCATACTTGATGGGTGGGTAATTCTCTAAGAAAAATAAAGGCCATAAATAATGAAATTTATGAAGTCTCAATTGCCCCAAACTTTTCTATTGCAGAAAAGTAGTTAAAATCTTAGTTGCTGACTTTCCCCCGGGATAAAATTTTTACTGGAAAGGTGGTTGGACTATGGAAACATTTACCAGCTGCAGGTATAATACTGTGTCTGTTGTCAGACTCACAATTTCATTGGTTTATTTCTGGAGGATTATTTAGATGGCTGTGGTCTTATATCCAGGCCCCAAGGAAAGAAAAAAAAAAAGGAAAGAAAGAAAAAGGAGCCTAAGAGGTGTACCTTCTCACTACAGAATAGTGATTTGTTATGCATTTGTCTGAGTTAAATATAGCAGTCCATCATCTTGCACAGTCCTATATTATATTCTGCTCACTAAAAAAAGAAACACTTGTTTGGATAGTTGAAGTAGTCTCAATAAAAACCGCAGCTCCCTTCTCCACCCCGACATTTATTTAAGGTAGATTTGCAGTGTTTATGATATACATTTCACCAATTAATCAATAAGAATCGAAATTTGTTTGACTCATTAATGCCACCATCTCAGATTTGCTGTTACTTTAATGACGGTGATTTTGAATGTGACATTCCTACCAGAGTAGCAATTATTTGGAAGGGGAGGTGGCTGACTGCTCACCCACCCCCAGTGGGTTACTAATCAATTGGTGGGCTGAGGGCAAGAATTAATTAGGGATTACAAAAACCCTCCTTCATTATATTAAATGGCTCATTGAAAACAAATAACCTCATCTGCATTAACTGTGAGTTCACAGATTAAAGAAATTGAATTGAATTCATTACCAGTGATTTTCAGTTCCCAAGCTGAGACCAATATAATGTTCAAAGGCAGTCTACGTCTGAAGGAAAGCCTAGGACTTCAAGTTATTGTGCTGTTTCTAATTGCTTCAGACATTTCTAGATCCCACGGTCTATTATGGTTTGACTGAAACGAACATATTTTTAGTCATTTTCAACTGCACTGTGTATATTGATGAAAGTAGAGAGAATCAGGTCTTGATATATGTTTAATTGTAAAATACTTGGTGATTTAAATTTTGTGTAGCAGAATCCAAAAGCCTTATTTGACTTCTGCAGTAAGACTTCCCTGTGAGGTTATGTTTTATTCCTGCACATGCATATTTATGATGCTTTTCAAGAGAAAAAAAACGTATCATGGACCAATTTGTCAGATATTGTGAATTTTATTGGTTTCACAGATTAAACATGGCACAGAATGCCTTCATGTCTAACACCACCCCTGTAATATTGATAGGAAAAAAAAGATTCCTTTCCTTCGTGTATTCTATTTTATGGAAGATCCAAGAAAGCATTCAGTGGGCCCCTCCCTTCTGTATTATTTTTAAATAAATGGTTACACTTTTTGTTATTATTAAAACATACCATCATCTCCATTATAGAAAATACAAATAGCATGATGAGTTAAACTTAATTGAAGACTCTACCATTCAGAGACCACAGCTATATATAAGGCTAGGTGTATATGTACAACTGTGAATTTATCTTTTGCAAAATTTCGTGTCTATTTAAAAATTGATTTCACGTTATGTAAAAATGTACATATTGGCTTGTTTCCTTTAACTTTATATCAGGAGTATGTTGTCGTTACTTAGACATTTTCAGAAAATGATTTACTCATTAACTTAATTTTGAAATCCTCCCTTCCATGCCCTTCTCCCTTTTATTATCTTGCAGCCAAATGAGCATGTTAAGAGAATAGGTTTTGGTGTTACTCAGACGTGAGCCAACATTTATTAACTCTATGACCATCTTCAAGTTCTAAATCTTTGTTAAGTCTTCTAGCCTCACTTTTACACTTGTAGAAGGGGGATGTCTCCCTCCTTCAGATGCTGCTGTGAGGAGTACTTGCAGTGTCGGAGGTAAGCATTAAACATCGTATCTGGAATACAGTAGTAGCTCAACAAAATTAGCTGTTATTATTTGTGTACCATGATTTTCAACAGATGTCCACATCATTTCTAAGGTCTCCGCATTTGATAAACTCCAATGTCAAAGAAAATATGATTTTTTTTCTTTCTTACAGGTAAGTAAATCAGCAGGGGAGGAGCATCCCACGATTGGACTGCATTGACACGCATGTACTTGGATGTTTATGCCTTTGAAGAATCACCCTGCAGACATTTGCCTTGAACAAAGTTTCATTTGGCTTTCGGCCAGCATGCCTTTGCTGGACTCCAGTTACTGCCCTGGATCTGTCCACCTTTCCCTGTCTGATTACATTCACTACTGAGAGTTGTCTCTGTCCATGGCAAGGTTAGTCCCTCTCTGTAGAGACAGAAGTTCATGCCATACATTTTAAATGAAGACTGTTTAAAGACCTAGATCCTAAATATGTTTACTTACCGTCTCTTCAAATAAAGTATAGATGTTCTATTCTATAACTAATACACTGGACTCTGTGCTTTCTTTTTTTTTTTTTTTTAATGTTTATTTATATTTGAGAGACAGGGTGAGCGGGGTAAGGGCAGAGAGCGAGGAGGAGACAAATTTTGAAACAGGCTCCAGGCTCTGAGCTGTCAGCACAGAGCCTGACGCAGTGCTCGAACTCATAAACTGTGAGATCATGACCTGAGCCAAAGTTGGACAGTTAACCGACTGAGCCACCCAGGCGCCCCTTGACTCTGTGCTATCTCCAAAGAAGTGATGGAGAAAATTCTTTCACAACTAATGAAGTGGCCCCAAACATTATATTTATATTATTACCTTTATGTGATTTTAGAGCACCGGTGTCATCAATGATGAAGGTAAGTATTTAAAAATATTCAGTCATTTTTTGGCTTTGTCATTTTTCTACATGGAAATAATCATGAATGTGCACAGAGACTGGCCTGCCAGAATGCTGAACATATAATTGTTTATGAAATTAAAAAAATTAAAAGCAACCTACATCTCCAATAACATTAGAGAAATTGTGTAATAATTTATGATTTTTGTGGAACTTAGTAAATGAATAATGCTATCAGAAAAGATTCCACGAGGGAGTAATAAAATAGGAGTTGCAAAACAGGCTGTGCGCTGTGGTCTGATTTTGTAAAAATAAAAATGAATATGTATATAAATCCAAGAGACTGTCATTTTCTTTGTTTTGTTTTCTTTTTATTCTGTATTTTTAATGTTATGTTTAATCATAATGCGTAACTTTTGTAAAACTAAAACAGAAGTGTTTTTTTCTCTTTAAATACATTGGATTGGAAATTCAACTTAATCTTGCCAAATAAGCTTGGCTGTCTTCATTAGCACATTGCATAGACCCTGTCATCGTCAAAGATAAATATTTACATAACTCTTGTGGTCTGTCTCTCCATCTTCTGCAATGTGACAGGTATAATAGGAGTTCAATATTCTTTAGGTATGTGGATAAAGGATAATATAGGTCATTATTGAAAACTTTCTCCCTTTGTATGGTAAGCAGAATAATGCCTCCCCCTGGCCCCAGAACATGTGACTATATTACCTTACGTGGCAAAATGGATTTCACACATGGCATGTGATTAAGAATGTTGGAATGGGGAGGCTCTCCTGGATTATCTGGGTGGGTACAGTGCAATCACAGGAATCCTTGGAAGTGTAGGAGGGAAGCAGGAGAGTCAGAGTCAAAGAAGGAGATGTGATGATATAGCTGTGGTCAGAATGCCTGAAGGAGGCCATAAACCAAGGCATGTAGGTGGCCTCCAGAAGCCTTAGAAAAGGCAAGGAAATGGATTCTCCCATGGAGGCTCCAGAAAGATTGCAGCCTTCCCAACCTCTTGATTTTAGGAATTTTACCCTCCAGAAATGTAAGAGAGTATATTTGTGTTATTGTTAGCCACTAAGTTTATGGTTCTTTGTTATAGCAGCAACAGGAAACTCATACTCTTTGGAAGACAGAATTTACTTCTGAATTGCTTGGCAATTCCAGGGTAAAACCAGATCAGACATTCAGAAAGTCCTGTCTGACTTCATTCTTTTTCACTCTCCAAGAATGGCTTCAGATAGCTCCCAAAAGTAAGCATTCATCATTGTAGTCATTAAAAAGAAAGAAAGAAAAAAAAGGACAGTTTCAATTACCAAATGGTATAGCAAAGAAACCATGAATGCCCACATTTGCAAACCAAAGCAAAGGAGATGCCGGGCTTCTAGAAGGAATGTAAGTCCCCATAGCAGCAGTAGCTTTCAGCCAAGGATTCCCCATGTTTTAGGCAGCTGTGTTCCAGCAGTTAAAAGCACCTACCACGAGAGCAGGTGAAAATGTGGTTATAAGCTGTGTGCTGACAGTTTTTCCTACTTTATGAAGAGAGCAGAGCCACTCATATACATCTGCTGGTACTGGATGATTTTTGCTTTGTACATTGCTGTAATAGAGCTGGGCAAAGTTCTGAATGCACCACAATAATATAAGGATGCATGCTTTTCTCTTGAGTCACATAATTGTTCTCTTTAATAACATAGTTCTAATCACAAAGCTAATACCTATTCAATGAAGAAATCTTGGAAAATGCTAAAGCCTGCAGCAAAAACAAATTGCCTGTAATGCTGCTAACATTTTAGCTTCTCTCTCTCTGTCTCCCTCCTTTCTTTCTTTTTCTATTTATGCATACACTTACACAAACAAATACAAAAAGAAAATGATCTCTGCCATGGTATCAGATGCTGTTACATACTATTTTTAGTTCTATTGTTATTCAGTCATTACTGTTATCTGCCAGGTCTCTGGTTCTCCAATGTTGGCATGTATCACAACCAGTTGGAAACACACATAACTGGACCCCAAACGCAGAGTTTCATATTTAGTGGGTCTGGGCAGGACCCCTAGAATTTGCGTTCTAACAGGCTTTCAGGTGGTGTGGATATGGCTGATTGCGGCCCATCTTTTGAGAATCACCACTCTTTATAGAAGAATATTAGCTGACATTGGAAGGTACTTTATATTTCTGTATCTCTTCTATTTCCAATTAATATTTAAATGTGTACCATGCCTGTTCAGTACACGTGGAGTTTTCCTAGATTATACACAGTGTTCATTAAGTCTGCAAGAATGGATGTCGTTCAGAAAATTGAAGAACAAAAATTTTTGCTTCAACTCTATGGATATTTCTGGTATTCAAGACATAATAAATAACTTACATAATTGGGCTCAAAGTCCCAACTAAGTTTGCATGTATAAACTGAAATCTTACGCATGATGGTAATTGTTTTCCAAGGAACCCCATTTAAACACAATTTTCTAATGATACGTGGTTTTCAGGTAGCTCTGGAAGCTTTTTTTTTAAATTGCACTTTTTTTTTAATGGATTAACTTTTTTAATTGAACTTTTTTTTTTTTTTAATGGATTAACTGAACGGGCTGGCTGGAAGCCTTGGAATGTAGGAAACCCAAGCTGTTCTGGTTGCACAATCCAAATGTAAACAGCCTTCCTTGTCATTTGTTGGCATAGTGTTTGGGACACCGAGTTATTTCACTTTATTGAAATTTCTCTCATGAAAAATGCATGGAACAGTCTTCGCTTCTGCCAAACCCTCATGTATTTACCTCACTGGGTGCAGTGAAGATTTGTGTGTAAACATATGGAAAGCCCTTGTACTGTCTGAGTCAAGCATAGAACAAGAATTATTCTTACTGCCCATAGGAAAAAGTGTAACATAGATAAACTTTGCACTGGCATCCACTTTCGCCCTAAATTCTTTCCAGAACATTCCTGCTTACCTGTGCTTTTGCCCTGGGTGACAAGGAACCCTCTTGTTGGCTTAAACCTGGACTGGAGAGATGGAGATTTTATGGTCCTGGGTACAGCGACCTAGTCCCTAAACCCAAAATGTAGAACAAGGTAATGAGAAGAAACTGGTCTTCTCTGAGATGCGAATTTGTTGCTAGGATGTGTCTGAAAAGCCATAAATGTTAAGCCAACTTTGGTGAGCTATTTGAAAATTAATCACCTTGCCTGAAGAAAAAACACGATGTGAAATTAAAACTCGATCATGAGACCCATAGCATTAGAGAATTGCTCTACCGGCATGTAATACTTTTGAAATTTTGCAGCTAAAACTAGTTGGTTATAGTGAAAATGTGACATGTGCAAGCTATGACTCTAGGGTTTTAACACAAAGGAAAACACAAAATAACAACTAAAGTGACATATTTTTATGCATATATATATATATGTATTTTTTTTAATTTTACTTAACACATACCTCAAACTAACCAAATTAGCTGTGCAGTCTGACTCCCTGCCCATCCCATGCTGTCTATCAATTAACATCGACCAGGCTCAAGTACGTTTATTCTGTGGCTTCTTGAAACACAACCAAAAAGTGATACACCGCAAATGCTGAGCGTGCCCGCTCTGGATTCAGACAGACGTGGGTCCAGACTGGAGCAGATGCTGGAGTCTACCGCCCACCCCCGCCCCCGGGGCAGCCGAATGGTTTACATGTGCGCCACTGTTGCCTCGCTCTCAGGAGCCAGCATCCGCATCTCCGGGCCAAAGGACTGTCCTCACGCTCTGTCAGTCTTTTACAAAGTGTGGTGCCCTGGGAGCAGCGGCTCCGCTTGGGAAACACGTGAAAAATAATACAAATGCTTGTGTCCCACCCCACACCTACTGAATGAGAAACTGCATTTGAACAAACCTTCCAGGTGTTTCTGAGGCTGCTGACATGGGAGAGCCGCTAGACCACAGACCCCCACTTACTTTGTGGGCGAGGAGAGCCTCCTCCTTAGGATTTCATGGACCTTCTGGTCCTCCTCACAACTCTCTCTCCCTCTTTTTTTTTTATAATTTTTTTTTTCAGTGTTTATTTTTGAGAGAGGAAGAGAGACAAAGCACGAGTGGGGAGGGGCAGAGAGAGAGGGAGACACAGAATCCGAAGCGGGCTCCAGGCTCCGAGCTGTCAGCAGAGAGCCTCATGTGGGGTTCGAACTCACAAGAACAGTGAGATCATGACCTGAGCTGAAGTTGGACGCTTAACCAACTGGGCCACCCAGGCTCCCCCTTTTTTAAATAATCTTGAATTTTATGTATTTACTTAACTCACTTATTCTCATTATTTATTGTTAAGTCTCTTTGTGGGACTTTGCTGAATATCTGACTTCTCCATCTCCCTTCCTTAATTTCCTCCTCATATTCCCTGGGGAATACTCCTTAAAAAGCAAACATTAAACATTATACAAACATTATACAGTAGTATAGTGTTATATATTAATCATACCTCAATTAAAAACATACTTTTGTGTGAATCATTTGCTTTGGGGGATTCTAACTAAAGACACTTACTTATTATCAGGTGATATCCCCTTCAAGTTCCTCCATCTTTGGGGGCCTGGGTGGCTCCGTTGGTTGAGCGTCTAACTCTTGATTTTGGCTCAGGTCATACCCCAGGGTCGTGGGATTGAGTCCTGCATCAGGCTCCACGCTGGGTGTTGAGTTTGGGATTCTCTCTTTCCCTTTCTCTCTCTGCCCCTCTCCCATGCCTCACACATGCTCTCTCTCTCTCTCTCTCTCTCAAAATAAATAAATAAATACAAATCATTTCATTATAACAATACATTTTTTCTTGTGTGCAGAAATAAAACCACTACCGAATCCTAGTATATACCACAGAAACTGGCCTGGCACTCAAGCGAGGCCACGCCATTCTGTTAAACATAACCAATATCACAGAATCCCAAACTCAGACAAGGTCGCCCCGAGACCATGACAGACAAAACAAGGCCCCACCACACCTCATTATTTTGCTTTAGCACAGATTTTTAAAAATTCACAGTGCCACCGGCAAAACACCACCCTCTCCTGGCTAAAATGATAGAGTGATGCCTCACCAACTAGAGCTTTATTTTTGTTCTTGTCTCTTCTTGATAAGTAGATTAATTGAGATAGTCATGGAGTTGTCCTGCCTTCCAGAACCATCTGACTCAGCACAAAGTTTTGTTTTCTTAGCCCTTCTCTGAATCACCCAGATAAATCCTATAACAGATTCTTTCTGACACCCTTTTCCTGAAACACCCCTGTGGTTTCCATGCTTTGTCTTCTCCCTTTCCCTAATAAACACAACTTATGTAATTACCACTGTATTTCTGACTGTCTTTGTCTGAAGGGCATTGGCATTACTAAGGAGATGGAAGGAGGCAGTGTCTTAACCCAGCAGTCTAGTCATAGAGGATTCATAACAAGACACAAGGGAATCGATAGTGCTTTTAGATTGTTTTGTCTTGTTTTCAATTGTTGTTTTATTTGTTTGTTTGCTGTGACCCTAGTCATATGTTTATTGTGCAAGCTCTTTCTCCCAGAGCATCTACAGATCTTATGATCACCACTAGTTGCTGTAATAACAGACTTTTTCAATGATACACAGTGCTGTTAATAGTATACTTAAGGGGGTGCCTGGGTGGCTCAGTCAGTTGAGTGTCCTGCTTTGGCTCAGGTCATGATCTCGCAGTTTGTGAGTTCAAGCCCCGCGTTGGGCTCTGTGCTGACGGCTCAGAGCCTGGAGCCCACTTCAGGTTCTGTGTGTGTCTCTCTCTCTCTCTGCCCCTCCCCCACTCACACTCTGTCTCTTTCTCTCTCCTTCAAAAATACATAAACATTCAAAAAAATTTAAAAAAATAGTATACTTAGGATGTTATGAAGGCAACAGGGTCTCCCCACTCCTCTCTAGTGAAAAAAATATTTTAAAGTATACAATACGACACCAATTTCTAGGATATTACAATCAACATGACGTGACAAGAATCTGCGTGATAGATAATCCCTAATACAAAAAAGTATTTTCTTGTTTCAAAATGAGCGAGGCCGACAAGTCCTTCAGGGAGTCACAGAAGGAGGAGAGAGAAGGATTGAGGAGGTTTATGGTCACAAACCTAGCCTGCTGATACTGAAGCCTTACTGATGACTATATTGTTATGTAACCGGAACTGGGGAGACCACTGACATCCGTGCCAACACTGCTCTCACCACCTCCACCATTTTTACATCCAGCACCAAAGCCTGCCTTTCATCCTCAGCTCCACCACCCATTCCATCACCACCACCCCCACCACCCTCATTTCCACCGTCATCTCTAATCACCATGGCAACAACTCCATCATGACCACCTCCATCACCACCATTTACCAGCAGAGAACAGCTTTGGTCCCCAACTCACGTGCACCTCCAAATAGCTCCTAAAATAATTTCATAGTTTGCAAGTTACTATTCTACAATTCAATTGAGAAGGAACCTATATTCAAGCATCGACAGTTACCTTTATTTTATGGTTTACCTGTCAGGGAAATAGAGTAAAAGAAATACTTGGAGTTCACACTTCCAGAATTCATAGTGTTTCACTTCTGAAAATCATGACGATTGTGGAAATGTTGACCCTAACTAGATGACTTAGATCATCCCACATACCCTAGCTCGGTTGTACATTAACTAGAAGAGCTAGGCGTGCACAATGGGGATTTCATCTGTCCCTGCGATAAAATCAACCTATTGATCCATAATGTTGCCTTACCCATTTGTATGCCATTCTCATTTAAGTTTGAATTAAAATGATTGCATCTAGTATATGTGGAAAAATGATAATATGTAGATAAATGCAAACACGATCGTGCTGACCATGTCATCTAAGCCTTTTTATCCACAACATTGAGTACAGTTCCACTGAGCTGCTTCTTGCCCAACTGTCCTGGTAACCAAATGTGAGCATTTCTAATATTGTTGGCAGGGCTAATGGTGCAGTTGGTGGTCATGGAAATAAATGATGTTAACTGGATGGGTCTGGGATTATGCCCACGGTCTTATTCTCATAAACACAATGCGCTAACCAACTGTTGCTCCGTCAAAGCCAACTGTGGAGTAAAGCCTTCTCCAAATTTCCTTTGCCCACCACGACAGACTTGGCTGGAGACCTGCTTTTACGCTTGGTTAAGTTGGTGAAGGCCAAGTTGGTTAAGTTGGCCAAGTCAGTGTCTCACCACTGACCTTACCATTATGGCTTTACCCTGCCCATGGCGGTCATCCCCAGTAAAAATATTCAGAGACTCTTTTGTCATTTTCACGCTGTTGGTCTACCTCTTATGAGGTAGTGTCTCCAAGGTCAGAATTAAACACATATTAACTGAAAAGTACATCAGGTGGAATCCACATTGTGAAATCATCATCTGGGTTAATAAATGTCTTCTGAAAGATTAATTATGCTTTCTTTTGAGGCAAAGCAGAAACAGACACTTTGTCACTGTCACTGGTCTTTATACTATTTTAAAAAGTATAAATGACTGTCCTGGCTTTTTAAATTATTGAACTCTTAATATAAACACATCAAAAGTTATATATGTAAATAAATACATACACACACACATATTTTTCCCTCCACCTCATTCACAACTTATAGAATTCCAACCACACTGACTACCAATCTTTGGTAAAAAAATAGGTTACTATGAACACAAATATTTGGTATGTTAAATGTGAGTTGAAATTAGAGTCACTTTTAATGGCTCTATACCCAGGAAGAAGCTTATACTTATAAGAAAATAACCTTCAAAAAATGTCTATGACTCTCCAAGGGAAATGGGATCATTTGCCCATAAATACACACATATCATCCCTATTTAAAAATAAATACCCTAAATATTGCCTGCCACAACTCAAATCCTATCATTAGCAAGCAATTCTTGTAAAGAGGCATTTCATTAAATTAATACATGTGAGAAGGCAATTAAGCATGTACTATATTTTAGGGAAGAAAAAAATACATAAATAAATGCGTGGGAAGGGATGTTTTGCATCAAATGTTGTATATTCCAAGATTTTCTCCAATGTGAAAATAACTTTTACCACTTGGCTGATGAAAAACTGGACCTAAGTAAATATGGCTAGACCCGGAACAGTTGTGTTCGACACATGGGTGGCAAAACCAGAAACAAAACTAAACAAAACAAATAGTGGCTACTTAAGTTTTAAAGACAAGCGGTGTATTGACTAAGTCAGGAAAATGATTTAAAACAAAATGAAAATATAAATAATAATTAAACATAATTATGTAAGGAAATAGGTAATTTACTATAAATAGAAGGTTTACCATTTTGAAAAAAAATAAAAACATTATCAGGTATCAATGAACTCTTTATCTAAATTTCCTTTAGAAAGCATTTGTCAACCACATTGACTTTTTATTGTACCTTTTGCCTCGTTTTATGCTTGTCACTTGATGGTCACTTTTAATATGACATTTCAAGTTCTCTTCTAGTAAACGCTTTTTGGTGATATATCTTTGATAATTTACTTCCCTAAGTAAATTGCTTTTTTTTTTTCATATGACCCATTAGCTAGACAGTGGACCTCATCATCTAATTTTCTTATTTTTCCTCTGTTATTGCTGATCAGTTTTAATTTTTGTTCTACTATCTGACAGTTGCCTCAAATTATCTTCCCATCCAACTGTTTATTTTTTAAAAAGTGTAGCTCTCATCTTTTCAGCTGCAAAAACTCTGTTTTCCCCTATTTCTTACTCCCTGTTCTTGTGTACAGAGTCAGTATTTTATATTCTCTTATCGATTTTAAGCTTATAAGTTACGTTTTCAAAATTTACTCTAACCTCCTTGAGTTTTTCTTTTTCCAGTTTTTTTTTTCATTTTTGTTTTTATGTTAATTTAGGTTAGTTTACATACAGTGTAATATTAGTTTCAAGTATATAATATAGTGATTCATGACTTCCATACAACACCTGGCGCTCATCACAAGTGCATTTCTTTTTTTTTTAATTTTTTAAATGTTTTTTAAATTTATTTTTGAGACAGAGAGAGACAGAGCATGAGCGGGGGAGGGGCAGAGAGACGGGGAGACACAGAATCTGAAGCAGGCTCCAGGCTCTGAGCTGTCAGCACAGAGCCTGGTGTGGGGCTCGAACTCACGGAGTGTGAGATCATGACCCGAGCTGAAGTCGGACACTCAACCAACTGAGGCACCCAGGCGCCCTTTCACACAAGTGCATTTCTTAATCCCTATCACCTATTTAATCTCTCTCCTCATCCCCTCCCCTCTTCAGTTATTAGTTTTTAATCCCTCTGTTTCAGGTGTTCAGATTTTCCTCCATTGTCCGTTGAAAAGTGACTTTCCATTTATGTTTAAGGATGATGCACTGAAAAGCTGATCGGAAGTTCAATGTTTGTGACAGGGACTCATCAACTAACTGGTGGGTTTTATTTTGCGGTAAATGGTAGGGTTCTGTTGTTTTGGATGATTCCAAACAATAGAGCCTTTATGTAATTCTCTCTCTTTTTTCTGTGTGTGTGTGTGTGTGTGTGTGTGTGTGTGTGTTTCCCGGAAAGACTCAAACAGCCACTTATCTGTGTTTGCAAATAGATAGCCCTGGATAATACATGCTTGAGTAGAGAGTCAGAAGGGGGCTGGTAGTTTTTTGAGTTGATGCATGGATTTTCATCTCACACTCCTGTTTTCAGATCAGTACCCCTCCCTAACCATGTACGAAGGCTGTTCTCACAGTCTGGAGCTTTCTGGTTTGCTTTCTCCACAGAACAAATCTTCTTTCTCTCATTTGGGTAGCCTCTATGATATTGGGATCTGATTGTTTCTTATACATACTTGCCCTTAATCTTCTGTTCCTTGTCCTACTGTCACTTTGATTTCTTGTGACTCCAATCCCTGAGTCTTTTTGAAGTTTTATGGCATGAAATGGGTTGTTCTTCATTGGCATCTCCTCCTGGAAACATCCACATTCTTCTTAATTTCTTTGTCAGGCTCCTGGTGAATATATTCCTCATCTCTTTTTCATTGCAGATGTGTGCATTAGTTATCTAGGGCTGTGTAACAAAGTACCCTAAGCTCAGCTGTTGAAAGCATCACACATTTATTATACCTCACAGGTTCTGAGGATGGGTGTGGCTTGGGTAGTATTAGCTTAGGGTATCTCATGAGACTCTGATCAAGCTTTCTGCTAGGGCTGCCATCATCTAAAGGCTCAAATGGGGCTGAAACTTCCATTCCAAAATCACTCATATGGCTGGTGGCAGACCTCTGTTTCTCACTGATTGTTGACCAGAAGGTTCAGATTCTCCCCGTGTGGGTATGGATCTCTCCATTGGGCTCTTCACAATATAATAGTATGTTTCCCATGCAGTGAGAGATGAGAGAGGGAAAGAGAAAGAGGGAAAGAGAGAAACAGATATGGAAGCCTTGTTCTCTCATAAACTAATGTCAGAAGTAACACTTCTACCCTATGATGTTGGTCAAACAGACCGACCTTGATACAAATGGGGAGACTACACAGGATGTAAATACCAGGAGGCAGGGATCATCATAAACTCTATAGCATGGCCTGCACAGTCTATGTCTTTTTTATTCATTTGCTTTTATTTGTGGAGTTTTTAGAAGAACACATGTATGTGTTCAAGCCATCATATGTAATCAGAAATATGCTGTAGTTTTTAAAAGCAGGATCTGTTGAGGGAGACAAAGGGCTTAGGTCATCAGTGGGGGGAAATTGCCACACTAGATGGTTCTTAGATTTGGGACCATCTCCACAATGGAAAAAAAAAAACCCAAAACTTGAAATACCAAGCAGTCAGAAATATAACCAAATGTATTCCATGCCAATTAAATTACTCAAAGAAATTTGACAGTTAGATCCACATACTACCTGCTATTCTAAAACCCTGACTAATGCAGATGAAATTCTACCTGCAATTTCTGTTAAAGGAATGCTGAGCATTTCAACTGAATTTTCTGGGACTAGCTGTTTTCTGCATTTTTTACTTTTTATGTTGTTAAGAAGAAAGCTTTGGCCAGAGGCAACGTTCTGGAATGAGAACATGATATACAGATGCTTTTTTCAATGGTATGAAGAGAATATGTTCTTAATAATGCAAAAATTGCAAATTGATTGGTTAAGTCAACCTTTTTTAAGGTTGGGACTAAGGATAACAGGAGGTATAGTATTTGATGAAGCCCATTTGCAACCATTTCGTTTTAGCAGTGCGATGGGTGACTAATGTAATAAATGCCAAATAGACACATGGATTTTATATAATCTTACCATTGTGACAAATGTTATGCTACCCAACTATCATTTCTTGCGCCTTTAGTTTCTATGCATCACATTTCCATTGATTTTCAAGAACTCAAATCACATTCAATGTGTACCTCTAGCTGGCAAAGTACCTACAATAGTGTTTTACAGTGTTTATTTTATGCTGCAAATGGAAGAATACATTTATAGAAAAATTACCAAATTGACATCATTTTTAGTGAAACTGATTTATATGGTTATCATCTGGAAATTTGTATTATTTGAAATATTGACATGCATCACTGCACAATTCTCCCAGGGTCTTCTAAAGCCAAAAACACGGATGTAATTGTATTGGGTATATTTCCACCAACAAGTTTGTTATTATACTACTCTTCTTCTTTTTTTTTTTTAAGATACCCAAACATGTCTTTCTTTTCTTGCTTTTTTTAAAAAATTCATTTTTGAGAGAGAGAGAGAAAGAGAGAGAGAGAGCGCATACAAGCAGGGGAGGGGCAGAGAGACAGGGGGACAGAGAATCCAAAGCGGGTTCCATGCTGACAGCATAGAGCCTGATGCGGGGCTTGAACTCATGAACCATGAGGTCATGGCCTGAGCCGAAGTCAGATGCTTAACCGACTGAACCACCCAGGCATCCCAATACTACTGTTCTTAATACAAGTTTATTATTATATTACCGTTCTTAATAAATTAGCAATCAATTCACTAGTTATACAACATTATATAAATACATATATACATAATTTAAGCATACATGGATGTAATGTTAATATAAATGTAGACATATGTAAACTAGATATGGTCACAGACTTATCTAGGTATAGAGGAGATATCTTGATTGATAACTAATACAGGGGTCCCTGGATGGCTCAGTCGCTTGAGCGAGTGACTCTTGATTTCAGCTCAGGTCATGATCTCACGGTTCGTGAGATCGAGCCCAACGTCAGGCCCCATGTTTGACGGTACAGGGCCCGCTTGGCATTCTTGGATTCTTGCTCTCGGTCTCTCTTTCTTTCTCTCTCTGTACCCATCTCTCGAGCTTACTCTCTCTCTCTTTCAAAATAAATAAATAAACTAAAAAAAAAAAAAAAAAAGCACACACACACAAGAAACCTAATGCATTTGTTCCCAATAATGCTTAATGGTTCTCAGTTGCTCATGATTCACTAATATGATGGCTTTAGTAGCTTAAAAAAAAGAAAAGAAAAGTATGCCTGGAATAAAAATCTTTCTCAGCTTAATTTTTAAAATATAGTTTTAGTAGTGTCCATAAGGTAAAAAGGCTCTTGACTTGTATGGATCTTGACCGAGCAAAGCATCTTTTAGTTATTCTATATATTCTATACACTTTGAGAGCAAAAGCTAGTGTTGTTCTTACAGTAAAAAAAAAAAAAAAGTATGATATCACATCCTGGAAAAACTCTAATCACGTGTTGAAGAAGATCTAAAACGAGATGGTTGGTGTCTCTGCAGTGATGCTCTGAAAAGTGTCCTGTCACCCTCAATCTCCTTGGGTTGAAACCCAGATTGAAATTCTATAGTTGAAAATAAATAAAACCATGGTCTTGCATTCTAAGAAATTTCTGAAGGGACCTTTCACCCTGGACAGAAGTTTGTTATCTGGCCGGAGTGGAATGGTGAACGCTTAACTTGGGTGGATGTGGTCAAGGGAATCTCATAGCTAAAATGCCTACATGTCAAAGAGTCACAGACATGTCTGTGGTTGAGAAAAAAAATTGCATAAATATACATAAATTACATGACGTTTAAGTGACTCATACGGGGGTTGACATGCGGGAAGCGCCCAATAATTGTAAGTTGCTCCTTTTCATTCCTGCATGCACGTAAAACTCAAAAACATGATTACGGTGTTATACCACTGCCTTTTGTAGCCCTTCGCTTTTCAATAGACTTACTAGAAACTGAGATGCGGAGCTCAGTGGAAGCCTTCAACATGTGCTCTATTCTCCACCATCCTACACAACACAGAGCCACCAACACACTGAACACAGTTTCCATTGTTAACTAACTTCTCGTAAAAGCTTACCAGCAATATTTCTTCTGTTTATTTATTTATTTATTTATTTATTTATTTTACATCTAATCCTTAGTGATAAATTGTTAAAAGCAAATTAGTTGTGTGTGTGTGTGTGTGTGTGTGTGTGTGTGTGTGTGTATTTAACTTGTTTTGAAAGAGAGCACGTGCAAGAGCAGGAGAGGAGCAGAAGGAGAGAGAGAGAGACTCCCAAGCAGGCTCCACGCTCAGCATGGAGTCAGACGCACGGCTGGATCCCACGACCCTGGGACCATGACCTGAGCCACATTCAAGAGTCAGACTCTCAACTTACTGAGCTACCCGGGTGCCCAGTTTTTTTTGTATATTTGTAAATCTGCAGTAACATATCATCAAGGGGTTGCCTCTTTCAGGCAGAGCCTCACGGGAAGAGAAGGTACTCAAAGGACTGGGCGAAGACGTATTAAAGAAACTTCCATGGCTAGATCATAGGGCACTTGTATTTTTAATTTTTTTTTGAGGAATCACCATATCGTTTTCCATAACGGCTGTACCAATTTACATTCCCGCCAATAGTATGCAAGGCTTACCTTTCCTCCACGCCCTTGGCAACACGGCTGTAAGATCCAGCAGCTGCACTCTTCCGTGTATACACGAAGGAAATGCCATCGGTTTCTCAAAGAGATATCTGTATTCCCACATGCACTGCAGCATTACTCATAATAGCTAAGATATGGGAAAAAACCTAATGGATAAAAAATGTGGTATATATGCACAATGGAATATTAGTCAACCTTTAGAAAGAAGGAAATCCTGCCATATGCAATAATATGGATGACACTGGAGGGTGCTCTGTTAAGTGAAATAAGCCAAACACAAATACTGTATGATCTCACTTGTATGAGGCACCTTTGAACATCAAAGTCTCAGCAGCACAGAGTAGAACAGTGGGCTGTCAGGCAGTGGGAGGTGAGGGAAATGGAGAGACCCCGGTCAAAGGGTGCAAACTTTCAGTTATAAGGTGCTATGGTCTAGGGCTCTGATGTATGGTATGGTGACCATAGTTGTGGGGTTTTTTTAAAGATTTTTTTTAAATGTTTATGTATTTTTGAGAGACAAAGACACACAGAGTGTGAGTGGGGGAGGGGCAGGGAGAGAGGAGACACTGAATCCGAAGCAGGCTCCAGGCTCTGAGCCATCAGCACAGAGCCCGATGTAGGGCTTGAACTCATGAACTGCGAGATCATAACCTGAGCTGAAGTCAGGAGCTTAACTGACTGAGCCACTCAAGCTCTCCTGGTGACCATAGTAAGACTGTATACTCCCTATACTTGAAATTTGCTGAAAGAGTAGATCTTAAAGGGTCTCACCATTAAAAAAAAAAAAAAAAAAAGGTAACGATGTGAGATACAATATGTTTATCAAATAGATTGTGTGACCATTTCCACAATGTATACTTAACATCAAATCGTCATGTTGTACATCGAAATATGTACAATTTGAATTTGTCAATTATACCTTAAGGAAAAAGAAGTATCTATTCACAGAGGTGTGGGTAGAGTGAGAGGAGTAATCAAGGAATGGTGAAATGCTCATTGACGAGCCAGCAGCTCTATGCAGCCATTACCATCCCTCAGCTTGGGCAGAGGCTTTACCTGTACCTTGAGAGTTGTAGCCATAGCAAACGGGACACCCCTTAGGAGTGTGTCCGTAGATAAAGGGACATATGCATTGACAATAGTGCAGCTAACTGGAAAGACCCAGAGAAATAAACATCTGTGTGTGTGTGTCTCTGCCCTCTCTCCTGCCAGTGTTTCCCATTGACTGAACCCAACAGGAAGCTAAAGATCCAAGGAGCCCGGGTAAAGAGGTATCCAATGCAGAAGGAAGGAAAGGACAGTGGATGGAATCTAGTCACAGAGAGAATAACTAGCACAGTAACCAGGTTGTGGGTGGGGAAATTCTCTCCCTATTTTAAGAGTCAGAGCATCTGAGGCATAGAATAGCCCATTCACAAATCCAAAAATAGACGATTCATCTAATAATTTCTAGGACGTGGCTATATCCACTCTCACTGGGATGTGCTGCTTGGCATTTTGCTCTGTGGCCTTTTAATGGATGGGTGTATCTCAGAAGATTTGTATAAATGCCTTTGGTCTTGGTGGTCAATGAAACATTTAACCGAAGACGCACAAAACTCATCATATTTGTTTCTGGAAAATGGACATATTTTAAAATTGTGCTCATTCACACCGAGAATTGAAAACTTTTGTTAGGTTTTCAAGTGTATCTTCAAAGACACAAAAATGTTGACAGAATCTCTTTTTTTATTACCCTACCTCCCCTAAAAACTATTTAATTAGTACTTAAGAATGAATGGAAGCATCATACTTAAACACAAGCATTGGTGGGAATGCAAGCTGGTGCAGCCACTCTGGAAAACAGTATGGAGTTTCCTCAAAAAACTAAAAATAGAACTACCCTATGACCTAGCAATTGCACTACTAGGTATTTATCCAAGGGATACAGGTGTGCTGTTTTGAAGGGACACATGCACCCCCATGTTTATAGCAGCACTATCAACAATAGCCAAAGTATGGAAAGAGCCCAAATGTCCCTCGGGGGATGAATGGATAAAGAAGATGTGGCATATATATACAATGGAGTATTACTCGGCAATCAAAAAGAATGAAATCTTGCCATTTGCAACTACGGAACTGGAGGGTATTACGCTAAGTGAAATTAGTCAGAGAAAGACAAAATCATATGACTTCACTCATATGAGGACTTTAAGACACAAAACAGATGAACATGGAGGAAGGGAGGCAAGACTAATGTAAAGACAGGGAGGGGGACAACACATTGAGACTCTTAAATATGGAGAACAAACTGGAGGGGTTGTGGGAAGGGCCATGGGCTAAATGGGTCAGGGGCACTAAGGAATCTACTCCTGAAATCATTGTTGCACTAGATGCTAACTAATTTGGATATAAATTTTAAAAAATTAAAAATAAAATTAAAAAAAAAAACACAAGCATTGATCAGAATTTATATTCTTATTTATTCACCTTCATACTTCTATAGACTTATACGGGATAATTTTAATATTATAGAAAAATAAATGAATTCAATTTCATGTTAGTAAAACTTGGTTTAAAAAATATAGACTACTCTGATTTCGTGTGTCTTACTGAGACAATCTGAAAGTAACTTATTTTTCTGCTGGTTGGTGTGAGTGATACAATGTACCAATATCTTTCAGTACAGTCTTCTTGTTTGAAAAAAAAATCAAACTTGGGGTAGCCAAGTTACATAAAGTTAGTGCTTACATAGTGGAAAGCGAATGTAGGGGGGTACGTCGACCCATTATTTTTACAAATATGATGCAGGGTTTCTTGTACATCTATTAGAGACTGGTTTAGGACCTTTTTAATAGACGAAGCCATGTTGTATCAAATATTTATTTATTGTCTATGCTTTGAGGAATGTGATTTGAGACATAAAAAGTTTTATTGTATGTGGTAACAAAACTGGTTATGTAATTAGATACCAATATAATTTTATCATTCTCCAAGAATTTTTCTCAGCTGTGTAGTAGTTAAAATATAAAGACTTTGATCTACCTGCTGGTATCGAGGAGTAAGAGTCTATGGGATTCTGGATTGTTCTTTTCGCTTTGATTTCAATGTTTTGTAGACTGTCTCACTATCCACAGCTAGAGACAAAGCATCCCAAATCCTCATATTTTTTAACCTTTCGGTGTCACATTTCTAGTGAGCAGTGATGCCTGCACGAGCCACTTATATGTGTCCTACTCGTGATTTTTGTCTCATGCTTTCACTAAATTTAACATCTTTCGTGTGTGTGTGAAATAGCTAATTCAACACGGATCCTATGCTAAAATATACCTTATATGACAGTTTTGAAAAACATTTGAATTCCACAGAGATTTGTTTAAAACCCTACAAAAATAATTACCTCTTATTAAAAACACTGGAGGAGTTCGGCTTTTGGGCAGAGATGAAGCGAGGGGCCGAAATTCTGTAATAGGGTAAGGATTCAATAAAATGTTATCTCAAACTAACAGGCTCTGGCAACTTTTCTTTTCTTTCTGCAAATTCTGTCTGTGACATTACTGCAATTAGGCCAAATAGATGTCCTCTGCAATAATGGTCATGATGGTACAATGACAGATGGCACACCGCTGGGACCCAGAGCACTGTCTGGAAAGGAGCGTGAAATTTCAACTCAGTCTCCCTTTGTCTGCTAAGGCCTCAGTAGTCTTGATTTTTCTCCTGCTCCTCCTCCTGTTTTTTGTTTTTTGTTTTTTTTTTTTTTTTTTTTTTTGTAGCATATGCCACAATTGTCTAGGTCAGGAGGTGACAAACTTCTGGATACTGCCAGACAGTAAATATTTTTGGCTCTGCAGCTGGTCTGTTGAAACTACTCAGCTCTGCTGTTGCACAGTGAAAGCAGCCATGGACAATTGCTAAATGAATGAGCCTAGCTGTTTGCCAATAAAACTTTATTTACAAAAACAGGCCACCAGGCGATCTGGCCTGAAGCCTGCCATTGTCAATTCCTGGTACAAAGTCATTCTTATCTAAAGTATGGAGGGGGTGCCTAGGTGGCTCAGTCCGTTGAGTGTCTGACTCTTGATTTTGGCTCAGGTCATGATCTCACAGTTTGTGAGTTTAAGCCCTGCATCAGGCTCTGTGCTGTCAGCGTGGAGCCTGCTTGGGATTCTCTCTCTCTCTCTCTCTCTCTCTCTCTCTCTCTCTCTCCCTCCCTCTCTGTCTGCCCCTCCCCTGCTCTCTCATTCTCAAAATAAATAAATACACTTAAAAAAAAGTATGGAGAATGCAGAGAAATAACATTTTTGTGGTTTTGAAGGAGATTTTAAAACCTCTTTTATTTTCTTTGAAAACGAAAATAATTGGATTGTGACTACATATAAGCATCTAAGCTCCTGGAAAGAAGCCTAAAAATGCTCTTCATGTACCGTCTGCATAGTGGAAGAAAGTGCAGAAGGCTTTCTGGGTGGATTCATTCTTGCTATTGCTGAGCTTTGCAGCCATCTTACACATTAGAAATCCCCACTAGTAGTTTCTGGGTGGCTTGCATAGGCTCAGTTATCAGTATTTTTGGATCCAGTCCCAAATCCCAAACGTGTTTCCATCACAGCAAAATCCGAAGACATTCTAATTCGGGAAATAGTTAGGGTTTTGTATTTGGCCTTCATGGAGAGGAATGGTAAGAGTTTGCAACAATGCAAGTTTTTTTTGTGGTTTTAATGTGAGAAATAATTAACTACCATGCTAGCTTTACTCTTTTCTGAGGTGTCTATTTTTCACACATTGCAAATAAGAATGGAAATCCTGGCTCAGCCAACAACAAATTTTACTGTCTTCTGCTATTTGCCTATTGTCTCTGAAACTTAGTGTTCTGATCTAGCACGTGAGGATAATGTTATTTTTGCAAAGTAGAAGTGAATTCTATACGTAACGTGCCTAGAAAAGTTATGTGCATGCAGTATGTTAAATAAATAACTGCTTTGTTCAGTAGGCTCAAGAAAAATTGACATATCACCGGGCGACTTTAGCATATGACAGCAACCTCTTTTGTGATTAGAAAATTTAAAGGAAGAAATCTGTGGCATCGTGCCCCTAAAGAATCTAATTAATTAGAACTCCGATCACTCTCAGTTTGAAGCAAAATTAGAGACACAAATTAGGTGTCAGACTTTCAACTTCCGGTATTTAGGTGGTTCATGATGGTTCTCTGTTGATGGCGACATTGTAATACTGGGAAAGGTGTGACAAGCTTTGCTGTCTGTGGCTGACATGTCAGTTAAGTCACAAAGTCACCCGAAAGTACAGCTTTGCATATGGAGGCAAAGTGCTGTCACCGTAAACAGTTATTTACGTCTATGTAGGCTCATGAGCTTGTTCCAAAACTCCTCCTCGCCACCACCCTCGGAAATACATAGAGCAGGTGACCGCAGTGTATGTCTCAGCAGTGTGTGGGAATCATTACTTACTCTCTTCCCCGGAGGGGACGAGGGACACGGACAGTTTGGATGAAAGCCTGTGCACTGGGCCGTCTGTGCCGCGAAGTGTCCCATTCACAATTTGGACAAGGAATTTCCTCAAGGGTTACTGGTTGTTTTGTCCTAATGCATTGCAGTTTACCTTTTCTGGCATTTATGTTTTGTAGGTAATTTTGAGCTGGAGAGTCTTGAAACCATTTGACTTGTGGAAGAAAATTGCTTGGAGCACTATGAAAATATCATTGAGACCATGTGGTTTTTAAACTCTTTTGCACTGGACTCTGTTTCCCAATTATTTCCAGCTGTGTCTAGCCACGAAGCGTACCTTCGCAGTCTGACTTTTTTTTTTTCTTTTTTTAAAATAGTTGTGAAGTGCCATTACTCGTTTATTTGTTCAAGTGAACGTCGAGCGTCGGGGAGAGGCGGATTCGGTTTTAGGTAGAATTATTGCCACTTTTTCTCCTGGAACTTCACGCGTCTCTGTTTTTTCCTAATTTTATATTTCTGACAAGAGGTGGAAGTGAAAACAGAATGAAGTCTCATTAATTCTTACTCCATTCACTTATTCTTTGAAAATCTGGGTGGGGATAAGCTTTCACTCATACTACCTATGGGCGGGGGGCGGGGGGGAAGGATGCATTATACAAGTGAAAATTCGCAGCTAAATAAGTATACTAACCTCCTGTTAAGATCATCATTTATTTTCTCAAGTCATTGACGGCATCAATTTGCCAATGAGTCATATGCATGGTTTCCTTACCCGACCCACTTATAACGTTGTTAATCAGTGATTTGTGTTGCTTGCCATTCTATCTATTTTCCTTAAAAGTGTTCTGAAGCTGAGACCTCTAGTGGTGCAGGGCTTTATACCATTTTCCCCTGCCTCCTGGCATTGACCAAACATCCCCTCACTCATTCAAATTCTGATAAAGGTAACCTTCTTCGGTCCGTGAACGAAATGTCTAAGTATCAAGAATACAGCATGGTTACCTATTCCCAGGGCTGACGTTGAAAGTATTTAATGACTGGGAGAGCATGGGCAACAACCAATCAGAAACAGATGCCCTGTCCAATCAAAACGAGCCCCAGCCATAACCACCAGCACGCCCCAACAGGTGCTTACCAGCTGCCAGTCAGCTTTGCTTATTCCCAGGGAGGTCCGCAGCTGCTTTCAGACCAAGGAGATTAGCAAGGGACAGAGAATACGAGTAATCACGGACCTTCTCTGTGACTTGATTTTGTCAACTCTCTTTATACTTCACTTAGTCCTATTCTAACTCACCATGGCATTCCCATAAAGCCAAGACCTTTCTCTTAACTTCCTAATCCTAAGAAGAATTTGAGTCATAATTTGATGCTCAGTAATATTTCTCGGGGAAAAAGATTCCCCCCATTCCCAACTGAGAAAGGTTCAGATATTTAGAGGCAAGGTGTGAGGAGCTTCAGATGTCTTAGCTTCACCCGGAATTAGGTCCTCCGTGTGACTTCATCATGTTGTTCAAAGTTGGTTCCAAAAGTCACGCAAACATATAAAAACGAAGGTTTAAAAATTTCAAAGAGAACCATGGATCATCCTAAACTGATCTCTGCTCCTGGTCCAGTAGTGAAAATAGTGGAGGTCTCCCCACATTAAGAAATTCCCCACATTAAGGATGTGAGTATATGCACGCATGGTATTTATTTTTATACACATATGAATGAAGCGTACACATAATTCTGTATGTTATTTCTCTAAATTTAGTTTCAGTTCTGACAGAAAATTCTATATGGTGCAGAAAATAACATTCATCCCTGATGATAAATTTAGTAACCAAAAGTTGGCAGAGTATTAATAGATGTTAGAGGTCATTGCTCTCTTGCAACCACTAAAAACATGTTCTCTGTTATAAACATTTGAACAAGGTTTAAATTTGGTAGATTATTTATAAAATGAGAGCTTTACAGGCATTCCTCTCTGACATCCTTGGAGAATGATCATCTTTTCCATCTTCTGTATTCTAAGAGATATATAATGTGCTATGAGCATGTCTCTTCGATGCCACATATGCTGGGGATAAGCATAAGCAAATCTCTTTTCTGGTCAGGCATCCTTCAAGCCCACGCATTCCACAAAGCAGAGTGAAGTGACCCATTTATTCATTCTTTTGCTTATTCATTCCACAACATTTTATGGAGTCTCCTCTGTGCCAGAGGATCCTGACACTATTTTGATAAATACAACCTCACCCTTGTCTCCTAGAAGCATATACTCTAAAGGCAAAGGCAAAACACATGTAGATAAAAATTAATATACATGGAAAATGCAATGCTATGATTGCAATAAGGGTAAGATGCTATTCAAGTACAAAGAAAGAGAAGCTGAGTGTTTTAGGGTGGACGTCTGCTGAGGGCTCCTGAGGCAATGAAAATAGCAAAGCCATTGGGTGACTGTCGTGTCACTCAAGTTGACACAATATGGTTTTTTAATGTTTATCTATTTATTTTGAGAGAGAGAAAGAGTGGGACGGGAGCAGAGGGAGAGAGAGAATCCCACTCAGGCTCCACACTGAGCGTGGACCCCAACACAGAGCTAGATCTCACAACCACAAGATCATGACCTGAGCTGAAATCAAGAGTCTGACGCCTGACCGATTGAGCCCCCCAGGCACCCCGACATAATATAATTTAATTTTATTATGCTTTAAAATGAAAATAAAGCTTCTCTGGAGGAGTTATGTACACGAAGAATAGGATTTAATTTACAAAAACAAATTTGCTTAAAGTCCAGGGATACATTATTTCCTTACATTGGATGTCATCATCAGTCAGTTAGGTGGGACCAGCCCCAATGTGTCCAGTCCACAGAGCGTGTCCATGGCTTACGTGCCCTGCTATACCCCCTTTCGGTTCCTTTCTCCTTCCTAACCCGTCAAATCCTCCCCGTCTTCAACTTCCATTTTAGTCTTAGAGGTGAACAGGCAAGTTCAATCTATGTAGTTATTTTCCTCTACGTTTCGTTTACACGAAAATAGGTTCCAGCGAAAGCTTATCATTGATCATGTCAATATTTTTGTAAGAATCTGATGCCATGGGAATGTATTTCCAATCCCGGGACTCCAGGTGCTAATTGCCCAGCTTTTGAGGAAAGAAGTAAGAGAATAAATTGTTATGATAGCTTACATGTGATGAGTGTATGTGTTTACACGCACATACAAGTAAACTACTCTGATATGTAATATGTATATAAGGCAAATAGCAATCCATATATATGACCGACTTAATAGAAGTTTGCTGTTTTAATTATTACAACCCTCAGACCTTAACGTCATGCAGAATGACTTGAAAGCGATTATTTTTCACCTAGAAAAAGTCCGTTTCTTCCATGTTCCTTCAGAGCTCCCAACTGTTTAAAAGAAAAATTAAACACAGCAAAAATTTCTGTCAAATACTCCAGAGGGGCCTCCAATTCTTTTCTCCTCTGGTTATGCTGCACAATTTCAGTGAGCACTTTTTAGAAAATGGGCAGAGAGGAAACTTTGAACTCCGTGGAAGACAGACACAAAATGTCTCAAGCACTCTAATTGTTTTTCTGGGAAATTTAGTAATTATAGAGAAGTTCTGTTTATTTTAATGGCTTCTTATCACCACATGCAACTCAGTTAATGACCACATTTTCTCAAGGGACCTCCATGACATCATCGAGTAGCCTCGAGCTTCCTGATACTTTAAAATACTGTCACAGCCAATTTTCAGCATTGCAGAGGATTGTGGGATTCCTGGAAAGGCTCACAAAGCAACCTTACACATGTACATATACATGTATATGCGTGTTCACAGCTGTACAATGTATAGTATTTAAAAATAAAACATAAAAAATGCAAAAATAAAACATTTATTTATAATTCATGAAGGTTGGGAATTTTTAAAATCTGTTTTAAGTTTATTTATTACTTTTGTAAGAGAGAGAGAGAGAGAGAGAGAGAGCACAGGTGAGGAAGGGACAAAGAGAGAGAGAATCAAGCAGGCTCCAGGCTCCGAGCTGGCAGTGCAGAGCCCCACATGGGGCTCGAACTCACAAACCGTGAGATCATGACCCGAGCCGAGGTCAGTCGCTTAACCCACTGAGCCACCCAAGCACCCCACAGACTGTTTTAAATCACTGCTATATCTGGAGACTCTGAGGGTTGGCTGCTTCTCCAGAGAAACCTGGTCTGAATGAGGAACTTGCACACAGAAATCATACCAGCCGCATACTATGTCCTGTGCCTGGCAAAAGTTCGGCACGAGTCAGTGAACACATGAATGAATGCCTGATCGAGTAAGTGTTGATTTATGAGATGATGGAGGGCATGGGGGGGGGGGATATAAAATTTTATCGGGATCTCAGGAGCTGCCCTGTTTGAGGCCTTCTCTAAATAATGGTTTATCATATTTCTCTGGAGGTGGTTCCATTTTTACCAATTTTTTCTGCCGTTCAAAGCTTTATCCCAAGAGACTGATATCTCCCCCGATGGACTTTTAGCCCTGGGACCCATGGATTGGCAAGATTGGAAGGTTTGGGGAATAGAGAAACATTTTATTGCATTTAAGTCATGTGACACATTTGGCCTTTTATTTCTCAACTTTGAAAGAAAGACCTTGGATTCTCTTTAGGTAGATGACAATTACTCCATGTAAAACAAATCAATTCCCTTCACCCCGGGGATCTCAGTTTCCCCCTGGCTCTTCATTGGCTTTTACCTTGGTACATGCCTCCAACGTGTACTTCTCATAAAAGGAGATAAGGAGCCCATCCAGAGGCAGCCTGGGCTGGGTGTTGGGCTGAGAGGTCGGTGCAGGTTGTGGCTTTGGAACCTTGACCCCCGGCACAATGTATAGCACAGTGTTGGTGATTTTCTCATTTCCCCTGAAAGCACTGGTCCGCTTGCGACGGGAATATCAAGTGTTACCACGGGTTGCTGCAGCTGTGAGCCATTATTTCCAGTGGCAGTGGAAATCCATTGAGAGATCTCCTGGGAGATTGTGCAAAATGGTGTGGTAGGTTTAATATTAACCCTTGCCACCGCTGTAGCTAAGACTTCCGGCAAAGACCAAATTTTACTGGTCAGCTGCTGCCAAGTTTTAGAAAAAACAGACTTCATCACATGCAAGTTCGATTTTGAGATGGAAAACAAGTACCCTCTAATGCAACACTAGCCCCTTGGAAGCCTTTTGTCTCCATTTGACAGTTTCACACCCCACAATGTCTGTTTCAGAGAGGTCTAGAAAGCTTTCTAGAAGAGGAAAGCAAGCCTCTGATGAGGAATACGGCACAACTCGGGGGAATCCAATGCCTTTTTCTTTTAATAGTTCAATATGTGCCTTAAAATAAAAACACTTTATTACATTACCAGGCACACTTAATTTTTATTTCTACAGCTTTTTTTTTTCCTGCCCTTACTTAATCTGAAATGTCTCTATTATTTTTGTGTCATTTATTGTTTAGGGAAATTTGCACCCTAGACCCTCTGTTTGCAGTTTTCTCTTGGAGGCGAACATTTTAAAATGAATAATAAAGTCCTGAAAACCACGCAAATAGGACCAATGCAAGAATTGGTCTGCTCAGGCTGTCCACGAGGCTAGATCATTTCAGGCGTGGGATGCTGTCACTGTAATTCTATGAATTTGTCTGCCAGTTCAGCAGAGCCCACTTAGTTCCATTTGAAATAATTTCTACAATTAATTAGTAGACATAATCACATGATCTGAAAAGTGGGTTTACAGCAGGGCTTCTCAGCTTTGGCACTGTGACATTGGGGCCAGGAGAATTCTGTTACGAAGGGCTGTCTTGTTGATTGCAGGATGCTTTAGAGCATCCTTAGCCTCTCTCTACCCACTAGATGCCAGAGTGTCCCCTCCCCCCCAGGTGTGACAATCACAATTCCCACAATTCCCAACGTTCCCTTGGGAGCAAAACCACCTCTGTTTGAGAACCACTGGTTTAGAAGAAACGGGCAGAAAGAATGAACATAACACATTTCTTTGAACTGTACACAACATCCTCATAGCGTAGGACATTTTATCCTGGGGATTGAAATCGCTGTTTGCAAATCCTTAATTGTTCTGATTCCTACACTGTCTTTACTCTCTATCCGTTCTCCCTTTGGCGGACTTCAAAGAAAAACATCCTGAGCTCTTTTCCTTACCTATTGACTGTTGAAATCTTCAGGTGGTTCCCAGCTTGGCTTTTCATTTTCACTTAGAATTAAAGCCTTCAACACTGTAACTTAGCTCCCAGCTGTGGGCTAACTCTATCTCAGACCCGGGGTCTCTCTTGCGCGCTGCTATCCAGGGAAGCACCAGGTGGGGGCAGATGGAGAGCACAGGCTACCCAGGAGTCCCCAGAAAGTCGCCACCCTGTTCTTCAGCAACAGAAGCAGAAAGCAGAAAGAGGCCATTACATCAGCTGGTATACCCCGCGATCAGCAGTGGGAGATCTGGTCCCTGTCGCTGGCAACCAGCAAAGCATTTCCACACATTGGCGAATTCTCATTTTTGAGAAAGCTCATCTCTGTGCCAGTCTGCCCTGTGTCTTTAAACGGAGATTGCCCTTCAAGCCAGTTACCCCTACCAGCAAGCACTGGAGCATTGCTTCTACCCAGTTTTAGATTTAGATTGCTCTGGGAATACAGTTCCTCAGAACTGCTTTCTGTAAGATCCTGTATTCCCACAAGAACATAACATTGTTAAACAGCAATTTCAGCTGAAAGTTAACAAGGTTTTAAGGTAGTTAAAAAACTGTGAAAGCCTGACTCCCAGTGTGAAATACAAAGCCTGTGTAATTCAAATATGCAGGAACGCTTTCATTTGCTCAGAGTATGATTAAGGCTGAAAATGTTTCTTTGTGGTTGTTGTTTTTAATCTATAGGCCAGAGTGTAAAGAAATGCAGGATTCTTCAAGTTGCTATTTCTTTTTTCTTTTTCTAAGGAGGAGCTGAAAATAGTTCAATGTATACATAGTTGGGTGTTTTTATTTGTATACACTCTGTCTGTATTCTCTCTCTTTAACTCTTGATTTCTCTATGTATTTATACATATATATTATACTTTTATATTAAGTATGTCTCATGCAGTCACACAGATGAAAAGACCTCGGCAGGTTCAAGGAACATATTATTTTTTTAAAGGAATATATTATTACACTGTGATGGAATGAAGTTTCAAGTTTGCACCAAAACACAGGATTCAGTTCTCAGCCTGCTCTAGGACTGTAGTGTAATAAGGACCATTATTTTATCGATATCTCAGCTAATTCTAAGTTTTCTCCTACCTAATGTTAGAATACCCTCACATTCTCTACCTACTCCCCCAATCATAAAAGTCCTTCGAAAACTGCAAGGTATAGAAAATATACAGAAATAGATATTTATAGATATACACCTAGATGAACTACGTGTTTAAAAAAAAATTGTAAGGGCAACTTCCACATGAAATGAATTCTGTATTCATTCTGAATATGGTTTCAAGTACACAGTTATTTTAGAAGTCATGCAAAAGTTTTTATATCGATGTGATAAACTGAATCAGCATACGGCTGTTTACGGAAAGTGGGAGAGGGTGGAAAGCAGCTCTTTCCACCACCAAGACTTTCTCTTAACGTGAACTTCCCCCAGCTTTGCAGGGTTTTTAGGTACAGTGAATGTAGCATTCGCATTTATTAGAAGTATGATTTTGAATGATACAATGAGATACCTAATTTAGCGTTTGAGTTTTGTGCAGTCACAGAAAAAGTTTTTAGGAATACTTCTGGGCAATGAATATTGATAAAAATGGTATTTAATTCTATTTGTTATTAACAAAAAGGATCAAGATAGTTTTATTCTACACAAAAGTATTCATCTGTAGCAGACAGTTATATAAAGGGAGAGATACAAACTCTACTTTTCTTCATGTTATTAAAATGTAGTCATTCCAATATCTCATCCCTAAAACCACACAAATTTTTCCTTATCTTTTATGAGTTCTTTACTGCAGGCATTGCTTACTTAGAAATGTAACGAATCTAATTGAAAAGATATAGAACTTTCAAATAAGAAACTTCGAATTGGGTTCATAGACTTCATTTTGTCTTTGGAATCAATTTGCTAGAGTGTCAGATAAATCATTGATCTACAAGGAAAGGTAAATAAAGTAAGACCACATGATGTAATAGTAAGTAGTCATTTAACATCACATTGTAATAACCTAAAGATCTGGAAAAGTCTTCAAGGCATGTTCAGTATAGTGAAAAAGTAACAAAATTCTATAGCTGGTATAATCCAATGTTAGTAAATATATTTGTATATATGATAGCTCTTTGTGTAGATACACATATATGTGTGTGTATAGATACACATAAATATGTGAAATATATATTGATATATGTGAAAATACACATCAAAACATGTGAAATATGTATATATTTTATGTGCACACATATGAAAAAATGGGAAGGGAAAACATTATCTCTTGGTAGCATATCCCTGAGGAGTAGAAGTATGGGCAATTTTAACTTGATTTTATATTGGTATCTATATTTTATAAATCCTCTGCAATTATTATCTATTATTGTATAATCAGAAAATAAGCAGATACTTTAAATAAAATGCTATCATCTTAAAAATTATGAATAAAAAGTCCAATGTATTTATAACAGAATGAAAATCTGGAAAAATCTAGATTTGAGATGTTAATTCTAGAACAAATTGAAACGTGAAAGTAATACGTATTTCTACCTCTAAGTATGTGTGCTTTGAAGAGTGTAAAGTAAAAAGTCAATGTGAAAACAAAAAGGACAGGAGAAAAGTGGCCTGACAAACAAAAAAATAAGGAAGAGAAAGTATTAAGATACTTTTTAAAATCAGATGCTTTGGTGTATGCTGTTTTTCAAAGAGGTTAATTTAGATTAATTTTTAATAGGTGTCCAAAGCATGACAAAAACGGTTTCATTTTCAACTGTCATGGATGTATTTTATTCAAAGATCAACGAATTTAAAGTATATGGAAAATCAGACATATAAAATTATCATTTCTATGTCTATTTACTGGAGGTAAAATATTTAATTTTTTATATTCACTTTATTGGAAAAAATCCTTGGAGCTCTTTTGTTTTTTGAAATTGTTTGAAATATTACATAAACGCATACAAACTGTCCTTAAGACAGTATTTTAAAAGCAGTCCAATGATGTTTCTTCTTTGAATTACAGAGATCATGAACATAAGTAGTTTCATTTGAAAGGCTTTTGTTTGCTAACTAGCTTTTTGTTTGTGATTTTTATAGGATTAATGTTTGGGGGTTAGGTCACAGACACCGTAGGAATATTGGCCTTACTAGATTCTTTTTTTTTTAAATCATTAATGAATCCAAAAAGTAGAGGTGGAGGACAGGTAGGGCCACATATGGTGTCAATACACTTTAATTAAGTGCAGTAATTCCCCTTTTCCTGAGGTAGCTGTGGTAAAACAGATTTCTCTTCAGAGATTTACATTCTGGGGATGTATTTTTCAGACCAGCAATCAAATTTATCTGTGGCATTCTGCTGCCCTCTGTCGGATTAGTGTGAAACTCCAGATGACTTCCCATCCTGAAGATCAGAAATTTGGGGTTCGGTTTCTTCGCGTTTTGGGTATTTTCAGCTCTTAATGTAAACCTTCCAAGGATAACATAGTTTCAAGAATCATGAGGTCGAAGAAAGGCTGCCTAACTTCCTATCCGGCAAACTTCATTTCAGAAATATATTTTTATATCAGAAATATATATTTATATTTTATATTATATTCAGAAATATATATTTATATTTTACATAAGCTTGGACTTGTACGTGTAGGTAAATAAAACTTACAAAATTTACAAAAGCTTTTGCTTGCTAAGACAGAATGAAAGATTTAAAAAATGTCTTTGAAGTATGATAATATCATTTTTTTTTCTCTCTGAGGAACCAAGTAGAAAATATGATAATTTAGGAAAGCTGATTATAATAGGACAGTATTATTCTATTTTAATTTCTTTAAGCTCACCATCCCAGAGATGCGATTCTTTGAAAAATTAAAACTCATTAAAGTCTGCAATTCATTTTCTGAGTGGCTTTCACTGAATTAAGTTTTCCAACGTTGACCCTTGTTTCGGTGGAGAACTTTCGAGAGGGATGCCTTTGATCTGTGGGGCAGACGGTGGTCTGCATGCTTCTAGCACAAATCCACCACAAATATACAATAAGAAGTGACCTGGAAAAGTCACCTCATGGAGGAAAAAAGAAGTGACCAGAGGTGGACTCTGAAGTCTCAATGCTATCTGGCTGGAGGCATTGTTACTGATTGGATGTCAGTTTTTAATTCTTTGGATAGTGCTTTCCAGCTAGAATTTGAAAATCTCTCCTCCCTGTTCAACATCTGGTTTAGCAATTCCTTGAGAGACAAAACAGCCCTTTCTCTCTCATCCCATCTATTAAAATGTACCTAGGTCCTGAGACAGGAACGAATGACCATGTCAGAACTGAACAGTTCTCCTCCAGCATTCTGCTAGAAATAAGTCCTAATGCCCTAAAACCAAAATATTACAGTAGGACAATCTTCGACAGTGCAATTGATGGTAAATTAGCTTGGTTTCCTGCTTGATCCCATGAAGTCATTTGTTACATCAAAACACATGAAATATTATGATCAGTTCAATTTATCTCCTTATTTAAAGAACAAAATGATAATTTACGTCCCTGTATTTGATCCCTTAGTGGCTGTTAATATTTTAATTGATAATAAACTATTTTAAACAGTTTTTTTAATAAAGTGCTTCTAAGTGGTACATAACACATTAAACATGCAGGAAGACCTGAACTTGGTTTGCATTCATAATGCTTCAATGTTACGACACAGGGCTGCCCATTTATGAGGACACTTGTACTTTGACTGTAAAGAATTCTTCAAAAGCTTAATTATTATGCGCCTCTTGTATCAGTGCAAAATTTCCTAAAATAATCAAAGCTCTTTTAATGATATGACATCTCAGTCGGAAGGACAAATTTTACATCTATTTGTTTGTTTGTTTGTTTTTTGTTCCCCTCGCTTAACTGAAATACAACAGGACTCACTGAGAAGAGCAAAAATGTATTTATGTCTGTAAGTTGATATCTGCCGTATGATCAATGTTAACTCATGCTTCTTTCATTTACCAAGACTAATGTGCTTACAGCTAGACATAATTGACGTATGTAAGTATCATCATTGTTAGAGAAAAGAGATACTGATGTATACAGTTTTTTTTTTTTTTTTTTTGAAGACTAGTAAGTTGTGAATTACAGGGTAGATTAGTCTGTCTCCACTACCAGGTGCCTTGTATATAACATGGATAATGGCATCAAATGTGGATGGAGACATTGTCAATAGTCTGATATAAGTTGTGAATATTTGTAACCCTGTGTGCAATTTTAAATAAAGTATTTATTATTATAGGGATTAATCATTACTCTAAAGGTGATCAAATCATTTTAAATACAAAAGTGTCATTGTTGAAAATTGTGTGAGATCAGAATTCATGAATATTCTAAATTTTTTTTTTTATGCAGACCCTGAAATTTATCTAAATCGTCTTTGTTTAAAATCAAACTTGCTGCCATCTGTAGTTAAAGCATCTTATTTGGTGACTGTTATGAAACAGAGTAGGAAAAACACATTCATAAGAGGTTTCTAAGATCTCTTACAGTTGTTACAGAGAGAAGAAAAATCATACAAGTCATTTCTTTAATCCAGAGACTGTCTTGCTAAATTGCCGTATCAAGGGGGTATTCTCTATATGAAACATAGTGTTCTCTTACAACTGTACAGTCAGGATTTACTGGGCCAGGATGAAGCAGAGGTGTCTACATTTCTAACTTTTCACCACCTTTTAGGACTATGCTTCATGCAACAATGAACTCATGAAAGCTTTTGGTCAATCTTGAAGTCAGACAGCTAGATCCGAATGTTAGGTGTTTTGCCTCTGTCTGCACATTCCCAGTCTTCCATTCTAGAGAAAGACTGTCCAGACATTCTCCTTGTTGGGACCAGCATCCTATGTACCGAAGGCACTTCATAATAACTCATCCACCAGAGCGCTTTCTCATTCCTTTGAGGAGTCACCGGATAGAGAGATATAGAGTGCCACCAATTCTTGCAAAAACTGGAAACTTCCACTGGCGGGAAGGCTGTGCTGTCTCTAGAGCTGATTTGAGCCATTTTCTATCTTACCTCTTTGTTCTTCTTAGTCTCACGAACACAAAATTCCTGATATAATAACTACATTATGGCCACCTGGGTCCATGTTGTTTCCCATTTAAATGTTAATCAAAATAGACAATGAGAAAGTAATACTACTTTCCTTTCTTCCTTTATTTCAGTCAAGACAGATTCGGAGTTTTCTGAAGGAACTCTATGAAACAAATTTCTGAGTTTACTGTGTTCCAGACATCGTATCTGGCCTTTTAGAGACATCATTTCTTATGAGCTTGTCAACAGTTCTATAAGTCATTAGCTTTACTTCTATCTCACACACGAAGAAACTGAGGTTCACAGAGAGGAAGTGAGCTGCCAGAGAAATCATACAGCAATCTTCAGACATAGACTTTTCCAGTGCAACTTTCTCACGGCATTGTCTTCTTCCTTTTTCCCCACTTTCCTACCAAAATCTCTTCTCCCCTCTGCATCAAAAAAACCTAAATGGGGGCGCCTGGGTGGCTCAGTCGGTTGGGCGTCCGACTTCAGCTCAGGTCATGATCTCACGGTGCGTGAGTTTGAGCCCCGCGTCGGGCTCTGGGCTGACAGCTCAGAGCCTGGAGCCTGCTTCCGATTCTGTGTCTCCCTCTCTCTCTGCCCCTCCCCCATTCATGCTCTGTCTCTCTCTGTCTCAAAAATAAATAAAGGTTAAAAAAGTTTAAAAAAAAAAAAAACCTAAATGAATTATTTTGTTAGGCAAAATTTTAGACCTTCATTTATTTTTTTAAGTTCATTTATTTAATTGGAAGAGAGAGAGAGAGAGTGGGGGAGGGGCAGAGAGAGATGGAGAGAGAGAATCCCAAGCAGACTCCCCACCATCAGCACAAAGCCCAACACACGGCCTGAAACCACGAACCATGAGATCATGACCTGAGCCAAATTCACAGGCTTAGCAACTGAGCCACTCAGGCGCCCCCAAATTTTAGACCTTTAACTGTTACAAGTGGAATTCCCAGAAAGAATTTTGTCTAGCCAGGTTAAACGTGGTGCCTTCCAACTTCATGCCTTCCCTCATATACTGACACTCAGTGTCTCTGGATTATAAGCACTTATCTTGAGTCTTGATGTCTTTCCTGCCTTGTGACTGGTCTGCTCTTCAGTTTCAAAAGACCTTACACGTCACCATATGCAACCATATAGCACTGGCATCCTTAGGAATCTTAACATTATCCTGAATCATTTCTGGATATTGCACATAAATGAGGTATGTTTACTACTCCATTTGGTGCGAGCCACAATTAACCACGAGTAAATTCATGACTCTTTATGCTAGCTTTTAGGACAACTCTGGATGGAGTGGGGCTGTGGACCCAGCCATCTGGTGAAAGGCTCTTCTTAAACCTGTTGGTGTGGAAACAATGTTTCCGCTTTCTGTTTCTGAGACATCATCTTTTGTTCTTTTATGCTACCTGGTAAATTTCTGCTTGTTGTTAGAGAGATAATACTAATTTTCAGCTCAACTGAAGAATAGCCATGACTTGAGTTTACTAAATAATCAGGTGCCTTTGCTCCAAACCAAAGTACTTTCCTCAGTTCTTTCATACCTTCTCCTGAGGCAGGGATGAAGGATGAGGCTTGGGCACAGGTCCCTGATATATACCCTCATGACGCATACTATTTAAATAATTAAATATGCATAACATGCAATTGCAATTACCCACAGGAGCAGAATATTATTCTACAAACTTTAAAGTAATTTTAAAATTGGTTGCTTTTGGGGCTCCTGGCTGGTTCAGTCGGTTAAGCATCTGACTTCGGCTCAGGTCATGATCTCACAGTTCCTGAGTTCAAGCCCTGCATCGGGCTCTGGGCTGACAGCATAGAGCCTGCTTCGGATCCTGTGTCTCCCTCTCTCTCTCTGCCCCTCTCCTGCTCACATGCTCTCTCTCTCTCTTTCTCTCTCTCTCTCTCTCTCTCAAAAATAAATGAACATTTTTTTTAATTGGTTGGTGTTAGAAGAGGCAGGCAACTATGTTTGCAGGGGTTGATTTCAAACAGCAAATTTACTCCAGTTTTTGAGAGCTGGGTATAGTTACTTCTAATATTTTCTGCTCCATCTTTTAACATGGGCTACATTAAAGACCATTTGAAAAATTTTTAACTTAAAAAAATTATTATAAAATCTTTTTACTTGGTGATATCTAAAAGTGCTTATAATTCAATAATGCATTGTGCAATTATAAAGCCTTGACTACTTAGGAATCATTCACTCTGAGAATCATACAAGGGGTTCAAAGCTACCTTTTCTAAGACGCTGTAGCCCCATCTTATTGTCCTATTGCTTATAAACACTATGAATCCATATAAGGAAAAGCTAAAATTAAAAAAAATATTAAAACATGCACTCTTCAGGTTCATAATTGAGGCATATGTGTACTGCTAATAAATTGTTCAGGGAAATATATCTTATGCCTAATATTACTGAATCCAAAGCCAGTAGACAAATTCCCTTGCTGAAAGACTCTACCCTTTGCCTAGGAGATTTCTTATTTATTTATATCTTTGGTCATAAACAGAACAAGGAAAGGAGCAAGGAGATAAGAGAAGAATAATGTATCAATCCTTACAAATAGGAGAAGTTATTACTTCCAAAAAAAGCTCTCTGAGCTCAGTAGCAGCATATTTGTGGACAAGACATAATCAGTCAATTACATTAAATACAAAAAACATTGAGATCCTTTTATGAACTCTCAGAAATTAGGAAGACAGTCAGCAGGCGCAACATGCTTAATAAAAGGTAGCTGTTTATTTCTCCATGATCATCAAGCATGCGTTAGTATTAATTTACAAGAGAGATTTTAAAAGGGGGGGGGGAGGGAATCTCATTTTCTAAATGGTTTCCATGGATTTATCTTGTTTGTTTTATATTTTCTTGGCACATGGATGAAATTATCTGAGGGTAGAGAAAACGAAGATGTAACAATCCAGTGTTCCTCTTCCATGAAGGGTATTTAAGATTCAGAAACCATCTAAGTTTAATTTCTTCCTCATTAGAACCAGGAGAGCAGAGAGAAGGGGCAAAGGGGCTGATTTAGGATCGTTGCAGCTCATTCTTAAACATCGTGGTATTTTTCTTGAAACAGAAGGTAGTAATCAATGAGAAGTTTTTCAATGTGGTTCAGCTCATATAATACTTTCCTGGTGTTAGTCTAACTACTATTGCTTTGCACCTTTTTTTTTTTTTAAACCTTAGTAGACTCTTTAAGGTCACATCTGTTAGGGCACATAATGGTTTTTAATCACACTTTTCTAAATGACTAGAACACAAGTATGCGAGGGGAGCAGCACTTAAACCGAAGCCTGATCCCTGTTGTAGGATATTTGGGTGGTGATTTTCTGGAGGATTGAATGCAGAATGGCAGAGACCCCTGCTGAACCCACGCCCGTTGATATACAGCTGAACAATCAAATGCAGGCAAACTCCCACTCTGAATAAGTCTCCTTTCCCAAAGGAGGATCACGGAGAACATACTTTCAATTTTGGGGAAGCAATGAAGGCTAGAATAATACATTATCTTTACAGACCCTTGTCTTCAGTTGCAAACACCTCTAATGCACCTTAAATCCACATCGGATCAGTTTCAACCAAATTATAACAAGTATTCACAGTACGGTGCTTTTTTTTTTTTTTTCCCTAAATTTGAATTAGGTGCTAAAAACAAATTTTTCTTCTTTTTCAACCTACACTTAAGCAGATCATTGATGATGTGCTACTGACTTTTGCTGTGTAACTTGGAACAAAATCATATACTATATTATATATTGTATACTATGGATACACTTAATATCTAAATATAGCACAAACATTCTCAGGGGTCACTTAGATTTTAGAGACATAGACAAAAAGAACTGACACTTATTTAAAAAGCCATTTCATTCAATAAATTAACACTGTTCCAGGCAGTGAGGAAACAGCAGTGGCACGGAATAAGGACCCTATTCTCGTGGAGCCCCCAAATCCATATGTATTTCATTGGACCAAAAAATAAAAACCAACTAGGTAATTTTGGATGGTGGTAAATGTGATAAGGCAAATCACCCTAAGTGATGTAGTAGGGAAAGACAGAAGGAAGTTGCTTGTTTTACCTTTAGGGAAGATATTTTGAAGACACATTCACACTGGGACTCGGATGACAGGAATACAATTTTGAGAAGACTTGAGGGCAAAAGTAAGAACAAAAACTTGAAGGCAGAAATGGGCATGCTAAAGAAGCAATACAAAAAAGCCATTGGGAGCTGGACCATAACGAGTAAGAGAAAGGGTATTAATTGGTGAACTGTAATACCGTGCAAAAGGCCTTGAAGGCCAGAGTGAGTTTTTCTCATGGGCCACTAACATGGTTGAATAGGGCTCTACTTCTTATTCGACACACTGGGTTGTAATAATACTTTCTCTTTTAACCAAAGACAACCTGAGGTCCCTACAACCAAATCCATTCTTAGTTGATAGTATATTACATATCTAAACAATCCAGACCACAGTATTTCAAAGAGGCATGTGAATCTCCTTCTAATGATGTAATGTACTGCTTAGTGACAGTAGTGATCTTGAAAAGTCATGCTAACTTATTTATTAATTCAATAAAGATTTAAATCACAGCAACAGTGTGCTACCACTGAGAGTACAGGAATGAAGAAAATATTTTCAGTCCTTAAAGAGTTTATAATAAGTATGTGTTATTTTCACCATGTAAAGTTGAGGTCAAAAGGATATAAAACTTGGTTTGATCTTTTTATTTCCTCATTCTAAAAATGAGGACTTTGAATTACTGACTGGACAAATGACCACAGTTATAGAACATGTGACATTTGAAGCTCTGTGAAGAAAACACTGGTTTCCCATCTGTATGTGTCTATGGCAATTACACCAAGAGTATCAACAAGCCAACCTGGCCATGCCAAGGAGAGAACGTCTGAATTACTATAGTCATAAAGTCAAATTTAAATCTTGAAAGATTGTCCCAATGGTTGGGTGCTGATTCAATGCAATGATTAGTTATGTATGACCTATCATGTGAAAGGCAGGTAGTATTCAGGGCAGAAGTTATTCTAAGATAAAAGATAGTCTCAAGAAATTTACAAGGGTGAAAGACAAGTTAGCCATTAGAAGGTAGTGTTATAGGGGTGCCCGGGGGACCCAGTGGGTTAAGCGTCCAACTTCAACTCCGGTCACTATCTCACGGTTTGTGGGTTCAGGCCCCGCGTCGGGCTCTGTGCAGACAGCTCAGAGCCTGAAGCCTGCTTCGGATTCTGTGTCGCCCTGTCTCTCTGCCCTTCCCCCACTCGCCCTCCAGCTCTCAAAAATAAATAAATGTTAAACAAATTAAAAGAAAAAAAGAAGGCAGTGTTAGAAATATTCTTAGTAAGATAAGAGCATATGAGGCTCAAGTGAGAAGAGCAAGGAAAAGGAATGTCTAATGGCTGGCAAGAAGTGGAAAGAAAGCTGGGGCTTCCCTGGAGGTAACTGGATTGAGCCTTAGACAAGAGAACTGTGAGTCAGACCAGCAGGCTTGGTGAGAGTGGAGAGAACATGAGTAGCAGAAGAAAATCACAGAAGAAAATCACAGGCAGAGGGAGCATCAAGAGTAGTCATAAAGATGAGATCGTCGAGCATTTAAGGGGATGTATATAAATATAGTATGAGTTTAGACCTTTCCATTTTTTTTTACCTATGAAAGAAACAAATAGGACCGTATTCTCTTTAATCCAATGTACGTATTCAAAATTAATCGTTTTTCAGGATTATGTATTTTTTCACTTGTGCCAATATGTATTGGCTACAGCAAGATTCTCTTTCCATTATTTATTTCGGTGTCCATTTGCACTTCCAGCAGATGTTAAGCAGGAGAAATAAAGGAAATGAAACTTAGATCCATTTTTCTGATTCTTAGTTAATAGACTGACCTGGTGGGGATTTTGATCATTAGTTTAAATTTCACTATAAAGTAACGTAATAGGTATTCTAATTCCCTAAAAGACTAAAGGTCCTAAACAATCCTTTAAAAATTTCTCTAAAGAGTAGTTCTGTCCTCGAGAAATAATAAGTTACCTAACGAGAAAATTCAATGACTCATATGAATTAGCCACCAAAGAACTTATTTTTGAAGGCTTAACATTTTGCTGGTTGTGGGAACATTAGTAAAGTCTCATCCCTAGTTTTAACATTTCTTGTCTTAAAGACAAATACCTACTAGTTTGGGGGCCACAATAATTCAACTGATCTGAAATATGTACAGTAATTCTGATTATCTTATTTAAATCAACTGCAAAATTCCTTCTTTTGAGGGTAATCCTCAGTAGTTAGTAGATACTGGACCACCTATACAACGGGAACTTTGAGATAATTCTTTTTCTAAACTCTGAAGATAAAAACCACTAATAAACAAAAGAGGTAGATCCAAACCATCAGCCAGGAAGTGGTTCTGTTTCTCAAAAGATACGCAGTCTGTTTGATTTAGCTTGTGCATGTGCCTGGGCACATTCAAAATAATCCTGCATTTCACCTACCACATGGAAATATCTGCAAACATCTACTTTTTTTAAATCTAAAAAGGGAGAAATGGAACATATTTGTTTAAAAATCCGAATTTGGTTTTAGGATGAAGCCATGTAATTTGTGTAAAGAAAACAGGAAAAAAAAAAGTGCTTCTTAAACAGGAAATCAAAGGTAGGTCCATTTGAATGGAGTTGCTTAAGGGGAAGACAAGTGACAGATTATTGTCTGGTAGCTGGATTTATTTCCAAAATCTTATGGGTACCTTTTCAACTGATACCCTTTAAATAACCTTTAATTTTTCCATGTTAAAATCTCTATTATAACAGGGAAAATTGAGGAAGACACTTATTAGAAAGAAGCAGCAACACATGTGGTATTATTTTTACAGCCATTCGGTGTGTTGGTATAAAGTAATGCATTTGAGTCAAACATCATCTGTGTGAGTAGTTAAAGTGAAAACCGATCTGACTTTGCACTGTGGCCCAACTGGCTGTCCAATTAGCAAAATGATTAGCCGGGCTAATATCAACAGACCCATTCCTGTGTCAATGTGACAGTTATATCACCACACAGATTTCAGCCTTTCCCTAGGGTCTCCAACCGCGATCCATACATCCTTTAAAGAAGCACCATTCATTGGATTTCTATCAGAGACACGAGTGTTTTTTCTACGACTCGAAAATACTTCAACGTTTTTTTCCCCCAAAGTTGGAAGGTTTGCTTTAAAAATATATAATGAATTCAGTCACTTCCAAATTATCTGAAAGAGTTTATAAGAGAAGAGTTGGTTATATAACAAATGAGTTTGAATATGAAGTATGTCTCTGACTTGTAGCTACACTGAATTAGAATAGTTTAAATATAAACCATTTAGATACTATTATTTGAATATGCACCCTCACTTAAAACTCTTAAATCCTGTAAATGTATTTTATTTATTTATTTATTTATTTATTTTTAATTTATTTTTGAGACAGAGAGAGACAGAGCATGAACAGGGGAGGGGCAGAGAGAGAGGGAGACACAGAATTGGAAGCAGGCTCCAGGCTCTGAGCCGTCAGCCCAGAGCCAGATGCAGGGCTCGAACTCACGGACCACAAGATCATGACCTGAGCTGAAGTCGACGCTTAACCGACTGAGCCACCCAGGCGCCCCAGTGTAAATGTATTTTAAAATAAATACTTGCAAATCATTTCCGTAAATACTTGCAAATCATTTCCGTATTGATGCGATTGCCAAATGTGAATTTCTTCACAAGGGTATTCTCTTCATTGTCTGTTTTCCACACAATTGATTGGCTCAGAGACACAAAGTTAGATAAAAACCCTCCTTTATTTTGATCTTGTGATTTCACAAAAGAAAGTAGAATTAAAATCTTTGTGGGAGAAAAAAAAAAGATCCCTGAACCTTATTAATATATAGCAGAAATTCTTAACCTGGGTCTTTGAATAAGTTCAAGGAATTACATAAGTCTCCCCAAAAGTTCATGCCCCATTGTGGTGTGTGTGTGTGTGTGTGTGTGTGCATGTACATACGTCTGTGTGTGCATGTGTGTTTACATGTGTATTTTGGGGGCTTGAGAGATTACAGCCTTCCTCAGGTTCTCACAACGATCTGAGGCTCACAGAAGTTTACACAATTGCTCTGGAAGGCTTATTAGACAAAAATCAAATCTCAAAGGCATGAGTCCTGGGCATCATCCATTCGGTCTTGCAGATCCTCTCTCCTCTTCCTCGCAGTGCCCTTGTGCCAGGGTAGCTGGCCTGTAGGGATTGCATCAGTTGGCTCCCTTTTGGATTTGTGTTAAAATTAGCCTATCGAGAGCCATGGCAAGTTATTAGAAAGAGAGAGTAGGGTGTATGTAGGTAGAGGTCTAGCCATCCTCTGTCTTCCTCTGGAGTTTAACACATGCTGGCTGTAGCCTTCCACCAAGGGTCACAGATCCTGCCCAGTGCCCTGTTGTCACAGACTCTCTCTCACCCTACCCCTTTAGGTCTAGGAATGTCAACAAAACCATTACTATCCCTGGGATACTATTCTCATTTTGACTTTCCTACTCCATGTCCAACCATTGTAAATACTTACAACCAGTGTGCCATGTCTGTCTTTCCATAATTGTAACTGATAAATAGGTGTTAATTATAATTATAACTTCCCTTCCCCTGCCTTTTTTTGTTTTTTGTTTTGTAAAATGGATGGAGTGGGTAAGGAGAAAAAAGCAACGTGATAGGCAAGAAAGGATTATCATGTTGGAATAACAGATGGTGGTTACCTGAGGTGACCTGTGGAGGTAGGTGTCAATGGGTAGAACTTACTCTCCAAGTAGAGGGGAAAAATGTATAGGTTAATTTTCTCATGGTACAGGACATAAATGAAATGACATTAATAAAGCAGAAATGATTCTTACCTCCAAATAACCCAACAAAGAATTTGTGTGTCCTACAAAAAGGTGTTGATTTCACATATTTTTACAATAATGGTATTGAGACCTTGAAAAATAATTATGAATGGGAAAATGTACATTACAAAAGATCCATCCGGCTCTCTAACTCTAATCAAGACTGGCCAATTATGAGGCAACTTAATATTATATGGGTCTTAATTGGATGCAATAAGAGATTTACTCAAAAACATCTGTTTCCATAGAGTACTTAACCATTACATAAGCCTGCTTCCAAGTATGTCATCTATATGAGAGAATATTTAAAAACCAGAAAAATGAAGGGAAAAAATAAGTATATCCTATAAGCATACGATACTAAATAGCATACTATTTAGAGATAAACACTTTTAATTCTATACTTACATATCTACACATATACATGTATATCTCAGACACCCATAAAAATATGTGAATGCATAAATTTAGAAAACATATGAGTATTCTCCAACACACAGATTAATCGCCATTCTAACTCTTGTTAAATCTATGGTGTATATGGGTCACATTTGATATTTAGTGGACTCCGTGTAAAGAGTACAAAACTCATTGGGGTATTTCAAACTCACATTTCAATATAGAACCTGCTCTTAAAATATTCTTATATATATATATATTTTTTAAACGTTTATTTATTTTTGAGACAGAGAGAGACAGAGCATGAACGGGGGAGGGGCAGAGAGAGAGGGAGACACAGAATCGGAAGCAGGCTCCAGGCTCTGAGCCATCAGCCCAGAGCCCGATGCGGGGCTGGAACTCACGGACCACGAGATCGTGACCTGAGCTGAAGTCGGACACTTAACGACTGAGCCACCCAGGCGCCCCCTCTTTTTTATATTTTTAAGGAATCTCTTTATTAAGAATCTTTATTGAGTTACATTGGCAAAGTTGTTATTCTGGTTGTCAGGGTTGTGAGATATATACAGATGAAAATGACTACGTTTCAACCCATATATTCTTTTTTAAATTTTATTTTATTTCTAAGTCGTCTTTTCACCCACTGTGGGGCTTGAACTCAACTCCTAGATCAAGAGTGCCGTGTTCTGCTAACTAAGCCAGTCAGGTGCCCCCAACTTATATATTCTTGCATTGGTTCTTCATTAAGCGTGATAAATTAATTAGACTATCTTTTTTTTTTTTTTTTTTTTTTGGAGGAGAGAGCTTAAAAGAACACACATTTACTATCTCAAAATTCTATGAGTCAGGAGTCCGATAAGGATCTCACTAGAGTAAAATTAAGACGTCTACAGGACTGACTGCCTTCCTTCTGTGGAGTTTAAGAAACAAAATAATATCTTTAATAAAGATTTCTGCAAAGTGATATATAAAATGTCTTCTAAGAAGAGCTTAAATAATAAGGATTTGGATATGTGAAGCACTTACTTGGAAAAATTGACCTTGTTCAATGCAAATTTATTATTATGGATCATTCAAGCCTATTTTCAGTGTCAATAAGAAGGAAATAGGTTACCATTTGTCTTCCTAAAGGTTTCTTAAGATGGAGATATATTCAACCACTTTCGGTATCTGCATAGTATCTATATCCGTTAGCTTTTATTTATAGAATTGCTTTTATATCCTTGCTTCCTATTTATTTATTTTACTGAATGAACATCCCACAAGATGGATACTGAGAAGTGTTTTTGCCCTTTGAGTTGATACGTTACTTTTACATGTTACATTAAGAAATATTGAGAGTGCATTTTTATAGCATTTTCTCCCTGCCTTAAGCTTGAATGTTCTGTTCTACAGAATTTGCTGTCAAATATATTTAAACTCAAACTAAGTAAATAAGGTCCCTTCTTGTGAAGCAGTAGAAAGGATAGGACTTGAAGAGTTGTGATCTGGGTTAATGAAAACTATTCTGGTACAAATTCTGTTCGCATCCTATCAGGTGCTGGGTGGTCAGTAGCTGGTTTTCTATTAACGATCTGTGTGCAAATACACGAGCTCATATAAAGTTAGATATCCTATTAGATGCATCTCAGTCCTTTTAAAATAACATTCCCCCCTAAAGTAGTTTACATTTGGGCTAGGTCAGCAAAGATGATTCCATATGCCTTAATTTGCTAGGACAGGAATCAAACTGTACTCTAAGACAATACATAACATAGAAATTGTCTGTAATTCATAGCCTGGGTATTATTTAGAAAGTAGCACTATATATTTCATTGTTAGGTAACAAAAATCTATATTGCTTAAAATGTTTGTAATTTGAGTTCTCCCCCAACCCCCACTCGACCAAGTGACATTGGCTGAAATCTCTCTCCATGAAGAGAATTAGGCCGTTGCTTCTAGTTCAAATGCATACCCCTTCATTTCCTCTAATTTTATACAATGTAAATAAATACTCCGTGGTATTCAGAGGCTACTGGAAAACTCTGAATGCCTATCATGTGTTCTAAATAAGGCCCTCTTGAATAAAGAATTACCTTTGAGCTAAGGAAAGTAATAGTTGCTAAGCAGAAAGGTCAACAAGACCAAGTGGGCTTTTTCCTGTATTTGTCTGTGAGAATAAACACATGGAGGAAAATGTCCTTCTATAAAAGAATTCAAACAAAGCAAAAGTCTCCAGAAAATAGATTGCCATGGAAAGTTTATTTAAACTTAAGACTCCCGCGTGGAATTAGCCATGTTAGGCTGCGTTGAAGTGAATGAATAATTCCATTCCAATATGGTCTACTTTCCTTTAATTTCTGTGAGTAATGTTTGGAATATTTGTGCCCAGTAGAATATGAGACATTTCACCATCAGCAAATTGAGCACAAGAAATATGACCCTGAAGAAATGGACCCACAACTTCGGTGCCGGTCAGACACGTACAAACGCCAATCAGTACAGAATGTTGATAATATCTGGGTTTTAAAAATAACCACAACGCCGGGCGCCTGGGTGGCTCAATCGGTTGAGTGCCTGACTTCGGCTCAGGTCATGGTCTCCCCGTCTGTGAGTTCGAGCCCCACGTCGGGCTCTGTGTTGACAGCTCAGAGCCTGCAGCCTGCTTTGGATTCTGTGTCTCCCTCTCTCTGCCTCTCCCCTGCTCATTCCCTGTCTCTCTCTCTCTCTCTCTCTCTCTCTCTCTCTGTCAAAAAGAAATCAAACATTAAAAAAAATAAATAAAAATAACCACAACAACTAGATTTCAAATGCATAGCATTCATTAGAATCTTGTGAATTCTGCAACTGAAATTCTTATTTCAACATTTGTTTCTGTTGGGAAACATTTTACACAATTTTCAGAATATTTCACAGGCACATGATAAATAAAATGGAATCATTGGGTTATTAATTAGATTGGGAATATCTAGATTTTTACCTTCAGAAGAGAATTGCCAATTTCCTTTCTGAAAGAACAAACTTAACCTTCCTTCTATTGATCCATTCTAAACGATCTGTATTACTCCTTTGCTCCTAATGTATGATATGGTCCTTTGTGAGTTTTGACCAACATTATGTAAAGCCATGCAGGGCTTTCTGGGTAAATTTTCTCAAACATTAAAACCAAAAGGTAATGTATTTGTAGAATCTGTATTGATTTTCATGTTTTTAGAAGAGCTGAATTTTTTAAAAGTGATATACAGACACTGTATCTAATGAGAAACATGGAAAAGGAAGGCAATTAAATTTCTCCCCTTCTCTTTTTCCAGTCTGCTCTTTTTCTTAAAGACTGGGAATCTGGACAAGCTAGAAAATAGGGTAATCATCACTCAATTCTGTGGCCATCAGGGATTTGCTGGAAAATAGGGGTGATGAAGAAATAGCAACACTCTAAAAGGTATAGCCGCCACAATTAAAAAGGAAGAGAGACCTATCCTAGCAGATAGTAAAACAGATTATTAAGCTATATTAATTTTAAATGGGTGATACTCAAGCAAAAATATATGAACTGATCAATCATGTAGAAGAGATACCTCATAAATCATTCATGTGGATATTTGAATTTAGTTATTTTTTAGAGGTGGAATAACAAAACCTGTAGTGAAAGAAATGATTAGCCAGAATTATATGGGGTTTGGGGTATTTTGAACAATAACCAGTCAGAGCATCACCAGGTACCATACATCAAAATAAATTCTGCATTGATTCCATGATTAAATATACAAAAGAACAACAACAACAACCAAAAAAAAAAAAAAAACCCTTAAAGAAAATATAGCTAAAAAAAAAAAAAGAAAAAAAATATAGCCAAATATTTATTTGATCTCGGGATGAGGGAAGTCTTTGTCAGCACTAACACAAAGGAAAAGATATCACAGTGAAGATATTTGCACATATGAAAGTTTAAGGGCAGATGGTAAAACTATCTTAATTAAAACAGAAAGTCAAACGATAAACACTAGGGAAATATATGCAGTCTATAAAGCTTGCTAATAAGTAAATATGGGAAAATTACACCCCAGTGGAATGAATAATCGAAAAAGACATAAATAGGTATTCATAGATGAAAATTCCCAGTTGCGAAAAAAAAAGTACGAGGCACTAATGCCTAATACACAATGCATTTCATATCAATGAAATTAACAAATATTGAAAATAATTTACATGAAAAGTGCATTCTCATACTTTTGGCAATATAAATAAGAGCCTTCAATAAATTTATTATTTCTCAGTTTGATTGGGAGGTCATAGCCCTAATCTCTAGTGAGAATAAAACATTGAAATAATGTTGGTAACAAAGATATGGCCCAAGAGTATTTGCCATTTATCTAAACTAGACAGGATCCCTCTGTAGCTGGTTGGAACCATAACAGTAATAGTCTTTTCTAAATCCTGTTTCTGTCCTAGAGCACGGGCTATGCACGGGCTATGCATATATATTTCATATATATATATATATATTTATATATATATATATATGAAATATATATATAGAAATATATATATATATATGAATATTACTCAGCCATCAAAAAGAATGGAATCTTGCCATTTGTAACAACGTGGATAGAGCTACAGAGTATTATGCTAAGCAAAATAAGTAAGTCAGAGAAAGACAAATACCATATGATTTCACTCAAGTGTGGAATTTAAGAAACAAAACAAATGAACACAGGGAGGGAAAAAAAAGAGGCAAACCAAGAAACAGATTCTTCACTGTGGAGAACAAACTGATGATTACCAGAGTGCAAGTAGGTGGGGTGATGGGTTGGTTAAATAGGTGACGGGCATTAAGGAGTGCACTGGTTGTGATGAGCACCCGGTATTGTATGTAACTGATGAGTCACTAAATGATACTCCTGAAACTAACATTACACTGGATGTTAATTAACTGGAATTTAAATAAAAACTTAAGAAGGAAACAAATAACAGTAGAACTCAAAACTGAGTATGTACTACACTAATCATAAGACTGAAGAATAAATAAATGCAATAATAAAAGTGTAGTTAAGATGCCAAAGTATTCTAAATTTTTTTTTAATGTTTTTATTTATTTTTGAGACAGAGACAGACAGAGCATGAGCAGGGGAGGAGCAGAGAGAGAGAGGGAGACACAGAATCTGAAGCAGGCTCCAGGCTCTGAGCTGTCAGCACAGCCCAAGCCAAAGTCAGACACTCAACTGACTGAGACACCCAGGCACCCCAAGATGCCAAAGTACTCTAGAGGAGAGGGTAAAACAAAATGAGACACACAGGGATTGTCATGAAACCATGTATATGCCAGCGCTGTCTTTCTTCTGAACCATAACTGCTACCCAGGCATACATATAAAGGGGGCAGGTTGTTGAGGGGCGTGGGGAGGGGTGGAAATTATTCTTAACCCAGACAGAGAGAAGAGTAAGTTGTGAAGACAAGTAGGTATTAAATGGACACGTTGTCTCTAAGAAACTACAGTCTGGTGTTGTGAGATCACGGTGTGCAGAGGTACAGGAAAGGCAAATAGTAGATGATAAAATTGGAAATCATCAAAGCCATTGTCCATAAAGCTAAGATTTTAGATCAAACTTTGTCATTCATGGGCTAGGAGGATCTATTAAGTTTTCAGCTGAGAACTGACATGTTTACATCTGACTTGTTTAAAGATAACAGTGGTGCTGGGGCGCCTGGGTGGCTCAGTCGGTTGAGCGGTTGAGAATCCGACTTCGGCTCAGGTAAGGATCTCACAGTCTGGGTTCGAGCCCTGCATCGGGCTCTATGTTGACAGCTCAGAGCCTGGAGCCTGCTTTGGATTCTGTGTCTCCCTCTCTCTCTGCCCCTCCCCTGCTCATGCTCTGTCTCTCTCTGTCTCTCAAAAATAAATAAGTGTAAAAAAAATAAAGATAATAGTGGTGGAAGGGTAGGTGACGTTTTCTTCAGGGGTGCTAGCAGAGGCGAGGGGCCCCGTTAAGAGGCAGCGGTATGTAGGAGTTATCCCTAAAACCTGAACAAAGAATGCAAATAAGGTGAAGGAGGTGGTCATCTTGAGAGGAGTATGAGATGTGCTTATGAAACTTACTGATCCTTCATTTACACCCATCATGCATTTTAGGACTTACATATCCCTCAAATGTGATTTTATACTACAAAGCATCCAAGAGTTTTGCCACATCCTTAAGGCATTAAAATTGTTCCAGAACTACTCTTATTGAATGGAAAAGCCAGTATTATAGAATCATTTTTTTAAAGTGAAAATGACATTAGCTATTGTATAAAGCATATTAATTTGCAGCTCGTGTGTTTTACCTTGATGTGCATCTTTTTGGCACATTTACACGTTTTTGGATCTAAACGTAAAAGCATTTAAGACATCGTTTATCATGGCTGTGTCCTTGAAGAGGTTTTTGCCCTGCTTATTCAGGTAGCTATAAATCTACTGTGTGGATTATTCCTCTGTTTCTACCTTATGGGTTTTGTCTATTAGTGTAGAACCGGGCTCAGTGTTAATTATCTTAAATCCTCTCTTAATTGTTTTCATTGTGTTGGATACTGGTGAGATTCCCATTAGCTTGAGGTATTTAAGGTTTACTGATGTTCCACGTTGAAAATAAGAGTCTCCGATAAGTTTATCCTTTCTCAGTTTGATTGGGAGGTCGTAGCCCTTATGTCTCCAGTGAGAATAAAACTTTGAAATAATGCTGGTAACAGAGATATGGCCCAAGAGTATTTGCCATTTATCTAAACTAGACAGGATCTCTGTGTAGCTGGTTGGAGTCATAACAGTAATAGCCTTTTGAAAATCCTGTTTCTGTCCTAGAGTATGGGCTATGCAGAACTCTATCAATTGAAATAGAAAAGAGGTTTAACTTAAGCCGGTTGCTTTTATGATAAGAAAAGAGAGTCAGTTCTCCAGAATGTTGTGCCCAAGTCACTCGCAGTGATCTGCATGGTAATTGGATGTGCATTGAAAGATATTTATATTTAGTTTTGATAAAATACACAGTTGTCTGAACATTTCCAGAACTAGAAACCAAATAGGACGTATGCCTTCCTTTGGAGAGCTCATTTATGCGTTTCTGAATTTGAACTTTCCCCTGTGCTCATGGAACATTAAGAACTGTGGTTAACTCAAGATGAAAATTTGGAGCGGCTACCGCTTGGATAAAATGATTTTCTTGTGTTTTCATACAATCGTTTAATGAGCTGTATCCCATGAGATCATACTGGAGACCCACAACAGCTAAACCAAAAGAGCCACTTGAGGCCTGTGCTTTTATCAAGAACATTGTATTTTTTTTTTTTAAAGCTCTGTTTGCTCCGTTCACTTCCACCCCTGCACCCCACCCCAACTGGTGAGGGTAACATATTTGCTCCATGTATAAAACCAGAAATGGAAAGTTGTTTTGGTTTTCCTTAATAAAATCTTCACAAATTTGATTTTTAACGTATAGGAGAGAGTTTTCCATTAAGCTCTTTTTCCATTGAAGGAAGGCAGCAAAGTTGGCTACGTGGAAATCTGTAATTGAAAACAAAGCTTCTCTGGTTTCCTCACTCGCTCTTATACGTGTTATGCTTCTTGATTATTGCATTTTTAAACTTTTCTCGATGAGTCGCACTTGGTATAATGTGATACAATTAGGAGACTTGGCGTGGGGGTGAAATGCAGGCTCAGTTCCCTAAAAGTGGAGGCAGAGACACGTAAATATGATGCTAGGTGCCTGCTAAATTCTGGAATTCTAGGAGTCTTGGGCTTGGGACTGAAATATCACATCTTTAATGATTTTTTTTTTCTATTGTTGCCTGTTTTCCTTCATCTACATGGGCAGATTTCGATGAGGCATGTCTGAGATTTAGGAGAAATCATTGGATTTCGGTTCAAGAATTATATGCCACAGCCAGCTGTTGTTACCACCTTATACGCATAAACTTTGGGTTCCTTTCATATATTATTTCATTTAATCACCAGCTGGTATCCTCTGTGACACTTAATATTGCCTCCAGTTTACAAGTAAGAAAGTCAAGGTTTAGACAAGTTGAGTAATATGCTTCAGACCTCAGAACCTGCTGGCCGAGGTGCTGGTCAAGCGAGGTGGGACTTCAGGCTCTTTGTTACTTACATCCAGGAGGGGAGCACCTGCTGGCCCCGCCCCACTCTGCACATTTGGTGGCTTTTTTTTTTTTTAATTTCCCTGAGCCCCCTATTCGTTGTATGCAAACTGGCAACAAGAATCTTTCTTTCCCAGGGTATTCTTCATATTGAATGACTTGACGATTGTGAAAATACTGCTATGGACTGGATGTTTGTGCCCCACCCTGCCAAAGTTTATACGTGAAACGTAATCCCCAATGTGATGACATTTGGAGGTGGGGCCTCTGGGAGGTGGTTAGATCACGAAGGCTGAGGGATTCATGCTCTAGAAGAGACCCCAGGGACACTCCTTGTTTCTTCGGCCATGTGATGTTACAGTGAGACCACCATCAATGAGGAAGCTCTCATCAGACGCTGTTCCTGTCTGCACCATGATCTTGTACTTGCCAGCCTCCTGCACTGTGAGAATCCATGTTTGCTGTTTATAAGATGCCCGGTTTATAGTATGTTTGTTACAGCAGCCTGAGAAGATTAAGACAAGTATGTAACAGAATATTTTATAACACATGTAGGAAGTTAATACATGTTTGTTTAATTTAATTTTTTTAAATGTTTATTTATTTTTGAGAGAGACAGAGACAGAATGCGAGTGGGTTAGGGGGCAAAGAGAGAGGGAGACACAGAATTGGAAGCAGGCTTCAGGCTCCGAGCTGTCAGCACAGAACCCGACGCGGGGGCTTGAACCCACGAGCTGGGAGATCATGACCTGAGCCGAAGTCAGAAGCTCAACCGACTGAGCCACCCAGGCGCCCCAATGTTTGTTTAATTTAAAGAAATATGCAACGTATTTATGACTTGAAAAGACTAAAACTTGCTGAAGGGAAACAATGATTTTTACCGAAGATCCTAGACAATTAATGGTAGGACAATAAGTACAGGTACAGTTGGACCAGAAAATCTGGGAAATAAGAGGAATGTGTACTTTCTTTCCTTTGGGCCCAAGAAAGTATTGATGTACCCTGCAGAGACAGGAAAAGAAAAAAAGAGGTCAACTGTTTTTCACAATAATGGTTGATTTACTGGATTCGAAGGTGTCTTTCAACATACAAAATGAATAGTGTCAGCCTTTAAAATGTATTAGCGGCCCAGGAATTCGACAACTCAACACTATTTCATTCTGAAGAACAAAATTAGAAATTCCCATTAATATATTCTTTGTGGACGGGAGAATATATAAGGATACACACAGTAGAGTTTCATAATGAATTTACGATGTTTTTCTTTGCCGTACATTTTGGCCCTCTTTGAAAGCCACAAATGTGAACATGGTTATAATAGAGCTTAGAAGAAGATGAAACAGAAAGAACAGAAGGAGGAGAGGAAGAAAAATGATATGTGCAAAATACTATACCGTTGTAGAAGTAGATCATTTTAATGGCCAAATGAGGGAAATGAAGTTCCATAATAAACTACTATACAAAACATCTAAACACAAGTTAAAGAACTGAAAAACCTCCAAAAATAACTATGGAAATTGGTATTCACATTGCAAGAATGAGGTTTTGTTAGGAATATTTTTTTTAATGTTTATTTATTTTTGAAGCAGAGAGACAGAGAGTGAGTGGGGAGGGAGAGAGAGAGGGGGAGACACGGAATCTAAAGCAGGCTTCTGCTCACAGCACAGAGCCTGACGCGGGGCTCAAACTCACAAACCATGAGATCATGACCTGAGCCGAAGTTGGATGCCCAACCGACTGAGCCACCCAGGCGCCACAGGAATAAATTTTATATCGCAATACTGGTGGAAGGAGGGTTCTGTGTATGTAGATACATATGTGAACATGTATGAGTATATATAAAAATTGGGTATATATTAATTCTCATTCATTTTTTTATATTAGAAAGGAACATTTTTCTAAAGAATTATATTAATGACCTAAGCTATTACTTTTATTTGCTTTTTTGACTTGAGAAGGTACTTGGGTTTCTTTTGTATTCTAAACTTAATATTGGAATTATTATCTCTTTATGCTCTTGGTAGCAGGGGATATCAGTAGATTGCTCATTTTTCTGCCATTGTTTGGGTTTAAAATATATTACATTACCTTTTTTTTTTAAAGATTTAAAATAGGGACCCCCTGGGTGGTTCAGTCGGTTGAGCACCTGACTCTTGAATTCGGTTCAGGTGATGATCCCAGGGTCATGGGATTGAGCTCTGTGTCAGGCTCTGCACTGGGCATAGAATCTGCTTCAGATTCTCTCTCCACCCTCCCCCCCCCCCCCCCGCCCCTCTTTCCGGCTTGCATGCACACTCTTTCTCTGAAATAAAAAAAAATTGAAATAAATACCTGTGTTATTTCAGTCCAAAAGTTGAAGTATTATGTGTAAATATAGGTTACTTCCTGATATCTTTTGGCATATAGACAGCGAAATCTCTTCCCTTCGCCCCCAGAACTACCTTTTAGTCCATATTTTATGAAGCAAATCATTAATTGCTGTTTTAAATTGTTTGGTGGAAATTGAGTCCCTGCTAGGGGAGCATGAGTTTAGTCACACCAACCTGCCATGGGCGATATGACAGCCATAGACTGAGCCAAGCTAAGTGGTCATAATTGGGCATCTAGCTTAGCTAGAGTGTTAAGAAGGATTCTACACACTTCAGCAACTCGCGAAATTCACCCCCGCCAAGTGGAGACGTGGAGGAAGAGGCCAGCTCTCGTCAGGCAGAGAGAATGGACCCGTACTCAGGCTGCCACACTGTCTGGTTTCTTCCTGCATCTGTGTTGTAGATGATTCTCTGTCTACAAATGTGAATTCTTGCACTAGGGTGCTAGACGGCTCCACGTAAGCTTTTGGTCCAATATGTGCAATTGCCACGCAATTATAAATTTTAAAATTATCTTACACCCAATGGCAGATTTAAGTTTTGTCAAGTCTGAAGTTCACACACTTTTGGGGACTCTTAAAATAACATAATAAAAAATTGCAAGTATAAAACTTGATGTGAATATTAATGTGTACTTAGAATGAGGGAAACTACAATTACAAATTTTTTAAGGTTCATGAATAATACAAAGACATACAGAGAGTAACATAAATATACTTCTATATCACTTTCACATACATTTTTGGCTACCCACTCTTTGATAACCTGTTCATAACACATCAAGATTTTCTTTGAGTATTTTCTGCACTGAGAAGAAAAAGGTATTTCAGTCATCCCTCTAGTGTGGTTGGTTGGTTTTTCTGATAAGTTACAAATGTTTCTTTAAGTGTTACAACTTTTTGGTGACATTCTGTAATTTTTAGGAATTTTGTCAGATTAGGGAAGTCAGCTTTCTTTCACGTGAGGGCCATGAGGTGTGGAAGAATTTTCCACATATTAGCTTCCGTGGAAATAAGAAATTTCTCTTCTGTGAACATCCTTCTCCCATTGCTGGGCACCATAGGACACACAACATATCGTCATAGGACCTTGGCTCTTCATTTCTTTGTCACTACCCCTGACGAGTTGGTACAGTCAGTAGTAGATACATTCTTGGAGGACTTTCAGACCCTAGCACCTAGAAACTTGTAAATATACATGAAAGTGAGTATGCACTACGCAAACATTTCCAGCACCCTAAAATTACATGCATATGCACCTCAGATCTTCCTTCCCTTTAGCCAGAACCCCACAATGATCTTGGTCGCTCCAATGCTGCCCATCGTGGGACAGCATCTGTAATGACGGGGACATTGGAATAGAGAGAGATCATTGTCAGAAGCAAGTGCAGTTCAAATAACTTACTTCTGAAAATTTTATAAGTGCATATGGCCGCGCAAAGCCCCCTATAAATAAGACCAAAACCCAAGCTTTACTTTTAGCTTCAGGGTGGACCACCCATGGCAGACCAACAGCGTTGAACAGCCACAATGGGAAGATGAGTGAGAAAGGGTAATGGGATAAGGCTGGAGAAATGTTCAGGGATAATAGACTCATGGTGCCGCCTGTGCTGTTGTAGGCAATGAAAATTTTATTCTGAGGGTGTTGGGTAACAGCTGAAACGTATTACTTTGAGAGATGAGATGATGTGAATGGACACATTCTGGACCCATTTACCAGTGGTCCTCTTTTCCTTTTTATTGTTGTATAAAATGTGATTTTTTTAAAAGAAAAGTTCACTTTCTAGTTTACGTATTCTCATTCATTAACCCTAATTTAAAACTACGCTTGGTTTTAAAAGTCTGACTTAAACTATAGGGGTTCCATCAATCTGCTACCATATCTTCCTATAAAATGTGTTTTCAAGTTCTGGGGGTAGATACTTTTTACAGAAATTAGCAGCAAAAGGAACTTTAGGTTGCACGAATAAGCAAATAAACCTTCATTCACATTGGGTGATGTTTAAGTCGCTGCCAGTGCAGACTCACTAATTTTGGGGGGGGTCATAATAATTTAGACCTCAAGAGACAGGAGGAGAGAAAGTGGCTTGTGTATCATCCGGAGACATCTTTCTTGTTTTGTAAAACTGTCCACAAAAGGGCTCCTGGGTGTCGTGGTTAAGCGTCTGACTCTTGATTTCAGCTCAGGTCATGATCTCACGGTTTGTGAGTTTGAGCCCCGTGTTGGACTCTGCACTGACAGTGTGGAGCCTCCTTGGGATTCTCTGTATCCCTCTCTCTCTCTGCCCCTCTCCCGCTCACTCTCTATCTCTCTCAAAATAAACATTAAAAGAAAACTGACCAGAAAAAAGAAACATTAATTTTCTTGTATTCCATGTTCAAAGAGCTTTTGTTACCATTGTGTGTCTTTAATAAACGTTTTATTATTTTTTTTTTTTTATTTTGAGAGAGAGAGACAGAGAGTAAGTGGGGGAGGAGCAGAGGGAGAGACACGGAGACAGAGAATCCCAAGGAGGCTCCACACTGTCAGTGCAGAGCCCAACGTGGGGCTCAAACTCACAAACCGTGAGATCATGACCTGAGTCGAAGTCAAGAGTCAGACGCTCAACTGACTGAGTCACCCAGGTGCCCCAATAAATGTTTTTGTTTGAAATAATTTTAGATTTACAGAATATTTTCAAGGACAATACAGAATTCCAGTATATCCTTCAACTGTTTCAGATTCTCCCAATGGTATAGTCCCATATTGCTATCGCATATTTACCAATAATAAGAAACCAATAGTGGTATGCTGCTTGTATTCACTAAGCCCCAGACTTTATCTAAATTTCATTCCTGCTTCCATAAATACCTTTTCTTTTTTTCTGTTCCAGGATCCAATTCACGGTATCACATGTATTTAGATTGCTCCCTCTCCCTAGTTTCCTTTGATGCTTGCTCAGTCTTTCTTTGTTTTCCATGACTTTGATGCTTCTGAGGAGTACTGATAATGATTTCGGAGACTGTCCAAAGACTTGGTCTTGAACTGGATTGAAAACTAAGGCGTGAGAAAATAGCTACTGATCTATACCTTCACCTACTGGAGACACTTATGCAAAATGAATACAATGGATTCAAGACTGGATGAAAGTGCTCGGACCAATTTAGGACCCTCTTGAAGGAGAGTTATTTGTTGGCAATGTTAAATGTCCCCCTACACTTGGGTGATTTGGGATGACATTTGTAGCCCAAACTCCACATAGCTTGATAACAGTTTATGTAAATTTCTACATCTGAATTCCGTATTTGAGTTTCTTATATCATTTGATTCTAAACTATAAATGCTTGAGCCTTTTCCAGTGGTGAAGAGCTGTAGAATTTTTCCATTGTCTTGACACCGGAAGTGCTCGACGCTAACACAAAAGCGTAATGAACACAGGAGAAAATTGAAAGTATATGATTTGAAGTCACATTGCTTGCACAACTTCAGAAGTCTATGCTTGCCAAGAAAAGAATTTGAAGCATTGCACTTCCATTCCTAAAGAGAAGGGAAGCCAATACCTATAAGATATGTCTTTATTTACTCAAACATAAATCAAATGCTCCAGGAACTTGTGCAAGTAAATCGGATTCCATTTGTATGTTTTTCCTGACACATAAATCTGGCTGCATGCAGAATGGCATGAATAATGCAGGAACTGAGGTCCCAGAGTGAATAATCTTTCATTGAAAACCTGAGACTGATGGCTTACCTTACAGAAATGGATCTGGCATCATGGAGATAAATGCCAGAAAACGCAGAAGCAATTTGTGTGTATCTATTTTTCTCCTATTGGATTTTAATGTTCATGAAAGTAGTGTTATTATTGCCATTTTATGCTGGGCACACTACTCACAACAATCTGGAGGGAAGGGTATTATTATTATTGTCCTACTAAGATAAAGAAGATGGGGCACCTAGGTGGCTCAGTTGGTTAAGAATCCTACTCTTGATTTTGGGTCAGGTCATGATCTTATAGTTTGTGGGTTCAAGCCCCACATCAGGCTCTGTGCTGTCAGTGCAGAGCCTGATTGGGATTCTCTCTCTCTCTCTCTCTCTCTCTCTCAATCTCCCTCTGTTCCTCCTCCACTTTGCTTTCTCTCTTTCTCTCAAAATGAATAAATAAACTAAAAAAGATAAAAGAAAGAAGATGAAGAGATTTTCATTACTTATCCTAGATCATACTTTTGGCCAAGTGCAGAATAAGATCTAGAGAGTCCGACTCCCGAGGCATAAGCATTACCAAACACTGTTCCTATTTCAAACTGAAGAGTCTTTGATTGCTTAAGGTGGCCAGAGGAAATAATCTGACAGAAGGAAAAAGAATAAAGAAAGGAAAACAAGTTACCACAAAACCTTGACTATGAAAAAAACCTATCATGTACTCAGGCTACAAAGCCTAGTTAAAGTACACCATGGGGTTGGGCGACTGGGTGGCTCAGTTGGTTAAGTTTCCGTCCAACTTCGGCTCACGTCATGATCTCACAGTTCATGGATTCGAGCTCCACGCCGGGCTCTGTGCTGACAGCTCAGAGCCTGGAGCCTGATACAGATTCTGTGTCTCCCTGTCTCTCTCTGTCCCTCCCCCACTTGTGCTCTTTCTCTCTCAAAAATAAATAAATATTCTAAAAAATTAAAAAAAAAAAAAAGTACACCATAGGGCTGTTATCCCAGAAGCATGAGGAGCAAATCTACATAGACCAATATTCAGATCCCATTTATCACCTACTTGTTTGAACAGTTCAGTGAAGGGGGAGACTTGACTTGAAACCATAACCGAAGTTATGAAAGCCTTCATTCATTTATTAAAAATCTATCCACTGGTTAGCTCAGAAGCAGGCAAATAGTAGGTTCTCAATAGGTTTTGTTGAATACAAGCATTCCTACATATGGCCAAAAATGGTCTGGGGCCATTAGATATGTGTATTGTGCTCCAAATGATGGAAATTGATTATTCCCAAACCTTCCTCTGTTCTGAAACTTAATGCACCTTCAGAAAGAAATAGTTTAACTTAAGTTTTTATTGAAAAGATTCATATTCTATCAGAGAGCCAAATGATAATTTGAAATAAAGATTAGGGTGACTCATAGATAAATATTTTATTATTATTATTATTTGCAAACAAGTCTGTGAAATTTACACTTGCACATATATTTTGTGTTCTGACAATACCATAAATTAGACATGAATAGAAAAGTTCCTAAAATCAGGGAACTCATTTTTCTCTGAAGAATTATCATATATTGGGGCACCTGGGTGGCTCAGTCAGTTGATCATCTGATTCTTGATTTCAGCTCAGGTCGTGATCTCACAGTTCGTAAGATTGAGCCCTGGGCTGAGCTCTGCACTGATAGCACAGAGCCTGCTTAGGATTTTCTCTCTCCCCTTTTCTCTCTGCCCCTCCCTCGTTCTTGCACATACTCTCTCTCTCTCTCAAAATAAATAAATAAATAAATAAATAAATAAATAAATATTTAAAACAAAGAATTGTCATTTACTTGGATTATAGGGTGAAGAAAAGTAATGGGAATTATCTAGAAAACTAGGCAGAAGCCAAATAACTGAGACTAGACAGAAAAGGGATATATATCAAGTGATCACTTAGCCTTCTTTCCTGAAAATAAGAGATGTTTCTAAAAAAAAAATCTATGTCTTGGATAAAAGTGAACAATAGAGATTAATCTGGAAAAGTTAAATAGGATTTCTTACCATACAATGTAAGCAGAGCACCAGGAACAGTTAGGAACAGTTGGGTGACAGAATTAATCCTTCAGAATGGTACTGAGAGTCTGAGACTGGCTGGTATTGGGGGGGGTGTAGAGGAGAGCAAGGAGAGGGGGCTCATATAAGACACAGCTGAATATAATGTTACATAAGTCTCAAGCATTTTAGTACTATGTTAGTTACTGGGAAAAACATATACGCAAAATGTGATACATATGCACACATAATGGAATATAATTCATCCCTAAAAAAGAAAGCAATCTTGTCATTTGTGACAACATGAACGGGCCTTGAAGGCATTATGTTAAAGTAAAATAAGTCGGAGGAGAAAAGTCATTTGCTCTCACTTATAGGTGGAATCTAAAAAAAAAAAAATTAAATGTGGCATTTATCTTTTTATTTCTATTTCTATGTATGTATGATAGTCTACATCATATATTGATGGAATAATATATAAATATATGCACATAAATTATGAATAAATAAATAATAATCAGGGGTATATGGTATGTGCTCCTTTTTTTTATCTGATATGGGTATGACAGCAAAGATTGGTGACAGTAATTTCTACTACCGTGGTGGCCTCTGAAGGGCCTGATGCAATTTGTCTTTCCCCTTCCATTGATTCAATATCCCATAGGAACTAAGTTTTTAAAGCACAAATCCATGTTTTTTGAAGCATTCCCCGTGCTGATGTAGAACCTTCCTTTATTAGAGTGCCCTCGTCTCTGACCACTCATCATACATCCTGCCACCTTTGCTAAACTTATTTCCCACATCTGGAGTGATTGCATCTTCTATCCTAGATGACCAAATCCTACCCGTGCTCAAAGCACAACTCCAAGGCCACTTTCTCTCCCAAGTGAAGATTAAATGTACCTGTACTTTCTCATCCTATAGCGATCAACTTCTATAGTAAATATCCAAGGTTTCTCGCTTTATACTTTTTTAAAGTTTATTTATTTATTTTGAGAGAGAATGAGAGAGCACACACTTGGGGGAGGGGCAGAGAGAGAGGGAGACAGAATCCCAAGCAGGCTCTGCCCCGTCAATGTAGAGCCCTATGTGGGGCTCAAACTCACGAACCCTGAGATCATGATCTGAGCTGAAATCAAGAGTTTAATGATTAACCAACTGGGCCACCTCGGTGCCCCTCGCTTTATAATTTTTGGATAACTTAAATAGGATTCTTTTGTATTTGTCTTCCATTTCCAGCCCAGTGATTAGAAAATATGTATAAATGCATGGCTGAATAAGTAAATTTTTTCCATTCAACATTTTATAATTTAATACATACATTGTATGTAAAAAACAATCCAGATTTTATTCTTTTAAGAATATACATCATCTTGGGGCGCCTGGGTGGCTCAGTCGGTTGAGCGACCGACTTTGGCTCAGAGCATGATCTCACGGTTTGTGAGTTCGAGCCCCGTGTCAGGCTCTGTGCTGACAGCTCAGAGCCTGGAGCTTGCTTCTGATTCCGTGTCTCCCTCTCTCTCTGCCCCTCCCCTACTCATGTTCCATCTCTCTCTGTCTCAGAAATAAATAAACATTTAAAAAAATAAAAAAAAATAATCTACATCATCTAGGTATCTATGAATGAAAACACGTTTCAAAAACATGGCAGCTGACCAATGCACATGGATCAAACAGTTAACCAGGTAAATTTGTGGGAATCATGTTTCTACAAATGGTAGGTAGGCTGAAAATAAGACCTAAAAGTTGAAAAAACTTCAAGTTTTTCAATTTGAAGCTGGTCTCCCACAACTTCCTTTTCAAGGCTCTATTTAATCATCAGAAAAAAATAGGAGTATCATTTTGTAAAACGTGGTATTGTCCGTACTATACAGAAGATCTGGGGTGCGTAGGACGACCCATATGTGTTGCTATAAAATTTCTTTGGCATTATTTCAAGGACTTTAAAAATGACCGCTTGTCATTGTGTCTCTACAGATTCTTTTGCTTCCTCAGAATCTTTGTGATCATGCCAACCAGACCGTTATTTGCAGTGCTCTTTGCGAGACACTACGGAATAAATGTGTAATAAATAAATGCAAAACTGTGTGGGAAACGTGGAGGTATTCTTTGGTTGCAACCTCTTTGAGTAGAAATGCACAGAGAGAACCTATTTTAATATTTCAACATCTGGTTGGTTATCTCTGTAAACCAAGATAAGTTAGCGCAGCAAGGGACTAAAATGAGTGTGCTAAAACCATCACGGGATGATGTCACGCTAGAAAGCAAATTCTCTTTATAGAGTTTAAAAGGTAATTAAAAGGTTATTTTCTGAGGCTTTAGTAACATTTCATCTAATGTGAAGCCAATGTTCTCCAGGTCATGGGCAGGCCAGCCTAGAATGAAGTCACCGAAAAGAAAATGAAGATGGAGGTGAAGATTAAGTTAATTAGGATTTCTTAAGATAATATTGAATTTAATGAAGGATTTTAAGGCTGTAAGATTATTTCCTCACATCACAAGCTACATCAAACATACACATTTTCAGATTCGGCCCAGGCACTGTTGGCCAACAGGATCTTAGAGAATTCACAACATCCAAGAGACAGAATTAATACCAGTTATAATAAGAGTCTACAGAATATTAGCAGCATGCAAATGGATTTGATTAATAATGAAATGTGGGGTGGTATTTCTGTAAGTATACAATCCACTGATTTTTGGAAAGTCTCTGGTCTTGATTTCATTTTGCCGGGAGATTGTGATTTGGGGCTGAACTGCACTTGATAAGAAACTAATACTTGAGGCATAGAAGAAAAGAAGTGTGCGTCTCGGTGTGTGGGCGTGTGAAAACCTTGAGGAAGAAAAATACGGATTAGGGAAACCAATCTCTGAAACAATATAGGCCACAATGCACATAAAAGTAGGATTTATTTATAACTTTGAAAGATTGAGAAAGGAAAAGTGAACGTTTCGGAATCTGGTAGTTTACTGGTTGAGATCTGGGGATTTTCGTGTAGGCAGTAATAACTGTTACATTTTTATTTTTTTAAAGATAAACTTTTTTTTTTTTAAAGTTTCTGTATTTTTGATAGAGAGAGAGAGAGGGAGTAAGGGAGGGGAGGGGAGGGGCAGAGAGAGAGGGAGACACAGAATCCGAAGCAGGCTCCAGGCTCTGAGCTGTAGGCACAGAGCCCCATGCTGGGCCCGAACTCACGAACCATGAGATCATGACCTGAGCGGAAGTTGGCACTTAACTGAGTCTCCCAGGCGCCCCGCAGTGTTACATTTTTAAAGGGCATTTGTTGGGGGGGGGGGGGGTGGAGTGCAGTGATATTTCTAGCAAGGAAGGAACTAGTATTTCCACGTGAAGTATCCCTGTAAACCTTTTAGAGGTTATTATTGTTGCATTTGCACACTTGGTACAACTGAGGCCCAGGGCAGGCTGTCTGCCTGTTATCGAGCTCTATCTACATGGCAGAAGCAGAATTCACATCGCATGTGATCAAACTCCCAGATCACACACCGGAATGTGTGCCATTTCAGATTAATACCCTTGGATGGCGGCCTTTTTACTCTGCCCTGAGCTTGTTGCCGTTGTAGGCCAAGCCGATGAAGAGAACGGTAGTGCGTAACACCCTTAGGTAGAGCTGTATGTAGCCTTACCTCTCCCCTCTCCCTGCACACCATGCTCTCTCCTTCTCGGTCCCGTCCCGTAGCCTGGGAGGCTTGCGCCCCAGGGATGAATCCCCTGCATTTCCTAACCTTCTGGCTTCTGATTTGGTTGGCCGGTAAGAGAATAGGGAGAGAAATAGCCGAGCATTTCTTCCCTACTCCAGCTACACATCAGCACCTGTGTTTCCCTAAACACTGTTTCTTGTTGACGGGCTCGCCTCGCTCGCCCTCCCATTATTTTCAATGGATCCTGCTGGACCCTTTTACCTTATTCTCTCTGAGGTGTAGAAGTGGTAAACCAATCCGATGTCCCTAGTTTTGGAAATCTCAGCATCACCAAATGGTTAATTTATGCCTGCCCTCACTTCTGTAAATAACTCCTTCATTAAATTCCCCTCAAAGTCTCTGAGTGCACCTGCTCATTCCGTTTGGAACCTGGATGATAGAAGAACTATCAAAGATTAAAAATCTCTGTAAATACAGTCCCTTATATGTGGTCTCTTGTTGTAGTCCTTGATTACAGTAGTGCAAACAGACTCCAATACTTATTAACTGAATTTTCATAGACCTTTAGATCAGCTAAATGGTTCTTCGAGTTTGGGCTAGGCTGCCCAAGGCTGGTCTAGGATGCCCTCACTAGCACTCAGATGCTCAGCTCCAGGCCAGGTGAAAGGCTGAGGTGACCAAGTCACATGTCTCTCAGGTTCCAGCGGGATGGGACCAAGACTCCGTCCCATGGGGGTGGTCACAGTGGTCCCAGATGTGAACACTTTTCACAGCTCAGGTACATCAAGTGTGTCATTGTTCCTTTGCTTTGCCTAAATCCAGAGTCATTGTGAGAGGGACCAAGCCAGTGGTGCAGACAAAGGAGAATCGTTCTTTTGGCCACCCTTGCAAACAATCTGCCACAGACATCCAGACGTGCAATCCCTGCCGATTTTATTTCATTTCATTTTATTTTATTTTTTTAATGTTTCATTCTATTTTTGAGACAGAGAGAGACAGAGCATGAATGGGGGAAGGTCAGAGAGAGAGGGAGACACAGAATCGGAAGCAGGCTCCAGGCTCTGAGCTGTCAGCCCAGAGCCCGACGCGGGGCTCGAACTCACGGACCGTGAGATCATGACCTGAGCCGAAGTCGGAAGCTCAACCGACTGAGCCACCCAGACTCCCCAATCCCTATTTTAAAAACCACGCCCTTTGCAATTCTCTGCCAGGTTTTGACTCTTGGTGGTGTCTCCTGGTGTGAGTCCGTGAAAATTCCCTCCTGTATTAATTATACTCTGTGAGTTCTCAGAAAAAAGGCAAGGCATTTATTTATTTATTCACTCATTCATTCATTCATTCATTCTTAACTCTAATTAATAGCATATTTCACCATTGTAGAAATATTAGATTTTGGAATCTGAAACCTTTTCACTACAGGAAAGGATGTTGTTTTTCTTTCCTTCTTTTTTGACAGGAAATAGTCTAAACTATCAAGAATGTTCTATGAGGAGAAATTCTCAGCACTACAAATTCGTAGCAAGTTTAGGAAACTTGCAATCAGTGTCTGTAGTCCTCTAAGAGGCCTGAGCGGAGTTAACATTTAATAAACCTAAAAAGAAGTATTCTTCCTAAAACTGTGTGATTCCGAATGCCTAGACTGGGGACCGGGAGAACAAAATGTCTCCAGGACGAAAACCCTCTATACTTTGTTTCACTTCCAAGTGGTGACAAACATCTTAAAAACAAGGATCTTTCAAAGAAATCGGATGAAACAGAAAGTATTTGGTTTCAAATATATAGCACAAATCTTACACATTCTCAGTGGTTTCCTGAACAAGGAGAGTACGGAAAATGCCCAAGATGGTTTTTCAAGGCATTTCCTTCAAGAGCAGAATTTCAAAGACTTGAAAGGTTTTTGTCCTTGTTTTGTTTTATTTTTAAACTACTAGCTCAGATATCATTGATGGCAGGTATTTTTTTCTTCAAGTTACCTTAAGGTGTATTGAGGGTGTATTATGTTAGCATCACTGGCTATGTTTACAGACACACCACATGTTAAGAAGATTATTCGGTGCACACACACGTGCACACCCACAGAGTCTTTGATCTAAAGATAGCTAGATGAGTTGTAGACGTTTCTTATCCTTCAGATACGTTTTGATTCTTCAGCCCATTTTGTACTCAATGTTAGGATTTCTAAGTGATGCCACTGAACAACCAAGGCTGCTGTCTGAAAGGAGAATACTTATAAATTCATGAATTATAATTATTAACATGTATAATAATTTAACAAAAAATGGTTTCTTCTTATGGATTGTGAGTGGATGGTTTAATCTTTTCTTTTTTAAGACTATTTCTTTATTTTGACAGAGAGAGAGAGAGAGAGAGAGAATCCCAAGCAGGCTCTGTACCTTCAGCATGGAGTCTGATGCAGGGCTCGAACTCACTGACCATGAGATCATGACATCAGATCATGACCTGAGCTGAAAACAAGAGTCAACCGCTTAACCGACACAGCCACCCAGGAGCCCTGGATGGTTTAACCTCGAGTTTTCCATTCTTTGAGAAGCATTAACCTTGTGACATTAATTGGTGACAAATGCCTGAGTGTGAATACTGGCTCCATCATTTCTAGTAGAGTAGCTTTAGGGGAAATCTCTTTGTCTGAGTTTCTATTTCCTAAGCTGTGCAACAGGAATACCTAAGCAATAATAATTTCCCATTGTTTTTCAAGTTGGCATTCTGAATACTAGAGCTAAGGTAGTTTGTTTTATTTAAATATTAAAAGGAACTAAATTTTTATTGGTGTATTTACATGTAATTTTACACATGAAAATGTGTGAAAAATTGGATGGAGATCAAGTGGGACCACTGCAGACATCAGAAACTTTTAGTTGGATAGAAATCCAGGACAAGGGGATTCGACCTCAATTTTTTATAGTGAAATCATAAAATCGATACATCAATTGCTAGATAGACAGCTTTAGTCTTGAATTTAATTCTATAAACCAATTAATTGCCAATCAAAGGAGTTTTAACTAATCGGTGTATAAATCAGATGTCTGGCTGTAGGCATTCACACAAGGTAAGTATGGAGTTTGCATACTTCTCTCCATTTCTGCTGCACAGTGCCACGTCGTCCTCCCACGATGTTTCCAACCACCTCGTAACTTGTCTTTGTTTCGTGGTTGCACCAAGTAAGCCAATCTTAGATTTTCCACAAACGCAGGTAGACTCATTTGGGTTTTTAGACCTAAACCAGGTCTAACCCATTGCCAGTTAAAAATCCTTCAACGTCGTTGTATTGCTCTTAGAATAAAGAAAGCAACAACAACAAATCTCCAGGTCCCTGTGTGGTCTGAGCCATACTAACCTCTTAACCTCCACACTGTGGTGAGGCTTAGACCCTCAGCATCAGCAGTTGAGCCCCAGCTCTGCCAGTTACTAGCTGGGAGTAGACCCTGTGTAAGTTCATTAACCTCTCTGACCCTGGATATCCTCAACGAGGAAACTGAGTTATTGATAGTGTCTACCTCATAGGAATCTTTGAGGAAGTAAATGAAGTGGCGTCTTTTTTTTAAAGTTTGTTTATTTAGTTAGTTAGTTTGAGAGAGAGAGAGATGCACAGCATGGGTGGGGGAAGGGTAGAGAGAGAAGGAGAGAGAGAAACAGAGAGGGAGAGAATCCCAAGCAGGCTCCACACTGTCAGCATGATGCAGGGCTCGAGCTCCCAATCCGTGAGATCACGACCTGAGCTGAAGTCAAGAGTCCAGTGCATCACTGACTGAGCCACCCAGGCGCCCCTGGAGTGGCATATTTAAAATGTATAAACCAAATGCTTATGTTCTGTAAATACGATCACCACTCCCTAAGTGCTCCCTTTCTCTCTGTCCTCTGGTCCCAGGACCTTTGTTCAGCTTCTCGTTTTATTGATGACACATGCCCTCCACGCACACGAATGATGAGTGCTGTTCCCTGTCGGTGATGCTCTACCCTCACCTTTGAACTCTGATTCCATCCACAGCATCCAGATCCCACATTTCTTCCCCACAGAAGCTTCTATACCTGACATCACCTACCTGCCCTCCCTCTCCTTCACCAAAACAGCACGTTTACAGTCATGCGTGCAGTTTGTATTATCATCTGACTGATGCCTGCTTCCCCTGATAGACTGTGAGCTTCCTGAGAGGAGGAATTAAATGTTATTGGTTGTCTTTGTATCTCCAGTAGCCAGCACTGGGCTCAAACATATTTGTTGAATGAATGAATAAAGGAATTAATTCAATGAAGTCAAATAAATACAATAATGAGTGAATATGATTACATGGCCTTTAACTTGGCCCTAAGTTCCAATGAATTCAAGCTGAGTGAAAAGATATGTAAATTCTATTTGCCTGCTCCTGTCCTTCACATGATGGTGTTGATGATAATCATACCTTATATTTAAACATGCCTGACACATGATAAAGACTAAATGTGTTTTGCATATATTAAGTCATTATTTTATATTAGATAATACCCCCTAATTAACCTCAGCATTCTTGATTATTTACTGTATATCGCTGAGCAATGGTCTATAATCCTTCTCAAACTAAACTTAGCAAACTAAACTTAGTGTACTATTCAATTATTTTAAACATATTAACTTGTCTAGAAATCTTGGGAAAAATCATAAGTTTCAGGTAAGGAGTCACATTTCTGGGGCAGAGAACATGAATTTATTTTGGTCACAGAAAAAAATACACAGTCAACTCAGTGGGTGTTCTCTATAGATAAGCCAGTAATAAGTGCCTTATTGAATTTGCTGTAGTTTTCTCGACCTTTGAGGATTTAATTGGTATTCTTTACTAAAATTCCTCCATTCAAGTGATTTTAAATAGGTAAACAGACATTGGAGATTTTTAAAAAATGCCTGTCTATACTCTGTTAATATTTCAAATATGTATAAAAATATTAATTAATATTTAAAATATATATACGCATATATGAAAAAACCTCTACACTGCAGGTATCATCTTCACTTAAAAAATACAACTGAGGTAAGGGGTGCCTGGGTAGCTTAGTCGGTTGATCATCTGACTTCAGCTCAGGTCATGATCTGGAAGTTTGTGAGTTTGAGCCCTGCATCAGGTTCTGTGCTGACAGCTCAGAGCCTGGATCCTACTTCAGATTTTGTGTCTCCCTCTCTCTCTGCCTCTCTCCTGTTCATGCTCTCTCTCTCAAAAATAAACATTAAAAAATTAAAAAAAAATACAACTGAGGTAAAAAAAAAAATGTGCTCAAGATCAAAGTTTCTCAATGACATAGTTGGTGGGCAATTGGTCAATGTCTTCAATCTGTAAGTCTAGAGATATTGCCCTTTTATCTCAAATAAGGAGAAACTTAGGAAATGAAGAAAGAGAGATAAATGAGGAGAAGAAAATTATAATCCTTTTTACTGGGATTTCTAGCATTTCTATGTAGTCTTTTTATTTTTGGAGGTGGCACTCAGATTCTATAGACAGTGTTTTTGATTCAGTAGAGTGCATGTACCTTGATTGGAAAATAATCTTATCAGCATGGGATGTTTTACAATCCAGTCAAAGAAATTGGAATTGTTCTTCAGTCTCTAGGGTTTTCAAGGATCCTTGGGGGACAAGGAGAAAAAGTGAAGCAAAAATGAGGACAATAACCTGAATGCTATCTTGGCAGTCATCCGTTTGTTGTTAAGCAGAAGCATTTCTATTTAAAAAAAATATTTATTTATGTATTTGAGAGTGAGAAAAAGAGAGAGGCAGAGACAGAGGGAGAGAGAGAATCCCAACCAGGTCCCATGCCATCAGCACAGAACCTGATGCAGAGCTCGAACCCACGAGATCATGACCTGAACCAAAATCAGGAGTCGGACACTTAACTGACTGAGCCACCCAGGTGCCCCAAGCAGAAACACTTCTAAATGTCAAATACCTCAGCCAGATGATTGATGATTTAGGAGAATTAGGTGGATCTGCAATTAGATATTTTCCTTCCTCATAGTTGTTTCATTGGAAAGCTCAGGATATATATAGCATATATATAAATATAGTATATATAGTAGATAAGTATATATGTCTATATTTGTATATAAGTATGTATGAATATATATGTGGGTATTTATATACATATGTACACATATTCCCAAGCCAACGAGTTCGATAAGATCTCACAGACTCTGTAAGCTCAATTTAAAAAAATATTTCTTGAATCATGCCATTTATAATCGTCTCCTGAATTTCTGTAAGGAACATATCATGATTATATTTCATGCATATGATATAAAACATATGAAAACTTAAGAGTGTGTCAGAAAACTGCTTTTTTGAAGTAAAATGTTAGTTATAATAAGTTTAATTGAAAATAATTCAGCCTAAGCCATAATTTAATTTGCATTTACCTTATGGGCAATGAGGATCTATTTTTGTCCTCAGGTCATTGGAGGTGAAGAACTTTAGGATGTTTTCAACACATCCCAGGATTTTTCCATCTCTACCTTGTTATTTTAGGCCAGGTTATTGTTGTGAGGTCTGTTCTCTGTGTTGTGGGATATTTAGCAATGTTCCTGGATTCTACCTGCTAGATGCCAGGGGTACCTTCCGTCTCTTCCCCATTGTGATAACAAAACCATCTCCAGATATTGCCTAATATCTCCCGAAAAGTTAAACACCTCTCAGTGGAGAACTGACCATTGCTGTATCCATTTCTCCTGTGACAATCTGCAACAGACATTTAGGTGTGAGAAATAATAAAACACGTCATCATAATAAAATACATCAAATACTAAAATACATACATCATAAATGCATAAACCAATTAGTGCATATTCACTATCTGGCAGGGGCTTTTCAGACAGTTATTACGTTATTCAGTAATTAGACTATTTCTACTCCATTTTACAAGAGGATAAATAAAGCATCTGCAAGGTTTGATAACTAGCCTCAGGTCACAAAACTAGTCAACTGATGTTTGACTTGAGTTTTTCCTGACTCTGAAAACCATGGTCTCCAGCTAACTATATTAACTGGAAGAATAAGCATTGTCGAGGTATGAATGTGTCTGGTTATTTTCCTTTACTCCTTTCAAATCTGTTAATTTAGATTAAATGGTGCCCTCACTGCTGAATTCTTGATGAGGAGTCAAAATGCCATTCAATGGCCATTTCTCCTCCTTACCAGCTCTGTGAGCAGAGACAATTCAGTTAGACTATATTACTTGCAAAGTCTCATTGATCTTGAAAGAGCTGGGTCAGGCCATTATTCATTGCATAAAATGAAAGCTCCCGGTGAGACCTTGATAGATAAGTAAATATACATTTTGATGGCCCAAGGGTATAATTTAGTTTGTGGAGAATAAAAGACATAAACAAACTCCCCACAAATGCAAACAACATCCAAATCCAAACTAGATATGGGTGGGAGACTTAATAGTGATCACCAAATTGTCCTTAAGAAGCTACCCTTAATTTTGCAAAAATATTTGCAATATACATTTTGGGCCAGCTGGTTATTATCTGTATTTTTCAAAAACTAATAAATTATAACCATAGGAATATTTTAAACATCTATGATAACAACTTAGTGGTTCAGGAAATAAAACTTTATAATTAAAAATCCCAAAGAAAGTAGTTTTTTTTCTAATTAAAAAAACTTATTGGAATGAGCAATGTATTTTTTCCCAACTATCTGCAATCTATCTACAAAACCGAAAAAAATATAAGAAATATAAATAAATGATAGGTCTTTGTTTTCCAATTTTTGTTTCATACTTACTTTCCCTTTATTAAATAGTAATCATGCTACTAAGCTATAGAATGGCATAAGGGCAAGGAGAGGCTAACATAGTATCATTTAATGTGCTACTTAAATTGGTTTGTGCAGAGACAATCTACACCACCTTCATTATTCATATAACTTGGAAAATGTGTATTCAATCGGAATTACCTGAGTTAAGACCTGTATTCCCAACTTACTAGATAGTGTTGAAATGGACCAAAGTATTACCAAAAAAATCCCCCCCTTCCATGATAAATCTGGTCCTCCACCCATTTAATGTTTTTTTCCTGCGAATTTGTTATTGACTGAGCACAGGTGAACAACATGGTTTTGAGGATAGAGTATGAAACTCACAGTAAAATTAACAGGCCAGAAAGGTGAGTCTGTCTACAGATACACCTCACTGATTTGGAATGAAATATAGACAGGTTTGCATGTTCAGAAACTTTCTTACTTCTACTCGGAAGTATAAGATGATCTGCCACCACCATAAAATGCTTATTACGGCAATTTTTAAAAGCGAAAGCAAAATGCCTGATCCTTTATTCACTTATCAACACATCAGGTAGAGGGCAAGAACATCCTGATTTTTCCATAATTCTCTACATAATTCCGTAAGAATTCCTTAATGTTTCCACACTCCTCAGAGTAAGTGGTGGTCATGATTGAGCCCGTGCACTTTTGGCTTTGTTGTAAAGGCACTCGTAAAAGCTATGGGAAATGTTTGTTCACTCTGAACATAAAACATAAAACACTGGCTTGTTTGAGATTCTGTTGTGATCATCCAACCAGTAAAACTTAGAAACATGTTTGGCTTTGAAGGGAAGAGAAAAAAAAGTATTGAATATAAAAGATGGATTTGGAGCCAGATCATCAAGAATAAATGTGAGGAAGTCATCTGAGGGCTATATGTAAACCTATAAACAATGTGCATGTGTACAGTCTTGTGTTCCTTGGGTTTAAATAAAATAATAAACAGATGTTGGTAAAACATTTTTGATCCCGGGTTGGTATCCAAAGGGAAGATAAAAGAAAGGAAACAAACAACAACAACAAAAAGAATATTAAAAATTGAACAATGCATTCTTTAGTGTAAAAAGGGGACGGGCTAAAAAGAACATCGTGCAGCATATTCCAATTTCCCACTAAACACTTAGGAAAAACAGTCAAACCGCCACCAACAAAAAAGTAAATAAAAATGCTTATCGTTAAAAATTAAGACTGACAGCAAGACCATTATAAGGATTTAAGAGGAATTTCCATGAAACTCAAAATCTGTCTTGCTACATGGAGAATTACAAACAAGTCTAATGAAACAGAGCCAATTTCCAGGCTTGAAAGGATGGAACTGATGTTTTCCCCCTACACTGTTGCTTTTGGTTCAGATATCTTCAGTTCATGAACAAATAGTTACACTAGTATTTTTTCACAAAGTTTTATGTAGAGATGTCATCCCTACTAAGGAGTTTATTTCAAGCAAAAGAAAATGTGATAGAGAAAGTATTTTTTTTTTTAGATTTGTTGTTAATATTTGGAGTAGAAATCTAAATGTTTTGCAAGGATTTGTGTGATAGAGAGGGTGTGTGTGTGTGTGTGTGTGTGCGCGCCGCTATGATAGCTGGTGGCCAAGTATTCGCTGAAGGTTTACAAGGACATATATCTGATTATACCCACTGAGTCCTTCAGCTCTGCCATGCCCAATGGTGCTCAAATAAAAGATGGCGGATGAAAAAAATAAATAAAGGTAATAATCTATCTTGAAGTGAACCGCCTCCACTGTAGGCTGCAATGTATTAAAAGACCAGTAGTCAAGTTTCAAGATCATTTCCTACAATATTGTCTTCTACCCCTGCCAGGTGAGCAGAAACTTCCTCACTTCAGCAGAGCAGGACTAATCAGACAGCACCATCAGAAAAGCGTCTGAACATTCCCAACCTCTACTTCTTTATCCCTCCATATGATAATAATAGTTATAATAATAATAGTAATTAAATAAAAGTAACAAAGTAAAAAAGGAGGACATCTGGCATTCCATTGGAGTTGTCAGCCTGAACGAGCCAGACAAGGGAGGAGAATCCACATAAGAATGGGAAAGAAAGCAACATCAACAACAACTAGGTTTCATGCAGGCACATGTGCACACGCATGCACACACACACACACACACACGTGCGCACACACGCCCCCAAAAACACATTTCATAGGAAGTACAACAGAGACATAGAGACCTTCAGAGCATAGGAACTGTTCCTGTAGGCAGATATGTTAAGCTTAGGCAGAAAAAAATTTTCCTTGCTCCTCTGGCTTATGTAGACAGAATTTTATCTTGATGATAAACATGGCTTCTGAAAAATAGAGATAGCCAATTAGGTTTTATCATCAGATTTTACTGGTAATTGGAAAATCGGATTTTTAGGTAATTGGAAAACCTCAACCTTATTCCTTTTGCTTCACACTTACCACTTTGACCATAGCTTTTGCAATTCTATTTATTTATTTTCTTCAGATTGTCTCCTCTTCGGTCAGAGGTGTCGTCATAGAAAATATAGATTTCCTTCTGTAAAATGATGGTTTCCAGTTCTTGGTATTTCTCTATTGTGTTTAAAATGGCTCAGTACCTTGATTCACCACTTTATAATATTAGATCTTCTGGTAGTAGTTTAAAAATCTTTAGAAACTTTCTGTGAGCTTCCTTTCTAGATTGTAATACTTTTGGCACCGTGCTTTCTACCAAATTATATCTGTATTGGAAACTTCTCCACAGTAGGATTTATGCCCTGTTGATTTTAGTTGTCTGTGTTTCTTGCCAAACACGGCAACTCTCATCGATTGTGATTAGAACACAATCTAAGTACTTCTGGTTCCTTTTTCCGACTATTTTGGATGATTGGAATGTTCGCTATTGTTGAGAATTATTTCAGATTGTGACCCTGTGATAAAGCTGGTCATTTACAGCAGAGATGCTTCTTACTCATTTTTTTTTTTACTGATGTAGAGAGATGCTGCCTGATATTAGAATACATATTGAAGCAATGGCTCTTTTCTGTCTCAAATTCAGAGTTATGGTTCCAATTTTCTCTAAATATAGAGTTACTTAACCCGGTGCGAAGTAATCTGGTACAAAGATCACTAGTACTCTACAATCTTCCCCAGAAATGCTACTTCTTGTCTCAAGTCAACACGATTCAAGTTGCTATGGTAACGTAAAGTCACAGAGGATATGCCGGTATTCCTGGAGATGACGTGCATGATTAACTTTCTGACTGAGATTCTCCATGTGAAGGAGGCAGTTGTCCACAAAGTTACTCCACTTATGGCCCCACTTTACATTAAAATACCACGTATCTGTTTGTGTATCCATTTTGTCCATATTAGACATAGTAATTTCCATATGATTTATTTGGCTCAGAATTCTGTAAGGAGCTGGAAGAACATGCCATGAAAAGTTGTGCTTGACACCTTAGAATCATAGTGTTCCAAAAAAAGGCCTCCCTGATGTCACCCTCAGTGGTTAGGCAGCCCACGATATTATTTCCATGAAAATGGTGTCAAAACCGTATTAAACATGTGGATATATAATTGGACTAGGGGTTCTTCATCTGAATGTTGATGAGATATTGCTGTTGCCTTCAAGATGCTCCCTCACGTGAAGCTACTATCTCAATTTTCTTTGCCACTCTCCTTCATGTGACTTATTGGCTTATCTTCATGTCTCTGCTCGGTTATCCTGTCTACATAAAATATCTTCATTTATTCAGAAAAATATTCACTGAGGTCCCCGTGTGGGTTAGGCAGCGTTCTACTTGGAGAACAAATGGTGAAGAAAACAATCAGTGTCTTTGCTCTTCAGGAGTTTTCTTTCAAGGGGAGGATATCAAAGAGCTATGTGTACCGCCATAATTATTAAAACGTTGTTCACAATAGCCAAGATACGGAAACAAACTAAGTGCCATCAACAGATGAATGGATAAAGGAGGAAGGATAGATAGATGATAGATAGATAAGTAGGTAAAACATATACAACAACACACACACAGTGGAATATTATTCAGCTATGAGAAAGATGGAAAACCTGCCATTTGCAACACCATTGGTTGAACTTCAAGGATAGATGCTAAGTGAGATAGGTCATAGAAAGATAAATACTGTTTGATATCACTTATATATGAAATCTGAAAAAGCCAGACTCACGAAAACAGAGCAAAATGGTGGTTACCAGGGCGGGGCGATGAGGGGATAGGAGAGATGCTGTTTAAGGACACAAACTTGCACCTAGTAGACAAGCAAGTCCTGGAGATGTAATGCACAGTATAGAGAATATAGACAACATTGTATTACGATGATCAAACTTGCTAAGAGGCTAGACCTTAATTATTCCCAAGACAAAGGGAAATGGTAATCATGTGACATGGGCGTGCTCATTATGGCTACAAGTACAACCATATGACCATATATAAATGTATCGGGGTGTCTGGGTGGCTCAGTCAGTTGAGCGTCTGACTCCGGCTCAGGTCATGATCTCACAGTTCGTGAGTTCAACCCCATGGGGCTTGACAGCATGTGGGGCTTGCTTTTGTCAGCTTGTCAGCGCAAAGCCTGCTTTGGATCCTCTGTCCCCTTCTCTCTCTGACCCTCCCACATTTATGCTCTCTCTCAAAAAATAAATAAAATATTAAATAAATAAATAAAATATAAAGGTATCAAATTGGCATGGTGTACACTTTAAAGTTACGCCATATTATATGTCAAATATATTTCAATCAAAAAGAAATCATATTCATCATGGGTACTCTGGAGAGTTCCTAGAAGGAAAATTCTCGATCCAAGAGTGTAAATGTTTTCATACACATCAGGAATTTGCTTCCTACTCATGTTCCTCTCTCTTCTCTCTGGAATTCCTAGGTTTCCTTTGTGGTAATTGACGAGAGGAAAGCGTAATTTTGCACGAGGGTAGTTTTCTTCCTAATTATTCCCAGGGCTGTCTCTTCACTGACAATTCTCTTGCTGTCTTAATCCATTTTACCCTAACCTGACAGTGTTTTTTGTTTTGTTCTTGAAGTGTATGCAAATCCTAAGCCAATCTAAAACACATTCCTTGTCATTTAGTGTAGAACGTTGAGTGTTTCATGTTCTACAGCTTATGAAGTCACTTTTTATGTGACTTCATTTAGGCCTTGAAAGATCAGGGTGGTAATCATTCTCAACTTCACAAGGAAGAGAAGAGAGATATGTTGAAATCCTTGCTTCTGGTTCTGAAATCAATACATAACACCCTCAGAATTTGGATCTCTACCTTCTTTTTTTTTTTTTTTTTTGGTAATGGAGCTATTGTAAGACACAGCAATTCCTGGGAAATCAAATTGTTTACTTTTTGAAATAAAATGCAACAACTCTGGTCCTCACTTTCAAACGAGAGAGCAACGTTACATCTGACATGATTTCAATGTAATAAAACTCGCTTGACTTGTAAGGCAGGAGGAATGTGATACCTTTTCTACAGCCTTTCTGTTTCTAAAAGCTAAACTGCATCAGCTTGTTCTTAGCACTGTGTCTGCGATTCCCGGGGGGAAACTTGGAATCAATCCCCCCTCCCTTTTTAATTGAATGCTCTTTTCTTCATGTTTTAGAGATTTTCTTTTAAATTGGGAAAAGAAAATCCTTTTAACATAAGTATAAACAAAACCTGCTTTTGTCACTAGCACCCTGTAGAAACCAAAGAACATTAAATTACTCTGAGCACATGGCTACTTGCCAGTAATTATTCAATATGAAGTTTAACCAAGTTTATCTAGAATAGGAGGACCATGTATACACAGCTAAAGGGAAAGACATGGTTAAAGTAATTATCTGGCATATTCCCACAGTGTAGACAGTCAGTCTGGCTCATTTGGACCAAAGAGTAATAACCCAGCGCACTCTTTTTGCCAAAAGAGTTATTTGGCAGATCATTCAATGTGCCTCAACAGATGAACGTTAAATCTAGAGAAAGAAAACATAACTGCCCTTGGGTATCAGAAAGCCTACAAACGGGACTGCACAAGGGAGCTTCGAAGTGGCTGGGCTGGGAATGGAGACCAATGCCTTTCAATTCTGTGACCTTTTCCGGGGCTTGTGAATTAGGATTCTAGAATCTCTTCATCTTGCCTCTCTGATTGCTTCATTAATTCTTCCCATGAAAGTTCTTATCTTTTCTTAGGTGTCTTTTTTTTTTTTTTTTCCTGAGATAAGAAGATCAGGCTCTCTAAATGATCCAAGTCCTGTGGTTTATTTGGTGATTAATCCAATGCACTAGATAATCCTGCCTTGAAATTTTCTTCTGTGTTGGGTGTCGGGATAGGAATAAAAAGAGACTGAGAAGCACCAGGCCTGTTTCCTTGTTAAGCATAATACAGGTCTTAGTATCCTGTGCAGACAATTGATGTCTTTTCTTGTTTTCCCCTTTGCTCCAATTTCTCTGTGGTGGTTTCTTAAATGAAACAACCTTGACCTGCTACCATGTTGAGGCCTTCCTCATAGAGAATAGCGTTATTTATACTAAACATTAGATTTTTCATTTCTAATACTAAAAAAGAAATGATAGCTGTTATATTCTCTTTTTGCTTTACTGATATAGACAATGTTTCTGAAAATTCAATCAGATTTTCTTTTGCTGTTTATTCTGGTGTAGCAGATTGATCAAGGGGACGGAAGCTGGAGGCAATTTGCCCAGGTTCAACTATCACCCTCATTGTTCACTAGCTGTATGACCCCACTCATCTGTCCGGGCCTCAATATCCTCCTTTTCACAGAGAGGCAACAATAACCTCTCATATATAGGAATCCTATGAGGAATAAATAGGGTGATGTATACAAAAGCATATGGAGCCTGATTGCATGGAAATCTTCCAATATTTATTAACTGTTAGAGACAGTGGCATGTGATGGTCAAATATGCATAGCCTCTAGACTTAGAATTTATCATGGAGGCTTAGGCAAATTACTTACTTAACCAAGATGTAGTGCTGACCTCGTAGGTGGTTATGTGTCATAAAGATTGAATGAGCTGATTCATGCAAGGTGTGATGAGCACATTGTGTGGCCAATGATATGTGCTCCATAATATTAACCATTAAAATATTATTTATCTATGCAGATGAAAGAATTAAGATGTAAAGAATATGAAATTCTACCTTTGAAAGGGCTTATTTGATTATAGACGATTTAAAAACAGTAGTGCATTCAGATATATAGTAAAATAAAACATAAATATAAACATTTCAACAAGGAAAACATTATCAGGGAACATCCTGTCAGTCTCCCCTCTGGAGCGAAATGTAGAAGGCTACAGATGCTAATTAGTCACAATCTGCAGGTTCTACTCCCAGGGGCCAATTTTAGCTTTGGGATGTAGAAATGTACAAATGTAGAAACATGCCAAAGCCCACACATTAACGGTGAAGTACGTGCCAACCCGTATCCCAAAACATGGGGTTTGTATTTATATCAGATGAATTGGAACCCAGGAACCCAAAACTGCTTGGGTCAAAACCTGAAACAGTCCTGAGCGTGCATTTTTTTTTTCTACAAAATAATTGTTTTCTTTCTTTTTTTTTTTCAAAATAATTGTTTTCTGAATTTCCTTAACCGTCTACTCATCTTTGCTGATTAACAATAGGTACTGTTGGAGCCCGGAACCCATATAACATAAAACAGTTAAAATCAACTATTGAGAAAACTCAAGAAAAAAAATCATCTAGCCATGTTTGTTACACAGTAAGCACTTAATAAAAATTGAATAAAAGAATGAATGGAAACAGGCTTTCTACAATTTTTGAAAAAGTGGGGAAACATGGTGGGTTGGATAAGTAAATTTGGGTTGATGTGATTAATTAGCTGATTAACAGGATCTCCAGTTTCTTTTTTTGTTACAGACCAGGCCACGGAGTGAACGCTGTTAGCATTTTACAAAACATGGCAAAGAAGGGCGACAGCTAATGTCAGTTTTTGTCTTAAGGATGCAAAGAGCCATTAATTAAAGTTCCCATACATGTATGGGGAATGAAGATGCATGGGGAACGGTGCATGCAGAGGAGGTAAACATTTAAGAATGTACTAACATGTATGTTACTTCTTCTTCTTCTTTTTTTTTAATTTAGTTAAGCTTTTGCCAATTTTACAACCCAGGAATGTCTTTCTCAAAGACCTGGGATCCATCCTCTGTGATGTAATCATCAAGGAAGACAGTCTTTCTATGTTCCTCTCTGGAGGGTGGGGCCCTAATTTGGATAAGTGACAATTTAGCAAACACTGATGGCCTAATGACTTTGACCGATGCCCTTGTGATGCTCTCCAGTGCTCTTCCCCAGCTCACCCTAACACTTACAAACCCTCCTGCGTTTGGCTTCAGGGGACTTGTGCTTAGTCCTCACTCAAAGCCTCTCTCCCCCTACCGATTCTGCAGCAATCAGAATAAAATCTGTCTCCCCAATTTTAGCAAGTGTCTGGTACAGCTTCACTTGGATACCGTTTTCTCACACCATGACCCTAATGCACCCTATTTGCCCTTTTGATCCCCCAATACTCTCTGATTCCGTTCCTTACATTAAGTTATCCCTATTGAAATCATCAATTTTCCTGGTTATAGCCTGTTTGACATACTACATGGTCCCTTTTCTGCTGTGTCACCAAAAACAGCACTCAACAGTTTTCACTTATTTCTACAGAAGTAAGAGGACTCCCCTCCCCCACAAAATATAACAAAAGTCATCTTATTTCATTGCATTTATTTGTTTTGTTTTGTTTGATTTTACTTTATTTTATTTTACTTGGTTATTTTATTTTATATATCATAGGCTTTAAACAATCAGATAAATAAAAAGATTTATATCATAGTCATGCCAAGAATATAAAATTGAGTGGTTCTACCTCGTACTTTAAGAGTCCCTCAACCATCTCAACAAACTTGAACTCCAGGATCTGGTCATGATGCCCAGCTTGCTTCTCCTCTCCTTTTAGGAGGACAACCGAACACACAAATAATATTGCATTTCAGCTCTTGGATTTGTTCTGTCCTTCACTTTCTATGTTTCTGTACCTAAATGACTAATCATTGTATTTCAGTACAGGAAAACAGAAGGCCTCAGAAGAATTGGGTGGGGGGGGGGGGTGCCTGGGTGGCTCAGTCAGTTAAGCATCCAACTCTTGATCTCAGCTCAGGTCTTGATCTTAGGGTCATGAGTTTGATTTTCATGTTGGGTTCTGGGCTGGGTGTGAAGCCTGCTGAAGAAGGAGAGGGGGAAGAAGAAGAAGAAGAAGTAGAAGGAGAAGGGGGAGAAGGAAGAGGGGGAGGGGGAGGAGGAAGGGGGAAAGAGGAGGAGGGGGAGGAGGAGGAAGAGGAGGAAGAGGGGGAGGATGAGGAAGAGGAGGAAGAAGGGGAGGAGGAAAAGAAGAAAAAGAATCAAAAGAAGAAGAAGAAAGGGGAGGGGGGAATGGGGGGAGAAAAAGGAGGAGGAGGAGGAGAGGAGGAAGAAGAGGAAGAAGGAGATGAATTTGGGTGCCAGCTTTTAAGAATACAAACCCACAAAAATAAATTCTTGTTAATAAATTCACAGAACTGTTTGGTTTTTTTTTTTTTTTTTTTTTTTTTTTGATTCATTGTATTTTCATTATCTTTACTTTGCAGCCATTGGCAAACGGAGTGATGAATCAGCTATTGTTGTCTGAAGCCTAGAGGTGGGGGAGGAAGGTCAGCTGATTTGTATATATGAGTATAGATAATACCTATCACTGTATTTCCAAATGTTGCCTCGGCAGAGTTGTAAACCAGTTGGTGTAAAACAAAGGTTTAAATGTTGCAAAAAATCTTGTAACCTTCTTAAAAAATGCAACTTATATTTTTTTCTTACCTCCTCTGATTCTTTGCTGTGATTTGAAACCTATGTAATTGACTCGGAATCACCTTGGTGCAATTTAAAAGCAACGCTCTGCAGTTACAGAATGCAAAAAGAAAGAAAGAGGACTTGAAAAGGAGTGTATTTATAACCTTGGTCATAGGTATCCTAAGAGTGTTTCTGTTTTAATAATTAATTAGCTTATCAGTTCAGAAATGTTGAAATGACTTTTGGAATCCCATGGTCTAAGGCCGTTGGCAACATGCATGTTTCCTGACTGCAGTTTCCTTAACTTTCCATTTAATTTTTTCCCCCTTAAAACTAAAATCATTTAATGAAATCTGACACTTCAAGGCCACTGACTGATCTTCTGAGCAGAAGGTATGCAAAGGTGGCCAATTCCATTAAATTACAGCCCCTGTCCAGGTTGTGAGACATCATTTTAAGGCAGACAAAGTGCAATGCAGTCAGGAATGCTAAGAGACATAACTAATAACAAGGAACAAAAAGAATAATATGAAAAAACCTGAAGGGAAAATAAGGTCAACACGCAGAAGAGAGAAGACGAGGAGGTGGGGGAAGGAAAAGGCACATGTGCAATTTTTTTCCCACTTATTCTATTTCCTTTATGTTCCCTAGTTCAGGGCCGCTAGTAGAAGATTGATACATTTATTAATTCTCCATGCAGAAAGACAAACAGTGGACTCAGTCTAGTGGGATAGAAACGTCTGGCCCCAGGTGTCCCTACGGAATCTTCCAAAGTTGCCTAATGGTCTTTGACCACACAGATCCATTTAAGGAATACGGTATCCATTTTCTAAAATCTCATTTAGACTCCTACATAAAATAAAATCATCCCGTCATAAGGCACTGGTTTTCTCTGGTTCTTCTTTTATTTCTCTTGGTTAATTTAAAATGCAGGGCTAAGTAAAACAAAAGAAAACAAAACAAAAACAATTTAAAGGATGTTCAAGATTGTCTTTGTAACATGATTTTCCTCTTTAAGTTGCAAGAACATGGTAAACCATTTCTTTCTGCATAAAGTGATATTTATGTTTTCTCCCTTAGAAACTACTTAAGCAAATATCCACAGGGAGATATTTTCATCTAATTTACATGTTTATTAACTTAGGATTCGACTTTTGAGAAAATCACACATTATGAGATCTATTTATTAGCATTAATACTGGCACTTTTTTTTTAAAAGCAAAGTTCAAGTTATTGTTTATCAGTGTAATCTTTTTTCTATTTCCTTTCCTTTCTTTCTTTCTTTCTTTCTTTCTTTCCTTCCTTCTTTCTTTCTTTCTTTCATTTTTTTTTTGGAGTGGACCCTACTGTTTTCCATTTTAGAACTCAAGTTGGATATTAGATGCTTAATGAGTATTGACAAATTTCTACATATTCGGTTAAATATAAGTGGAATCACATTCATATATCAGGCATTCTCTTCTCTACAGATCCTAGTATGCTCACAAATAGCAGTGGATAAAAGAAGAAATTCATATGCTCTAAGGTTATTCTGATTTTAATTTTGGCTTTGAAAGTAAGTAAATTTAGGTCATTGTTTGAGACAGCTTTATATAAATTCCTTAAATTTTTTCAGCACAAGATGAGATTACCTTTGCATTACAGAGCACCCAGGTTTTGTGAAAATAAATATGTTAGGATATTATTAGAAATGAAAAACATCACCACATGAAAACCAATTTACATATAAACCTGAAAAATAAATTGATTTACGTTTGTGTTCTGGATAATGTATTGGAAAGGGCATTATCTTACAAAAGTGTTCAGTAATGTCTGTTTATGTTATTAAGTAGGATGAGATAAAGTATACATTCAATTTTTTTAAGAACAGAATACATCATTTTAAGTAATTAGGTCCATTTATCTTAAGTTTATATTTCTTGGGGTTGGTTCCTGAAATAGACCATGAAACCTGCCTACTTAAAAGATTTGTTAAAAAAAAGAGAGATAGGTTTTCAAAATTTATTGAAAACAGAATATCTACCATAAATTTTCAGTTAATGACATTAAATACAAAATTGCAAAATTCTAATTTTATCTGTAAATTCATTTTACTTTGTGTAATATTCTAATATTTAAATTTTGGTAGAAAATATTAGTTCAAGGCAATTTAAGTATTTGGTGGCTACATAAGAATATACATATATATATATATATATATATATATAGGTATGTGTATATATATATATATATATAGGTATGTGTGTGTGTGTGTATATATATATATATATATATATAGAGAGAGAGAGAGAGAGAGAGAGAGAGAGAGAGAGAGAGAGAGAGGTATGTATATATATAGATACAGATATATAGATATACATTGTCCTAATATAGAATATAATTATGTGTATGTTTATACATATATGTACACTTTTGTATGTATAACTATATGTGCATATGCATTTATTTATATGGTTATATTTGTTAGATGTGAAATATATATTCATAAAAAAACTTCGTGATGTTATCCATGCTAAAATACAGCTCTGTGAGAGAGTACTGTACTGGCTGTGGGCACTTAGACTTTAAGAATTACTATTTTAAAAGTAAATAAACTAAAAAATGTTTTAAAGTTTGAAATCCAACCCTGCTCCATGTACCAAGTAGTTAAAAATAAATATAGAGATTTTAATGGAATAAAAGCAAATATAGATGATGTTTTAAAATAAAGTGGAAGTGGTAAGTTCTTTTTAAGAACATCATGAAGTCAAATAACAGAAAAGGGAATATTTATTATTCTAATTGAATTAAAACGTAACATTTTGTATAACAAAAAACAAGCAAATAGACAAAGACCAAAAGTCAGGGTGACTTTTGAAAGACAAGCCAGCAAAAATATTTCTAACAGATGTGGTAATAAATTATTAATGCCTATCAGTGGATAAAAATCAACAAGAAAGTCAGTTAGAAATCTGTCTGCATTCCAATAATAAAATTACATTAAGATATGAATAGACAATTCACAGAAAAATACACATTGCTAATAAAATTTTTCAAAAGGATCAAACTTGCAGTAAGAAATATATCTGAATTTAACAATGAGATACGGTGTTCTATTCACCCAAAAGGAAAGACCAAAAAGAGTCATACCCAGTTGAATAACTTTAGGAAAAACAGTCATTTACGTTTAACTGTCAGTAGAAATTTAAAATATCAAAATTTTGGTGAACAATCGGTCTATCTCTATCTAATTATATAATAACACCTGCATAACGATTCTTTTTAATTCTAGTAATGTTTAGAAATGTAAAACAAAAACATACATATAAAAATATTTTTCCTATCTTTTGTTTTTAAAAATAGTAAACATAAGAGACTCGTAAATACAGAGAACAAACTAAGGGTCGATGTGGGTGGGGGAGAGAGGAAAGTGGGGGATGGGCATTGAGGAGGGGCCCTTGTTGGGATGAGCACTGGGTGTTGTATGCAAGCCAATTTGACAATAAATTATATTAAAACAATAAACATCTTTTAAAAAGAGGAAAAAAATAAAAAACCAAAATAAGAAAAATAGTCAACTTGGAAATGTTGCATAAATGATAACTCTAAGTAATAGAGTACAATGCAGTCATTAAACGGAACGAGCTAGTTCCATCTACTATAAAACAGAAAGTTGTGTATTATGTGCTACCACACCCAATACAGTAATCTGGTGCTCACTGTATGCTGTTACACAATATTACGGTTTTCAAACGTAAGATTTAAAATTTTAGTAAAGTATGTGCCAAGTTGTTTACATATGTTACCTATTATTGATGGGCTTATGGATAGAATTTCTGTGTATATTTTTAAAGTTTATTTACTCATTTTGAGAGAGATAGAGTGCGAGTGCAGGAGAGCCAGAGAGAGAAAAAGAGAGAGAGAAAATCCCACGTAGCCTCTGCGCTGATGTGGGGCTCAATCTCACAAACCATGAGATTATGAGCTGAGCCGAAATCAAGAGTCAGATGCTTAACCGACTGAGCCACCCAGACACTCCTCTGTATATTTTTTTTTAATTTTTTTTAACGTTTATTTATTTTTGAGACAGAGAGAGACAGAGCATGAACAGGGGAGGGGCAGAGAGAGAGGGAGTCACAGAATCTGAAACAGGCTCCAGGGTCTGAGCCGTCAGCACAGAGCCCGACGCGGGGCTCGAACTCACGGACCGTGAGATCATGACCTGAGCCGAAGTCGGATGCTTAACCGACCAAGCCACCCAGGCGCCCCTGTATATTTTTAATAGTATGCAATGAGCATACTATTTCGCATTTGCAATGACATTTCATATATGAAAATAAATTTTGCATAGGGATTTTCACTTGTGTTCTCTTCTTTATAATATGGATTGGCCACAAATGCTGAGGTTACCTGTGCTAACCAGTCTGCCAGTGTCCCCAGAGTCTGATGCAAAAGTCTCAAGTGTTCAGCTGCTATTCACAGTTCTACCCCGTTCAGAGGGAGCGGTGGGTCTGTGAGTGACACTGAATTTGTAACTCACTTTGTTATTTTTGTCTTCTTCCATGCATATCTCTTTAAGTCTGCATGCTTATAAAATGGGGATGCGTCTATTAATAATTTGATACATTCTATTCTTACTTTTACCCCCGAGGGTAATTTGGTCAGGAGGACTTAGATGTGAGTTGTTACAAGTATACTGCTTAAGAATGCCCTGCCCTGGCTCCCAGCCATATTCAAGGAGAATATGCTCTGCTATCAGAACCCTTCCTCAGTTGCTATTAATAGTATTAAAAATATCAAAGTTTTGGGGCGCCTGGGAGGTTCAGTCGGTTAAGCATCTGACTCCAGCTCAGGTCATGATCTCACAGTCTTGGGTTCCAGCCCACGTCAGGCTCTGTGCCGACAGCTCAGAGCCTGGAGCCTGCTTCCGATTCTGTGTCTCCCATTCTCTCTGCCCCTTCCCTGCTCATGCTGTCTTCTGCTCTCAAAAATAAACATTAAAAACAAATTAAAAATATCACAGTTTTGAGAACAGTGGGAGAATTCACCAGAAAACTAAAGAATGTAAGCAAGACAGTAACAGTGAAAAAAATTGATTGCAAGGATATAGAGGATACATGGACTTCTGTCCAGCCTCAGTTCTGCTAGTGGTTAGCTCTTCCATGGCTAAATGAACAGATATTATTATCTCTGGTCCTCAAGTAGTAATTCATGAATATCACAATGTTATGTAATACACAAGTTCGTAATGGTGACCTAGCGTGATTGACGTAAGGTACCTCGCATAGCCTACACCCGAGTACAAGAAGTTGAATCTATCTTGGTGTCCTGCTGGTCCTTGCCTTAGATTTCTGCTTCGTGTTAAACAAGTAGAGAAGATTTTTAGGTTGGGATATCACAGAGGTAGTGGTGAATATGTAAGGAAAGAACCAGAAAAAATACTGATTCAGCCAAGATAGAGTAACTCAGCTTTGAGAACCCATGGATGCAACAGAGTGGAAATAGACAAGCTTTCAAATGGGCTCAGTGTGATTATACAGGATAAGCAGAGTGGCCTTGACTTGCTTCATACTCGTTCTCCTCATTTGTAAAAGAACCTGCCTCCAAGAGCAGTGATGAAGGATAACTATGATGTAGCTTTATTTTTCAAACACCAAAATCTTAGGAATACTTGTTTCTACCCTCTCTTTTTATGCAGGATGTGTTATCAAGGGGTCAAGTGTTGGCATAGGTTTTGGCCCATCAGGTTGGTATGGATATGTTAAAAGACAAAAAAACAACAGAACAAAGCAAAATGAAAAAACAAGGTTTAGGTCAGGTAAGTCAACGTACAGTCTATCAAAATCTCATCAGGCAAAAAAAAAAAAAAAAAAAAAGGATCAAGATGGATCATCGACTTATAAAACTAAGAAAAAAAAAAAAAAAACCTAATAGGTGATGCCAATTTGGCAAAGTCTTCATTCTTAACAGAAAGCTTTTGTCCTGGAGCTGCTGAGAGACGCTTAAACAAGACGAGTCTGGTTGTGGTGTGGAACTCAGTGCCTCAAAGAACTTTCCTTAGGTATGGCAAAACCTGAGTAATTAACTTCACAGCCATTTACTGACATCTGCTATTAAGGACAGATTGGAGGCTGACACATTCACACTCTTGGCCAAGGGAGAGTGCTGCTACTGAGTTAAGCACGGAGACTGTGGGATCCACTTCCTTGAAATATCTACTTCTCAACCGAGAAGCCAGACTACTACTCACTTGGAACTTCAAATTGATCTCACTTCCATCATGTACAATAAACCGGCACTTTCCTTCCTTGTGCTTTAGAATTATGTATATTCAATCTATGATGAAAATCTGGAAAAAAAATTTTTTTCTGTCAGTTCTTAACTTGGCATCTTTCCATATATGAGCTTGTTTTAAGTTAATGCAATAAATGTTTATTAGGCTTTACTGTATAAAAAGCACCATTCCATCCACCTGGATGTAACATCTTGAGGATTCTTTTTTTGGTTGTGACTCGCCTTTCTCTGCTAAGTGCAACACAGAAAGCACCTGTACCGTGTTCCTTCGTCTTGGGAACTTGCCGCCATTTTCTGAGTCAAGGCACATTGACCGTCTTCAGGTCCAATCACCACTATCATCGTCACCTACCTGCTGTGTCCATTCTGAGGCCATATGGCCTCTTCCTGATTCTCGGACACTGTGGTCTTTTCATAGGCAATTCAATTGCTATTTCTACAGGCAATTTCCTCTGACCGGAGAGCTCTTCCCCCAGACATCACAGCTGTCATTGCTCAGTCTTTAAGCCCATGTATTAAAGTCATGTTGGAAGTAAGACCTTCATAACCACCTCATCTAAAGTTACAAACCCGTTACCCTTACCCTCCTTCTTGGGCCTTTGGCTCCACATCAGTCGCCATGTTGCAACCCGCTCTATAATTTGGTTGTTTTATTTATTTTCCGCCTCTTCCCACAGGAATGGAAGCCCTATGCGGGCAGGCAGGATTTTGTCTCCTTTGATGTGCTTCCTGTGCCTGGCAGTGTGCCTGATACAGAGGCAGTTCATTAAGTATTTGTTGACTAATGAATAAACCATCATCAACCTCATCTCAGAAATCTCATCCATTTGGATATGGAAGCTGACTCCTACAGTCCTAATATGAATTGAAATAATTAATGAGTTTTGACAGTAGCTATCAAAGGTATTAAAATTCTCCCCTCTGAAGATGTTTTCCTAATTTTTGGCAGCTGCATTTGAAAAGAATGGGCAAATCCTGGAGATAAGAGTCTCTGAGATTGGTCATTGATATATACAAGAATAGGCATAGAGCAAAGGCAAACGTATCTAAATTCTAAAAAGTAGAGGGATGGTATCTTGACACCATCATAGCTGAAGATTTAGTGAAGGAATAAAAATAAATTTTTAAAAAGTTGAAAATCATGGCCATTTTAAATTTCCAAAAGTGTTGAGAAGCAGAAATCAATGAAGACCCTCAAACTCTGTGTGCTGCCTCAGGCATGCTAATGTAAGTTTCCATGTTTTAGAACTTGGCAGAGAAATCCTTATAAAAATAAGGAATAAGTTCACTGCAACGAGAGCCTCTATAAGTTATGTGCTTGTCTCTAGGCCAGATCAGGGTGGCAATGAAAATATTTGGAGCCAGTCCTGGCCCACAACTTTTGACATTTAGGTAAAATTCACTGGGAAAAGAGTCATTTTAGGTTAACCCAAATCTGAAGCCTCATTATATTAGAGACATAAGCATTCATTTTTGCCGTCCTGCATTTGGTCTGCAAGCCAAATGGAGATGTGACTGTGGTCTTCTATTGGAGTGGTGGGATGTACCGGAGAGAAAATGAGGGGTCTCATGCTGACTTTAATCATCATGCCTAGAATGATGGTCTCTTTTACTGCTTTAAATACTTGACTCCAAAACAAACATCATATCTATCTATCTATCTATCTATCTACACACACACACATACACACACACACACAAATGTGTATATATATATGTATATGTATATATATGAAATTTATATAGTCCAATGCTTTTCTATTTTTCTACCAAAGGGCTTCAATTCAGCACATTTAAAAATGTGAGAATGCCTATGCACCTTTCTGTGTGCGTGTTTTCCTGGAGTGGACAACTGTTCTTTCACACTTTCTAAACTACAGATACCCTGTCGTGGGGGGAGGAGGAGCCGAGATGATGGTGGCTGAATCCTTCTGGCAGCTAAGAGGTGGGCAAATGTCCTTAGCTCAGCCAGTTGGATGTCCCCACCAAAGGCTTTGCACATTTGGTCACGCTCTTGAGATGGAGACGCAGTTTTGGACAGAGCTTGTTTCCAAGGGCTGCAGTATAATTGAGATCCCGCAGCTGGTCACGATGTTAAGAGCACCCAAGGGCGCCTGGGTGGCTGAGTCGGTTAAGCGTCCGACTTCAGCTCAGGTCATGATCTCGCAGTTCGTGGGTTTGAGCCCTGCATCAGGCTCTGTGCTGACAGCTCAGAGCCTGGAGGCTGCTTTGGATTCTGTGTCTCCCCCTCTCTCTCTCTGCCCCTCTGCTGCTTGCTCACCCTCTGTGTCTCTCTCTCAAAAATGAATAAACTTAAAAAAAAAAAAGAGCAATGGTGCCAACCAAGTTGGCAAGTGCCCTGACTTGATGGCTCTAGTCAGAACATACAAACCACGTTTTCACTGTCAGGATTCTGGCTGTGATTTGCCTCCCTCGGTCTCTGCCTGAACCTCTTTCTTCACACCCCCTGTCAATTACAAGAGCTACCTAAAACCCTTGCCATGAATTTCTTGTCCACTTAAGTGAATCAGACCTGGATTTTTTTGTAAGCAGATATTCAGGTGAGTACCATATAGCATGAGTGTAACTTTCTCTATGTTCGATGAGGATAAAACTGTTTATATTGTCTCTGCTATGAAAAAAAACATAGGAAATGTAGTAAGCCCTTTCTTTTTCTTGCTGACAACCTTTCCATTTTCATATTCTTTGAATAATTACTTGTACATTTTCTTGGTGTCATAATGACATTAACAATTACTCATAGTATTATATTTTAGTGGTTTCACTGTTCATCACCATTTATCTTCTATCATATCTTGGATTGGATTATTCAATTGTATTCATGTTCAGTGGGCTAGAGTGTTCCTTTCAGGAAGGGTAAATGGGTGTTCTATATTCTGAGCCCTTGCATTTCAAAAAATGCTTAAAGCTTTCTATGATACCTAAGCAATAGTTTAACTAACACATCTGTATGTTTATAGGATTCTCCCCATCTATTTTTAAAACAAAAATTATATTTTTATATTATAAACATATTTCTGTATATGTTTTATATATTATATATACAAATAAATACATTTTCTGTAGCTTTTCATTATTTTTTCTTAGAATTTGCTATAACCCTTTGATATGAAGGATCCCAGTCATTTTCAGCTCAGAGACTTGTTTTTTCTTTTTTTTTTTTTTTTTTTTTTTTTTGATTTGGGTATTGCTTTTACTTTGCATGTTCTGGATTTTCCTTTCTGCAATTCTGCAATTTCTGTTAGTAGATCTCTTTATCTCTGTCTCTCATCTTTATTTTCTAGCCTTCATTTCTTCAGTTTTCTTCAAATTCTAAGCATGATGTTCCTAGCTTCTTTTGGCTTCATTTCTCTGCAGAATCTATCCTTGATATGCTCACTGAACTATTAGTTAGTTCTTTTTCTGTTTCCCTGAAGACTTCTTTCAGCTCAATATTTCTTCCTCTGACTACTCTCTCTGGCCTACGAGATACAATAACATCCTGAATCTTTGTGAAAAGGTGAATTTCACATTTTATAAAATTTACTTTTATCCTTCAGATGAGTCCCCCCTTTTGTTTTTCCTACACGGAAACATCTTTTCTCACGTAAATGGTTGTTCCATCTTGGGTGATGAGATGATGTCATAAATCATCTTGAACCTCTGTCTGTAATGGTCAACCCAGGTACAGGAGGAAGGGAAACATTAATTATGGGCCATGGCTTTTGTTTTGCCAAATCGCAAGGGAGAATTGGGAGAGAGCAAGACAGGGGACATCCAAAGAAGCAAGCTGCTTTTTGTTGTAAAAAGATTTGTTTTCATTATTATGTGGGCCACCTGGAGTTAGCTGGGGGAGAATGCCCCTTCTCTAGCTGAACTTTCATTAGGCGTCAGGTATAGATAACACACCTTGCAAATCACTTCCGAGCACATCTGTGTGATGGAGGTTGGAGGCAGGGCCAGAAAGCTCTGGTGACTGAGGACATGAAAATTGAAATGTCCAATATAAAAATCTCAGTTGAGAATTAATTATGAGATAAGGAAATCCCATGGATTATAGCCTCAATTCAGTAGCCAGGGCTTTCCTCTGGGCAATAGAGTGAATAGACTAGCACCAATCAATCTCCATAAGGGGATATCTTTAAGTGCATTAAAAAAAAGAGAGAGAGACATTTTTTTCAGATGATTTTGACTCTGTCCAACCCTGTGGCTTTTTAAAAAATAAACAAGTAGATAGAAATTATTTTTCTTTTGCCTTAAATCTAAATAAGTGCTCCCTCCCCCCTGCCTTATTTGGCAGGTACAATTGCTGTTGGAAGGTTACAGAATAGACCACTGACATAAGAAACATGTGAAATTGAGGGCTTCCAAATTCAATGTTTTTGAGTCAGAGCTGTACAAAATACAATCCAGGATTAATATAGGCTCCAGGGTATAATCTTTTCATGATCAGAGGAGTGTGGAAATGAAGCAAAGGCATTTCACAAAAAGTAGACAAATGTAGAGCAAAGTCTGGAGCTTGAACTTACCAATGTGCTAACGAGCATGGAGAAAAGACAGCCATCCCCTCTCACATAGCTTGTAGCCAGGGAGGTCACAAAATAAACCTTCTGACAAAGCCCTGTCATCCAGTAAAGCATGGAAAAGGTCAACGTTGACGGATGTTCTTCAATGATATTTGTTTTTCTCTGACTTATTTTGCTTAGTGTAATACACTGTAGCTCTATCCATGTTGTTGCAAATAGCAACATTTCATTCTTTTTGATGGTTGAGCAATATCCCATCACGCACGCGTGTGCACGCACACACACACACACACACACAGCCCACATCTTCTTTATTCATTCATCAGTCAGTGGACATCTGGGTCTTTTTATAGTGGGGCTAAACATCAGGGTGCATGTATCCCTTCGAATCTGTATTTTTGTATCCCTTGGATAAATACCTAGTAGTGCAATCGCCAGATCCTAGGGTAGTTCTATTTTCAACATTCTGAGGAAGCTCCATATTGTTTTCCAGAGTGGCTGCACCAGTTTGCATTCCCACCTATAGGGTAAGAGGGTTCCCTGATCTGCTTACTCTTGTGTTCATCTCCAGAGACTTCGTTATCAGTTCACTGCCTTGTTTCACTCCTCAGTCACACTGACCTCCTGATCTAGACCCAAGGAATAAGTACGCAGGACTATGGAACTTAAAATTGGGACCATGATTTTGAAGCACAGAGCATTACTGTACCTTAAAAAGAAACGTGTATTTCAGCTCCAAACTCTTTTAAGTGAATATAGCACGATCTTTTCTTCTCTCAAAAATAAAGTAATTTTAATAAAAAAAGATACAGTAACTGAATTCACTAGAACAACAACTGATTTATATCAACAAAGGATCAAGGGATTTCTATTATTTTAAGCCTGAATCGGTTAGCCTGTTAGGAACCACAACACGTTTAGAAATGCCAAGGCTCCAACTTTAACTAAAGGTCACTATGTTAAGTTGTTAGTCTCCAAACATCAGATCCCCGTATCTTATCAGCTGTGACCTTTTCCCTTTTCCTCATCCTGAAACAGGTAGTGGTGACTTAGTGAACTATTTATTTTGCACAGTCTCCATAACTGCCTTCCATCCGTGCCACTGATAAAAAATTAACCTCCATAAATAAATGGTTGCATGTATTCTAACATATTAACATAATGAGGAAATAAATCCATCAAAAGTCCCAGTTTTAAGGTTAGCTACTCATTTATTTTAAATTAGAGTTTTAAGGCTATTTTGTTAAATTATCTAAAATACTCAGTCACCTCTAAGCATCACAAAGCCTGCAGATACCAGTAAAAGTTATTCCATAACACGAAACAGTATCCTTATCTGTATTTCTTCCCAACATTTTCATAGTTAAACATGAAAAATTGACAAAAAAAAATGCATGAGCTCTCTTACATGCGGAATCTAAAACAAAAACAAAAACCAAGCTCATATATACAGAAGACAGATTGGCGGTTGCCAGAGGTATTGAGGAGAGGGCGTGGGGAGAAATGGGTAAAAGGGCATCAAAAGGTAAAAAAATAAAAATAAAAAGTAAAAATTTAATAGGTCACTTATAGAAATGACTAATCATTTCAGGAAGTTTGGAGAGGCTGTCTCACTATTCTGAAGCTTCTTAACTGACAGGGAAGTTTTGATTTGCAAGGTAATTATTCACCTGACACTCCCTGGAAACTTGAGGTCCGTATAACAGTCATCATGGAGATTCAGATGCCAAGTGTGTGTCCCCCACAAGAGTTAGCTGATCTTGTGATACAAAGTACCATAGTCAAAGTTAAAACACTGACTTCATTTTTTTCCCCAAAGTTTACCCATCTTCCTTTAGAGAGAGAGAGAGAGAGAAAGCACAAGTGGGGAAGGGGCAGAGAGAGAGGCAGAGAGAGGGAACCCCAAGCAGGCTCTGCGCTGTCAGCACAAAACCCTAATGCAGGGCTCGAACTCATGAACCTTGAGATTAAGACCTGAGCCGAAGCTGGATGCTTAACTGACTGAGCCACGCAGGCGCCCCACACTTTCAGTTGTTTTTTTTTTTTTTTTTCATTTGAATCTGCATAATTATTCAATTGCTTGGCTAAATGCTAAATTCTACTTGCTGCTTCATTCTGTCTGAATTATTTTCACAGCCTTCTTGACATCTGGCCCCTGCTCTGGTCAATACTGAAATGTTGGATTTTGCCTCTATTGCTTGTCTTTGTTGGGCTTTCTAAGTCTCCCACTAATGACATTTGTTTAAGAGCCTCCTAGATCCCCACCATGTGTTATGGACAGAATAGACTGCTCTCAAAATGTGACTTACTGGAAAATATCCATAGGAGAGATACTATAAATGAATGATTAGCAAGTGAGCCCCAAAGCAACAGAATACAGCTTTTCCAGAATATAGCTTTCAGCTACTTAAATTCCTTTTAACCTAAATTACTTGTATGGAAAGCCATGTTGTATCCAACCCCCAAACCACCAAACCACAGGTGTTTAAGTAAGTCATGAACTTCTATTATTTTTCTATTCAAATAGATTCTTTGGGGTCCTAGGAAAATACTAGGAAAAACATATATCGTGTCACCAGTGTTTAGGTGGGACATTTTAACATTGGCAGCTCTTCCTGTCACTTCCCTCACCCTCTGTAGAGTAGACATACATAAGTCCATTTAAATGATTGCTGGGAATTTACAGGCCAAATGCCCTTCCTCATAGAAACCTTGAATCATTCGTTCATGTTAAGCACATATTCATCTTTCTCTGGCCTTTCCACCTGTGTGCCCATCTGAACTATTCTAACTATATGATCGTGTCGTTGTGTAGCCAGGAAATTTTCATTATCGTTCCGTTTCTCTCTCACCCCAGCAGGATGCTACAAGTCCACAGAAGGGCCTTTTGATTTCACGGCTCTCTCCTTCAGAACCATTGGACCTGATCAGCGTTGAGTTCAAACTGACTCTGGAGACACAGTAGGCGTCAGCAGGTGCCAAGTTTATTTAATTTTAAGAAAAGGTAGAGCCTGGCAGCAATAGAACATGCACAGAGACAGCACGACAGTAGCTATGTGCCTCCCAGGCACAATTTCCATTGTCTTAGCCACCCTACGCTGAGGGTATGTGTGATTGAAGAGTCCACACTGGGGGACATGGATCTCCTTGGTTGAGGGAAGCCATCAGCTCGAGGCCCCTTCAACTTTCAGCTTTTCAGTCCTGTGGCTCCCTCAGGCTCAGGGGCACCTAGCTTGTCCCATTCCCCGCTGCAACTGCATGCCATTAATGTCTGGCGCTTGTCACTTGATAAACAACCTTGACAAGGAAAGAGAAGAGCTTCATCTGGAACATAGTAATTGTGGCTCCTTAATCTTGGAAACTTGAGTCAACGTGGCAAGGAGGATTTCATCAAGGGTCAAATTCTCAGGAACCTACTGATTAATCCCGTCCTTGCAGAACCGTCCCTCAGGGGACTCTTTATCCCAATTCCTAAAAATTGATACGATTTGTGGATTAATCTATCTTCTGTTCTGTCTCTCTTGGTTGTGCTTCCCTCCCTCAGTCTCCTTATGTAACATTTGCTTCCACATTTGCCCAATAATTTTGTTTGTCCCTTTGTTTTTGTTTTTGTTTTTTTTTAAATCTCTTTAATGTCTTCTCTTCAATCCTCCTTTTTAAGAGCCATAGGCATATGGATTTTTACAAAGGAGCCTCAAGAACGGGTTTATCAATCATCCCTGTTTTTATTTCTCTGATCTTTTCACTGCCTGTGGAGATTTGGGCTACCTAGTACAGGATTTTGTCCCTGTGCTCTCTCTTCCAAAGGAGCACACAAGCCTGCAAGCACTGTCCGGTCTCCAAACCAGCCCAGGGGGTAGCAGTCTGTTCCACAATTTCCCAATGGCCTCATTGTTTGGGTTTCTCTTTTCCAGTAGATTCACCAATCCAGGCGGTCAGTAGGACCTGTCTGTGACATTGAACCACGTGGAAACCACTCATCTGAACATGGCCAAGTGACTTCCACACATCCATGGGGGATGGCTCACACTCACCAGGCTATCGCAATACTTCAGTGATCCATGTACATGAGCAAGTCTCATCTAAGTTAGGCCGTGTGACCCACTGACACTTATAGGGGTGTTTCTCTCACTTTTGGCGTGGGCCAAACCCTGTGCTGCTTCCTGAAGGCTGTGGCCCCCACGATGACTGACACTTACCTTGTTTATTTTCCTCTGCCAAGCAAAGGGAATGAGTAAATACTCCCAATGTCAGATGCAACTCAAAGCAGAAATTCACAGGCACAGGGCTAGTAGGGTGAATGATGTCCTCCAGACTCTCACCATTCCATGAGATGTCTATTTAGAATGAATGCATTTAGACTCACCAAGTGTTGTTCTGGTGAGTGTGGTCACTAAATCCCTGCCCCCTGCATATGTCTAGAGGATTTGGGAAGGAACAAGGATCATCCAACGGATTGGAAGATCTCAAGTTTATGTTTTCAGATGTGCTAGAATGAGAAACGTGATGTTCTTGGATGCCACAAGTGGGGGCATTTACATATTAGAAGGCTAGACGTCTTCCTGGGTGAGCTAGCTCGTTGCTGGGCTGCGTATAAGAGGGCCTTTCAGGTCAACTCAATAACGCCCTAACGTGCTCTTCATGGAAAATGTGCTACGCTCTCCAGGCATCTTACCATGATGATAAAGACCCCAATCCTGGTCCCTGGGAAGTGCAGCCTTCTATATATCCTGGCAGCCAAACTGAATCTAATTTCATCTATATGCTCTGTGAGTGAGGAACGGAGAAACCCACAGTTTCTCTCTCTCTCTCTATACACACACACACACGCACACACACACACACACACACACACACACATAATTTTTGTCAGGTCAGCTACCCTACTGTGTATACGGTGTAGTCTTGGCTTGGGAAGTGACACAGTTGCTTTTCCATGGTTGCATTTTCAGGATGATGCAAATTAGTGGCAAAATACTTTCGCAGGTAAGGAAGATTTGGTCCTTCATCAAGTTATATCTAGTGGTAGGATAGAAATTTCAAAGTAATTATAACAATGGAATTCCTACTTGCCATTAAAGTTTAGCATCTCTGCCCCGAGTAACTAGTACTCCACGAAACACTGGAATAGACTTTGCTAATGTGTCCCTGCTCCCTTTTGACTCATTTGTTCAAGGAAGTTCTGCTTATACATATTGAAATAGTGTCCGTAGTAGGCTTGCCATAAGGCTTATTGGTCGGATTCCTTTCCTGTTCAGCCCAGTTTCAAGTTTTCAAGTTGCTTCTACGTGCATTGTATTTTTGTGGCTTCCCAACTAGCCTAAGGGTCAAAGCAAGGGAACCACTGTTTCCACTTTGCAAGTGAGAAAAGTAACATCCAGAAGCCACAGACGGAAGAGCCAGAACTAAATCGTTACAAGTCCCAGAACCAGGACCCCATCCAGATCTGCATATATTCTATCTAGTAGAGCATTCGGACATAACACCACTTCCTACCGAAAAGAAAACTATGAAAGACAAATGGCCGGAATTTCACGTTTCTAAAGAGAAACACCAGTGATTAGAAGAATTCCAGCAAATATGAGGGATCGCAGAGAAACCCAGACCTGGTCTCAGAAACAGGAAAAAGAAAGGAAATTCTGCAGTGCCGTAAGGTTTACTCTGGGCTGCACTTTAGCGTTGCCATTGTTTAATTTTTTTAGTCAAAGCCATTCATCTTCCACGGGGATCAAATAAGCTGGGTGGTAAAACGAGGGATGTGTGATTCATGGGGAGCAAGGGAACAGCCTTACGAGGTGAAGGGGGAAGAGCTTGCAAATGCATGCGGGCTTGTGAGACTTGCTGCCTGGATCTTAGCACAGGGCTCGAGGGAAAATGTTGTTTTTCATACAAAGTGCAAAAGAGAAATGTGGGCTTCGCCTTCAGCAGCACTGTGCACTAGGGACCCTACGTGAAAAAAACTGATCCTGTTTTTACCCCAGGACCCATATCAGTTTCAAAACCAGATATTTTTCTTCTCCTCCCAAGATAACAGATAGTGTAGGTACAGTGAATTATCAGCATCTGCTTCTAGAAGCATAAATTCACAGCCACTGCCGGAATAGCCAGTTGCAAAAAAAGTGAGAAGTAAAACAATGCACAAAACTTATTTTGCTTTATCCCCCACCCCATATACATAAACACTTTTGCAAGTTACTAAAATCACTGTAACGTTCTGAGTTCTAACTAATACAGATTCCCTCTCTGAAGACTGAAAATTGGCCTGCATTATTGTTAAGAAAACTTAAATCCTGGGCGACGGGGTAGCTCAGTCTGACTTTGGCTCAGGTCATGATCTCACAGGTCACAAGCTCGAGCCCCGCGTCGGGCTTTGTGCTTGACAGCTCAGAGCCTGGAGCCTGCTTTGGATTCTGTGGCTCCCACTCTCTCTGCCCCTCCCCTGCTCATGCTCTGTCTCTCTCAAAAATAAATAAAAACATTAAAAATCAAAAAGCAAGAATAATTGACACACTTCTGATTTCTTTCCTTATCAGAAGTGGGGCAGATCAAATAAATTACATGGACTATTTCACTGGCTGCCTTCTCCCCAAGATTATAAAATGGTATTAGGTTTTCTTTTGGTGCATATTGACTGAGTTCCTTTCTCTGATCTCCTTAGGTCAAGGAAGTGATCTGCTCTAGTGTGAACACTCAGACATGATATGGAGATGCTGGAGGAGGAAATACGAAATCTAATTTTTTTTCTTCCAGAGACAGAATGACCTGGAAAAGACTATTTTTAAACCAGAGGAGACTAACATATTATTAAGTAGCAAGTTGTAACCCCCTCCCTCTACCAAAGTACAAATCCTGTATCTGATATAGGATTACAAAGTGTAACACATCTTGTGGATATTTTTAATATCTGACAACCTTCAAGAAACTTTCTGAAAAAAATGTTGGCAAACCGGACAGGGACAGAAGCTAGTCCTAAAATGAGAAGGGATTTTTTTTTTTTCTTTTGAGACTAATTTGTGAAGTGTCAATAAAGATGTAAATTTATAAGTGAGTTTTATGTGTATCCTAATCCTTTATTTCCTTCTGTAATTGTGGAAATTCTGGTAAAAATTATTTGGATACAGAAATATACTGTATTGAGTTGGAATAGAAAGTAGTTTATTACAAGCTTCCACCCAATGAAAACACTCAAGTATCTGAAACCTTAAGACTTCTTCAACCGTTATTATTGACGGTGTTTATTCCACTCATAAAGATGGAAATGGAGTGGAGGCACCTGGGTGACTTAGTTGGATAAGCGTCTGACTTTGGCTCAGGCCATGATCTCACGGTTCGTGGGGTTCGAGCCCGGCATTGGGCTCTGTGCTGACAGCTCAGAGCCTGGATCCTGCTTCGGATTCTGTGTCTGCCTCTCTGTCTGTCCCTCTCCTGCTCACACTGTCTCTCTCTCTCTCTCAAAATTAAATAAACATTAAAAACTTATGAAGAAAAATATGGAAATGGATGAAATTTCTTAAATAAGGATTCACTGGTTAGACAGATCACTTATGCAAGATTTTTTTTTCAGCAAATGAGCTAAAATCCTCATATAGCCACTGCCTGTTAAATCTTCACTACTCATTCCAGTCCAGAGACTTCCATTGACGTCAGTAGAAATCCTTGATATGAAATAAAAATATTAAAAAAAAAATAAGTATAAAGGACTCTGTGTGTTCGTGTTTATAGTAGGTTACAGATGTACGTACAGGGCTCTCTGCAAATTGGTCTACTTAAATAAAATGTGTGCTTTTGCTTGTACAAACAGAGTTTCCTTATAAGATGAATTAAGTACGATTAAGAAAAGAAACTTGCAGTAGCTGTAAGTACCTGCAGTTTTCCTTATTTTTTTTTCCCAGAGTATCTTCTCTACCCATGGAAACATTTTCCTTGTGAAACTGTGTTCAAATATTTGTTTTAAGGTGGCCAAGGACTACCACATAACGATACAATGAGGTGTTTATACTGACAAATCTAAACTTAAGTGAGATGTGAGAACAGGGCTCAGTCATTAGCATATGATTTTCAGAGGAGAAATAATCTATCCTATAAAGAACTTAAAATAGTACATGATTTGCTTATGTTAAGATGAGACAGAACTATACATTTTAGGGATAAATTATACATTCATGAAGTTGTTAACTAAAAGGGTAACGTGAGAGAGAGACACACACTTCGAAACCTGAAACGGATGAAAATAGGAAATTTCATTTATTGCTAAAAGAATATGAAGGATATATCAAAATGTCAAATGTCCAACTTTCCAGTGGTTGTCTAAGATTTTTTTATGATATTAATGAACCTTAGGGTTTATTCTGTGTTCTTGCTAATATATTTTTTTTAATGTTTCTTTATTTTTGACAGAGAGAAACAGAGTGCAAGCAGGGGAGGGGTAGAGAGAGAGGGAGACACAGAATCTGAAGCAGGCTCCAGGCTCTGAGCGGTCAGCACAGAGCCCAAGGTGGGGCTGGAACTCATGAACCGTGAGATCATGACCCTGGGCCAAAGTTGGATGCTTAACTGACTGAGCCACCTGGGCGCCCCCATGTTTTTTCTAATATTAAGTGAAGCCCATTTCCCTATCTGGGTGATCTTGGGAGGTACTCAACTTCTCTGAAACCTAGTGCCCTTCACTGTAAAAATGAAGATATCATTCTATACCTCATGACAATGAAATGGGTCATGTGACATGTTCTGTGTGTTAGCATATGGTAGGCGTCTACTAATTAATGGGTCACGTCTCTGGACCTTGGCCTAGACTGTATTTCCACATCTCTCTGAGGAGTTATCTGAAAATGTTGATAGACCCTCTGGCAATAGATTTTAACAATCATTCTGCCTCCGTAATCTGAACGTTTCCAGGAAAAGCCGTTTACCTTTAAATAAAATGCCCAGATAATGGTCCCCATTTCCTATCAGTGAAACGTACGTGGTTGAAGGGAAAGTGAGTGTCTGTGAACTTGAGGAAGGCTCACAAGAGAAGTTGGTGACTAACCTGTTTCACATGTGGCAACCACAATTACATTTCATACTGGAGCTCGTTTGCTTTCTTTTGCCTTCCCCCAAGTGGATTCCACGGTAGCTGGGAACTTGCAAAATTATTGCCAGTTATAACTAGAGGAAAAAATATATTGAGTTTAACTTCATTACAGCGAAAGCACTTGTATCAACAGGGCCTGGCATAAAATGGGAAGGCTGCCGAAATCCATCAAGTGACGTCACTGTTTAGAGGAGGTGGTGGTGACTGTTACCCCTCCCGATTCCAGATCTTCTACTGGTCCTGCTGCTGTGGTCTTCTGGCTCCACAGACTGTCCACTTGGGGACTGAGAGTCTACCAGGCATGGGGCATGGGCGGGAGGAAGCTACTAAACCTAGGTTGGCTCGAGAGTGAAAAATGGTAGGAAGAAATAGAAAGCTACGTGAGTCTAGACAGACAGGCAAGATCCAGGGTCGGACAGATTCATAGAGAAGCACTAGTCAGCAAAGGGAACACTGATTCTAGTTCAGAAACTTTTGTCATATCTTTATTCCTCGAGCATTTATTGGGTGCCTGATATCCATAAAGTGCCGAGCTGAATATTGACATAGACCAGACTTGTGCTTTTCAGCTTCAGCATGATTGACATTTTGAGCCAGATAATTCTTTGTTTGGGGGAGGGAAGAGTCCTCTGCATTGCAGGGTGTTCAGCAGCATCTCTGGCCACTACCAACTAAATGGCAATGGCAACCCTTCTCCCCAGTTGTGCCAACAAAAATGTCTCTGGACATTGTTAAATGTCGCTTGGTGGGCAAAATCTTCCCCGTTGAAGATTTTGGACTACAGGGATAGAAAATATGATCCCTGTACTCGAGTCTTCAGATCTAGGAGAACATTACTTCTGGAATTTTTTTTACATTTATTTTTAATGTTTATTTTATTTATTATTTTTTAAGTGTTTATTTATGTTGGGGAGAGAGAGACAGAGCATGAACAGGGGTGGGGCAGAAAGAGGGAGACACAGAATCCAAAGCAGGTTCCAGGCTCCGAGCTGTCAGCACAGAGCCTGACACGGGGCTCGAACTCATGAACCGTGAGATCATGACCTGAGCCGAAGTCGGATGCTTAACCGAGTGAGCTATCCAGGTGCCCCAATGTTTATTTATTTTTGAGAGAAAGAGAAAGAGAGAGAGAGAGAGAACATAAGTAGGGGAGGGGCAGAGAGAGGGAGACACAGCATCTGAAGCAGGCTCCAGGCTCCAAGCTGTCAGCACAGAGCCTGGTGTGGGGCTTGAACCCATGAACTGTGAGATCATGACCTAAGCCAGAGTTGGCTGCTTAACTGACTGAGCCACTCATGTGCCCCAATGTTTATTTATTTTTGAGAGAGAAAGAGAGAGAGAGAGAGAGAGAGAGAGAGAGAGAGAGAAAACATGAGTGGGGGAGGGGTAGAGAGACACACACACACACACACACACACACACACACACACACACAGAATCTGAAGCAGGCTCCAGGCTCTGAGCTGTCAGCACAGAGCCCAATGCAGGGCTTGAACCCACAAACCGTGAGATCATGACCTGGGCAGATGTCGAATGCTTAACCGACTGTGCCACCCAGGCATCCCAGCTCTGGAATTCTTTAGCACTGGTACCTGTCTGTGATTCTGGGCTCACGTTCTTTCTAGAAAGCTGTCTGATAAAAACAGGAAAATTCTTTTACTCTTGGATTCTTCGTAGTTACTCCTCACATTTTACCAGACAGGTAGGTGTAAAATTTAGAGATTCTCCTCCTCTCAGGCTAATTTCGCATGGGAATATTTCTGAACTTGTGGCTCTCAGTACAGTGTCTGACTTGTAAGAGAAAAGTGACATACTTGAAATAATCAGGGAACATGCAACCTTAACTTTGCATGCAGCAGGCTTCTAGAACACTGAGAAATCATTTAAGTAATTTGGAAATGAGAAGTGTAGGAAAATAACCTGATTCAAGAAGAGCCATGGGATCACATTTCAGAGCGATGAGGAGCTCAGACTTGAGAGAGCGGCACATGTTTGAGAATAAGGAGAAGCCACTTTAGAAATAGAAGCTCTTCTGTTGAACGACAATAAACTGAGCATGCACATGAATCGAAACACCCCCACAGCACTTTGTTCACGTGATCTTGACTCAGAATATCCCGGAAGGGAACGCTTAGTCCAGGACATTGCTTGAATTGAAGCTCAATCATTATTTACATCTCTGGACATAACCTGCAAGCAGTTCGGTCCCAAACCACTATCTCCGGGGCACCTGGGCTGTTTAGTTAGTTAAGCATCTGACTTTGGCTCAGGTCATGATTTTTCGGTTCATGGGTTCGAGCTCCGCGTCGGGCTCTGTTCTGACAGCTCAGAGCCTGGAGCCTACTTCATTGAGGTTTTGTGTGTCTCTCTCTCTGTCCCTCCTCTGCTCATGTTCTCCCTCTCTCAAAAGACATAAATAAACATTAAAAAAAAAAAAAAACGCTATCTCAGGGCTCAAAGGTCTGATGTCACGTCCATCGGGGAATGGAAATCTGAGCCTGACGGGGCCAGGCTTGAATAGTTCACAGGCAAGTCCCCAGGTTCAAGGCTAACAGACTTTGACATGTGAGGTAAACACATTTTGCAGGCTGTTTGTTGCAGGGAGAAGGCCAGCAAGCTTCTGAGGAGACAATCCGTGTGCTGGGATCATGGGAGCAGAATTCTCCACGTTGATAAATGAGCAAATTAAATCACCATGCCCCCAACTCTGAGCATGGTGGCTGTTGAAAAGAATTCAGCATGAAAGGCTGTAAAACAGAACATTAAAGTAAGCACTGGGCTCAAATATACCTCTGGGGGCAGACAGGGGGCCGGCGGTGAGGCGGGTTAATTTGTTTTTATTTGCAAGTTTCATTCCAAAAGGTGATGCTTGATGTTACCTCCAGAACTGGTGCCAGGGAGGAGATGCGCCCCACCCCCACAAAGGAGCCAAGGACTTCCCAGGCAGAACCCTCCCCCCGCTCCCCCCGGAGATGTTTGTTAGAGTTCCAGACATTGGTAAACAGCCCCTTGGATTTCCTGAGCTTGTTGTTATTAAAAATGGGTTGAAGGCCGATGAAAGCTCCCGGGTCAGTAGCCTCTGAACACTGTAGTTTAACAGCAGGGAAGATACAGCAAGGACACCCTCCAGTGCAAAGATAACCCCCCTCCCTTCCTTCCAGGCACTGCCTCCAGCTGGGCCAGAATCTTTGGCAATGGACCTCAACTTTGATTTGCAGGATCCTAGGGGAAGAGAAAGTTATTCACGCTTCATGACACATTCATGCCAGACCCTTATTTCTGTAAAAAGACCAGTGCTTGCCAGTGACCCCTAAGGTGTCTAATGAGGAACAGGGAAATGGGGAGCAGAATTCTCATACATGGAGAAGTAAGCAACATGGGAGCTGGGAGGCCCACGAAACAGCCAGTGTGTGACAGTGTTTCCAGAAGACAAAGAGGTCCCTCGTCATCTTAAATGCTGATGACTTCTAATTGGGCTAACATAATCCAACAGATCATGTCTTATATGATTTTGGTAGCAGATTATAGTCCTTCAGAAACATTAATGATGAATGTCATCTTTTCTCAAAAACAGCATAGTACTTCAATGGCTACCCAAAGTGGTTTTAAGGGCACCTGGGTGGCTCAGTCGGTTAAGCGCCCAACTCTTGATTTCAGCTCAGGTCATGATCTCACGGTCATGAGATTGAGCCCATGTCAGGCGCCACACTAAGTGTGGAGCCTGCTTGGGATTCTCTCTCCCTCTCTCTCTGCCCTTCCCCTACCTCTCTCTCAAAAATGAATAAACATTTTTTTAAGTGGTTTTAGAATTACAAGATTAAAAAGGCTGTATTTGCATTTCTTTTGCTCTTTTCCTAACTGGAAACTTGGGCGTCAACAACATTTCCTGAATTTTAAAGTATCTGCCATTTAGTACTTTCTCATTGAAGTATATGTTTTGGGGGGCACTTGGGTGGCTCAGTCGGTTAAGCATCTGACTTCGATTCAGGTCGGATCTCACAGCTCCTGAGTTCGAGCCCCACATCAGGATCTGTGCTGTCAGAGCCTCTGTCAGACCTGCTTCGGATCCTCTGTCTCCCTCTCCCTCTCTCTGCCCCTCCCATGCTTGTTCTCTCTCTGTCTCTCAAAATAAATACATAAAATTTTTTAAAAGTGTGTTTTCTTTACACTTAATAATCTGGGTCTAGCCATCTTACGTGCTAGCCATCTGTTCATATTACTTGACTCTCAGGGTGAGACATACTATGATTTCAAAAATCCTGATTACTTTTCTAGAAGGCTATGGTTGATATTATTTCTATTATTAATTACTGTATACCATATTAATTTAATGAGTAGTGATGGGTTGCAACCACGAAAGAATTGTGTGTGGGGTGCCTGGGTGGCTCAGTTGGTTAAGCATCCGACTTCAGCTCAGGTCAGGATCTCCTGATCTGTGAGTTCAAGCCCCACATTGGGCTCTGTGCTGATAGCTCAGAGTCTGGAGCCCACTTCGGATTCTGTGTCTCCCTCTCTCTCTGCCCCTCCCCTGCTCGTGCTCTGTTTCTCTGTCTCTCTGTCTGTCTGTCTCTCTCTCAAAATTACATAATAAACATTTAAAAAAAAAAACCGTGTAGGACCCGTATTCTGGACGTCTTCAACCTAGGAATGTCTGTGACTGCCTAGACTTTGCTTGAACATACTCACACACACACACATACACACAAGCTGCTTGAGCTATCATTGCTGTTGTTAGAACCTTCCTCTTCATGCTCCCTGTGTCTTTTTTTAAATTTATTTTTATTTTTTAAATGTTTTAAATTAAAAAAAATTATTGATTTATTCGAATTCGAGTTAATTAACCTACAATGTGGTATTGGTTTTAGGAATCGAATTTAGTGATGCATCACTTATGCATAACACCCAGTGTTCATCCCAACAAGTGCCGTCCTTAATGCCCATCGCCCATTTCTTACTGAGACCAGGGCAGTGCACATTTGACCAATGGGACAGTATGTAGCTTGCTGGTTTCAAGTGGAATAGAAGCTGTGCAAAATGTGATATCTGTAGAGAAAGAGCCATTTGAGGGATTCAAGTACAGAAGACATTTTGTAACTGACACCCGCTAAAGCAACTATTTCTAGGAACTAACTTCTTAAAATATTTCCCTATTATAAGATATTTCTAGAAGGAGTCTGTTTTGTGTTTAATTGAAATTTTCTGTAAAGTCTTGAATACGATCCAACATGTAGATATTTTTCTGACCTGGCACAACTTTAAAAATACGGTGTCTTCTAGGGACAACACCCTAGATGCCCACGCTTTAGTGGGAATGAGCTAAATCGGTTCTCCCAACCATCAGATGAAATGCACTGAACTTGGAGTATTGGAATTTTGGTGAGAGAGAGAAATGGAGGTGATTTACCCAATATCAGGTTAGCTGAAGCCCCAGGTATAAGTACTGAGAGCAGGGACATCTGTACTAAAGGTCTCAGTCACTATACCAGGGAGGAGTGCAGGAAGAAGCCTGGATTGTCTCTTTGAATCCTCTTGAATCCGTAGCCTTTTTATACACCCCATCACTTCAGGCAGTAGCCTTTCATGCACTGTCACTGATGCAGTCAATTTGTTACAGGCCACAGACTGGAAAGGAGACGGGATAAAACAGGGACACCACTGCTCAGGCTAGAGACACTTCCTCTCGCTACGACTTTAGTCATCAACTTCAACCTCGGAGTAAGGAAGATGGATTTAACAGCATCGGAAATGTCATGAATTTTCTAACATACTCAAAATCCTAATTCCTTTAGCAAAAGTGAAATGTTGGCCAAATTAAGCTGCAAAGACACAGATACACAGAGAATTTTTTTTTTCATTTTTCTCTAATTTTCCATGTATTGAAAATACATTAACATTCATTTTCTTGATGAAAGCAAGGTTAAATTATCTCTGGTTGTGTATCTAGATGAGTCCCTGTGTCAGAATACAGGTAGCCTTTCCATTATTGTTGCTGTGTTTATCTATCCTTAGTAAGCTTAATAAAAATAGGAAAGGAACATTGCCTTTTACACTTGGGATTTATCTGGATTATTTTACTTACTTGTTTATTCATTTGATTCAGTCAAAATTATTTACTGACCACCAACTAGGTACTATATACTATGTATTATGCTCTACGCTGGAAAACAGTCACAATCAAGACAGTTAAAGCTTTTATCTTCGTGAGTCTTAACAATCTTCTGGGAAGCTTATAATCCATACTTGTCATCTGTCATTCATTTTCCAGAATTCTATGCAGCAGTATTGGTAGATATGGATAGTTTAATGGTATTTTTTTCTAAACATGGGTGATTTTTCTGGATATTCTAAGTCAAAAATACTACTTGTATGAACAAGACATAATTCTTTTTTATCTTATCTTATCTTATCTTATCTTATCTTATCTTATCCAGCAAGAGAGAGCAGAGCCTGTTGTGGGGCTCGATCCCACGGCCCTAGGATCATGACCTGAGCCAAAATCAAGTAGGATATTCAACCGACTAAGCCACCCAGGTTCTCCTCCTATTTATTTTTACAAGAGTACGTCCTTGGGGCGCCTGGGTGGCTCAGTCGGTTAAACGTCCGACTTCGGCTCAGGTCACGATCTCACGGTCTGTGAGTTCGAGCCCTGCGTCGAGCCCTGCGTCGGGCTCTGTGCTGACAGCTCAGAGCCTGGAGCCTGTTTCGGATTCTGTGTCTCCCTCTCTCTCTGACCCTCCCTCGTTCATGCTCTGTCTCGCTCTGTCTCTCTCTGTCTCAAAAATAAATAAATGTTTAAAAAAAAAAAAAAAAGAGTAGTCCTTCCCTGAGAGGTTACAATCAAATTAGAGACTAGATAATTTCACAAATGATAAATCATAACCACTAACTGAGTGCTGAAGATGTGATTCAAACAAGAAGTTATATTGAAGAAGTTATATTGAAGTGGGGCTCCTGGGTGGCTCAGTCAGTTAGGCATCTGACTCTTGATTTCAGTTCAGGTCATGATCTCTGATTGGTGAGATCGATTCCCGCATTGGGCTCCGTGCTGACAGCGCAGAGCCTGCTTGGAATTCTCTCTTTCCCTCTCTCTCTGCCCCTTCCTCCCTTGCACTTGCTCTCTCTCTCTCTCTCTCTCTCAAAATAAATAAATAAGATTAAAAAAATAATTAATGTTGAAGTGAATGAAAGGGAATAAGCCCCAGGAAAGTCAAGAAGAAGCTTGTGGGTAGGACGGTTCTTAATTAAGCTGGAGCCTGGAAATCACTTAGGATGTAATAAATAGGAGTAGAGCACAGCAGTTCAGAGAAACGATTGGAGCAAAGGCAGAGTATGGAACAGATACCATGTGAGTAGAGAAAATGCATAGATCAGTTTAACTGAAGCAGGGTTTCTGGGCAGGGAGGATTGAGAGAAAGGAAGCATGATAAACATTGCGATACGGATACATAGATATGCCCATGAATTGGTCCCGTATTGGTGGAAGAGCTCCAGCAGGAAGGAGGATGATGCTTGCAGAATGCAACCGTTAACCATCTCCTAAGAAAACACTTAGCTCTGCAAATTTGTGTTAGTTTAGGGCTCGCAAAAATTGCTGAAAGAGAATAAAATGAACATATGAATCTACAAGCAAGTAGGTCATAACACTTCGAGAAGCCACACATAGAAAATGTACCTCTCTCCTTTAGTTAGATTAAAATTCCCAGAGTACATACGTGAGCATTACCATAAGCTTTGCATCACCTCAGCTTCTTTCCTGCTACTTCCTGCAATTAGATTCTTCAAAAAGGAAATGAGTTACATGCTTGTTAGGCAAACTTCTGTTGGACTTATTTATGTTGAGTAATACTATATTTTTATTGGCATGTCTCTGATCTCAACACTGTGGGTCTGATAGGTCAATGCTATCATAATAATCCATCAGAAAAATAAAAGTTTTGAAACTCAACATATTTGGGTACGTTACTTTTGTCCCAACTTGTCTTTGGTGTGAGTTCCTCAATTCACAAATATAAGAATATTTAGTTAGCAAGGAAGGGCTTAGATGAAGAACCTTCCTTACTATGAAATTTATCAATAAAGTGAAGGTTCTAAGAATCCCAAAACATGGGTTCTTGCAAGAATTTCTAATGACCTGTATTACCTTTTCGTGTTATCAAGATAATGGTGATTTATTGTAATTGATATACATCTCTAATTCTCTAATTCAAGAATCTTTAAGCAGGATGGCATAAATTCAATTGGGGAGGAGGGCCAATCCCTGTGATACAGAAGTGGACAATGAAGAAGTCTCTTGATCATAGAGCTGGGATAATTTCACGTGCATTGAACACAAATTAAGAGAAAGGGAGCAGAATGCATTGTTACTCACCCAACAAACTCTCTGAGTGAAAGAAATTAAACTCCTACTTCGGGAAATACAAAAACTAAGAGCTGGATCTTACCTTAAGGCACCTACACTCTCTTAGAATAGAAAGGCATGATAAAAAGAAGACCACGAGAGAAAAATAGCGAGAGGGAGTTCTTTTGGCTACTGGGTAAGGAGGAATGAATTCATTTGTTCAATTTAAATGTGAGGAAAGGGATGGCTACATCCTGGTGGTCTGGGTGGGCTCAGTGTATCTGGTATCCATTAAGATCCAAAATTTACTCGAACCTACGGATTAATTCTCCTGCAGGAACTGAGACAAACCAATAGCAGCTGAAAGTTAATCAAGCACTGATCTCCCCCAATCCTTCTAATCACAGCCAGCTGTGGTTTCAAACCTTTGCACTGAGGTTCCCTGGGGCAGTTCTGCATCAGCCCTGGAGAGAGCACCCTCAACTTTTGAAGGGCAAGAAAGAAGTTAATAAAATAAAACTTAATGCCTTCAATCAAGGAACCGAAGAACAGGACCGGGATGGTCCACAGCTTTCTGTGTATTAATCTCTTCCCTCGTTCCCAGCTGCCTATCCCTGGAAGGCATAGGATTTCTTCCGAATGTTTGCTGGGAATCCTTAATTGAAAAGAGTAAAGCAACTGGGAACAGCTGGCTGTTTGTCCATTGGGGAATCTCAACTTGTCTTATAAGAAGTGATTTTTTTATATATATATATAGTGCCTAAATAGGTTTTAAAAATTTTATTGATACAATCATGGAATTTTTGAGTTTTTATAATAAACGTCGCCCAAATTAATATGAACATTATTAGCCTAAGCTTAAGGGAGTCAAAACATATTTTGAGTACACATATCTGAGCCAAGGCAGTTAGTAAACTTTAATACTTTAACTACAAAGCCATAAAATTTGCAAAGGTGCTTTCCATAAGGCTGGTAGTCTTGCGATTTTACTTTTGTACATTGACAGTATGAATAAAAGCGTGACAGATAAAATGGTGTAATTACCTAGCTACTCTTCCTCTTGTCTATCCCCCTCCCTAAGGTCTGGTACCTACACCTCCTCTCTGAGCCAATTCTCTTTCCCTGGGGTTTATCTTTCTCTTTGATGCTTTGTCATTTTGGGCACACTTGAATGTTGGGATTCTCTGGTGTAGACAGCAAAATACAAATGTCATTGATTGTTGTAAGCCATATTTTGTCCACTAGACTAGACTTTCTTCTATCATTAAAATATCCCAGGGGCACCTGGGTGGTTCTGTCGGTTAAGTGTCTGACTCTTGATTTTGGCTCACGTCATGATCTTGTGTTTTAGTGAGTTCGAGCCCCGCGTCAGGCTCTGCACTGACAGTGTGGAGCCTGCTTGGGATTCTCTCTCTCCCCTCTCTCTCTCAAAATAAATAAATAAACTTAAAAAATGTATCCCAGAATTCACAAATGCTTCAGGCAGGCATTCACTGAGCCCCCCATACCCTCTACTGCAACTTAGGATTCAACTGTAAAATAAAGCCATAATGGATAAATGAATGTCTAAGTTAATTTATTATAAAATATAGAATAGGAGTCATAAGCTTATTGATTATGTTAACATACCAAAGCTGTTCGGTGAGGTTGTGAGATGTATTGAGAGGAGAGTACAGAATCTGATTCGGACATAAGGGAATGGCGCCATTCATGTCTAAAAATTTCAAAGAACAGCTTGATCATATAAAAATATTAAAGGATGGATCAACAAACAGATGATTCACTGAATGTAAGATGGCTGATTAAATTGAAATTACGTGGATGAGGGGCTCCTGGGTGGCTCAGTCAGTTAAGCATCCGACTTCAGCTCAGGTCGTGATCTCGCAGGTGGTGAGTTCGAGCCCCACGTCGGGCTCTGTGCTGACCGCTCAGAGCCTGAAGCCTGCTTTGGATTCTGTGCCGCCCTCTCTCTCTCTCTCTGCTCCTCTCCTGCTCACACTCTGTCTCTCTCTCTCTCTCTCTCTCTCTGCCCCTCCCCCACTCACACTCTGTCTCTTTCTCTCTCTCTCTCTCTCTCACAAAAATAAATGAACATTAAAAAAACTTAGAAATTACACGGACAATACAACTCCAGTAGATCTATATAAGAATCCTCTATCTCAAAGCTGCAAAGTTTGTGGGGGCCATGGCAGGATGCGGGACCATTGGTCAGCCCAAATCCAGATCCTTGTCAATATTTTGGAAAGTTCTCCAGCACAAGAGAATTGAGAGGCAGGGCAAGGTCCCACAGAAAACTTACTCTTGCTTTTCATTTGACGTAGACAGAAGTGGTAGGCGAAGCAAAGGCTTGGCTTCACCTGTTCTCTCATAGATGCCAGGACTGACAGATGATGAGGGCACTGCCCCAAGAATCTTTGATCACTGCAACAAACTAAAACAAACAAACAAACAAACAAAAAACCAAAAAAAAACCCCACAAAAAACCTATGTAATCTCCGATAGGTCACAAGTAGAGACACATGGGGATGAGGAGGCCAAAAAGTAAAAAACATGTAGAAGGACAATACAAAACAGAACTTTCCAAGTCAGGATAACAGACTGAACCCATGTATTTGCCTAACGTTCTTCCCCAAATCCCCAAATGGCAATTAAACCAATTAAAAATAGTAAGGGCATAGTAGCAGTAAGAGCAAAGGATAAAAGGTGCTGTCAGCAGGGATGCCTGGGTGGCTCTGTCGGTCAAGCATCTGACTCTTGATTTTGGCTCAGGTCACGATCTCGCGGTTCAGCGGGTTCGAGCCCCATGTTGGGCTCTGCACTGACAGCACAGAGCCTGCTTGGAATTCTGTCTCCCTCTCTGTCTGCCTTTTCCCTGCTCATGCTGTCTCTGTCTCCCTCAAAATAAACGAACAAACAAACTTAAAAAAAAAAGTTGCTGCCAGGGATTTAAAAACTTTAAAGCTTTCTTAAAGAACAAACAGATCATGTCATTCCCAGGGATAAACTATAGCAGAAGCGAAGCTGAAGCTGAATCCATGCCCTTTTCTTCAAGGTGCTGGAGAAGCTGGCTGCAAGGTGAGATCTGATCAGCACAGGGAAAATGAGCAGGCGGTGCAGCCCAGAGTACTGGAGCTCAGGGAAGTCAGCTCCCCCGGCGATTCCCTTCCACTCCTGCAGGTGAATCAGGCAGGTGCCGGCTACCTTTTTCCCAGTGGAAGCCTTAGCTGCTCTCTAGGTGACGCAGAGCGATTTGGGGAGACGGCCTGTTCTGTAGATTGGGCCTGGAAGAGACTCAGAACGGAGGCAGATCGAGTTCTCTACCTCCCAACAGATCAAGAGGGAAAATTGTCCATCCAGCAGGAACTGACGTCAAAGAAGCCTAAGGCAGGGTGCTTTAGCTTCTTGTCCCAACTGTAACAAATCACCACACGCCCAGTGGCTTAAAACAACACACATTTACTATCTTACAGTTCCTTTTTTTTTTTTTTTCTTTTTGGAAGATTTTATTAAAGGTTTTTACAGAGCCAAGTCTGGACTCCAGGTCCAGTTGCCAGGGAGACCCTGTTAGGCTGTGGGTACCTGCTGTACCTGTTCCGTGGTGGGGGTGGTGGGCAGTGTCTCAGCTCTGGCTTCCACGATGCTCGCACGATCAGGCAGGGGCTTCTTAGGACCAGTCTTACCACTTGGGTCCCATGGTCCTCTCTTTGATGTCCAGCACCTGTAGAAGATGCCGTAGTTAGAATCTAGCTGTGTTTACACCACTTCCACGATATGATCGGGCAGAAGGAAGAGAAGAGTAAGTTACTCAATACTATGTCACGGTTGAGAAGACCAGATGTCTGAAATGGGTTTTCGTGGGCTAAAATCAAGGTGTCGGCAGGCTGTGTCTCTGCTGGAGGCTCTAGGGAAGATTCTTTCCTTGCCTTTTCTAGTCTCTGGAAGCTGACCGCATTTTTTGGCTCGGTGGCCCCTTCCTCCTTCTTCAAAGCCAGCAGGGTAACATCTTTCAGTCTCTCTCTGCTGTTAACTTTTCCGGCTCCCCCTCTGACTTATAAGAACTCTTATGATTTTATTGGTTTCTCTCCAGATTATCTGGGAAAATCTCCCAATCTCATTATTTTTCACTTAATCATACCCTCAAAGCCCATTTTGCCACACAAGGGAATATTTTTACAGTGTCCAAGGGTTAGGACATGGACGTATTTGAGGAGGTATTGTTCCACTCACCATGCTGAGTAAAGTGATTCTTAATCTGGAAGTTTAGAAACCACTTTAGTTCTCTCTGTCCATACAACATGAATGGAAATCTGATGGTGGATAACACTCATGATCTTTGAGATAAACAGAATCTATACATCAGCAAAAGAAACTCAATCAAGTTGCCGATGCAGACATCATAGCTCATCATTCACGTGTTATTAACTTCAAAGTAGGAAGAACAGGCCTCCTGTATGCCAGGAATGCAAAATAAGTTGGAGAAAGATAAATGTCAGGTCTCAGTATCACGTACATAAGTTATATACTGTTAGGGTAGACAGAAGCAATTGATCTATTCCTTTGGTCCATTGACAAATCTTCTTTGTGCCAAAGACTGCTGTAGCTGCTAGTAGTTAGCGGTGAGCTACAGAGAAAATTCCTGCCCTGAAGAGTTTACATTCTAATATGGGGAGACAGACATATATCTGAACATATACATACACATATTACATACATATATATTGCCTATAATGTATTAAATGTATTTCTACATACATATGGACATAAATTCTAATATATCAGCTGATGATCAGTGATGTGAAGAAAAATAAAGCAATATAAAAGGTGTTTTTCATGTTAAATATAATTTATCAGCCCGATCTAGAACATTTTGAGAGGAATAGGAGATATTATTAATCATTATGCCATGACAAGGAGAATAATCTTAGACTAACCCAGGCAAAATGGAAAATATGATCATTCTAGATGGTCACGCATGTGTGCATGTGTGTGTTTGTGTGTGTGTAGGAAGACAGCAGAGTGTTTTATATACACAGCCAGAGAAGGTCTCACTGACTCACAGATACTTGGACTTCAGAGGTCTGAAGAAAGAGTCAGGAAAACATAGGCTGTTGATAATTCTGTGCACAGTCTTAAGATAGGCTGCTTTTTTTATACGAGAGGTTAATTGCTACTTTAAACTACGGTCAGAAAAAACCTTAAAGAGATGACATTTGTGTCAAATCTGAATGACAAGAAGAAACAGCAATGCACATATCAAGGAAAAACTGTGAGTTTCTGCTTCCAGTTGTGTTTGATAAGCTACTGCTGGACTAAATCTCCTACAGAGATAACAGCTAGAGGCTCTGGACAAAATACAAAAATAATTACCTGAAAGTGTTGGAGAACAACTAAAACATGACAGAAATTAGTGGGGGGTAACACTTGAAAGAAGGAAACGGGACTGAAAGTTTTCTATGTTCATTGGTCCCAGCCTGAGGACATGTACCATTCCGGATCACGAGTGGGGGGTGGGAGACAGCAGTGATGGCTAACATTTCTATAGAAAACCCATAATGATTCTGGTTTGACAAACCCAAGGGTCGAGTTGGGGTGCTTTCTAAGATATACAGAATTGCAAATGTAAGTTAAGTGTGTCGTGACTCAGGGGCACCTGGGTGGCTCAGTTGGTTGAGTGTCTGACTTTGGCTAGGGTCATGATCTCATGGCTCCTGGGTTGGAGCCCCGCATCAGGCTCTGTCTGGAAAGCTCAGAGCCTGGAGCCCGTTTCAGATTCTGTGTCTCCCTCTCTCTCTGCCCCTCCCCCATGCGCTCTCTCTCTCTCTCTCAAAAATAATAAACATTAAAAAAAATGTGCTATGACTTAGAGTCACAGATGGAATTTCAAGTAAGATAACTTGTTCTTAGCGTTTGGGGTGATGTTGTTTCCTTCCCTTCCTCTGTTTTGGTAATGGAAACTACAGGGCACCCAGACAAAGATCACAGTTCCAGATTCCTTGCAATTATGTGTGGGCCTGTTACTTGTTTCTGATTAATGGATTATAAGTAGAAACAGTATGACAATGTCAAAAATGTCCTTAAAGAGCGCTGTACCCTTCCCAACACCTGTCCCATCTCACTAGGTGAAAAGTAAGTAGGGGAAGCAGCTGTATTTGAACTCGAGTGGATTTACCTATCTCTGGATTTTGTTTATGTAAGAGAAATACACTTCTCTTTGTTATTACCCTATTCCTGGGTGTTCTTTACTACTAACCAACAAAACCTCTGATAACAGCTATTCTTAACTTATTCCCATGTGTGTTTTTATGAAATCAATTATAAATGCTAAGGACAAAATTATTATTATTACTATTATTATTGATATTTTTCTCCGAAGATCATTGTGGTTTTGAAAATGCTGTGTTCCAGAGGACTCAAGGTTCTACAAAAGATGCAAATGTGGGATTCAGCATTTTCAATGTGCGTGACTTATGTGCCAGCTGCCTTTAACACTGTTACAAACACAATCGTTTATATACAAAATGTTTGCATTTGGGAAACATGTTCATTTGTGCTGTAAATTGGACATACCATGGCAAAAATGCCATACAATATCGCTATTGTGATACTTTTCCTAAAATTGTAAGGCAGAGATTGAAATCTGTTACTATATATTATTTGGTCTTAATACACCAATGTGCAATGAAATAAAAATACAGGAACGAATAGTGCACTGAAGTGTAAGCAAAATTCCCATTAACATCTCTATTGACATCGTTATTATTTCAAAGATGTCCCTGTTTAACAGAGTAATCTCATGGTTCCTGGTGGATGATTCAGTAACTATCAGGAATTATAAACATTAAATCTATAAAATAAATAAGATAATAGTTTACTTAATAAGATAATAGTGTACTAGTTTTCACTTATTCGGATTTCAAGGAAGATTAATGTGGAAAATGTTTCCCTATGAAGAATTTGAAAATCATGGAGCTAGCATGGAATAATAAATTTTAAATACTTAATTTTTCCTTGCTTAAAAAAATTCTAATATTGAATGACTCTACAAGGTCAACTTTATTTTTTAAGAGAAAATGTTTTTTTTTAATGTTACAGTATTCACATAACATGTTTATATATTAAACTTCAAAATTCAGCTTTGTTTAAATCCCCTTGAAATGAATAGAAATGTTGAGGGTGCATGAAAATGTAAGTATGTTAAATCATGTTGATTATGCCAAATCTATAAAATACAGGGTAGTTATATTACATTACTTGTAACACGAATAAAAAAGAGTAATTTGGATGATTTCGGTAACCTACTGAACACACAATATCTGTCTGCAAATTTTTCTAAAAAGTTGCCAAAACCTAGTTATGTCATATATGGAATCCTATAATTATCTTCCAGATTCCCTTTCAAATAGCCTCTGGGTACATGTTTCACAATGACTGTTTCTATTTTGCACAGATGCTTATTAATAGTAGCCAAATCATCTTTTCTTTTTTCTCTACACATCAAAATCTCAAAGAAATCAGGGTTATCTACAATGAATCATCATTTCACTGAAACTGAGGGGCTTGTCTTGATGGTAACAAAGTCCCCTTTAAATTGTTGGCAACTAGCTGCATTTTTAGTAAAGGGGAGTTGAAGCCATTACTCTAAATTACTTCCTCTTGGAAATGCTACAGTGTTATATTTTATATCATTTACTTGTACTATGCAGCTGTAAGCATATTATCCTTAACAATTTGAAGTCATAGTTAGGCTGTGCACTTGATTTTCTCATTAATGCTCTATCTAAGCTTTTAGTTGAGAAGGGGGTGACTGTGCTTGCATGTGAATTCTCTCCAGGCCAATCCAGTTTCTTGAATGTACCATTTGCTTCCCTCTGACCTAACCAATGCTGACCTTCTCTAATCAAATATTCCCTAAGCTAGAAAGAATGGTACAAAAAAGACTTAAGCTCAGATTTCACAGAAAGTTCTTACTAAAATTGTGATCTGACTGTGATCACATCGCATCGATTCTGAGGGTAAAAACAGAAGAGAGGCAGCCAAATTCCACTAAAATATGAAGAAAAAAGAAAGAAAGAAAGAAAGAAAGAAAGAAAGAAAGAAAGAAAGAAAGAAAGGGACACTTTAATGCCTGTCTAGTGAAATGTAGCCAGAACGCTGTGCTGTTTGGCCCCAAAGAACATTGTCTATGCAAATCTAACCTCTTGCTACTGTCCATTGGAAAAAGTCACCAGTTTCTGTTCAATTTAAGGTATTTGCCTGCCTGATCATTTTTTTAATGTAAGGAAGCTATAGAGTAAGCAGAGTACAGAACTAATAATTGGGTGAAAAATGACACATTTAGAAAGTATAAGATTTTAGTGTACCATACTAGACCCCACTTGTAGTAAAAGTAAAAAAAAAAAAACAAAGGAGAGAGAAATTTGAAAAGCAAATGTTCATTTTGTAAATTCCAGTCACTTCTCAATTTTGATCATTCTGGTGATCCATAACAAGATGTGGAAAACTGAACAAAATCAAATATTATACTGACATGGACGTGTCTTCTTTATTTATCGAATATCCACGCATTAAAAGTTAATACAATACTCGGTTTTGGGGACAATAGCAAGAGTCCAGACCTGTTTATTCAGATGTGCTTTAATGCTACTTTATTTGACCTTCGGCACTTTGCAAAAAAGAAACAAAAATCTTTTTTTGTTTAATTGAAAGCACAGATATTAAAATCCAAAATGGTTTTTGTTTTTCTGATCCTCAAATGTTTTAGGCTGATATATATATATATATATATATATATATATATATATATATATATATCAGTCTGTAATGTCGAATGGGTTAATATAGTGTTCTACTAAAATGCGTAGTTAGATTACTTACAGGGCATATGCACAAAATTCAACTCTAGTAAAACATTTTTTATATAATCTCTAGTACACATCGGCCAAATATCTTATCATCACAGTTATTTGCAATATGGGAAAAGCAATTTAAAATTAAAACTGGTCAATGTAAGTGTAATTGCATTACATTTAGGCAATATAATACTATGTTAAAGCGTGGGTGAGAAGTGAAAAACCTTTGAAGGTAAAAGAAGCTGATTATGACTCTTTATCTTATAAACACATTGTATTTATTAAATTCCCATGGTTCTTTTAAGCATAGCTAAAAGAGGATTAGAGGGTTTTTCCCCCCTCAAGCTACCAAAGTAATTTATATTCTGTACCAGAATGCAGCGACTTTAGGTGATGATATCCATTTGTGGACAAATGGAGTTCATAGCAATTGAGACCTACCCAGAGGTCTGATAGAAGTAAATATCTTCTTATTAAAGAATCACCCTAGTTATAGTATAAAATGAATGTTTCAAGTGTATTTAAGTATATTCCAACGTTGCCAAAATATGTCTTTCAAAAAAAAAAAAAAAGATTTTCCTTCAGAATGAGACAGTCTGCTTTCATTTATTTCAGGCGACTGGAAGACAATGGAACAGAAGGAAAAGTTTAACACTGGCAAGGCAGTGTCTTGGAGCTAATCATTTTTCACCAAACACACACATGTAGCAGCAAAACATCCTTAAAATGTAAAACATCTTGCTTTTTTTAATAACCCCTTGTGGTATGTTTTTACTTTAGCAATAATTGTATTTTCTTTTTTGCACATTTTATTTAACAACATTGCCATGCCAGATAATCGGTTCCATGTGTGCAGGGCCCTAGCAAAGTGCCTAACGGAGAAACAATTAACTTTATTGGGCTCCTGTTATTGGCAGACACAGCCTCACACCCTTACTTTTTCATGGTGCTGAGCCACATAGGAGCTGCAAAGAATTTGGTGTCCTAAGTAATCTCACAGCAACCTGAATTGAGAGCCAAGTTGTCATTAAAAAAAAAAAATCACGATCACGAACTAGAAACAGAGGTTAAAGTCCATGGCAAGATCAGGATGTAAAGTTCACGTCGGCCACAAAAAGCAGAATGGATAGTCCAGCGCTTGTAGCCAGTGGTTGATGAGCAAGTCTGGACTTCTGCAGAACATATAGCGTGGGTTAAGGCCAAGACGCGCTCTGCGATTGGAAGGCAAACACAGCCCTTTGAGTTACAGGTATCGAAACAATGGTTACATGCAGTAAAGTGCAAGGAGTAACAGAGTTAGGTTTTATCAAACATTAACACTTGTACTGGAGAGTCCATAAAATTCTAATTGCCCTCTTCTGTGAGAAGCTGCCCCAAGAGGTTCTTTACGCACAAAGCAGCTCTCACTTATCCCAGGGGTGCTGTGAGAAATAAACCCCTGCTAACGTAGCAGCTGTAGATTGGTCAAGGAAATGATGCCCAAGTTACAGGCACGATAAATAGGTCAGGCGTGAGCTCTGCCGGGACTCAACCCGAAACTCCGCATTGCGTTGGACAAACGGAACTGAGCAAGTCCTCTCTTACCAGATAAGCCGGACAGCTCTTTTGCGTTAGGCGTACGTAATACACCTTGTGTGTTCAACTCATTCATCTGGGTCTCGGGAGACGGCTGATGCCGAACAGACACCTAAGAGGAGACTGTGGGCTCTGAAGAAGAAAAACGTTTGCAAGCAGTCGCTGGGCCGCGTGTTGCTTCAGGGAATCCTTAGCGGTAGGAAGCAGAAAACTAAGCACAAAATTAGAAGCACCTCCGGGGAATTTGGACAGCTAAAAGGAGATGATCGTGTGGAAGAGGAATAAAGAGGTGTTGAGGACACATTTGTTTTTACTTGTGTTCTGGATTGTTCCTCTTGAAGGGGCACAACCAGCAGGGCACTATTGGCACATCATCTATGTATCAATTTTTTTTTTTTAAATCATGAATTTTATTTTTTTAGATGGCCCCATGACCTATCCTAGTATTTATGAAAGTATGACCCCCCCTGCACTCTGATCTGTTTGGAGATGATCCAAGGATTATTGCCGCTAAGGCTGAATTTAACATTCCTTTCCTATGTTAAGAAAAACAATCAATGGATGAAATTATTGCAAAGTTTCGATTTCTTCCGCGAGTTAGTCTTGAATAGTTCGTACCTACCTTATCTAAGTTACAATCAAATATGTCGCAATCACTCTTGCCGTATGATTACACATGTAATTTCTTCCCGTGTCTACCATTTCAATATTCCACAAATGATATTTCTGAGTTGTGGCAACCAAGGGGGGATTGGGCTCAGATTGTGCTTCAGGAGAGAATCTGTCAAGAGAAATATGGATGTTTGACAGCCTCCAGCAGTCACATCGTGGGATGCAGTTCACCATCCCTCTGGGCTTATCGAGGAAAATGCCTGAGCACAGTTAGGGTATTAGAGCTCAGCCTTTCCTTTTGAAATAAGGATTCTTCTTACAAATGATCTTTCTCCTGGAACTCCCCTTCAGCCTGGCCAAGACTCTGTCAGAGTGGTTATAGCAGTCTGAGACTTTTCCATTCCATCCTTCCTTCCTTCCTTCCTCCCTCCCTCCCTCCCTCCCTCCCTTTCCTTCCTTCCTTCCTTCCTTCCTTCCTTCCTTCCTTCCTTCCTTCCTTCCTTTCCTTCCTTCCTCCCTCCCTCCCTTTCCTTCCTTCCTTCCTTCCTTCCTTCCTTCCTTCCTTCCTTTCCTTCCTCCCTTCTTTATTTCCTTCCTTTCCTTCCTTCCTCCCTTCTTTATTTCCTTCCTTTCCTTCCTTCCTCCCTTCTTTATTTCCTTCCTTCCTTCCTTTCCTTCCCTTCCTTCCTTCCTTCCTTCCTTCCTTCCTCCCCTCTTTCCTTCCTTTCTTCCCTCCTTTCAAAGATGTCAGACCTCTATCTGCCTTCTCCTAGCCTCTCTCCATCTTATTCTTCAAAGGTGTTTCTCCAATAAATGTGCTCATATCGAATTCCAGTTTGATGTCTTTTGCTTGGAGAACTCAAAGTGATATGCTGATACTCAGGTACTCTGTTTCATAATGTAAGAATTATCCTTTGACAGCATAGGTAAAAAGTAGATGATGTTACTAATATTACTGAATCAACTATCACGTGAAGAAAAAAATCTAACGTCACAAAGAAGCTCAGATGCACCGGCCCAGACTAATTTCCAACCTGTAAATAGCATATTTTAGAAGAAATATAGAGGTGTATATAATTGTAATTTCAGGGCTAGAATCACATCATGGAGAGATCTAGAGTACACAGTTTAAGCAAAATGCTCCTTGTCATATACCAAAACAAGGCATAACTTTTATACTTCCACAGTCTCTGAGCAAGTAATTCTTCCTTCTTTTGCAATATATTCTGCTAGTGAAACTACTAAATGCTTTATATGCTATCCATGGTTTCAAACATCACCATAGTTAGAGCTACGTATGAAAGATAGCCACGTCCTCAGGCATGACATAGTGTAGAAACAATTAAATTCAGTTCAAAGTGTTTGCCACCCATCTCTGCCGGGCGACCGTCACTCAGCAGTTACCCACCATGCCCGAAACTCACTCTAAGTGGTTAGGGTTGTTCCTGGAGCCTAGTTTAACATTCCCTTTCTTTAGCCACTAATATAATTTTTTTTCTCTGAAAGTGGATCTCATTAAGCATAACCCCTCTCTCAAACTACTTTACCCTATATCTGGAAAAACGATCTTACTCAGACTTCTGTGATCCTGAAAGCAACCAATGAAACATGCATTCAATCTGACTCAAAATGAAGTGTCTAAACTAATTAAGCTAAAAATAGTCTTAAATTCTGTGCGTCTTCTGTTCCAACCACCCAGAAGACGTTGGGATTTTTAGCAGCCCCAGGAAAACAAGAATCTTTTCTTACTCTCAGGGTCGTGTGAGAAGGGAAATTGATTTCATATTATATTTTGCACTTCATTGCTTCTGCCTTCCCTGTTGAGAGACCCCGTTAGATCTAAACAAAGGACATCACTTTTATGAACTGCCTATAACTCCATGTCTTTGTTGGGTTATGGAAAAGTCTGCCAGTGTAGAAAGCTCGAATTCAGAGTGCTCAGTGAGGCTTGCCCGATAGAGGCCAGCTCCGTAAATCATATCTGACAGCCTTTTGTTAAAGGACTTTCTCAATGCTGCTCTGGTGCTCTGTTTCGGTCCTGGCATACAACCCCCCGCGCCATACCCATCGCTATTGGAACCGTGTTGATTTTTACACGTGATGATTTTGCGGTGCTTGCCAGCATTGACTAATCTAATACTTGACTAGCCTAGCTATAGACTCTACCTTTTGAAAGCGATTTAGAGAGCCTCTATTTCTAAGTTTTGGTAGACATAAAATGATGCCAAAAAGAACGCATGCCCTTTTAAAGACCGTGAACCCTTTCATGAATCTCAATAGATGAGATCAGTAGTTGCTCAAGTGAAGGTACGGACATCTATTCTTAAATACAAATGAAAGTCGGTTCCTTGAATGGTATCACTGTTTGTAGCCAAGAAGATGGTGAGTCTGCCTCTTCCTGGAACTTTGGGGGCATAAGGTCACTCTCAGATTTCTACTTTTACCTCGGTTCTACCGCTCACCGTTGGCATTACTTTGTGTAGGGAAACGGATGCCTGTATGCGTCCGATTGCCTTTTCATTTTATACTTTAGTGATGCTATCTTTGTGTCTGAAGGGCTGTGCCTCCAGCCGCCTACACTTCCCCAGACGAGTCATTTCCACCTAACTTTATAATAATGAGGAGCTTTAATCCTAATATTTACGTTGTTTTAGCATCTGCAAAGCCTTCGTAAGTGGTCGACATTCTCAGATTTAATACACACGTACAACTGTGAAACAGCTTAAGTTGGTTTTCTCTAAGAGAGCCACTTAAGAAAAAAAATTAGGAATAGAAATTGTAAACCCTGTGATCTTAGACCAATGTGGTAAAGATATTCAGACAGTTTCTCTAAAAGGTTTCTCTCTTGTTGGAGAAAAACCATCAATATAGATGAAAGTTATAAGGTAATACTATTAGGTGATTAGTTCGTAGCCAGACAGGAGAGCTAAGAACATAATCCACGAGTGTGATTTCCCGCGCTGATGGCTCAATGTCTGTATCAAAAATCCTAAAGCAATGGTTTATCTCTTCTTTAAACTTTTTATGTAATAGAAGTTGTAACAGTAAAATTGTACAGAAGCCAAAAAAGTCCATAACAGATCCTTCTAATGCCAGTTGGCTAGGAGGCTCTTTTTAAAGAGGCTTTAAAAAGGCTCTTTTTAAAGTGACAGAGTCCTGCATACAAGGCTATTACGGTGTTTCCAAGGGATCACCTTGGACGACAAGACAAGTGGATCACTGAGGCAACTACCTCTATAATGCAGGCAGATAAAGTCTGTCATTAAGGAAAATATGGGTATTTGAGGCTTGTTTCCGTTGTCTTTTAATTGTTCATTCTTGCTATCTTCGTTAATATAAAGATATAGAAAATATTTACTTTCTTTTTTGCTTCTAATAGTAATTGCATGTCAAGAGCTGAATTCAGATCACTTGTATACAATCAAAATTGCCACCAAAAATCAGGTCCCCAAACGGCTTCCTGCCCAAAATAAAAGTTTTGGAACCCACATAGAAAGTTTAAAATCCTGATTCTATATTTAGCATTTCTTTATTTTTTTTAATGTTTATTTATTTATTTTTGAGAGAGAGAGAGAGAGAGAGAGAGGAAGGGGCAGAGAGAGAGAGGGAGACAGAGAATCCCAAGTAGGCTCTATGCTGTCAGTACACAGCTTGATGCAGACTCAAACTCACGAACCATGAGATCATGACCTGAGCCCACTGAGCCTCCAAGGCGCCTCCCTTTTTTTTTTTTAAAGTTTATTTATTTATTTGAAAGAGAGAGAGAGGCAGAGAGATCACGAGTGGGGAAAGGGCAGAGACAGAGGGAGAGAAAGAATCCCGAGAACTGAGAGCACAGATCCTGATGCGAGGCTGAATTGCACAAACCATTAGATCATGACTTGAGCCAAAATCAAGAGTCAGAATGGGCTGCTTAACCAACTGAGCCACTCAGGCGCCCCTACATTTAACATTTCTGACATTGAGTGAGCCATTTAACCTCTTTAAGCTTATGGGGCTTAAGAATCATACTTTTCCTTTCTAACTCATGAGGTTGTTATTAGAATCCAATGAGATAAATTACATGAAGGTCATTTGTTATACACCACGTAAATATCACCTGCTACATCTATATAAAATACGTTTTGGATTGTTCAGCCTTATAAGTAACTGCCAAATTTTTATTTTTTTTATTTAATGTTTTTAATGTTTATTTATTTTTTGAGAGAGAGAGATACAGAGTATGAGCGGGGAAGGGGCAGAGAGAGAGGAACACACGAAATCCTCTCCGAAGCAGACTCCAGGCTCTGAGCTGTCCACACAGAGCCCAATGCAGGGCTGGAAATCACAAACTGTGAGATCATGACCTGAGCCGAAGTTGGACGCTTAATCAACTGAACCAACCAGGAGCACCCCAAACTTTTATTTTTAAACCACATTTACTCTTTCTTCATCTCGAGTAACACTTTGTAATTTTAATAGTCAGGAAGGGAATAAGAACTTAAAATGGCTTAATTTTATTGAATTAAAATGGTTTACATTTATTACTACACTATAAATAAAATATGTCCAATGATTATTTAAAGCAGCCCATGGACCAAATTCTCCCTGCTGCCTGTTTTTGTAAATACAGTGTTACTGGACTGGAGCTATGCCTATTCATGAATGTATTGTCTATGGCTGTTTTCATGCTGTAAGGGCAGAGTTGAATAGTTGGGCCAAGGACCATATGGCTTACAAGCCAAAAATTCTATCGAGCCTTTTACTGAAAATTTTGGCCACCCTTGGCTTAAAGGGACAACATGGGAACAAAGCTGCTTCATAAGAAATATCTTTTGTGTCTGTCAAATATTTGGTAGATCTTTCCAAATCTTGCTGAAGCTACTGGGATTTGGTGAGAAAGTGTATTATGTTACCCGCCCCCCCTCCCACATCAGTGTGTGTTTGCCTGAAAATGTGCACCTTGTCTGACTACAAATTTGGTTACATTCAATGGCTTAAATATTCTGACACCCGGCCAGAAGGATTCCATGGTGATAGTGAAAGCAGTGCCTTGCTTCACAAATGAAACCAATTGCAACTGTCATCCTGTGTCACTTCAACTTAATTATTAATATAAAGACAATTGGTTTGGAGCACACAGAACATGGGAGATTTGAAGATAATTGTCATGAAATAATTCTGCCTAGAAGACTAGTAACAGTACATGATTTTTATTGTGCGCCTGTCATTACAAAAATCTGAACTGTCAAGCCCACTTTAAATACGGATCCAAAGAATAGGAGGTTTGCGTGCGTCTTTGAATTGGTAAACCGAAGCAAGGAACACACACCTGCAGAGGAATGGGCAGATAAAACCTTTAAGTGCAATGCAGAAAGAGACGTGACTTCTTTAAGTGAAAAACTCAGGGCAAAAAAAAAAAAAAAAAAAAGAGGGAGCTGTTACTGGGGTAGAACTCTGTATAGTTATTTCAGAAGTTATTTCAGATATTGAAGAATATCACCCTTGGCTTTCTCTTCTCAGCACAGATGTTCATCTGCCTCCCATCTGATCCGAATATTTGGCTTTCTTGGCACACATCTCTTTATCTCAATGGCGGGTTCTTCCTCTGGGCCGAACTCCAGGGTCACAGATGTGCAAAGAGAGAGAAAGGAAGGAGAATAGAAGGGATGGAAAAGTCAGAGCTCAAATTTATCAACAGGTCCTTATGGGTGCTGTTTATTTCCCTAAACTCCCACCTGTGGTCTTGCAAGTCTAATAGACAAATCTGGCCACAAATCTCCAGTCTGTGAAAGACTTTTATTCTATTTTATTTTTTAAAGAAATAATGCCATGCGGAAATAAGCTTTTAAAAAAAGTTGAACTCGGGATAGATAAACCATCCACAAATGCTTTACTTATTTACTTACTTTGTGTAGAAATGGGGAACATAATTCAAAATTCAATTTGTCTTGAATTAAATTTAAAAGCTGATAAAAGCAACACATTCTGACTTTTTATACCGCCTTACTGCATCTAACCCTGGCTGGCACCAAAGAACTATTTGCAATTCTTCTGTCCTAGTGGGAGCACAGAGTCTGGGGAGTGGCCTTGTTAACATTCCTACAACTGCTGCTCTTTCAATCTCTCCCTTCCCTAGTGAAAATCTCCCAACAGCTCAAGTTTTTCTTTGTTGTAAACCTTGGGCTTCCTCGATGCACAAATTTGTGCTCTGTGATATCGTACTTTGTCCATGTTCAGTTTTACCGTGGTTTTTGCTTCTTATTCTCTCTGATAAGACTTGGCAATTTTTCTTCTGTAAAGTGCCAGGTACCATCTCTGTCAGAACTCGGCTCTGCAATTGGAACACAAAGGCAGCCGTAGACAGTATGCAAATGAATAGGTGTGGCTCTGTTCCAATAAAACTACACTGGATTTGGCTCACAGGCCATAGTCTGATGTACCCCATTGTGCGCGTCTGAAGAGAGCGTATTTCCCTTGTAATTGTTTCCATCAACTGATATTTCTCTTCAGTCTGAAGAAATCCTTTCAACGTTCGTAAAATGTTGATGGTAATTAATTCTCTCCACCACTGTTTGACGGGAGTTGTTTTACTCCCTCCATCACTTTCCAAGTCTATTTTCACTGCATGTCGAATTCTAGGTCGACTTTATTCCCCACCACTTGGAAGACATTGTCTCAGTGTTTTCCAGCATCCTCTGACATCGATGAGAGATCAGTGCATTTCATATAATAAAATCAAATGTAATCTTTCTTTTCCTTTGGCTGATTTTGAAATTTCTCCTTGTCTTAGCTTTTTAGCAGTATGATTGTGGTATACCTAGCAAAGGCTCTTTTTATATTTATTCTACTCAGTGTACATTGAACTCCTTGAATATGTAACTGGACTTCTTTTCCCAAAGGGTGGGAAATTTCTTCCAAAGAGTATTTTCTTCCCTTCTTTTTTCTCTTTCCTATCTTGGTCTCCAATCACCTGTGTGTGAGACCATGTTTTATTTTTGCACAGGCCACCGAGTCTCTGTTAATTTTCTTTCAACCTTGTTTCTTTCAGTTTCTTTCAAATGTTTTCAAGCATTTTCTATTGATGTATCTTTAAGTTTACTAAACCATCTGTAATTAGTCTCCACATTATTCTCAAGCCACTCAGAGATTTTTTTTTTTCATTTTAGATCTCAAAGTTCAAAAATCCCCATTTCCTTTTAGTTTTAATTCCTCTATTGAGATTTTTTATCTGTGCATTCATTACGATTGTTTTTCCTTTTATGTCCTTGAACTCAAAAAGATTCCCTCAGTTAATTACAACCTTTAGGAGACTGTATGACTTATTTATATTAACAACTTTTGTTTTGGTCACATTTCCCTGCACTTTCACATTTCTAGTAATTTTTATTATAATCTGATCCCTATGGTCGCTATGTTATGCCATCTTTCTTAAAATAATGGGGTATTTTTTTGTTTTTGTTTTTTTTTCTGACAGTTAAATTACTGTGAAGCTTGGTTTTATTATTTCTTTCTTTTTAATGTTTATTTATTTATTTTGAGAGAGACAACATGAGGAGGGGAGGGGCAGAGAGAGGGAGGGAGGGAGAGAGAGAACCCCAAGAAGGCTCCACAATGTCAGCACAGGGCCGATGCAAAGCTCTAACCTATGAACCGTAAGACCATGACCTGAGCCAAATCAAGAGTTGGGATGTTAACTGACTGAGCCACCTGGACACGCCTTGGGTTTATTATTTCTGAGGACATAGCAGATTTCTATTTTGAACTGAGACCTAGGGTGTGGCCTTTATTCTAAAAGGTAGTCCTTATCACTAAGCTGTGACTACTATTCTGGGCCCTCACGTGAATACCTCAGTTCTTCAAAGATGTTTCTCCATTTTTTTCTTTCTGGGCCAAAATTCCATTTTCCATCGCTGAAAAACCCCAGTATCACTGTTCCTCTCATCTCTGCAGGAAGCAATTTCTGCTGTACCTTACGATCCCTTGTCCTGTGTGCACAAATTCTCTCAGTGGAGATCTCATGGTAAATCCTCATGCAGACTTCTGGACTCTTGATGCAACTTCTTATTTTCTAGGGTCTACTCTACAAATTCCCAGTGCTTCAGCAGCCTGAAACTCTTGTCTGTGCCTCATCAACTCAGAGACATTTCTTTCTCCTTGGGCTCCGACATGGTCTGCCAATGAAGTCTGAACATACCCACAGGCAGAACATTGGGAATGTGTTTACCTTCTTTGAGGGAACTACCCTTGTTACAGCCTGGATTGCTGGTGGAGAAACCAAGTGGCACTCAAAGATCTTGGTGGATCAGAGTTTTATTTCACATAGGCGGGCTCAGAGGAGATCTTTCTCCAGAGATCCGAGTCCCGAGCACAAGCATGGGGGACAATTTATCGCCTGTTACTTCCGCATTCCCTATTAGTAGTAATTTGGCAAGCCGGGGCAGGAAGAAGAACCTGGAAGGGGAATATCTAAGCTACGGACTAAAGTTTATGTTACTCCCATGGGCCATCTTATGGTGCAGAACTTTACTTATTTTCCCAACACCCTAACCCTGAACTACCTGTGGCCCAATGCTTAAAAACTGTTGGCTCCTATACTTTGTTTGTTTCTTTTTATTCTTGTTATGGTGAGGGCGATGGCGGGGGAGGGGGGCAGTAGGGAAGGGGGGCTGTGTGGACAAATCACAGCAAACATGGATGGAAATTTAGTAACAAATTTTAAACTAATATTCATCCTAGGACAAGTGAACTATGCATAATAAGTGGTCAGATATTTAAAAGAGCAAATATAAATGAAAAAGCAATTGTGGTGAAGTGAGAAAGCTCACCACTAGTCCAAAAATAATTCAGTCTTTACTAAGAGTTTGGTGAGTGTTTATGAGCACGTTGGGTAATGACAACTGACAGCAAATTCATTGCACTTGGGTGCGCAGAAGGATGTCCTATCTGCTAAGTATGTTTTCAGGACATGATGTGGCCTAGCTTAGATAGACATGAAAAAAAAAAAAAAAAAGTGGTACTTGGATAGACATGAGTTTAATTCTCAACGTAGTATCTTGCAGTTATGAGAACTTAAATAAGATCCTCTCTGAATCTAAAACTGGGATAGTATTAAGTAATCTTATTATTAAATAAGATGATTTATGTTAGCATCTTAGCTGACACATGGCAAATACTCAAGAAATGTTAACTAATAATTGTACTGGTAATGCTTGTAATAGTAACAAATAGCAACGTAGAACCAAAAAAACTAAAGTGCGGAATTGAATGCTATTAGCATTGCATTATATAATCATGAGACTGGCCTCTTGTGTTTGAGAAGATAGCTGGACATCAGTTTTTTAATTACTCTGCTTTGATTCAATTCTAGTTAACTGAATATACAATGACACCCTAAACTTTTTTTTTCCTGATACTATTTACACAGGCAAAATGAAGCGGGAGAAAGTCAGTAAGTGTAATCATCATAAACAATCAATAGGAACCAGCCAAGAAAAGAAAAATTTTTATCCAAGTATTATATTTCAAAAATATTTTGTCTTACATTTTGTCATTTTTTAAAAAGTTTGTCTCATCTGTTCTAATGAGATTATGCTTTAGCTTAAACAATTCTCTTTAGCTTTCATATGGAAACACACAAATTGAAGAAAAAATAAAAACATTTGGGATCCATTAATATGCCCTATCAGTCCATTTGAAACTTCTCCAGCTGTCATGTTGTTATTTCTAATAACTTCCTGTGCTTAGTCTATTTCTTTACAAATCTCAACTCTAATTAAAGCAGAACTTTATCACTGAGAATTCCTGAATTACAAGGGAATGCTGAATTTTATCATATGAGGGAAACATTGCAGGTTACATAAACCAGTAAAGAATCACCTCTTGGTGGAGCATGTGTGGCATATTTTGAATATATATGTTGATGATCTGTTTTAAAATGTGATTTCTGTTTGGGTTTTATTGAGAACGCATTAAAACAGAAGACAGTGCTAGTTAAGATACATTTTTGAGGACTAAATATTAAGAAAAAGCCAACTAAAATCTTCTGTGAAAATGGTGAGTCTCATATTAAATAAGCAGAATAAATATTAGAACTCATGGGATTCATACGAATTTCCCTAATAGATCTATTTATTCACAAAAGGGACAACCTGGAGATTTTGCCAACATTGGGCTAATTCTCTATGCAAATGAGAAACTTTGGAAGTATGTCTGTAAGAAGAGCTGTGGACTGGTAATTCCTTGGGCTTTAGTCATCAATTTGAGTGCTAAGATATCGAAATCAAATAATATACTTTCTATTTTTTTTTTGTTGTTTTGGTGCTCTGTTTGTAGACAAATCATTTCTTTTTAAAATAATCTCATCAACAGTGCTTTTTTTCTTTTTTTTTTCTTTTCCAAGCAACATCTTTGTTTTTGTCAGACATCCAATTCAATCAGAAGCATTATCAAGGTTTCCGGAAAGTATGAATAGATATCATGTAATGAGTCAGGATGGAATCTCATTGCTAGATTTTATTTACGGGTTTGCTAAGAGAAGGATGAGTTGAAGTTTTATATCTTCAATAAGACAATAAGAACTCCAGATGCTAAATGTATCGCCATGCTGAATTACAGCAACAGTATTTATATTTCTTAACATTTGATCTCACACTGTGAAAGCACCGATTTAGGAAATCAAAATGGTTTTGTGAGGCAGGCATTAAGTTCGGTCTCCTCATCTGTCACTTGCATAGTAATAAAAAAAATATTCATGTCACTACGTCTTCTGATTTCAGAACTTCTCTCTCCCCTGTTATGTTTGTGTTTAGCAAGGCATTAGTTCTTTTGTATGATATACAGCACTTAGCATAGGGTAAATTATATGGTAGATTCTTAGGAAATACATGTTCATTGATGTACGTCTTTTGATACAAATAGAAAGGTTTTGATACATAGATTGAATGAACAGATAGTGAATATATATTATTCATCAGATTTCAACCACAAAAACAAACTGATTGTGGAATTTTGTGTGTAGATGGAGAGATCTACACATAAGAAACTTACAATGTGTGTGAGAAATATGCATATGGATATACAAGCAAATATAAGGGTACTTTGTACTGCAGAGTAGGAATGCTTAATTGTCTTGGGGATGAGAAGGTTGATAAGGATGCTCCAGGCTGAAGAAACGATATAAAAGAATGGTATATGCCATGGTTCACTTGTAAGTACAAATAAGTATGTTCTTTTCATTTAATTTTTAAATTTATTTTGAGAGAGAGAGAGAGAGAGAGCAAGAGCAAGGGAGGGGCAGAAAGAGAGGGAGAGAGAATCTCAAGCAGGCTCCACACTGTCAGCACACAGCCTGATGTAGGGATTGATCCCACGAACCATGAGATCCTGACCTGAGCCAAAATCAAGAGTCAGATGTTTAATTGAGCGCCCCCAGATAAATATGTTCTAAGAACAAGTCGCTGGGTGTTATTTAGGATGTAAGTTGATAAATAGGTGATATGAAACTAATAAAGACTCCATTTATATATTATTAGTGAGTTTTGTTGGTATACGCATACACCAATTATACTTAGAACAAAAGCGAAATTTACAGACATGTTTCTAAACACCATCACTGGATTGTGGGACTGGGAGAGATTTTTATTTTGTTAACATTTTAGAGGGTCTCTATTTGTGAAAGTCTATATAGAGTGTTTAAAAACTCAGAAGCTGGTGAGATAAAACAAGGCTAACCATGATAAAAAGAGGTGCCAGTTAAGACGCAGGACTGACGTGATCAGAGGAAATAAAATAAAAAGAGAAAAGAAAGCAGACTCTTGGCGTTCAGTACACACCACCCTAAAATATGCTGCGTGATTCCAACTACACGACATTCTGGAAAAAGCAAAATCATGGAGACAGTAAAAAGATCAGTGGTTGTCAAGGCTTGGGTTGGGGGAATAAAGAGGTGGCACCCAGAGGACTCTTAGGGAAGTGAAAATATTCTGTATGATGCTATAATGATGGATGCATGTCATTATGCATTGGTCCAAACACATGAAATGTACAGCACCAAGAGTGAACTGTAATATAAGCTATGGACTTTGGGTGGTTATGATGCGTCCATACAGGCTCATCAGCTATAACACATGGACTCCCCTAGTGGGGGATAACAGAGGGGAGGCTATCCACAGATGGGGGCAGGGAGTTATAGGAAACATCCCTATCTTCACCTCAATTTAGCTGTGAACCTAAAACCGCTCTAAAAATAAATAAATAAAATAAACATCCAAGCACACAAAAGCACACTGCCTGACATTTAGCGTGTTCGTAAAGAAAGATCTTCTCTAAAGAGCTTGCCTGGTCTCCCTAAAGGCTTGTTCCTCTATTTCATTTTAAAAGGGGAGCATTTCCAATCTTACTCTGCTTTCATACTGATTAAATCTTCCAGGTTGTCTATGGAAATGGAAAGACTTCCTAAAATCCTCAGACTACAAATATCAAATGTGGATTTCAAGTTCATGAATTCCTAGGTGTTCGGTAAATTGGCAAAAAGCAAAACTCACCCTAGAATTTCAGGTTTAAACAAGGTGGTTAATGGGTAAATTGAAAAATAGACAAATATTCTTATGTCTCCTAGAAATTTTTAGTTTTTAAGTTTATTTATTTTTAAATTTATTTTGAGAGAGATCACTTGTGTGTGTGCACATGAGTGGGGGAGGGACAGAAAGAGAGGGAGACAGAGATTCCCAAGCAGGTTCCGTGCTGTCAGCATAGAGCCCTATGCAGGGCTTGATCTCACAAACCATGAAATAATGACCTCAGTTGAAATCAAGAGTCGGGCACTCAACCCACTGAGCCACCAGGGCACCCTTAAATTTTCTTATTAAAACCTACTCATGGAGACACCTAGTACTTAGTCATGTCATATTTTTTAATGGGTTTCTGCAAGTATGTGGCCAATAGAAGCCACAAACGCTTAACATCCATTCATGTATTTATTCATTGAGTCAACAACCATCTACTATGCTTATTTGTTTTTAAAGGAAAAGGAAAAACCAGTGGAGAAAAAAAGATAATATGAACAATAAGGAAGCAGTAAACGCTAATAGAAAATTATGACAAAACGGAAACGAATGAACGTCTCTGAAAAAGGACGGAATGGTACAGAAGAGGTGCAGAGGATTTACACCAGACAAGTGGAAAAGTAGTCATCCACTGAAATGTAAAAACAAACAAAACGGAGAGAAAACAGGAGAGGCAAATATGTGCACTTACATGTTGTTATTAGGTTTGTTGGTGTTTCAAAAATCTACAACACAAAAGTCTACTATACAGAAACTTGGTCAGGAATTAGCACCCCCACGTGAACAAAGAGGCAGAACTATATTTTGTCACAAGGTCAGAGTGATCTGGGATGTCAGGTATAATTTTATGATGATAGAATTACAACATTTAGGGGATGATGAGCATCTGTGGCCTAATTTTGAATCTAACTTGAAATGAGTTAACACTCCAGAAAACATTCATGAGGCACTTAGAGGAATACAAAAGTTATAAAGTCAGTGAACACAAAAACATAAATTCGGTCCCAAGAGAAGAAAGCACAAACAACATCTCCACATAAACCAGTGACAAGAATAACGAAAAGAATGACATGAAAAGAAAAAGGCAAGAGGAAAGCCATTTTGTACAACAGAAAATATTGTTGAGAAATGATAGATGTAAGAGGTTTATCAGGTTACTTAAGAGGCTGGTTAAGGTTTGAATATCTTGTGTTGAAATTATTGAAAATAATCATAACAAATGTCAAAGCTGGTATCAGCAAATGTCATGGGACTATATAAGATATGTATTTTTCTCTCATTTTTCATGTAATTTTCACATCAATCTTCTGTGGTGGGCACTAACATTACCTATGCTCCCTGAATTTCACAGATGAGGAAACTATAGCACAGAGAGGTAATGGGTAATGAATGAACTTGCCCAAAGTTACATAGTTATTAAGTGACACAGCTAGGGTTTTTAACTCCAAAACCTACAAAACTTAGCTCCTGTCTGAGTAAACACTTTCCGCTCTATGTGTCCCAACAAAAAAATTCTATTATTTTTCATCCCAGTGTTAATCATAACTACAATTTTATGCATGCCCTTTTTCTCATGTATGATATATTACTTAGTAGTTATATCATATGCCTCATATATAAATAGTGTAATAGTATGTAGGTATAGTTCTGTATAAGCAATGTATTCCTAACATTTCCCAATTTCAGTGTTCTTCATCAAAAGGGGACTCTAAAATATTAATTGTAGAAAATGTATTGCGGGACGCCTGGGCGCCTGGGTGGCTCAGTCAGTTGAGTGTCCGACTTTGGCTCAAGTCATGATTTCACAGTTCGTGGGTTCAAGCCCTGCATCAGGTGTTACCATGAACCTCTTTTTTTATACTGAAAAAGTAGAAATAGCTAAGCTTTACATTCATGCATCCAGGGATTCATTCTTACCAGGTCTATGATTTAAATAGCAATACCCCCTTAATAATAACAGCAATAATAATTATATGTGTCTAATATCTATTTTGTGTACTTAACTGTGGGTCAGGCATTGAACTAAGCTTTTTCAAACGTGTGGTCCCTTGGTATGCATGGTTTTTAATTCTCATAATATTTGAAAGAGGCACATAACTGTTTTCAGTTTTCAGGCAAAGAAACACAAAAATAAAACATACAAAATAAACGAGATTTAAATTGGGTAAGTTAGTGGAATTGAAGGTCAAATCAACCAAAACCTAAGTTCATGACTTTGATCGTCCATTATATTTCCTCCTCACCTATTAGGCGTTTATAATACTGACAAATTAGAAATGGCCTCCCCAAGAAATGGGGCTGGGGATGGTCCGTCTCTCTTCGCATCATTCATCCTAGTTCAATCTAGTCAAGATGTTAAAAGCCGTATTGGGAAGTTCTGCATAAGAGGGGTCCCCATTCAAAGGAAAGAACACTGGTCTCATCCTGCGGATAGTAGTTTGAGCTTCTGCTGTTCAGTGTGCCATAGGCTGGTTGCATGTGTTCTTGCAAGGTTAACAGCACAAGCATGTCATATGTGTGTGTGTCACAGCAGGACAAGGATCTTCTTCTCCTTCTCTTCCTCTTCCTCCTTCCCCCCCCCTCCTTCTCCTTCTCTTTCTCCTTCTCTTTCTTCTCTTTCCCCTCCCCTTTCTTTCCCTTTTTATTTCTCCAGGCAAGAGTTTGATGCCAAGTCTATTTACAAAGTTCAGCTTTGGGGTCATGAGAATTTTGCTGCACACAACTGACAGTTTTATGTTCCTGAGACTCACAAAGCTTTTATGCTCTTCCTTCTCTTTCTTTAGTGCCCTGTATCTTAACCTCTCCTTCCTAATGTGCCCAACTATTGTTCAGAATCATATAGTGAAGTCTGGACACAGACAGCTAGAAATACAACTTATAACCTGAGTCTGATTGCAGAAACACATTTGACAATATTTTGGTGAGTTTTTGCAGTAGTGAGATCTATGCAATGAGTTCGATAATAGTCTCCTTTTGAGCTAGTTAGGTCTCTGGAGAGGAACATAATAGGAGTTTTGGAAAGATGCAACTATTCTGAGGTTTTCCTGAAATCACACAAAGAAAGTAATGAAGGGGGATCACTTAGTAGTCTTAAATATGATTATCTTGTTTTCTTTCAGACATAGTTCATACACAGATCAGTAAATTTATGGTTTCGATCAATGACCTTAAAAATAAATTAATAAAGAAATCCCCCTGGAAAGAATGCTCTATACAGAACAAAGATCTAGAAAAATCCTTTCTTAACTAGAGGTCAAAAACAGTCCAGGCCACAATTTCCGGCTGTGGGTGTACTGTATTCTCAGGCAATTAATGACTTTAGGGTACCAACTTGCTTCCAGTAGTAAAAACAAGAAAAAAAAAAAGACTATCTTCAATGTACAAACAAGCTGTTTTGAATTTGTTTTTATGTCAGCTGTTTGAAACTTGGAACATATTTCTCCCCATGGAAACAATGATATAAATTGCGGTTAGGTTCTTAACACAGTCAACAAAAAGCCTGTTTAACTAATAATGTATTTGAAATATAGCACTAATGGCATTAACCTCAGGTCCGGGTCTTGGTGGCAGAGGGCCAGGGGGAACCAATGGATGAAGGAACATGGGAAAATAGATTTCTTTCCCTTTAAATTTCCAATGTCAGGGGCACCTGGGTGGCTCAGTTGATTAAGCGTCCAACTTCAGTTCAGGTCATGATCTTGCGGTTCGTGGGTTCGAGCCCTGCTTCGGGCTCTGTGCTGACAGCTAGGAGCCTGGATCCTGCCTCAGATTCTATGTCCCCCTCTCTTTTTGCCCCTCCCCTGCTTGGGCTCTGTCTCTCTGTCCCTCAACAATGAACACATGTTAAAAAATTAAAAAAAAAATCTGATATCAAATCATCCGTACATATTACAAAATAGTGTTTGCAGTGGCTGTTTCTTTACTTAAAAAAAAAGTTTATCTATTTATTTTTGAGAGGGAGAGACAGAGGCAGAGAGTAGGAGTTGAAGCCCAAGCAGGCTCCACACTGTCAGTGCAGAGCCCGATGTGGGGCTCAAACTCACGAACCGTAAGATCATGACCTGAGCCAAAATCAAGAGTCAGATGCTTAACTGACTGAGCCACCCAGGCACCCTGGCATGTTCTTAAAAAAAAAAAAAAAAGGAAAGAAAGAAAGAAAGAAAGAAAGAAAGAAAGAAAGAAAGAAAGAAAGAAAAAGAAAAAGAATACGTTTGTGTGTTTTGAAGTTTTGAAGAAGAAAATTTAGCATCACATAAAATCACAGACAAGGGATAACCACTGTTAGCATGTGGGTAAATGGTGCAGAAGCTGGTTGCAAACAAAAATGCACGGTATAAACTATTTGCCCAGCCGTGAGAAACTCTGGAAAGACATAAATACATTTTTTATTTGTGCAGGTTATTTTCTGCTTAAATAGTCATTTGGAATACCTCTTTGCTTTTCTTGGGATAAACGTTTCAAATTGTACTTGCTAGGGCAATGCCTGCTGTGTAAGCCTCTTGGTAGGCGTTGCAGTGACCCTCCAGAAAGGTGTTTCTACTTTACGTTCTCATCAGAAGGACGTGCAATAGCTGTGCAAAAAAAATGTGAAATGGGTTTGTTCGACTTCAGCACTGTTTCGCTTTCCTTTCGAAATAAAAAAACATAACACAATTTTCCTTTGCACATCCTTTCTAAAGGGACCCTCCCCCGTTTGTTGCTGTCGCTGGTGTTTCTTCCACTCGAAAGACTCTGGTACCTTCTCCACTGTAAACGTCTCCGCTAACACCCGACTACTCACCTCACTGCAACATTACTTAGAAAGCGCTCTTTCTCCAAATTCTCACTGGGTCTCCAAAAATTGCATCTGCACATCTGTGAAAAGATCCCCAGTAAGTGTAACTACAAACTGAAAAAGACGTGTTTTAGTAACGAATGCACATCTTAAGGAGCCAATGTTTTCTGCAGGGTGGCACGATTCAAGGTATACAAAAAGGCCAATTTCAAAAGAACAGCAAAAGTACTGAATTCCAAAATACATTGTGGCTGGACGAGATGAATTATACTTACTAAATCATTATCAATAGCCTAAGAAAGAGTTATGTGTTTTGACTTAGATTGCTCATTTCTAAGATGTAATCAGAGATATGAGCACAGATTTGAGTGAAAGGGGTCCATCCAGGGATGCTTAAAATATAGAATAACTAATTAGACACAAGTGCCAATCAAAACACTTTCACGTGAAGGAATAAACACTCTTAACATACCCCCCATGGAAGATGTTCATGGCATACAGAAGGACAGTAACACCGATTAGAAATCTTTTCGAATCCTCATAAATTTGTTAAAATTGGATTCCCGGGTCCATCGAGCAAACTGCAGTCACTACTCATTTTGGTGTTGATCGTAGATAGTGATTTCAACGATCTTTTCCATACTTTGATGCACTGTGAGTTTACACAGCTCTCAAAGCCTGAGCTGCAAAGTTTGTTTTAATAATGAGATCTGACCGTCAAAAGTCAATAATAAACTCTCTGAGCTCCTGTATTTCTGAATTTTTTTTCAGTGGAAAACAAGCTGTGGAAAAACACACATTCAAATAGCATCCGTGGATCCTTAAAGAAACAACAGCCCTTTTTTTCTTCTTCTTCTTCTTCTTTTTTTTTTTTTTTTTTTTTTTTTTTGGCCTCTGCCACTTTTCATCTTCAATAGTGCAGGTGCTTGGTTCTTTTTCCCATCTCTATGGCATAGAATAAAAATAAATAAATAAAGACACACACAGCTTCCTTGTCATTGCCATACTCAGCAACAAGCATTTCAACTGGGGTTTATGGGGTAATAAATTATTGTACCCTGTCCTGGCGAGTAGCTTTTTTGAAAGGCCACATCCGGTCTTTGGGGCACTAGCTTTTATTATGCATTTCATATTGAAACAAAGGTCAAATTAATTGACCTTATCTATGTGAAAAACCAGCTGGTTGCCTAGAGAAATAAAATCTTTTACAGAGACTTTAGGGACAAGTAAACAACAGGGAAGCTCAATCCACTAGCAGCTGGAATCTGCAATTAGAAAGAGAGTAAATTCGGAGGAATTTAATTTTTAAGTGACCAGTTAAGAATCAGTAACAATTACATTTTTTCTAAGGAACATTAGAGCCGAAGAGATTCCAAAGGTCATCTGTATGTACACGTGATACTTCACAATTTCGTCACGTATTATACATTTAAGGGAGGGGGGCAGAGAAGTTATAAGCCTTCCATTCTGTGGTCTCTAGGGACAAACTTCGCAATCCTTTCGATGAGAATAACCAAGTCATTCAGAGTCTGAAAGAAATCATTTTAGATCTGAAAGAATCAAAGTTGGAGTACCGTTTTAGTTTTCTCCCCCCAAACTCAAAATAGATATTCTATGCCCTCTGAATTTCCTGTTATTGTATATACCAGCCCAAAGACTGCAAAGTTTAATGTAGAGACCCAATAGGAGAGGAGGCTAATTTAGTTTTCTAAAATATCTGTCCCTCCATTGTCTCATCTGGTAAATGGATGATGATTCTTGAATCTCACAACGTTTGGGAAAATCACAACAGACAGTGTAAATTAATATCTCAACACTCCGGGTCTGGCAATAAGCAATAAAAGAGGTTATAATAAGGATTGCCATTCAGAACCACCAGATGCAATCGTCTCCACTTGTCACACACAAACAAGTAAGCTTAGGTCTCCAATTTCTTAGTTTATTGCTTCACTTCTCCCCTTTCAGTTTATATTCGCGACCACAGCCCTCGACACAGTTTTGTCTGAGAAAATGGCTCTGAGTGCCGTGCTAGGGAACGGGCATTTTGAAACCTTTGACAATTGTGACTCTAATACGTGAATTTGACTCACATGTGAATTTAACAAGTATATGAAGAAATAATGGGCTGCAGGGACCTGATGAAAGTACTTTCCCTGTGTCTCTTATTTTAATTACTGAGCACACTTATGACCCTGTGCGTTGAAAAATAATTATTTTGAATTAATCAGATGCAAACATAATGGGCACATTGGATTTGATGGATGAGATTTTCCTGCTCCTGCAAAGCCCACATTGGGTGGAGTCCTGCTGTACCGTCCAGCATGGAAAAGATTAAGCCCCAGAAAGCACATCTGCATGGTGGAACTTTGAAAAAGTTAATGGCTGTGAAAAAGGGTTTGAACTTCTAGCTGAGGTCAGAAACAGGGTGATTTAGTGACTTTAGTAAACAGACTCGCAATGAGGTAAAATGAAATTTGGTTTCGTTTTGGCCAGGACATAGAGAAAGAACATCAATAAAGTTTTCAGTGCTCAAAGGTAAGCCCAAGGCCCACGTGGCGAGTGAACTATTGGTAAAAAGCAGTTCATTGTTCTCTCCGATGATTAGTATTATCTTTTTATTTGCTCCAACCCAGGATGTAATCTTGGAAATGGGGACACAGAGGTAAAGGGATTCAGTCAAATCACACACACACACACACACACACACACACACACACACACACACACAAAGAAAAAAAAAAAAGAAAAAAGAAAAAAGAAAAAAAAATAAAAGAAAAAGAAAGAAGAGATAAATGACTGATCACTGAACACACAATGGTTGGACTAAATCCTCTGAAACCAGCGGAACTGACTCTCTAAATTCATATGCAAGGCAACATGTTAGTTCCTAGCAAGGCTGACTTAATGTGACAAAACCATGTTAATGAGCATGCTTTTTAAAATTCCTGGTGTTTGCTTATGAGGTGGTTAGTGGGGAAGAAAGTCAAAACAAAGGAAAAACAGGTCAGAAATCAGTAGAACAAAGATACTGATTTTGGAGCTGGATGGGGGGAGAAGAGGGAGAGACAAAATTAGATGCCTCTAGGAAGGAGAATTTTCTTTCCATTTTTCTAAAGATGTAACAACAAAAATTATCTCTACTTAGTAGAAAGGGCTGATGGTACATCTCCAGAAACCCATGTACAGACAGGGGCATGGAAACGATCTCACGGGAAATACATTACTGGATCTTGGGCCACAAGATGGATCCCTTGACTTGTCAGATTTGCTGCAACAATTTGAGATTCAGTCACAGTTGCCAGTATTTCAAAGGCATTTGCATTTCTTCATGAGTCTTGGAAGAGTGACCGTGATGTCCTTTGCTGCAGAAAAAGGCCAATTTGGGGACAGAAGGCTGATCAGATTCCTGCGGCCTCCATGGCTCCATGTTTCCTGGTGGAAAGCAGGAACGTGCGTGAGCTGCTTTGACTCCAAGTACCCCAGGAACCGCCAGTGAACCTGAAAGCCCCCACATCTGGCTACAGCTTGCCCTTGTTTGCTTTAAATTCTGCACACAGACGACCACCCTGGCTGTGAATTCAGGGATGGCCCAGCCTTCTTTCCGCATGGCCAGGGGAGGTGGGGAATCTGTAAACTCACCTGGTCTGAGGGTGAGGTCCACTGGCGTTTTCAACTCGCTTTTGTTTTTGTTAGTTTTACTCCTTTGGAAAGGGGTTTCTGCGGCAGTGAACACACATCCATCATCCTTTCTCCTTTGCTTATTCCTTCTCCGTCAGGTATAAACTATGTCCTGGCAAAGAAATGGTCAGTGCTTTACAGAGACACCCCCAAACACATACCCCTATAGAACAGAAACTTCTGGGTAAGGTGCCTCTGATAACAATTCACTTTCCACAGATTTTCTTTAGCTCTGTGACAGTTCAGCTTGTTTCTCTTTCAAAAATTGGCTTCTCTCTGGGAGAAAAAATGAAATAGAAGAGGAAACTCTCAAAGATCTCAGACAATTATTAAGTACAATGTGTTGCTCTTTAAAAATCAGTATTTGGTTATGAGACAAAGAGTACATGAGAGAACAGCGACCTCAATGCTCTGGTAGCTGATAGTTCAAACCATGAGCCACTCTCTTGTGCTTTCAGAAATCCATTAGTGTTCTTTTAATGGTGTATATACAACATTGAAAAGCAGTCAGCCAAGACATGGTCCTTAAAATTAAACCAATGCAATTTTTACAGTTGTTTCTTTTCTTTCAAAACAAAAATATGACTTTTTTGTGACAATTCAAATCGCAGGGACACAGCCTCAAGAATACTAGTCAAACAGTGAAAAATTTTATTGGAGCATTTTGCCCGTCCCCACACTGGACATATTTCTGAGTGCAAATGATAGCATGGAATGCTATTTCTTCATATATTTGATACAAATGGCTTTAAGTATATCAAGTGACTGCTGTATGAAGAAAAACAAAACAAAAACAGAGAACAGCAATAACAATCTAGATTCACCCTTTCTTCCTTTTATAGGCAAAAATGTGTGAAAGCTGGCAGGTACTGGAAAAATCTAAATTACGTTGAGGAATCACACCGCCGCTGTGTCTCTAGCTAGGCACCTGGCAGCCCGTTCTTCTCCCTCCTGAAGAGTCAGTAGGGTTATCCCTCCTCTCTCTTGTCGAAGTGGTGACTCCACAGAAGGACCACAGTGGGGGCTCTGCCCCCCCAACCCCTGAGTCAGACGTGGCAGAATTTTTCCAGAATATACACCGTACCTTATCTTTCTGGATCATAAGTGTTCACAATTCATCATCCAGGTGGTTTTTTTTTCTTGACCCCAAATTCTGTCTTATAATTGTCCAATGGTTGGCAAAGAATTTGCTTCTAACTGTCTATGTTGATTAATTATTACAGGGCAATTGGGAAGTAGAGGAGGCTTCCTTGAAGCAGGAAGGACGGATGCACAGAGCGGTCTACATTTCTGATAAAGGGCTTTCTAACTACACACCGAAGTCCGTAAGCACAAAAGTCCTTCTCTATTAAGTGCAATCCCTGAAAATGCCGTTTAGGGGAATCGTTGCTGCAAATAACCGAAATAAAGATTAATAGATGGATATGGACATAAAGAAAAGGAGAGTATAAAGGGGAACGCTGTGGATCACTAATGAGGAAACCAAATGTATCTTTTTGAGATTTGCACCATGGCCGTGAACGTGGTTGGCAGTCAACGTGGAAAATGTTGTTCAAACATTGTGTTTCAACTGCGGAAAATAAGTGTACAAATAAATAAAAGTAAGTAGATGGTATTTCTAGAAACAAATGGCGTTGCGTGTTGAGCACTAAAGGTTTTAGTGTTGGGATGTTTATTTTCTCAACTATTGATGGTAGGTTTTCTCGATTTAAAAGAGTCAGTATAGATAATTATTTCTTTTCCCTGGGTTTTCCTGATAATTGGGACAGGAATAAATTCTCAGATTTTAGCATCGTTTAACTTGAAAAGCAGGTAAAGATGCACTTTACACATGACATAAAAAGCCTTATAACTTTTTGAGAAGTCGGAAAATGGACAAGAACAAATATTGATTTCTGTTATTTCAGAACTTCAGCATCTAATGCAATGTGGTACACGTCATTGAGCCAATCCATACTGTTAACTTTTGACTGCATCACTAGGTTTCTCTTTGTGTTAAGTTGTGTCTAATATAATCTTTCTGGGAAAAAAGAAAAGTCCTGGTTTCCACTCATACCTGTATCAGTCTTTATGGAGAAAGTTTATACAGAGAACAGAGAATTTGATTGACTTAGAATCCAAGTCATAACAAATATCGGATTGCTCAAACTGACAAATGAAATTAATGAAATTGGAAATCACAAGGACACCTCCTTTTTTTGGAGACAGGAATCTATTCTATTTGCTTTTGCGGGAATGGGGGGGCGGTGTTTAGCATTTGCCTTCCTAGTTACACTTTGCATTGGCCGATAGGAGAGCTTTTAGTTTCAGAATGATTCAAGGTGTAAAAAAAGAAAGTGGCCGAAAGGATATAGATCGGTCCTTTAAATGGAAGCTTCCAGTCTAAACGGTTCGCCTGTACTTAGACATATCACCCATATTGAAGCACAGAAGGCATCTTGCTGACCATTTTAGACTTCCGTGCCTTGGTAGGCTCAGACATTGCATGCTACGCTGATGTCTAGGGAAAGATAGATGTCCGTTAATTCTCCAGATGTGCTATTGGTCGGACTGCACTTATATCCGCGTCTGGAAATGTTTAAAGAAATGGCTGAATTTTTTCCCCACTTTATTTTTGGATATCTTAGTATCCTGGATTCTTGTCGACAGCCAGTTTATATCTTTCTTGATCTTCATCACCACACTAGGAATTCTCCCTCCTAATATATATATATATATATATATATATATATATATATATATATAATGTCCTATCAGAGCATTTTTCAAATGTCCTTTGCTTGCAAAGTGTCGGTTTTTACCTCTGGGTGAGGAATGAATTTTAACTGATGTGTTGTTACTTCCACCTAGTGGCAAGAGTGGAGAATACAACTTTCTTGTGTTGAAAACTAAAAATCATTCCCAGATCCTCTAGAAATCAACGGATTTGGCAAATATTTCTTGAGTACTTTCCATATGCTGAATGCAGTGAACAAAATGTAATGAACCAAATGGTCTCACTTTAGAAGTAAAAATAAGATAATGGATTGAAAAATACTCCAATATACTTATTGAAACATATGGCTCCATGTTTAATTTTTAATAAGCATTATATTTTTAGAACACTTTTTATATTTACAGAAAAGCTGCAAATAGAAAACAAGAGGTCCCATATACACCTCATCCCCTTTCTCCTTATGCTGACATCTGACTTTTTCATGGTGCCTTGTCGAAACTAAGAAATTAACTTTGGTACCTTATTATTAACTAGTACTTGTGACTTCAGACCTCATTTGGATTCTGCTAGTTTTTCCACCTATGTTCCTTTTCTGTTCCAGAACCCAGTTTAGGAGACCACCTTATATTTCATATCATGTCTCCTTAATCTCTTCTGGTTTGTTCTTTTTAATATATCGAGTTATCGTACCCTACCACAATTATTTTGATAGCAATAAAAAGAGCAACAACAATACAAAAGTGAGTACAGTGCGTGTATCTGTGAGTCAACTATTACATTCTTATGAGAATAAACCTTGACTTTCAAATTTGGAAGATTTTAAGACTTGGGGAAATGACAACGTTTGCAAGGACAGAATGAGAATGTGCTGAGTCCATTTAAAAACAGGAATCTGGGAACAACATTTTCTTTGTTCTTTTCTGGTTGACCTTAGGGCATCTCTAACATGTGACCAGTGCTAGCATGAGCTGGCAAAGGAATAAGCTGTGTTACTTAATGAAACAGCAACAATAACAACAACAATGAATTGGAGGCAGAAGCAATAAATATCACATCTAAGAAGATCAGAAGAGAGAGCGTCATGGTTAAAAAGTATCAATAATATCCTTTCAAAGTTCAGTCGTAGATCTAGTGAGCCTACACTTCCTTTACCCACAGTGACTTACACCTCTCCAGGTAGTCTCACGGTCTACACCAGTTGATTGGTGAATAATAACTTCTGATTGGGTGATGCTGCTGTTTAACTTGTCTATTTAACTCACAGGTACTATTTGTCGCATTGTCTGCCCAACCACTTTGTACTCACTTTTAATAAAGAACGATGTCTCTTAATTCTATCCTGTTATGTGATCGACAGGAATACAAACAGGAAGACAAGAATCATTCATTCACTACTTCACTCCTTCATTCATCCCACAGATACTCAATGTCTAGCACAGGAAAGCCCTTCCTCTAGTTGCTAGGTGTGCAGAGTGAAAAACAAAACAAAACAAAAACATCCTCGATTTCATGAAACATCACAGACTGAGTTGAAAATAAAAACTTTCTGAACGGCCATCAAAGAAAGCACCTCCCTACTGTTCTTCGGCAATACTTTTTTTTTTTCTTTTTCAAACCATTTGTTCTGTGGCCACCTTGTATACCCAAGCCCCAGAGTCTTTTAAAAAGAGGCTTTTACGATCAAAGACAAGAGCTGAAAGTCTTCAGCTGTAAGATAAATAGGCTGAGTCCCTCTGGTTGCATCAGAACTCAGTTTCTAAATTATGTGAGACTAAGAGAGACTCCGGTGGTAGGGAGATGTCACTTTTGGTAGCAAATGAGCACTTGCTTTTCCAGAAAACTTTTCTTGAAACTGCAAAGAAAACCATTGTTAAGTGCTTCGGATAGAATCAAGAATACATACAAATTTAAGTTCATGATAGAGAAGGTACTCACATAAGTACGGAGAGGATAGTCTCATCCATAAATGTTGAGGAAAAATATTTCTTTCTCTGAGGGAAGGAAAAGCAGATTTCTCTTAAATCACAAAACATACAGAAAACAAAATCAGGTAAATTAAATGGTGTTGAAGGAAGAGGACACCATTCAACATTTGAAAAAAAGGCTGAATTTATTACTTACTTTAAATTTTTTTTTAAAGTAATAGCTATACCTGGGCCCCTGGGTGGCTCAGTCTGTTAAGCGTCTAACTTTGGCTCAGGTCACGATCTCACAGTTCCTGGGTTCTAGTCCTGCGTCGAGCTCTGTGCTGACAGGTTGGAGCCTGGAGCCTGCTTTGGATTCTGTGTCTCCCTCTCTCTCTCTGCCCCTCCTGGCTCGCTCGCTCTCGCTCTCTCTCTCTCTCTCTCTCAAAAATAAATAAACATTAAAAAAAATTTAAAGTAGTCACTATACCCAACATGGGGCTTGAACTCACGACCATGAGATCAAGAGTCCAACCCTCCCCCAAATGAGCCAGCCAGGTGCCCCAAATTTATTACTTACTTACATAAGACAAAGCTGTGCTTTTTAGGCATGGTTTTCCTGATTGCAAGGCAGGAAGCTTATTTTAATAGGGATTTGGGAAAGGTAGAGTTCAAGGATTTGCAAACTTTCATAGAAGCAGCTTGCTGTCAGATGTAGAAGTGTGACAGTGTAGGCTTATGCGGGTAGGCTTATTGCTGACTGACTGACTTTCAGAAATGTGCACATGGTGGCTGTAACACACTATCTGAGCTTCAAAAACATGTGGCATTACTGATTGGCTCTCAGAAGCATGACCACTGATTAGCACTGTCAGCAGCCTTTAAACAGATCCTACAAATAACGTAAGGAAAAATGGGCAAAAGGTTTGAACAGACACTTAACCCAAAACAAAAATACATGATGGCAGATAAGGATAGGTAAAATGAAAGATGTCTGGTACCATTAGTCCTTGGAGAAATGTAGTCTGAAACCACAATGGGACACCATTACAAGCATTAGGCTACAATGAAAAAGGCTGATCATAACAAGTGATGGAAAGGATGTCGGGGGGTTGAGGGCGGGAGCTAGAGCCCTCATATACTCTTGGTGGGAATGTCAAATGGCACTATCAGTTTGGAAAACAATTTGACAGTTTATTTAAAAAGTAAAACATATGCCTACCATGTATTCAAGCCCTTCTAATTCCATATATTTAACAGAGAGAAATGAAAGCCTGTGTCCATACACAGACTCCTACACAGATGCTCCCAGCAGCTTTATTTGTAATAGTCAAAAAGAAGAAACAACACAAATCTTCATCGATATAAGGATGGATAAAAAAAATTACGGGCAGCCGGATGGCTCAGTCGGTTGAGCTTCCGACTCTTGATTTTGGCTCAGGTCATGATCCCAGGTTCGTTCATACTCACTGTGGAGCCTGCTTAAGATTCTCTCTCCCCCTCCTCCCCCTCCTCCTCCCCCTCCTCCTCCTCCTCCCCCTCCCAGCTCATGCTTTCTCTGTCTAAAATAAATTTTTAAAATACGTTATATCCATATGATTTTATACTACTTACCAATAAAAATGAATGAGTTATTGATACACTCAACAACATGGATGAATGTCAATAACTTAGCTATGCTGAGTGAAACACATCAAAAAGGTACATACTTCATGCTTCTATTTTTATCAATTTCTAGAAATGCAAACTAATTTTCAGTGACAGAAAGAGGTTGATGTTTACCTGGGGATGAATGGGGATGGTGTTGAAAGAAATTACCAAGGAATCTGTTCAGGAATGAGATTGATGGGTAACATCATAAATCCATGTTTAACTTTATAATAAGCTGGCAAATTATTTTAAAAGCAGCTATACCAGATACCATATGTTTTCACTCTTATGTGGATCCTGAGAAACTTAACAGAAGACCATGGGGGAGCGGAAGGGGAAAAAAAAGTTACAGACAGAGAAGGAGGGAGGCAAACCTTAAGAGACTCTTAAATACAGAGAACAAACTGAGGGTGGATGGGGTGGGGGAGGGGAGGAGGGAGGGGGAAATGGGTGATGGGCATTGAGGAGGGCACTTGTTGGGATGAGCACTGGGTGTTGTATGGAAACCAATTTGACAATAAATTTCAATTTTTTAAAAAAGCAGCTGTACCTTTTTGTATTCCCACCAACAATGAATGAAAAGATATTTTAAAACTTGCTATAATATACCCTTGCTGGAATTTGGCATTATTTTTTTTTTTCTTTACTTGACTGTAGCCATTCTGATAGTTGTATCGCAGTATTTTGTGGTGGTTTTAATTTTGCATTTATTTTACGACTAATAATGTTGAGTATCTTTTCATATGGTTATTTTCAATCTGCATATTTCCTTTGCTGAAGCGTCTATTTTTAATCTGAATGGCTTTTTGTATTGCTATTTTGTAAGAGATCTTTGTGTATTTTGGATATGTATATGTCCAGATATGTATAACTGGCAAATATGTCTTCCCATTTCAATGGCTTGTTTTTCCATTTCCTTAGCAATTTTCTTTCACAGAGAAAATATTACTGGAGCCTTTAATTTTAATGGAGTCCCATTTATTTGTATAGTTTGTGGTTTTGGTTTTATATCTTAAGATATCCTTACCTGACCAAATGCCACAAACACTTTCTCCAGTGGTTTGTTAGACTTTTTCTATAGTTTTGTTTATGAGTTAGGTGCATGATTCATTTTGAATTAATTTTGTATAAGGTGTGAGGTATACCTCTAAGTCTCTCTCTCTCTCTCTCTCCCTCTCCCCACCCCCCTTCTCGTAGATGTCCAAACATTACCATCACTATTTCAACACGCTGAATAAGACTGGTGTTGACAGACACTGTTGCCATATTTATGATCCAGGGATAAAAATTACTGTCCTTCACCGGTAAGTCTGACGACACTTGTAGGTTTCCTATCGTTGTCAGTGTCTTTCGGGAGCATAAAGAAACTTCTAGTGTGCTGGCAGTTTTTTATAATGGATAGATGTTGAGTATTAAGTGTTTTCTGAACATCTGTTGATGCTATTAATTAGGCCGTTTTGGTTGTCACATGTTCTATATTCTCATTGGTTTTCTGTCTATTCATTCTATCACTTAATGGGAGTAGAATGTTAAAGTCTCCAAGGATACTTGGGAAGCTTGTCCATTATTTCTTTCAGTTCTATTATTTTCCTTTGTGCATTTTTGAACATTTTTGTTCGGTAAACAAACATTTAGAATTCTTATGTTTTCTTGATAAATTGGCCCTTTAATCATTACGCAATGTTCTTTTTCCCCCTCCATTATTTTTCTTCTTCTGAATTTATTTCATAGTAATACAGCCACTCCATCTAATTTTGATTACCATTTACATGTGATATTTTTTCCATCTTTTTATGCTTTTAATCTATCCATGTCATTATATTTCAAGTGTGTTTGCCAAGTAATTGGAAATAATTGTGGTGTTTCCCAAGTAATTAGGAACAATTCAATAAGTGGGTCTTGTCAATGTTATTCAATCTGACAATTTCTGTCTTTGAGTTCTTATCTTTCAGCCATTGGTATTTAATGTGACATTGATATGATTAGATTGGGTCTTACACTTAAAAAAAGTTTCTATTCATTTGTTCTTTTTTGTTCCTCTGTATACCCTTTTATTATAGACTATTTAAATATTTTCAGTATTCCATTTTAATCAGTCAGTTGCTTTTGGGCTCTTTCTACTTGTATCATTGGGAGAATGGGGTTAGTTCTAGGAATTATAATACACACAACTAATTTTTCAAACTCACAGTTGTTATTTTACCAAATCAATTAAAGTATAGAAATATTACAACCATAAGCCTTTTACCCTATTCATCCTTATGTCTTAGTTGTCATATATATTACATTTACGTAACACTGAACAATGTCAAAATTTTTGCTTTCAATATTCACATACTCTTTAAAGAGCATAAGAATAAAAAACATAATGTTTTCTTTACTCACATATTTTTCCTTCCTGTTGTACTTCCTGTGTTCTTAAACTAAGACTTAGACTAATCCCTTAGACTAAGGGATTTATGTTAGCATTTCTTTTGTAGCAACTAATTCGACAGCTGAGAATGTTTTTAATTCATCTTCACTCCTGAAGGATATTTTCATTGGATATAGGATTGTGAGTTGACAGCTACTTTTTCTTATTACATTGAAGATGCTTTCCATGGTCTCGCGGACATCAAGTCTCTTGTCGAGTGATCTCTAGTCTTTAAATCATGGTGCCCCCTTACAGATGTCATTTTTTTCTGGTTGATTTCACGTTTTTTCTTACCTTTGGTTTCACACGGTTTGATTATGATGTGACCAAGCATTGTTTTCTTTGACCTTTGGTTTTATTTATGTATTTATGTATTTATGTATGTATGTATGTATGTATGTATTTATTTATTTATTTATTTATTGCTGTTATACAATACCAAGGTTTCTTTGTAGCAAGTTCAAATAACACAAAAACAGAGGAAAAAAAAAAAGAAAGAAATGTACCACTGTGCAGAATTTTCTTTCAATTTCTCCCCTACCAACTGTAATCATTTCATCCTTCCACTCATTCAATAACTAACTTTAATTATGATTCCTCTCTTTCACCCCATAAATAATACTTTCGCCAATATCTCACATAATATCTATTTCAAGAAATGTAATGGAAATGTTTTGGTCCTTATGTTTATAGATGTCTCTTGTAACTTGTGCTGCAACTTGTAACACATTTGACCACTCCCTGCTTCCAGAGAATTATACTGGCTTATGTAACTCTACACGTTAGATTTCCCACACTGTCCAGTCTTTTTTTTTCTTTCTTTTAACCAGTTTCTCTTCATCTTTTAGTGTCATAAATGCTTCTAGGCTTCATAGTTCTCTCTGGGTTCTTATTTTAATACCATTTGCAAGCAATGTAATCAGTGTTCTGGTTTTCTTTATCCTGTATGTGTAACTCATGCATACACACCTCTGTTTCTGTTTTCTGCTGAGCTACAAACCAGTACAACCCAATCACCTGTTGGCCATCTCTACCTGGATAGCTCTCAAATATCTTAAAGTCAGCACTGACAAATTTAACTTACATTTCCCACCGTGTATGCTCCTCTGCCTGTATTGAAAGCATTTTCCAGTAAATAGTAATACACTATGTGCAATCAGAAACCAGGAATCTTAGCACGAATATTAAGTCTCAGTTTTGTCTTCACGTGCTCATCTATCAAGTAGCAAATCTTGTCAATTCTCCCACCTAGATATCTCTTGAATGGACGTGTCTGTTTTCTCCCAGCTGCTGCGTATTCTGTTCCAAATCGCCATCACATATGAACGGCAATCGCAACAATCCCTCTCACACGTCCCCCTGTGTCCACTATTGCTCCCACCCACCAATTCTCAGTGAAGCAAGTTGGAGTGACCCTTGATGTGCGAACCGGACTATGTCGTCTTCCTTCCTGAAGTAGACAATAGCTCCCTGTTGGCCCCAAAGAATAAAATCCTTAACACAGCTTATAGGGCTTCCCCGATCCCCACACTGGCAACACATCTAATATATTAATTTTATGTTGCTGCCCAAGAGAATGCCACAAAACTCAAACTAAAACGGCCAAAATGTATTCTCTGTACTCTCTTATCCTTCTTTAAGTCAGAAGTGCAACACACATCTCACCGAGTTAAAATCAAGGTGTGGAGCGGGATGTGCTCCTGTCTGTAAGCTCTACAGGAGAAGCCACTAGCTTGCATTTTCTAGCTTCTAGATGCCACCCAAATTCCTTGGCTCATGACCTCCTTCATCCATCATCAGAGCCAAGAATGATGGGTCAATTCCTAGTAATTTCTTGAACTTCTCCTCCTTTCATCTCATCTATCTGCCTTACCCTTCTTCCCCCACCCCCCACACTTAAGAGCTCACAGAATTAGATTGGTATCACTTCCCTATTTGAAGGTCAGTGGGGTTCACATTGTTCCCAGTGCCTCAAAAGTTCTTCCTCCTTTCCATCCACTTCCCCCCTTTATCTGATGAGCTCTCCTTTTTCCTTCATTCTTTAAATTAAATTTTAAATTTGAGTTTATCATGGTGGTCTTTTCTGACCTTCAAAAAAGGGCAAATCCCTTTGTTTCAGGATAATCTACTCCCCCTTTTCTCTCATTCATTTCATGTATGTGACTTTACTTGTAAGATATCATTTCGATGTTTGCAGGGACATAGTGTGCCTTGTCTCCTGTAGTGCCCTGGCACCTAGTGGGATACCTGGCAAATGAATCATGAAGACATGAGAAATAGAACTAAAATGTTTACTCCTCTCTATCCACAACATCCTTCCACCTTAATTCCACTTCTTCCCCTACCTTACTTCCCCCCAAGCAGTTTTACTCTGCTTGGGGAATTTCTAGACTAATTAATCCAGATTATTTTCCAATTTTCAAGATTTAGCTCTCATGTTGTCTCTTTTTCAAGGCTTCTCTGAGGGTACCAGTCTGAGTTGGGTGGCTTACCTGGGAATTTCTATAACATCTCTTGGTCATGACCCTTATATTGTAATAATATTCAGCCTCAGTTAGATCTTGAGCTGTTTGAGGACAGGCACATATTCTTTTTAAGTCATGTATCTCAGGTCTAGGACAGTGCCTAACAAATATCAAGCACTCACTCAATGATGTTGAAAGAGTCAATAAATGGGTTTCCTCTTAAGAAACAAAAATTACATTCATTAATTTCCAAAATATAAAAGTACCAAAGTTGCTGAAAAAGTGTATGCCGAATAATATGTATCCTGATAAAAACTTTACTGGTTTATCTTCTTTCTTTCCATCTATCGATCTCTATGTATCTATATCTATCTATCTATCTATCTATCTATCTATCTATCTGTCTATCTACCTATCATCTATCTACCTACCTACCTATCATCTATCTATCTATCTACCTACCTACCTATTATCTATCTATTATCTACCATCATCTATCTATCTATCTATCTATCTATCTATCTATCTATCTATTATCTATCTATTATCTATCTATCTATCTACCTATTGTCTATCTATTATCTATCTATCTATCTATCTATCTATCTATCTATCTATCATCTATCTACTTTGCTTATTTATTTTGGGGAAGGATGCCATGTAGCCATGACATTAGGATAAAACTCACTGCACCTGAGAAAATAATATGCCTGTCAAATGTCACACTACCACAAGATGGCAGGATTGTATTGTGCTTACCACTTATGTATAAGTATTTTATGCATTTATAAATAGTGTACATGGCGTATATATATATATATATATATATATATACATGCATATATATACGTATATACATATACACATATATATGTGTATATATGTATATATATACATACGTATGTATATATATAAAATCTGTGTTCTTCCAGAACAATTAATATCTATTATTATAGAATAAATCACTAATAAGTTGATCCCATTCAAAATAAATTATACAGAGGCAAATTCTGACTAAATTTTTATTTTTATGCTGAAACCCAAGATACAGTCACTAGCCTTGTATTTTTTTTTTTCCGTTCCTAATACTCAATTGCTACAATTTGATGCATGGCTGCTATAAACAAGGGGTCAATCCTATAGGCGGATAATAGCATCTCTCTTTTTATGAGGAGAAGCTGAAACTAGGAAATGTTTGGCTACCTCATCTGAAAACATCTGGAACAATTATGAGTGAAAATGTAAAACCCTGGCCTTTGGATCTTTTAAATTCAAAGTTACCAATTTTTGTACTAGGCCATTCTGCCTGCACAGCCTGTGCGTGTATATGTTCTCCCATGTGGTCCTATCTTCCTAATGTTGCTTGGTTTTGAAGGACACATGCCCTAAACAATAGATTCTTCTCCAATCAAAACTCTCAATGACACATTCCCCCTTCTGTGAATTCCTGACCCTTTCAGGTTCCCCAGCTTTCTGGGGTGGGCTGAGGCAGAGGTCTCCCCATGGCTGGCTCTGAGATGCTGACGGTGCTTGAACGGACCAGGTTCAAGTCAAAGAGTCTAATCAGCAAAGACCAAATATATATATATATATATATATATATATATATATATATATATATATATATCTCACTCTTAAAAGCAATTCTATTTACACATGGTGAAGTTGGGAGAGCTCTCTTACCAGCAGATAGATAAGTAATCAATTTGATACCCAGGAATTCCATGCAATAGGTGTAGGATTTTTAAAGGAAGAATTGGGGTGAATGACTCATTTGAACTATGCAAGCCAGTTAAGTGTGGTTTGGAAATCCAAGGGCACCATTTGACAGAGATGCTGAATATTGCCACTCTACTTTTAGTGTAGATGACTCAAAGTCTCCAGGGCTTGAATAACTGGAAGAAAGAATTCCTATATTAGGCAGATGTCAATAAACCCGAGAGCTTCAGTTTCATGATTCTGGATAATAAGACTGACATATTTGAATAGCAGGTGTCTGTAGAAGAAGCCCAAGCCTGGGTGCATGGACAATAGCTATCCTTACTTAAAACAAGTGCAAAAGATGTCAATAATGCTGCACCACCTTTAAGGAAGCAGTCTTCAGCCATTGTTACAAAGGATAAGTCACATATATTGACACAGACAGATGAGGTCTCTCTTCATTGAAAGCCCGAGTTTACTCATCTCCCTGTTGCTGGTGAAAGCAATTGTCAGGGTGTTCTAATCCACTCAGGCACACAAAGTAAATCCAGGGTAGATTAGAGAATTAGTATTTGCAACAATGTATTACCGACTAATAACAATTATGTATAATGTCATTTCATCAGTAGGGAGAGAGAAATGTCTACTCACTGAGAAATTTATTTACTGATTATTAGAAACTTGCACTTTAAAATGTTAATGGGTATCAGGGCACCTGGATGACTCAGTTTGTTAAGTACCCGACTTCAACTCAGGTCATGCTTTAACAGTTCATGAGTCCGAGCCTCACATCAGGCTTTCTGCTGTCAGTAAGGAGCCCGCTTTGGAACCTATCTCCCTCTCTCTCTGCCCCACCCCCCGGCCCTCTCAAAAATAAACAAACATTAAAAAAAAGATTTAAAAATTTTAATGGGTATTTAATAACATTTCTTTAATTTAAATATGTGAGTTGTGGATCTAATAATAAGTGAGGTGACCAAGATATTCATAAGGTAAGATGTTGAATATTCTAGAAGTTATAAGGTTTTTTTTTTCAGGAAAATAGTAATATTAGATAAAAATTTAATCTTAAAAAATAGTTTAACTGACCCTCAAGTTCCCCAAACCCTACAATGATATGATAAATTTTGTGAGTAGGAAATGTAGCTATATTCTTCTGTCCATAAGGAGGGAAAGAAGACAGGTAGTTTCAAAAGGAGCTAACTTTCTACAATATGGAATTATCTGTTGCACGTTGAATGACGGTCTGATGGATGAAGTTGAACCTCCAGCTGTCCAACTTTGGGCCAGAGTCATTCAAGGTGTGTTGTGGAGATGGGACAGGTGCAAGGGCGGACCGCCACACTCCATCACTTCTTCAAAAACTGATGACACAGAACATATGTTTCTAGTAGTCTAAATTTCTCACTTTCTTGACAGCTGTGCAACCAGCATACAGGCTGACTAAGCTGCATCGCTCCCTGGTTAGGAGGAGACACATTAGCAGGAACCTCAAGGGAGAATGGTTCAAAGGAGTTGAAGTTGTCTATGCGGAAGCCACAAGTTCACGGAGCACCCTCCAGTATCAGAAGTTTCTGGCTGACACAGAGTAACTTGAGATAACTCAGGGAATGGGGTATCCTAAGAAATGTGGCACAAATTTTCAAACTTAAATTCATCACTTAAAAAAAAAAAAGTAGAGGGGTGCCTGGGTGGCTCAGTCGCTTAAGCATCTGACTTCGGCTCAGGTCATGATCTCCCGGTTTGTGAGTTTGAGCCCTGGGTTTGGCTCTGGGCTGACAGCTCAGAGCTGGAGCCTGCTTCACATTCTGTGTCTCATTCTCTCTCTACCCTCCACCGCTCGCACTCTGTCTCTATCTCTCCCTCAAAAATAAATAAGCATTAATTTTTTTTAAAGAGTAGAAATAGGAAAAGGGTGCTAATCGTTTTCAGAAGCAAGACTCCTCTGCATTGGTTATTAATTTTAATGACTTCTGTTTAGTACCACTGCCTAATGGGCTTCTTCCAGAACACAGGGACTCTGCTGCAGTGATTGCTTAAATAATATCACACTGTTGAAGGAGAAAATAAGGGAACAATGTTTTCTCCCAGATCATTAGCATTGGAGAGAATAAATAAAAGAAGGCAAAACGAAATCCTAAATATCCTCAGATGATGTCTGTTTGACAATCTTTTGTCTGGGATTAATAAAAGTAGCTACTTATTAACAGTAATGAAAACATTATTTCTGGGAAAACAGCACGTCTAAGTTCATTTTACACAGAGGTGAATGCGATCACTGGCAAAAAAAGAATCACTTACAGAAGTCCTCATTGTGATTACAATAAATAAGTCATTTTGATAGCTTTCTTGTGAAATAACGGAGCAGCTTCGATTGACCCAGTAATATTTCAGGCAAAACTGGCCACGAGGACTTTTAGTTGTCAGATCAGTGCCTCCAGAATGATCTGGAAGGAGTTAACTTTGGGACAAAACCCTGTTTTCTAATCAACTCCATTACATACGCACACAATAGCTTCTTGATGAGCTTGCCCAGCCCCACTGTTACTCAGAACTGCATGTTCTAAACTATACCTGAGTCTTTTTACAGTAAAAATACTACCATTTAGCATTATCCCTATTTGTGCTTAAAACTGTTAGCCTCAGGAATTCATGCTTCCAATGGTGAAAATAAGTCACAGAACGACCATACAAACAGCCCCGCTCCCAGGTTAGAATATTGGTCCTGATTTTCTCCTCCTTTCTACTTGCCATATCTTTCTGACTTATCCATACTGAGATCAGTATGCTTTTGTATTTTGAATTTGTTGGTTTCTTAGAATTTATTTTCCCCTAATCCAGAACAATAACTCTGTTAAGTCTTGATAGTTACTTAAAATTTTTTTTTAATGTTTATTTAGTTGTGAGAGGCAGAGAGAGACAGAGCACAGCAGGGGAGGGGTAGAGAGAGGGAGACACAGAATTTGAAGCAGGCTCCAGGCTCTGAGTGGTCAGCACAGAGCCCGACGTGGGGCTCAAACCCAGGTATTGTGAGATCATGACCTGAGCCGAAGTCGGCGCTCAACCATCGGAGCCACCAAGGAGCCCCTTAATAAGTACATAAAACATATACATAACCCTCAACATTTTCTCATCAAAGTAAAACCTGAAAACTATTGGGCTTGTATCAAATTGTTTTTTCAGATGATCAATACAATATATTCTGCATAATTTTATATAATTTTGCTGGAGACCACAGGAAGGATAAAAACAGAGACCCTCGATTCTACATTGTATTCTATTAAATTCTACTCTACTCTACTCTACTCTATTAAATTCTATTCTACTAAAATTAAGGGAAGTGTTTCCTACTTAGGAGTTAGTTACATTTAAAGAATATTCTTTACATGCCTTAGAATATATGGAGACTTCCTGGTGTTACCCAATTGCTTTCTGAAACCAGCAAGGGTTGGACTATTTCTGGGGAGTGTGAGAAAACTAGTTCTCAGTCTGAGAGGACAGAAGGACAAATTACCAGCAGCAAGACTAACCAACATACACGAGGGAATGGATTGTAGTGCTTTAAGGGGTTCATGGTTCTGGAGTTATGTCCAACTTCAATGCCAAGTGAAAATGGGTTCATGTGAGTGACACAGGCCACTTTGGAGGAACTGTCAAAGTATGTGTAAGAGTCCATTCCATACCCCAGATATAAACTGCGGCGGTTTGTGGGATTTCTTTGCAGAGAGCTGATGTCATGAAGGTGAGGGATTGCTCATTTGCTCCCAGTCTAGAGAGAATGGGCTTCCACAAGACTACTTGGAAGGTCTGATATGTGTCCTGGCATTTGAAGACATGGTGGACTGGGGTCTAACTTCTACCCAAGGCACTGCGAAGGGCATGAGGAAATTTGGGAAGCTGCTTTGGCTGGTGGAATAGAGGTGAGATGCTTCTTGGTTTCAGAAGTAACTGTGCTTCTGGGGCACCTGGATGACTCAGTTGGTTAAGCATTCAACTCTTGGTTTCAGCTCAGGTTATGATTTCATGGTTTGTGAGTTCGAGCCTTTGGTCAGGCTCTGTGCTGACAACATGGAGACTGCTTGGGATTCTCTCTCTCTTTCTCTCTCTCTCTCTCTCTTTCTCCCTCTCTCTCTTCCCCTCCCCTGCTTTCTTTCTCTCTCTCTCTCAAAATAAACAAATAAACTTAAAAAAAAAAAAAAAAGAACCACATTTCCATTCCATAGCAGGCCAAAGGATGTATGACTATTTTTCTAGGACCAGATGTGGGCTTGGGTAGGATAGAGAGCTGGTCTGGAGCTGCTTACATTCTACCCAGAAGGTCCATTAGGAGGGTTCAGAGGGGAATCCAGTATTTGAGAGGAGAGAGCTTATCCAAAGATAAGGTCTTGAAGAGGGGGAGGAGGGGCTATGAGGAGGCAGCACAGCACACATCCAGAGTTTGAGATGGAGAGGGCAAGGTAAATTTCCCCTAAAGAACCTGGGAAAGTACGTATCCTGGACACCTCTTATGCATCATAACAGATCCGTTCAACCTCACTCTCTGATTTTGACCACCACTTCAGCAATGAGTTCTTCATGGGCTCCAAGTAGCTTCCTGTAGGTGCATTGTGGCACTGCCTCACTTCAAGCCCATGCATTATTCCTCTTACCTGTCCCTGGGCTTTTTTTTTTTTTTTTTTTTTTTTTTTGTGGCACTGTAGCAGAAGCTCTCTTGGAGCTCATGCATGTTCGCCTTTGAACTTTAGGAGAGGTAATGTCGTAATGAAAATTACCTCTTAACAAGAGTCAATAGGAGCCAATGAATAAAAGCTTCTCCTCCCTCCACTGAATGATTGTTTCAAAGCCTTATGCCATGCAGCTTCTCAGGAGGTCTCAGTGGATCCAACAACCAGTTAGACCCTGGCTGACCTAACAAGACATCTTTATTTTGCTTCTCTCTCCTGCCTTGTTTCATTATCCCTGCCCATCACTTCTGCTCTGAGGTCATAGTCCCTAATAAATTATGCAGGTTAAACATTCTGAGGAACTATGACTAAAAAAAAAATCCTTGAGATAAAGAGAACTCTAAGCCAACATAGAACTCATTTAAATACATTTCTCATGCTCATTACCTTTTATATACTTTTTCATGCTCCACTTCTCAGCTTTTACCTAATAACCACTCCAATTCCAGCTAATAACTGGGAGAAAAGGTGAGCAAGAAAGGAAATGTATCATGCCCTTCCTTCTCCCAGTGTGCTGTGGCCAAATTCTTACAGCTCAGCTGGGAGGAGGAGAAAATGGAAGGTTAAATCCATTCAGGCATGTGAATATTACATAAGCCTGAATACTTCAGCTTTCCAGTTAAAACTGAGTTTGTTACCTAAGGTGAGTGAAGGATTTCCCAATATCTAAGAGTGGGCAGGAACTCAAGGGCCACCCCCAAGTTTTCATCCAGAGTCCTGGAAAGGCTACACCACTGAATAGATCCTGAAGGAACAGTATGGAACAAAAATAAAGTTCCATGTGTTTATATCTCGTTGATCACTCCTACTGAACATATGGGTTATGTAACTTTGGATGGGTTAGTTAATATCTTGGATGGGTTAGTTAATTTGGTTTGTTATTATCCAAATTCAGGAAGCAATTAAATACCCCTTATCTTATTAGAATCGTGATAAATGAGATTATGTAGGTAAAAGTACCTAGCAAAATGCCGTGCAAATGGCAGACACTCAGCCACTGTTAGAGTCTTTCTTTCTCCAAACATTTGTATCCTGTCATCTTTGATATAGGAGCAACACTGAGGAATTATTAGAAAACTCAGTTTATTAGATAAGGGGAGAGTAGATAGAAATCAGCTGAGGTCTGAAGATATTATTCTTTGGTTATTAGGCAAATCATTTAACATCACTTTGGGCTATGGTCATGACTGGATTCATGGGCATGATACCTGAGCAGTCAGTCACACGTGGTCTCACCTTCTGAAGAACTTTATGCTTGGTTTAATACTCTGCTTTCACTTGTCTTGGAATTTTAAACAATGCTATCTTTGAACTTGTGTTTTGTAAGTAAAGTCCAATGGGACACTAGATCATATGTGTAAATGAAGATCTACATGATACATATGTCAACTGTGGTTTCTTACTCCCTGTTTACCTACAGCATCTGCAATGCTTCATGGCACAAAATTCTACTGGACTCTCCATGCATGGAAATCCAGGTATGGGGGAACACCACCAAAAAGACATGATCATCAACTGACCCGTGAGCAGGACCTGGGCATTCAGAGTTTCTTCACCCCTTCCACTGTCCTTGCAATATGGGTTCCACTTGACTTTCCCGCTTCCAGAAGCTGCTCCAAGGACATAGCCTTGAGATAGTAATGTGCTGAAAACTCCTGCATGGTATATGTGACTGCAACCAGTTAAGGCCTCTGCAAGCTTTTAAGATTTGATGTGCAGGTGTGGGCATCCATCCATCTTGCTGCCATTCAAGACATGCCTCCTATGCAAGTTCCCCTTGCTAGCTAGTCATTGATTGATTGATTGATTTGAGAGAGAGAGAGAGAGTTAGTGGGGCAGAAGGAGAGAGAGAGAATCCCAAGCATGCTCCATACTCGGCATAGAGCCCAATGTGGGGCTGGATCTCATGATCCTGGGATCATGACCTGAGCTGAAATCAAGAATTGGTCGTTCAATGACTGAGTCACCCCGGTGCCCCTCCCTTGCTTTTTAAAACTGCCACCACCAACCTGGAGTGCCCTCCCTCTTTTTCCGTCTCTCCTTGTACTCTGAGTGCAGGGCCGTTTCAGATTCTACCAGGGAGCTTCCTGGGAGGGTTGTGAATCAACGACAGGTAGACTCAAGGGTACAAGGTAAGCGTGTTTCATCTCTAAGTGAGTAAGCCAGGGCTCTGACATCCCTGGGAGGCCACATTTTCCATTCTAATTAGAAGCTGTTTTCCAATGGGAAGGAAGACAGTGACATTCTAGAAAACCCAAATGACTGAGGAACCTATCATGTCCTTTCTTGCTTGCTACTTCCCTGTATCAGCCAAACGTTTATGCTGAATAGGATGACCAAGGTGGAAAGGTGGTCATACCCACAGTTCCTTTCCTTTCACTCCATCTTTATTTATCAGTAAGCCACAGCTAGAGTGGTGATAAAATGTGCATGTATCAAGAAGTGACAAAACAGTAGAAGTAGTTTTCTAGAACATTTCCACTGCTGCAAAGGAAACACATTTGCATGTATGACCTACGAAACACAAAGTGTACAATTCAGGTGAGTCTGCATACCAGCAAAGTGCTCTTATATTTGTATTTAAAACTGTCATTGTAGAATACAAAGATGGCCTGGAAATTTATGCTAATAATACCACATCTTACAATTTTCTTACTGAGGACAACAGTAAAGAAATAACACCAAGGAAATTAAAAGTATTATGACAAGGTGAGAGAGATCTCAAAAGAAAGAAACTTTTCTAAAAAAATATTTTAGTACTTAAAAGTGTATTTATTTATTTTGAGAGAGAGTGTGTGTGCATGTACAAGCCGGGGAGAGGCAGAGAGAGGGAGAGAGGGAATCCCAATAAGGTTCCGTGTTGTCTGCAAGGAGCTTGGTGTGGGGCTGAGTGCGGGGCTCAATCTTGAGATCATGACCTGAGCCCAAATCAAGAGTCAGCCGTTCAACTGATGGAGCCGTCCAGGCACCCCTATATTTTAATACTTTTAACAGTACTTTTTTCCTGTTTTCTGAACCAGGGGTTCCCATTTTCATTCTGTACTGGGATGAACAAATCATACATCCCAGGCATTCATTCCCTTGTCTAGAAAGAGGAGTATTCCCACAAGAAGATCTCCTAGAGCCCCTGGTTTCTAACATTCTATCCAGAGTTTCTGCTAGAAAAATGGGCTCTCCCTCTGGCTGACCACAGCCCACTAAAGACAGTAACCTGTCTATGGGTTTGGCCAACAGATGGCGCCTTTGTGCTGAGAAGGAGTGGCTTGGATCCTGGGTGCTCAGTTAGGATACAGCAGCTTGAGATGAATTGTAAGCTTCTCTTCGCCCCCTTGGCTGGGTGCCTTTATGCAGAGCAAGCCACAGAGCATTACAGGGCAGTCTTGATTTTATCCGTCCAAGTGTTTTCCTCTTACCACTTGCAAATTTGAGTTTGCCTTCTCTTCTTCTAACCTCTAGTTAATGAATCATGGTTCAAAGCGTGGCTGCTCCTAATATGGAACTTGTTTCTGTGCTAAAAGCAGAAGAGACCAGTTTGGAACGATGCTTCTTGCATTGTTATCTGGGTTTTGGCAATTCTAAACCAGTGGTGGTTGAGTGAAACGTTATGAACTTTTGGAAAAATAGTAGGAATTGTACAAAAACAGAACCCAGTTGACTTTCCTTCTTTGCTGTTGGTGTTCTTTCGTTGTTTTGTTCTGAAATAAAAGCCATCAACTAAAAAAAAAAAGTGCTCCTTTGGTAGTATGTTCAAAACAGAAGGACCCTTAAAAGGATACCATTTAAATGTCTCATTGCCTTTCAGCAAGAAGTTGAAACCAAAGACCTGTTCTGGTGATTTCATTAAAAATTCACCGCCTTCCCCTTTGGAGTAGGTCTGTTGACTAATTAGACACTCTCAATTCTAAATGGTTGTCTTCTGCCCCGGTACCTTACCCTCCCAGGGCAGTTTAATTTAAGCACATTGCTCTTGTCTGTTTTCCTCCCACATTGCTGTGAAGTGTTGCTATGAGGCAGCTGAACAGCTGCTCTGCCTTTCCCCAGAAGTGGCTGCGTTCCAACAGTGGGCAAAGCCAGTTATGTAAAGATCATCTTTTTCAGGGTTTCCTAGGAAACTAGTGATACTGGTCCAGTTCCGATTTGACACGAAAACAAGAAGATGGAGTCTCACTTTGAGGGAATTGGAGGTAGCAGGGGGACAGGGAACTCTAGAGACTCCTTCCATACTAGTCTGCTTCATTTTTTTTTTAATTTTGAAAGTATAAAAATTCAGCTTCAAGGGGCTGCAATAGTCCCGATAGTAAAAATAGGAACTGGCTTGCAGTTCATGGCCTCATCCACACATCCACAGTGACCTAACTTGACTCAGTCCATTAAAAATGGGGAAGAAACAAAATCCACAATGTTTCCCCTTCTGAACTAAAAAAAAAAAAAAAAAAAAAAAAGCTGAGCTATGTAGAGGTTCCAATGACCCTCTGATTATTTCAATACATAAAAACCCAAACTGGGACAGTTCATCCTAATCTTCTCATAATGTATTCATTCCATTTAACTGGTAGATGAGAGAACCTACTTTGTACTCAGTACTGTGTTGGATCTTGAGAAACCAGAAGGATTAAAATCAGAGTATTCTTGGTTAGAACCAATAGGTTAGGAAAGGAAATAAGAGACACTGAAACCCTACTGTAATGTAATAAACAACTCAGGAGCATATGAGGACCGCTGACTGTATAATAAAGGCTTGCTGATTCTCCCTGGATATTTCAGGACTGCCTACTATAGCATGATTCTTGCTAAATACTCAAGAAAAGTTATTTAGAGTTAGTTCTAAAAATGACTATCCACATGATACCAAACAAAAAAAAATGTCAAACAACCAGTTGCTTTGCACATTATGCCAAGTAACTCATTGTCCAAAATATATTTCACTGAAGTGACTGACCACAGATGGAATAGACTAGATGTATTGGAAGTAGACAAACACGATAATAGAGGAGTTTTAATTCTTTACAAAACTCTCATCCAAAGAAATGGACCCTACCCACAAACGCTGATTTAAAAAAAAAAAAAAAAAAGGAAATTCAAAAGATTATAGAAATGCACCAAGAGTAAATCTTTAAATGGTGTGAGAAATTATGAATTTCTTGTGATGGTATTATATTATTAGTATACTTCCACTCTTTTTACAGTGTTTCTATTAACTTGATGAGATTTTTTTAAGTTTATTTATTTATTAGAGAGAGAGCAAACGGGGGAGGGGCAGAGAGGGAGAATCCCAAGCGGGCTCCACACTGAGTGTAGAGCCCGACACGAGGCTCGAACTCCCGAACCATGAGACCATGACCTGAGTGGAAACCAAGAGTTGGATGCTTACCTGACTAAGCCACTCAGGCGCCCCCGATGAAATTTTGTTTTGACGTGTGCTTTCAGTGACCAAAAATTTGCTTTTATAGACAATGCATGTGGTTTTTAATCAATATTTCAATCATTAAAACATTAAGACTTTATATTTCTTGGTAGATTGGATTTCTTATTTCTCACCCCAAACATAAATAAGTAGACTTTAAAAAAATCAATCTTGAAATAAGAGGAATTAGGCTTTGAAGGTTTTGACTGATAGATTTTGTAAACATATTGATTTTTTTCTATAATCCCATGTCTTAGTTTTTGGTAAAAAAAAAAATGTTCCCATTCAAATGTACCACATGATATTGTGGGGTGAGTCATATCTCCTTTGTCATTTCTAAGAATTGGTCAGGATCATTTGTTTTTCTCCTCTTTCTTTTCCTCTTCCTGCTTTTAAACCTCACAACAGTCCTTTAGGTATTGTCTGTATCCTCACAAATAATTTAGCCAGAGAGTTGAGTAACTTTGTAAGGATGTTACGGCTCTCCTAACAAGGGCCTTCAGAATTCTCTCCCCTATTATATATTTCTTTTGGCCAACACCCGTGGCCGAAATCCAGAGGCTGTACCCATTCCACTTGGGAGATCATATTCTCATAAATTATACCGTTTCAAAGCAGGCCAGGAGATGTGTGGCTTCTGGTTTGTAAATATACACTGTCAGTTCTCCCTGTCTTGAAAATGCAAACTTGTTCCAATGCGATCCGTACTTTAAGGACCAGTTTGAGGACAACACAGACCTTGTGTTTGCTGATGTGCTTTTCATGAATGAGGAGCACCAGGTAAACACAAAAAACTGCCCTCATGTGAACAGAGCGGTCTAGGAATACACAAAGCACACACACACACAGACCTCACTGGGCCAGGAGCCACACCCACCCACATCTGGTGTTATAACTTCCTGGTGTTCCTTCCACCACCCTCAATAGCTCCCAGCTGCTGCAATCTTCCCCACTTCCACCAGCAAGCTGTACTTGCCAGATTTACGGTGGTAGCTAGGTAGTTCTTAACCATTTTGCACGTGCTACCATTTTTATGAGATTCTTACCATTTTTTTAAGTGTCACTGATTAAGTTTATGAATGTTGTCCCCCTAATTTGATTTATCCAAAGCTCTGTGGTTTTAATTGTGTGATTTAAAAAAAAAATAATTTATATATTTTTGAGAAAAAGAGAGATAGAGCAAGCAGGGGAGGGGCAGAGAGAGAGAGGGAGACAGACTCCCACGCAAGCTCTGTGCTGTCAGCACAGAACGCCCTATGCAGGGCTTGAACTCAGGGACCGGGAGATCATGACCTGGGCTGAAACCAAGAGTCAGACGCTTAACCAACTGAGCCACCCAGGCACCTCCGTTTTGGTCACTGTTGATGCTAACACCCAAAAGAAAGAAAAAGTGGAAAAATTCCAGTTTATCAGCACACAGGGAGCTAACTGCTCGTGCTCCCCTGGAGCCCCGAGGAGTTCACCTCCAGCTTTGTCCCACCCATTGTTCCCTCCCTTTATCTCCACTGGCTGTGCTCCACTGGACTAAACAGTTCTCATTAGCTCTGCTAGGTACCCACATCGGGTCCATGGGAAGTAGTTATGCTTTATTGTTCCTGGGAATAATTGGAAGAGTAGAGCAATCCCCACGGAGCAGCATCTCTGTGTCTCCTAACACACAGACTATTCAGAAGATCGCTCATTTTCTGAGTTTCTCAGGTACGAGGCAGATCCCAACCTACCATGCCTCTGACCTGCTGGAGTCCTATTACAAATGCTCCAAAGAGCCTTTTGGAAGCTCTTTGGAAGGTTGGAAGAATGATAGAAGGGGTTGAAACCCAGACACTCTTCTCCAAAAAATGCATTTTCATAACATTTCTCCCTCTTTACTCTCTTGGTCCTTTCTTACCCTCAAAGTAGGCAAACAGAATCAACTGTGTTAGAACAGGTTTGACATTCCTGTTGAAAATCTGCACACAGTGATTTGGGACTTCTTGAGATACCTTGTCTCACAGTCCTTTCAGAAGAGGAAATGAACGGAGAGCAAGGGTGCTGGTTCCCAGGCCCACTCTGAAACTCAAGCAGAGATATGGAGAAAATAGAAGAATAAGAGAAGCTGAATATACCCACTAATTGGCTTTTGTTGTGGCTAAGAAATGTGTTTTGGAGCTGTGAACACAGTGTGTGAGAAGAACATTCTTATCTCCGTAGCTTGTAGAGGCTTATATTAACCCAGGCAAATTTTTACCCTTATGTCTTTGTCTCTTAGCTGTTGTGGAAAGGCCATTCTGCTTTTAATTGGCTGTGCTAAGTGTTGGGTGCTGCTTGTGGTGGCTTAGTCCACAGCAAAATAACTGTTTCCATAGAATCAGGAACACATGTACAGGCAGCTTCAAGTGAAAGCTTGGGCTCTACATGTCTCAGCCAAAGGGGCATAACCTTTGTCTAAGGCCCTGGCCATGAGCCATGGAGCAAGAAGGTTTCCAAGGATGTTCGGGCCACTCAGACCTCAGGCAGGCATGCAGGTCACGTAACAGCTTCGGGAAAGCCATGGAAGCCACGCAAAGTGGTCTCCATGGGTTCCAGCCACACAGGTGGCCTCCCTCAACTAAGATGCAGGTTGTGTGTGGGCCTCATCTGAGCCACTAACTTGTTTAACAGTGCAGGAAGCCTCAGTGTCAAGCTCTTATATCTTACCTCGGAAGTACAGCTTCTCCTTAGCAGAAATCAGCCATCAGACAGATAATCATTCTGCGTACAAGCTTTTTAGGTATAAGGTGTTGAACCACAGTTTTGGTGCCAGACTGAGTTGTGTGTACATCAGTTAAGATTCAGTATTTAAAGTTTATTTATTTATTTTTGAGAGAGAGAGAGAGAGAGAGAGAGAGAGAAGCAGGGAGAGGCAGATAAAAAGAGAGAATCCCAAGCAGGCTCTGCACTGTCAGCATGGAGCCCAATGCAGGGCTTGAACTCATGAAGCTTGGAAGTTGGACACTTAACCAACTGAGCCACCCAGGTGCCCCAGTAAGATTCAGTCTTTAAAGTGTAGATACTAGGTCTAAGCAGTCAGTTCTAAATCAGCCAAAAAAAAAAAAAAAAGAGAGAGAGAATGGACCAGTCTTGCATCATGTGGCCTGTCCACTGATTCCATAATCACCTCCTAACACATGGGCTTTTAAGTTGGGTCTAAATTGGGGAACATATTTTCCCTAGGAGGCAGGTGTCTTAGACCTAAGCAACTCAAAAAAACAGAAGTGGGAGGGGTCATTTTGATACAGAATTGATAAGGCAATGCCTCTGTTCAGAAGTCTGGATGCAGAAGGAGATTCAATTTCGAACAAGGGTGACGGAAATGTGAACCTCAAGTGACAAACAGAAATTAATAGGTTTTGAATACGTAGATATAAAAGATAAACACACACACACACACGCACACACACACACACACACACAAAGAGCAGAGAGGTCAGACTGCACCATTGCAAAATTTTAATTTCGGAATAAAGCAGTGATGTCTAACAGAATAACACGTACATTTTTCCTCCCAGGTAGAGCAAGTGAGTAGTGCTAAATATCACCACCGGTAAGGAGCTTACTCTCCACCAAGCGAGTTTACAGACTGCAGATTCTGGGCAACTGACATGAACTGAGAGCCATTCCAGTCAAGATAAAACCAAGGTGTTCTTCCTTTCCTCAGATGACATTGGTATCGTCCACAGCTTTTGGCAAGTGCTGGGTTCTGAGACCTACTGTATTTTCTAGCATCTATCTCTGTAGCTGAGGGGGATCTTGTTTTCTAAATTTGTGGGTGATAATTATGTGGAGTGATTTCTATTGGAATCTTTAAAGAAAGAACATGGGCATCAGAGTCTCAGTGTTGAACCAATTTAACTTCCAAAGTCCTGGGAAAAACTGTACCCGTTCTTGAGAGAAACAGCCCAGGCTACAGCTGCTGACTGAAAAGGACCTTTAGGTTGACATGAAGTGACCTTTAGCTAAATCTAAGCAGAACAAGAAGCAGGGTTGTCTGCATATAAATCAGTGCATTTATTTTAATTATAGTGCAAATATATTAAATTAATATATAAAATAAATAACAAAAAGAAATAATAAAATAATATAAATAAAATATAAAACATAAATATAATATAAAAATAAATAAAATAATATAAAATATTAAAAGTATATATCTATACATATCTTTGATTTGCAAAAGGAAGAGAGTTTGGTTGAGGGTTAATTCTTTTGGACCCTAATATACTATACCTAAGATACCAACTTTGACTTAATGGGGAGATACCATTTGGATTCATTCCCTCCTGGAATCGCTCATCTGAAGGAATTTTATTATTGAATCATAAGGCTGTCATTTAATCTATTTACAGTGTCCTGATACGCTCTGCCAGATTCTGTGGCTGGACACAGTTCAAGACGGAAATAAAGAAATAGAACAGGGTGTGAATTTTCAGCCGTGGGTTAAAAATGTAGCCTGAGAGTCCTATTCTGCCCCATTTCAGAGCGTCCTGAGAACAAAATGTGGACCCTCTACTTGTGGGTCAAGCAGGAGATCCCAAGACAGTGTGGCCGGTACTGCAGGGGTCCGAGAAGCTGAATGTAAGACTGTCCTGAAAACTGGCTCTCCCCTTCACACAATGTGCGAAGACCATGGGAACCTGGAGGGATAATATGGGGAAACGGCTCTTTCCCGCTTCGGAAGTTTCCCCAGATATAAACATTCCTGACCTTTCGTGACCTTTAATCACTGTTCCAGCCGAAGAAATGAGATGATTGATCGGACCAGCAACTTTGAGGAGAATCAATTTGTCATACTGACTTTAGCTCCTCTTTTTCCTTTTTTCTTGTTCATTCTTCTCTTCCTTTGCCCCAGGATGGGAAGTTCCTCCAAGCCCTAGGTCTGACCCTAGAGGGGGGTGGTCTTTGCCTCCCAGGTACAGTCTGGCACGTACATGGTGGTTATTTGTTTTACTCTGAGGTTCGCTTAGTAGGTCTGTCTGGGTCGGACACTAAGCTATATCCTCTAACTTAAGTTTTATCATTAACTCGGCCGAATAAACTCCATCTGTCCCTTCTTTGTAAAATTTTCTCAGTTTTCTCAGAAGTTGGGTAGAGAAGAGGGGTGCTATGTATTAAGCCTGTGAAATTCTCAGACAACTGACATGGATCCCAATATGCAGAAAAGAAGACTAAGCCTTCGTAAGAGGGACCGGCTAACCAAGTTCATATCATTAACAAAGGAAGATGCCAATATTCAAGGCAAAGCTTGGTTGGTTCTGTAGCCCCAACTTTAACCATCTTGCTACTTTGTGTTGTTTGTTTGTTCCTGGAGCTTGAATGCATACTTTATTTTCTGTGTTTAATGAAATCAGTCACTTTCTTTTAATTATCTAAGCAATTATTTGGTAACAAAGAATGAGTAGAGGTTTCAGACTCCTTTGCCCTTTGGAGGCAATGTTAACCTAAGAAGAGAATGATGAAAGGAAAGGAGGAGAAAAGGAGAGAAGTGCAGAAGAAAGTGGGGGTGGGGAGGGACATCTGGGAGGGTGGTCTTTTTGCAAATGTCTTTTCCCGCTCCTAACTCTCCATGGCAAGGAAATGATCATGAAAAATGACAAGAATTTGTCTCCAAATAATTTCCACGGTGCAGGTGCGGAAAATAAGAATGTGGTTAAGTATTCACATATGTTAGTAATTATAATTTATGTATATTTATAAGAAATGATGTATGAGATATGATATTTCTGGCACTGATATACATTTTAAAGAGCATTTCTTTATGGTATGTGTGCACCTTCATGCATTGAATGAACTGGGCAAAAGTATTCAAACTCAACGCAAGATTGACCTAAATCAAAGAAAACACATCCTCAGCCTTGCGGAGCTGGGGCACTAGATATCTCATTAGAATTCAATTAACTAGAAACCACCAAGAGTTGAGTAAGGATTTGTCTTTACTCTCAACACAGGAATGATTTAAGTAGTTGGATACAAGAGCCAATAACTGTTTCTTCCAGTATAATTAGTATAGTTCCAAAGTCTTACTGCTGCCTGAGGACTGACAGGGAAAGGAGAAAGAAGAACCCTGAATGGTAGCCCCCATTCAGTGAGGGCTTGTGGAACCTCCTTAGAAAGGAGGTTATAATGGGATTTCCCTGTAAAATATCTGGTTCATCATATGCATGTTTCTTTTCTAAGGTTCTAGATCTCTTTAGTTTAATTACACGGAGGTTGGGTTTTTAAGGAACATTTAAAGAAGGCAAGAAAGAGTCTGTGATGCTCTATTTTAAAATTTCTCAAGAGTGTTTGAATGTCCATAGCCAATGAGTTTTGAAACCAAAAAAACATAATAAAAAGAGTCCAAACAAGTAGGGGCGCCTGGGTGGCTCAGTCAGTGGTTAAGCATCTGACTGTTGGTTTTGGTTCAGGTCATGATCTTATGGTTTCGTGAGTTCAAGCCCTGAGTCAGGTTCTGCGCTGGCACTCGTGTTACCTCTGTCTCTCTCAAAATAAATAAACTTAAAAAAAAAAGAGTCCAAACAAATAACAATATCCATCCATTGCGTTTGCCTACAATGCACTTATTTTAAAAAAAGAAAATTTAATCAAAATCCCCTCACCGTTGTCTTGGTTAATACATTATAACCATAGATTTATATGATGTATATATGTTATAGACATATAGGACATAAATATATACTTATGAAATAAATAGATACTAAAAACAAAGACACCAAAAATAAATAAAATCTTTGATCTATTAAGATACATAGACAATCATTGGTTGTTGATATATAAAGATATATATTCATTGATCAAGGATTTTATTTATTTTTAGTGTCTTTGTCTCAGCTCTTAGAAAATGACTCATCTTCATATTCAGCAGATCTCCTTTGTACTAGAAAATAATTCTAGCTCTAATTATTTGTAATTTGAATTATTTGAGCTTCTCATAGGGAAAATGTGATACAATACTTTCTGGTTGTGTTCACCACTACCTACTAGGAGAGCACAATGTTTAAATTGTAAGATGTTGCTGGCCTTGACTTTAGGAAAGAGAACTCTCTGCCAGCAAGAAGAATCTTGCCCCGTTGTCCTGTTTCTTCTTGTGTTTACAGGGACACTCCACCAAGCTGTGGAGGAGAAGAAAGTTCCCCTAATAAACATAGTCTTGCAGTCTCTTCCTTCTAGCTTAATGCTGTTTAGAAAGAAAAGGTTCTTGCCTAATTACCCCAATACTTTTGTAAAAGAAAAGCAGTCTTCCAGATAACTGGATTTGGCCACAATAGAGCAAGTAGCAATGTTGGAAATAACAAACACATGTTAATTGCTAAATGTGTGGGTTCCAATAGCACATTTACTGGCTCTAATCCTATATTCATCCTATCCTTACCTTAGCCAAGGGATCCTGGGTAGATCATCTTAACCTGTCCATGTGTCATTTTCCCATTCAGAAAGATCTTAATAGCAATAATACTCCTATGGTTGATACGAGGATTCAATGAGACCTATGTCCAAGGCATTCAAAGAGTGCCCCCAATAAAACACGTATTCAGGTATTACCTGGTTTTGCTAAAAAAATAAGCGTTCATTTGCAAACACGTACTGTGAAGAGAATAAATATAAGACTTTTTCGATATAACCTGGACTTCAAAACTCTGAACATTTGAATGAAGGGAGAAATTTTATTTCTCTGGATATTTTCAAAGAGGCAGAAAAGGATTTGCTTTAGGTCAATTTTTAGATTTTTCATCTGCGCTGAGTAATATCTAATAGCTTCAAACTCTGTGCTTAGGCAAGCCTGGGTCTTGCCCTGGCACCCAGTGTTAATCAGCCAGCTGATTGAAGCACAAATGAAATCCCAGTCACAGAGATAAAATAGATTTTAAAACAGTATCCCATTGAGGACCAGATTATCATTCATCTATTCATTACAAAACAGAGTGCTTTATATTTCCTTCCTAACAAAAAAGACCAAGTACAATAACGTATTGTTCTCAGTTGTTGCTTTGTTGTTCTTTTTAACAAATCAAGAAATACTTGTCAGGCTCTCCTCACAGAAGAAGAGTAAACATCTAAATTTATGATAATATTTTGCAGGCTCAGGAAAACTAAAATATAAAATGGGATCATAATAAGAAAATGCATAAACATGCTGGCTGCAGAAGCTAAGGGAACAAAAAGTCTGAAGGTTTTTGTTTTTGTTTTCTTTTGCTTGGTTTTTGTTTTTATATGTCCACATTGCTGTTGCAGACCCTGTTAGGTTATCAGGTTCATTAATTAACGCATCTCAAGTGCCTCGCACCGTCTTATTATTTGCCATTTTTAATTGCTCTGGCCCTGTTTTTACATCAAGCATCCTGCTGTCTATGGGGTTTGATTTCCATAAGCTATAAGTCACCATGAACACTAAGATCTCAGGCTGAATTTCTCAGCCTCTTTTCCTTATGGTACCAGTGACTCCAATAGCGATGATGAGTTTCTTCAAAAGATCGCATGAGGCTTCCATAGTGTGAATCAAATGAGTTCCAGGTGCTGATGGGAAGATCATGTTACAGTGACTAATCACGCTCCAAAGGAACTGACTACTAAAAAAGGGTATTGTATGGAATATTGTGGGAGCTACAAAAAATGCAGAGACCACCTCGTATTCCAGTGGATCTCATTTTTCTTCTCTGTAAAAGAACAGAAATATTTCAAGTACTCTTTTCTGCTACTTAATAAATACTAGTATCCATCTTATTCTACCATTATTATATAAGAGAAACAAACAAACAAAAAAAGAACTTAACAAATAAAAGATTTGCTTAGTCATACCCACTTCTCATTGCTAGAGCCCTCAGAAATACCTTGCACATTTTCCCTGACCTCAGAAAAGGGGTGAAGAAGAATCTAAGGCTAAGAAAGAACTCTTGAGTGAGCACGTATTTTAAAGAAATGAAAGAAATATTGTGTCATTGTAGTTAATAAAGAAGCAATTTTAAAAGCATCTATCTGTAAAGCATCTTCCAATTCCTATAAACTGACTGCCATGGGGGAAGGTTACTCAAACTCAGTGTTGTGCAGAGTTTATAAATGCTTCTGCAAGGAGATAAGAGAGATTTTTCATTAGGATATTAAGTGCTCACAATAGAGCGGAGAAAATATGCCATTCACTGAATTTCTGTCGCTTCCATGAGTTTAATTTGCTTTATATATTCTTTTTTTTCCCCCCATGGATATTACAGAAGTTAGTTTCATCAGATTCCTTTAGCATGTTAAACTATTCAGAATTTAGAATTTTTGTACTTCAAGTAAATGAAGTTTTGGTATATTGGGTTCATTATCAAGCTTTTTTTTTTTTTTTTTTTTTGCACATACCAAAATTGCCACTTGCAAATTTAAAACTCTACTTTTCTGTCAGGCCCTGTCTCTTTTTCCTCCTGTAGTGAGATGCTGTTTCTGACTTCAGTTTAACTTATGCTGAAAAAGTCAGAAATAAAGCATTTGTTCCTGCAAAAAAGATATAAGACAGTTAAAGGAAACAAAAATGTCTACTTTGAAATTTCATTGTTATTTGTTTATTTATTTGTTTTTTTTAAGTTTATCTATTTATTTTGAGAGAGAGAGAGAGAAAGCCAGCATGGGGAGAGACAGTTAGAGAGGGAGAGGGAGAGAACCCCAAGCAGGCTCTGAACTGCAGAGCCTGATGCAGGGTTTGAACTCACAAACCTTGAGATCATGACCTGAGCTGAAGTCAAGAGTCAGATGCTTAACCAACTGAGCCACCCTGGCGCCCAGTTGTTATTTAGATATGAACAGCTGATCATATCTTTCTATCTTACAGGGATATGTTTATATTCTTCATTAGGACAAGAAATTTAAATTTAAAGTATAAAAAGGCTTAAGTTCAGCAAATCTTAATTGTCACAAATTAATAAACTCTTAACTTGATAAAATGCTCATTTATAAAAGGCGAGAATTTAAAATGCTAGTATCTCATTTTTTTTAAAAATGCTCATTTATAAAAGGCGAGAATTTTCCTAAGTGTGTTAATGGCTGCCTAAGCTATTAATAAATGTTTGGTGAGGAAGAGTTTCCATGATCCAATAAATTTGGGAAATACTTGACTTAAAAAGATGACTACATGTATTTTTGGGCACTTACAAGAATCTTAATCTGCTAACATATATTGTGATAGAGAATCAGATACTGTATGTGGTGTTTCCCAAACTTCTTTGATCGTGGAAGTACGTTTGAGCATTCTGTGGAGTTAATGGTCTTTAGAACACACTTTGGAAAATCCCTGCCCTGGGCCTCTAATTCAAAAATCATCCAACACATCATAAATATACATCTACATTGGGTTTATTATAAAGAATCAGAACACTACTTGTGATCAGCAAGGAAATGATAGATTCAAATTAACCTCAAAATAGTAACATCAGATCATAAGAGTAATTTGCACTGGGCCTTTCTCTCAGAAAAAAAGTCATGCTTCATTAGATCAGAACCATCTGTGGACTCAGAAATTAATCAGTGTAATTTTCCACATTAAAAATGTAAAGAAAAAATATACAAACATAGGAATAGACTCAGAGAAAACATTTGGTAAAATTCAACACTGACTCACATAAAAACCTTCAGCAATGAGGAAAATACAAAGTCATTATATTATAAAATACTTGTGTAAGTACATAATAATGATGGAAGCTAAGGTCACCAGGTGAAAGTTTGAAGAAAAGCAAGATACATGTACAGTTTCAAGGTCTCTCTCTCAAGGAGTTTTTTTTACAACAAGGAGAAAGGTAGTAACTTCACCGTAGAGAAAAATGGCAGGCACCACCTTAACCAAGGAAACCCAGTAATGTGGCATGGACTTCATATATCCTTGTGATACACAGAGAAAGGCACGATGCCCTTTCTATGGTAGTCTTGCCAAAAGTGCATAACTTCAATATAATTTAAAAAAAAGGACCAGGCAACCCCCAAATTGAGAACCTGTTATAAGATAACTGGCTGGTACTCATCAACCATGTCAAGATTATGAAAAACACGGGAGCTTCAGGATCCAGCTGCCACAGATTGCTGAAGATCAAGGGCCCATGATAACTAAATGTGAAGTGGGATTCTGGAGTGGATCCTGAAAAAGAAGCAGGATATCTATGGAAAACCAATCATACTTAAAAGAAGTCAGTTAATAGTGTTGTGTCAGTGTTCATTTCCTGCGCTGATCATTATACTACTGAAGTTATCAACATTAGGGGAAGCTGGATGCAGGGTACTGTGTGATTTTTTGCAAACAGAGAGCTTTTACAATACGATTTTTAAAGCATTTCTTGGACGACTTTCCAATACCCTCATATGCTTTTTTATGGGTAGACCTAACCTCAGTTTGGATATATAGTATGAGATTGTAGGCATGGTGCAAGGCAGCAGGGAGTTCCGTTCCATGGCTTGGGTGGAATTTGTATTCTAATGTTCATAAAACATATTTTATGTATGAGCTCATAAAAGTACACAAAGTCAGATCATCCAAAAAGTTGTCTCTTCTACCTCTCATTCACTTGAAAATGCTTGCATGTTAGAATAAGTTGTGGTTTGACAATTGTTATTTGTTGTTGTTTTGTTTTGTTTTCTGTCGATTTGGATAGTTTTCTAGGAAAAACCTAGAGTATTCATGGGGAAACTTTTAAGGGGAGGTTTGCTTCCAGCCATTTTTAACACAGACTCCTTTTTTTCCAAGTACAATGGGAGACAGAACTACTCGGTGCAACTCGAGGGCTCAGCTGCTTTGTTTCCAGGAGGGCCATGGAACTAGAGTTGTCTTTACGTGGCTTACCTCTCAGTCCCTGCAGGGAGAGAGCCTTCAGAACCTTCTGCAAGTCACAAGGTTACTGCTAACAAGGTTTGAAAACCATTTACGCAGAGAAAGTTTCAGAACATGAAAATGGGCGGAGGGAGCTAAGGAGAGAATTGCTTGGCTCGGAAAGTCTTCATTTCCTTAATGGAATAATAATATGTGCTTTACTCCCTGGGGGATGATGGGAATGAGCAAATTTATGATTATAAAATATCCTGCAGTTTGAGAGTATTTTGTTTTCAAAGTCCTATTGGCAAATACAGTACTTAAAATTGAATCCGTTGAGTTACTTTCTTCTCAAGATGTGTGTGGGAAAATGAGATAAAAGGAATATAGGAAATGTGCAAATGAGAAATCGGAGAGAGAGAGAGGAATTTTAAACTAGGACTCTATTTGCTCAAGCACAAAAATGCTTATGCTGCTTTTGGGGACAAAAATTAAACTTGAAAATCAGAAGCCAACTGTGTTACCATACGTAGGGTGCAGACAGGAAAATGGCAGAAGTTTGGATTGGGGTGGAAATGGAATTTGCATGTAAATTAACTGAGATATAAAAACATATTTATATCCAAGGCAAACATTTAGGAAGGGTAAGGGGGAAGCTCATGGGGTGTATCCAACCAGTGTAGTTCAACCTTTTTTTAAAGGAAATAAGGATTCGTTTAGAGCTTTCAAAATTACTTTTAGTCATGACTAGAGTTACTTCCACTTTCTAACCCATTGCAATTTAAATCCATTGGAATTATATATTAGATCTTGCTATCTTCGTTTTAAAAGTTAAAAAAGAAAATATTTGAGAAATAAAACCATCGCATTAGAAAGTAAACACACATCCAGAATGGGAGCAAAATAACGAATGCGAGTGAGGATAATTAAATGGGATGGAAAATATATGATAAGCTTAAGAAGTAACTATAAAGCTTCAGGAATTATTAATAAAAAAATACCAGAGGGAGCCAAATGGACTGTGAGTTGATCAAAAGACTAAGGAATTGAGAAATGCTTTGATGTCCCGAAGGACATTCACTTCAATTCAGTTCTTGTGGGGATTTTCAATTAACTTCCTGCAAGTTGAAGCCAGTTCTCTTGCTAAAGGAAGTGAAATTTCTTGAGAAAATTTTTTTCCTACCTTTGCTTGTCAGAGACCATTGTTTTTAGATATCGCATTAGAGTTTTTTGCATTGCATATGTTAGTATTCTTCACCCAAACTAGCTTTAAAAATCCAGGGAAACTGCTCTCCCCTGAAAAACCTAAAGATAGAGTAGCTTTCAAGACTGATTGGATCCAAAGTTTACCAGGGCTTGCAAATCCATTTTGCGGCCCTTCCTTTGAAGTTTGGTTTTTCCTCTAGCGAGATCACTATTCACAGCAATGGAGCCATCTACACATTTGCTTGTTTCATTTGACAGAAGAGAGAGTGCTTTCATTCCAAAGACATTACAAGGTATCCAACCGTATGGAGGAAGATAAGTGCAGTGTATTTCTTTTTTTAATTAGCATGCGTTTCCAGGTAGTATAAACATGCAACCTTCCATTATTTATGGTACAGTAAAGAAGGCTCAGGCATTTAACCAGTGGGGACAAGTCTATTCCTACTAACAAAAAAAAAAAAAAAAAGTAAAAGAAAAGTTTTAACAAAGTGCAGGATAGATTAGGACAAGCATGTTCAAGACTAAGAGGCTAACATCTCAAGAATTTTCAAAATTGTTGAAGGTGACCCAATTTTGCTGATTCACTTGAGGATATGCTATTGTCAGAAGATCTCAGTAATGCATGGCATTAAAGTTTTGAATAAGGGATGGAATACCAGGAGACAACATGCCCACTTCTGTTTTCCTTTAAATATTGTATTATTTGATACCTACAATGCTACATGCAATGTATATGTATGTTGTGAAGCAAAATAATACAATGAGCACTTGCAAACCCACCCATTCAATCACCAAAACATTACCACCCTTGGGTTTCCTCCTGCCTGATCCTATTTCCCCACCTCTTTCCCATTATCCTTTTTTTTTATGCTTTATTTATTTTTGAGAGAGAGAGAGAGAGAGTGAGTGGGGGAGAAGCAGAGAGTGAGAGAGAGACACACACAGAATCCAAAGCAGGCTCCAGGCTCCAAAGCTGAGCTGTCAGCACAGAGCCCGACATGGGGCTCGAACTTACAAACTGTGAGATCATGATCTGAGCCAAAGTCGGAGGCTTAACTGACTGAGCCACCCAGGCACCCCTCCCATTATTCTTAATCTATGGTTTTTCTCTCTTACCTGTGTATACACACAGTGGAATAAACATATGTATGTTTATGCAGTAGGATAAACAGCAAGGAGTCTACAGCTGCACCCATGGGATTGTTGAATCTCATAACCAAAATGCTTAGCGAACTAAAACAAACCAGAAATAAAAGTATGCATGCTGTACAATCCCATTTAAGTAAAGAACTAAATAATAAAAAGCACAAAAATAATCTGTGCTGTTAGAAGTCAGGACCTTAGTTGGATGGTGATATGGAATCGGAAGAGAGCAGGTGAGGAGTGTTTAGGAAACTGATACTATTCTGTTCCTTGGATATTGTCTTTGTGACATGTGTGTTTAGCTGTAAAAACTCATCAGGTTATAATCTTAGGGTACATGTACTTTATTGTGTATATGCTATCCTTAATAAAAAGTTCTAAAAATAAAATGGCAGAAAAATATCACCTGAAATGAATTACCTGAAAAGTCGAACTCTTAAAAAAAAAGAAAAAAGAAAAGAAAAGAAAAAACAGGAAAAAAATGGCAACATGATAGAAAAAAATAAGATATTAGAGGAAAGTAATAGAATGTCAGTATACCCAACATAAATTTAAGATCTTAAACATTAAAGGCAAGTGTAGATCACGTACAAAACACCTGAAAGAATAATAACTTTCGGCCTTTCAACATTAATATCAACGTTTTCAGAAGACAACAGATAAATGCCTTGAACATTGTGAGGCAGAATAATGGCCATCCCAGAATTCTATAGCCAACCAGACTTAACGGTTGTCTGGGTAAAATAAAGTGCTCAATCACGCAAACTCTCAAAAACGGTACTGGGGTATACTGTTTAGTTTTAGAAAACTGCTAGAAAATACGTTCCCCTGAAACAAAGAGACAAATCAAGGAAAATGAAGAAAATGGAAACCAGGGAACAGGAGATCGTAGTCAGGAGCCAAGCAAAGGGATCCCAGGGTGAAGACCAGAGGAGAATGGGGTGGCGGGTCTGGAGGACAACCAACCCAAATTGTGGGAAAAAGACAAGAGGGCTCCCGACAGAGGTCTTTGGGGGAAAATAATTAACGAGATGGGTTATCCGCCAGGATGTAAAAATGATTTTCAGGATTGTTGAAGGAGACGCCAGGGCTTAATGAGAAAATCAATGAAATACATACATTATTGCCTCCGAGAAAAAGAAAATGTGCAATAAATGATAGATAACTATAATATCTAAGGCTCAGTCGTGGGTAATTGCTATGTAATTGAAACAGAAGCGGATGACAACGTGAAAATTAAACTTTGCAAATGGTTGTCTGGTGACCAGTTTTGGGGGTGGGGGGTCAGGAAGGGTGTCCCTAAGTTTTGCTATATGCTTATTCACAATGTTTCAATTTTAAACATAAGCAAGACTTGTTTTTCTAAAAATAACTTTACTTGAAGATAATAACCATAGATCGATAAAAAGTGAACTGAATCTGTGATGTTGGGCTTCAGCAAAGTTGTGCTGGTAAACTCTCCCACTTTCACAGAAGAGCAGATGAATGAAAATCAAGGAGTTTAGGGCGGCTAGAACGAGCCCACGCGTGGTCTGCTTTAAAGAGGAGGAAGGAGAAGGTATAAAACATGGTGTCAGTTCTGTAACGTTGTTTCTGCAAGAATCTTGTCTGGAGATCCTTGTGCCATTTGGAACCTCCTAGTTCTCAAGCCAACCTTTGATACATTACACAAGGCGCCAGTGTCCTCAGGAGTCTGGGTAACTTGCTATCTGAGAAATGGGTGTGGAAAATGGAGATGTTTGGCTCAGAGGAGGCACATATGACAAACTACCATACATAATTTTCGTTGGGCCAGATGCCAGAACTGGGAAACATGGATAAAAATTCACGAAAACAGATATAAAACAATTCAATTTAGAAACCCCAAGTAGGAAAGTATACTTTCCCATGAAAACGCCTGCCGCCTAGCACTGCCCCTTTCCTTCCTTCCTTTCCTTCCTTCCTTTCCTCCCTTCCTCCCTCCCTCCCTCCCTTCCTCCCTCCCTCCCTTTCCTCCCTTCCTTCCTCCTTTCCTTCCCCCCTCCCTTCCCCCTCCCTCCCTCCCTTCCTTCCTCCCTCCTTTCCTTCCTTTCTCCCTCCCTTCCTTCCTTCTTTCCTTCCTTCTTCCTTCCTTCCTTCCTTCCTTCCTTCCTTCCTTCCTTCCTTCTCTCCCTCCCTCGCTTCCTCCCTCCCTCCCATTCTTCCTTCCTTCAAAAGGTGGGGAGGACCAGAGGGAGGGAGAGAGAGAGAGAGAGAGAGAGAGAAACTTTAGCAGGTTCTGTTCTCAGCATGGAGCCTGACACAGGGCTCGATCCCATGACCCCAGGATCATGACCTGAGCCTAAATCAAGTTCAGACACTTAATCAACTGAGCCACCCAGGCACCCACAACTTGGTTTTACTTCTAAATTTTGTGTTTATGCCTAATCTTGCCTGCAATGAACAGTAAATAAACAACTTTTGCCTTATCTATAGCTTCACTCTCTCCCTAGCAAGTAGGGACTTTGTTAGCCAGATAGAAGCAAGAAAAGCACACAGAGTTGCTTCCACTGTTTACTTTTTGAGGATCATAGGAAGCTCTGAGATGGCTCAGATGTGGGGCAGGGGCGGAGGAATGAATTTAAGGAATATATGAGCCTTCCAATTGGCCAGAAATTGTCATACGTGCTAATGGAGAACAAGAATGTAAATGGTCTTGAAAAAAGGATGATGCCATTGACAATGGCATTCCTTAATTTAAGCAACTGTTTCTTATCACCCTAGACTGCCAACACCCCGGCTGGAGTTAATATCCTTGGTTTGCAAAGCCTCTTCTCATCAGGGTTCAAAGACATCTGCGAGCTTTCAGTCAGTTGTTAAAAGAATGCAAAGTGGTGAGTTGTCATGAAAATAACAATCTTATACTTACGTTACAAATGGAGAGCATTACCCCAAAGAGCACGCTTTGATTGATCACCGCATCCATACCAGTTACCTAGGCTACAGAGACCGCAGCCCTGCAGTTAGCAAACATATTGCTCCTCTTCCTCATCTATCTTTTGCTTGGTTCTGCACAGATACTTTGTAAATCTATCCGCGCACACACAGTCCACCCGCGCACACCACAGGTGTACTTTCTTCTTGTTTTACAGTTTCAATGTTGTGACAACAGTGTGTTTCCATGCAGTTAATAACCTCTGTTAAGTCTGGATTGTTAGGATCTCTGTAATTTTGTTCTTTCTGCATTTGCAGACACAGATGTCTTTGACACAACAATGTCTCGACACAGAAAGCCTTGACACAATGGCTTCGCAAGCACACACAACCATCCTTTTTTTTTAAAGAAAATTTTTTTCATTGTGTTTGTTAATTTTGTTTTCCAGTTTAGCTGGTGCTTATCAAAAGGCACCAACCATTAAAATAAGCTCACCAGATGAACTCTTCAATGATGAAGTCTCCAAGATGGGAAGCTTTAGATACCACTAAGTCTCCATTCTATAAAATGGAATATTATTGTGCACCTAAAGGAGGCATAACTGGGAAGAAAAGGTAAAACTGGATCACAATTGATCCTGGAATTTTGTCCTTTCAATTTTTTTAAATTTTTAAATTTTTTTATTATTTATAAAAATTGTATTTAAATCCGAGTTAGTTAACATATAGGGTAATAATGGTCTCAAGGAGTGGAATTCAGTGATTCATCACAAAGAGCCTATTCCCATGACGTATTCGACCTCTTTATGCCATATGCACTTCCATGGGATGTAACAAGCTAAACTGACTTCTGTTTTAATTGGCCATTCTTAGCCATGTGCACAGTTGGTACGTGTGTAATTGAGGGGAGAGGAGCTCTTAGTACCCCTAAGGGTGCTTTGGGTTCTATATGCGTCCCCTCTTAAGAGAATATTAGTTTTGGAATCTGATATAGGCTGACCCATGGATAAGGGGCTTTAACTGTGAGAATTAGGTAAGAAGAGAAACGAGTAATCAACCAGATCATTGCAAAGACTCCTCCCCTCTTTGTAACCCCTTTCTGTTTCCTTTCTCTTACTTGTGTGTGCAAACTCTTCCTTTATGCTATTTCTGTCTTATGTAGGCGAACATACTTGCCCTCCTCTACCTTGAGAAAGAAAATGCCACTTCTCGTTCTGGGACTGTCTAGAATCAGCATTCTTTTGATTTTACTGCCTGGTTTCTCCACCGTATTTGCTCGAATCACCTCTATCTCCTTTTCATATGTTCGAACTCTAGTTTGACACCGAGATTTTCACTCCTGTTATTTTATCAAAATGGCTACAGACAAGGTTGTCAATGGCATCCTAACCCTCAGACACAGAGTAATTTTCTCACACCTCTATGATCACGTCAGCAGTTATATGTAATTTCTTCCTAGAACTGTTTTTTTTTTTTTTTTTTTCCAGGGTAGAGCTTCTAACAGCACACTGTTTTATATCCTTGTGACCCGGCCATATATATCATTTTACTCCTTCCCGTCCCCTCCATTTCCCAATTCTCCCCACCCCCAAGTCTATGGATGTGTAATTGACCAATACAAATTGTATATATTTAAAGTGTATAATGTAGCAATTTGATATACATACACATTGTGAGGCTGTTACCACAATAATGCTAATTAACACATTTGTCACCTCACATAGTTATTGTGTGTGTGTGTGTGTGTGTGTGTGTGTGTGTGTGGTGAGAACACCCAAAATGTACTCTCTTAGCAAATTCGAGTACGTAAATGAAATTCCCGGAGCTTAGTCATATCGTAACTGAAAATCTGTCTCGTCTGACCAACATGGCCACATCCTGCCCTATCCCCAGACCCAGGCAACCACTGTTTTACTTTCTCCTTCTGAGTGTGACTTTTTCAGATTCCATACATAAGTGAGGTCATGTAGTATTTATCTTTTTGTGTCCGGCTTATTACACATACTAGAATATCCTCCAGGTTTATCCATGTTGTCACAAATGGAAGGATTCCCTTCTTTTTCATGGCTGAATAATATTCCAGTGTATGTATCACGTTTTCTTTGTCTGTTCATCCATCACCAGACACTAAGGTTGTTTCCGTATTTTGACTGTTGCGAATATCCTCCTTCCAAATTCCAAAGTTCAGACTGGCACCCTTTTCCCTCTGTTGAATCTGACTTTATCTGGAGAGTTCCAGAATTATCAAAACATCAACAATCCTTTATTTGAAAATATTAAGTATATTTTCTTCTGCACACAGTGGGAATGAGGGATTCTTTGATTCCTTACTTTTATTCATCACTCCACTTTGAGTTAATCATCAGGTTCTGATTTTTCCTATAGTATATTATTTGTCATTGCTGTTTTTTAAGTGTGATTTCATACTTCTTAGTCTGTGTTTTTATGTCATAGAACAGTAAAACATCTGTTGTGACTTTTATGCTTTGCTTCATGCTGACATTTTGATTATGTCAGAATCATTATAGATTTCTATAATTATTGAAATTCCTTCTCATTTGTTTTGCAATATAAATTACTTAACTGCTGTTCAATAAACAATTATTTATTGAGTACGTACAAAACGTCCTTCTGAGTAAAATGGTTACTCATGTATAATAATTATAACCTTGAGTTTGGATATAAAAACTAAGACATGCTCCCTTAGCATGTAAATACAGATGTCTAATGACTCATTTTGGCGCTTATTATTGGTATTAACTATTACAACAATAAACCCTTCTGATGGTTTCATATTGGTTATGGTCCAGCGTTTCATGGGAACAACTTTAAGAGGCTGTTTCCAGGAATAGCATGAGGAAGAAACCACGGATTTATGAAGTTCTCTGGTTAGACAAGCTTTGTCCAGTCATCATCTCCTAACTAATTCCTCCTTTATAAATAATATCAGTCTCAAGTAGAAAGAAGCATGCTTCTCTCTTTTTTGCCACAGATAGCAATTGCCTATGCTTTTTATATTGGTAAAAAAGAAATCCACATTACATCCAATATCTCAAAGTAGCCTACATAGCTTTCAATAGACCCTTCAATCATTCACTTCAATGCAAAATCTATTTGGTCCAGCTGTGCAAAATTACAACTCTTTAGTTACAAAATCACATACGAGAAATTTGTTTTCACCCGCAGAAAAAGAAGTGTACCAGCAAATTTGGCATTGTGCAAAAATGCTCTTGTAATGCAGAATCCATAAAAATTTGCATGTATCTAGTGAATTTCCTGAATGGCAACTGAACTTACCAATAAGAATTTAAGAGGAATAATACATTCTGTATTCTGGGTTGTTTTGGAAAAAGACCTAATTTACAGCAATAATTAACATTTCCTGTTATGCTAGGCAAGGTTGTCTGTCAGGGTCAGCAAACTGCTTCTGGAAACGTCCAAATATGAAATATTTTTGATTTTGTGGATTACACAGCCTCAGTGGCAACTGTAGTTGCCTTTGTGGGAGGAAAGCACTCATATTTAACATATAAACACGTGCAAAGCAGCCATATTTAACATGTAAACACGTGGATGTGCCCACAAACTTTATTTACAAGAATAGATAGCAGATGACTAGACTTGGCCCATGGATTATATATATTTGCTGCCCTCTGGTCTAAGTAGTTTACTTCTATAATTTTGTCTGATTTAACTGTCTTTAACACCTGCCTTAGGTGGGAACCATTTACTTATTCATAAATTGTATTTTCTTGCAACTAAATATTTGAGAAACACAAAGACACAAAAGTAAAGTAAAGTTTCGTTAGGTAGGTGCTGTTTACTATCCTTAGTATGCACATGAAAAACTTGAGCCTCAGAGAGAATAGGCAATTTACTCACATTGAGTGGCTTGTAGAAGATGGGCATTCTGACTTTAGGAAGAAGTGACAAGGGAACACAACATAATATCAGATAGAGACTTGGGTGTCTAAGGTCATGACTTACCACATAAGATGAGAAATGGAGTGGGAAATTCAATAGGATCAGGGAAGTTGATAAGTCAGTGGATATCTAACCGATCAAGAGCAAAGCTGCAGATTCCAAGAGTCCACTAATAATATTGTAAAAATTTCCTTCCTTAATTTAATTTTTATTTATTTTTAAATCAGCTTAGATGAACCAGAACAACCAGAAACCTATTTTTCAAAGTATCCTCTTTCTTATTTTAACACGCAACTGAACACTTGGCAGAATGAAAAAGAAAGAATTCACTTCTTCCCCCCAACCAATTGGGTCATATTGGTTAGTGGACCCGTTGACAGTGTGTCCACGGATAGAATGAAATGGAAAATTCTAGCATTTTCTGCTCGAAAACCACCCCGGGCAAGTCTTTCAATCCCTGCAGGACTCATAAATAAAGTGAAGGGGCTTGAGGTAAATCATCCTTGAGATCCTGTTTAGTTCAATTTTCTTCTGAGTATAAATTTTGAAGACATTGAACTCAGACTTACTTCACATTTCAAATAACTATCAAAATATTTTAGATAACAGCCTTTTTACTGCTACCTGAACAATGGTATTATTTAATACTTCAGACAATGTTGTCATTGAGCCTTAAGAAACAACATAATTATATTTAAATAATATACAATTATAGTAAAATAATATTTACAGGTCTGTGTAAAATATTCAACCCAAAACAGAAGAATTGGAAAAAAATAAAAAATGCACTTAGGAAATGGGGGTTGGGGGGGGTATCATCAAAACGTCTCTTTCTTTTCCCTCAAATACTATCTATTTAATCTCAGTCTGGGAATCTAGTTACAGTGACATTTTACACGACCTGATCTCCAGTTCAGAAATCCTACTGGTTTCTTTGTACAACCCATTGTTATCCTATCTTTTTGGTTCTTCATTTCCTATGTCTTATTTTTTGTTGTTGTTTTTTGTTTTAGAACGCTGCCTTAACTTAATTTGTAGATTCAAATCTTCTGTGGAAATTCTCCATTTTTGCTCTTGTTTTTGTCTATTCTCTTGAGTGTATTAATCACAGAGATCTTAAAGTCCTTTTCTTGGTCTTTGATGATGCCCATATACTCTTACTGCACAATCTGAATGATTGCTAACTGTATGCTGTTCATTGACTATAAAAAATGGAGGCATTGAATGGTGTCACTTCCACCAATCTGCCCAATAGATTGGGAAGCCCATCACTTTAATCCAATCAGAGGCTGAGTTTAGCAAGGCTGGTTGCCACACTTAGGACTCCACCTCCTTCGGGTTCATCATTATTCCTAAGACATGGCCTTTGGGGTTTGGTTTGGTTTTGTTTTTAAGTAGGCTTCACGCCTGAACTCATGACCTTGAGATCCAGACCTGAACTGAGATGAACTGACTGAGCTACTCAGGTGCCCCATGGGGGTTTTCCACTCAGAGGTTGGGGAAGGTTTCTTTATACCTCTAGAACTAAGAAGTGGTAAGAATTTTTACTATTCTCTTCACAATGTTTTGGTTTAGTTAATTAGCCTTCTGCCTCAGGCAGGCTCAGAATGTGAGAAATGTCCTGGGGGGAAGACCACCTCTGTTTTAGGTCTCAATTAGTGTCTTATGTTACCAACCTAGCCTTACACAACCACTAACAGTTCTGCTGATTTCTCTTTCCCCGCACAGACTCTGCCTGGGCCTCGTCAGTTTTCTCATCTGTTGCCAGTTCTGAATGTCACGGAGCTTGGAGACGGCCACAGGTCCTCATTGACCTCTGGGAAGTTTTATTCTCTCTGGAATTTTAGTCCCTGTCCTCCTCATTGTTTCTCTTATCTTCTGATTCTTCTAGAAATACGGGTTTTTGTCATTTGCCCAGCTGTCCTTATTTTATTCACCGGGAGTGCTGACAATTGTAGAAACAAACAGAAGTCAAGTTTTTTGTTTGTTTGTTTGTTTGTTTTGTTTTGTTTGGATTTCTTAGTTTGATGAAGGTATCTACAAAAACCTATGAACATATGTTATGCTTAACGCCATGTTTTTAGAAATTCACCTCCTGAGATCAAAAACTAGACAAGGATGTTCTTTTTCACCGCATCTGTTCAATATTATTTTGGAGGACTTTGAAAGCACAGTAGATCAATGTATGAATGCATACATATATATGTTAAACATATAAGATCTGGAGAGCAGAAATAAGTCCTCATTTGCAGGAGACAGAAAATTCAAAATGATCTGCAAGTAAATCATTCAGATTAACACACGAATTTAAACTTCAAATTCAACATAAACAAACTGTATTCCCGTATAGTACCAATAGAAAATGAAATGTCAAGGGGCACCGGGGTGGCTCAGTTGATTAAGAGTCCAACTTTGGCTCAGGTCATGATCTCACAGTTTATGAGTTTGAGCCCCGCATCGGGATCTCTGCTGTCAGTGCAGAACCTGCTTGTGATTCTCCCTCTCTCTGCCTCTCCCACTCATGCTCTCCTTCTCTCTCTCTCAAAAATAAACATTAAAAAAATAAAAAAAAATAAAAAAAGAGAATGAGATGTCAAAAAAAAGCAACAACATGTATAATAGGTTAAAAATCATCAAAGAATTTGGAAATCTCTTAAGAGAGATGTGAAAGAGCTCTATACAGCCAACTATAAACTTCAGAGAAATTAAAAAGACACAAGTAAATAGAGGGATGAATTATTCCTATAATGGGAAATTAAATATTTTATAAGATGTACTTTACCTCGCTGTGATCTGTAGATTTAATGTAATCCTAGTAAAAATTCTGGCAGGGTTTTGTTTGCATATCTGTATAGAAACTGACAAGCTGATTCTAAAACTTACAAAGAAATTCAATGGGCCAAGAACTTTGAAGAACAGAGTTGAATAACTCATTCCACAAGATACCAAGACATATCAAGAGTTAACACAGTGGAGTATTAGTGCAAGGAAAAGGAAACGTAGACCAATGGAACAGAATAGGGGGTCCAAAAACAAACCCACAAATGGTCAGCTGATATGCGGCAAGGTGCCCTACGAAGTAAGGAAGGAGAAATGATCTTTCCGATAAATTGTGCTGGATTAATTTATGCTCTATATTCACATAGAGCAAGGAACACTAATCTCTCCCCACCTCATGGTTCAAAAGAAGCTTCAAAAACACTTCTAGAAGGTAACATTGATTATCCTTATAATCTTGGGGTTGTGCAAATATTTCATAAATAGGACAGGAAAAGCACTAACCATAATGGAAGAGATTGTGAAATTAAACTCTTTTGAAATTAAGTACTCCTGTTAATAAAAAATATATAGTATTAAAAGTAAAATGTAAGCCCTAGATTGAGGCAATAAATATCAAAATATATAAATAATATAGAGATGCTTAATATATTACTAATATAGAAATGCTTCCTACAAATCATTTCAAAAATAACAACAACCTTTTTAGAAAGAGCTAAAGTATTGACAAAGCACTTCGCAGAAAAGGAACAGGACACATTAAAAAATGCCAATGAGTATGTGAATGCTCGCAGTATTCATTATCAGAAGAACAATCCGAAAAATAGAAAATAAATAACAACTCGACCATCATTGCTAAACTAAAAGGAAAATTGGCAATACACAATGTTGCCAAGACTGAAGGACAATTGTCATTTTTGTGTACCGCTGGTAGGATTGTAAACTGGTACGGCCACGTGGGGAAATTATTTGATAGTAACTAATTTGAACATTACCTTACTCTAAAGATCCCATAATTCCATATATATATATTATATATTATATATATGTGTATATATATATAATATAGATACAGATACATATAGATACACAGATACATACATACCACATTTATATGCACCAACAAGAAGCCTAAAAATTCTTGAAATAATTGTAGCAACATTGTTTATAATAACCCCAAACTGGAAACACACAAATGTTCATCTGGTATAAAAGGAATACATTGCAATATATTCGTATGATAGAGTGCTGTACAGAGATGGAGAATTATGAGCTAACTCTGTACACAGCCACAGGAACTAATCTCGGGGACATAATGCTAAGCTAAAGAAACCAGACACAAAAATGTATATGCTGTGTGATTCCATTTATAAAAAAAATTCAGAAACAGAACAAACCAATATCCGATGACAAAAGTCAAAACAAAGATTACTTTCTCTTGGTCAGGGAGGGGCTTGAGGGAGTACTCTGGGGTATTGGTAATGATAATGATATTTTGATTTTGGTGTTTACACAGTGTGTTTACATTGTACAATTCATCAAGCTGTAAGTTAAAATCTGTGCATTTTATTTATGCATATTATAATTCAATAATAGGAGCTTACTACAAAATGAGCCAGAAAAAGCGAGTTTTACCTATATATATCACAGACTCGATGTGTAATGCAGAATTCATGGGCTCAGCCCTCATTTTGACATTAACAGAAGTGACTCAGATTCACCTGACTAAAATCAACTCAAGAATAAATGCATATAAAAGGAATCACATGAATGATTATAAAAATGTTACTTAACATCAAGCAACTACATGAACTTTCTTTGTGCCCTTTTCCCATAAATGCCACCTGAAGATGTCAAATAAAAGCCTGTTTATTTTTGAACACATGAAATTAATAGTCATTTAATGAATGGAAAGAGTTAAGAGGATCTGGCAAAGTCTTAAAAGGACTGAGTAATTTTCTTAAACACATGAATGCATTTGTGTGTGTGTGTGTGTGTGTGTGTGTGTGTGTGTGTGTGAAAGAGACATCGCTCAACAGATTTTTCTTGGAGACAAATATTAATCGAAGACATGTACAAGTATATGAATATGTAGTTTGAATTATCTGCAATACAAGTCTTTTTATTGTGCACAAGAAGACTAAGTATTCTTAAAGTAATGCAGGTACGTGACATCAGCAGGACTCTTTGTATCATTTTTCCCCCTACAAAATCAAACAGCTGTGCAATTTTGCCATTATTCCATATTCACTGGGAGTCTAAATAATGAAAGTTCCCTCATTCCAAAATGCCGCTTAGTGATTTCAGTTCCCTATTATAATAAAATGTTTTTTTTCCTCAGTCAAGACAAATATCAAATTTGATTTTACCATACTTCTTAACATCTGACTTAAAAAAAAAATAACTGGTTTTAAAGTGATGGATAGAACATTCTAGGAGATCAAGTTCTCTGGAGCTGCCAATTTCAAAATTTCATCTTAATTAGAAAACAATGAACTCTCATTCTCTTTTCTCTTTTCTCTTTTTGCCTAATTAAAAGCCAAGTAATGGATTTTAAATGAGCTTAATTAGTTGCAAACCTTTTACTGTTCTTACAAAGTCCTTTTCCCAATTTAGCTAACAAATACCTATTTAATGGTTTTCCATGTGTCTGTAGATACAAAGGACATTTCTCATCTTTTGGAATGACGTCCACCCTTGCAGAATTTCAAATACCATTTTATGGGTTCCATGGAAACCCAGTGAGACTCCAAAGGCAAATATATCTTTTAAGGTGAACTATTTCTTGCTCTTCATAATATACCCAACAGCTTGTCCTGCAGATGTGCTATGTGAATTCTGTTCCATCAGAAACTCATGAAAATTCAGGAAGAGGCATGAAAAGGAGGAGTTTACAGCTTGCTTGTTGTAATAATATTAGTTCACATTTATATATCCCTTCTGCTGCATTTAGACCTTTCTAAACAGTCTACATATATTTTATTTATTTATTTATTTATTTATTTATTTATTATTTATCTATTTATTTTGAAAGAGAGAGAGAGAGAGAGAGCATGCACATGGGAGAGGGGCAGAGAGAGCAGGAGAGAGAGAATCTCAAACAGGCTCTCTGCTGTTAGGGCAGAGCCCAATGCAGGGCTCGATCTCAGAACCCGTGAGATCATGATCTGCACCCAAATCCAGAGTTGGACACTTAACCGACTGAGCCATCCAGCCTCCCCAAACATTCTACATCTAACACATTAATCTCTCACAATAACTGAACGAGAAAGGAATATTTTATAGGTGAAAGAAGTGGGGGTCATACCTAAGTACTTTGTCCAAGATGAGAGAGGTAGGAATCTGCAAATTTGGGGATTTGAAACTATGATGGACTCCAGATATCACCTGGTATAATGACATATGAAGAAAAGGAGAAAAGAATGCCATGCAAATGAAAATCAAAAAAATAAATAAATAAAAAAAGCAGGAGCAGCTCTTTTGTATCAGACAAAACAGACTTTATGCCAAAGACTATACATATCTTAAAGCCTTATACATACACACACCCACACGTACATATACATACACACACACACACATATATATATGTGCAGATACGTGTATATATATAATTTTCCTTGTACTAATTATATTCCTTCTCGCGAAAATTTCCCCCACCACAATTGTTGCGTTTGTGCGATTTGCATCCTGCAAATGTTCAGTGGATTTGAACTGCGCTCTAACCTTTCCAGGTAGCCGAGCCTCCCTCCCTCTCTTATATGCACTTTCTGTGAAAGGGACTCAAAGTGACCGCAGACACTGGAGTTCCCCTTAGTTTTTAGTTAATGCCCAGGAACACAGACAACGCCATGGGTGGGGACCTAGGGAGAATAATCGCTTGTTAGTGGGAACTTCCTATTTCTACAGGTTCACCTGCTACCCTATTTCTCTTAGCCAAGCTTCTGTAATCCCAGACCATAACCATGTGCAGAAATCGGATCACTACCACCTACCACCTGGCCTGGAAGAGCTAAGTGCGCTTGGGGGAGGGAGCCACGTGGCCAGGGGCCAAGGGGAATTCTTAGTGGTACCGTGTCATTTGACCCCGGACCTCCTGTGGCTGCTGCCATGCCTCACCATGCTTGCCCTCTACAGTTCATCCTGTTCTGGGGCTTTCTTTCCTTCTCCAAATTTCTTCACCCTAGAGAATTTTACTGTTCCGAACATTTCTCACAAATCTCTCCTTCCTTCTTTCAAAATGTGTAGCACATACTCTGTCTGCCGTTTGAAACCAAAACAGCACCCCTTTCTATATTCAACATATGTTATGCAAATAGAACTCTGTGTAAATGAATCACATCGTCTCCCTCAGCTACCTTCCTTTTATATCTCCGAACATCTGACTTGACACTTACATTCCCAACTCCTTTCCACCCTTCGCTCTTAGAGATCGACTTGTGTTTTTTGCTACTAGTAGTAACTTCTAGAACATACATGGTAGTCACCTGGTGACTAACCCTGAAAACAGGCTCTTATAGTCAAGGATCATGCGGAGATATACCTTGGCTTCACTTAATCTTAAATATATTTTCTTGCATTCTTCTTCGTTTGTATATGTACGTCTTACCTTAACAAATAAATTATACAGTTTTGGGCTGTATAATTGGACTGGAAGAAATAGTACCTTCTAAGTTTTTTGTTTTTCTTTTCCTAATTTTTTTCTATGCCTACCATGCCTTGGACATAGAGTCCTTCGGTAAATCTTACCTGTTTACCTTAGTAGCTGTCTTTGTCTTGTGAGCCAACAGTATCACAATGCCTTAAAAATGACATCCTCCCAACACGTTTTGTTACTAAGTTTCAGCAAGGGAAAAATTACATAAAACACGTGTAAAATGATTTGAGTAGGCTCTTGTTTCAATGCCAGTGCCAGGTGGATGAATTTTATTTTGAATAATACTTTAGATATTTGTTCTCAAAACCTAATATTGTTTTGGGAAAGTTTGGACTCTACCTGTTCCTCTCTGCCTTGTGTTTAATCTAATGCCAGGGGGAAAAAAAAAGCAAATAAAATGTTGTGGAAATTATTTTACTTTTACTATAATGAGCAAATGGCCATCAAAGGCAGTTGAAAAATAAATATTTTACTATTAATATATATTCCAATATTGAGAATTTAGAATATAAATTTATCAGCTGCTTCTATGATCTGGGCATTCTTTCATTCTTCTTATATTATACCTACATATATGTATATATGTGTATATAGTTACCTCTTTTTGAACCCTATAATTGGATAGTAGAAGATTTAGAGTCTTTGAGACTTTTTTTGCTTGAGAAATCACAGACCTGTGTAATCCTGAAAATTTGCCAGAAGTTAGAAAGGTGTCTGGTAGAGGTAATTTAAGATGTAAAATGTTAGGGGACTGGATTTTTTTTTAAAAATGAAGTCTGGGAGTCTTACTTGGCTTTCTCATAGCCCTTGACTTTTGAAAAACAATAGAAATACCTTACTGATATTACATGTTGTTTCACATTTATTTCTTGGATAAAATGTATATAAAATAGTATGCTTGGGAAAAAAATGTACGCTCGAGCTTATTGTTCTAAGAAGCACATTTAGCCTTATAAGCCTTATAAAAAGAAGTTTGTTCACTGGATTTAGTGTAGCACAGAGCTGTATTTGAAGGTAGACATCAGAAAGAAACATAGCTCAGAGAAAAGCCTGGCTGTTATCACAAAATTCGCCTTTCTTTGGCTAATCCATCATCCCAAAATACAGACAATAATAAACAAGAAGCCTTGATAGCCATACCCAAGTTCAAGTTTCTATTACCTGATTGAAATGGAATGGGACATACACTACCTCCAGATTATAAAGCAAGAAAAAATTATTATTATAATTATAATGATGATGATCTGGATTTTTCAAGCAGCAACTGGATGAACAGGAGGCATTAGAAAATAGCTTTTCAGTTTTTTTTAATTTAAATTGATTTTAGCATGAGACAATACAATTTATTGCTATATTGCTATTTACTTTAAATAACTATATTCAGATTCAGAAAGCATAAGAAGAGTCCCTTGTGTTGAATGTTTTACCAAAAGCAAAAGATTATCAAAACAAGAGATGACTTAATTCTGCCATTAAATATATGATGTTATAGGACAAAAGAAATCCATGAATAATGAAAAGAAATACAGCAAAAGCAGTAAGAAAGAGTAAATTCAATAAAACTTCAGGGATCCTGATATTCAAGGCATTTGTTAATTTTTATATGTTCATTTATGTATTTCATAAATGCTTTCTGAAATTATTTCAACAATATTGGATATAAAGTGTGTCTGATTTGCTGTGTAACCAAGTGTGGCCAACTTGAGTGGCTTGAAACGACAGTTACTGCTTATTTCACAGTTTTTGTTGGTCAAGAATCTAGATATGGCTTAACTGGGTGTCTCTAGCACAGAATCTCTCCAAAAGTTGCAATCAGGGTGTATCTAGGGTTGCAGATCATCTGAAAGTCTGATTAGAGAAGGACCCAATTCCAAGCTCAACCACGTGGGCTGCCCACAACATTTCAGCTGGCTTCCCCAAAGAGAGCAATTAAAGAGAGAACAAAAGAGGGTAAATGCAGAAGGAAGTCACAGTCATTTTATAACCTAATCTTGGAAGTGATGTCTCATCACTCCTGCTGTATTCCTTATGTATTCCGCTAACCCACAGTATTCTATATGTATTCCATTAACCTGATGTGAGTTTCTGGGTCCAGGGAGGTGAGGTGATTACACAGGACGGGGACACAAGGAGGCAGGGACCATTGGAAGAAAACATACAATGATAGGCTGAGACCAATTAAATGTCACAATGTCTGATATAAATGAAAATCCAAAAGTTACCATGCATATATAGAAATAAAAATGATTTAACACCAGAAATTACATTAGAAACAGTGGATGAATGTTTTTAATGCAATTAGGACAAAAAGATCTACTTATAATAACCACAGACATATATACATGCTATCCACACACACATAATATACACAAGTACATAAAAATCCAGATGAACTAATGATTTACATGTGAGAAAACAGAAATGTTTATATGATCAAAAGTGAGCATTTTTAACCATTTATATAGCTCAAAATGACATTTTAGGATCATTTTGAAATAAGCATGGAAATAAAAGACAAAAAGTATGTCCCGTATTTTAGATATATATTTGAAAACCAGAAATTACATTTAGGAAAAAAAAAAGAAATTTATATTTAAGAGCAGTATTTGTCACTTTGAGAAACTTCCTAAGTTTTAATGTGTTTGAGAGCTCAACACCTTGAGTTGTTAAAATGTATATTACATAATATTACTAAAATCATCTGAAATGAAATAATTGGTATGTGAAAGCTGAGAAATATTTCAGTCCTTAAAATTAATGTTATTTGTTATACAGAGAGAAAGCCTGAATGTGAAATTCTTCCAAAACCTGTTATTTGATTAGTTTTTCCTAGAATGGAAAACAAAAGTGTTTTGTGAGCACCTGTTAAACCGTTCTATGCACTTAGTGCAATTATCTCAAGACACACACTTTCATGATTGCTGGATTCGGAATGAGACTTGGCTTTGGAGATTAACATCAGTGTATCTACCCATCAATGGTTCCTTGTGCTCATCACCATACAGTAGGCAACAAATTCATTCCTCAGACCAGTGTTTATTTGGAGTGTTGTCATGGCAATCTAAATTCTCACCATAAGCAGCTGAAACAGAGAGAGAGAGAGAGAGAGAGAGAGCGAGAGAGAGAGAGAGAGAGATTAGAGAGAAACAAGGAAGAGAATAGAAGGAAAGAGAGAGATAGGACATTTAAATTTGATAAAGCTTATTGACTCTTCTCTTTTCCTTGAATTTTGGTAATATTGTTTCCTTGAAATCCCCAGTGACATTCATGGCCAACTTATTCTCCGGTCAAATTTTAAATTGAATACACATTTATGAAAACAAATGGAAAGCTTTCATTTGAAAGCTCCTTCTGCGTAACTATTCTGTATGACACCCAAGTATTAACCTGGGTGGGCACTTATAATGGCACCCACAGTTAATATTATATATGTTGGTATCTTTGCCCTTGGTCTTCCAGACTTCACCTCTTTTATGAGAGACAACAGAAGGAAGAGGAACTATCACCAGCATAGAGACACGTTAAAGAATTTACTAACTATAACCCTGGATTCAAGGTCTGTGTATTGCCTCTAACTTCATCTCAGATTGTTTTTTCCCTCTATTCTTTCCCCAAATAGACATCGATGTGCAAGCACACATTTGGTTGTTGTTGGTGAGATATTGATAGTATTAGATGGAAAGTAGAATAAAGTTTTGAGATCCAAAAAAGTTTCTACAAATTGTCGGGTGTCTCTAAGTAGAGTTCCTGATGGTTCTTTACATATACTGGCTGGCAAGCGTCCTATGGGATCTCATCTGGAATTCAAGATGATGGTTAATGGTGTCACTATGACACGTTTGTCCATCTGTCCCTCTTTGGACCCATGAAGGTTTTGCCGGTGAATTGTGCATGCAAAGGGAGCAGAAACACAACAATGTGTTATCTTTTACTGTGTGGATTGATGGACTGGTTGATGGTGTCTTCGTTTTTCAATAAGCAGTTAGACTCTCTGGGAATTCAAAGTTAAGTAAGAATGACACTTTACTGGAAAATCTTAGTCTCATAGGAAAGAAAACATATCGACCAATATTTAGTAAATGGTCATTCCACATCAAGAAAAAGACATATACCAGAATTAGTGAATATAAATAAGGAAAACACACAGGCTAAAATGAAAGTATGTGTGGGCTAATGGGAGTGATGGGGAGGGGGCTGTGGAGTGGATTCCCTGATGAGGGAAGAAGGATGCTCAGAATAGAAAATCTTCTGAACTTTTCTACAGAGGGTGCAGTGTTTGCTTGGTTGCTAGGTTGTGGAAGATTTTCAACAGAGGACAGAGCATATGCAAGGATTGAAGGTTCATGATGTGTTTGGAGAAGTTCAGACAGGCTTGTGCATCTTTCATCAACAGGACATAATAGAGACTGGCTGGATATGAGGTTGAAGGGACAGTCAGGCACTGAATGATGAAGAGAATTCATTACCCAACTTGTGTGGGCTTTATCTGAACATGGGCAGCTAAAGAAGGATTCAGACTAATGGCATTTGCAGCTTTGAATTCAGAACCATCACTCAGAGGAAAGCATAGACGAACATCATCCCAGAAATATCCTCTTTCTCCTCACCACTCCTGAAGGAAAAAGAATACAGTGCACAATTATGGTGGCTGTGAAGCCATCTATGAACAGACTTACCGAGGCCACCCATGTGCATAGAGTAAGCAGGAGAATCAGGTTTCTCTGACCCCAAAGTCTGTGCCCCTTTTCACTAGCCCGTGGTGCCTCCCCAGTGTGATCTTTTCATCCTTGGAATCCTCATACAAACTTGAACTCTTATGTTTATTTTATAGTACGTCAACCTATTTGAAAATTATCTTATTCTTAAGCTGCACGTTTTTGGGAAAGGGGTTATATGTCACTCACCTTTTTAAATTCTTAGCTGTGTTCAGCACATTCCCTTATATTAATAGGTGCTTGACCTATCCCTATTAAATATACACATAAACAAACAAATTAAAAAATAATATAAATGCTATTAACGTTAGTAGAACAACTCAGCCATCTATCACTTATATTAGCAAAAGTCTTATTGGGTAGAAAGGGATAGGTTTAAAAACTTTGTATTGGTTAAAGGATCACTAACAAAGCCTTACTTGCTTCCATGGGGGAGGGGACACTGATTTGTCACGTGCCACGGGCACTTCAGTGCTCAAAGTATCAGGATGTTAAAGAATAAATCCTCTATTTAAATGCATTTAAGTCCTTATCAGTTGTTTAAATTCCAGATAACGGAACAATTTCTTTTGGTCAAATTTATCATTGAGGTAATTATTGTCAGGTGTCTTGAGGAGATAATGTGAATTAGCATCACAGCTAATTAGTCAACTTTCAGAAAGATACACTTAGTTGTCACTTCACGTCTTCTTCAGTGCAAGAAAATGCAACAATATTTATAAAACTTCTTATACATGCCTAACAATAAACCATACTGATCTTCAATTTATTTTTTAAATATGATGTTTATTTTTGATGACAAGGATTCACAAGAGATTCATTTATTTAGTTTTTCCTTCAGCACTATTTATTGGGTGCTTATTCTATGCTAAGTTCTATGTTAAATGGACAGAAATATATGTATCCTTTGCCTTAATGGAGCATATAGTATGGAAGAAGTGAGTGGGCGAGGCTTGGATAAGATGGTAAGGGAATTAGAACCGATAAGCACCAATCAGCAGGCGTCATGGCCTCCAATCAACGCTTCCTTGGATGTTTAGCAAGAAAGTGATAGAAAAAAATCAGCGAGCTCCCCTCTATCCCAGCAAACATTTGGAAACAAATTTTGAAAATGAAAAGCGTGTCATGAACACCAACCATTGAAGAAGGTTGTGTATAACAGGTTCCAAGACCCAGTGAAATGAATTGCGGTCTCTAACAGATGGGAAAGAAGAATGGCAACACACCAGGAGCCCATAAGGAAAAGCACCCAACCAAACAAATCTTGCAAAATGAGGGGCCAAAGAAAGAAATAGAAGAATCTGATACTTCTTACAATAGATTTCTAAATTCCAGGCACTGTACAGAGGAGACAAAACACTGACATGTTGCACTTAGAGTTTTAGTGCAGAGGAAGGAGACAAGATGGGAGAGAGAGAAAGGCACAAACAGGCAGCCTTGAGGAAAACCGAGAGAAATTTTCCATGTGGATTTACCCTGCCTTCTACCACTAGCCTGTAACAGTGGCTGGAATGACTAGCAGGACTTACCTTTTACCATGGACTTATGATATTACCATGGTAATATGGATATTACCATGATACTGCCCTGCCCTGGGAGAATGAACCACAGCTGAAGAAAATGGAACTCAACCTTGACTGTTTGCAATGGGCCCTGGCATAGAATGTTCAGATTTCAGAAGAAAGACCAGGACAAGTGTCCATGAGCAAATGGAAGAAATCAAGAAATTTCATCCTCAAGAAATTTCAGAGGATTTCCCCTATACCCACCCCCATGTCCTTAGGAAACAGAACGAAGGTAAAAAACAAAAACAAAAACAAAAACAAAAACCCAACTTCCATGTGGTCAATGTAGTGCAGAATGGACAAAAGCTGTACAGTGTAAGAATGCTTGGCATCCTTCATAGAAAGCATTTGAGAAATGCAGCAGAAAAAACTGTTTTGGATATTTAAAAGGAGCAGTTGTCTCTGAAACCAAGGAGAAGATGAACCCTCAGATAGGAAGGACACATTTTGTTTCATGTTTCAGAAAAAGAAAAAAAAATACATATAAGATAATTGGCACTAAAACATATTCTGGTTAAGTTTTTGAACATCAATAATTAAGAAAGAATAGTTGAGATTTCTAGACAAATAGAGCAAGCCATCCACAAAGGATCAGTATGTTGAGCTTTTGATGCCCACACAGTGTTCAGTGCCAAGAGGTTATTAGATTACTGTCTACAAAGTTCAAAAGAGAATGAGGTATGACCAAGAATATTCCAACCAGGCAAAGTATCATTTAAAAAAGAAGGCAAAATGGAATATTCATCCTTCCAAATAGGTGATGTTTATATCCACCCATCCAAGAGATCAAGGTAAAGAAATTAGAACAGAGAAAAATTGGGTGAAGTTCTACTCATAAATCTTATTTCCATTTAACTATAGAACTTAGACTAAAAACTGCACCATTATGGCTAAGGAATAAAAGGTAACATAAAAAAAATCTTGATAAACTAAAATTGATTACAACTGTAACAGGAGAGGTCAGAGAAAGTAACAGTACAAGCAAACTATCCCATTTTCTTCTAGAAGGAAATCAATTGGTAATACTCAAAAACAGATAGATGGAGATACAGCTATAGATAAATATTTAGCATCATGGTGGGCAGAATTCTCAGGTGGCCCTGAATATTCCCTCCCCAAAGTGCAGAATTCTCTCCTGCTGAGTGTGGGTATAATGGGATGTCACTCTGTGATGAGGTTATGGTATATGGAAAAGGTGGAGGGGTGTTGCAGATGTAACCCTATTTCTCTATTGGGATATTCATATCCATTTTGTGTCTTTTTCACACTGTTAAAAGTAAAATCACACATATGGTTATGTTGTGAGTAGTGGATAGAGCGACCCCCAAATTTGGACCAAAATCAAATGTCATTTTTGAAAGCTTTGGCCTTTCTGTGTCATTTCACATCTAAGCATCCAATATACTGAGAGAAGAGTAAATTAGACACTTTGAAGACTGATACATCCTCTAGAACGCATTGATCTGGAGAGAAATAAATGGGTGTGAGTATTGTAGGGCCTTCTGGAGGTGATGTCACGGAGTTTCCAATTCTGACTTCATAAGTCTTTTAGGTAGGAGAGCCTGACAGGATGGCCCTGATTGAGAGAGCTTCTGGTGGAGAAAAGATGCCAAGGTTTAACGTGGAACTCATGGGATGGAGGGATCCAGAGCTGTTCTCCAAGACTTACACCGAAGTTGAAGTTTGGGGGGCCAGTCTCGGCACAGCTCATGGCTGTGTTTGGAAGCATTGGGCTCAGCAGCTTATAGCTGAGACTAGAGGCTGCTCTAAATTCCTCTATTCTGGCTAGCAGAGTCACAAGGAAAAACAGAAGGACGAGCATTAAAATGTGAACCGAAAACTCTGTCATTTTGGAGCACTATGTGAGCATTATTACTATTCTTGCAAGGGTATAGATCAGCAAGGGCAAGCCTGGGTTAATTACTAAAGCAAAGTCACCACAAATAGATTTGACTTTGCAGATCTCTCTCTTTGGCTTTCATTCAGGATTTGGAATCGGGAATTGTTCCTTTTAGATACAGAAAGCCTTGGGATTCTTAGACAATTTGAGATGACAAGAACACCCTAAGAGAAGAAACAGAGAAAGAGAGAGAGACATTTATACCTACCTATGTGTATGCACACTATGATTTTAAAATGTATTTATTATTTTTGTAGTGAAGTGTAGTTGACATACAGTGTTATATTAGTTTCAAGGGTGCAGTGTAGTGATTCGACAATTTTATACGTTAAGCCATGCTCACCGTGATAAGTGTAGTCACGTCTGTCACCATACGATGTTATTACAATATTATTGACTATATTCTCCATGCTGTACTTTTCATCCCCGTGACGTATTTATTTCCTAACTGGAGGTTTTTACCTCTTAACCTCCTTCAACAATAGGGGGAATTCCAAGAGGGCAAGTCTGAACTGGCTATCAAATGGGGAGTCCTACTGAGCAACCAAATATGTGACTGTATTTGTACCTTAAGCTCACAAATTAGTTCCTACTGGTTACCTAAAAAATGTCAGAACGACTGTCATTCTGTTTAATTCTATTATCTCCAGTCTAAAATTCAGAAGCTTTGCCACTGTCCTTTCTTCTCTATACATTTGCAACTTCTTGTAACCTTACATTTCCCTTTAAGGAATTGTATTTGCTAGCTCCTTTGCAAGTAAGGCATTGCTAACGGCTCCAGTCTCTTTGCCAATCTTTCCTGATATTTTAAGCTTTAGCAACACAGAATTTCTTACATTTCTTTGAAAGCATTTGACTTATTTGGGTGCAATTTCTTGGGCTGTCCAGCTTGCCAGGGGAACCAGGAGCAATCTCCCCTTACTGTGAGGCTGGACAGCTCCCAGCATATTCAGTGATGCACTCAAGATAGACCCTCTCTGTTATGTGTTTCCTGAAGTGATTGCCCCTTCCCACCAGGGCTAGACTCGATGCCTTCTTTCCTAGTTACTCCCAAGTGCATGGGATCTCTACCACTGCACGGTATCATGCTTGCATGTTCCCCTGCTGAGAACAGTGTCTTATACATAGAAAATACTTGCTTAGTATTGACTGAATGAACAAATAAATAAATGGCTCATGGCAATGGCTCTTCTGGGTAAGCTATTACACTGCCTTTATACATGTTGTACAGCTTACTTATTGTGTCGCTGACAGAAATGTGCAATTCAAAATATTGCCTGTGCCATCTATCTTTTTGGATGTGTTTTTCATATACAATTACATTTAGTTTGAATAGGAAGAAAATTAAAAACAAATTGAATTGGAAGAAAATTAAAAACAAATTAAACAACTCTCTGTGATTTTTGACTGTTAAAATATGTGGAATGAAACCACATAACTCACTTATTTGTTTTTTAAGAACACCCAATTTTTAATTTCCATCCATTTTTCACTTTGGGTAATTCTACTTGACCGTGACACTCAGTATGTTATTTTACAATTTCAAGAATTACAGGGACAGCCACTAATTTGATAAATGCATTGTCACATAATTGAAGTTGTCTGCACTTTGGTGATAATGGTAGTTATTAACTTCTCTAAAAATGCCAGAAATATTGTAGGAAAGCAAATGTGCATGTGTTATCCTTTTAGACTTTTATAATATTTTACTTTCTCAGGTTTATAAGCTGATCATAGGAAAAAATATCCTATCACCTTGCAAGATCAATATGCAAGAAATACATGCATGATTCCAAGATTTAGCAAGTATAATCTTTAGAATTGTTTCTCTAACCATTTTTAAATATTAGACAAATAACAGTATAGCTCTCCGGCCAAAGTAACCATAGGAACTGGGTTTTTCGAGACAGTCTTAGATTTGAATATGCCTATAACTACCATGGCAAATCTAACTTCTGTCAGGGGGAAAAAACAACACTGCTTCATGCGGAAATAAAGTCTAGGCAAACTGCATCAGGTTTAGAATATTTATTTATTTATTTATTTATTTATTTATTTATTTATTTATTTTTGAGAGAGAGAAAGTGTGAACAGGGGAGAGGGGCAGAGGGAGAGAGCGAGAGAATCTTAAGCAGGTTCCACACTCAGCACAGAGCCAAATGTGGGACTTGATCCTACAACCTTGGGATCATGACCTGAGCCAAAATCAAGAGTCCAATGCTCAACTTGACTGAGCCATCCAGGCGCCATAGGATAGCTTTCATTTTGAAAGGAAAGTAAATCTTAATCATTTGTCTGAGCCTATAACCAACAATATTATCTTTCTGGGAGTGGCTGATCAATAGTTTATGACCATGAAGGAACTAGTTAGAGCTCACTAAGTATATTAGTGTGGTTTAGGGAAGGCTGTAAGGAAGCAGGAGTTCATAAATGAGAGGAATTAGTATTTCTTCAGGCTCAAAAATTTTTAAGAGTTATCGTTTTGTTACTTTCAAGGCATATAACTAAAAACTGCATAAGACTCTCAGAGAAGACTTCATGGGATTTATTTCAATGAATACACATATTTTATTTGTATTATTGTGCCTAGCAACATATTGTTGAAGCCTTAAAAATGTTATTTCACAAAACGTGACCCATAGAACCTCTGGTGCAGAATTGCCTGGCATGACTGATTAAAATGGAGCGCCATAGAACTTGTCCCAGACCTACTGAATAAGAACCTCTAGAATTGACCGGGAATATGATCTTTAATTAGTTCATTCTGCACACTGAAGTTTAAGAATTCTCTTAGAATGAATGAAAAGAGAGTGTGTTGTCTTAACAATCACAAGCACACACAAATACATGTACACATGTCACATCTCACCTATGCTATCCTAATGTCACTCAATGAATTATGTTTTTAATAAATCGGAATGATTTATTTGATAAATAGATTGAATTGTGGCGTTGTTACTAAGTACCATAACTTAAGGTGACATAACTTGATATAGTGGAAAAAGAACTTTGTTAGTGTCACATCATGTGTATCACTACAAATAATTATATCAGAAAATAGACAACTTCTACAGTCAACAAGACCAGACACAAATCTTTGACAGTCATTCAGCGCACTCCACAGTTGGCATGCCCTGCCTAGTTACAAGCGTGTTCCCTTTTATTTGAGCCATGTCAAACTCTTTTCTATTCCATAAACATGCCATAGAATCCCTAGCTCTCCCTTCCCTTGAAATGTCTGCTAATGCAATTTGGATTCTCATTCATGGTGTATGGTTCCATTCATGTATCTCCTCTCCTGAGACTTTCCCTAATACCCTTGGTAAGTATTGGCTACACACTGTTCTTCTTTTAAGACATTTTGCTTTTAGAACTATAATATGACATATACTGCATTATGATTGACAGTATATATGCTTCCAGTCACCAGTAGATTATGTATTCCTAGAAGTCAAGAGACATACATATATACTTAGAATATACGTACATATATACATATACATATGTATATATACACATACATATATACATACACACACGCATACGTATATAAGTTCTCAGTAAGAGGACATATTCTCACCAGTGACCTGCTCATTAGATTCTCATTCAGTATTGATGAAATTGAATTAGAAATCATTTTTAGTGAGCAACAAGCCTTTACAAACAGAGGTCTGAATGTGCTGTGAAGTCCAAGGCAAATAAATTACCTTCTTTACCGCAAATCTAAGAAACCACTAAAATCACACTGAAGGAAAACTTAGACTTGTTTTACAAAGCTAAATTTTGCAGGTCTGAACTAAATGTTTTTCTTCTTTATGGAGTAAGTCTCAGAGAGTGTAGAGCAGTTTTAGAGCAAAAATGATATCACATCACACTTAAAATAGATGTCAGACACAGAGGTCCAATATCTTCCTTCCTATACACTGCCATAAACTCTTGCCCACCAGGTTCTTTTGAATTTGTCTTCTGAAACTAAGATGTGTTGTGTAAGGAAAAGGAGACATGGGAACATCATCTCTTCAGAGTTCTATCTTTGCCAACTACCATCTCTGAATTACCTTTTTTTCTCAAAGTGATTCTATAATATTTGTTTCAGATATCATAACAACAATGCATTATTCTCATGCAGAAGGCCACCTTCAGTACATGTTAGATTGAATGAAAAACTTGGAACAAAAAAATCATTGGGAAGATGGCATTGTTCTTGGCATTCTCTTTTTGGGACTGATACACATCTGTGCAGTTGGAAAAGATGCCAGATATAAATACAGTGAACTTTAGGAGCAACAGCATCCTTTCCATTCTTCAAAGGTCTCGGAGAGTTGTTGTGAAGAATAAAGATCAAATAAAAGCAACAAGAAATTCAGGAGAGTTAATGCATGGCCAGTAGTGGTGCAGAAAGAGAAAAATGTCTTTTCCTAAGCCATTGGGAAGAGCATGAAGAGTGATGCATCTTCAATTTTTTCTTCAAGATATGAAAAAATTGGAAATTAGCATTCCCTTCTTAGACATGCATGACAGCAAGTTGAATTTTTAGTCATGGCTCAGCCACTCATGCATGTTTCTCCAAAAAGGCATGCCGCTTTTGAACACATGTGTTATCAGGACCAAGATCCGCTACTAAAATCTCAGAGAACATTGTTTTTCCCCACCATGTCATTTAATAGGACTTAAACATCTCATCCCAGGAAATGAATTCAAAAGGAATATTAAATATTCTGCTTTCCTTCCCCTCTTTTAAGTTAAACCTGAAGCATTAACTGTGTTAATCATTTACCAAGAGGGGGCACACTTGGTATTAGTCTGAGTCATGCATCAGAAAGCACACACCCATTTTGAATGAGAAAATTACTATTTGCTTAATAAAATGAGTAGCTCCTGCCTTTCATATAAAATTATCTTGATAATGCCGCCCAGTCAAATGCTGTTAATTTGATGGTGGTTTCATCATTTTTCCATGGACTAGATACACTCCCTACCTTTATAATACCAGTTATTTAAAATTATTTTAATTGAAGGACAGCTCCCAGAAATTTGAAATTTAATCAAGTGTGCCTTTTTTTTTTTTAACTGGGTGCACATAGAGGTCCAAGAAAAATGCTTCCATTGAAAAGAAAACTCTGCTGTGTTGATCTTTTTATGGGCTGAGCCTACAATATATTTTCTCCCACTCCTGTTTGGACTATGCAAGAATGTCTATTTGAACATAGAGTGAGGAAGGCTGAAAGGTAGCACCAGTGGAAGCAATTAATTCACCCTACTATGTTCAGTCTATCAACAAGGCATAAGGACAGTTTTTGAACAGCATTATGGTGTCTTTGATTTATGATGTTTACTGCTGAATCTGAGTTGTTCTGGAAAATGTTTCCTCTAGAAGGTATTACTAAAAATATGTATCAATCTCTCTCTTTTGAGCATTCACCCCTGTACAACATTTAAGTAGACAGAGTGCCTTAGTGTGGAATAATGAAAGATCTCTGAAAAAATACACGTCAGACTTCATCAGCCAATTTCACTGGGTCTGTTAGTTTCTCAATTTGTTGACCTGACTTCTTATTAAAACATAGACTACAAAGATGGCTTAGCGGTGAATAATGAGATCTGAATCACAGATGTTTTTTCTCTGTGTCTTTCCACACCATTTCAAGCCCAGGCCCTTTAAACATGTTTTCTACTTTAATGGACTAGATATCTTACCCACAGTAAGGTACATGGTTTTTAAATTATTCTTCCTCTGATTCATTAACATGGGAGTTTTCCCCAGTGGAAAGATGGAGATGATGCAAAAGAAGCCAATTATTGTCATCTTTTGATGGGGCCCAAGTTAGCATCAACACACACACACACACACACACACACACACACACACACACGCGCGCGCACACACAGGAGGATTATCTCAACGCAAAAAGCAAGTTAGTTATATTTAAAGATAGTTTATCAGTCTTTATTACTGAGTTATTTTCTCTAACACCCAGAACACATTTCCAAATGGTTATAAATCAATTATCCGTAGACATCTCAAAGGTATATTAATTAATGATATATTCTTACATCTTAATTTTTTAAATGGGAAAAGTCAGACTCAGAAAACTGAAGTGACTTGCTCTTAGATATTTAGCAAAAAGGGATTGTAAATCAAGCTCCCCTGAATGTTTCCATGTTTCCAATGGATCGCTCATCATTCAAACAATTTTTAGAATTTCTTTTTTGGATTCATCTTTAGAACCATTTTAGAAAACAAACACTTCTGGTTTCATAGGTATGATCTATAGGCTGTTTTGTTTTTTTCTCCTGCCACGATTATACTACTTAACTCTATCCCCTGCTTAGTCATCAAACCTGGAGGTACTGTGACCTCCTTGGGGGCAAGTATCATATTCCCACAGTATTTATGATAATATCTGTTCCATTATCAAATTGATTATATACTTTTTTTTGGCTAAAATATATGCAAAATATATGTAACTTTTTACACACTACCATAACTAAAAGCATAGACTCGGAAATATTCTTGACTAAACTATTTTGAAGTCTCCTCTTGCCAAAACCTTGAAATTCAATCTCTATGTATTTATCTTTAGGATATCATTACTATTATTATTGTTATTCATAGATTAATTTTGAGACTCCAAAAACAGCCTATGCTAATGGTATGCTAATCCCACTGTCTAAACAATTACAAATGTTAATGATTGGATCAGAGTAATTTTTTTTCTATTATTGTTATTTCATGCCTGAAATATTCAGTGCTTGGGTTTGTTTCTATAAATGGCACAAAAAGAGTCTTTACAGCAGATCCTAAAATGACTATGTGGATTTCAAAGAATGTTTTCCAATGGAAAGAAAGTGTAAATCTTTTATGTAGTTGAGTGCTAAAACAGCTTATTGACCAATCTCAACAGGTGGAGCCAAGACAAATGGTCCTAATCTGTGCCTTTGTAAATATGTTAACCGCAAGGAGACAATTTTTTTCCAAAGAATCAAGAAAATTAACATGAGTTTTTTGTTCAATTATTTGGAGTCCCAGCCTGTAAGCCAGAAAGTCTAAGGGGATCTTCTATGGTATATTTGAAAAGTGTAGGTTATATATTTTGCCTGGAACTACTTAGAGAGAACTATGATAGCCATTTTTAGAAAATAACTATGGTTACTTGGGCCAGTGTCAAGGTAACACTTTCCAAAATACTACGACCAGGAAGATTTGCACGTCTCAAAGATATTTGAAGTTGATGGAGTCTGTGGTTACTTAAAGATCAGCTGCTCTTATTGGATTAAGTAGAATCGGGTTATGAGCTGGATACCGATCGTGAACGTTCTGGACACACTCTTTCCCCTCACATGATCTAACGTGCCATGGTTTTTGACCCCTCCCTATCCCAGTCATTCTTCCTTGGAAAATACGTTGTTCAGTCTTTTAAAACTGTCACCTACTATGGCATATTATTCTCTGGATATTGATTCACAAGCACAAGGTTTGGTGGCAATATTACTGTCTATTATTAAATGGGTAATACATATAATTAATGTAGAATATGTCAAGTCCTCACTAAAATGTCAATAAATATTCATCTTATCATCATTATTATTATGTGTTCCCCAGAGCTTTTGCTTAGCTGTTGAATCAACCTGTCAAACATAATGTACATTATCAAATAAAATCTCTACTTAGGTTTTTTAGCTTTATTTTTGTTTGCTTATATTTTTGTTTTCTTTTAAAGATTTTTTAAAATGTTTCTTTATTTGTTTTGAGAGAGACAGCATACAGGAGGGGCAGAGAGAAAGGGAAAAAGAGAATCCCAAGCAGCCTCCGAGTTGTCAGTGCAGAGCCCAACTTGGGGCTCGATCTCACAAACCATGAGACCATGACCTGAGTCGAAATCCAAAGGGGAACATTCGACCAATTGGGACACGCAGGCGTCCCTATGCTTTTGTTTTCTTTGTTTGGTGGTGAGATGGGAGGATTATTTGTCTCCTTGAACTATTTTGAATTCAGCCTTCTCCTTAATCTGTATTTCAGCAGGTAATTCTTTGGACACAAAATACAGAATTTTTCACTTGTTTTTCCTAACTTATGAATACTGACTAAGGAATTCAAATTTTTAAAATTATTTATCATCTTGGTTTTATAAGGTATTACATAGGCTTTACAGTAGAGATCCATGACATCTTCCAAATGAATAGGCATTTTGTGTGTGTGTTTTCTTATGGATTTCACTATAATACTTAGAATGTAAGTTATATAATGAACTTAAGCACTTTTGTGAGCCTGTGTCGGGTAGAATAGAAAGGGACAGTGAAAAAAATGAGCCACAAGAGTAAAGAGAATTCCCTACAATGAAGTCTTTCAGGTGAGTAACAGATTCTCAGAATCCTGGATAAGATTTTCCTGGGCAGAGATTTATCATACAAGAAACTGAGGTGGCCACATTTTTTCAACATACAGGGGAAATTTAGGGGTTCTATTAAAATCAGAGCAAAAGTGTTGAAGACATTCTCCTCTTTGATTTCCCTATGTGCCTCCAAAATTATTCTCTTCCTGTCTTTTTCGTGAATTTATTATTGAATGCATTCTCTGGGGCAAACAGGATTATTAAGATATGTTTTCTCTCTATAACAAAGAATGGTGTGCAGTTAGATGCACAAGCAGAAAAAGAAATGAAACACATTTCATGGAGATCCAGACAAGAGGCCTGGGCTGTCTGTCAGAAATCACTTTCAGCTGATAGAAACAGGAAGCTGAAAAACAGTGGCTTACATACATTAAGAGTTTATTTTTCTCTCACGTAGAAGTCTAGAATAGGCTACCCAGAGATTGTATAACAAGCTTGCAATACTTAAAAATTCAGGGTCCTTCTAGCTTCTGCTGCACTATTTCTTGTCCTTTCAAATTGCATCTCAGACTCCAGAAAGGGAAGGGAAAAGGCAAAAAGAGTTAGTCATGGAGTCAGCCCCGTTAGGGAGCTTCCTGGAAGCCCTCATTTAAGGGCCTTCCACTTAAACTCTAATGGCTAAAGCTTAATCATATAGTCACTTACATCTGCAAGTGACACTGGGAAATGTAGTTTTTAAGGTAGGTTATTATCACTGCCGCCCAAATGGAAGGATGTTAATAAAAATGTCAGAAGAAAAGGGGGGAGAATCTGTCTCTTACCCATTACCTGCGTTCTATATTTATATTAAGCTTCCCCTTCATTTTTCCTAGAAACTGTAATTTCCTTGAACGTGAGATCTATCGGGGAATCTGCTTGCCAACCTATTTAGTCCTTCTGTGTAGACATAAGGTTAACCTGCTGCTGAGTACTAGCCTTGTAGGAATGTCAAAGTTCTTCTCTTAAGTGACACTCTAAACTACATCTCATTTCACAGACATTTGAACCACACACACACACACACACACACACGCGCGCGCGTCACAGTACTTTGAAGTTATCCCATAAGGTGTCATTCAACTTTTCCAATCTTGTTCCTTCTGGCCTTGGTTATATTCATTAAATTGTCAACTCTATAGAACCACATTTGCTTTTGATTAAAAAATATGCATGGAAGTACATTTAAGATATATAGTTTCTAAGTGACAAACAGAAAAAGGAAACTCTGCTTTTGTCCATGTACCCTAAATGTCCATAGTTAAATCATTGCAAGTTACAATTTGTTCAAACATTTTGGAATCACAAAGTCCTGCCAGTCAAACTCCACACGCAAAGTAATAGCTCATTTAGAGGGTCCCAGTCTCCTTTTCAATACTTTCAGAGTAGATTTGATTTGCTTGCTGCTTGAAGAGGCAGAAAATTCCATTTGGGGAATGTTTCACAATTGGAAATTCTTCCTATGTTATAACCAACTGTTGCTCTATAACTATTTTTTTTTTTAGTTTATTTATTTTGAGAGAGACAGAGAGCACAGCAGGGGAGAGGTAGAGAGAAGGAGAGACAGAATCCCCAGCAGGCTCCATGCTGTCAGCATAGAGCCTGATGCAGGGTTTGAATTCATGAACTTTGAGATCATGACCTGAGCTGAGATCAAGAGTAGGATGCTTAATCAACTGAGCCACCCAGGCACCCCCATAACTTTTAACCACTCACCTTGCTTCTATTCTTATACTGAGTGTTTGAATGTACTAACTCACATATTTCCATGATACGAGATGGCATAAAAAATGACCTTGTCTGTGTGAGGGCTGTAGCCTATAATATCTATATGGTTTATATATAGCGTAAGGATTGTATATCCAGCACAGGGTTTTAACGTGTCCACTACCAGCCTTAAAGAAAATCAGAAATCTTTGTTCTTGAGGTCAAGTTTCTTGAAGCAACGTTAAAAGTTACTTCACTATTTGTAATGTCTCAGGCCCAGAAATATAGTGGAAAATAACAATTAAAAGCTACGTGAGTATCATCACTTAATAAAAATATCTTTACCTCCACTCCCTCAATATTTTGGGTCTACCTACTTCATGACATTTATGATGTGTAAATTGTTTCCCTTCTCTGACCTTTTAGACTTAAGATGCCACTTCACAATGGAAAATATGTCTCAAGAAAATACAGGAGTCAAACTACTTGGCTTTCCTCATCCACTGTATCTCACTTCTATCAACAACTCAACATGAGCCATAAATTCGGAAACAGGTTTATTCATGTATTACCTATGTATTCATGGAGACATTTTATTTTTTTCTAATGATATTCACTATTGCTAAACAAAATAATAACAAAATAGCCACTCCAGAGTCTCTGAATTCTGTTTTTCTGTGCACCGTGTCCTCACACTTCCCCTCATGGAACCCACCCTCTTTTACTAAGTGAACCACAGTCACTTAAGTAATCTTCTTAAAGACTAAATAGGAGAACAGATGGTCCAGGCAACTATGAAGTTCAGCTGCCCATTCCATAACAACTGTACTGCTTTAAATGATTAGGGGAATCACGGCAGCCAGGAAATGTTTATTGTTTTGGAAAGAGGGTGGGTCAGGATGGGATTTCACTTTCACTCTTTCCTAGAGGAAAATATTCATCCAACAGATCTTTTGTGACATATCAGACCTGCAGTCTCCATTTGCCAACTGTCAAGACATCCGATGGTTAAGGCAACTGGGAAGGGTAGCAAGAAAATAAATTGACTTCCAGCCAAGCAAATGCCAATTATAGTTTGTTTTAAGTGTGCTAGAAAAGATGGCAGGAGGCCAACAGCATGGTGGATGGACAGGGGTTGCTTAAAGGGCACATAGCAAAGGCTAGAGCCCATGGAATTCCAAAAAAACATGATTGGCATGGTGACAGATGGAGGCGGGTGGCCAGGCTCTCTGAAAGATGACATATACTCTGTGCCAATCAAACTATGCTTTCACATGTAGTTCAAAGCCGCTATGTATGATGAGAATTTCAAGACAAAGAGAATGATTTATAGAAAGTCTTAACATGATTTTAATTAGGAGAGTAGAATCGCCATGTACTGGTGACTGGCTAGGCTTTGTTAATAGGCAATCCAAACCCATTTGGAGAAGACAAAAAAAGAAGGGGGGGTTTCTCCAGTGTGCCCAATTTCCTGGATCAGAGTGTAGCTGGGGTGTAGGGGTGCAGGAGTACCTGGCTCCAAGGGTCCCAAACAGATGACGTTTGGCCATTCTCCACTGACAAAATCCAAAGACAGAGAAATGAGTGGTGGTGAAATAGGAAAGGAATTTATTTCAGGGAGGCCAACACCAGTAGGGAGCCAGCAGACTAACATCTCAAAGACTGTCTCCAAAGTGCTGAAAATACTTCCAGTTTTATATAAAGAAAATGTGGGGCAAATGTGGGTGGGTACGTGGTCAGTGTCGGCCAAATGGATCAATGTCTAAGAGTCAAGCATTGGGGGGTCTTGCTGGCTCAGGGCAGTAGTTATGTTTGAGGGGGTAGTTTCAGTTCCCATTAGGGGGTGCTTTGCTCTCAGGGTCTTCCACCTGAGCCTGGAAACAAGCTGGAAAGAACCCAACTAGGAAGCTTGAGGTCAAAATGGAGGCAACCGAAGCCCTCTTTCCCGAGTGAAATGAAGTTACTTCTTGTTTCAAATCGCACCTTGTATTTGGTCAAGTAACTAAATTTAAGTGGTGAAGACCCAAAGATTCTTACTTGGATATTCACTAAAATGAATGAAAAGTTTATTTTGTTGTGTAAGGGAGAAAACATATTTTTCTCCCCTACTCTTTTAGTTTCTTAGCTGAGATCCCTTTATAATAAAAGACATTCCCAAGGGAAAATGAACAGATGTTCAATGACAGGTATACCTCCTGTATCCATGGGAGGTACCCAGAAAATATGAGTAACTCAAGAAGTGGCTCAAGCTGAAATACCATTTCCAGGTAAAGACAAAAAAGATGTTGGTGGGGGAGGTGGCAGGGAGAGCCAGGTTTTCAGAAAAAACACAGTGAACAAGGGTATGGCTGTATTCAGATTTAAGTCCTTGCCTTCTCCATTTATAAGAGTTTCTACAGATTGAGTCATCCTCCTTTTCCTGGTACAGAGAGGGAGGCATCCTTACATGTGGAGATTTTCCTTATAAATGTAAATTGCTCTCACAAAGGGATAACTCTACTTGATTTCAGAGCTTCTCTGGTGTTTATTGTTTCAAAAGAATAATCAGCCTAAAATAACCCTTATGCCAAAAAAAGGCATATTTTGGGGTGACAAATTCTGCTCCCCTTCAGTTAGCATGCTGGAATTATGTGGTTTAAATGGACTCATGGATTTGTCTGGATGCACTCCATGAAATGATTTCATTGAAGAATAAAATCCACCTACTTGGGGGAAGGCGGTTAAAGTGTGGGCATGACAGGTAGAGAGTGTTGCATTTAGAAATATAAAAAGAAACATTCTGTAAGTTGCTTTCTAGATGGATTATTATATGGTCAATGTTAGCAAATTTTGGAAGGTTAGCATGAAAGTAGAAATCCAGTCATGCATAGCAGACATACACTTCATCAAGTACATTCTATCAAAGTAAATTCTAATGGAATGTCCCAGTCAGTTTTCCCTTCTAAAATGAATTTCTCTTCCTGAAATACATGCATTCCTGAAATCTTAGTACATAATACACTTTCATTCATTAAGCCACTGCACAGTATTGCATTAGGAAAGTTCATCATTTAAAGTCATACTATAATGCTTTCAGGAAAGCTGAAACCACATGTTTTTAACCCACTTACAAGGAAGGAGATCTTTATGTGACATATAATTCAGATGCTATTTCTTTGGCTTAACACCAATATTCATGTTAATTCATGGAGAAAATTAGGATGTGAGATGATGTAAACATTAATAAAGGGGAACCTTACCAAAATGGAGTCGGGAGGCCAGCAGGGGGAGCTCTCATATCCTACCACTCTACATCAATTGCAGATCAAGAGGAAGAGAGGGACCTAGCAGGTAGATACTACTTTACTATCCTGCAGGAGGAAGAAATACTTTCTTCCTTCCCTGGCAACAGCCCAGCCAATGAGAGACAGTCACACCTCAGTCCACGAAAAGTCACTATACTTTGAACTCCCACTTTACACTATGGACATTTTGTTTTTAACAGCCTTCCCAACTTCCCCTTTTCATTTATAAAACAGAGTTCCTTTCCTTTGTTCTGTGAATTTGCTTTCTGCTGTAGCTTACTTGTCCTGGAGTGCAATTCTCTGCTATTCTTGAATAAGCCTACTTTTGCCAGTAAAATATCCACCAATTTTAATTTAAAGGTTAACAAAGGGGCGCCTGGGTGGCTCAAGTCAGTTAAGCATCCAACTTTGGCTCAGGTCACGATCTCGTGGTTCGTAAGTTGGAGCCCTGCGTCGGGCTATGTGCTGACAGCTCAGAGCCTGGAGTCTGCTTCGGATTCTGTGTCTCCCTCTCTCTCTGCTCCTGCCCCACTCGTGCTCTCTCTCTCTCTCTGTCTCTCAAAAAAAAATAAAATAAAATAAAATAAACATTAAAAAGACATTTAAAAACAAGGTTACCAGGGACTACTTGGATGACTTTACATTGTTGAAGGATAAACTGAGGAATATTTAAAGTCCAAAGTGTTCATTGAGCAAAAATCAATGTGAATTAGGCAGCATCCAATTTAGCAGATAGAAAGGAGCTCCAAGGAGCTGTATGAAATGAATGATTTTTATAGCCAGAGGGAGTGGGAACAAGGAAGTTATACTAGGTGAGAATGGGTTGGTGACTGCAGTTACCTTCCCTTTGGGGATGGTAGGATCTATCATGCAGATGACCTAAGTAGCGTTGATCAGGTGATTCCTGACTGAATGTTCTAAGATTCTGTTTCTCAGAGAACCAAGATGATAATTAAGCTAACCTCAGTTAGTGGACATGGGGCTTTGCATAAGTGATTCCGCTCTGGGTATGTTGTCTGGTTTTTAACAACGTAACTATTATTTTACTAAGTCAATGCAATATTTTTAATTTTGCCATCCAAAGTATAGAAGATCTTCTAAAGATATGTGATTTTTCACAAGGAAATAAGATTAGGGCATGCGAATACAATAACTCACCTGAAGAGTTATGCCTACTTAAGGTTTCTTCCTGAATCCTCTCCAGTGTTGTCAGGATGATGTGGATGTACAACAGGCCAGGGATGCAGGTAGAGGGACTCTCAACTGGGCTACACATGGTATGGAGTAGATCAGGAGTTATTATCCCTGACTACTCCCTACTCACTGTAACCATCTGGAGAGTTTCAAAGAGTATAAATACTTGGTGCCTATGCCCAGACATTTTGCCTTAATTGGCCTTAGGTATTGTGGGTATGATGATTTTGAAAGCTCTCCATGAGTTTCTAATGTGCAGTCACAGTTGGGTGTCACTGCTCTAGACTGATCCAGTGATTCTCAAATTTCTCTAGTCATAAGGTTCCCCATGATGCTTGTTAAACAGTGTGTCTAATCAGCTATACTGGGGATTTGATTCAGGTGGTCCTTGAGCCACATTCTGGAAAAAAAAAAGAAGAGGAAAAGAAAAGAAAAGAAAAGAAAAGAAAAGAAAAGAAAAGAAAAGAAAAGAAAAGAAAAAGAAAAGGAAAGGAAAGAAAAGAAAAGAAAAGAACTCTCGTCTTACCTTATTTGTTTAAGCCCCTGGGCTTGTCACCTGGTGACACCAACTTCAGCTATGTGAAAGTTCACTCAGAGTACATAATTCTTAATGTTGGCAGTTCTCAACATTCATGGAAACAAAAACTTTCACAGAAGCTTCTATACAATTGTGTTGCCACATGCAACGCCAAGGGCGATTCCAAATTCCCATAAGTCAGACGAATCTCCAGCCAAGAAAAAAAAAATCTAAATAATGCAATAGATGGCAAAAATAGACCGAATCTTAGGGAGTTAAAAAAGGATCTTTTCTTCTTCAGATGCTTTTTGCTTTAACAGACAAAATTTTATTTTAAATATTTATTTGTCTATGACCCCATAATTATCTTCTCAGGCGTTTATCGAGAGAAATGAAATAGATACGTACAAGAATGCTTATAGAAGTCTTATTTATAATAAACAAATGTTGGAAATAATCTAAATATCAACAGGTGAGTGAACAAATAACAACATGGAAAGGCACATGGGAGACATCAAAAGGCTACCTTGCAAGTTTGTTTAGGCAGATTGAGTTAGTAACTAAAATATTACTTTGAGCATTTTGAAATGTAATATCTTCTACCCTCACGACATGTATTGATAGATAGACAAATAGATATACATACACCTATCGCATGAGAAGATAAATATTATGTCAGTATTTTCCTGTGTATTCCTTCTGTAATAAATTGTATCTCCTCACCAAATAGATGTCTCGAGTGAAATATGATGAAAAGCCTTATAAATAGCGAGGCAAAGGAGAAAGAAATAATATTAAGAATTTCAAAAACCTCATTCATGGTATAAATTAATCCACTGAGTTGTACACCAGACACATATCCAGAGCTTGTTATATTCCAGGCACAAGATCTGACAGCGCATATAAATTAGGTCCTCGTCCTCAGGATTTGGGTTCTCCTGGAAGATACGTAGAAGGTGACAAGCATTTGAGACTGGTGTGCCAACTGCTAGATTAAAGGTAACACATGTGCTTTGAGAGCAACTAAGAGAGGTCCCTAACCAGTACGGGGATAGGTCAGACATCTAAGGAGGAAACTGAGTGGAGAATTGAATTAAAAAAAAAAAAAAAGGAAAGGAAAGGAAACCATAGAGGTCTTGAGGAAATCAAGGTCTGCTGAATACACATGATTATGAAAAGGTTGAGGAAGGAAAGAGGGGGAGGTGTTCAGAGTAGAGAAAGTCGAGGCAAGAGAAGTCAGAAGTCAGAAGAGTCAACAACGAAAGGCTGGGTTAGTGGCGTTAAGGATTTGGGGGGATGCCATCTTGTCAAAAATGGGAAGCCTCCATCTACAAGACTTTTAAACTTGATGCTGGGGCACCTGGGTGGCTCAGTCGGTGGAGGGTCGGACTTCAGCTCAGGTCATGATCTCACAGCTCGTGAGCTGGAGCCAGGCATGGAGCTCACTGAGGTCTGTGTGGAGCCCGCTTCCGATCTTCTGTCCCCCACCTCTCTCTGCCCCTTCCCAGCCTGTGCTCTCTCTCTCTCTCAAAAATAAATAAATCTTAAAAAAAATAAAAAAAAAATAACATTGATGTTTTTATGATTGCGTTTGTGTTTTAGAAAGAGCACTCTAGATGCCACCTTTAAGAATATATCAAGTCAGAAACTTAACTAGCAGCAAAAAAACCTCTCCAGACCTCTGTCACACCCTTGCCCCGTTTAATTGACAAAGAGTAGTTTTGCATGATTGTGTATTTTGTTCAATGAGTTTCATGCAGCATGTACGCTCTTGGGTCTGGTTTCTTTCACTCAACATTATGTTTTGAGATTCATCTGTATTGTGGCGTGTAATTTAAAATCATCCAGTTCTGTTTCTATTATTCTAGTGTGTGTGTGTGTGTGTGTGTGTAGAGCACAATTTATCCATTCTATTGCTAATGAGTTTCTGAGTAGTTTTTCATTTCATAGTTCATTTTCAGAGCTATTTATTTTAGTTCTTGAAATAAAAATCAACCTTGTATCTCATCATGTACGTAAATTCAGAAGTTTCCTGAAATTATCATGTTAGATTTGGAACAAATCGAGTATATAATTCTATTTAATCTTAATGGGATATCCTAATATTTCTGGTTACAACTTAACCATGAAATTTGATAAATATTAATAAATTAACTTGGAAATTCTTTGGTGTTTCTGTGTAATAAAAATGATACTGAAATATAGCTCAGGTGCTTAGTAAAACAACCATGATTAATATTATTCACCATATCAAAAAAACTTTCTTTGCCATAATTAACATGGATGGAATAAAGTCTAAATGAGTTATATATGATTTGACACAGAATGACTCATAGATATAATATGTGTCTGTGTGAGAGAGAGAGAGAGAGAGAAGGAAAGGGGGATTATTGATCACTAGTTGTGGAAATGAAAAAGATTGTGAAATTTACGTTTTTAAGTTTCCATAAACTTGTACTGACAATTAAATTTTGATGCTCAAAATACTAACTCCAGTGTGTGAACCCAGTGAGGCTTTTGTTTTTATTTCCTGGGCATGTTTATTTTCTGCACTGGGAATAAGAGTTCAAGTCAAAATTATTTAATGTGAACCTGTTACATGCCAGGATCTGTGCTGGGGAATTGCATGAAAGTAAGGTGTGTATGTTGGTTTTTTACCAATATCCTCTGGATCTTCTAAATCCTTCCTTCCTCCCTCCCTTCCTTCCCTCCTTCTCTCCCTCCTTCACTCCCTTCTTCCCTTCCTTCCTTCCTTCCCTCCTTCCTTCTTTCCCTCCTTCCCTTCCCTTCCTTCCCCTGCCTTCCCCTCTGCAACCCACCCCTCCCTTCTCCTCTTCTCTCCTCTCCTTTTTTCCCCCTCTTTTTTTAAATTCAAGAGGAAGATGAAATAAGGGCCCCTGTGAGTGCCTTGGGAGCCATGGGAGCTGAAGTGGCTTCAGAAGCCACCATTATCCCTTTTAAGCTAGAGATTCTTTCATGCCTGGAAGCCAAATAGAATGGGCAAGTTAAACTGAAGTCTATCTTAAATCAAGTGTAACTAACCCCAAAAGATTGCCACCAAAGCTTTTCCTTGTGAATGGGAAATCACGTGCTTATTCCTTCTTGTAAGAGAGTCAATTGTGCCCGGTAAACAGAAAGCCTCCTCCAACACAGAAAATTACACTCACAAGGAAGGACGTTTTTCTTTAGAATCTGGTTTTAGAGTTACCCAACTTAAACGGGAAAACGGCTGGGCTTTCAAGTCACCATTCACAGTAATTTTAGAATCTTGAAGTGGTTCTGGCAAAGTTCCACTACTTGTATTTCAGAAGAAGTATTTACCTGTGTAGTGGTCATTACCATGCACGCAATCCCTAGGACTTGCGGTATATAAATTTTTCAATCAAAGATTTTAAAATGCTTTTTATTTTGCTTGGACTCTAAATGTGTTCCAATTCAACAATATTGTATGGTTTGTCAAGAAGTTTCTTTTTGAAAAAAAAATCCAGGCATAAATTATACAGATTCCTCATTCTTTAATTCATTCATAAATATCTATGAAACGTATTCTACCTCTTGTATTATATGGAAATATATAGTTATACATATAATATACCTTTGTAAGACATATTCTTGTAATATGGTGGGTGAATTTTAATACTTTTTGCAAAAGAGAAATATATTAGCCAATGTCTTCTTACCAATATATCAATATATCCTCCTTGGCTATATATATATACACATATATGTATATGTATATATACATATATGTGTATATGTATATGTATATATATATATATATATACACACATATGTATATATACACATATATATGTTATATATATGTGTATATATATGTACATATTCGAGTTTTGACAAAATTTTACATATACAATAGAGATATATATAAATATATCTATAATATATGTAAATATAGAAATAGAAATATATTTATAATATGTAGAAATATTAATACAGGTAAATAATACTATAAATAATACTATATTATTACATTATATACATTATATGCATTATTTATATATTTGTATTTATATAAAAAATTCTGATTCTATGGAATCTAGGCCCTTAAAATCTCTTGCTGAAAGAACACGAATTTTCATTAAAATGTCATTTTATTCCTAGACTCCCATTCTTTGTTGGCTGATATTAGTTACAACCCTTTACATTTGACGTACTCTAATGACAGTTTGGCACAATAATGGTCAGACTCCTTTTCTGTCTCCCAGAAACAGCACAGAGGGAAAGACACAAGTTGGTGAGATCATGGCCAAGCATCATTCAATATATTACTGTATAATCACACTCTGAAAGTCATTGTTTGGTTTAAAGTTTCTTTTAGAAATGACCCTTCATGTCGCAAAAGGCTTTTATATCAAAATACTGAGAAACAGCAAGACTTCAGAGACATCTCAAGTGAGGTCAGAATTTTGGGAATCTCTGAAGTCTTCCCATGATGGAAACATTCCTGGAAGGTGGTAGAGAAAAAACTGAGAGAAAGTAGACTTCCCAGCAATTTGGGAAACTGATGCATATTTTCCTTTCTGCTTCAAGGGCTAACACTTGAACGAAGGAGTAGGGCGCCCGTGAATGCAGCTCCAGCAAGGGAACCTTGTGATCCCATTTATTCCTGTTTTGGGATTTCCTAATTCCATTTTCTTACTTAAACTTGAAAAAAAATATGTAACCACCAGAGGGCGAAAGACATTACATTTCAAAGCCCTTCATGTGCTATTTCAGGCACTAACTCCATATTCCTACGCAAACTTGCAAGGTGGATACACACTGTGGTCTTTTGATATCCCCCGTGGGTCCTGCCATATGGATCACAGATCCTTTTATCTCCGAGCCTCTATCAGCAGTATTATTCCTGCTGCTTGCCAAACAAATCACACCATTTTGAACCTTCTACTTTCATCAGATTAAGCCTTCCCTTGTCCCTTGGGTCACCTGGATCTCAAGGAAATAGTCAATTATTCAGAGGAAGTTTAGGCTGTATCCCTACACCTGAGGGCATTTTTCTACCTAAAATGCAGAAACAAACATTGGAAAAGACCTTTGCACATGCTCACTAGCCAAGTGAATTCCTCCGTGTCTCCCTTTCCTGTTTCCTTTCTTTATGAACATTCCTCACCTCCTGTGACCTCACTTTTTTTGTTTGTTTGTTTGTTTGTTTGTTTGTTTTTAACTTTATGTTGACTCACCTTTGCCGTGTTAACCTTTTGGACTCAGTGACCTAGTTCAGGCTTACCAGCCCACGTTGTGACCAGCTTGGAAATCCTTATCTGTGGTGTCCCAATGTTCAAAAATGACTCACTTCTTTACTTCCACATTACCATCGCTAGAGCCTTGAGCATCTGTGTCTAGGAGATCCGTGCCTTATCTAATTCATGATGCCACCCTTATTAGGCATTGGACTCTAAAAACTTGAATGTGGCATGTAAGGTGCTTTTGCCGGCCTGTCTAATTTGAAACCCTTTGGGTAAATGTGCAACGGCAACTGTGTTTAAGCAAATGGCAAGCCGGAGTGAGCTGAAGACTTCTTGCTGTCTTTTTTGGTTTTTTATTTTTTTAATGTTTGCTTATTTTTGAGAGACAGACAGACGGAGTGAGAACAGGGGAGGGGCAGTGAGAGAGGGAGACGTAGACTCTGAAGCAGGCTCCAGGCTCTGAGCTGTCAACACAGAGCCTGACGCGGGGCTTGAACTCACGAATAGCGAGATCATGACCTGAGCTAAAGTCGGAAGCTCAACCCACCGAGCCACCCAGGTGCCCCGGCTCCCTGCTGTGTTTTGAGGATACTCCCCCTCTACATGACATTTCTGATTTATTGTCACATGCTCATGATACCATCCAGGTGGTGGTAGATAGCATCCCCTACATCTCCTGTCACCATCATTAAGACTTTGCTCTCATATTCCCTTTCAAGGTGGTTTCTGCCTTTAGTGCCTTCTACTTCTAACACCCCAGTGCTCTGGAAGAGCGTAGTAAATTGAGGCTCTATGGGCTGCTGCTTCATGACAGTTTATAGAGAAGTTGTTCCAAAATTTGGGGTACATTAGAATCATTTGGAGTACTGTTAAGAAGTAGGCACCTGCACCTAATTCAGGAGTCCTGGGAAAGTATTCAAGGCTCAGTATTTTCAATAGAAATCCCCAAACTGTTCTCATTTGGCATGGTAGACACCTTCTACTGCTGTTTTAACACCCATGCCTGATAATTCCCAGTTAACAGAGGCTCAGTTAATGAATCACGAGCATGGAGACACCTAGAACTCAAAGAAAGTAGTCACTGATTCTCTCCACTTAGATGAGTCATGATTGTCCTAAAACAGTGTATCAGTTAGCGTAGGACTAGCTCTGTAGCAAGTGGACCCAGAAAACTTCATAAATTAACAAAATGAAAATTCATTTCTCATTCACACAGGAGTCAAAGTGGGTGTGTATCAGGTGATGTTCTATGTGGTAATTCATGGACATCTTGCAGCTCTATCTCTCTCCTGACCTTAGAATACTTAGCTTCCATCCAGAAGGGACACACACACACACACACACACGCTCAGTGAGAGACATAGATAGAGAACAGGGAAGAGACAAGATTACTACCGTGAACAATCTATTGCCATATCTAGCCACATGGCTCCACCTACATTCCAGAAAGGCTTGGAAATGCAGCCTGCTCTTATCTAGGAAGTGCCTTCTCAGCCACCATTCTAAACTATAAAAGGGAAGCTATTTCCCTATAAAAGGGAAACTCTTTGATGGGCAGCTGGTCACCTTGGCCATGTCTGGTCACCCTAATCTTATTCCCCTTTGCCAAGGATTAATTGATGGTAGCCATGTGACTGAATCCTGCCTAGTGAGACATAAAGGAACAGCTTTTGGAAATGTTTTTGTTCTCTTCATAAAGGTTAACATGACCTTTAACCTCTTTTTACTTCTTCTTTTCTCCTTTCTGGAAGGAAGATGCAGTAATGGAGGCACAGCAGTCATCTGGTAACCATGACGGAATATGGACAAAAGCTAACGCATAAAGGATGCTTGATAGAAAAAAGGAAAGAGCCCAGTTCTTTCACGTGTTCTTCAATCACTTTTTCTGTCTTAAATGTTTTGTTCTGGATGTATTATTACTTAAAACATATAGCCTCAATTTCTTCAAGTTACTTTAGTTTTCTAACCCTGGTAGATGGTGGTCTACAGATCACAATTTGAGAAACGCTGACCAGAGTATGCTCAACCCACTCTGAACCTTACATGGGAGACCCTGTGTTGAAAATGCTACCTGCCTATTCTTCTAATAAACACACAGCACCTGTTCCTGTAGATAGCTTAAGTGACTTCAGTGACCTAAAAGCACCATCATAATGATAACAGTTATGGACATCAGTTCCGGTTTCCGTGCTCTGACATTCTCGACTAACCTGTCTTGTATGCTATCTTTTATTTTAGCAATCTACTCTGAGAATCTTGGATGGGGAAGCAGACTCCATTGTCAAGAAATGGCAAGGCTGATGGAAACACCATGAATTACTTGGTTTTCTGGGAGGGATTCAGGCACAGAAGGTTAGTAGTCATGGCAAAAATATTTTCATCACAGAAAATACTTGCTGTTGCTTCTGTCCATGGAGATAACTCCACCTGGGAGGGGAGTTTTGAGGGGACAGATAATTCCCGTCTAGTGTCAATGTGTGTTCCAGTTTCCCCAGGAAGAGCCATATTGTATGCATTTCCCAGCTTTGCTAACCGCACCCCCTTTCATTCCCAAATCACCCCATTTATAACCTTAGAATATGCCACAGGTGTACAGGGAAGACTCTATCTGTATTTATAGAAACTATACTCAAAGATTCCACACAATCACATGCTTTTCAGCTCAGAGAATTCTTCCAGCCTCCCTCTCACTGGGTCCTTAACAGTGACAGGTGCTTTAGGCTAGGGTTTCCCATGATGTCAAAGGGCACCAAGCTGATGACCCTAAGTGCAGGCACTCTATACATTGGGAAACACAAAGGAGACTTCAAAGGTCCCTGGGCTACTCAAGCTACATTCAAAGGGCAAAGTTGCTCAGCATCTCAGCACATCTGAAAACCAGTAAGTGTCAACCTATGTACCACACATGTTGCATGGGAGGCCCTGCTTCAGGCCTCACATCTTGCCTTCCCCCGCTACTGTCAGTAGCCTTGTTCCCAAAAGCCTAATGCATTATTAGAAGTACCCTAGGATACCATCAGTAGGCTTACACAGAGACATCAAACCACCAAGGACCATCTTGTCTATAACCCGTGGGGCCTCCAGCTCTGAAGATAACACTTTAAAAGAAGGATTCACTCAAAGATAGTTATCTCCATTGCCTTAGGAAAGCTGAAAGTGTCCAGCACCATTTACATGAAACTAAATAAAGTCGTTTGCCTTTCCATCCATAGGGACAGTTTTCCAATTAAAATTCCCAGAAGGCCAGCATCCCCTTGTCTGACTCTAATGAGGCAAACTCCCCTGCTTCTTGTTCATTTCACTAGTCTCTAGGTCTCACTTCCTGATCCATAGATCTTAGGCTTGAGTTCAGCTTTGCCACTTCTTTAGATGCTATGCAACCGTGGAAAATCGCTGAAACTTAAGCCTCAATCTCATCTCTGGTAAAACTGGGATAATCCAAGCACTTATCCCATGAGTGTGTAAGGATCATGTAAATTTGGTAAATTGGCTGAACTCAGTAGAACCCAATTAGGAAAGGCCCTTTCAACACTCGGCAGCAGAACTTCCTCATTTCTCTCTTACTTTTGTTATTACATCTATCTCTAAGAACACTATTATATTTTTAGTTGTTAGAAATTCCCATCCAGTGTAGGCAAAAAAAGCAAGTGAATGTATAAATATCTGCCCCGCCCCCCCCCCCCCCCCCACCAAAACACATACATACTAAGTCAGGCCTAGTCTGTGATGTGTAGTTATTAAGCAAAACTGTAACCATTCCAACCCTGTTTAACCCAGCGTAACTCCATTTTTAGCTGTTTTACATTTAAACTCTTGGGGAAAATGTCATTTCCATAAGTGTTGCTGCAGCTAGAAATATTTGCAATCTAGAGGATTATGTCGCATCACCATAAAACACATCATCTAAACCAGACACTTTTGAGATTGATGATATGTAGTAGGAACATTACAATGAGACATCTCTTTAATCCAAGATAGTCTTAGGTAAAGTGAAAACGTGGACCTCTTAGGCTTAAATGAAGGTATCAGAATAAGATTCGGCCGAGAATGCTAAAAATCCACTCCACCGTAGTTAAACAAAAAGAAAAAGAAAATTTTGTCTGCTTTTCTTTGTTTATTTTTAGCACCCCGTTCCTTAAATGTTGCCTGGCCATGGCTGATAATGTGGATCCATGATAGTAGGCCCCCAGGCTCCAGCCTGGTCCAAACTGTTTGCTTGTGCTTCATCTATCAGCTTTATGTCAGAAAGAATAAAGAGGATCTTGCCTTCTCCCTTTAAAGACATCACAGGAATCGCATAGAGTACTTCTGCTCATATTCCATTAGCCAGATCTACTTACATCACCACATCTAGCTTTGTGAAAGTGGTTCTCTGGCTATAAAAGAAGGAAAGACGATAATAGTGGAAACCAGCATTTTTGCCATTGCAACATTTAGTATTAGGTATGTGAATGGGCCAGATATCTATTGAACATTACACAAAAATGTTTATATAACCATTCCATTAGATTCTTTCATCACGGGCTTTGCAATGTTTACACCAACATATTTTGCTACTTTCATGTAATAAGCACTCAGTGGATGGTAACTACTATTGACATTTGGTCCTTTTTGTTGAAGAAGCTAGAAATACTTGCAACGGAGAAACTAAAACAAAAAGTGGGATGAAGAAATGCCTACACACACACACATACACACACCACATGCGTGCGCGTGCACACACACACACACACACACCATGCACAGATGTATGGATGGTATATCCTAAATGCTCCAGAGATGAGATAACACGTATCCAGACAAGGAAGGCTATTGGAAGACCTTGGTCTTTCTTTGGAACTTACAGATGGCATGCTTTGTTTACAATGAGAAGAAGGGGGCAGGCAATCCAAATGGGGGCAATGACATGAGCAGAGGTATAAAAGCAAAGCAAGACCAATGGGAGAGAATAACCAACTCAGAGCGCAGAGTACTTGCTAAAGAGGACCAGAGGGGGAGGTGCAAGAAATGTGTGGAGACAGCAGATTTTGATTCTCCCACACGTACCTGGTTGGCAGAGCCTTTGCATATATCTACATAAATCATGCAACCATTTGTGCTCGTTCTGGGCACTGAGATGGAGAAAAATAATTTATCAAACATCTAAATGCATGCGAAGATTCTTAATGTTTTTGACCCATGGAACTTCGTGCCCCTTATTATACAAATGACCTTGTGTAGGGTAATCTTACCCAAATGCCTCAAGTCAAACACCCCATCTCTTATTTTGGGAGACCTAAGTGTTTTCAAGGAAGTGTTCTGAGGTGAAGGAAAAGATTGACGGTGTTTCTGAGATCAAGCTCAGATTCTTTTATGTCTTTTCCCGGCAGTTTGTCAGATTAAACATGTTTTGTAAAGAAGAACTCAAAATGTGGTTGGAGCTACTGGTCTTGTAGAGGAAGCAAACAGAATAACTCCCACGTTGAATGATAAGAATAGTTACTTCAAATCTCTTGGTCTTCTTGCTCATCTTGCCAAAATCAGGAAGCTCCAAGAAATAAGACATTAAAAAAACACAAATAGAGATCTCTTTCTCTCTTTTGCTCCCCGTGCTTCTTTATATTTGAAGTGCAGTTGCATCTTTTCCTTTACCAAGTAATTGAAATGTTACGCCCATACACGGATAAATCTAGGTTGAGAGTTTTGATCACTAAAATCCAAGATAGGAGAGCTGAGCCCAAACACTTACCAGTTTTGAAGTCATGCTTGTGTCCTCTCTGAATCCTTGTCTCTATTGGCTCTTGACTTCTTCAACTCACCAAAAGTGGTCAAGTTCTTTCCTCGGTGGAATGTGTACTTTCCGAGGATAGACTTCCCAATTATTTATCACTAAGAAATGCAAAAGTGAAATGTCAAGGAATCTCTCAAAGGAAATTTCAATTGTCTGCTGCACATGAAATGACAGTAGGTCACTTGGCACATTGCATTCTTCCTGCCATTGAGATCGGCATGGATTGTGGCTCCCACCTTCTCCATTCCCCGGCTTAATGAGACTTTTATTAAAAAAATAATGCAATGTTTCATTCTTATGTACTTATTTCTTGTACAAGAGGAAATTATAGCAGTTTCCTTCTAAATGCAAAATGGATCACACACAGAATAGCTAAGCATATTACCATTCAGTTTCCAAATAAAGACATTATTTTGATTCTTTTCAGAGACAATTATTTTTCAACAAAGTCTTTAATGGGGAGGGATTTAGCAACAAAAATATTATGCGCATAGAGGCAGTAAACCCTCAGCATTTTATTTTCTGTTTTAGGTCAAGATATTTCACTTTCTCCCATTGATCTGTCACCTAAACCAGCAGAGCAGTTTTTCTGTTTTAGAAACTAAAAATACATATTTTTCAAAAAAAATGTATCTAGATTTTGTTTTGTGTAAGGGATTCTGAAGACCTGACTTTAAATAAGCAAATTAAATAAAAATCATTAACAAATAGTAGCCTGCTTTTAAGTATTGTTTGCATGAAATCCTGGGGTGTAATGAGCTCCCTAAAAGAGGTGGCTATATTCTCAAACTGCCATGTTACATGGTAGAATTTCCTAAAATGGCAATGCATATCAAATTTGCATATTATTTTGTATTACTCCCCACAAGGCAGCTTCCACATGATCCTCTGGGGTGATTGAAGCAAACAGCATAAAACTGACATTTTCAATGGATTTGAAGGCATTTGCATTTTGGATTGAGAGACAGATACAAAAAGCAGAACTGGCAAAAGAAAGAGCGATACAAGCATGGAAAGAAAACAGGAGTGGCCACCTGTGTCTTTGGCTTCTAAAGGCACACGCTTTATTCCCACTTAGAAATTGGATTTGGGAAGGAGTGTCGCCAACAAAAAGTGTGTTAATAAGAATCTTGAGGATATTAACTAAATATATCTATAGTGGCCACCACTATGGTGAGGCAATAAATGTTCCAACTTATTCCAAACACCAGAATTCTGGCTTCTCTTTGGTTCTGTCTTCATGTCTTTCTGATTTCACTTAATTGTTGAGAAAAACAAGATGATTTACCTGGCCTTGACCGTTCAAGAAATGGAGTTCCTGATGAAGACAGAAGTAGAAGAGGTTCTTCTCGGATGACATTGGCAGTCAAGTCCTTACAAGAGAAAAATGAGGCTTATGAACTTGATATTTTTTTCTTGAGTATAATTCCCAGAATACATTCTTGACCATAGCCATTTGCCAGTTCAACAACCCTGTTTGCCACTCAGCTTCTTTTGAATTTACCGTAGTGTGTTCTGTCAGAGCCAATACATAAACTCATTTTTCCCCAATTCTCTTTCATTTCACAGGAAGCTACCATCAAATACAAATATACTCACAGGATATTAAACATCACTCTTACTTAGCCCAAGATTTCAGAGTCTGAGAGAAACATGGAAAAGGTTGTGTGACTCATTGAATCCCGTGTAGTCAAAGAACCCTGTGATAAAGGCTGACAAACATGATGCATATTGAGGATTCTGTTTTTATTTTTTCTCTAGCTGAGAATGTATCAATCTGCTGAGGCATTTTAAGGATTTGGATTGCTTTGCCAATATTTATTTGAGATGTGACTAGAAGCTACAAGTTGATTATGAAGCCAGGAAGAGTAGAACAGGAACATTTATTGAGCTAAATACATTGGCAGCCACTCAACCCACAAGAGACAGATAAAAATAAGTGAAAATAAACAATTAGTAATGTGTGTCATTTAGCTCACAAACACAGTATATGTTTTCTTGAGTTGAATATGAAACATTCTATACCTAACTATATACGATAGCTCAGAAAGGCAATGGGGCTGTGTAGTAGGTGCACAAAAAATAATCGTCTAGTGGAAAGAAATGACCTTTCAAGCATTCTCTGGGTAGAAAGGACCCTGAGATGTCTCCTAGGCATGAGATCCTATTCTGATGAGACTCATCCTATTCTGATGACTCTCATCTGATGAGACTGACATTACTTTGGACATCTTGAAAGACAATAAGCATAAAAGACCCTTCTTTCCACTGTTGATGTATTCTCATGTTTTATATTACCTTAATATAAGAGCAATTTAACAGTAGACCCCAAAAGCATCATGGAAATCTAACTTTGCTGAAAGAAATAGAAGGTGCCCTGAGGAAAGAGACAGAGGTCAAAAGTGATTGGCTGAGAGAAACCTCATGCCTCCTGAGAAAATAGGAGGCCATGATTGTTCTATGTCTGGAATTGTAAGTTGCAGAAAAAAAAAAAGACTCTAGAGGAAATAGCTTTTGCCTTAATCTGACAAGGAGATGTAGTTACCCTGATTATTACCCAGGGATGAGATCTTCATCCAGTTATGCAGGATGGAAAAAAATAGAGAGCCTAGGGCACCAGGTGGGGTTTAGCAAAGCGGTGTTTCCTGCAGATGCCATGGCGCCCAAATGGGAGAAAATAATCGACTCAGAGTGCATGGTCCTTGTTAAGGAGAAGTGGTGGGAGAGGTTCAAGGAATGGGTACAAGTGGAAAGAAAGCAAACTTTGACCCTACGTGCAAAACAAATAAATGAATGCAGACACAGACCTTACACCCTTCACAAAAATTAACTCAAAATGGGTCATAGACCTAAAGATGAAACAAAACATAAAAAACAAACAAACAAACAAACAAACAAAAAACTAGAAATCTCCTGGAAGATAACAGAAGAGAAAACTTAGTTGATTTTGGGTATGGTGACGCCCTTTGAGATACAACACCAAAGACACAATCCTTGAAACAGATAATTGATAAGCTGGACTTTACTAAAATTAAAAACTTCCGCTCTGTGAAAGACACCATTAGGAGAATTACAAGACAAGCCACAGAGAACATATTTGCAAAAGACACCTCTGATAAAGGACTTTTATCCAAAATATACAAAGAACTCTTAAAATTCAACAGTAAAAAAAACGAAAACCTGACTAAGAAATGGGCCAAAGATCTTTTTAAAAAAATTTTTTTTAATGTTTATTTATTTTCGAAGGAGAGAGAGACAGAGTGTGAGTGGAAGAGGGGCAGAGAGAGAAGGAGACACAGAATCCGAAGCAGGCTCCAAGCTCTGAGCCGTCAGCACAGAGCCCGACGCGGGGCTCAAACTCACAAAATCGTGAGATCATGACCTGAGCTGAAATGGGACGCTCCACCAACTGAGCCACCCAGGCACCCCATAATGATCCAAAGAATGATGGATACATTCTTAATGATCCATTAAGAAATGGGCCAAAGATCTTAACAGACACCTCACCAAAGAAGATATACAGATGACAAATAAGCATATGACAAGTTGTTCCACATTGTATGCCATCCGGGAACTGCTAATTAAAACAATAATGACATACGGTTACCTACCTATTGGAACGGTCAAAACCCAGAACACTGGTAACATCAAATGCTGTGATGATGTGAATCCATAAGAACTCTCATGCTTTGCTGGTAAAAATACAGAATGGTTCAGACATTTGAAAATACTCCAGAGATATCTTACAAAACAATCATGCTCTTGCCATATGATCCAATGATCAAGCTTCTTGGTATTTACCAAAAGGAGTTGAAAATGTAAGTGCACACAAAAACTTTCACACGGATGTTTGTAGTAATTTACTCATAAAATTGCCAAAACTTGGAAGCAACAAAGATGTCCTTCAAAAACGAGTGAAGAAATAAACTCAAAGATGTCCTGCAATAGGTGAGAGAGCAAAGAAACCAGAGAACAGAATATTATTCAGTCCTAAAAGGAAATGAGCTGTGAATCCATGAAAAGACAGGGAAGAAACTTAACCACACATTACAAGTGAAGAAAACCAATCTGAAAAGGCTGCACACTATATGATTGCAACTAAATGACATTCTGGAAAAGGCAACACTATGGAGACCATGAAAGATCCATGGTTGCTGGAGTGGGGGTTGTAGGGGGGACGAAAAGGCAGAGCATGATGATATTTTAGAGCAGTGAAAATACTCTGTATTCAGAGTATACAGAGTATTAGTATAGAATAGTATAGTATATATAGTATATAGTATAGTATCAGTATAGTAGAATACTACACTAATATTATAGTATTATAATGATGGATATATGTTATTATACTTCCGTCCAAACCCATATAATGGACACCACCACGAGTGAACCCGAAGTTAAACTACAGACTTTGGGTAATTATGATGTGTCAATATAGATTCATCCTTGGTGAAAAATGTACCATTTTGATGAGTGGTGTTCATAATGGGGAAGGCTATGCACCTGCAAGGGATATTTGGGAAATCTCTGTGCCTCTCTTTCAATTTTGTTGTAAACCTGAAACTGCTCTAAAAAAAACAAAGTCTTTAAAAAAAAATAAAGAAGAGTTCTAGTCATTCTTATCCTAGATCTACCAAAATAATGATGACTTGAAATCTCCAGCATAGTATATATTTATACCTAAACATATACATACACCATCATAGTTGCTGTCAGCCCAAAAATCTATTAAAAAAAAAAAAACTAGACATGGAATTATGTTATAAGGATTCCAAACTGAAGACAAGCGTTCTTCCGAGTTGGGTACCCTTTTAAAAAGACATGTGATAAAACTTCTATTTTCAGATAAGTTCCGAGGGGGTAGTTCTGAGATGACTCCTGAGCTGGTTTATGTTAAAATTCACTGTTCTAAACAATTCTTCCTTCACTGAGAAAAGCAAGTAATAAATATAGTCCCCAGGACTTCTTTTTCTTTTCTTCTTTTTACTTAATGTACCATCTTTTTATTTAATGTTTTAAATCTCCAAGACTGACAAACCAACAATTGTACTTTTTCCTGAAATAATACAATTGTAAAATATATTTTCGCCAAAGATCATAAAAACATTTTCTTTGTTCAAGCTGATATCTGCGCTTATATGTCAATACATTTCCATAGAAATACAGGGCTCCTGTATAGCTGAGTTTTCATCAGATAAAATCTTTCCTGAATTCATCCTCTTCTCTCTAATCAATTCATGGGATCTGATATCTTATCTAGTAAGTATCCTCAAGAAGAGCAATGGGAATGTAGGGAGGATAAAAGGTATTTCAACTACCACAGGACTTTCAGAAAACTTCGTCTGTCACAGCTTGTTCCTCGAAATGTGTCTTTTTTATTCTGCTTTGCCAGCTATCCTTATCACATATACCTATTCTCCTCTGGTGATATCATTTTCCTGACAAGTTAATACCATAGGTAGCACAAATAAAAATAAAAGGAACTCTTATTACATAACCACTAAGCAAACGTATCACATACATTATCTTATGTAAGCGTTACGAAAAGAAAAAAGGTAAGAAAGGAAGAAGACGGAAGGAAGGAAGGAAATAAGAAAGGAAGAAAGGAAGAAAGAAAATCTGCATGGTTGATTTTTATGTCCACTTTTCTACTTGTTTTTTCTTCTTCATATTTTTATTTAAATTCTAGTTAGTTAACATACAAAGTAGTATCAGTTTCGGGAGTAGAATTTGGTGATTCATCACTTACATATAACACCCAGTGCTCATCATAACAAGTGCTCTCCTTAATGCCCTCACCCACTGTTTCACTTCTGAGGAAACTGAAGCAAAGAAAGTTTTAACAGATTAAGTGGTTTTCCCAAGAATATGCAGCAAAAGAGTAATAAAACCAGAATTTGAATCTACGTTTGCTGGCCTCCAAAGCCTATATCTTCCAATCATATTACAAATTCCCCATTTGTAAAATAATTATGATAATGTTTCCCTTGGACAGTTGCTAAGACAATTAATTAAGGTGTTTCTCAAGTGCCTGGGAGATGGGAGTCATTGAACAAATGTTATACGAGTTATGGCACGTGAAAGTAAGGTGCTGCTGTATGTAAGAAACACCTAAAAATGTAGAACTTACCCAATCTGGTTTTCAGATTGGGTAAGGGGCAATGGCAGGAAGAATGGGGAAGAGCATGGTAGGGGGAAAAACAAAACAAAACAAAACAAAAACCTTCTATTGTTTTCTATACAAGATCAGCTAAACGGATTATTGGTGAAAAATAGGGGCATTAAAGATACTGCTGGTGAACACACAGAGGGAAATTATAAGAGCAATAGAGAAAACCTAATATCATCTTAGACAATAACTACATTATCATGAATATAATTTTAGTAAAAACACATGAGTGTTAAGTCATTGCTTTTGAAGCTCAGAAGGGAATGAAGACAGAGTTTTAGGAAATTGGAAGAAAGAAGACCCTTGTAATCTAGTAACAGAAGACTTAGCTGGATTTTGTCCTGAGACTAGGTAGAAAGCAAAACTTGCAAATAATGAAGGGCACCTGGGTGGCTCAGTCAGTTAAACATCCAACTTGGGCTCAGATCATGATCTCACACTTTGTGGGTTCAAGCCCCAGGTCAGGCTCTGTGCTGACAGCTGGGAGTCTGGAACCTGCTTCAGATTCTGTTACTCCCTCTCTCCCTGCTCCTTCCCCACTCATGCTCTGTGTCTCTGTCCTTCAAAAATAAATAAACACTAAAAAAAATTTTAAACTTGCAAATAATGAATTTGGGTATTTATCTGAGGAAATTTCCAAGCAAAGTGTGGAAGGTGCAACCTGATTTCTTCTTACTACTTAGAGTAAAATATAAGAGGAAAGAGAAAAGTAAAAAAAAAAAAAAGAATTATGAAGCCAAAAGAACCAGAACTTAATGACTTGGGAAATTCTCAGCTTATCCAGATTTCATAATATGTTAAAATTAGGAGATTCATGGCCAGCAAAGTGTGCTCTGGAAGGAAAGCCAAGGATAGGGGTTGGACGACATTCTGTTAGTGCCTTGCAAGGACCAAAAGGTCAGTATGTTCAATCATATAGAAGGCTTTCAGAAGATACTAGGTATACAAATGATGCATTCCATCATCCTCCTCAGTAGAGGCCAGGAATAGACATGTGTTTATCCAGGCAAGATTTATGAAGGAGCGTCTTGTCTAAATAAGTGAATTCGACAGACACAAATGGGAGACCCACAAGGATTTTTAGAATGTCATGTCAAGGACACACTACAAGCTTGGACCAAAAGGCACAAAGACAAGGTGAGGTAAAGGAAGATTATGGCATCCCAACAATCCTATAAGCAGGAAATAGACTGCTGAAACTGTTTGCCACAAACCTGTACCGTTCGTCAAGAAACAAGAACAAATCTGAGGGCAGAGCCAGAGGTCCAGAGGATGGATACTCAAGCCACAGAGGATTATTCACAAGGCTTGAATTCTAATGCACTTCGCCCTGCTGGATTTTTGAAGTTGCTAGGGACTCGAGATTGTGTCTTTCTTTCCCGTTTTATCCCTTTGGATGAGGGATATCTATAACTATCAACTCTTATCTTATGTCAGTGTCATCATTGTACTTTGGGAGTAGATAACCTATTTTCTACTTTCACAGACCCACAGATGGAAAGGGATTTTGTTCCATGATGGATTCGACCCAGAGCCTCATCCATACCTAATTTGGATGATTTAGGTGATGAGATTTGGGGCTTTTGAACTGTTAAGACTTAGATGAGATTTTGGATTTGAGTTGATGCTGTAATGGGTTGAGACTTGTGGGGTCTTGGGGTGCGATGAATATATTTTGTAAGTGAGATGGACATGAGTTTTTGGGGGGCAGATGGCAAACCGTACAACAGACCGAATAATGGCTCCCCGAAGATGCCATATCCTATTCCCTGGAACTGGAGAATATATTACCCTATAAGGAAAAAGGGACATTGGAGATGCAATTAAGTTAGGATCTTGAGACAAGGAGATTATCCTAGATTATCCAGATGGCCCTGATGTAAGAGGTAGGCTGTAGAGTCAGAGTGAGCTACAGTGACATGGTGACAGAACCAGATTGAAGTGTTTTGCTTTGAATGTGGATCATGAAGCACGGAATACAGGTGACTTCCTGTAGTTGGAAGAGTTAAGGAAACATAGTCTCCCCTAGAGCCCCTAGAAGGACTGTAGCTCTGCAGATACCTTGATGTCAGCCTACAAAGCCCATTTAGGACCTCTGACCTCCAGAAACATAAGGTTAATAAACTTACATTGTTTTGAGCCACTAAATTTGTGGCGATTTGTTACAGCAGTAATGGAAAAGTATTACAACATCATAATAAATATTAACATTGTGCCTTTTAATGTGTACACTTAGCCACAGTGATAGATACCTTTCTTCTCTACATTATTCAGATGATTTTCTTAAAGAGAAAGTATTGAGGAGAGGGGGAAATTTCATCACGAAGAAAGGTCTTCATTTCACTTAACTCCTGATATATTATGTTGCAATGAAGTGAAACATATATTAAATGGACCCAAATGTACTATTTTAAAGACTTGATATTTGTTATTTATAACAGGTTTCTAAAATATCTTGATCTATATTAGTTCAATCTTTCAGACAATATCGTTTTGCCTCCAGAAGGCCTTTTCCCCTTATAAATTGCAACTCTCATCTACAATTTGCAATCGGTAATTTACAATCCTGAGTTACTACCATACCAGAATTGCTAACTATTTTTCTAAAATGTGCGATAGCATAGAATTTCATGTGGAGACTTTTATTTGGCTTAACACAATTGATAAAAGTGTGCTAAATATAAATTTTGAAAGAAATTTGTATATATATTTTTTGGTTGGTCTGAATCTGGGGACCATATGGCTTAATAGTTTGAGCATTCTTTTCCAAACTTTTCAGATTGCACATTCCTATCATTACATATTTTAAGCACAACCCACAGTATATGTAAATTTTTATATTTATATACTATATAAACTCACTATATTATGCGTATTGTATATTGTATATAAAAAAATTTTTTAAAGAAAGAAACACAATAATTAAAATGAATCTCTTTCATATTTTCTTCTTATACCCCAGAAGATCATTTTATATACCTACAGAGATGTGCACAGCCAGTTTAGAGACTGCTGGTTACAAAGCTTGGTAGAGGCAAGCAGACCTTGTCTGGGAACTAGCTCTTTCTCTCCTAACCTTTGTGATGTCTGACAAATCCAATCTGTTTGTTGAATGAATTAATTCACTTAAGCATATCAGATACTTAACAATTAAAAAGAGCTTACCCAACAGTAAAGCAGTCGCTGTGGTTATAATTCTAATACTTGTCCAAAAAGCATATTAGACTTTTGCTTGTGTTTCTTCTGGGTTTCAGCCTGCCTTGGGAGGAAAAGAAGTGGCTTTTTGGTAATCAAAGAATTGCCTTTCTTGAGAAATGAATGTATTTTTAATTTCCACGGTCTGTCTCTACCTACAATGCTTAATTTCAGTGACCTTGGTGTTCTGATCACTCTGCCTTCCACCGGATTTTGTGCTTTTACTGGTTTGCACTTGTCTATTTGGTAAATGTAGGTTTTGTGTTTGGACGTGTTCTGCCAAGACAGACTTCTCGAGAACAGAAAAACACTTTCTATTCTATATCCCTTCAGTCCCATCCCTTATATAAGCGAGGGAGTAAATGCTTTCTTAATGAAAATTTTTATTATAAAAAGCAGTCCCTAAGATGATAGGATACCATTGGTTCAGTGAGAGGCACCGTCTCACATTTGAGAGAAACAGGCTTTAAGTAAAGAAACAGTATTCTCATGTTTTCTTTTCCATCTCTTGCCTCCTAGGTTCTTCTCAGCGAGCATAGGTCCATGCACCCTGTATTTATTTATAAACATTATGTTCCCTTATTTTTAATTAACTAACCCTTCTATAATAGTTTACGATTTATTAAGTGCTTTCCCCGTTGGGGAAGAGTCACGTAAGTTTGTTTAATTGCAGCAGAATGATTGAGTGGGAAGAGAGATGTTGACTTCTTACACTTGAGTCTAAGAGACTTTTATTCCTTAGTGTTTTGAAACGACTACTTCCTCCTCTGACCCCCACCCCCTGGTGCACACACCCCCACTCAGGGCAGTCAGGTGTAAAATTAGAAGGGGAGGAAATAATGCAAGCATGGAAAATATGAGATAACATTTCTAAAAATAATTCTGGTAACAGAAGCAGTCCACTTTGAAAGCAATAAGAGGGTGTTAAGTCCTCTCCAGACTGCATTTCTCAATTGTTCTTGGGTGCTGCCCTTCATAGCAGACAAGAACCTCACATTTCTGAATAGCTTTCCTGGGTCATTTACCTATGATTTTAGAAGATTGCCCAATGTGTGATGCCAGGCTTCTTTTTATAGCCCAGAGAAGGGCATGTTTCCACCACACTTCTTTGTTGCTTATTTCCTCCTCTTACTGTCCTGTTGACTTCTGCCCACCCTGCGGGGCCAGACTTGGGTTAAGTTGTGAAATCTGTAGAACGTTCTTTAGGCTTCTCCAACTGCCGGCACCTCTCTGTGGCAAGCTGATGAGATGTCTTGTTGGAGAATTATTAAGCCCATTCTCTCTATCTCCTAACAATTAAAACTAGGACAGGTTGGAGAGAAGTTACCGGAAAAGAATTTAAACTGAATGAGGACTAGTTTGCTTGAGAACAAGAGCTGTTCAACAATAAGAAGACTGACTTGGGGTAGTACACATGAAAATATATATATATATGACCGTATATAATTGTGTATATATATGAGATTTATATATATATATATATGTGTGTGTGTATATGTGTATAACTGTACTTTTTACAAAAGTAATGCATTCTCATTGAAAGAAGTAAAATAAATCAGAGGTGTAGAAAGAACAAAACATGAATTTCCCTTTTCCTGCCCCCTTAAGTCCTAGTGTAAATAATTTAGTGTGTATCCTCCCATCTTTTTCTATGCCCTTTCTCAGCATTTTTGGAGGTGTTCCTGTAAATACGTCCTATTACAGCAGCCGGAGGGAGCCGTGAAACACAGTGCACCACTCCAGTGTTTAGCACCTTCCAATGAATCCCCAATTTACACACAGTAGAGGGTGAAATCCAGGAATGGGCTGGCCTTCCCACTGCAACTGTGATGTCATTTCCTTCCACTCCTCCTACATCCTCTGTAGCCACCCTGTTCCCCATGATCTTCCTTAAACACAGAAGGCTCCCTCCAGCCATGAGCCGTCCTAAAAGTGTCTGTTCTCTGCCTGGATTACTCTTTTCTCTGATACTCATGTGACTTATTCCGTGATCTTTATGTCTCTGCTCAGATATCGTTTTCTCAATAATTTGTAGTTTTCCTACCCTCGTTGCCCTGCTTATTTATAGAAAGGGATTCAGGGAGACTAAAACCCTGTACCACTTCTGCAGTATTCTTCCCAGAAACCTACTGCATGTTTGCTTTTAATACAACAAATGGAAAGATGTTACGCTCATATAATTTTCGTTGTAAAATTCTCTCTCACAGCATACGCTTTTATAATTTTTTTTTAAGTTTATTTTGTTTATTTTGAGAGAGAGAGCATGGGTGCCTGCCAGCGGGGGAGGGGCCGAGAGAGAAGGAGAGAGAGAGAATCCTATGCATGTTCCTAACTGTCAGCTCAGAGGCCTATGTGGAGCTCAATCCCAGAAACCATGAGATCATGACCTGAGCTGAAATCAAGAGTTGGACTCCTAAGGCATATTCATTGGCAAGAGGGGGGTAGGGGGTGGGGGATGGGGGGGGGAGTTGGAAAACCCATGCATTTTCTTAATAATCCAAAGGCATGCATTTCAAATGGTGGGATTCAAACATCAAACGAAAGCATTTTTCTTGCTTTCTAGAAGATGTGTTCTGTACCTCGCAGCCAAGAATTAGAAAACTTCAGGCTTAGAGAATATTTCTCCTTTCATTACAGTCCAGGGAAATTCAAAAGAATTTAGAGTCCATCACAGTTTCTCAAATAAAATTTTTATCATTTAAAGTACATGGTGCATCTAGATAGGAAAGGTTAACAAGAAAGATGACTTTCCAGCCCTGAGCAATTTTGGAGTAGTTACTTTTTCAGCCAGTTGCTGAAAGCAAGGAACTAGAGAGTAAAAACAGTATATACTCCTGACAGCTGCAATGCCAAGATAACTGCCTTTTCACAGGAAGGGACATGTCATAAGAACTGGGACACTGATTGGAATTAAATGAGATCATCTTGATATTGATGATATCTCCTTGGAGTTACATATTGCTGAATCCCTGGTCTGTCTTCTCTGTTTTTAATTAATTAGGTTAATACTTTTTTTTTCTTTGCCTTTGCCAGCTCAAAAATAGAGAGGACAGAGTTTTCCTTGACCCCTAGCATCTTCTTCACTATTCTTTCCAATAACATTTGTGTTGGCCTTCATCACATACCTGTAAATGGACAAATGAAATAAAATATCTAATAATATTGGATTAATATCAGTGATATTTCAGAAGAGAGGTAGAATAGTGGGTGGGGAGTGGTTAGAGGATATGCGGCTTATAATTTTTTATTGAAATTAAGCAAGAACATATAAGATTACTTTTCCAATAGAAACATAAAGCTAATCCTCTGATTTCCCGATATCAACTGCATTGTTTTTTAAATGCACCAACTGTCAAATAAAACAGTCAAATGTTCCTGGTGTGTTAGCTGGAAGGGACTATGCACTTGGTTCATTGCCATGGGATTCTCTAAACATTCTCTCAATATTTATTTCACTAATATAATAAGTGTTGACGTCAATACTCCTTCCTTGCTTCCAACTCCATTCACTCCATGAAACTATCAAATAGTTTCCTGGATGAAAGAGAGAATCATAAATATTTTATTGTGGTAGAATCATTATGTCAAATACTTCCTAATCTCTCTGAACTGTTTATTTTTTGTTTTTAATGGGACATGGTTTGAATGACAGCTGTGGGTGTTGACATTATATATATTATTTGGAATATTTTACACGTGAGTTTAAGCATATTTTGACTTTTGACTTTGACATACTTAACCATTCTATCTACCCATCTAAATATCTATCCATTCATCTATCTATTTGTCATCTATCTATCTATCATCTAGCAACTATCCACCTACTTTTTTTGCATGTTACAGCAGAGTATATTACTTCTATTAGACAGCAAATATTTACTGGTATTAATAGTTATGAGGATTTCACTTTCATTTTGCACCTACCCTAAAGTCCACTGAGCTGATGATTATTTTATATGTACTCTATGCAAAGGTCTGTGTTAGCTAGAAAGACCCCTACCTCCGGTTGCTTGTCATTCAGACATGGTACCTCATTCCGAGAAATTCTGAGTTCAGTCTTTGGAGGAAAAATATCTAATATCTTGAAATATCTAGAAAAAATATTTCTAATACCTTGGAATCTTCTCAACAAGTTGTTCAGTATAATGAATATACTAGCTTTAACTTTTTAAAAGTCAGTTTTAAACACCAATCAGCATTTATCCAAAATCAATTCTACCATCAGACCCCAACCTGAGAGTCCAAGCGGCCAAAGTGAATTAAAAATGCTTGTAAAATACTCATCATCAAGTGAATAGCAAAACTTCCAAATTTATTTGGAAATGTCCCATTTGTTTTGAAATAACTTGAGAAGAAAAATTGAGAGCTTTGAAAGGGGGTACAGCTTGAGATCATAGTAGTGACTTCTATAGCAACCATGGTTCAAGTAATGTCCACATGTCCAAGAAGTAAATTGGATTTGTGTATTTTATTTGATTTTAACTTTGTTGACATAAACTTCCAAATTTGATAATTTAATTAAATTAATGCATTGACAGAAACTCTGCTTGTTAGGAACTATAAATTAGTGTTGTCCTGGTTGACAGAACACCGGGTTTGTTACTGTTGAAAGTAAAATATAAGTACTCAGAGGTTAGGTTCCCAGGGATTCTGAGAGATCAGTCCTACGATATAGCTCTAAGTCAAAGATCCATGCTCCAATCCACAAAGCGCCAGGGCCCCACAAAGCAACTTTAGAAGTTCTTTAAATAACAAGTGCTAAATCCTACTTTCATAATACTGGCAAGAATTGAAGTTCATGAAAAATAAATTGTAAATCTGGTGTGCTTGTCCACCGGTATTACTCTTTGCCCTTCCAGATTTATTCTCAGCCTTGCTTTCTACACAAGGAGCTTCCTTACAGGAACTGCAAAGCCTGGGATCTTCCCCTCTGGCCCCTGGCCGTGCTTTCTCAGTGAGAGTCATCAGCAGATGAACAGAGTGGTTATATAGCTGTCTGCCATTCTCTTGCTGGGCTGTCACTTTATAGCTATGGCTTCTACAAGGTGACCCCTCATCAACATCTACACTTCTCTCTGGGTTCTAATAACACAACTTTCTCTTTCTCCTCTCCAGGCTTAGAGGGTCTAGTCTGGACTGGTGAGCCTCAGTAGGCACTTCTAGGCACTCACTTCACCATCCCTTTATGATTCTGTTAATCTTGTCCTACATCAGCAAATACTCCCTCCATTGAACTCTCTCCGATTAAGCTTCTGAGTTAATTGAATGAGTGTGTTTTCAGTGTCCTGCCGGAGCCCTGCTGATATACCTGGTTTGGTCATCCTCATTGCCATGACCCTATCAATGGTTTACTCCATCTCAGTCCCATTTCTTCTTAGCAACAGTTTGGTAAACACCACCCAACCAGAAAAGAATAATAGCTTACCACATGCCAGAATGAATGTTCAACACAGGCCAGAAAAATCTGCCAGCTATTTTATCTGTATTACCTCAATTATTAGACTCACAATAATCCGTGAAGTTGTAATTATTTCCATTTTGCAGATGAAGTAAGTAACTTGGTTGGAGTGTCTCATCCAGAGAGTTGTGGGGCAGAGCTTCAATCCAGGAACATTAGCTCTGGAAAAGCAGTCGACTACTTGACTTTATTTCTTTTCTATAGATAGTTGCCTAAATAGTTGGTGTGAGTGCCCAAACAAAGAGCTTTTTATCTCAAAATACCTAAATATTTCCTTTACCTTATCTGACTCTGAGATTTCTACCTTGAAAGGCTAGACCTCAAGGACTATAATATAATATTGAAAGAAGCAGCACATCTCCCACACATGAGATATATGTTGCCTGTAGGTGGTTTGTAACCTGGACGACGCACAGAGTGACGGGTGTAAAGTCTGAAGGTACATGTGTTGGACAGACCGGATGTCACAGGAATCGACTATCTCTCACGTAAGCACTGGTGGCAGCAAAGAGACTCAGACTAGGAAGTGTAACTAAAAGGCTTCAAAGTTGTCCTAGGGGCTTAGTGGGAAGAGGGGGGCAAGCCAAGAGAGGATCCCCCAATAGGAAGTCTTCAGCATTGGAGAGCTTGGTTCGGAAAATACCCATCACCTGTTTCACATGCGACCAGGGCCGGGCTTTCAACTTGAAGCTTCCATTTTATCTTCCCAAATATTCTTCACAACAGTAGTTTCAGTCTAATGAAATGCCAAAGTACTCCACCCCCCCAGAGTAGTGGCCCTGTGAGGTTTGCATTATCATCAAAAATAACTCTGAGCCTGAGCTTTAGAAGCTAGAACCAAATATTCATCCTACTACTTGGATTATATTGCTATCACCATTTTAATGGGCACCTCCAGTTTGAATGGAAGCTTTTCTTGTTCATTTTATTCTTTCAATTTTCTTTTTTTTTCCTCCTAATTCATTTATTCCTTCCTCTTTAAGATTTTCCTGCCCTGACCTTCATCTGTTCTTAGTTTCAGAAATTAGGGTCCCTACCAGTTGAACTCTTCACCTGTGACAAGAATAATCAGGCCTCTGGCACCTGGAAGTCAGGGACTACAAGGTGAGTAATGCTGTCCCTCATTGTGCCCTGTGGCTTTCACGGATCCCCTCTCCCCTCAGGAAACAATGTCTCTCATTCAATTTTAAAAGTCAACAGATTAGAATGCGGTCAGACAAAAGCAAAGCTGGGCCATTGTCCGGTTCTAACCAAGCTTTTATGATGAAGCCTTTGTGTCCCGCAGACAAGAGTGTATTTAGAGTTTGAAGAAGAAAAAAAAAGTGCCTGTATGAACACCGTCTCCATCTGATGTAAACAGGCATCGTGCCCCCAAACAGCACTTCCCTTTAAAATCAATATTAGCATGCTCTACGTAAGGATTTTTTTCTACCTTGGCTATTTAGAACAAAAAACAAAGAGCTGCCTAGATACCCAGAAAACAGTGGGTATTCTGTTCTTACCAGTTAACCCATCTCTTCAATCACTTGGAAAGAAAAATGCCCATGATAATATTTAAGATATGTTGTCATAAGTGTTCAAATGAATAAACACTTAAGAATACTGAGTGGTGAGCAAAGTGCAATGAAAAGTATAAGCCAGAATGGGGAATCACCACCATGCCTTTAGCATCATGTTTTGTTGCTAAAATACTGATAGAATCCCAGGGGAAGGAAATACTTGGCAGCTAGGGAAGAGGAAAGGAAAAGGAGACCCTGTAACTAATCTCTGTCCCGAATACTCCCAGTGGCCACGCCTTTCTGACGGACCCTCATGTAAAAACATGGGCCAAAATGCAGACCAATGGACCCTCACCTAAGCTTCTCTGAGCTGGAAATCGATGGTGAAAATTTCACCTAACAGTGTTATACAATATTACCTGTCTTTTCATTTGTGGAAGAGGCCAACCGTTCTGCTGAATAGTCTCTCCCTGGAATTTTAGAGTGTCGATGCGTGTCCTAGAAGCAGGAAACAGAGAGCCTAATTAAAGTGAAAAACAATCTGAACAGACATTAACCAAATTTTGACTTTTATGTCTTCCCCAGATAGCTTCATTGTAATCGATTCCATTCAAATGCTGAAGAATTCTAAAAGATTTTATGCTATTTCTTGGCCTGAGGGGAGTCCAATTTTCACTGTCTGTATTAGATGACATTAGAAATAGACCCAAGAAATAAAATGTGTTTAAACTTATTTTTACAATATATTTACACTTCCAGAATGACTTCCAAAATAGCATCAGGCTTCCCTCATTTAGCTTTTTTTTTCATTTAGCATTTTAAAAGATAGAATGGTATTTTCATTTGTGATCTGTTACAACCAGAGTATTTAAAAAAAAACAAACACAAGTCATGCCCTCCTTTTTATCAATGTGTCTCTTCATTTCAACAATCATTGATTTTTATAACTTTCAAATTTCCCAACACATCCATAAAATACACTCTCCCTGGCATGAGTCATGTTGTTACAGTGATTCAGGAAGTCCATTGCAGGACTAGCTAACAACACCCAACTTATAAAATGAAATGATATGCTGGCTTAAACAATTGGTGTTAGGAAAAGTGGGCATATGTTTGTTTGCCATATGTAAACAGTAGTCTCAAAACATAGATGGCCAACATTTGAACTGAGCAATCATTCTGAGAACTGTAAAGATGGATGAGAACTCAAACCTTTCAGCCCATCCTTTGGACAACCATTTTCCTAAATCCTTGGGAAAATTACATGTTGAATGCTAAGAGGAGATTGATGCTTTATAGGAACAGGTAACTTCGGATCAGGAGGTGATCTTAGCATTCTGTTTTTCACACGGAGTATGTGACAGTCCTGTGTTTTTAAAATTTCAGCTATTTGGGGTGCCCGGGTGGCTCAGTCGGTTAAACATCTGACTCCTGATTTTGGTTTAGGTCATCATCTCACACTTCTTGAGTTCGAGTCCTGCATCAGGCTCTGTGCTGCTTGGGATTCTCTCTCTCCTTCTCTCTCTGCCCCTCTCTGGCTTCTGTTCGCTCGCATGCGTGCACACGTGTGTGTGTTCTCTCTCTCAAAATCAATAAGTAAAAACTTAAAATAAATAAATAAATACAATAAAAATTCAGCTACTGAAAGCAATGCCTGCTGCTAGGGTTTCCCCTGTATCCCCTGGTTATCTACTTAATCTCCCCATGCCTTTGTCTCCCTGATTCTAACATGGTGAAGAGAAAGACCTCTCTGGGTTCTCTTTTGTAAGGGCACCAGTCTCACTCATGAGAGCTCCGCCCTCATGTTTAATAGCTTTCCAAAGGCACCGCCTCCTAAAACCATCACTGTGGGGGTTAAGATTCCAGCATATGAGTTTTGGGGGGATGTAAGCGTTCAGTCCTTAATATATATGAAGCGTTGGCTCCCAAATGCCAATTACTAGGTCTCTGCTGTCCTGAAGGACTGGTGTCCTTCTAAGAGAAAGGAATTAAAACTTAGGCGCACACAGAGAAAAGACCACGTGAAGACACAGGGAGAAGAGCATCTAGGAACCAAGGAGTGAGGACACAGAGGAAACAACCTTACCAGCACCCTAATCTTGTGCTTCTGGCCTGCAGAACTGTGAAGAATTACATTTCGGTTGTTTAAGCCATCTAGGCTGTGGCACTTTGTTACAGCAGCCCTAGCACACTAATATAATTTCTGTTCCTAAACCTCATGCAATGTTACAACAGTTTTCCAAACTGGACCTTTGATACTTCTTTAAAGTGACAGCCTTATGCTGTGTATGTTCTCGGGAGCTTGCTATTTTTCTAATAACAGTGTGACATCAAATAAATGATTCACATGTTTGTTTTCTTGTTTTCATGCATGTTTTCAACATGCAAATATGTATTTTATTCTCCTTAGCATACTGTAAAAAACAACATACCACTGATATGTAGAGTGGAATTTTATGGAATTTATAGGTCAAGCCTATAGAACAAACATCGTTAAAATATGGATACTTTCCAGCCATGAAGTGTTCTTCTTTTGTTTTGGTCCATTTTAAAATCGACTGATAAATTTTACAAAGTTCTCTGTAAAGGGCTTCTGTAGTGTCTGTGCCAACCTATCTGTGGCTTTGCTGAGTTATGTCTTTTGGTAAGTTTCCTCTCTGTTTATCTTAGGTGTATAGAAGGACAATTGATTTCTCTATTTGACTGTATATACAATTAAATATGCTTAAGTCTCTTTTCATAATTTCCCTACATGTTTTTTTTTTTTCTTTATAGGCAATGACAGCATCTTTTAGTGTGGCAGATTTATTTTTTTGCCTTTCATGTTTACACTCTTTTATGTTGTTTTTGGTTTCTTTAGGGGTCTAAGTTGGAACTCTGACTAGAATGCTACATACACACACTAATGTTATACATACTTATTTTGTTGCACATTAAAATAGAAACATTTGTAATGTTTTAGTAGTAAGCTCTGTACTTACTGATTTGTTATGTTCTTTAGCCAATTTAAGACGACAGTTTCTATTTAGTTTGAGATCATAATTTCAAAAACACGTTTCCTGATGCAAATCATCCACTTACTCTTGGGATAAACCCCAATTGGTCTTGATGTGTTAGCTTTTTCATTTAATGTTACATTATATATGTTATCTTTTGAATGTTTGAATTTACGTTTATATGTATATATGACTGACCTATCTGCCAGATAAATGTATGTTTCCCTTCTCATTTTGATTATGTACCATTTAATGCATTATAGTTTATATTTTATGATTATGTATCTATTAATATATTTCTTTTTGAGATCTGTTTTGAATGTAATGCTTATGAAAGTCCTCAAATCCAGGATTGTGCATTCTAATTTATTATTTTTAAGTACTTTGATGGTTTCATATTTCATCTCAAGATTTATCTTTGTATTCGGTACATTAGTCTTTCATAAGATCTGATTATTGGATAGCTTCTCTATTCCCCTCAAAGAGCGATCCGTATGATCATTTATCCTTATATATCTGGGTATATACCTATTACTTCATGATAAACTTATTACTTATTATTATTATTACTATTCAAAGTTTAGCGGCTTAAAACAACAATAAATCTTTGCTATGCTAGAGTTGTCTGTTGTTCAAGAATTTGAGTGCAGCTAACTGGGTGGTTCTGGCTTGAGGTTACAGTCAATGTGTTACCAGAGCTGTAGTCATATCAAGGCTTGACCGAGGTTGGAAGATTGACTTCCAAGATGGCTCACATAAATTGCTTACGAGATGCTTCTGACTGTTCGCAGGAGGCCTCAGTTCTTTGTCATATGGACTTCTTCTCTGGGGTCTTGGATAGCCTCAGAACATAGTAGTTAGCTTCTCCCAAAGCAAGACATGCAAAAGGCAATAAGACAAAAGCCACAATGTCTTTCCTAGCCTTACATCAAAAGCCACACATACTCATTTCTACAATACCCTATTTTTGCACAGGTCAGCACTGCTCAATGTTTGAAAGAAAAAATAAGGGCATGAGGGAGTACCAGGAGACAAGAGGTATATGGGGGGTATCATGGGGGCTTGCCACCATATTGGATCCGTATTGGTAGTTCATGACTGAACTACCCATTCTTTTCCATTAAACTGAATATTTGGGTTCCAAATGTACATTAGTGTATTATTCAAGAGGACAATGAATCTCAAATTATTTCTCTGTTGTATTTTTTAAAATATTTATTTTGGTAGGTGAATTTCAGGATCATTTTGTCAGTTTGAAACCACATGGGGAAAAAAAAGAAAACACATGGGGAGATTTTTTTTAAGGCATAATTTACATATAATAAAATTCATGTATCTTAAGTAGGTGAGGTTATTAAGTGATATTACCCTGATGTATATTAAAATATAGACTACCGCCACCTTGATAATATGTCTTCCACCTATGATTAGAGTATGCCTTTTTATTTATTTATTAAGTTTTCTACCTTGTTTCTCAATAGATTTTTTTTTTCATTTGTTCAATGAACATTTGTTACACTTATTCCTAGGTATTTTATACCTTGCTTCCATTGTGAATGAGACTTTTTCACCATTATTTTCCTGAACATTTACTATTATTCTGTGGGAAAACTATGACTTTTTTTGAAACGTGTTAGTGTTTGTAATAGTGGAACATTTATGCCTCTTGGGTTTTCAAAATAGACAACCCTATCGTTTGCAAATTATGATAATCTTATTAACATCATTTTATTTGTAACCTTTGGTTTAACGTTAAGTTCTAATAAATTGCTTAGTACTTTAGGAACAGTGTTAAATATAAATGTTTACCCTCAACATCTTCCTCGAGCTCTGTAATTAAAAGGGAAGGATTATAATAGCAAACACTTATGTGGCACCTTATCTTCTCCCCAGGCACTTCCTTGAGTACTTTGCATATATTACACATTATTCCTGAGCCTAACTTTATGAGATGATCATTCCCAAGTTTACAATGGGAACATGGAGACTCAGAGAAGTGGAAGACAGAGTAACTTACTAAGGGCACATAAGTATATGAACCATAGCAGAATTTTATGTATAAATACAGACATATGTTATATATGGCTGTCTGTCTGTCTGTCTATATCTCTATCTATCTATCAATCACAGAACTATCTATCAATAGTTATCTATTAATATCTGTTATCTATCAATAACAGAAACAGGAACTCAAACCTTAGTAAGAGGATTCCTTACTTGATATCCTTAAATCCCGAGTTATGTCACCTCTCAAGTGCCTATCTTGGTGGAACCTGAAGTCTTTAGAAAGACACACAATTTGGAAATTAGAACTGAGTAGATGTGGTGTAAAGAAGCAAGAACTTAACCCCTGCTTCATTATAGAGGTTATTCTCATCTCGGAGATGGCATCTTAGATCAAAAACTGAAACGGGAGGGAATGGCTGAGGCCAGCAGTCCCACTCAGTAGGCTACAGGATAAGGAATCCACAGGAAAGCTGTCTCTCCCGATGTTACTCAGGTACCTAATAAAAGTCATTGGCCTATTAAAAACTGAGTAAAAGGAGATGGAATTATAACTCATGCCTTTCTACTGACCTGTAATTAAACGCTCTTCTGCCATTGACAGTGATAAATGACCAACAGGAATTCAGGGCAGCAGTGCAAATGTTTGAATCCATGTTCCTTGGGTTTCTTAGACTAGGCAGCACCCATACACTTTGATTTGAAAATTACTGGGGTGCCTGGGTGGCTCAGTTGGTTAAGCATCTGACTTCGGCTCCGGTCATGATCTCACAGTTCATGAGTTCAAGCCCTGCCCACCCCTTCCCCATAGGGCTCTGTGCTGACAGCTCAGAGCCTGGAACATGCTTCAGATTGTGTCTCCCTCTCTCTCTGCCCTTCCCCCACTTGCTCTCCTTCTCTCTCTCTCTCTCACAAAAATAAATAAACAGTAAACAAATTTTAAAAAATTGAAATGACTGCATACTCCATTTGTGTGAAAGGGATGAGCTGTTTTCAAAGTTTGTCAATGTTCGTTGTATGGTAAGCAACAGATACAAAACAGGAACAAAACAAACAAGCAAAGACCAGATAACCTTAAACGCGTCTATACAAAGGCCTGGATTTGTTTAGATTTGTCAGACAGAACTAAGCCTGGTATCCTAGTTTTCCAGGGGTTTGGTGTTGGTTGTTTTCCTTTTTAAACATTGTTTTAAGAACTTTTCATCTTTTGTGGCACCTGTGTGGCTCAGTTGGTCAAACGTCCAACTTCGGCTCAGGTCATGATCTCACGGTTTGTGCGTTCGAGCCCCACGTGGCGCTCTGTGCTGACAGCTCGGAGCCTGGAGCCTGCTTCAGGTTCTGCGTCTCCCTCTCTCTGCCCCTCCCCCACTCACTCTCTGTCTCTCTCTCAAAAATAAATAAACATTAAATTTAAAAATTTTTTTTCATCGTTTTAAAAATTATTGTTATTCTTTTATTTATTTTTGTTTTTGAGGAGGGGGAGTTTTACTAGTCCTACTGGCACGAATATGTTGTTCTTTCACAAACACATGGAAATTCTTATTTTCACTAACTTACTTTTTCTTTCCATGGAAGACTCTTTGGAAACGTAGCATCTCATTTGGAATAACAGTGAGTGGTGAAAATCCGTTTTTAGCATTTTGCCCATCATTTCCGCAAGGCCAATATCCTACTCTGGAAAGATGGCATTAGCTATGTCCTCAAAAAGCAGTCTCTATTCCTTAAAATAGTTCTAGGTTACCAGTCTCAGCTCACTCTTTATTCTTACAAGATGGAAAGGGTTAATGATTTGACTGTGTTTTCCCTGAAAGTCTTTCCAATTCAGTTTCCAGGTGCCCACAACTGGCCCCTCAGAAACAAAACACTGCAACGGCTCTGGGTCTTCCATAGTCTATTTTCTCTCTTTCCTTATAATTTGGATTATAAAGTCAGTAAGAAACCCATCACTAATCTCACTAGCAACAAATGGAAAATGGTCAAATGACGCAGTTTTGAGCTCCTCGGTGCATAAATTAGATCGAGTGCGTCAATTGATTGGAATATTCTGACCTTTTCCCCTTTAAAAAGTATATTAGGGAAAAATAGGTTTGGATGACATTCTATGTTTAAAATATTCTGCATTAACAATTTAGGCAACTTCTTTGGTAAAGAGAATGGAAAGTTGGCAGGGACCAACACATATACTACAAACTATGGCAAAATATCCAAAGTCTATTTTACACATTGTCCACATATGGGCATGCAGTATGTTATAGAGACGGTTTTATGAAATGCCCAACATTAGAGGAAATGTGTGTTTTTTTAAGTGACAAGTAATAAGTCATTCTCGGCGTATATTATGAAAAAGAGCATTAGAAGCTGGATAGTGTTGTTTTTCTGTGTGTGAAAGTCTGGTCTGTAAAGGACTGCGGTAAATAGTACATTTTTTGTTAAAAGTTTACTTATAAATGAACAAAGTAAGACACAGAATTAAAAATTAAATGGAATATTAGAATTATGTAGGCAACTGATCCTTCCTTTTATTTATTTTTTTATGTTTATTTATTTGACATTGAGAGAGAGAGAGAGAGAGAGAGAGAGAGAGAGCAGAGGAGGGGCAGAGAGAGAAGGAGACACAGAATCCGAAGCAGTGCTGACAGGTCAGAGTCCGATGCAGGTCTCGAACTCATGGAGTGAGATCATGACCTGAGCTGAAGTTCGACGCTTAACCCATTGAGCTACCCTGGTGTCCCCTTCCTTCCTTTTAAATGTAAAAATCTTTTCTTCTGAATCACATGGCTTAGTCTTTTAAATAGATGTGTGTAGTGTGTATATGTGTATGTGTGGTTTAGCTCATATCTTCATATTTTCAGAATTAGTAGAGACTTATCTTTGACTTGGAAAAAAATCTGTTAAGCAACAAACAATTGTTTTAAATCAATTAGTTAGAAATGTGCATGTCTGGTCGTGTGTGTGTGTGTGTGTGTGTGTGTGTGTGTGTGTGTGTAATCCGTTTGAGACTTGGTTGGTAGGTCAAACCTTAGTAATATTCACTTTGTTTTAATTACAGACCACTTGCTAGGAGTCCACTATTTCCTGGAAAAGGTAGCTTTTTCGTTTTGTTTTAATGTGCAGTTGAAAACGTCATGAAGAATCTCTCTTTATAGACCAATTGGAGGCTTTTGGTATGATTCTATTTGCCAGACAATGTGACACAGCAAAACAAATAGTTCCGGTAGAATATAATATTTATATTATATTATATTACATTATATTACATTATATTATATTATATATTTCATTTTCCAGTGAAATTAATATGCCTCACACACAAGCATGCTGCCATTATTCCTAATCTGAAATAAATAGTCTGTTATACATCTTGATGAAATACAGAGCACAAAAGTAATATGGAGACGTGAATGGCAGCACCATGAAGATACTTCCCTTTTTCTATGCTTTGAAGGATGGCTGACAATAAAAAATAAAACATAATAAAAAAAAATGTACCACCACTGTCTCTACTTCTATAAACATTACTGGCAAGGTGAAAGTGCTAACCTCAGAAATGGCATCAAGTTTGGACAGATTTGGAATGGAGGTGTAGACTGATTATTTTTTCTAGTTTGCATGGGCCGTCAATAAAAAGGCTTTTAACTCCATAACAGAGTATCAATAAATTAGAAAAATCAAGTAGTAAATTCCATCTCCTACCTACCCATATATTTTTTAATGTTTTAAATGTTTTTATTTATTTCTGAGAGAGAGACAGAGCAAGTAGGAGAGGGGCAGAGAGAGAGAGAGAGAGAGAGGGAGACACAGAATCTGAAGCAGGCTTCAGGCTCCGAGCTGTCAGCACCGAGCCCGACTCACGAGCTCAAACTCACGAGTGGTAAGATCATGGCCTGAGCTGAAGTCAGACGCTCAACTGACTGAACCACCCAGGTGCCCCTCTTACCTACACAATATTTTATTTTATTTAATTTTCCAAGATGCTTTTACATGTATTGGTTATTTTGTATCCGCCTTTTTAGATAGGTAATACAGGTCTTCTCATCATCCCAGATATGAAGTATTGTAAGGGATACAAGCATAAAGTAAAGCAATGGAACTATGGTGGCTGATCCTTCTGACAACCTTGTGGCATTGACAGGTCAGGTAATACTTCCTGTCTTCAGAGGAGAAAATGGAGATTGTGTGTACCATCAGGCTGCATGGCCCTATGTAGCCGGGCTAGGATCTAATCTTCTTGGGGCCAGCTTAATTTCCATTCTCCTCGGGCTTACCCAAATTCCATTCCATATTTTTCTAAAAGTATAGAATTGATGTTCACCAAAGATAAACGAGCTTTTCCTCAAAACTTTTCAAATTCTGAATGTGCGTTAGGATCTCGAAGAGAAGTCTTTATCGTGAAATTCTTTCCAAGTTTTTGAATCCTGAAATCTTTCATTTTTCCCTTTTTATTTTCATTCTCCTCCCATTAAAATCTTCTGGAACCGCTGTTCAGCAAAACAGGGTTTGAGAAACATAGCACTCTACCTTTGTAAGTAAAAATAGGGTTATTTTTCCTTTAAAGTATTTGGTTAAAGTTTTGTAGAAGTGGTATCTGATGTGCTGAAAGTAAAGAATGATACTTCAAGGGCCCTGTTTCCCCTCATTTCTGGGCAGTAGTTTCCTGGGAAATCAGGAAACTTTAGAGTTACCTCCAGCCTACCAGACCAACTCTGCAGTCCGGGGATACTTCTCTCTTGTAGAGATGATGATGATAATGATGATGATTCCACTTCTGTATGAGTTTCCTGACATTGCCAAAACAAAGTACCATAAACATGGAGGCTTAAAACAACAGCGATTTATTCACTCACAGCCTCAGAGTCTAGAGGTCTGAAATTAAGACGTCAGCATGTCTATGACTCTAGGAAAGAATCCTTCTTGCCTCTTCCTACCTTCTGGTAGCTCTTGGTAATTCTTGACTTTCCTTAGCATGTAGCTGTATCCCTCTGTTCTCTGCCTGTGTCTCCACATGGCCATCTTCTCTCTGTATCCTTTCTTCTTCTTCTAAGAACACTAGTCACTGGGTTGAGGACCAGATCTAATCTAGTATGACTCATGTGAACCTAATTACATCTGAAAAACCCTATTTTCTTTTTTTTTTAATTATTTAATGTTTATTTATTTTGGAGAGACAGAGTGAGCACGAGTGGGTGAGGGGCGGAGAGAGAGGGAGACAGAATCAGAAGCAGACTCTAGGCTCTGAGCTGTCAGCACAGAGCCTGAAGCGGGGCTCGAACCCAACAACTATGAGATCATGACCTGAGCCAAAGTCAGACGTTTAACTGACTGAGACTCCCAAATGCCCTAACCCTACTTTCAAATAAGATTACATTCTAAAGTTCTGAGGAGACATTTATTTTGAGGGGACAGTGATTAACCCCCTATAGCTGCTGAAAAAATTTTTGTTGGAAGGAAAATTTCATCTACTAAAAATAAAGCTTACAAGTTTTAGATTTATAAAGAGGAGCGGTATCCACTTTTTAAATTATGCAGCAACACAAAAACAAAGAAGGATTCAATGAACTGAAGAAATGGTAGAGACATCGTTGAATATAATTTGATCCCTGTTTTGCATAAAGTTTATAGAGAAATGTAAATGTGTACACTTTTTGTTTTCATATGGTTGGATTAGTACAACATACATATTTATATTTGCACCTTGAACTTCTCACTCAAATAAGACAACTTTGTCATGACAATTGACATAAATCTGCAAAATTTTCTTAATTTTATTTTATTTCTTTTTTTTACAAAATTTTCTTAATTTTCATAATCTATATTTTTATGTAGCTATTATTGAGCTCATTTTTTTATTTTTTAATTTTTTTAACGTTTATTTATTTTTGAGACAGAGAGAGACAGAGCATGAACAGAGGAGGGGCAGAGAGAGAGGGAGACACAGAATCTGAAACAGGCTCCAGGCTCTGAGCTGTCAGCACAGAGCCCGACGCGGGGCTCGAACTCACGGACCGTGAGATCGTGACCTGAGCCGAAGTCGGACACTTAACCAACCAAGCCGCCCAGGCGCCCCTCAGCTCATTTTATCAGTATTGTATAGAAGCAACATGTATCCAAGTAAGGGCTTATATAAAATGAAGGATGTCTCCCTTCTCTCCCACCTCCTTCTCAACCATCGCTTCTGTCTCTCATCCTGTATAGAAGCAACCACCATGTAAAATTCTTTATCTTTTTTTCTTTTTTAAATCCCTTGGTGATTTTCCTTTGACTCAGGTGATATACTTTTATTGCATAATTTTGTGGAATTTTAGCCAGCCAATGTTGGGCTGGTTTAATAATCCCTTCTGAATGGCAAGATAAAGAATATCTAACTCCACTGGAGAAAAGCCACTAATTCCAAACAAAATAAGCTGTATAGCACCATTTCAAATGAGACAAATCCTTTTATTTTTGTTTTTTATTTTTTGGAGACAAAATCCTTTTTGAAAGATAGATTTCTAATGTAGAGAGAAACAAATCAACCTTACTTTTAACCACCCAAGCAGTTAAAAGTAAGATTTGCTGTGAATTATACATTAAAAGTTGTTGATAAACTTTCTAGATGGGTTTATGTGTGGAGTTTGTGAACGAGAGGAAATAGAATCAAGCTTTTAAAAAGCATGATAGGAGGGCCATTCTCAGAGTGTGCTTGCCTCCAGAACCTGGATAACAATTACATTGTGCAGACTATAAGTGCTATCAATGTCAACTCTATTTCAAGTTTCAACTTTCAACCAAACATGGCAAAGTATAAATGTAATTGCTTTCCAAGCCTGAAACCCTACCGGGTTGAAATGAAAAAAGGGGAGGAAAAAGTCTTTAATTTTGTTTTATATTTACCAGGAGGAAAATAGAAATCTTTCTTTGGAAATCATTCTGACATTCTGACAAGGTATAAAGTGAGGTCTTCGGATGCATGATTGGAGTCCTTTTCAGGAAATCAAAGGTTTACACGTGTTCAAATGGCCGAGAATCTCAGAAATTGTCTCAGTTACTCGGATTTTCGTTGTACTCTGATGACAGAAATGAAGCTTCCCACTATGCTCAAAGAACTTAGGCAGCTGCGTTTCCTCAGAATTTCTAGATTTGCTTTCTTTTTGCTTTACACCGACTGCAACAGAAGTTTTACAGTGTTTCCAACCTCTTTATTTGACATGTCCAGGGGAGAAGCTTCACTTCTCGAGAATGTCTAGTTTGGGTGGAGTGAGAAGGGAGATAAAGATAAATCAGGACAGGGGTGCTCGGGGAGGGTCTCAGTCGGTTAAACCTCTGCCTCAGGATTTCTTCTCAGTTCATGATCTCAAGGCTCATGGGATTGAGCCCCACATGGGCCTCTGCATTGACAGAATGGACCCTGCTTGACATTCTCTCTCTCTCTCCCTCTGCCCCTTTCACCAGCTTGCACTCTTTCTCTCTCTCAAAAACAAATTATAAATAAACATTAAAAAAAAAAAGAAGAAGAAGATAGAACAGGATGTTACTGGTTACTCGGGCAGCGGAGGAGACTCTCAGATTTAACAACAACAACAGCAGTAACAACCTAATATTGTGGTACCCGATGGTTTAAAACCGATATTTTAAATAAAGCTTTTTTCATTATGTTTATTTTTCCTTCCCAATAATGTATTTGCTGTTGTATGGCTCTGTTATTTGTCTTAGTTTCTTCCTGTGATTTCTTCCTCTAACTCAACTGTTAAGAATTTCACGTCAGGAAAAATTACCAGGGTTTTGGAAGCAGGTGAGCAACTTTCACTGATTTGCCGCTGGTTTGGGGATATCACAACTTTGAAGGGGTAGAAGTTATGTTGTGGGAGACTGGAAGAAGTGTAAATGTTTCCTGCTCACTGCAGTGCAGATTAGTTTTGTCTACTAGTATACATTTCTGTGGGTCAGATTCTCACTGGAACTGCTTTTAACATCTTACTGGGCTCCTCATTAATTAATAAGTAGAATACAGCCTTGTATGTGAGGATTTACTATATGGAAGTCACAGTTTTGAGTTTTGGGGGACATTTGTACACTCATGGAGGCTCCCTATGTCTCGAAGGTTAGAAGTTATTTTATCAACAGTTGATTCCAAGACGTGTGCAAATCATACGAAACTGAACTCCTTACTCATAGTTTGGAGCATTTCTTGTCTTTCAAGGAAATAGTAGTCTAACAGAGGTTATATTTGGAAGCAATGGCAAATCTTAATTTCAACTCTCTAGGGAAAATTCAAAAGAAAAGGGAGTGCCTTCTTCAGGCATAGCTAAACTTTTAAACATCATCTATTTGGCTATCTCTGCCACCAGGGTAAGATCTGTGCCCCACACACCAGACTGGGGACCCTTGCTAATGCACTCAATACCATGAATGTATGGAAGTCACAAGAAATCACGATTATCCCTCACCATGGGTCGACACACCATGCTACTGAGAAGTGCCATCATACCTGGGAAAGGTATTATCTCTTGGAATTTGCAATGGGACTTCCCACAAGGAATGGGGAGTTACTTTGGGCCCCTCAACCTTCACTGGGATTCCATTGTTCTGCTCAAGCTGGACCTGTTGAAGTCTACTCTTCTATACCTAGACTAGAACATACACTATTGAAAGAGGGGAGAAGGGAAGCATCCTGGACTCCATATCCGGCCCCTGGTCCATCTCCTCGTGCCTGACAGTGCTGTCTCCCCCAGCCAACATGCGTGGTGTGTACAACCAGGTCATGGTCCTAAAGCTGCCAGCCCCCCTCTCCTCAAGACCAGGTGGGCATAGTCTCTTTTCCAGTGCTAAGGTCATTTGGCTGCTGTCTTCCTTCCCTCCATTGACCTGGTAGATGATATAGCACTGTACTAAATTCACCCAACAAGCTTCTTTAAAAAATTGTTTTTAATGTTTATTTATTTTTGAGAGAGAGACAGAGAGAGAGACAGAGCGTGAGCAGGGGAGGGACAGAGAGAAAGGGAGGCACAGAATCTGAAGCAGGCTCCAGGCTCCGGGCTGTCAGCACAGAGCCTGACAGGGGCTCGAACCCATGATCTTTGAGATCATGACCTGAGCTGAAGTCGGACACTTAATCGACTGAGCTGCTCAGGTGCCCTCCAGCAAGTCTTAAATAATAGCTGACAGAGCCTGTCCTTATCGAACACTGAAATATCTCTAATGGGAAAATCTGCCCTCCAAAATAGAATAGATCCGACATTACTGCCTCTCAAAGAGTCACCTCCGCCAGCATCCAAGCAGTGCTGTTTGTTCATACCTGTGAGTTTGCTAATGTATCACCTTTATTAAATCACAGGAGGTCATGAGTTATTGCCCTGAGGGATCTGACCCCCAGCCTTGGAGACTTAAGAAATCCGGAGTTTGGATTATGGGGCCCTTGGAGGGAAACAAAACAAAACAAAACAAAACAAAACAAAACAAAAACTGGTACTTTTTTTTTTAATTTTTAAAGACTATTTTTGTTTATCTTGAGAGAGAGAGAGAGAGCAAGCAAGGGAGAGGCAGAGAGAAGGAGACAGAACCCGAAGCAGGCTCCTCACCATCAGCACAAAGCCTGAGAGGGGGCCCAAACTCACAAACCCTGAGATCATGACCCCAGCCAAAATCAGGAGTCAGACGCTTCACTGACTGAACCCCCCAGGCGCCCCAAACTGGTCCTTATTTTGGGAGTCATTCTCTTTACCTGTGTTTTCTTTTGCCTGTGCCTCTAATGTGGCTGTGGCTCCTGCCACCAGACCGGCCACCTCCGTGTTCACAAAAGCCCTTGCTGACTTCCCGGGACACACCGTGGAAGAGGGGTGCGCCCCCAGAGGGGTGCACAAACGATTCTCAGAGCCAGTCAGTCACCAGGAGTGCTGAAGGAGGTCATGGAGAGGACGTGACCCTCGGGTGACCCGGGAGCCGGCCCGGCCGGCGGGGACAAACAGACAGAGGTTCCTCTCCCCTCCCTGTTCTTGAAACGCACAAGGTCTGTTCCGCCCCCTGCGTCCCTGGTGGGATCCACCTTCAAGAACGCAGGCTTGAGAGACACGGAATACGGGACTGAACCCCTCGAAGGCCTCCGTGTAAACGCTGAGGACTGTGGCGATGGCTGCGGCGTTCTGCTCGGTGGGCAGCAGCCGAGACAAGACTCGTGGGTTCAGTCCCCTTGCTTCTTCAAAGCGCCACCCGCCCATGTGGAGTGGCCTGCCCTGCCTTCTGTCTCTCCTGGCCTTCCCTGGATGCGGCCTATCTGGGAAGCGACGCTTTGTGTCCTTGTCTCCTCCTCCTCCCTTCTCGGGATTCAAGGCTGAGAAACGGTAGCGGGACAGTTCTGCGTTCAGGAACCCGCCCCGGGATCCCCCATTTTGGCCTGGAAGCCGGTGCGTCTTTAAGACAAGCTGCTTAAGGATGCTCTGCCTCGGTTTCCTCTTTCGTAGGAAGGGGATGATGGTAATCGTCATACGGCCGGGATGGTTTCATCAGCTGGTAAATGTAAGTGGCCAACTTTGAAGGGAGCTGTGGCTTAGGACCCTTCTACTAATTAGAACGGACAGGAATATATGCTATTTAAATTACCTTCTTTTTTTAAAAAAAAGTTTACTTATTTATTTTGAGAAAGAGAGAGAGAAAGAAAGAGAGAGTTGGAGGGGCAGAGAGAGAGGGAGAGAGAGAGAGAGAGAGAGAATCCCAAGCAGACTCCTGTCAGCCCAGAGCCCAACGCGGGGCTCGAACCCGTGAACTGGGAGATCATGGCCTGAGCCAACATCAAAAGCCAGGAATCAATCGACTGAGCCACGTAGGTGCCCCTACATTACCTTCAAACATTAAATCCCTGAAGATCTGATGCTAGGAGGCATTTCCCACATTCAGCAGGATACTGTTGCTGACTCCAAAATAACATTTTGGAGGATTTTCTCCTTATCTTTGGTTCTTCTTGAGGCCTGCCTTCTGGCTTTGGTTCTTTAATTTCCATTTAAAATAAACATAGTTTTGGTCACGTTGCCCCTCTCATTTCAAATGTTCGCTATTACCTTCTCTGCAAGTACTTTGCTATCTCTCTCCTTCTTTTCCCCCCGGCACCCAAGACACCCTTGCACTTCCTTGAATCCAACATCTATCACTTTGATGGCCCTTTCTCTGGTGCATTCTCAACTGGTTTTGTCGTTGCTGTTCTCTAGGGTGGGGACTTTGTTTGCTCGGCTTTGTGTCTGCGTGAGGCCTTAGCAAACTATCTGGCGTGTAGGACGTACTCAGTAAATGCTTGCGGATTGAATACATGTCAAAAATACATAAATAAGTTTTAAAAAATCATAGAGAAAAAAGCGGATAAATGAGTTGTGGGATCAATATGATTTCTATTCTTCATCGCCTCGGAAAAATCCCACCCTGTCTTTGAGGTCTTGGGGTTTCACCTAGTGAATGAAGACCTCCTTGATTATCCCAGAGTTGGGAATATTTTTTTCATAAACAGGGCTCTAGGATTAGAATCCAGCTATTAGAATTCCTCTCTCCCTTTTCCTCCTCCCTCACCTCCTCCTTTATCGTTACTATTATTTAATAATTATCTGCTGTGAATGGCTACTTACCTCAAGGGTAAGGACAATGTGATATAACGTGCTACATACACACGAGTGAGACACATGTCCTCACACAGCATTCGACTCATGTTAGGCACGTTGTAAATTCAGGCTTAGTGAAGGCTGCTGTCACTTTTCCCCCAGACTCACTGGACACAAGGAGCCTCCCCGACACTGACAGAGCAAGGACCAGAGGAGCCTGCAGGCAGTCTGTGGTTTCATGAACCTGCTCGGGCGTCGGGACAGACAAGTAAGTCGCTGGGCAGGGCTATTGCTATTTTGAGTTCACAAGCTGTAGGCAGCGATGACCCTAAACTCCTAGGAATTCTAAGAAAAGACAGAGGAAGAGGGACAGGAAAACCCTGCGGAAGCAGGGGAAGCAGGGACACGCAGGCACTGAGGGCAGCTGAAAACACAGACGCCGCTGAACGAGTGACAGGGGGAAGAGGCAGACTTGTGCAGAGCCTTGCTGAGAAAGAGAAAGTGGCCGCTGGGCTGTAGGGACATTTGCTTTGCAGAACTGTCGCACGTTTGAAAGCCTTTGTTGCTACGAACAAATATACTTAAACGGCATCAAAACACAATGGGATCCCTGGGACACCCAGTGATGAACTTTGGGAAGCAGTCTGCCATCAGCTTCACCTTCTGCTTGCTGGGCCTCTTTTCCTTGGGCTTTGGTTGTTTTTCTTCCCACCAAGGAGTAGAAAGGGAAGAGCAGGCAGGTTTCCAGCATTTGGAACATTGTAGGATACCCCCATTACCATTAATTGCAACATGCTTTCTGTATTTCTTTTCTAAAGAGAAGTGTTGGATTGGAAATGTACAGGTTCATCAGCCAAATGACAGAATGCTGGCTACCATTCGGACCCCACAGGAAATTTTTGGGAAAAAAAAAATCCTGGAATGGTGAATGGAAAAAGGACAATCTAAGAGCAAGGCCCACCATTGGAAAGCACTCCACAGGCACATCTGAATCTGAAATCCCATATCAGGTCTTTAAAATTGGAAAAAGTATATTTTCTTTGTCTCTTGGACCGTGTCAATCATTTGAGAGACATCAGAAATTAGCTAACCTTTTTATTTTCCTTTTTTTTCCTGAAATTATGAAAAGAGAACTGAATACGGTAACAGCAGTCCTGCTATCTGGCACGGGATAAAACATGGCTTAAAAAAAATTAAGATCCTTAAGAAAATGCCAACATTAAAACAAAGGCTAGACAAGGTTCAAGACATGCTCTCTCATAGATAAACATTTCATGGATTTGACTGCCCTACCATGCATCATTTTCTTGGGTTGTGCTTATAAAGTCATGATACCATGATCCCATAAAACCATGTCAGCTTTGCAACGAGATATGGTTTTTTTAAAGAAATAAGTCAAAAAATGAAATCATTCCGTGTTTTGATACTTTATTTGGCACAAATGACACCATGCAAGTCTTTTGAATTTTACCTATTTCATGTTTCAGTATTTAAAAAAAAAATTAATGTTTATTTATTTTTGAGAGAGACAGAGAGAGAGACAGACAGAAGGAGCAGAGAGAGAGAGAGAGAGAGAGAGAGAGAGAGACAGAATCTGAAGCAGGCTCCAGGCTTTGAGCTATCAGCACAGAGCCCAACAGGAGGCTTGAACTCACGAATTGAGAGATCATGACCTGAGCCGAAGTCAGATGCTTAACTGACTGAGCCACCCAGGCACCCCTCATGTTTCAGTATCTATATCACTGGAAAAGACTTGTAGATGTATGTTTCTTTCAACCATCACACAGTTTCTTATGCAACAGTGCTGACTTCAAAGTCTTTCACTGGATTTTGGATAGAAATGTAAAGTTTCAATATCCTCACCATCATGATTGTACTTACTTTCCTTAAAAAGTTAAGAGAATCTCAGTGTAAAAAGAACATTCATGAAATGACTCTGAGAAAGCTGAAGTCATTCCTCTGGGTCCCACTTAGGATGCTTCTTTCTTGCGATGCTGAAGGGGTCTAATTATTTGGTTGCTATTATTCTGTTTACTTTTTTGTACCTTAATATACAGGAAGGCTCAGGTCCAGTGACCTCTTCACCCACTCTTAAAATAGCTTCTTTATATTGCTTTCAAAGTGAGAAGCAATAAGAATAAAATAATGGGCAAAGGATGTGCTATGGGGTCAGACAGACCTGGAAGCATAGCCCAGCTCTGTCTTTTAACAGCTATGTCACCTCTCTGAACCTTGGTTTGTTCATCCATGAAATTGAGATATTAAGGCTGACCCTTCCTGTGATGTTTTAAGGGTTTAAAATAATGTAGCTAGGACTTTAGTAAACTGATTAGATATATCTACTGTCCCATATGATTCCATTATGATTATGCCCTATCTAGGGCCTCCCTGAAGACTAATATAGGAAGTCATCAAAATTCTTTGCTTACAGGTGGATTTCCTCTGGAGATTCATGGATGTTACCCTCTCGCCCCCCTCGACACACACTGGTACCTTCAACTGCTGATAGAAGAAAGGTTAGTCTCATTTTATTAAAATAATAAAAATACTGTAATGTAGAAACAATTTATGCTTTCCCCATTCCCTCATTCCCCAGAAAAGATGAAAACTGTTGCCAAATTGGTAGCATTGTTAACAAGTCATAGTTGTGGGTGGGGGGACCTAACACTCTCCAGAAGACATTTTCCAAACAGTGGGATTACTTTTATTATTTTTGAAATGGCACAAGAGGTCTGCGCTATTCCAGCAAGATTTTTTGCATAGAAATATTTAACCCATTAACTGAATGGACAGTTTGGGCCTTTGCATAAACCTGATGAAAAATTATGTTGTGTGCTTGAATTTTGAAGTAGAAAATGGGGCAAAGGGATCATTTATATCTAAATCTGCATTGTACTGAGCAAACTTCAGTAAGAAGAGCTATGTATATCTAAATGAATATAGTTTAATGAATTTTAGAGCCTATATTATATGGTTTTCAAAAAATGAAAATAGTGAAAATTACCCAGAGACTATAAATACCTCTAGGGTTATCACAAAGAAATATCAATTCCCGCCCCCCCCCAATTTGATAATAAGAAGTTAGTTGGTATCAGACGTCACCCTCAACAAACATAACTGATTTGTCTTTTTTAATGATTCAAATAAGAATGAAAGTACACTTGCCTCCATAATTCATGTTGCTCGGAAATGTTCATCGACATGTCTATTGTCCATTTGAATTTAAAGCGATAAATTCATGTGTATTTTTGCTCCAGTACCATACTGTTTTGGTTACCATGGCTTTGTAGTGTATCTTGAAGCCTGGAATTGTGATAACTCCAGCTTTGTTCTTCTTTCTCAAGATTGCTTTGGCTAATGGTGGTCTTTCACGGTTCCATACAAATTTTAGTATTGTTTGCTCTAGTTCTGTGAAAAAAATGCAGTTGGTATTTTAATCGAAACTGTAGATTGCATTGGACGGTACGGACATCTTGACAATATTAATTCTCCATTTCACGAGCATAGGATATCTTTCCATTTGTGGTGTTTTCGATTTCTTCCATCAGTGTTTTATGGTTTTAAGAGTACAAGTCTTTAACCTCCTTGGTTCAGTCTATTCCTAGGTATTTTTATCCTTTGTGGTGCAATTGGGAATGGAATTGTTTTCTTAATTTCTCTCAGTATATAGAAGCACGACTGCTCTCTGGGTATTCATTTTGCAGCCTGCACCTTTACTGAATTCATTTGTTACTTCTAATAATTTTGTACGGAGTCTACAGGGTTTTCTATGTATAGTATCATGCCATATGGAAATTGGTACAGCCTATCTAACCGTTACCGCCCCCCCCACCCCGCCCGCCAACTAAGATATTACATCTGGAAAAAATTAGAATCAGGCTAATTGCAGGGGGACGCCTGGGAATCCTTTAAGTGAAATGTGTTCCCTCATAAACGAAAGAGGTGAATTATTTTATTGGGTAAATGAAAAGTTTCTTTGAAACCCATGTTGCCAAAGACATATAAATTGGTTTGCCTGATCATTTTGCTTCACATAGATCTTTTAAATGGTAAGTCATCTGAAAGCCTGAAACAGACATTCTATTTAATTATTTTTAAAATGTGGGACAGAAAAAGAGAAGTCAAAGATGATTGTACCATGGAAAAACGAAAAGCATGCATAAAAGAAAGGTAATGGAGGAAAAGAGTAAGTTCACTACAGCAAACAATTTATTGGAACTCGCTTTTCTGAGTTTATGAATATATGATTAGTGCAAATGGGAAATGTTACCATTTGAAGTATCCATGCTAGTTGAGAACCGTTTCTTATGGGACCCCCCTCTCATATACAGATTTGTGTGTTCTCTCTCTTTAGGCCACAATACATTGTGTTTTATTATGGCTGATGCTCTTAATGTGTGTACCAAATACACAGTACAAAAATCCAAACCTCCACTTTGAACCTGATTCTCTCTGTTGTCTCAGATTTAGCATTAAGACTCTTTGGCTTAACTCCCATACTTTAAAATGGAAACAATCATGTATCCATAAGATCCAGAGCCTATTCAAGAGAAAAATGATAGTCTTTAGTGCCTCAGACCAGGACCGTCACTGAGAAAGCAATCCCCCATCACTGCTTCAAAGATTTCTTTCTTTAACCTGTCATGTTTTTCCTTCCTAACATTAGGGTATATTTCTCATTTTGCACTATGGGCACTACTATTTTATAAGATTTTTTTCTCCCTTCTAAATTCTGTACCATTCCTCTCTTTCTATGGGATACAGATTATAATCATTCTCCTTGACTACTGAGAATATTTTCTTGGACTCATTTAGAGATACAAACACTTCATCCCAAACTCTTCATATAGACTTCACCCCATGATAATGCCTTTTGAGCAATTGAATGGAAGGACTCCTAGATGCAATGTGGAAGGCAAAAAGGAAATTCACCATGGATGGAAAAGAAAAATGAACCACCAGAGACAAGATAAATGCGTACAATAAATATAATATTGTACCCCAGGGGATGAGAAAGCCACTCTACCTAATAGCTACAGAATATGGTAAAGCCATAAAAATAACATAAAATAGAATAGTGCACTATTCCCAACTGCCACTTTTCAAATGTTGCCATAAACTTAGCAGCACCACCGGAAAAACGAGCACACATTTCCATGATGCATGGCCCACCAACGAGGCTCAGAGAGATAGGATTTAATTGTAGCTTTCTGGTTTATCTTTTAAAAGCAGTTCACATTGGAATGTGAAATAAAAACCAATTTCAATTTCCAAAAGAAGCTTAAACTACACATGATTTATAAACTCACATGGGGGATATGCATACTAGTGTTAAGGCCCAGATGGGCTGTTATTAAGGAATTATAAAATTATCGAGAAATCATTATAAAATAATTACTAGGTAATGATTAAGGTTGTCATTAAAGAATAATAATAAAATTCATGAGTCTTAAGGATAATTATTTTTTTTTAGAAATTATAGTTTCCCAGTATAATGTATATATATTTTTACACTTATGAAATTGTGAAATTTAAGGAAAAGTGCAAAAACATAAAATAACATTATATTCAGCTGAATGAAGGGTAATAAAAAGAATGCCTGTGTCATTTATACCTGAGTCAAGAAATAGAATGTTCTTGCATCTCAGGGGCTCTTCCCTATCATAGACTGCTCCCTCTTTCCTAAAGGCAAGCACTTTCCCAAATGTTTTTTTGGCTTTATGGAGGTATAATTGGCTGTATACACATTTAAAGTCTGCAACTTGATACGTTTTACTGTATTTAGATGCGTGTAAAGTAATTGTCATAATAAAGACAATGAACATGTATGTTAGCCCTCCAAACTTTCCTGTATCCCTTTATAATTCTTCTTCTAACATCTTTTATCCCATCCCCATCCCTAGGTCCCTAGGTATCCAATCATCTTTTTTTCTGTCCCTATATTTTAGCTTAAATTTTCTAGAGTTTTCCATACATGGAATCATACAGTTGTACTTTTTGTATGTCTGCTTTTACTGTGTCCATTTGTTTTGAGATTCAACCATGTTGTCACATATATTAATAGCTCTTTGCTTTACACTGTTGAATAATAGTTCATTATATAAATAATGTTATCTATATAGTATAATAATACAGATATATTATTATTATATATTTATAACATTTATAATTCTTTAATAATGATCATTATATATAATAATTATATAATTATTTATATATTATTTTATAATAAAATATTATAATAGAATATTGTGAATATATAACAATTATTTTATCCATATGGCTGTTGATGGTCAAATGAGTTTTGGTCAGTTTGGGATCATTACACATAAGGGTGCATCAACCTTCTGTGAACATTCCTATACATGTTTTTATATGGATACATGCCTTCCCTTGGGTAAATACCAAGGAGTAGAATGGCTGGCTTAAACTGTAGATTTATTTTTAAATGTTTAGATAAATGCCAAATGAGTTTTCCAAATGGGTTATATCTGTTTACATTCCCACCAGCAGTGGTTGAGAGTTCCAATTATTTCACATCTTTGTCAAAACTGCATATGGTCAGTCTTTGAAATTTAGCAATTCCATTAAGTATGGAGTCATATTCCATTGTGTTTTTAAAATTTATTTTCTGAATGACTAATAATGTTGAGCAAATTTTCAAGTGTGTATTTGCCATCTGTGTATCTTCTTTAGTAAGGTGCCTATTAAATACTTTCCCCTTTTTTTAAAAAAATCTATCATTTGTTCTCTTATTTTTGAGTTTCAAAAATTCTTTATATACAAGTCCTTGTGGTGCCTGGTGGGTTAGTGGGTTAAGGGTCCGACTCTTGGTTTTGGCTCAGGGCACGATCTCAAGGTTTGTGAATTCGAGCCCTGCATTTGATTCAGTGGTGACAGTGTAGAGCCTGCTGGGGATTCTCTTTCTCTCTCTCTCTCTGGCCCTCCTGTGTTGTGCTCTCTCTCTCCCTCTGTCTCAAAATAAATGAACAAACTTAAAAAAAAGTCTTTAATCAGATATATGATTTGCAAATATCTTCTGCCAGTCTATGATCCCTTTATTCCTGTCGCAATGTCTTACGAAGATCAGAGGTGTTTTGATTTTGATAGAGTATAATTTATCAATTTTTGTGATGGTTCATGCTTTTTGTGTTGAGTCTAAGAAATTTTTACACAGCCAATTTTAACAAAGCTTTTCTTCTAGGTATTCTTTAAAAAATGTTATAATTTTACATTTTACATTTAGGTCCATTGTGGTCTACTTTCTGTTTATTTTTGTATATTTGTAGCTCAAAGTTGTTGGTTTTTTTTTTTTCCTTATGGGCATCCAATAGTCCCATCAGCATTTATAAAGAATTTTAAATAGCCCTTACTCCTAAATAATTCCTAAAACAACTAGAGAGATAATTAGTAAACATATAGAAGATATGTAGATAATGTACTCTGAATCAAAATAAAACAGCAGTGTGGTGATAGAAAATTGTTGTGGTTTTTAACATTTTAGAAGTGAGAAAGAGAATAGGAAATTTTATTCTTTGTTTCCTTTCCAACAGCTCTGGGCCCAATGGAAATCTGTTTTCCTCCCTAGGGTAATGCTTAGGAAATTATTCTGTCTCAATATCCTGAGGGCCCAACTGCCTATTATCAGCATTATAAAGGTTATGGATTCTTGGAAACAGCCAAATGTGATATTTCACTAAGCAATTAATTGCTAGTGGGAGTTTTCCACCAGATGCCAATAATATTTCTATTGATGCATTCAGAATATTTGGGATAAATATGAAAAATTTCTCCCAATCAATCAAAATTATGTATATATGCATATGTAGATGTATATGAAGAACATAATGGATTATTATGGCCAGTAATTTACCTGGGAACAAATGCTGTTTCAGGAAAAATTCAGATTTCTAGCCTATCTATGATGATCCAAGATGTCATTGATGATATTGATAAATTACCTTTGAAAGAATATCACTAGGAGTAACTATTTTAAGCCTTTATATGTCAAGAGCTGTAATTTTTCTTGTGTTTCAAATACTTCATCTAGAAAGCCATGAGGCTAAAACTGAGTAGAGTGTGCAAGCGAAAAGTAGAAAATGAGGCTATTATCTAGACTGATTAAGCTAAATCTAAACCACATTAAGCTAGTTATTTTACCCACTTTAAAAATCGCATGTTGTTATGTAACAGAAAACTGTAGGTTTCTGTTCATTAACTTAGCTTTTCTTAGTGATACAACTGAAGCCAGAATTGTCTAACACACACACACACACACACGCTTAATAGGTTACAACACAGGCACACTGAAGAAGTAAATCCCTGGTTATATCTTGTTAAAACATGCACAAAAACTAGCATATGCCTTCAAGACATTCACCTTGAAAACCTGAGTTTTCACCTTGAAAACCTGCTCTTCCCTCAGTCCTTTTTGTCCATGTAGGATGTCACTTCCTATCCAATTAATACTCATTCCCTACCTTGTTACCATGAAAGCTTCAGAGCTAGTCCACAAGATATATACCCTTGGGACTTCTTGATTTTAAAAGATTATTGTTAGCTCCTGTGAAATACAGCCCACTATTTATGACCCCACTGCTGTCACTCTAGAAGTTAACTAGAATACAAATGGCTTGGATTTACCAATCAAGAAACATCATAGGGCTCTATCCTACTCTTGCCATTCATGATTGACTGTAATAAAAATCATTCTCTAACAAATTCGTTGCGTAAAAACACAAACAGTGAAAAATTTTCTCTAACACGGTAACCATTTTAATATTGTCTCGCTTATTTGCTTGCATTCATTGGCTTAGACATCTTATGCTAAGGAACAATACTCAATCAGAAAAGTTCTAGAAATAACTAAATATGGAAAAACTGTCCCTTTTCACACAGAATGTAAATGACTAAGAGTCAATTCTGGTCTATTCGGCTTCAAAAAACCTGAAATGGAGTATTAATAATGAAAAGAACTAGAGCTAGGGTAAGAGGCTCGTTGTTTCATGAGGTTGTCTAAAGAGGATCCTTGGAATTGCTAGTGGCAGGACCCAGGCTCTCATCCCTGGCACTCACTCTACATGCTGGGAGTATTGCCTGCTGCCACAGATGAGTCCCTCCCTAGGACTGTCTTTGGCTGAAGACAGTTTATGCCTCCTCCCTGGGACTGCCTATGTCCAGTGACTTGTCTGTGCATCAGGTCTGGCCGCCTTTCCTTGACTTGAGGCATCTTGGAAGGACCATTTCAGCTGTAGAGCTTCCCTTGGGATGGACTGCAGCCCTTGAAGCACCTGCTCCTCCCTCAGTCCTTCTGCCCTTGTTCTTTACAGATGATGGTCTCAAGAACTCTGTCTAGGAAATGTTTTGTACACAGATCTCTAAGTAGGAGACTGTTTTGGTGGGGGGAGTCTGACTTACAATATGTGGGGTATAGGAAACAGGTAGCACTTCTCATGAACGGACTTGGCTCACTTTCCTTCCAAGGTTACCAGAAGCATTTTTGTCACACAACGTGAGTCTTAATTACTACATAATTACTACAAAAAATTCTATTTGCAATCATTTTCCACATCAGATTTCCATTCAATTTTAAAAATCATAAGGGATTTTATGGACACAAGTGAAACCAGGGGGATCATTACATCACCTTGGTTAATAGTCATTGAAAAGGGGCAGCTGGGTGGCTCAGTTGGTTGAGAGTGTCCGACTTTGGCTCAGGTCATGATCTCACAGTTTGTGAGTTCGAGCCCCTCATGGAGCTCTGTGCTGACAGCTCAGAGCCTGGAGTCTGCTTCAGATTCTGTGTCTCCCTCTCTCTCTGTTCCTCCCCCGCTTGAGCTCTCTCTCTCTCTCAAAAATAAATAAGCACTAAAAATGTTACTTAAAAAATGGAACTCTAGAAAAACACATTGGAATTCCGTAACATACATGTAGTGTACAAGATGTACATGATTCATGTTAGTCAATGGGTTTGCATGTGGGGTGATCAAACTGTGGCTGGTCTCTTAGCTGGAACTCCCTCTGTGCAAGTAAATCACACCTCTCAGATTTCAAAGAAAAGAATCCTTTAACTTTCTGCCTATGTCCAGCTGCTAGTATTCCAAGGTGGAGGATATGGGAAGGAGTTTGAGAGACTCTATTAGTTTTTGATGCTGCATGATAAATTAGCACAAAGCCAGGGGCTTAAAACAACACACATCGACGATCTCTCAGTTTTTGTAAGTCACAGGTGCTGGCATGACGTGTCTGGGTCTTCTGCTCCAGGATCTTTGCTCACAGGCTGAAATCCAAGGCTGTGGTCTTCTCAGAGGCTCAGCTGAGGATACATCTTCTTTCAGGATACTTCACATTGTTGGGGGATTTCATTCTCTTGTTTCAGAACTGAGGTTCCCATTTCTTTCAGAGGCTTCCTTCTGTTCATAGGGAGGCCACTCAGAGTTGTTTGTCAAATGGGCTTCTGGAATATGGCTAGTTACTTTATGACAGTTTGCTTCTTCAAGGCCAGTGAGGGGTAGTCTCTATAGCTCCAGTCTGCTAAGACTGATTCTTATGTAATGTAACATAATCATGCAAGCGACATTCCATCTGATTGCCATATTCTATTGGCTGAAGCAAATCAGAGGTCCCATTCATGCTACGGTGGTATTTATCTAGAAGATAAGAATCACTGAGGCTGACATGTGTCCCTCAGAGTTTGTCTACCATACAGACCATGGTTCATTATGTATTGGTTCAATGTTTCTGAATTCGTGTTTCTAGGACCTCTCAGATTTAATTTCTTCAAATAAGAATCTCCAAGGAGGAGGAGGATGAGAGGAAGTCATTGGATTCTGCCGGCTCTGGGAGTCCCAACTGTATTAAACTCAACTACTTTCTATATACTCACAACTCCACGTTACCCCCACCCCTGGGTAGTATCCATAGTCTCTAGCCTAACTCTTATGAGGTTTTTAGGGCCAGCTGGAACACTTCCTTATCAAATTCTCATCACACTCTCAGGTTACAAATTCTTACTATATGCTGAGTCTGTTCCTTTCCTGAATCTGTAGTTTTCTTAAAGTCTGTTGAAATTTTTGAATTGCAGTCGAGACCTCTCCATTTAAAAAAAAAAAATCTTAGTGGGTTTTCCCCTTCTTTTTATGTTAACTTTGTTGTTGTTTTAATGAGGGATGGGGGGAGAAGGAACATGCCGTATTTAACTGACTGTTTCTCCTTAAGATGTTGGATTTTGCCTTTCCTAATGCTGTCCTGCTCTCTCCTGCACCCACATTATCCCAAAGAGGATAAGACCAGGACAGTTTCTCTGTTTTTCCATGTCACATGAAGCATTTTTAAAGATTTCTTACATTAGAGGGGCGCCTGGGTGGCTCAGTCGGTTAAGCGTCCGACTTCGGCTCAGGTCACAATCTCGCAGTCCGTGAGTTCGAGCCCCGCGTCGGGCTCTGTGCTGACTGCTCAGAGCCTGGAGCCTGTTTCACATTCTGTGTCTCCCTCTCTCTCTGACCCTCCCCCATTCATGCTCTGTCTCTCTCTGTCTCAAAAATAAATAAACGTTAAAAAAAAAAAAAGATTTCTTACATTAGAAAATATAGAAGGAAAATAAAATACAAAGATTAACTGAGGACGTAGTTAGATACAGAAACCCTTAGGGCCAGGAACAGTCATGGTCAGAGCAAATACCCTCAGGAAGGATCTGTTGGGGAGCCTTAAAGCCTGCAGTGCCCATGGGCCTTACAGAAACCCACTATTTAGCAGAGAGGTAGCCTTGCCCTCTGGCCTCCCTTAAGTCACTCATTACTTCGTACACAAGAGAAAGTACCTTGGTATATTTCCCGAAAATAGGCTATATAGTCTTTACAGAACAGTACATAGGACAGCAACAAGGTGGAACTGTAGCCATCGGAGGCCATTCCTGTCTAAGTCTGTCACCCAGTATGTTAGGAATGGCAGGATTGCATTTTCATCGTATCTCAGTGTCTCAGCTCCAAATCGCTAATGACGAAATGCGTCAGCTCCTACTGACACACTTTCCCTAAAAATAACATTATAATTGGATAAAGAGAATGCAAAATCAAACAAGAGCCAAGCAGAATGTTGTGCAGACTTAACTCTGTTAAGTATAACCAATCGGAAACACTAGGAAGTCTGCATCAGGTATCGGAACACGCTCCCCAACCCAAATCCAATGGCAGGTCGTGGGCTTTCACTTCCATAACTAAAATCCTCTTGAGGTGATGGTTCCACAATGAAGAAGTAAGCTACCCCCAATTAATTCATGTTTCCATTCCTTAGGACAGAGATATTGCGTATAGCTTTGATATGGCAGTATTTTCTGGTTTCTTGCCTGAAGGATCTTCTGATATTGGGGCCCATTCTCATTTTTGTCTGGGGTTATTCTAATAGATGCAGCCTATGGAAAGTACGCATGTAAGTGTGTGTGTCTATGCGTGTGTTCCAGTTTTTAAAAAATTTGCTGTAAAATTATAATTTAGTCGTTAATTGCCGAAATATGTCCCACAACAAGTATTCACATGTTTCAGGTAAGGACAAATAAAAGACGTCAAGAACGTGATTCGACCAAGTTGATGCTACTCTAATTAGGTGCTCTCCCTCCAAGACAAAGATTCCTGGCTATCTCATACAGTTTGGTGTTTATTGAGACATAGAGCTAGAAAGAACCCTATTCTTTCGTAGTTAACTTGGAGTCGTAGGGACCATACGTTATTCTCTTAGCACCCCCCATGAGTAAATGGCATTGGCCTCTTCCAGCAGACAGGTCTCCTTTATAGACCTGTGGCAGGAGCTCAAACAGAAAGAAGCAATTTTGACCCCACATTCTCTTCTCTGTTAACTTGACAATGTTCTGTTTTCTATTTGCTGTCAGCTACATCTTGAGACCTCAGAATGCACTTAAAAAAAAAAAAAAAAACTTTCCACATTCTTATTCAGCAATTTAGAAATCCTTACATTTTTTTTTTTCTTCCTATGGAGGAATATCCGCTTCATCCAGTGAGCACTAATCTTCCTTTTGGAAAAAAAATGCAAATCTTAGCGTTTCTTTATGTCTTTTAAGGATAAGCTGTTGAAACTTAGAAAGGAAGGGAAAAAAATAAAAGAAGGGCAGCATCCAGCGATTATTTGGAAAAAAGAATGACCTCAAAAATTTGAGCCTAAATGCATGAAAGGAAATACATCATATATATATATTTTTTTTTCCTACGGGTGATGACAGGGCTTAAGATGCAAAATGCTATGCTTGCCTGGAAAAGCTACCTATTTAAAAAAAAAAGTAGAGTTTAAATGATCTCCTGGGTACTACTATGTTACTCAGGACTGTCGACACAGAGAAATGAGGCATTCCAGTTATTGAAATGTTGAGAAATGGCCCAAACACTGCCAAGTGCATGTCCCCCTACCGTGAGCCATTTCTCCTTTTCCTGGACACTGGCCCAATTACAGGGTGAAAGTCATTCCTATACCAAATATGGGGAGTCAGGGTGCCAGGCCAGAAATGTCCCTTGATGTTCTCCCCTGTACTCATTCAAGAGAATGAACATGTAATTGTTAACAGTGATAAGATAATACTTCACTCACTCTTGTAAAAGTGTCTAAAAAAGTCTTCAGATTTTCCAGCAACATTTGGATAGCGATATGGAGTATACGGTGTGTGCCAAACTCGAGTTACAAAGCCTTATTCTTGGCAACAACTACAAACAATTTCCATTTTACTATGAAAACTAAAAGAACACACAAAGTTACAGTCTTCTCTGGGGTGTTTCCAGTGGTGAATACAATGTGTTATCCTGGAGTAAGTATGTTCTTCTGAATGATTTTTCCATCGGAATCACAAGTAATGTAAAAGGACAATTAAAATTATTACTTTAGAACATAAAACCCTCATAAAAGAATGTTAAAATATTACTTATTTTATTTTGGCTGATTAGCAGGGCTCATTTAGGACGGGAAATTTAGAAAGTAAACTAAAAAGATGATAAAATGTCACCTGTAGTTTCTACAGCCAGAATTAGAAGTAACGTCATTATTTCTGTGCATTTATTTCCAGACAGGTATGTATGCACATGTGTTCTTTGTATCTGTGCTTTTATGTGTTTACTGTATCATAGATTTGTGGTCACAGTGTATAAATTAATATTTGGGTTTTCATTCATAATGAACATTTCTAAGGTATCCAAAGTCATGGGTGCAGATAAGGTTTACAAAAATGCTTTCTTTGGTGGAGAAATATTTATGTATAACCAAAAGCAATAGTTAACCATAAGCAATGTAATTGTAGAGTGACATATCTGGAATAGTTTTTAAAGGTCTTTGAATCTTAAAATAACTACATCCACAGGGGAACGTTTGGTTTAATCTATAGAAGTTCAGACCTTCATTTATCTGCTTTTTGTAAGAGAATTGGCTCAGATTATCGTAATTCTTTTTCTTACGTGGATGCTTTCTTCTGGTTTCCATTTTGACTTACCGTTCTTTTTCGGAAGAAGTGGGAATCTAGTTTTATTGAGTATTCCATTGATTCGCTTCGTATATCTCTGGACAATCGGTGTTCCCCGTTTAGAACTATGTTATGCAGGATAAATATTTTGAGTAAAACTATACTCCACAATGCACACTAGTTCATAATTTCCGGTTGATTTTATTTTTGAAATTCATTTTAAGTTCACTGGTGAATCAGGTGTCTTTTGGAGGGTAGATTTCTCTTCCTAAAGCCTGGCCACCACCTTTGCTATGCTAGGAATGTAATCCCTATCTGGGCCAGATAGCTTCTCTTTGTTCCTCCAGATTTTCTCTGTAAATCTTTCTTCCCTGTGCTCTGTGTCTTGAGAAGCTGGTCTTTTGGGGTTCAGACACTGCAGAACCTCTGTGGAAGTCAGGAGGTGGGAGAAAAGTGGGGCTAGGTGCCTCATCCCCAGGTTCCCTCACTGTGAGGGTCCCTCACTTGTCTCTACCCTCCACTTACAGTATCTTATCTGCTTTGTTCAAATCGCTGCCTCCTGGCCTGCCAAGAAGCTGGCTTTGTTCCTCTCCAGTGTTTTTTTTTTGGGGGGGGGGAGGGGCAGGATTAGACCTAGGGTCACAAGATTGAGTCAAAACAAAGGGGGGGGGGCAGCATAGTTACCTTCAAACATTTATAACATTTATTTGTTGTCTACCTGAAATATAAATTTAACTGGGCACTTTATATTTTATCTGGTGACCGTAGGAGTGATATTACCACTTTGGTGCTCTCTCCTGTGGTTTATCTTTGTGTTTTCCTCACCATCTTGCACTGTAAGTGGGTCTTTTGTCGATAGACCCTTCTCAGATTTTCCTTATGCCATTTGTTTCCTGTTGGGACCCTCACTGACACACTGTCTCCTCTCCCTTTTCCTCATCAAACTAAGTTCAAGATAAATGAGTTTTAGGTGTCTTTTCTTGGTGCGTCTTGACTTTGTACCTGTGTTAAAAGGAACGAATGTCTGCACCATCTCAATGTAGAACAAATAGCAATGAACTCTTTTAGGCCATAGAATGGAATTCATTATGTCAAGAATGACAGGGAAAATAGCACCTATAGCGACCAGATGCCAGACAACTGTGCCATTTTTGTCCTGGAGCACATGGGGTCCAACTTAATTATTCGTAGCACCCTCTTTCCATCCGGATTAGATAACGTATTATAGGATCAATCTGAGCATCTTGGTGAAAAGCTAAGGGAAGTGTGCATTGTATTTGGGCCATATTCATTGTATATAGTTGCCTGTCCTTCAGAAAGGGAGCTACTTCCCAAAGCCCATCATTTACTTATGAAGAATATCGTAAAAATAGAGTGAACTCCTGGGGAACCTGGGTGGCTCAGTCAGTTAAGCATCTGACTTCGGCTCAGGTCATGATCTCATGGTTCGTGGGTTCGGGCCCCACATCGGGCTCTGTGCTGACAGCTCAGAGCCTGGAGCCTGCTTCAGATTCTGTGTCTCTCTGTCTCTGTGCCCCTCCCCAGCTTGCTCTCTCTCTCTCTCTCAAAAATAAATAAAACATTAAAAACAATTAAAAAAAATAGAGTGAACTCCTTGGATTTTTTTTTTTTTTTGTACAAAGTTAAGTATACATTTACTATCAGAATCTTTGGGTCCTGTTTCCTCCTCTTTAAAGCAAAGACAATAATAGTACTTGTGAGAATGAAATGGCTTGTTATGGGTGGAGCCCACAGAGGAAGCATTGGTTGTTAGTAGCCGTTGCTCCCATAAAATAATGTGCTACTCGATTGCCAAACCTGAGTATGAGATGCTAATTTTACTATATTTAGGAGTAAAATGGCCACACGATTTATTATCCAAAGCAGACAATTAAAACACACACACACACACACACACACACACTGCTTTATTATCAATTGACTTCTACCAAAGTGCACCCATTTTAAGTATGAATCCAATGAGTTTTGACAAATGCATACACTTAAGCAATCACCACCCCTATCAAGATATAGAATATCTCCATCATTTCAAATGGTTCCCTTATGTCTCTTTGCACTCAGTTTCTACCCACCATTAGCCCAAGGCAATTCTAGGCTGCTCTCTGTCATTGTAGATTAGTTTTGCAAAGGACTTGTGAAATACAGTTTATTTTATAAATAGTCCCAGATGGACTTCTAGTCAAGAAAGAATTTCAGTTACAATAAGTCACTCTGGAAATTAAATCATAAATGTAAAGAGGAACATCAAATTCCTTATTGTTCTTTCCAACTTCAGATATTAGCCATTACAGAAAAAAATGCCATTTTATGGGTAAAAGGCAAGAATATAAGAATACTTAAATTTTTGCTTTTGTCTTGTTTGTAATCTCGTGTAATTCTTAATGGCGACCCAATGCATTGTATAATATTCTGCAGAGAACATAGGATCTTTTTTTCTTCTCAGTAAGTAGGATTTTGAAATTCAACTTAGTTATTTTAATTATTACATTAGGCAACGGTAGGAAGACATGTTTTGCCTCATGTTTTGTTTAAGTCCAGAGAATGTATTTTATCTTCAGCCTTTACATTTCTCAGTCCAGGAAGTCACGGGGACATACACACACACACACAAACACACACAATCAATCAGTCAATCAAAAAACTTCCTAAAATAGAAAGCAAACCCTTTATTATGGGGGGAAGAAAAGCTTGCTTGTTTGTAGAGCAGGATTCCTATTTACATCCTGACTAGATAATTCTTTGCTGGGGGCAGGGGTGGCCTGTCCTTTGTAATTCAGCATGTTTCCCAGCATGCCTGACCTCTACCCACTAGATGTCAGCAGTAAACCCCCTCCAGCCATGCTAATCAAAAAACTCTCCAGACCTTGCCAAATGTCCCCCGAGGGCAAAATCACCCTTTGGAGAACCACTTCTGTAAAGGGTAATAGGATGTGTAGTAGTTTTTTTTTCTCCTATTAAGATAGCAATGAGCTACCAGTTGACCTATAGGATTCTCCTACAGTTTCAATCAGTTTGGCAGTAATATCTTTACACATTAAAGTTATGCATTGACATTTTTCCATACTAACATTATGCTCATAAATATGATGTCAATATGTACTGTGGGATGATAGGTAAAGTAGGAATCATGGGATTTATTATTTTTATCATTTATGTATTTATTTATTTTTAGATTCTTTTTAACGTTTATTTATTACTGAGAGACAGAGAGACACAGAGCGTGAGCAGGGGAGGGGTAGAGAGAGGGGACACAGAATTGGAAGCAGGCTCCAGGCTCTGAGCTGTCAGCACAGAGCCCGATGCGGGGCTCGAACTCACAAACTGTGAGATCACTACCTGAGCCGAAGTCGGTCGCCTAACCAACGGAGCCACCCAGGTGCCTCGATTTATTATCTTTAAAAAATGATTTTTTTTTAAAACTAGGGCAGGATGCAACGAACAGATTTGCCACTACCTTTCTACAAATTAATAAGGAAAAACTTCCAAGGGATGGAACATTTTTTTAAGCAAAATAATGTGCAATAAAACCATCATAAGTGACATTACATTTTGACTTGTATGTGAACCAACTAGTTTGCCTGAAATATCCAAATCATTAAACCACTGTGGTTCTGTTTCCTCAGTAGCAGATGTCTCTGAATTGACTCAGTACGTACAAAGGTAACAGATCCAAGATTAGCAGTGTGAACACTTTGTATAGACAAACAGATGAACCAGCCATCAAAACTTTGAGAGCAGAAAAAGCCCTCATTTGGATCATAAAAGCGTGGACCAGCAGCTTATATTTAGCAAATTGTTCAGAACACAGCTCATGGCTTCCTATCAGTACAAATTAGAGATAACCTTTCACTATAATAAAGACAATTAGATTGTCACACTCTCTGAAATGCATACACGTGACTAAGATAGATTCCCAGTTTAAATTCCTCTAATTCATCTCCCTTTCACCACTGACTCTCAGAATCCAGGTTATTTCACCCTGAGAGGAAGTACTTCAGGGCAATTCTCGTGTTTGAGAGCTGGGGTGTTCTGAGATCCCATGGTGGGCAGCGTACTTGTGGTTTAGCAACTGCATGAGCAGCGTGGCTGAGAAAAGTACTTTACCCTTGCACTAGGATGGCTACATGTGTTTGCCCTCTGTGCTTTTCAAATAAGAATCAACTCATCTTATAACCTGTGTTTTTGCCATAATTGCCGTCTTGAAGTATGTGGAGAGGAGAGGTGTCCACACCATTGATTTACCAGAGCAGTTTTTAAATACATTCCTCTCAAATCATCTCAGTGTAAGTCTTTATCATCTTCCTAACTTGCCATTTGGGAAAGAGTTAAATTCTCTAACTTTATTTTCTCTAAATTCCTGATAATACTCTATTTATAAAAATAATTTTAAGAGCATTTCAAACTTCCACCTCTAGCCACACACACACACACACACACACACACACTTCAGAATTCAGTTCAATAGCATGTTTTCCTTGGTCAGTGCTTTTTCTTATTTATACTATTTTTCAATATGAAATTCATAGATTAAAGGATAAAAGGTATGCTTTCACTCTTTCATGAGCATTTACGAGCTCTTGGTTGGTTTCATTCTTGAAAGTGCATGTAGCCTTACATATAATGCATTTATGTCAAATATCATGAGACAAACTTTCCAAAGACTACAAACTCATTTTGCATATCTCAGTTTATAAATTGTCATGGTTAAGAGATGCCTTTCTCTCCAATTATGGAATTTTTATAGTAACTTTTAGTTTTTTTCTATCACTCTTTCCATTTATAGATTGACGTAAGGATTCCCCAGCTTAGAGTTGGGTGCAGAATGTCCCTCTAGACAAACATCTAGTTTTAATAAGTTCAGACGGAAGGAAATGGTTTATCAAATGATCATTTCTTTTTTTTTAACATTTACTCATTTTTGAGAGACAGAGAGACACAGAGCACAGGCAGGGGAGGAGCAAAGAGAGAGAGACAGAATTGGAAGCAGGCTCCAGGCTCTGAGCCATCAGCACAGAGCCAAATGCAGGGCTTGAACCTGTGAACTATGAGATCATGACCTGAGCCTAAGTCCACTGCTTACCTGACCGAGTCACCTAGGCACCCCTCAAATGATCATTTTTTAAACACAACTAATTTCAAAAGTGAGTTTTGTAGCAACCTAAAAACTATTTAAGGTTATGTGTGTGCGCACACACGTGTGTGTGTGTGTGTGTGTGTGTGTGTGTGTGTGTCTGGGGAAGGTCAGAGGCTGGAGAACTAGGGGAGAATTGTGACAGGTTAATGACACAATGATGAAAATATTTTCAATATTTTTAGTAAGTTGTCCCCATAAAGGATATTCATTTTGGTGTGTTTTACATCAAATACATTATAGCATCTTAATATCAGGAGCTATGTTGATGCACACAATAGCAAAAGAATACTTCTAAAATCAAGGGCATTCAAGCAGTTGAACACTCTGCAGTTGAAAGGAACAATCCTATGTAACATGTGAACTCTGCACTGGAGAGGAATAAACTTCTCATTGCTAAATAATTCCAAAAATGAAGATTCCCTTCTTTTGGCCTCCTTCCTCCCTCCCTCCCTCTCTCCTACCTTTCCTTCCTTCCTTCCTTCCTTCCTTCCTCCCTCCCTCCCTCCCTCCCTCTTTCTTTCTTTCTTTTCTTTCTTTCTTTCTTTCTTTCTTTCTTTCTTTCTTTCTTTCTCCTTCTCTTTCTTTCTTTCTTTCTTTCTTTCTTTCTTTCTTTCTGTATCAATTTTAGATTTTTGATGCTTTAACCTAACAAAACTCCTTGAGTCACCCAGCCCAGTCAGTTCCTCCTTCCATGTCACACAGCAGTTTTTTCTTTCGGTGCTGCCACTAATTCACTTGATGCTCACTGTCCCCATCAGTGCGACAGCCACAGTCCCCCATCTCGTTCCCTTCAGTCTCTTCCTTATGAAATTAATTAAATCTGCAGCAAGCTAAGTCTTTTGAATATAACACTTGAATTCTGGGTGCAAAATCCTCAGTTTCTTATCATCTCCTAGAGGGTAAACTCTGAAATTCTTAGCATGCTATTCAGACCTACAGTCCAGTCAATCCATCTTCCCTTTTACTCTTCTGTGCCTTTTGCTGCTAGCTAGTCAGGCCAGATTTGGGACTCCAACAATCCCTGCAGTATCTTGCTCACCTTCCTTTCTTCGTATTTACCTCTCTTGCCTAAACGCACCTGCTCTCATTTCAAACAATCCTCCTGGGCCCAGATGATGAGCTCCCTTTTTGAAGCGACTGTCTCAGTTTATTCATGACAAATGTAATCTCTCGCTCCTATGAAACTGCATCAGCCGCTGTCCTTACCAATGCAACATTGGTATATACCTTGTGACATTGTATACAGATATCTTCAATTATTGTTTAACTAACCTATGTTTGTAGCGTGTTGGTCCAATATGATGACATGTTTATTTCTTTTCTTCCTTCCTTCGTTCTTCCCTCTTTCTTTCTTTCTTTCTTCCTTCCTTCCTTCCTTCCTTCCTTCCTTCCTTCCTTTCTTCTTTTATATTCAAGGAATGATAATGGATTATGAAGAAAAGAAGGAAAGATCACATTAAGGGAGAGAAAAAAGCTAACCCTAAAGGTTTCATGCATGTTCAGTAGAATTAGGAGATATTTAAGACCTAATGAAAAGTAGACTAGATCTGTAAGACAAATGTAAGTATTTTTGAAAGATTACTTGGGTGATGGCAAGGGACAGGAGATATTATTATTACAGTATTAGTACTTTGAGGAATTATTCTATTGTTTTATCAAATTACACAAATGAGAGCTGACTTGGAAATTATAATAGACTAATAATATGTACCATACGGGAACCATTCATCAATAAGTGTTTCTCTCCGCAAGTACCTATAAATTCCAAGCATGAACCCTATTGTGGTAATTCAGGTATGGAAAGAAGTAGCCGAGGGTGGAGCTCAATGAAGGACTTGATCCCACAACCCCAGGATCACAACCTGAGCTGAAATCAAGAGTCAATGCTTAACTGTCTGACACCTTTGGCTTGAATATTTAAGAAAAGTTTTGTCAAGGTCTTATATGGGCCTTGAAGGGTCACAGAGATTACAAATCATGGAGAAAAGGTGTCAAGAAAGACAAGAAAGAGAGAATAAAACAGTAAAGAACTTCATGGGAATTCTAAGAAAATGTTCTATTTAAGAAGATACTAAACTGGAATTTAGTATTTGGCTTATATGTTGTCACCTGTTCACAATAAGAGGAAATCTTTTCAAAATTAAATCTTCTAAGTGTAGGCCTTACAAATGTGGAAAAAATGTTAACAGGAAGAGATTTTAAATTGGCTAAACTTACCTACTTGTAGCCAATATTGAAAGAAAGAAAGAAAGAAAGAAAGAAAGAAAGAAAGAAAGAAAGAGAAAGAGGGAGAAAGAAAGAGAGAAAGATGGAGTGAGGGAGGAAGGAAGGAAGGAAGGAAGGAAGGAAGGAAGGAAGGGTGAGAAATCTTGTCTCATTATGACTTAGGGTAAATGATCTATCCCACTGTCCTCTCTTCTAACAAGTAGTGACCCAGAAGTAGAAAAAGGTACCTCCTAGTATAACATGTTTTGCAGGATTTTGGTACATGCATAAAAGGAAAAAGGAAGTCTGTGGCTTAGTGACTAATGTTTATACCAACCTGGATTTTATGATACCACATGAATTCATGTAAAAATGATAATAGAACTTTACCCATATAAAGATTTCTACCCCAGTCCTCTGGAACTGAAATTTTTCCCAGTAAAGTGGATTTACTGTGTTATTAAGACATCACATCTTTGAATTAGATGTTATCATTAATACCTGGGAAGTTGAATTCAAAATAACATCATTTCTGAAATAGAAAAAACATTTCAACAAGGACCTATATTAGTTTCCACTACGTAATGTCATCTACAAACAGCGGAAAATAGGTTAAGGACTTGAATTTAAATTAACTCTTTTTATATGCAAGTAACTAGTCAAGAGAGACCAATGCCATACAGGCCAGGAGTTAAAACAAGGGAAATTATTCTTCTGGAAAATTTAACACCTGGGAAATAGATCCTATTAAATAAAAGACATTTTGTAGGACAAATAAAAGTTTAACCAACATTGTGATGATTCCAATTGGAGAAAAGGATATTATGCTGTCTTTCTACACATTCTGAGAGCAGAAAATTTCAGAGAATATTGAATTTGAGAGAGAAATTTGAGAGAGAAAAGATTCAGAACTTTTTACACTAAGTAGACACAAACCGGATTAATATTAAAATATTTCCCCAAGACAGTTTGTGCTTGGATATACCAATTAAATTGTAGCTTTTTCAAGACATCTTACCCATATCTATTATTTAAAAATTTTACATTTGTTACATTTCACTTTCATTTATAAAACCCGATTTAGTTAGGTTAAGGTAGTTATTATAATCTACAACTACCTGTGGGAGGTAGGAATGTGGGGGGATAAGCATTCAAACCAACTTTTGTTCATTTAAGTATAAGAAAAGGAACTTATTAACATTAAGCAGGGTCTCCAGAAACCAGGGTTAGGATGTAGGCGGCAATGGAACCAAGGAATGGAGACTTTAAGGAGCCCAGGCTGAGATGTTTGTAGACTCTCTGGACATATCTTTCATTCTTACCTTTCCACAGATTGGTATTCTTTGCTGATAGCGGTTTTGGGTGAGAGAGTCATCTCTCTTCCCAAGGGCAGCTCAGGCTGATGAGAACCACTTAGCCCCAATTTTAAGCTTTAGGGGAAAAGGATTTTTCTGGCACCACTTCTCTCAAGTGCTTACCCTCTCTCCATCAACTGTGTTCAAACTTGGCTGCTGGAGACACATTACGTTGGGTGTCGGGAGCAAGAGAAAAAAGTCATTTTGAGCTAAGGAAACGTCATCTACATGGTGCCTTTTAGTATCTCAGGTTGAAAAAAAAAAGTTGTAAGACTCAAGTATTTTCATGACTGACCAAGACCCCACAGTTGGTGGTAGAGTTCATTTTAATCTAATGCCCTTTCCAGTATAACTTCAAGTGCAAGATCCCTCTTTATCAGTGAAAGAAATATTCAAGACTATACCTGACCTAAGATCAGTTATTCCTGCTTCCTTTTGTCCAAAGGGTTGATATTTTAATATTGTACACATTGACTTATGATGTGAGATGTTCTAGTTCTTTTTCCCTCCCTCTCTCACTCCTTTGTGTACATGTGCATGTGCTATGCAGTTGGGGAAGAGTGACGTGGTTGTATTGGCAGGGATTTATCATTGAAATAATATTTATTGTGGCATTATTAACAACTGACGAGGAAGGGGTATTCTTATTACCACTACGTAACTCGATTTCCTTTGGATTTTAATATGAATCTAACCTTTGTATCCTCAAAGCATTTAGTATTTCAAAACATAAATTTGATAGCTCACCGCTTATAAAAATTAAAAAAAAAAACCTCTTTGTCAGCACAATTTAAATTCCCAAATCCTAAAGATGTGATCCTGAAGGTCCCTACTGAAGACGAGATTTTCAGAAGGATTTTAGAGTATTTAGTCAATCCTCTCTGCTTTCTAAAATGAGGCATGATTCCATATTTCTTCCAGAAATCCTGCTTCTATAGCTACTGCAGTCTTAAGAATGAAAACATAGGAACGGAGATGGAGTACGGTTTTTAAGTCTCCAGATCGTGAAAGATAATCGTGAAAGATTATTCTGTCAATTAGCAAGTACTTCTGAAATGACACAGCAGACGGGAGATAATTCATGTGCAAAGTCATTCATTCGCCCCTTCCCCGTAGGTCAAAAGGGTTTAAATAATTTTGTGGAGGAAGTAGGAAACAGCTGTGGTAAAATTGTGGCTTTTATGTCTTTCACTCTTGGGTGTGGAGCTGCCAAACTGAAACCATTAATAAGGTTGAGATGAGGTGGGGTAAAACTGTGCAAACCTGAGCTCCTTCTTTGGGTGAGGCCTCTAACGCACTGCTTTTCTATTCCATTGTTCCCACAGAATACCGAGGGTAAGCGAGTTAAGGACTTGCTTGGTTTTTTTGTTTTTTTGTTTTTGTTTTTTTTAGCTTAACTCTTTGCTGGAGTCAGAACAGAGCTAAGCAAACAGAAGAATCCAGTACGGGGTCTGGTCAGTAGTATATTTTCCCCATGCCTATTTTCCCCAATAGATGTAAATCGAGCACTTGTAAGATACTTTCAGACCTTTTAGGTAGATGAGATATAATAATTTCGTGCGCTGAGAGGAGAGTTTGTTCTAAATAAAGTTATAAGTCTTAAGATGCTCTAGGGTTTACGAACAGGACTAAGGGGGCGCCTGGCTGGCTCAGTTGGCTAAGCGTCTGGCTTCAGCTCAGGTCATGATCTCACGGTTCGTGGGTTGGAGCCCCGCGTCGGGCTCTGTGCTGACAGCTCAGAGCCTGGAGCCTGCTTCGGATTCTGTGTCTCCCTCTCTCTCTCTCTCTCTCTGCCTCTCCCCCGCTCACACTCTGTTTCTCCTTCTCTCTCAAAAAGTAAATAAACATTCAAAAAAATAATTTTAAAAAAAGAACAAGACTGAGGAGGTCCTGTTCTTAAACATTTAGATATAAAAATGTATATCTATCTATCTAGATATAGATATCTATATAAATTGATCCATGGAGAGTTTCACACCACTATAATGATTATTATATTATTATGATTATTATTGTGAGTCTATAAGTGAGGTACCAGTCTCAGTAGAGATAAGAGACAAGTTTAGCTGTCTGGAATCTTAAATCATATTTCTGAAAACAATATCTAACACCAAGTGGAAAAAATATACCAGACAACCTTAGGTATAATTAGACACACAACAAAAAATAGCATTTATTTTATAAATTATTTCAAGACATCATGGACAACATTCAGACTGATTTAAGATGATTGCAGAGTCATAGCATTTTAGCAGCAAGAGGAAACTTAGGGATTAACTCGCCTCGTTATTGACTATAAGGGAAAAATCCAGAGAAGTTGATTTACTTCAACAAGATCATACATCTGGTACAGAACACAGAGAAATGTGTATCCTGTTTCCGCTCCAATTCCTGTGTTGTTTCTGCAAAAACCAGGTTGATCTTTGATATCTGATACTCTGTCCTGTGAGAGAGGTAATAATTCAAGGCGAAAATAAATCATATCTCTTACTGTTAAGATTTAATAGGCATGGAGAAAAAAGCTGATTCACTTCTCGAAGTTACAGTGTAGGTGGTCAAACTCTCAATGTATTTAGGCATACACACAAAACGAAATATGTATCAGTGAGATTCAGGAAAATGGATATAGTCTCTGAATTAGATTATAACCATTTTTGCAATTTTTTGCTTCACTTTCTAGTCATGACCAGTACTTAGAATTGAAATATTAATCTAATGACAAGTTGTGGCTGAGTGATGTATTCAAAGAAGAAACACTGAGAGTGCTGTAATGATATTAATGCTATATGTAATAAAATTAAAACTGACCAAAAGGAAGATGGAAATAAAAAAGAATTTTTACTAGAATCAGTTGGTCTGGAATTTATCCCACAAAAACTAACATGCATTTTATCCCCTTCATTCTTTCTTCCTTGTAATATTTAGAAAATACTGCAAAAATATATATATACAATAGTTATCTAAAGCAAGACACTGGGAATACAGCCTAAGAAAACTACCAAAAGTACATTTGCAAACATAAATCAGCATAAGGCTTGTAAAAACACAAGAATAGGGCTGCATTCTTGGGCATCAAACCAGAGGGGTGTTGGTTGCTTCAGAAACCATTTCTCCATAGTGTCTCTTGAATTACCAATAACTCTAGTTTTGCGCTTTTTAAACATCAATAACTAAATACACATTTTAATACAATTTTTGAACACCAAACACGAAATGAGACAGATGCACATAGCATATGCTTATGAGAAGCAAAGAGAAGGGGTAAAATCAAGAAAGCTAGTATCCATTAAGTACATACGATAACCAAGACATTTGGTCTTTACAAAACCCAGCTACGATTTCTATTTTACAGAGGGGGCTCAAAGAGTTCAAGTGTTTTTTTTCCAGAGTTCATATAGCAGGAAGTTGTAATGCCAAAGTTCAAACCAAGGCTCATTTGAGTCCAAAGTGCAAGGTCTTTTCACTACACTGTTGTGAAGTGATACATTTTCTGGATCACTGAGCTCGTTCTCTCTTTCTCTTTCTCTCATTCTGTGTGTGTGTGTGTGTGTGTGTGTGTGTGTGTGTGTGTGTGTGTTTGCGTGGGCTTGGGATGTTAAAGGGATATGTTGAAAAAGAGTTATACCCTCTAGATAAATTTATAGTTAATAAGATTTCCTTCCTAACATGATGGGATTAGGAAGCCTACTATCCTCTCTCTGATAAAATGCAACCATGAAACTGGGCAAAACTGGCAAAAACAATCATTTCGTATTGTTAACAATCTAGAAATCAACCAACATTGAACATCGATGTGAGTAGCATTTTTATTCATGAATGCTATTAAACTTTGGGTAAGAACAGCATAAGTCTGTTGTGTTCTTGCCCAGCACAGATCCCATGACCCCACTGGCTCTGTCCATGATCATTCAGCCAGGGAGAGTCAGGCCGTCACTGTCACTGCTCATAAGGACACACAAGATTTCGAACATTATTATCAAACTGGTATGATGATTAATCTTACGTGTTGACTTGACTGGGTCACAGGATATCCAGATACTTTGTTAGATATTAGACATTAGGTATTTCTGTGTGCGTCTGTGAGGATGTTTCAGGAAGATATTAGCATTTGAACTCATAAACTAAGTAAAATAGATTGTCCTCTCCAGTGTAGGTAGGAAATCTTCCAACCTGTTGAAGGTCTCAATAAAATGGAAGAAGGCAAAAGAAGAGAGAATTCTCTTTCTCTGCCTTACTGCTTGAGCAGGATATTGGTCTCTTTCTGCTCCCAAAGCAGGACTTGTACCACTGGCACTGGTGGTTCTCAAGCCTTTGGACACAGATTGGAACTAACCACTGGTTTTCCTGGGTCTCAGATGCCTTGTAGATGCCAGATTATGGGACTTCTCAGTTGCCATAATCACATAATTAGATATGAATACGCAAATATACACATGTATATACATTTGTATGCGTGCATGTGTGTTTATATGTGCATCCTATCGGTTCTGTTTCTCTAGAGAACCCTAATACAAGTGGCAATCCTGATGCAAGTGGGAAAAGAGGCCAGCAGCAATATTTGCTCGAATTTGCACAGCTAGTGATTAAACAAGAGTTTCAGGACAGAACAGAACAGAACAGAAACAGTATGTGAGGCACACATAGGAGGTTTGATAAGCTTTCTACTTATCCTGGGTCGGCCAGAAGCTGTGTGCACGTACAGCAGAGATCAAAGCAGATTTAAGCCACTCATACAACTCTGGCCTATGGTGCCAGTGCACATGCTCAAAGGAGACACAAGAAAGTTCCATGGAAAGTAAAAGATGGATAGACTTAAAACCGTCTGTTTGAATATACTCTCCTGCTTAGATACAGATCTATCAGCAGTGAGTGGAAGGACTTGCAAGGCTGAGGTGTTTGATAATCACCTCTAATCCTGGGCTGAACAGTAAGGTATTTTGAGAAAATACTCCTAGGTAAGCAGCCTTGAAAATAAAAACAGGCTTGGAAATAAAAATAAAGCAAAATAACAATAAATACAAAAACCCAGCCAAAACATCAGCCTCTACACATTTGGAGGGGTAGAGATGTCACAGATTTAATGAAGAAAAACAAACAAACAAATGAAAAAACAAAAGCCAAAACAATTCTCAAGAGAGAAAAAGTCAAGATTGTCTAAAATATGCAGCATTTAACAAAAAATTATGTGAAGCAAGAGGAAAATGTGACTCATATTCAGGAAAAAAAATGGGCTATCAATAGAAACTGTCTGAGTGCCCCCTGATTTTGGATTAGCAAACAACTTCAAAGGAATCCAAATAGCTAAAGAATACCATGTTTAAAGAATAAAAGGAAAGTATGATGACAATGATTCAATGAACAGAAACTTGTATTAAGCAGATGGCAATTGTAAAAGAGAAATGGAGATTCTGGATTTGGAAAGCAAAATAATTAGAATGAGAAATTCACTAGATAGTTACAACAGAAGAGTCATGTGGGCAGGGAAAAAAAAAAGAATCCATGAAGTTGAAGATAGATCGATAAACAGAGCTCAGAGACCTATGAAACACTATCAAGCATATGTGTGCATAATGAGTGTCCCACAAGGAGAGAAGAGAGTGAAAGGGGGGGGCCATTTGAAGAAATAATGGCCAAAAGCTTCCCAAATTTAATGAAAGCCAATGATCTATACATCCAAGAAGCTCAGTATACCCAAACTTACTTTCTTTCTTTCTTTCTTTCTTTCTTTCTTTCTTTCTTTCTTTCTTTCTTTCAATTTAAATTCCAAATTATTATAAATAATAGTAAAATAAGTTATTCAAGAATATATACCAGGCTTGCAATTGATTTTCAAAATATGCATGCAGATATATTGGACTGGATATTTAAAGTGAAAGAAAGAACTATTGGAGAAGTAGGATAATGGTCCATGTACTTGACCACCTATTTTCACGGGGCATCACCACCAGTTCCTTTTTCTTTTCTTTCTTACTTTTTTTTTTTTTTGAGAGAGAGGGAGAGGGGGAAGGGCAGAGAGAGGGACACACAGGTCTGAAGCAGGCTCTAGGCACTGAGCTATCAGCACGGAGCCCAAGATGGGGCTTGAACTCATGAACAGCAAGGTCATGACCTGAGCCAAAGTCAGACGCTTAACTGACTGAGCCACCCAGGTTCCCTGCCATCAGGTCCTTCTAAGGTTTCCCCTTAAGTGAAGAGAGGAACTGGGAACTCCATCTTCCAGAATTTGATTCAAGGTTAAAGTGTATGAAAGGCAGCCATTGGAGTCCAACTGGGATGTCTGGAGAGAAGGATGCGTGGCCTTGACAGAATGTTTGAAGCAGAATGTGTGCTCCAACTGAACTTTCGACAATTATCCGCATCGGAGTTCTAGATTGCTGTAAGTCATCAAGAGATTCCCAGGGATACTTTTTTTTTTCCCCTTTTTAAATTTAATTTAATTTATTTATTTTTTATACTAAGGGTTCTTAAGACTTGCAGACACTATAGAATCCTGTTCCACTAGAGACACTGAGAATCCTGTTCTGGTGCTGAAGCACCTGTTGGAGAGCTGGTTTCCCTGACCATTCACTTCCCTACCCCTTCACTCGTTATATAAACCTCTAAACCCATATATTAAAACCATTCATAATTTGAGAAAATATAATGGTGCTTTAAGATTAACATGATGTTACATTTTGTGATTCAAGTTTCTAGAATATGTTTGTCATCATTAGGGGCATAACCACTACCATACCCTCCAAATAACTTCTCTGATTCTTTACTGTAACTCCCTACGTAAATTTTGGTCAGAGGAGTTTTAAAAAACACTTGAACTGACCCAGAGTTGTTCATTTTAGACATGGCTGGGGCTAGATATCAGCAGATCTTAATTTTTTTTAATGTTTATTTGTTTTTGAGAGAGAGACAGAGTGCAAGCAGGGGAGGGGCAGAGAGAGAGGGAGACACAGAATCCGAAGCAGGGTCCAGGCTCTGAGCTGTCAGCACAGAGTCCGACATGGGGCTCAAACCCACGAACTGACAAATGGCACAGATTTTAATACAAAACCTATTGGTGTTTTAAAGCTTACTTTCCAGAATATTTTAAAAGTACATTTGGGGCACCTGGGTGGCTCAGTCAGTTAAGCATCTGACTCTTGGTTTCAACTCAGGCCATGATCTTACAGTTTGTGAGTTTGAGCCCAGCGTTGGGCTCTGTGCTGGCAGCATGGAGCCTGCTTGGGATTCTCTCTCTTCCTCTGTCTCTGTGCCCCTCCCTGCTCACTGTCTCTGTCTCTCTTTCTCAAAATAAATAAATAAACTTAAAAAAAACCTAAAAGAAATACATTTGGATCTCTAATGTACTCAATCTACAATCTCTTTTTCTCCAACTCTTTATTAGAATGCAAATGAGGACAAGGTGGAAAATAACTGCATCTGTTCCAGAAAGATGGGTTAGCGATAACCAGAATAAAGCCTCCAAAATGCATATGGCATGTTGCCTGGTTCCCTTAAGAGAAATGACGCTACTGTATTTTGTTCAATAGTTTTGAATTCTTAATGGTTTGCAATGATTCCTTAATTGTTAAGTCTAGTCCTTTATTTTTTCAACACAATATGGCACCAGATTGAAGAAATAAAAGGGATTTTTAATGGACTCAATGACAACAAAGAATGATAAATTTGTTTAAAGCACTTGCATTTAGAGAAACTAGTCATTTTCTCTTAAGACCTATACTGACAGGAGCCGCCTGGGTGACAGAGTCAGGTCAGCATCTGACTCTTGATTTTGGCTCAGGTCATGATCTCACGGGTTGTGAGTTCCAGCCACGAATTGGGTTCTGTGCTGACATCCACTGAGCCTGCTTGGAATTCTTTCTCTCCCTCTCTTCTCTCTGCCCCTTCCCTGCTCTCTCTCTCTCTCAAAATAAATAAATAAACACTAAATAAAAGACTTATATTAACAGAAAATCCAACATTCTCTTGTACTGCTATTTTATTTTGAAAGTGTTCCCCCCTTCATTTTGAATAGGATTTATTTTGGGGGCGCCTAGGTGGCTCAGTTGGTTGGGCATCCGACTTTGGCTCAGGTCATGATCTCACTCACGGTTTGTGGGTGCCCCCCCCCCCCCCAGCCAGGCTCTGTGCTGACAGCTCAGAGCCTGGAGCCTGCTTGGGATTCTGTGTCTCATTCTCTCTCTGCTCCTCCCCGACTTGTGCTCTGTCTCTCAAAACTAAATAAATGTAAAAAAAAATGAAAATAAAAAAATAAATATTTTTTAGAGCAGTTTTAGATTCATAGCAACATTGAGTGAAAAGTACAGCGAGTTCCTACCTACCCCCGATGGCATCCCCCACTATCTGTAATCCCCACCAGAATGGAACCTCCATTCACATATGTTTATCCCTCAAAGTCCATAGTTTATACTAAGGTTCACTCTTGGTGTGGTACAGTTTATCGATTTTAGCAAATGTAAATGTCACATATCCACCACGATAGTATCATACAGAGCAGTTTCACTGTCCTAAAAATCTTCTGTGCCTAGTCTATTCATCTCTCCTCCTCCACCACTCCCCAGCAACCACTGATCTTTTTATGTCTCCATAGTTTTGCCTTTTCCGGAATGTCATAGTTGGAATCATACAGTATGTAACCTTCTCAGATTGTCTTCTTTTACTTAGTAATAGACACTTAAGGTTTCCTGCATTTCTTTTCATGGCTTCATAACACTTTTGTTCAGACTTTTTTTGTTGTTGTTTTTAGGGGCTGAATAATATTCCATTGTCTGGATGGAGCACAGTTGTATTTATTTATTTATTTATTTATTTATTTATTTTTTAATTTGTTCACCTACTGAGGGATATCTAGGTTGCTTCCAAGTTTGGGCAATTAGGAATAAATCTGCCGGGTGCCTGGGTGGCTCAGTTGGTTAAGCATCTGACTGTTGACTTGGGCTCAGGTCGTCTCACAGTTCATGGGTTCAAGCCCTGCATCAGATTCTGTGTTGACAGTGGGGAGCCTGCTTGGGATTCTCTCTTTCCCCTTCTCTCTGCCCCTCCCCTGCTCTCTCTCTCTCAAAATAAATAAATAAACACTTACAATTTTTTAACTAAAAAAAGAATAAATCTGTAAACCATGTGTGGAGGTTTTTGTGTGGAGGTAAGTTTTCAGCTCCTTTGGGTTGCTGGATTGTTTGGTAAGAGTACGTTTAGTTTTCTAAAAGACTGTCTATCTTCCAAAGTGACCATACCGTTTCCATTCTCACCAGCAACAAATGAGATTCCTGCTGCTCTATATCCTCAGCAGTATTTGGTGTTGTTAGTGTTCTGGATGTTGGCCATTCTAATAGGTGTGTGATTGTTTTAGCATATATTTCCCTAGTGACGTGTATGAAGGATCTTTTCATATGCATATTTGGCATGTACATATCTTTAATGAGGTGCCTATGCAGATATTTTGCCCACTTTTTAATGGGGTTATTTCCTTTTTGTTTTAAGAATTCTTTTTATATTTCAGAATGAATGTTTTTGACGTAATTCTCAAGGGTGGGGCCTATGGCATCAGGAAATGCAGAAGGGTCACTGATAATGATTTTGGTGAGGGGTCTCCCCACAAATACATGAGACATTAATTCCTTCCAGGGGGAAATGTACCACTGCTATGCTAACGACTTTGGCTTTTCCAAATGAAATATTATTGGAATAAGAGAAGTTGGGAAATGTCATAGCTTAGGTTTGAACACACGTGAAGCAGGAAAAATGAGTCCCTTAGCTGCCAAAGTCTGTCACTTTTCTATTTTTTTTTAACAAAGAGTATGTTCAATAGAATTACTCTGTTCTCAATCACAGTTATATAAAACTAATAGATGATCATAGATAAGGACGTAGAGTGCTATCAGAAATGCATTCCTCCCTGCAGGAATCCAGAAATCCAGGTTATGGTGGTTTGGTTATTTGGAATTTGAAACCAGTTTGCTTTGTATCCTTGGTGATAACTGACTGAAAGCCTTCAAATTCTAAAAATTTTACTTCTTCTTTTTGTAAATGTTCATTTATTTTGAAAAAGGGGGTAGAGAGAAAGAAAGAGAGAGAGAGAGAGAGAGACTCCCAAGCAGTCTCCTTGCTAACAGACCCATGCAGAGCTTGATCCCATGACCCTGGGATTATGACCTGAGCTGAAATTGAGAGAGGGACGCTCAAAAGACTGAACCACCCAGGTGCCCCTGCTGTTACTTATATAAGCTTTCATAAATGGTTTGGCTCAGCAAGGGAGCTACTAATTGCTTTCCCTGTGGTTATGATAATATAGCATTAGAATGATAGTATTGTTTTGGATTTGGCCTGAAAGACTGAGGCTCTGTGTAGGCATAGCTAAGACATAGAAAGAAGTACAAAGCTGCTCAATGACACTTAGGAACCTTTATTTTTTCAGACTGCAAAGAAGAAGAAAAATCTCACACCATAGGATTTTGACAAGTATAGATTTATGTCCTAAAATTTTCAAGACTAAGCCACAATCTTGCCTCCTCAATGTTTTGTGGTTGTTGTTGTTTGTATTTTTGTTTGTTTGTTTTGCATTTGGATGGTAGGCTTGAAGAAGTGGAGAGAGCAGGTGACAAATCATTGAACCCAACCTTCTGTTGTAAAATGGAGGTAATAAAACTCCCTCCGCACAAACTTGTTTGTGAGGGCCGGTAAACTGATAGTTGTGAACTCAATGCATGCAACGTCTAATCCAAGATAAAATGCCATTTGTGTTACTCATAATTATATGCACATGGAAAAAAGAGAACCAACTCTCTGTACCTATCAGACCATGCTCTTCCTGAACAACTCCAAGACCATAAGCAATTTTCCAACTAGTGTCCAAGGTGATACTCTTAAGTGAGGTGGATTCCCTACTTGGTATTCTCCAGATACTCTTTTGATGTTTGATCACTACAGATACAAATGAAGGGGCAGCTGTGCCATTTTCTACATCTCTTCAGGTCTTTCTCTGCTGGCTGACAGTGACACAGACACAGCTGGTTGCTTTCTGCTCCTTTCACAGATTCATTTGTATTTGTGCCCTTAGAATATGCTCTTTAAACTTGAAAGTCAGGAGCATCTGGGTGGCTCAGTTGGTTGAGCGTAGGACTCTTGATTTTGGCTCGGGTCATGATCCCAGGGTAGTGGGATCAAGCCCTGCGTTGAATTCCGCATTGGGCTCTGCACTGAGCATGGAACCTGCTTGAGATTCTCTCCTATCGCCCCTCTCCCCTGCTTGCACGTGCCTTCTCTCTCTAAAATAAATAAACTAAACTAAACTAAACTAAACTAAAATAATCAACTTTAAAGTCATATGATGCCTGTCTTCCCTCATTCACAAAGTTCATTGTATGGTATTTGCCAACATGCAACTTCCCCTGTCTTGCTGTCTCCTAATCAAAAGAGGATGGTTTTACTTTCCTTCCAAATTCATCTCTCATTTGCTTTGAATATCAATTGTAAGAACCTTTATAAAATGTTTTATTTTTCAGAATTCTTTTTTTTTTAAATAAGATCCGTTTCTGGGTATCCATTTACAATTAACAGATTTTGAAAACATTTAAGTTGATTGCAACATCTTTTACAAAGTATTTAAAATTGTTGATGTGTCTGTAGATAACATGTATAAAAAAATTGAGCCCCCCATCTAGATTGCTGATTTTCTTAGTCAACTACCAGTAGATTTCATTTTGGGAATGGCAGAAAGGAACAAATAGTTCTAATTATTTATCAGTCACTTGGGTGAAGAGTTTATTTTTATGCTACATGAGGCCAAGCCTACATATGAATATTGAACATTGATATTTTAAAAATAATTCTCTCTCTCTCTCTCTCTCTCTCTCTCTCTCTCTATATATATATATATATATATATATATATATATATATATTTAACATTTATTCACCTTAGAGAAACAGAGAGACAGAGCATGAGTGGGCGAGAGGCAGAGAGAGAGGGAGACACAGAGTCCAAAGCAGGCTCCAGGCTCTGAGCTGTCAGCACAGAGCCCAACGCGGGGCTCGAACCCATGAACCATGAGATCATGACCTGAGCTGAAGTCCAATGCCTAACCGACTGAGCCACCCAGGCGCCCCTAAAAATATTTTTCAAATATGCAAACTGTTCCCATTTTATGGATACTTGGTTGATATGTTTACTTAAGACATAAGTCACCCTACTCAAGGGAAATGCTAGAGACATGACAGGAGGGGACCAGCTAGGACAGTGACCATGTATCACTGCATTTGCACCAAGGACTGGAGAGTCCTTTCCAGCATAAGGCAAACTTTCCCCAGTTTTCTTTGGTGAAGGGAGGTAGCCCGGTAACAAATGAGATTGTATTTCATACCACTCACTTAAGGCGAAATTTAATTTTATTTAGATTCCTTTTTATTCAAGTGTGGCAGTGGTGAATTCAACTTGATATATATAGGAACTTAGGACTTGCAAAACATCCTTATGTACCAGCCTCTAATTCCAATCGACATGCTATGAACGATCCCATCGTGCAGAAATATGCTCGTCTCTTAGAACGAAGGATACCAGTAGATGCTGGTGAAATTAAGAAAGAATGATGGATAATGCTTTGCAATCTCCAGACAGATTCAGAGTGGTCTGCATACAAATCAGGAAAGAACCCAAGTAAAAGTAGATTTGCTAGAGCTTGCTAAAGGGATGAATTTCTCTGATATTCCCAGCAACTGTCATTTTAGCATGACAATTTAGCATGACAGCATTGTCATGTAGACTGTGATACATGCACAATCCTTTAGTATAAACAGTAATAGTTGTATGCATACAAGCTAACTGCAGTGTATCTTTAAGGGTCTTAACTAGCACATGAAGAATACTAATCATAATATATCCTGGGGGATTTACATAATCTTTGAGGGCTATATTTACAATATTTGATCTCATTTTACATGGAGATTTTAGAGCAAATGCACTGTATTTTCAAAGACCATAGCTATATACTACCTTTTAACATATTGCCATCACAAATAACACATATTACATATAATCTATTGCATATACTGTATACATACAACATGACTTTGTTGCCTTGAACTTCTGAATATTTATTTACATATTTACTTAGCTATAGATTATAAATTTTTTTACTTGATTGATTTATTTGTTTATTTATTTATATTTGTTTAATGTTAGGTAGGTTTACTCTGTATCACTCATAATCCCTACTTGGATTTCAATATCTGATCTTGCCTTAGAATTTGAAAGACTTGGGGTGCCTGGGTGGCTCAGTTGGTTAAATCCCTGACTCTTGGCTTCAGTTCCCATTACAATCTCACTGTTTGTGAGTTTGAGCCGCGCATCAGGCTCTGTGCTGACAGCATGGAGCCTACTTGGGATTCTCTCTCTCTCCTCCTCTCTCTCTGCCCCTCCTCCGCTCATGCTCTCTCCCTCTCTCTCTCTCTCTCTCTCTCTCTGTGTGTGTGTGTCTCTGTCTCTCTCTCAAGAAATAAATAAATAAACTTTAAAAATATATATTATTAAAAAATAATTGGAAAGACCTTCTTGATTATTACCTTGAGGATCTCTCACCAAGTTTCCTTTTTTTTTCTTTTAGAATGTCTAATTGGGAATGCTGATATCACTCTTGTACAACTTTTACTGGTATAAGAAGCAGAACTTAATGGATGAAGTGTAGACTCCAGAATTAGTCTAACACACTCTGAATTATGATAATTCCACCATTTGTTGGCTACCTGACCTTGGGATTGTTATTTAACTTCTTTAAACACAGGAGTTATTTTCATCTATAAAATTGAATGCTAACAGTACCTAGATGTTGGGGATTACATGAGATTCTAAAAACTTGAAACATACAGTATAAATGCCTAGTAAGTGCTCACAACTTGTAGCCATTGGCAATAGTCATTTTTAAAGTATAGCTTTCTTTTATTTTTTTTCCTCTTTGCAATTGGTAGTAATGTTGTATTTCTTGCCAGGTACTATGTTAAGAACTTTACTTAAATTCTCTGACCCAGTCTTCTCAGAAACACTGAATAACGTACTGTAACTGTCAACATTTTACACATGAGGAAACTGGTTTTGAGAGTTTGATATGTGATGTGCCCAAGGTCATAGGGAGAGTGAGTGGCTGAAGGGAAATGGGAAATGCGTCTTTATCAAAACAAAGCTAGCAAAAGTCAAACAAAATGTAGATGTTGAAGAGCAAAGATTCTTGAGTAACTCTGAAATATAAACAAGCCTGGAATCAGAACATGTAAGAAAAAAATGGAGTAATTATTAAATTAGGCAAAACTCTGGGAAGGTGATACTCAATTTTTCTTTATTCTTTTCTCATAGCTTGCATTAATATAAATTAAGAAACAGTTTTGTGACAACATGGGGACAAACATCTGATTTGTGGCCCATAATTAGCTGCTATATAAGTGATATTCTTTTTTTAAAATTTTTAATGTTTACTTATTATTTTTGAGAAAGAGAGACAGAGCATGAACAGGGGAGAGCAGAGAGAGAGAGGGAGACACAGAATCTGAAGCAGGCTCCAGGCTCTGAGCTGTCAGCACAGAGCCTGATGTGGGATTCGAACTCACAAACCGTGAGATCATGACCTGAGCTGAAGTTGGACGCCTAACCGACAGAGCCACCCAGGTGCCCCTATAGAAGTTATATTCTTGAACAGCTCATTCCATACAATTTTCTCAGGAATAACCATAAAAGTGTGTGATGCATTTCTTTACCTCTTGGCTAATCCAGAATTAATAGTCCCAAGCAAATCAAGTCTTAAAAAGTAAGGGTTCAACAAAGATTGGTTGAGTGATTGGTAATTGTATAATTACTCTAAGTATCTTTCATAGGAATCTAACCAACTTTTGAATCTTAGAATTCCAAACTCTTCTGTAGATTTCAAAACGGAAAGATTTGTTATCTGCACAAGAAAGCCCAGGGACAGAAAGGTTAGTAGGTCATGAAGAAGGATGACGAAGCACTGTGTGACATACAGTTCTGCATGCTAGAGATAATCCACTGGGCTCACAGATAAGCTTTGAGAACCTGACTGATTATCCTCCAGAAAATGAACATTTTGACAGCCTCTGAGTAGGCAAACCAGAGGTTTTGCAGTTATCCTGTGCTTATAAACAGTGAGGAAAATTGATCTGGACATTCAGTGCCCTTAAGGCAGATTCTTTACCATCAAAGTTAAGACATCGTGCAAACTTCCAAGTACAATTATTTTAACGCTTTAATTTATTCCACCAGGATGCTAAAAAACAAAACAAAACAAACAGATAAGTAGCATGAAGAGCTGCTATTGAGGCACAACTTGTTTGAAATAATCCCTGCTTCCTCTCTGTTCTTCAGTCTTTAAAAAACAAACAAACAAACAAACAAACACAAAAAACGGTCAAAGATCTCAATCCTCGGCCCAGGAAAACCTGTCCCGTCCCTAACGTCCCTTTGACAGCGCTACTGAGATTCAACTGTGAGGGAGTATTCTTAGGCTATCTTTAATTTTCTAGAATTGCTGTGCTCGTTTCTGTGAGGTCTGGAGTAGGCTTGCACTGAGCTCACAGGACCTCTTGTTCTGTCTAAAAAGGCTTCGATTAAGTGCTGGGAATGTAAAAGCAAATCACCTGGTTCCCTTTGGCATGGAAGGGCTCATGGCTCTGGAGCCGTGCCAGCTGCTTGCTGGTTCATCTTGCTGTGCTCGGAACGTTATGATTTTCAGGGTTCTGAGGACTGATTTCATACCAGGCTGCTTCCATGACTGTCTTAAAATAAACATCTCAAGTGGTCTGGTATTTCAGGAATATCAGAAAGCGGCTGCACATGGTCTTAACAGGGAGAGAAAATTAAGTTCGATAAATTCACTTAAATCCAGCGTGCGTCTTGAGGTACAAGCCTATCTGATATAATATTAGGAGAAAGAGAGAAACGGCTTAGGGATCACATATAGCCGATTACAACATGGGCTTCTGAGGCTGACCCACTTGTCCGCCCGCACCGCGAATTGAGTGTCCTGGCGAGGACCTAAGCAAAGCAGGGTGAGCTGGTGACTCTGTTGGTATCAGTTCCTTGGGCAAACCATTTCACCCTTTGCGTAGCAACTATTGCCTCATTTATTATATGCAGAGGGGGTATTTGTTTTTTCCTAAGGTGATTTTGAGGATTTTATGGGATCACACAGCTATTTATTAAGTGTTATGTGCCCGATCTTGTGGTTCAGTATTTTATGTACTTGATTTTATTGAATCCTTGAAGTTTAATGACGTGGCTAAGAGCAGCTCGATGCTCTCTGCCTGGGTTTGAACTGTGGCTCCACGCACTCACTAGCTGTGTGAACATTTTTCTGAAACATTTTTCTCAACTGGAAAATGGAAAGAGTTGAAACTTCACAGGGTTACCATTAGGACATTGTCTAGAATAGAGTAGGCAGCCAGAATTTCTACTTTTATGGAGCTTGCTCTCCTGTGAGGGGGATGTGGAGAAAGAAAGAAAGAAAGAAAGAAAGAAAGAAAGAAAGAAAGAGAAAGAAAGAGAGAGAGAGAGAAAGAAAGAAAGAAAGAAAGGAGGGAAGGAAGAGAAAGAAAGAAAGAAAGAAAGAAAGAAAGAAAGAAAAGAAAGGAAGAAAGAAAGAAAAGAAAGGAAGAAAGAAACCAAATTAAATAGATGATTTTGGAATTCACAAGTACCTTGACAAGAGAGTGTTCTGTAATAGAAAACTATTTCTACAGATGGGGTAGGGTCTCCTTTACAGAGAATTATGCAGAGAGCCTGTCTGGAGACCTTGAGGATGACAAACCAGCCATGGGAAGAACTACCAGATCATTCCTGACAGAAGAAAGGCCAAGAAGAAAAGGGCCTGAGGCAAGAATAATTTTACTGATGCAGAGGAACAGAAAGGAAAGTGTTCAGCTTAGAGTGTCCCCCGAAGAAGGGGGTGCTGTGGCAGCTAGGGGGGATAAGGTTTGGCAACCAGCAGAAGCAACGGAATTTAATGATACAAACCCAAAGCAACCTCAGTTCTCTTCTGATCCCTCCCAGACAGTGAAACAACTTTCATAAGAGCTGCGTAGCCAAGTGTCAGTAAAATCTACTAGAAGATGACCCAGAACATATGTTCAGAACTAGATGTAACCTAGAAAACACACAGGCAGCATCACTTGAGCATTTGACGGGGGGAGTGGATGGAGCGAGTGGTGAGGGCCCAGGAGTTCCAAGAACCCCCTCTTGGTGCTCACTGATCTACCTCTCCCTTATTCTACCAGACAAAATAAGCACTGACTGTTTTGGAAGGAATAAAAACAAACTGTATTTTTTGTTTATTTTACTTTCTGAGCAATTGTTTCCGGTTTTGTAAACTGTCGAGTTTAAGGTTTCAGGATTCACTTTTCCTAAAGAAAATGCCATCCTATGGCTGTTCTATCTCGTTGGGGGAAAAAAAAATCAATATTCAATGAAAAGAAAGCAATGTGAGCTCTTTTATTATGCATATGTGTGTTCTTGGGGCTAATCTGAAATAATTATCCTTCCCTTCAAAAAATCTACATCATCCAAATATTATGACAGCCTGATGTTCTACGATTAGCAATTAATCGCCTTAGGGCTAACACCAGATTCTCCCTGGAAGTGTGCATCCTACAGACACCTAAATTCCATTTTCGGTTTCTATTTTAATTAGCTAGTCCCTGATGACAATATAAGAAAGAATATGGGGCGCCTGGGTGGCTCAGTCACTTAAGCATCTGACTCTTGGTTTTGGCTCAGGTCATGATCTCATGGTTTGTGACTTTGAGCCCCACATCAGGCTCTGTGCTGACAGTACAGAGCCTGCTTGGGATTCTCTCTCTCTCCCTCTCTCTCTGCCCCTCCCCTGCTCCTGCTCTCTCTCTCTCTCTCTATCTCAAGATAAAGAAACTGAAAAAAAAGAAAGAATAGTAAGTTTCAAAAAATTTGAAAGGAGAAGGAGAAGCGTCTTAGAGAGATAGTTTAGACGAAGAGTTTCATGAAACACACTTCAGGAAGTAAAAGCAGAGAGTGCTGCTATATGTTGTTTAAAATGAGGGCAATGTGTGGGAGATTAGACGATAAATAGGGAAATTGCTACTATTTAATTATTCTTGTGAAACCTTATATTGGCCAAAACTTTTCCAAGGTCCCTGCCAAATGTAAAGTCTCTGATACTGTGAGTCTGTGAATTATACATCTGCATTTCCCAAAATCTTCACTGGCTCCTGGCCTTCCAGAGGGCAATAGTCAGATATGGTCTGGCCATATGCAAACCACATCCAAAATTGCCAACAATATTTATAAATGTACATGTTATATATCATACACAGATCCTCAATACCCATCATTCCAACACCTGATTTGACTCTCCCGTATTCATTTAAAGTTTTTATACAAATTTTGAATACCAACTTTTTAGTTGGTCATGTATCTGAGAAATAACACTATGGATTCATATTTTTGTGATTTTGATCCTAATGTTAGAGTTATAGAAAAGTTGCGAAAGTAACACAGAGAATTCCCATAACACTTCACTCAGTATTCTCTAATGTTAACATCTCATAAAACAAGTTAAAAGGATCAAAATCAGGAAATAACATCAGTACAATACTATTAACTATGGGCCTTTTTTGACTTTTGCCTATCCTATCTGTGTTGTAGAATCCAACTGAAGATCTCACATCATACTTCGTTTTTACGTTTGTTTAGTTTCCTCTGATTTGTAACAAAGCCTCAGTCTTTCCTTGTCTTTCTGATTTTGACGTGTTTGATGACTACCGATCATCTATTTTGTAGAAAGTCTTTCAATTTGGGGCTATCCAAAGTTTTCTTTCCTCCTTAGAAAGAGGTTCTGTATTTTTGGCAAAAGCATCATAGAAGTACAGTTGTGTTCTCCCCAGTGCATCTTATCATGGTGTTCATGATGTTATATGTTACTGCTGATGATGTTCTTGATCCCTTGGTTAGGGTGTTATCTGCAGCCTTTATCCGCTATAAAATTTCTATTTTCCTTTTGTATCCGGGGGAGGATAATAAATATTCTGGGGAAGATACTTTGATGCTACGTGAATATCCTGTTCTCCAAAATATATCATTTCAATAATTTTAGTGTTCATTGGTAGATCTTGTATGAAACAATAATTACTGTGGTGTTTACCCACCAGTGATACTGCATTCCCTTCTTCCTTTTTAAATGTATTAATAGAAATCTTATATAGGAAAGACCTGTCCTTTCTGAGACATTTATTTATTCATGCAATTATTCAGTTTTGTATAGGCTCATGGATAAGTATTTGGTTCCATGAGTGAGAGTCCAATACAATTATTATTACTGTTCTGCTCAGATTGTTCTATATTTGGCTGATAGGACCCCCTTCAATTTGGGCTCTGTGTCCTTTGGTTATGCTCTATCTTTTTCTGAACACACTCTTATTTTTGGTACTGCAACATGGTCCAAGCTCATCCTTTATTTCCTCTGCCCCAGCCCTACAATTGGCCACTTTTGCAAGGACTTCTGGTTGGAGAATGGTGTTTGGGAACCAACATCTAGGTGCCAGTGATGTTCATCATTATAAGGGTTTCACTGCTCCCAGGGCCTCCCAGCAGATAGAGCTAGGAAACGTATGTGTGTATGCTAACCCCTCCACACACACACGAATCTGTGGTTATTTGTGTGTACCTGTGTGTGTGACTTCATAGCCATAACTCTGCTTCCAATCCGATGCCACTTTCATTTTAGCCTTCCTCTTCGTTATTTGTAATTTCTTTCTCCAACAGTGACACATCAGGCTTTGATTATATTTAAAAAAAGAAAAACAAGCTTTTTTTCTTTCAACATGATACCCACATTAAGTTGTTATGCAATAACTAACCCGTAGCTTTGTGAGAGATAGATTTACTAACTGGAATTTGCTTTTATGTATATATCTTTTTATCTTTAGACTTACAGAATCCAGTCAACAAATTGCTTCCCAAAGTTATTTATGTTACTTATCTCCTTCCCCACCCCTCCAGTATGGTTTTATAATTTCTTTGTAATATAGTTAGGTTCACTTGATATAATTGTATTATATTTTGGAGTTCTCCCAGTACATTCTGGTTGATTTTAATATTGGATTAATTTGGGAAGGTGTTTAATTACAATGGCTCTAAAAGTCAGAGCTTTACAAAAGGGTACAGACGATGTCATGCCATTTCTCCTCGCCCTTATAACCTCATTCCTGTTTGTCCCTTCTTTCTGCTCCTTCAACCATCGTTCTGTAAGTAACCAATCTTATTTAGTTCCCGGGTTATCTTTCCTACTTTTCAGTTGTGCAAATGAGAATATATATGTGTAGTTTTGTATATTCCCTTCTTTGTCACATGAAGGGTAGTGTATTGTAGGTAATCTTCTGTATATCCTGGATATCACTATCATTCCACAGATATCTTGTCCATTTTTAACAGCTGCATAGCACTCCATTAAACAGATGTACCGTAATTTAATTAACCACCTTCCTAAGTATGGACATTTAGGTTTTTGCATTATTTCACAATTACAAACAGTGCTGGAAGGGATAACATTGGACATATGTACTTTCATACTATTGTACGTGTGTCTTCAGGGTGGGTTCCTAGAAGTGAGATGATTGTCAAAAGGCAAGTGCAGGGGTGCCTGAGTGCCTCAGTTAATTGTCTGATTTCGGCTCAGGTCACCATCTCGCTGTTGGTGGGTTTGAGCCCTGCATCAGGCTCTGTGCTGACAGCTCATAGCCTAGAGATTGCTTTGGATTCTGTGTCGCTCTTTCTCTCTGTCCCTCCCCCACTTGCATGCTCTGTTTCTCTCTCTCTCTTTCTCTGAAAAATAAATAAACATAATTTTTTTTTTTTAAAAAAGGCAAGTGCATATATATGTAGTTTTGTTGGGTGATGCTAAATTTTCTTTCAGGGTGTGCAAAATTGCATTCTTGCTAGCAATGGATGGCAATGCCAAATTCTCCATGCTTCTCCAATAAAATACATTGCTTTTAAGTTAGCTAGTCTAATAGGTAAAAAATGGCATGTCAGTGTTTTAATTTTTATTTCTTTAATTATGAGTTTCTGGGGCGCCTGGGTGGCTCAGTCGGTTAAGCATCCACCTTCAGCTCTGGTCATGATCTCACGGTCCACAAGTTGGAGCCCCACATCAGGCTCTGCACTGGTAGCTCAGAGCCTGGAGTCTGCTTTGGATTCTGTGTCTCGCTGTCTTTCTGCCCCTTCCCCACTTGGTGTTCTCTCTCTCTCAAAAATAAATAAACATTAAAAAGTATTTAAAAAATTATGAGTTTCCATATTTTTCAAATGTTAGATCCCCTTTTTTTACCTTACTTTATAAATTATTAATATTTTCCCTTATGTTTCATTCATTTGCTCAGAAATATTTGGTTTTCAATATTTAATAATTTTTAAAATATAAAGATAATAGTCATTTGTCTCTGATATACATTGTAAATATTTTCTCCAGGTTGTCAATTGTTTTTTGACTGCGTATGGTGGGTTTGTCATGCAAAATTTTTATTTTTATGCAAATGTATTTTTCTTTTACTGTCTATGGATTGTGTATTGTGGAAAACCTTCTATGTCAACCTCAAAAAGGAATCCATCAATTTTTTTTCTATTATTTGCATAATGTATTTGTTTCTTTTTTTTGTTCTTCTTCACATTTAAGTTTTCTTGATGTTTATTTATTTATTGTAGACAGAGCATGCAGGGGAGGGGCAGAGAAAGAGAGGGAGAGAGAGAGAGTATCCCAAGCAGGCTCCATGCTGCCAGCACAGAGCCCAATGTGGGGCTCAAACTCATGAACTGTGAGATTATGACCTGAGTCAAAATCAAGAGTCAGTCACTTAACCGAGCCATCTAGGTGCCCCTTTTTTTCACGTTTATATCCCTGGTTCAGTTGGGCTTTACTATTGTGTATGGTGTGAAATATGAATATAATTTTATTGACTTTACTTGAATTGTTACCTCATGGTTCCAGTACCATTTATTAAAGCGACCATCTTTCCCACATGGATTTGAGATACTCCCTTTACCATGCACTTAGCTTCCATATGCATTTGAGCCCATTTCTAAACTTTCTATTCTATTTCATTGGTCTGCTTTTCTGGTCGTATGCCAATACCACAAATTTTAGGTTTGGAGGCTTTACTACGTAAAGTCATTATAGCTAATTCCCTTGGTCATTTTTTCTCTCTTTTGTGTGCATTTTTCTGGATAGTTTTTTATGACTGTTTCTCTAAATAATCTTTATTATCAGCTTGCTTAACTTTATAAATGGCCCATTTAATATTTTCCTTGAGATTGCCTAGAATTCATAAATTAATTTAGAAAGTTCTGACTTCCTTGTAATGTTCAATCCTCCCATATAAGAACAGAAAATTAACATTTTTCCATTTATTTAAGTCTATTTTTATGTCTCAGTAGTGTTTAAAATTTTCCCTCTTATAGGCTTGCATATTTTTCTTACATTTATTCTGAGTATTTAATCTTCACTGATTCAATTTTATTTTCTGGTCTTTAAAATATATAAGCGTTTGCTATATTATTACAGGTGTACATCATAATTACTTAAACAGTTTTGCAATATTTCACTGGAATTATATCGTTTTAATGTGAGGAATTTCACTTCTTCTGACTAGTCCTATTGCCTAAGTCACTTCATATATTTCTTCTTACTTTGGGATGATTTCCTAGAAACGGGTTATTATTTCTTTAAATGCAGTTCAAAATATATTTCTTAAATGGTTTAATCAATTTATAGTGTCAACAGCATTAAACAACTTTGCCAGTCTTATAGTATCCTTTTTTAGCATTGATTGAGAATGAATTTTAAATGTGGTTAATTTGAGAGGGGCAAAATGTCATTTCCTTTTAATTTTGAATGGTTTTAATATCTCAAATTGCTTAACATATTTATGAACTTGTTCTAGTTTGAATTGTTTATTAACTGTTTAGTTTTCATAAATCTTTTATTGCACTCAGTAGAATTTTGAAAGACTAGCAAATGTGTTCAATTTACCCAGTATCTTTGTGTTAAAAATCTGTTATTCTCTCCGAGATATCCAAGCAGCACCTTCATTTAAAATGTGTGCTCTTAGGGAAGAAAAACTTCCAAACTCATTCTATGAAGCCAGCATTACTTTGATTCCTAAACCAGACAGAAACCCAGTAGAAAAAGAGAACTACAGGCCAATATCCCTGATGAATATGGATGTAAAAATTCTCAATAAGATACTAGCAAATCGAATTCAACAGCATATAAAAAGAATTATTCACCATGATCAAGTGGGATTCATTCCTGGGCTGCAGGGCTGGTTCAACATTCGCAAATCAATCAATGTGATACATCATATTAATAAAAGAAAAGATAAGAACCATATGATCCTGTCAATTGATGCAGAAAAAGCACTTGACAAAATTCAGCATTCTTTCTTAATAAAAACCCTCGAGAAAGTTGGGATAGAAGGAACATACTTAAACATCATAAAAGCCATTTATGAAAAGCCCACAGCTAATATCATCCTCAATGGGGAAAAAGTCAGAGCTTTCCCCCTGAGATCAGGAACACGACAGGGATGTCCACTCTCACTGCTGTTGTTTAACATAGTGTTGGAAGTTCTAGCATCAGCAATCAGACAACAAAAGGAAATCAAAGGCATCCAAATTGGCAAAGATGAAGTTAAGCTTTCACTTTTTGCAGATGACATGATATTATACATGGAAAACCTGATAGACTCCACCAAAAGTCTGCTAGAACTGATACCTGAATTCAGCAAAGTCGCAGGATACAAAATCAATGTACAGAAATCAGTTGCATTCTTATACACTAATAATGAAGCAACAGACAAATAAACTGATCCCATTCACAATTGCACCAAGAATCATAAAATACCTAGGAATAAACCTAACCAAAGATGTAAAAGATCTGTATGCTGAAAACTATAGAAAGCTTATGAAGGAAATTGAAGAAGACACAAAGAAATGGAAAACCATTCCATGCTCATGGATTGGAAGAATAAATATTGTTAAATTGTCAACACTACCCAAAGCTATCTACACATTCAATGCAATCCCAATCAAAATTGCACCAGCATTCTTCTCGAAGCTAGAACAAGCAATCCTAAAATTTGTATGGAAACACAAAACACCCCGAATAGCCAAAATAATATTGAAGAAGAAGACCAAAGCTGGAGGCATCCCAATAGCCTCTACTAAAAAGCTGTAATCATCAAGACAGCATGGTATTGGCACAAAAACAGACACATAGACCAATGGAATAGAATAGAGACTCCAGAATTGGACCCACAAAAGCATGGCCAACTAATCTTTGACAAAGCAGGAAAGAATATCCAGTGGAAAAAAGACAGTCTCTTTAACAAATGGTGCCGGGAGAACTGGAGAGCAACATGCAGAAGAATGAAACTAGACCACTTTCTTACACCATTCACAAAAATAAACTCAAAATGGATAAAAGACCTGAATGTGAGACAGGAAACCATCAAAACCCTAGAGGAGAAAGCAGGGAAAAACCTCTCTGACCTCAGCCGCAGCAATTTCTTAGAGGACACATCTCCAAAGGCAAGGGAATTAAAAGCAAAAATGAACTATTGGGACCTCATGAAGATAAAAAGCTTCTGCACTGCAAAGGAAACAATCGATGAAACTGAAAGGCAACCGATGGAATGGGAAAAGATATTTGCAAATGACATACCAGACAAAGAGCTAGTATCCAAAATCTATAAAGAACTCACCAAACTCCACACCCAAAAAACAAATAATCCAGTGAAGAAATGGGCAGAAAACATGAATAGACACTTCTCTAAAGAAGACATCTGGATGGCCAACAGGCACATGAAAAGATGCTCAACGTCACTCCTCATCAGGGAAATACAAATCAAAACCACACTGAGATATCACCTCACGCCAGTCAGAGTAGCCAAAATGAACAAATCAGGAGATGATAGATGCTGGTTAGGATGTGGAGAAACGGGAACCCTCTTGCACTGTTGGTGGGAATGCAAACTGGTGCAGCCACTCTGGGAAACAGTGTGGAGGTTCCTCAAAAAATTAAAACTAGATCTACCCTATGACCCAGCAATAGCACTGCTAGGAATTTACCCAAAGGATACAGGAGTGCTGATGCATAGGGACACTTGTACCCCAATGTTTATAGCAGCACTTTCAACAATAGCCAAATTATGGAAAGAGCCTAAATGTCCATCAACTGATGAATGGATAAAGAAATTGTGGTTTATATACACCATAGCATACTACTTGGCAATGAGAAAGAATGAAATACAGCCTTTTGTAGCAATGTGGATGGAACTGGAGAGTGTGATGCTAAGTGAAGTAAGCCATACAGAGAAAGACAGATGCCATATGTTTTCACTCTTATGTGGATCCTGAGAAACTTAACAGAAGACCATGGGGGAGGGGAAGGAAAAAAAAGTTAGAGAGGGAGAGAGCCAAACTGTAAGAGACTCTTAAAAACTGAGAATAAACTGAGGGTTGATGGGGGGTGGAAGGGAGGGGAGGGTGGGTGATGAGCATTGAGAAGGGCACCTGCTGGGATGAGCACTGAGTGTTGTATGGAAACCAGTTAGACAATAAATTTCATATTAAAAAAAAATAAAATAAAATGTGTACTCTTAGATCCATAATTTATATTTATATTTTAAATATGTGGTTCTAGTTTCAAACTAAAATATAGCATCCATTCTTAACCCTTATCAATTACAAATTATCTTGGGGTTGCTTCTCTCCAATTTCTACTGGATTCTCTTGTGCATATAAATAACCTAGATAACTTGTTAACATGAATAATTTCAGTTTACTCTGAATTTGGGTTCCCTCTTCAGCCAATTGCTAATGTATTAGGGATAAACAGTTTTCAGTAATTCATCATCCTGTATGAAATCTAAACCATAGCTAAAGCATAAACACCCTGAATATACACTCGCCATTATTATTCGACGTCATCAGCGTTAAATTTTGAAATGTCCTATTTCTTCTTTACTGCTGGGCATCTCATATCAGTTGTTGGCCACACCGTCTGTTCCTTAGTTCAGTGGCCCTCCAACCTATCAAAATAAACTGCGTTTCTTTAAAATAGAGTTAATGCAATTTTTATCTATATCTCTGAGCTAAACTTGGCCTAAAACCTTCCTGATGCACACTCATATCAGGAAGAATGATCTGTTCTTGAAGATGATGGTATTTCTGAACTGCACAATATGTACTTTTCATCCCAAAGGACTGAAAATGTCATCTCTTCAAACTGACATTTTTCAATGAACCACCCTGTGAAGCCGAGAATTTTCTGTTGTGCAGCAAGATGGAGATACTGTGTTCTACATCCCAAGATGGAGGAGAGATTGACAGTTTTGTGCATTTGTTAGAACGTCTGTGTGTGTGTGCGTGCACCTGAGAGATAGAAAAGGGGGGAGGGGAAGAGCGAGTGCTCACAGGAAAATTCAATTCACACAGAAAGAACAATAGTTGGAAATGGTCACATACACAATAACATGCAGTCACCAACCAATGTCCGTAATGAACACTTCCCATGCATTTTGCCAACGAAGGCTAAGAATTTTAAGCTATGTATAAAGTAAGTGAATGCAGTTATCTAAGCATCTGTCTGAGACTTTATTACTGGATTCTATGCATTATCAGTGATGTGTCACCCCATGGCCTGTACTGTCAGTGCGAGACTGTCTTTTGTGTACATCTTTACCGTTTGGTAATGAGTTTCACAGAATTCACTTCATCTTAATGAAGATACTTAATCTCTCTATAAACTTGACTGTATTTTTCAGGGAAAATTATTCATTCATTCACTCATTTGCATATCTATGGAAGCATTTGCCCACCATGACGTTGATTCATTCATTCTTTTGTGAATTCATTTATTTATTTACATCATGCCTTGTCTGCAACGGACTTAGGATGGCTGGAAATATAGATTATATCGACTGTTGTCTCTTAAATTTTAATGTACGTATGAGGAACATGGGGAATCTAGCTTGCTAAATACAAGTTATGTTTAAATGTTCTAAATAGGATCTGAGATTTGGCATTTCTAACAAGCTCCCAGATGTTGCCAATGTTACTGGTCCACCAAGCACATTTTGAGTAACGAGGCCATGATGGCCTTCTCGCTTCTTGAGGAGATGTTAGTAAGGGAATGTAACACATCCTGAACATTTAACAATTAAGAGTAGCTTCACAAACACCCATTTGTGTCCAAAGCAGTGTGTTCTTAGAAGTGTTTAATGCTCTTACACAAGGTATACACTGTTTCTGTATATTACGGATGTGATATTTAATTCTAATTTTTTTTTAATTTAGTTTTTGAGAGATGGAGAGCACAGGGGAGGGGCAGAGAGAGAGGTAGAGAGAAAATCCCAAGCAGGCTCCACACTGTCAACACTGTCTCACAAACTGTGAGATCATGACCTGAGCTGAAACCAAGAGTTGGATGCTTAACTGACTGAGCCACCCAAGGTGCCCCTAATTCTACTTTCAAGATGAATGTATTATTTCCCAACTAATGATAATACATCCATCCAGCTCGTCTTCAGGATATAGATGAGCAAAGACCCAACAGAGAGACCACAGTTCTGCAATGCTCATCTGCTCTGCTGATTTCGTAGGTAAATAGGGAAAGATCGAGAATGATCTGTGATCACTGGAATGATTCTGAGGCCAGAAATTGCACTCCCTGAAGTACATTGGGCACATAACTGGAATGTCCTGGAGCCATTCCCTTTCTCTCTGCCCTTTTTCAACTTCTACGCGCGCACGCTCTCTCTTAAATAAACATTAAAAAAAGAGAGATCAGCTCATCTTCCCTTACCACATGCTTCATCTAAAAAAAATTAAAAAACTAAAAATTAACCCTTAAGCCAGCTTAAGGTTTGGCTCCAGCTGCTTAAGGAAGGAAACTGATTCTGAGGTTAACTCAATGTACCTGTCATTTGTTTTCAGTAAATGTGTGCAATTTTCATCACAGCAGATGGCTTGGTGAATTTCGGTGAATTTCAAGCAGTCTGTATTTTACCCTTCTTAAATTTTACTTTTGTTCCTACATAAAACTCTAGATATCAATATATATTGCACATATTTGGGGAGTCATACCCTACCTGAGTAGAATAGTAAACTTAAGCTCAGCAGTTGGGAAACTACAAACTGCAGTCCCAATGTGACCCTCCACCTCTTTTTGTAAACAAAGTTTTATTATAACACAGATATATCAATTCATTTACATATTGTCTGTTTTAGCTTTCACACTACAATGGCAGAGTGGAGTAGTTACAATGAGATCATGTGGTCTGAAAAGCTGAAAATATTTGCTATAAGGCTTTTATAGGAAAATTTTGCTGCTCCTGGTTAGAAGGATGATACAAATCTAGATTAAACACCTCCTTCATAAAATTCCATGTGATCAGGGCAATTATTACATGGTTTTATGATATATTATTAACAGTATATGTACACACACACACACACACACACAAAGAAAGATAGAGATGCATTCCTAATAAGTAAGAATCTTATGGATCTTTCTCTAACTGTACAAATAACAGATTTACTCCCAAGAACTCATTTAAAGCATAAAAAACAGGACACGGAGGGCATATAAAAAGTCCCCTGACACTGAAAACAGTAAACAAGTTATCACAATGTAAATAGTGTTGCCTGAGTACTGAGAGAGCATCATACAGGTTCAGCAGTTAAATCCACTGATGAGGGTACAGCCACAACAGATGTAAAGCATGAACCCTGGAATAGAATTAAAGTTTAATTAATTTAATACAGGAAATAAGGCAAAATTCTCTGTGCCCTCTTACCAACTCTCCTTCCCCTTTCCCACCTTCCCATCACCTAAAAAGTGATCTTGACTCATGTTTTTAAGGTGTCTGGGAACAAATACAGGAAGGGTAATAACAACAAACAACAGGAGAACAAGAAACATAATTGAGGTGCACTAACCTAATTGGAACATGAATGAGGATTGTGTCCTTTCTGTTATGTGATTGTTCGTGTCCTTCAGAGTATCCTGAAAACATAACCAGGGAAAATCCATGCCAAAGAAGGCAGAGAATCCCACGGGGTCAGAGAGAAATCACATTGCTTTGTGGAGATTGAGGAATAAAAAAATGACCAAAAATGAGGAATACAATACAATCGAGAAATGAAAATTTAATAGGTCCGTGGTCATTGATGTGCACACGGTGCTACATCAATCTTCTGCTTATCCACGTAGTGACATCATAACTCAGACTAGAGCAGATTTGTGATGTTATAATAACTGAAAACACATTGATTGACTACACTGATAGTTTCTTTGTCCCAGAGCTGTTTAAGCTTTCTTTTCCTCTTCCCTTCCTAGTATTAATATATTTTATTTCACGGTCATTAAATAACAACTCTGTGTGTGAGGTTTTAAAAGTTCTCTCAGGACCTCTTTTGACTTGCTTGAATCCAAAAGTATTCAGGTTCAAAGACCAGTATTGGGTTCTGAAAAGGTGAAACAGAAGTTTGAATGCTATAGAAATCTGTTTTCTAGTCTACTGAGAACATTTTGCCAAGTGTCAAATGCCTTCTGATGAGAATGATCCACAATATTGATTAATCAAGGCCTGTATCAGGCACGTTCTTCTCAAACCCTGGCCAAATAAAAGCACAAAGTCCTTCCATCTGGGGTGCAACTTTGCCGAATTTCAAAATCATAGCAAAATATATCCCTAAAGCCTCAGAGCAGCAACTGAGTGGAATCAGTAATTCTACTGATTGAGGTCCATCGACCTGGCATCTACCCAGTGTCCATTCGGTTGTGAGTGATCCTTGTCTAACCACAAGCTTCCTTCCCGACTTGCTGGCTCAGGCTAGGAGACAAATATTCTTGCCTGGCTTTCCTGACGCTATTGGGATCTCTGTTGGAACTATAGCTATTTTGTGATCTCATGTTTGCCTGCCAACTCTTCTGAGTAGCTGGATTCTGTTCATTGTGGTTCCAAAGGTAGCTTTTCTTCTGTGAATTACTCAGTTATCAAGAAAGAGGTACTTAAAGAAACCCTTCTCCAGCGTCCTGCTATTATTTCCCACATCCTGGATTCACCTCTTTAGTTATAAAGATTGGCCCAAATCAATCTTAGTTCTACCACGGTGTCAAAATCGTGGTAGATTTTGGTGGTATTGGACTCTCCTCTCACTGCTATAAAGAACAGTTCTACTGGATTATCAGTTCCCTTAGCTCCTACTTGACCAATTAAGCTATCTTATCATTCTGACAGCTTGTTCTGTGTTCCCAGAGTCTCCTAACTTGTAAGCCAGGCTGCATTATGGATAACAAGACATAAAAATGAGATTTTTCTGAAACAAAGAATCTTACCCCAAAGAATCCCTATCAGTGAAGATTCTTACTTACAAGCCACTGAACCTGACTATGGCTAACTTAACAAAAAAAGTAGTGGATTGCAAGAATACAGGGTAGCTCGTTACCTATAGAACTTGGTGTAGAAATGGTTAATAACCAATGTAGGAAAGAAAAATTAATATCACACAAGATACACAAAATTCTGGACAAAATCACATAAAGGACCTTCTCATTAGGTGACATTGGTACCATACCTCTGGCATTGCCGCCATCAGATGCTCAACCCCAGCATATCTGGATTCCTATTGCTGCCACCTTCACCACACCCCCAATAATTGCCATTGTCACCATGAATACTGTTTAACTAGCCCTGGATACCTGAAGTGGTCAACCAAGATTCAAAGTTCAGGGTGGGTGCATCTAGTTGGTCTGTGCACTAGCTGTCAAGGATGGGAGATGGTATTTCCATAGTGGGAATCAGGGCCTTATCTTTCACCTAGATGCAGATAATGGGGGATTCCAGAAAGAAAGAAAGAAAGAAAGAAAGAAAGAAAGAAAGAAAGAAAGAAAGAAAATGCCCAGATGGGTAACTTCAGTCATTTGTTCCCCAAAACACATATTACAGTTAGATTAGTGATAGAATAATGACCCATAAAGATGCCCACGTTCTAATCCCTGGAACCTGTGTTTTGAATATGTTACATTATATTAAACCAAAGCTGCAAATGGAATTAAGTTTGCTAATCAGCCGACCTTGAAATATAGAGATGATCCTGGATTCTCTGGGCTAGGAGAATGTAATCACACAGGTAGAAGAAGGAGCAGAAGGGAAGGTCAGAGTGATGCCGTGCAAGAAGGAATTGACCAGTTGAGTTTGAAGATGGAGAAAGGGGCCTGTGACCCAAGGAAAGCAGACACATTCTAAAAGCTGGAAAGGCAAGGAAACAGATTCTGTCCTACTGCCTCCATATGGAGGTATGGCCTAGCTGGCCCTTGATTTTAGCTCAAAGATCAGTGTTGGACTTCTGATGTATGGGACTCTAAGGCAATAAATTTTGCATTGTTTCAAGCCACTAGATTTATTATAGCAACAGTAGAAAACCAAAGCAAAAGTCTTTGGCTTTATGTTCCTTTGGAGCCAATTAAAATTCCTACCCTAGGTGACAATTAAAAAATACCATTAACTTACATCTAATTAATAGACAAGAACTTTGTGATTTTGCTGCTGAGGATTTTTATTTTCTCATGATTGTAGGAAGAGTTTCAATTGTTAATACCTGCTCAAAACTATGTTTCTTAGAATGGTATCTAGCTAATGTATGGAAAAGGCCCAGCATATTCCAAAAGCAAAGAGAGGCTTCAGGTAACAGTATTAGTGATAGACATCTGAAAGGTTATCTCCAAAACTCAGTATTAATCATTTTGTCTAGTTTTCACTTTATGACCTCCTTAAACCTTACAATTCTTGAATTCCCTTGAAAGTTGTTGATTTTTTGGGGGTAATGATTTTTCCCAAGACCAGTAAAGCTAACACCTTTTTTCCCCATTGCCCACCATAAGTTGTGAACTGTGGAATGTGTGATTGGGTAGAGACAGGTTTGTAGTTTTAGGAAGTTATTCACATTAGGTTTAGCAATAGAAATAAAAATTTCTAAGTAATTCACTGCAATAGTTTCTAGATCATGTGGTCAGCTGATTTGTTCTGTAAAGGCTGTATGACATCCTCAGGTCTGTGGGCCAGAAGGTCTGTCACAACTACTCAGTTCTACTCATTGTACCATGAAGACCGCTATATTCAGTACATAAACAAATGGGTCTAATTGTGTTTTGCTAAAATTAGATTTGGTCCACAGGTTAGTTTAGCAATCATTGGTCTAGGTTATAATGTCTGCTTGGAAGGGAGTTTGAGAAAAGAGTAAGCTAGACAATTCAGTGCTATTTACTAGTCAGATGAAGCAGTGGAATCAAGCAAAGTCAGAAATATGGGGACATTCCTGGGCTATTTCAGATAAGTATCAGAACAAAGAGAGACCATGTAGGGCATCAGCCCAGTGGAGACTGAAAACATGTGATAATTGAAAAGGCAATCACATGTTCTCCCCAAAGATCCCTATTCCTGTATTTATTTGGGTACCATGTTCTCTCTGGAGCACACAATCTTTTTAAAAGGTTATTTGGCCCATTTTGATTGTTTATTCTTTTACCATTACTGATGTTTCTATAACTTTCACAAAGCTCACCCATCTACTTAGGAGAAATATAATCAGTAGTAGGTGGAGAATATGTTTTAGAAGGAAAAAAAGAGTGAAGCAGAGAAGCATTTCTTTCAGGGGTACCAATGAATAAACTACGAAAATCCAAAATATGAAGAGGAAGGAGAGGGAGAGAATGAGAGAGACAGAGAAATTGATTCTCGACCCTAGATGGCTGCTAAACTATTTACCTTAAATTCTGTAATCGTTTATGTTCCCTTGATTGTATGTTTTTGAAAATTATATATATTTTTTGAATATTATCTTTAAAAATAAAAGGATAATGTGCTGTAGTGGAATGATTGTAGAGTAGAATATACAATGGGGAAAAGAGAGTTTCTTCAATAAATGGTGCTGGGAAAACTAGATAACCATGTGCAAAAGAATGAAACTGGATCCCTCTCTTACACCACCCCCAGAAATCAACTCAAAATGGTTGAAGATAAGACCTGAAACTATAAACTCCTAGGAGATTACATAGAGGATAAGCTCCTTAACATTCATCTTGGAAATACATTTTTTTTTTAATTTGACCCCAAAGCAAATGCAACACAAGCAAAAATAAACAAGTGGGACAATATCCAACTAAAAATCTTTTGCACAGCAAGGGAAACCATCAACAAAATGAAAAGGCAACCTGTGGAATGGGAGAAAATATTTGCAAGCCACATATCTGAGAAAGGGTTCATATATAAAATACACAAGAAAGTGAAACGACTCAATAGCAAAAAACAAACAAAAAACAAATTAAAAGTGGACAGACGACTTAAATAGATATTTTCCCAAAGAAGACATACCAATGGACAAGAGGTACATGAAAAGCTGCTCAACATCACTGATCATCAGGGAAATGCAAATGAAAATTACAGTGAGACATCACTGTGCATCTGATAGCAAAATGACAAGAGGTAAGTGTTGGTGAGGATGTGGAAAAAAGGAAACACTTATATATTGTTGGTTGTAAACTGGCCCAGTGACTATGGAAAAACAGCATGAAGGCTCCTCAAGAAATGTAAACTAGGTGGTGCTTCGTGGTTCAGCTGGGTAAACGTTGGACTGCAGCTCAAGTCATGATCTCATAGTTCGTGAGTTTGTGCTCCCGCATCAGGCTCTGTGCTGATGGCTCAGAGCCTGAAGCCTGCTTTGGATTCTGTGTCTCCCTCTCTCTTTCTTCCCCTCCCCCACTCATGCTTCCTCTCCCCCAAAAGAAAAAAAAAACAATGAATAAAAAAATAGTAGCCAGTACCTGACTTTGACTTTCAGTTGGGAAGTACACAGTGGGAAACATAGAGGGGGGAATTAATGCGTGTTCATACTTCTCTTCCCTTTAAACTTCTATCTCCTTGTCCTTTTCCTTCCCATTAACTGAAAAGTCACAACAGTCAAGATCCATTGCTTCTCCCCTCATTGAGAGAAATATAGGTAGTACTGATGCTCAGTTCCATTCCTGGAAATTGTGAGTTAATTGATGTAGCATGCAGTCTAGACATCACATCCCCATATGATCTAATCTGTATCCAGGGTTGAAAACTCCTGCCTGAAAAATGGTCCCTAAGGCCTGGATTGACTATCAACAACATTATCTGGGAAGATCCAGGTACAGAAAGAAAAAGTACAGATTCCTAGAGGCTCTTGTGATACTTACTGGTTCAGAATTTCTCAAGGTGATCTCAGGCATTTTTAAATGCTCTAAGGAAAAACTTGATGACATCCATGTTTAATTTTTTTAGTGTTTATTTTTGAGAGAGAGAGAGACAGAGAGAGACAGCGAGACACAGAGTGCAAGCAGGGGAGGGGCAGAGAGAGGGAGCCACAAAACCTGAAGCAGACCCTAGGCTCCAAGCTGTCAGCACAGAGCCTGATGCGGGGCTCGAACTCATGAACTGTGAGATCATGAACCAAGCTGAGGTTGGATGCTTAACTGACTGAGCCACCTAGGCACCCCATGACATCCCATGTTTCAAAACCACTATCTGTGTCCCTCCCTCTCTCTCAAAAATAAATAAGCGTTCAAAAAATTAAAAAAAACCCACTGTCTTAAAGGAAATGGAATATGTACCAATAATTACTCCTCTTCGCTCTTTCCATGTATCTTCTGCATTAAATAATTTGGTTCAAGCACTGATGGATAAAACAAAACAGCTTGGAGAAGTTGGCTTAAGACTTTAAAAATATTAAATTCTCTTATCTAATTGTGAAGAAACATCAGGCACTTGCCTGGACAGACTGAGTTATTTCCCTGAAGCCAAGGAGAAGCGTAAGCCTCTCTTTATTTGAATGTAGCCTTCAGCAGAAATATAACCGCATATCTGAGGACTGAAATCGGGTAGAGAAGAGAAAGTAGAAGGGCTCTGCGGAACACAGGGGTTAGTCTTCCAGGAGATGGCAAAATCTATCCTACTGGGTAAATTATCCTCCAACATTGATTTTTCACTGCTTCAATGAAAACAGACTTTCTATTGTGGGCACCTCTCATACATTTAAAAAATTTAGTCAGAGGGCTTTATTCCCTTTGCAAAAGGATGCTGTAGAGAACAAGGCAAATGACTCTCCCTTCTCTTCCCTTTCCTCATTACCAACTGCCCGTCAACTCACACCAAGCGCATAACCACCGAGCAGATAGCAAAGTAACTTGAGATAAACAGTTCTCTTTGGCATTTGGAAAGACCAGGCCTCGGGTCTTACTCACTTCTGAATATTAAGCACCTAGAAAAGTGTTGGAACATAGTAGATATAACAGAAGATTATGTAACGAGTGACTATAGGGAAGAAGAATTCCATGTAGAGGACAAGATGCATTTTTCAAATGCCAAAATTCTAGAACAGTGTTAGGGACTAAGTGATGAAGACTCCTCTGTCCAACGTGCAGATTTCCAAACAAGTTCCAGGCACTTGTTGCATTGTCCTTTGAGGAACACAAGCCTAAAGTTAGAGTATACAGATGTAGCAATTAAGTCCTTCTCTCTCGCATTCCCTGGAGATCCCACACAAATAATCTCCATTTCCTACCTCCCCACATCTTTGGAGATAAACACACCAACTCAAGATTTAGTGTGAAGAATTCTACAGAGCACTCATTTGATTGAAAAATACAGAGTTTCAAATTATTTTCATTGGGTTGCCCTAATTGGGTAGTTAAAGCTCTCTTACCCTCAAAGTAGAACAGGAGCCCATTCCTATTTGGATCTTGAGTCATAGTGAAGAAACTGGCCCATTTTCAGAATTTCAGTGCCTTAGTTATTTATGGCTGCCCATAAACCCATTCTTCTTCCACCTCCCTGGACAGCAATCACGAGGCTCAGATGCCAAGCTGGGAAATGTATTTTTCCAGGAGCAGCTGGCTTCTTGGCCAGCGCTTCTGGCAATGGTGTGGTCCCCTTTGAAGTTGTCTACTGCTCTGACTTGTGTTTTCAAGATGCATGATGAACTGTTTGGGCTGTTGTGCCGTTGGACATGCTATTTTTCTTTTGACTCACCTTTTAAATAACGAGGAATTTATATCCATTTAATCCACATGGAAAAAAAGCTCCTGAAGCAGAGTATAACTAAAAAAAAAAAATAGCCCATATATGGAATTTCCACAAAGTTAAATCTTAATGCTGGAAGCGACACGAAAGGCCATCTAGTCCAACTTCCTACAAAATGCAGGAATTTCCTCCCTAACGATCCTATGCAGAAATAAGTCAACATCTGCTGAAAAGCTTTTGGTGACAGGGCGATTACTACTTCTTAAATTGGGCCACTTTATCACTGGATTGCCCTTATTGTTTAAAAGTGCTTCCTAAGATTGACATGAGATCTGCCTTCCCACGGGTTTTAGTAGTGGTGACAGTCCTGTGCGGGGAAGAGCACAGAATAAAGCTGATCCCTCTTCAACACGGCAGCCTGGCAGAAGCTGCCCCCTTTTTAGTCTTCCCAGGGCTGACTTCTCCCGTTGTTGCAAACATTGCTACCCTCTAGTCAGAGAAGTCTGTCAGGGACACCTTAAAAGACGTCACCCTCTTTTTGAACGGCTCCCTGGGGTTCACTACCTCTCATTATTGGAGCATAATAAGTCTATCAACGTAGACTCCTCTCGCTTAAACTTTTCAACAGCCTCACATCATTGGCTCACAGTTGATCAGGGACAGCAGTAGTCTCTGCAGATCTTTCACTCTCTGATGGCTTCGCAGTGCCCTCCACACAGGTGCTATTCTACTTCCCAATGATGTTTGAGAACACTGAAGGTCAGGGAGATTCAAGTCTGCTCCATGACCACACAGCATTTCTTTCCGACTACAAGGCACTTAATAAACTACATTGTCTCACTTGAAATAAATGGCAACTAACTATGAGTGGTTTGTAAAATCACCTGCCATCGAACCAGGATTTCGTTCTTTCATTCTCTGCAATCCGGTCTTGACTCTTGTCACCGCGCTGTGTATTACATCCCCATGAGTTATTTGTAGTGGGAGGTGTGCACCTTTTGATTCCTTTAACCCATTTCACCCCTTCCCCACTCCCTCTATCCCTGGAAACCACCGATCTATTCTATGAGCTTGGTTTTCTTTGTTTTTAGATTCCACATGTGAGATCATACGGTAGGTCTTTCTCTGAATTATTTCACTTAGCATAATGCCTTCAGAGTCCATCCATGTTGTCACAAATGGTAGTATTTCATTATTTGCTTTTAATGTTTTTAATGTTTATTCATTTTAGAGAGAGAGAGAGAGAGAACATTAGTAGGGGAGAGGTAGACAGAAAGGGAGACACATAATCCAAACCAGGCTCCAGGCTCCTAGCTGTCAGCACAAAGTCCAACATAGGGCTCAAACTCAGGAACTGTGAGCTCCTGACCTGAGCCAAAGTCAGATGCTTAACATACTGAGCCACCCAGGCGCCCCTACATTTTGTTATTTTTAATGGCTGAATAGTACTCCATTGTGCACGTGCACGTGCACGTGCGTGCGTGTGTGTGTGTGTGTGTGTGTGTGTGTGTTTGTATGTGTACCACATTTTTAATCCATTCATCCATCAATGAACACTTACCTTATTTCCATATCCTGGCTATTACAAATAATGCTATGGTGAACATAGAAGGGCATATGTCTTTTTAGTGTTTTCATATAGTGTTTTCATTTTTACAAATACCCAGAGGCAGAATCACCAGATTATATGGTGGTTCTATTTTTAATTTTTTGATGGATCTATTTACTGTTTTCTATAGTGGCTGCACCAATTTACATTTCCACTAACAGAAGTTCTTTTTCCACATCCTTGTCAAAACTTGTTACTTCTTGTTTTATGGCTAACAGCCATTCTAACAAGTATGTTAATTTTTTTAATGTTTATTTATTTATGAGAGAGGGAGGGAGATAAAGAAAGCGTAAGAGACAGAAAGAGAGGGGGACAGAGGATCCAAGGTGTGGGGCTCGAACCCAAGAACTGTGAGATCATGACCTGAGCCAAAGTCAGATGCTTAACAGACTGAACCACCAGGTATCCCAATAGTTCATTTTCATTTAGATATCCTGGCTGATTAGTGATGTTGGCTGTTATGTCTTCTTTGGAACAATGTCTATTCAAATCTTCTGCTCATTTATTTTTATTTATTTTTTATTTGAGAGAAAGAGAGAGAGAGAGAGAGAGAGAGAGAGAGAGAACCATCAGGAGAAGGGCAGAAGGAGACAGAGAGAATCCCAAGCAGGCTCCACATTGAGCATGGAACCTGATGTAGGGCTCGATCCCACAACCCTGGGATCATGACCTAGTCAAAATCAGGAGTCAGATGCTCAACAAACTGAGCCACCCAGGCGTCCATCCTCTGCTCATTTTTTTTATTGGATCTTTCTCTTAGGTTGTGTAAGATCTTTATATATTTTAGATATTAATCATAAAGCTTATCTGATATATGATGTGCAAATAGTTTCACCTATTCAGTAGGTTGCCTTTTCACATCATTGATGATTTCCTCTGTTATGCAGAAGCTTCTTAGTTTGGTATATTTCTTTTTTTTTTTTCATTTTTGTCATAAAGACAGTCATACAATATATAACTTTTCCCCATAATCTACTTCCAAGTATAGTTAATACAGTCAGTTATTACAGCAACTCTATGGGGGTTAGTTTTGTTTAACCATATTTTATGGATAGAAGACTAAACCTCACAGTTGCCCAAAGTCACATTGATAGCAACTTGATCACCTCTGCATCTGTTACTGTTGACTTTATTTTCCTATTGATTTTATTTTATTTCTTGATTACTGATCACTGCTGCTGCTTTGAGTATATAGACTACTTTTTAGTGCTTGTTGGATATTGTAAATGTTACTTTGTAGATGCTCTGATTATATCATATTTCTATAAATATTGTTGAGTTTTTTTCTGACAGGCAATTAAATTGTTGATGGGTCACTTTGACCTGTCATGTCTTTGTTTTAGACTTTAATAAGGATGATACATTTTGGTTTTCAATTTTTATCTAGAAAATTGTCCTTTCTCCTAAGCATGTGGCTTTTCTGGGACCTCAACTAAATTCCCAGGGGGGTTCACCAACGTGTCTCTACTGTGGCTGTGACTGAACTCCATTTCTCACAGATGGTGCAGCTGTAAAGTCTCTGCCCAGCTCTCTGTCCTCCCACACTTAACCTCTGGGGTCATTGCTGAGTGTCACCCTGAGCAGGCACATATTGGTAGCTGCTCAAATACCTAAGGTGAATTTTTGCAGCATTTTGGGCTCTCTTCCCGGCCGCTTCTTCCTGTTTAGCTCCCCAAACCCTACCTTTTGCCTCCAGTACCTATTTCCTCTGTTCAGAAATAATGTTGACTCTCTTTGTGAATTAGAAAGTGCCTTCAAGGGGCGCCTGGGTGGCTCAGTCGATTGAGCGTCCGACTTCGGCTCAGGTCACGATCTTGCAGTCTGTGAGTTCGAGCCCCGCGTCAGGCTCTGGGCTGAAGGCTCAGAGCCTGGAGCCTGCTTCCGATTCTGTGTCTCCCTGTCTCTCTGCCCCTCCCCCATTCATGCTCTGTCTCTCTCTGTCTCAAAAATAAATAAATGTTAAAAAAGAAAGTGCCTTCAAGGAGAAAGCAAGCACGAATGTGGGAATCACTTGATCTCTCTGCCTTCTTTCGAGAATCACCCGGCATTTCTCATTACCAGGGGCCAATAACATTTCTCGCGTTCGTTTTCCTCCTTCCTGGCTTCACTCCTTCTGGCTTTCGCTCCTGGGTCAGGATCAATTCCAGATGAGTTATCTTTGTGTACGCCTTTGGCATAGGCTCTGCTTTTGAGGGGCCTCAAGATATTCCCTTGTCCTGTCTTCAGTCCTCACTCTCCCTTTATCACACACAACTGCCTGCATATAAGATTTGCAAAATGCTGTACCAAAAGCAAGACCTACTACTCCCTGTGGGATCTCTCCAATCTAGCAACCTGAAAAGAATAACTGGGAAAAAATCAATTATAAAGTTATAATTTATGCATGATTTCATTTAACGTATGTTTATTGAGTTGATTACAATGGTAGGTATTAAATGAACACGATGTAACTTCTATATTCAAAAGTCTTATTGTGTGTGATGGAGAAACACATACTTTATACAAAAAGGTATGATAAAACGTTATGCACAGCGCTATGGAATTCTGTGCAGGTGTAGAAGGTACGGATTGAGGAGAGTTTCACAAAATAGGGATGCTGAAGTAAAATTTTAAGAGACGAGTCAGCATGTGCCATGCCGTCAACGGGTGAAGAATATCTCCAACAAAAGAAACAGTTTGATCAAAGGCATTGAGACATTCACAGCATAATTACTCAGGAAGCATGCCTTAATTGTGAGTAGAGAGGCTGAGAGGTACAGCTGGAAGAGAAGGGGGCAGAAGTCAGGCCACGGATGAACTTCTCTCTCAAAGATGCCTGGAAATTCTCTTTAGAGTTGTGAATTTAAAACCCTTTTATCATGGTGCCTGGGTGGCTCAGTTGGTTAAGCGTCTGACTCTTGACTTTGGCTCAGGTCATGATCTCATGGTTCCTGGGATCAAGCTCTGAACTGGCAGCTTGTCAGGCTCTGAACTGGCAGCATGGAGCCTGCTTGGGATTCTCCCTCTCCCCGCCCCTCAAAAATAAACAAACTTTAAAAAATAATTTGAAAAATAAAAACTTTTAATCAGTATTCCAGTTCTCTATAAGGAATACGTTTTATATCATTCTTCAACACACATAGACACAAACTCCTACTCACAAAAAAAGCACACTTTTGATACTTATCCAGGAAGCAATAAATCCAATCCCAGAGAGTAATTATAGAAAGCTCCAGAAATTAAATGAAAATATGCCATCTATCTATATGAAAACTGATCAGCTATTATTAGTATCCCCTCACCTCACATGCATCAAATTCCTCTTTGTACCTTCCATTTTTATTTTGTTTGATCAGGATTATTGAAGGCTCTTGGCATGGGAGAGGGAAGAAATCATGAAAGAGAGGTGTATGGAGATACAGCACACCCCATTAGAAAAACATAAGAAGAAAAACTCAGTGCCAAAGGAAATCAGATAATCAAGACAGAATATTGGAAATAAAAGACATTAAGAGAATTTAATACGAAGTTATGAGGATAAGATATTGATGATGAAATCCAAACTATCAAGTGATTATTGCCATTAAGAACTCGAGGATGATAAAAGATCTCATTGTTAGTATTACAGTCATTTAAACACAAAGTTTAAACAAATGGGAGAATTATTATAGAAATGTATATAACTTAAACATTTAAGAGACTCATTCTCTTATAGTTTTTTTTAATAGTTTTTAACCTTGGGCACATTGTAGAAAAACTAGCCACTTCTATACTAAAGAAATATTTATCTGAAATTATCAAACCCTTCAGTTTTACTTCCATTTTTGTTCCTTCTATTAAAGCCCAGGAAACTAAATCTAATGCTTATTATTAAAAATAGCAAGTACACATTGTTGGACATACTATTCCTCCTTCCTTATTGTAGGTTCCTGGGCTTGTCCACCTTCTTTGGGAGGGCACATCTTGACAGGGATACTGGGCTTTACCTTGCACCACAGTAAATCTTGTTTGATACAGGCCCATCATGGTGGTCTCACCTTCCTTGCCAACTGCCAGGAAAGACCCTATTCTGGAAAATTCTGCTGGGTACCTCTGGGAAAGTTTTTTTTTTTCCCATTTAAAAATGAACAAATGTAGGAAATTCTACTTTTTGTGCCTAGGATTTGTAACGCATTCCCAGCTCAGCTCTGATACATTCTAATTCTGTCATCTTGGGTAAGTTGGGATTATTTAACTTCCCTGGACTTTAGTTTCCTTATGCATAAGGTGAGGATAACAATAGGTAAAACCTACCTCCTGGGGTTGCAACAAGGATTAAAAATTAGAACACTTAGAACAATGCCTGACAATAACTGAGCCCAATGTGTTTGCTGTTATTGCTATTAGCGTTATTATTTGAGGTACAGGAAATTGCTTGAATTAAACCTGATCAGCTATTATCACCACGTCCTCATCTCAGATGTTCAAATTCCTCTCTGTACCTTCCATTTTATTTATTTTTTCCTTTGCTGAAAGTGCCAAAAATAAAACCCAGGTTCAGCTGTTCTGCCTCCCATCTGTCACCTGTAAAGCTGACACCCCCTTCTTCAAAATGTGGGCCCCTTACTACCTTATCCCTTTTTTCTCCTCAAGGCATTTAAAGTCCTATGTCTTCTCTTGAAGAACTTTTTGGACCTTTTTGGACTTTTCTCAAACTGGATTCCACCTCCACCCTTTCAAATTTATCTTTTTTGTCATGCATGGGATCAGTCTGTGCTTGGCGTGTCTTCTGAAAAGTTTTTCAGAATTTATCTAGCGGCTATGATGACTAATCCTTCTGTCCCTAATTTTTTCTCATTGGAATTGTGATTTCAAAATCAGAATTTTTTTTTAAAGAATCTCTCTGACATGGAATTATACTTATTTTTTTCTCTATGAATATTTTGAAATCTCCTTTCCCAAAGCCAAGGTCACATCCAAATCTGCCCAGCAAATATAATTATAATGATTATAGAAAAAGCAGATGTCTGAGAAAATAGAAACAGTTTCAAGCTGTCGGTTTGCCTACCAAGAGGGTAAGGGAGGAATATGCCTGCCAGTTTAATCCTGTTGGCAGGTTGAAGTTAGAAGATATAAATGAGTATTAATCTATTGACCTATTTGGCTTTAAAAAGGAATCTTGAATGGGTGAGACACTGTAGTTTTATTCTCTGTTTTACAAACTCCTTAGGCAATCAGAGTTAGCAGGTCTGTTGCAATAAGAATACCAGGGTTCTTTCCATTCAGCAATGCTCTACAAAGAACATTCATCTGATTTTCTGAGTCCCAACTATATGTCAGGCACTGTACTAACTGCTTTAGATCAATAACTCATTTAAATCATTGTACAGAGGAAATTGAAAAATGGGTTCAAGGGCTCAAGGCTGGTAAGTTTGGACCTGTGGGATTTGAACTTGTTAACTGTTTAACCCAACATCTTGTGTTTTTTTTGTGTGTCATGCGTTTCTCTAAATGCCCATCCTAGGTGCACTCTCAAAATGAAATCTTTTCTGAGATTGATGGAAGGGCCCAAGATTTTGCACATCCTGTGCAGTCGGGGTTTCATTTTATGTTTCTTACATGAAGTTTGAATTTCCCAGCATTGCTTGGTCCAGTTGTGAGCACTTTATACACAGTGCTTTCCGCTCACTACATTAACACACACACACACACACACACACACACACACACACACACACATTAGGATGTTTCCAGTCCATCACCAGCAATTAAGAGGGAAAATGTGTAATATTTCCATTTGTGTAACTTGACTTCCTAACTTTGGAATCATACTTTTTCCTGAATATCTTAAGAGTAATTTGTTTTTGTCTGGACACAGCATTTGCAAGGATGATTACCGCACTATCACAAAGCTGTCACCTGCATGTTTTCATGTCTTGAGGTTATACAGCAAGTACAAAGAATAAGATAAATGTCTAGTTAATGAATACTTTGAAAAATTACAATAACTAAAGTTATATGGACTGTTTATGCATTTGGATTGTGTTGTATACGTAGCATATCTTCATGTACAAGTATATATCATCATTTTAGATTAATATAATAGGGGAAAACTAGCATTAATAAGCTTTTTAAAACAACCAACACTTCTGTTCATTTTCTACCTTGGACTCCATGGCCAGAAAAGTAAAGGTCTCTGGAGCTGCTGTTACTTGTTCAGAATTTCGATGTCACTTGTGAAGTGAAGGTATTCGTGCCCAGATCATGGGAACAAATTTGGCTTCCCTATATCAAGAAAGAAGCTTTCTTTCCTCTGTATCTAGGATTCTTACATTGACCAGAGTATAATTACCCAAGTCAAGTCATTGTTGTGTATGTAGCACACTATACCTTAGCTGGATTGTGTATGCATTTGTGTGTTAAAGAGAGAAAGCAACAGAAGGGCAGAGAAGGAAGAGAACTTAGCTAATTTTCGAATAGAGATACGGCTCTCCGGACAAACAAACATAATCTTTAGGATTCCATTTGTCCTGAAATCTGGTTGTAACTGAGCGGTATTTGTCTCTGCAAGACAGTTTGTTCAAGTATTTCTAAGCTAGCTTCTTCTGAGTAGTATACTAACCATAAATAACTGAGAAGGCATCTCCCATCTGGGAGGATCACAGAATTTATCACCTGAGCGGGACATTTTTGAGCACAAACAAGGGGGCGCTATTGTCCATTCGATCAGGACAACAGGCTTATGGGGAGGAAATCAAGCCCACTGGCTCACCCTACTTGTATTAGAGCTTGGTTTGGGGACAGTTCTTCTGACAACATAAACCTGCAAGAACATAGCCTTCCTCATGTCTGCAAATATACATGCTTTGTGGTGTGTGGGGGCGTCTTGATATGTTTGCAATGAACTGATGTCATATATCCACAGCATATAAAAATAGATTAACAGCTACATAAAAATACAATGCATAGGTAATTTTTTCCTAGGCCTTAAATTAGCTAGTGGCCTGGAAAATGTCAGCATGCAGGGGGTTAAGAGACAGCTGATGCCTCATGGAAACTTTGTAAAACATTCTATTTATAAACAATTCTATTTGGATATCACATTTTCTATAATGCTATTGGCTTGTTTTATTTTTATACCTTAGAAAGTTTCCATGAAAGGAGATGAGCTCAGGGATAATTTTCTTTTAAAGTTTATACCTATTTCTGCTGGAGTCTGAACTCAGGTTTAAGGGCTATAGAGACTTAAGTGTAAATTCTACGAGGTAGAAACAAATTCATGATGAGGAATGCTGAGGATAGTGTTGGATTCGTGTACCTGTGTTATTGTTTTGACTCTAAGCTGTAGCACATCGCGGACATTTGAAATCTTTAAACTGTGCTATTAGGTATGCATAAATGATGGCTTCTAATTAAGCTTCAAATAAAAAGTATACTTCTTTATCTTTGTGAAGAAGTCAGCACCATAAGAACAGAGTAACATGAAACGTAACCCGCTGGTTGGAGGAAGAATTTGGAGTCTCAGCAAACTGCTAGAGCTTTTTTTTTTTCCTTTTTCTTTTTAAATGGACAATACTGTGATTTCTTAGAAATGCATGCATGTTGTCAACATTCCCTAAAAGGGCCTCTGGAAATTTGGCAACTTGTGACTTAAAGTCCACCCCTATCTGGTTATAGCAATCCAATTCTTTAAAAAAAAAATTTTTAATGTTTATTTATTTTTGAGAGAGAGACACACACAGAGCATGAATGGGGGACGGGTCAGAAGGAGAGGGAGACACAGAATCTGAAGCAGCTCCAGGCTCTGAGCTGTCAGTACAGAGCCCAACGTGGGGCTCAAACTCACAAACTGTGAGATCGTGACCTGAGCTGAAGCTGGACACTTGACTGACTGAGCCACCCAGGCACTCTACAGCAGTTCAATTCTCGAACAGATCCTAGGTTTAACTATATATAAGGAAGCCTGTACTTTGTTGCTTTGAGAAACTGGGGGTGGGGGCTAGGGTAGAATCACCCAGTTTTTGGAGACCCTCAATTCTTTCCTCCATGCAGACTATTACCAGAGCCTATTGTGCATTTGGGTCCCTCCTTTATTTCCACTACATCTTGTATTCAAGCTGTGTCCCATTATCTTCACAAGCTGGGCCCCGATCTCTCTCATCTTCTTTGTTTTACTTCTCTCCATACACCTAACAAGATAGGTAACATCGAACTTAACCTTAATTCACAGACATTACTGTATCTCTAGGTCTTTGTTCAGCCATTCTTTCTGCCTGAAAATCTTTACCTTCTCAGCTCCTGCTTTTATCTTTGTGTCAAGATGCCTGGAATTTGTTACTTGCCCCTGCCCCCGCCCTCCATCTTTGCGGTCACCGCAGTGGTGCCTCTGGGTTAATCTTCATGGTAGATGGGTTGTTAAGGAACCCCAGGGACATTAAAGGGAGTGAGGGAATTATGGCAGTGATACAGACAGCAACACTGAAAACAATAAAGATGGGCATCCATTTCCCAAAAATGTGAATAGATCATGTGGAAGATTGGTTTCCACTAATTCTACTTGAAACCAGAGAAAATGATTATTAGAAAAGCATGGTAAGGGGTGACTGGGTGGCTCAGTCAGTTAAGTGTCTGGCCCTTGATTTAGGCTTAGGTCATGATCTCACATTTCATGAGATCGAGCCCTGCATCAGGCTCTGTGCTGATAGCATGGAGCCTGCTTGGGATTCTCTCTCTCCTTCTCTCTCAAAATAAATAAATAACCTCCCTCCCCCCAGAAAGCGTGGTAAGCATGAAGAACTGATGAGATAGATCCAATGTACAGAAAACCATCCTTACATGACAGGGTGAAAATAGGTAGGACAGAACCAAACTTAAGATATAAAAGAAATGTTCATAAAATTTAAAAGCCAGATAATACAAAGGACTTTTCATGTTGAAAGAGAACAGTACTCTTCCTCTTTCTCTCTCTCTCTCTCTCTCTCTCTTTCTCTACACACACACACACACACACACACACACATGCACACACACAGTGGTGATGGGTCGGGAGAGGGTAGAGAAAATGAGAGAGAAAGACTGTTTTAGAGATTACATACCAAAATGTTAAATAGCAACATTACCACTATTTACATACTGGTGATACGGCTTGCTCGTTTTTTTATCCCTTTACATACCTATATTTGGTACTTTTTAACCTATACTATAACTTTATTGATAGATAAAATCCAAAGGCTGCTTTAGGCTTTCTAAGCAGCGCATCAGTCAGAATTTACTGTAAAGATACTTCATCTGAAGTCTGAGTTTCCCTTCAGCACTGCTCTTTGTCAAAGCCTCTACAATCCAAATAAAAATCAATCACAAGACTTTGCTTTTTGTTCCTGTGTAGTCACATGTTTGGAAGGAAGTCTGCTGGTCCAAACTCAGACCCCTTTCTTGGGGAGTTTCAGATGCCAACACTTTTCGTACAGTTTTCTTGACGTGAGCTCCCTTTTATTCTTTAACAAGAGCCATTCTGTGAATATAGATTCTGCACAAGGTGAATTATCCTGCTGCCGATGCTGTTGTTTTGTCGGACTACGGTTTTCTCCCTTGAGAAAGGCTTATTGTTTGACACGTTGTTCTTTGTTTTAGGTAGATTTACCTTGCTGGGATCCCAAGGGCTCAATTTCAAGTTCGTAGGAACTGAATGAAAATATTTGCCAAATATGTCAAAGAAAACACATGGGAGATAAATGTGTTAATTCCTGTCATAAAAACTGTTGGTACCTTCATACAGTCTCAGAATTTACCTTTATTAACTGAAGGCCATTGACTGTAATACCCTGTGAATCTTTGCCTGAGGTTTTATTTCTGGACCAGGAAACATGATTGGCCTAAATTAAGTTGACATGGGATTGGGGGCATTGGGGAAGAAATAAAACCAGGAGGAAGCTGATAAAATAATATTGTTTTTAGTACAGTTGACACACGGGTGTCAACTAAGTAATTCGTTTCAGGTGTACAACTTAGTGACTTGACAGGGTTATACATTATGTTATGTCCACCACAAGTATGGCTTCTATCTGTCCCTTAATAGCACTATTACAATCATTTAGTGAGTTAAGAGATCATGGTGAAATAGGTGGGGTCATAAAATGAGTGATGTGGATAGCCAAGAGGAGCCAAAGTGTGGGATGAGATATTGGAGATTAAGAATCTATAGGTAGAGTCATTTTATATTCTAACAAATATCTAAGATGCAGCCATGAGAGTGGGTGATTGCTTTTATAACACCTTAAGATTCAGTTTCTTTAGTACCCTATCTATAATAACCTAAAGGTGAAGTTAGGGGCACCTGGGTGGCTCAGTCAGTTAAGCATCTGACTTTGGCTCAGGTTATGATCTCACCATTCCTGGTTCCCATGTTCAAGCCCTGCATTGGGCTCTGTACTGACAGCTCAGAGCCTGAAGCCTCTTTCAGATTCTGCGTGTCCTTCTCTCTCTGCCCCTTCCCCACTCATGTTCTCTCTCTCTCTCTCTCTCTCTCTCTCTCACACACACACACACACACGTAAATGAACATTTAAAAAAATAAAAGAAAATAAAGATAAAGCCAGTTTGCAAATATGGAATTAAAGGAAGTACTTGGCTAAGGAAGTATTGAAAAATGAGTTATATGAAGTGTCTCGGGACGTTAAAATTGGTTAGGCAAAGTTATAAAATTATGACAAAGCCTATCAACAGCAAGATGGTCTAATTCATCATTTAAGAAATTGTACATTGATCAAGAAACAATCATTGATCATTCTTAAGAAACTCATCACTAATCCAAGTTCAATGGATAAAGCATTGTATTTGGAACCAGGAAATCTATAAACTAGATCTTGCTGCTCCAACCCAATTGTAGCTATCAGAAAATCAAGCAACCTTGGTATTCTGATAAAATATTGTGGCTTTAGTGGGACCTAGGACTCTGAAAAAACGCCTTTATTTCCCACTTCCTATTTCAAACACAAATACTCATTCAATTGGAAATCTTTTGAAGATAGGGATCAGGTTTTATGCATCTTGATGATGCCTTCTGTCCTGAGCACTGTACCTGACCCATGGTGGGTGCTCATATACGTTTGTTAAATCAAACAGTCGAAGATCATCAGATCAAGATTCACACAGGTCATGGGTTGGATCCAGATATAGACAGTGCCACATAAACCTCATGGGATACTGTCAAAACATAGCTCTCATGCTTTGGCATAGGATTCTTTGAAAAAATGACTTTCTCCACGATCTCATCCCTTCTTTGTAGAAAGGGGAAAAGCAGGTGTCCTGACTTCTGTTCCACTATTTCCAGGAGAAGTAAATCACATACATTTCTCAGACAGTGACTTGGACAGTGACTGCTAAAATTAAGATCTGGGAGAGCAACTTCGTTTAAGGATGGTTGGTGATGGAAGCAGTGAGGTGAGATGCACGGATAAGCCAAGATGGCAAATTTATATTCTCTCTTTCTAATCGTCCACCAGGATGGCTAACAAGCAGAAAAACAATCACAAATGAATGATTTTATGTCATGTGTGTCAAAAAAACTAATAATCATGCAGCCTTCTCTACCTGAAAGATAGAGAAGTAGTAGGATATTGCAGTAGTATATCGAGTAGCTACATTTTTTTCTTTAACGTTTATTTATTTTTGAGACAGAGAGAGACAGAGCATGAACGGGGGAGGGTCAGAGAGAGAGGGAGACACAGAATCCGAAACAGGCTCCAGGCTCTGAGCTGTCAGCACAGAGCCCGACGCAGGGCTCGAACTCACGGACCGTGAGATCGTGACCTGAGCCGAAGTCGGACGCTTAACCGACTGAGCCACCCAGGCGCCCCACATTTTTAATACTTGCATTGCGTTAGTCGCTGAACCATTTCTGTTGATGAGCATTTAGGTTGTTTCAAATTTTTTAACATAAACATCCTTAATATGTAATCGCTTTTTTTTTTTTACATGTAATAGCTTTTAAAATTGCAAAGTGAAAATAAAAGCATCAGTGATAGAGAAATATTGCTATAAAACCCTATGCACGTATTTGAACATTTGTCCTGTTATGTCTTTAAACAATATTCTAAAAGTGTGAATGTGGGTCACGGAATATTCACATTTTAAGTCCTCTCTATGAAGATTCTAATACAAGACCCTGCATTCTCATTCCCTCACCATCGCTTCTGATGTTTGTCAATTTGATAGGCTACTTATATTCTTTCTTTGATTGGTTTAGCTTGCTTTTATTTGGTCACCACCAAGGAAATCATCTTTTCACTGTTATTGTTCAGGTTATCGTCAGATGTCATCTCCACAGAGATGGCTTCCCTGAGTTTTTTATCCAGAGCAGTCCCTCTGGTGTCACCTTCCTCATGTTTTTAATTGCATGTTCATGTTCAGTGTCCTTGAGCATTAGTCACGAGCACTGTTTTAGTAGGATTTTGTCAGTAGGCCATGTTACCCTCGTTAGTGATGGGCTCACGTGGCGCAGGGCTTGCTGTTCGACGTGCTTTCAGCTTATCATTTCATTTCATCCACTGAACACATCTGTAGAAGGAGTCCTATTGCTTCAGTACGGATCCCTAAGCTGGAATTTAATGCATTCACTGACTAAGCACTATAATTTGCCTACAGATATCTCTTTTCCAGATATCTCCACTAGATTTCAGAATCGGGTTCTAATGGCCATTTCCAGGTGTTTCTTTCTCACTTTAAACCACAAGGCTCTATTCAATTAGGATATTTTACTTGGCTCAATATTTTCACAGGTGAAGAATGGAAAAGAGGCATTAGTTCATTCTACCAAGCACACCTTATTGGAAATGATTTATACGTTGCAGTTACCGTGGTAAGGGAATTTGCAAGTGGGCATACAAAATAGGTCATACATATGGCTTTCTCCTTATTTTTCTGTTTTCTCTTTCACCAACTGCTTCACTTTATTCAAAATAAGCCTGGGAAAAGCTAGTGTTGTTGTTTTTTTTTTTAAACTATTAATCATAGAGTTAACCTTAGGGGTTGAAACAGAGTATTTTGCAATGATTTTTTTCCTAACCAGGGGAAGGCCTCAGGAGCCAGTAAGGCTCAAGTTCCAAACACAAAGAGTATAAATAAAATCAAACATTATCTTCCCCATCAAATATCCATAAATCTCTCAAATCATGCTACCACATTTCTTTTACTTTTCCAATTTTTTTTTTCCTATTTCCTCTTAAAACAGTGCCTATAACTTGCCTCAGTTCCTGGCTCTGACCTTTCTTTTCATACAAAGAAAATTCTATTCTATGCGTGTGGTCTCTCCAATTTTATGAGTTATTTCCCTGTCACGATTTCCCTCTCTGACATCTAGAAGAACACTTTACATTCAAATCTTACATCGTTCCTCAATTGTGGCCTTTGTATCACCTCAGGCTCACATGGGAAATCAGTTGGAAAAAGAAACTTCTCTATACTTTCATTGGTCATGTCACTTTTCAAAGTCTTATTGGAGAACTACTTTGAAAAACTGAATGAAACTTTGGAAATCTCAGGCTACTGAATACTTACAGGGTTAAAAAATCCTTATTTTGGGGAGTGTACAGATCTATGACCTAGAGATGAAGTGTTCTGCTATCCGATATATCCCCTGAGAGTGCCTTTTTCAACCCACCGGGGCCACAAAGAAAGAACAGTATCCTCTAAACCATTTTTTTTCTTTATTCTAGATCTTTATTGCATATTGAATTCTTTTTTATAGCTATTAGGAAATAGTTAAATTCTCCACTCAAATATTATGTAATTATGTACTTCATCCTATGGACTTTCCATGTGAATGCGTGAAAGGGATTTGCATAATAAATCCTGGAAACTGAGTGGAGCAGACCAGTAAAACCACTGAGAACAAAAACATGAACGTTTCTCCAACCCTTTCAATGGGATTGCTCTAGTCCTGATACAGCGCACAGTGCTCCGAATCCAAAAAGAGAATCCAAAATCCACATGAAATATTGTCAACGAGTGATTTCCATGGATCAGTTCTCTGGATCATATGCTTTCCAGAAATGTCATTTGATCTAGTTTATAGTTTAACGTATCCATCACAGGATGAACAGTGTTTCTAGCAAGCCTTCAAAATAACACTTTTTTGCTCCATAGATACTAAATTCAAAACAATGCAGCCATCCAGGAGTGTCAATAAATCAGTGCCCTAAAATGGACAGTGCCCAAACTGTAATGATTATGGAAGTATATCTCAAATAAACATCTTTATAACTTTTATATCCAGTTTGGCTCAGTTCTAGTGGGAACTGTGAAGCAGAATCCTAATGGATGCTAAGTATATTAGGTGATGAGTATCTATCTATGTGTTCATCTTTCTACAGTTCAGGAAAATACTGAGAAAAGATCATTTCTAAGCATTTAATGATTGTGCTGCTTTTCACCCCCCTCCCTTTGCCTGTAACTCCAGGGATCACCATCTCATTCCTAACCTTTCACCACCTTTCACAGGATTCAACACTACCACTAGCTTCCATTTAAAAGTGCTTTCTGAGCACCTGTGTTTTTTTTTTTTTACATGTTTGCTTCATCAATATATGAATATCTAGTTATCCAAAGCACTGCTTAACTTCCAGAGCGTCTACCTTTGTTCCTTTGATTTCTAGTTTTCTATGCTGACCTCTTCAATCCAACACCAGGTGTCCCTGACTCCTCTTAGAGTAGATCAGCAATGGGAACTCTATTTCTTCCCCTGCTGGTTCTATATTGCCTAAATTGTTTGGCCTTTTGGAAAGGCAATTCTATAAACCTCATAGCAAGTGAAGCAATAGTCAAGTGCACAGAGAAGCAATTGAATTTGAGAACAATCAACCAAAATACTAAAACACTAGGCAATAAAGCACAGGATCAAGAAAATGAGATTGCCATTTTTACTGCCTCAGTTCTGGTGTGGTTTTACCTCTTTTTGGCTATGCGATCTTGAGTGTATAATTTATTTTCCCGAGAATTTAGTTTCTTTATGCTTAAAATTAAGGGTAGTTATAGGAACTATCTTACAGCTTAATGGTGAGGTAGAGGAAACCCCTGTGAAGATTTTAACAGCTTCTGGTACATAATACACCCTTATTGTTTTCATTAATCATGGTAGTATTTGAAATTCATGGAAAATTTGGGAAATGGTAAATTTATCTTCACCAGCATCTTCAACCCAAAATCTGTTAAGTAGCTCTCTGCAATGCAAATAATAAAGAGAAAATAGACTTGGCCCGTGTTTTTGTCATAGAAGTTTTCTTGTGAGGGCAGAGGATCAGTTGATATTCATTCAAGATTTCTTTTTTTGTGTCACATGTATCTTAAGCTGCCAAAGTCAGAGCAGGGAACTCATAAAATGTGTCTGCATATTAAGTTGATTCACTAACACTAAATTCATGCCCTGACCTCTTCAGGGATCTTGGAATTTCAACACATACGACTGAGAAAAGAACAGGTTGGCATTTCAAAAGTGTTTATGTTTGCCAGTTTTCAGCCATATTTTGAATCCCATGGTATCTCCAGCATTGTCTGCAGGAACCAAATGCAGTATAGATAAGTATTCAGGTTATCTATTTGGTAGGCAAATATGAGGCCAGCGGTGCTTTATTAGGGATACAGTCATTGGCATGGAATACTAATAATTATATAATCACACTAACAGAAGTGGCAATTCAGGCTTGCCTATGCCTAGATAGTATGTATTCTTGTTAGTACTACTCCCACCTCTCAAAACAAAGCATATTCTCTGAAACAATATCCCTTAACGCTATGCCCTAAAAGAAAATTTAAAAGGAGTGAAGATAGAATTTCTTCCAGTTAAATCAGAGCTGTTACAACAATGATACCTTAGGTTGTGGAGATTTGAAATTGGCTCTATTAAAATAGTGCCAGTCTATGCTAAACAATGAGACCATCTTTTTTGCTGTCTCGAAATATCTCAGAACCCTTATCTGTTTTTCATAGAGATGGTCACATACATAAGCATTATCAAAAAATCTAAGATGGCATCAATTTACAGGTGGGCACAACTTTCTTCATCCTTTGAAGATGTGAATGCTTTTAGGACATATTAACTTTGTCCACATCCATCCTGATGGAGTGGACCTTTTCCGTTCCAATATCACTTTTTTCTTTAAGTTGAATCCAGATCGTTGATCTCTACGTTACGACTCCCACATTTTATTAGCTGCCCATTTTTCAAGACTACTAAAATTGGGTTGTTAAAACTTCTAGAAGATGCCTCTCGTTGCCAAGTTAGTCACTGAAAACAGCATAATGATTATCATGTTCAGGGGAGATAAAAAGAAGTCATTTGCCCTTGTCACAAAGAGAACTTACAATGACCCCAGCATCCATCCCCAAATAACCCCAACACCTCATGTTAATTGAGGAGCCCTCTGAGTGAAGACTGGGAGGTCACAGCCTTGTTGCTTCCTGTTTGTAAATACACAGAATAGACTCTAATTAGACTCTAGAGGAAACGTTGCCCAGGGACTCTATTCGGAAGGCATGGAGGTGCTTCAACAATTCAAGTCTGTGCAGAAAGAGGTTGGCACTGTTGTGCTATGTGATATGCCTATTTTTATGTCCTTCCTATGCTTCACCAAATAAATGATACTCTAATAAAGGAAGACAGATGGAAGGGTGTCTCAGGGACAAATGAGATAAATTGCTTTAGCGTAGCGCACCTGTTGCTTTGTGCATGATAAACAAACTGCTGTCATTGAAGCCCATTCACTTGCATGGTGATTGAGTGAACAAGATTGGGTGCGGTATTTGCTTTTGTCTAAAATTTTCCCCTTTGTAATGATACTTAATCATTTGGGCAGATAATATGTCAGGGGACATTCAATTAACACGCCGGAAGGTTGACGAGGGTCCCTAAGCAAAAACCAGAAAATATTCTTCAAGCTACTTTTTTGTTTTCATTCTGCTAATTAAAGAGAATTATAATAATCTTCTGCTAGCATGCATAAAACCCACTAAAGTTGAGTGAGTTAAACTTCTCCTGTAATTATATGTACTTCAAAGACCAATACCTCCCTAGTAATAAGCGGTTTTGTGACTCCATGCTTCAAGGTACAGAAAAAGGAATGAACACATTTCCATTCCTTGTGACACTATTAAGTATGGGGTTAAAAAAAAAGAATGTTGTTTCACGTGGCCACACTTCATTGCACAGATGCAACTGGAAATCCTCTAACAATTGTTTGCCCGCCACATATATAGCATACTGCTTTATTACATATATGCATATGGCATCCAGCAGAAGACAAAAACACTTAAATACATATTTTAAAAGTCTGCTCAGAACTCACCGTTAAAACCCAACGTTTGTTTGCTTTTCCAGATACTTCAAGAGTGTTGAATTTTTAAGTGATTCATCTGATGTATTTTGACCTCTCCAAAGCATTAATAACAAAATTACAAGCTTAATCTTATGTGTTTGGATCTTGCTAATTAAGAAATTATAAAAATTCAGATAGGCTAGGCTAAGATTTACCTTTGTGCTGTATGCGGAGGGGACATTTTTCAGTGGCAGGAGGGACAAAGATAGCAGAGAGATGTTTGATCTCCTTCACAAAGACTTCTTAGCTTTCAGTGTTGGTGTTGGGGTGCCTGGGTGGCTCACTAGGTTAAGCGTCAGACTCTTGATTTAGGCTCAAGGAGTGATCTCACGGTTTGTGGGTTCAAGCCCCACATTGGGCTCTGCATGAATGGGTGCAGAGCCTGCTTGGGATTCTGTCTCTCCTTCTCTCGGTCCCTCATCTGCTTGTGCTCTCTCTCTCTCTCTCTCTCAAAATAAATAAGTAAACTTAAAAAAAAAAAGTTTGTGTTAATAACATGTTTTGACATGCCAACAGCGAATGTAGTCTTAAAATAATTCATATCTAAAGCAGGTCTTGCTGAATATACTTTTGGCAATTACTGCTTATATGCAATTTTGTAGGATTAGAAATTATTGCATATTTTGAAAATGACAGAAATATAAAAACACACACTATTTAAAACACGCAGATATCAGCAACTCCAGCTGGAATTTTATCCCAAATATTACTTTAATCAGAAGTAAATTTTGTGGTGCTTGGGTGGCTCAGTCGGTTAAGCGTCCGACTCCAGCTCAGGTCATGATCTCACAGTTCGTGGGTTCGAGCCCCGCTTTAGGCTCTGTGCTGACAGCTCAGAGCCTGGAGCCTGCTTCGGATTCTCTGTCTTCCTCTCTCTCTGCCCCTCTTCCATTTGTGCTCTCTCTCTCTCCTTCTCTCAAAAACAAACAAACAAACAAACAAACAAAGAAGTAACATTTAATTTTATGGTCCAGTCTGAACTATCTTCATCCAGGAGATTGTAAGGATTATGGGGACACTTACTGCCAGAAAAAAATCAGATGGCCTGAATTCAAATCCTGCCTCTGACATTAGCTAGCAATTTAACACTAAGAATATTAGTCTGTCTGAACCCCACCTTCCTCATTTCTAAAGATAATTATAATACCTAATCCATAACCTTATCATGAAGATCACTTGAATTAATATAGGGGCAGCCTTAGAAAAATAACTGAAACATAAGAATATATGTGTTTGCTATTGTCATTAAGTATTAGGAGTAAGTACTGTGGAGAGGGGTGGGAAGAGGACATGAGAGAGCAAGAGGGAAGGAGGACGGGCAGGAGGGAGGGAAGGAAAGAGACACCAGCATTATCTTCCGTCATGATATTAGTGAAAGCATAGAGCAGGACTCATGCCAGGATCAATATGCTTTGTTGGAATTGGTCTGAATTTTCCATTTCACTTTACTTTTAAAGACTTTGTCCAGGTTTCCATCAGGTGTCTTAACTGTCCAAGGATAGCAAATTAAAAGGGTCTGCTGGATTCTGTTTCTTAATGGAGTGAGTTTATTAAATCAGAGCAAGGGTTCGTGACACGAATAGTGCTGTCGTATGTAAATGGATTACAGCTCGGATCAACCCTCAGAAAATATATCTAATTTACGGGAAGTCTTTGTGTGAGTGTGTGGCTGTGTGGGTGTGTGGGTGGGAGGGTCCATCTCCCTCCGATTCTTTCTGAGAAAAACAAAGGTTGCATCTGGGAGACACCCAGCAGGGGTGTGGGGTATGCCTGGATGGAACCTGCAACTTTACACTTAGCAAACATCTCCTATTCAACTAAACTATCTGGCCACAAGCGGTAGCATAGTAATCTGACTCACTATATCTTGTATCTTCTGCCGTTAAATCCCAGCAGTGAAACCAATTTAACAGTCAATTGCTAACCTCAACATATAAAGCAAAGTCCGTAATAATAGACGTATTATTCGTTGTCCCATTGGAATTTGGATCACATGGCATACATACAGTCAGCAAAGCATTATTAAACGAACAGAAAAGAGTGTAAGTTGTTGTTTAATATAGGTCACTCTATGTTCATAATCCTACTGCATGGCAATAGAGAGGCAGATACATAGAGAAATTAAATGGAAAACTCTCAATATAAGCACGATTTGTGGTCCTGCTTCTTTTTGCATAGAAATTATGTCCCGTGTGGGGTGCCTGAGTGTCTCAGTCAATTAAGCATCTGACTTCGGCTCAGGTCATGATCTCACGACTCATGAGTTTGAGCCCCGCGATGGGCTCGGTGCTGACAGCTCAGAGCCTGGAGCCTGGTTCGGATTCTGTGTCTCCCTCTCTCTCTGTCCCTCCCTTGCTCATGCTCTGTTTCTCTCTCTCTCTCTTCCTCAAAAATAAATAAACGTTTAAAAAACTTTTTTAAGAAAAGAAATTATGTCCAGTGCCAGAAGTTTAAATGCTAAAGCCTCCAGATAAAAATGTGTGTAGGGTTTTCCTTGGTCTTAATATTTACAGAAATATGTCCAGGGGAGTGCAATATTCCTCACGCTCCTCTACCAACAATTTCAACCAGAAACTATGTATAAAAAATGAAGACAAATATATTTTTAAAAATAAAGAAAATGAAGAAAAATCCATTAATAGGAGCTGTTTTTCTTTCCTTCTGATATCTCTTCTGTACATTTTAGAAGAATTCTCCACCTCCTATGTGGATACATGAGACTCAATAAATATTATAGCTTATAACTTTATGTAACCATCTCCTCAATATTTAAAATGAATGAATATTATCCATCTAATGGTTTTTCTTTTTTATTATTATTCTTTACCCAAGCATAAGAAACACACAGGCTGTGATGTTTAATCTTTTTTGAAGGTTCTGAGGCATTCAGATGGGTGAGAAGAAAACCCACTCACCTAGCAATATAACTCGTAACTGGCAACACACTTATAATCAACCTGACGTTAGTATCCATCACAGGAAAATAAATAACCAACCAAACAAAAACACCCACTTGGCCTTACCTCTTCTATATAATTTTTATTTTTCTTCTTCTCTGCCAGTATAGAATCATCAACAACTTAACATTTGGGAATGTGTAAAAATGGTTCAAAACTCATCTAACCAGGAAGTTTATGTATGCCCCTGAAGTATGCCTTTAATCTAGGCTTATTTAAGTTTCTGATGATACAAATACTTCTCCAAAGAAAATAGGCAAAGGTGGGGTGCCTGGGTGGCTCAGTCGGCTAAGGGTCTGACTTCGGCTCAGGTCATGATGTCAAGGTTCGTGGGTCCGAGCCCCACTTCGGGCTCTGTGTTGACAGCGTGGGGCCTGGAGCCTGCTTCAGATTCTGTATCTCCCTCTCTCTGCCCCTCCCCTGCTCATACTCTGTCTCTCTCTCTCTCTCTCAAAAATAAATACACATTAAAAAACTTTCAAAAAAGAAAATAAGCAAAGCAACATGCCATTTTGATTGCAGAAATTAGAAAACTTTAGTAAGAATCCTTTATCTAGTCTCGGTAAACCTCCGTATCTAAGAATTTGAAGGACAAAACATAGTCACTTGGCCAAGAAAAGAAGTCAGATTACTATTTGTTATCACTAAATAATAGCAATGGCATAACAAGTGTTGCCTGAATAAGCTCCTAGACTAGCTATTGCATTTAATATGGTCTAATATTCTGTAAACTTCACATAACCATCAGAGAACTGTGTAGATACAATTTAGGTCTTAGTTTTATTTTTTGGCAAGTTCTTTTCTCCCAGGTTTTTATTCTTAGAAAAATAAGTGAATACAAAAATTGATTTTACAAAATTGGCTTGGAATTCAAGACAAAGGAGTTTGAGATGGATGGATGAGTGTAATTTTTTAACACCAGTAATTTCCTGGACTAGCACCCTTCAGGGAAAATGCATGACATGGCTGACAAAGAACATTAATGATCCTCGTCTCCCCCCAAAGGATAGAGGAACATAACTAGCTGATTTATTTTACTGTGTTCTGCTATTTTACTGGCTGCTTGTTGTTTCAAGTCACCTCTCTATTGTTGTTATCAAGCTCTAAAATAATGAGTAATAGCTCTTTATCTAATGCTTTCCCACTGGGGTGATGAGGAGTTTAGTTCCAACCCATAGATCCTGCTGGATAATGGTTTTCTTGGATACCAGGTTAAATTTTGCATAATTGGGTAACAAGCTACTTCTCAAGGCATTAAATCAATTAATTCTCTGTTTCACTTAGAGCCTGAGTCACCATGCACCCTATTGACTCATCCTGTACTAAGGGTTCTGCTTGAAGAAATGGATACTGGCCAAAAGAACATATTTCCTGGAAAAGGATGGTATCTCTGTGGTTTTCCAAAGATCAGGGCAGAGCACGTGACTCTGGGTTTGATAATTATTGACTTCAGAACAAAATGCTCTTTTGTTTTGTTATTATGATGCGGATTTTTAAAAGATTGGGTCAAATTTTGGTCTCAACCTTTGGGTCACAGATAAACAAGAGTTCTGCCTTGAAAGGTACCCAGAGTGTACCATGAATAGATAATGCTTCTCCAAGAAGCCATAGTTTAGAGGTCTCTTGGGCAATGTCAAAATTGGACACATTTGGCATGAGCAGATAGATGGACATGCAAACCATCAAGCTACCAAAAAAAAAAAAAAAAAAAAAAGAAAGAAAAGAAAAGGCTAATGAGCATAGATTTCTGGATCCGTGGTGGACATTTAGCTTCTGATTTTTGAGGACTGCTTCCTAGGAAGTTACAGTAAATGCAGTTGCAACCGGCAAAACAATTTTCCCTTCTACATGAGGCTGAACAAAAGCAATATACCCAAACTTGTCTGCATGTACATTGGTAGCACGTGGGGAACCTTGCATAATACCAATGCCTGAGTCCCACCTCCAGAGATTCTGTGACAGTCCAGAGGGCAATGTGGGCATCAGGAGGTTTAAAGTCTTCCCCATGTGATTCCAATATGCAGAAGGATAAGAACTTCTTAACTAAAGTGAGGCGGGGGCAGACAGAATACGGCAAGTAGAGAGAAAATAGGTTGAGAAACTCAGGTTTCAGAAAAACGCTTTTAATTAAAAATGGCAAAACAACCTGGAAACAAGCCTCATGTCTTCTGATACCAAGAGGACTAATCAACTGCTATAGTCCCACCATATCTTGTTATTCAGTGTTGAAAAAAAATGACTAAGTTCCAATTCTCCGTATCTGCATTGGTGAATCTTACAAACAGAACGTTGACTGGAAACCTACAAACTGCAGGAGAAAATATTTAACGTGATATTTCGATACAAAACAAAAAATGCAGAACACCTATTTCAGGGAAACAAACATTTATTTTCAGGCTATAAAGAAAAGTCAGGGATCAATGAATCCAAAAGCCCAGGGTAGCGGTTACCTTTCAGAGAAGGATACTCAAGGGTTTCAAAGCTCTTGGTAATATTCTGTTTCTTCTGCTAAGTCGTAGGCATAATTTTTGAAAAGGAAATTCCTCTGTAAAACTTGCTATAATTCCTTTGTGATTACTTTAATCTATTTTTCTTTAAGAGCTTCATGACTCACTAAAAGTAGGAGTTCCCAAAATGAAGGTGTGTTAATGCAGTTTGAATGTGTGACCTTAAACAAGGGGAAGAATTTCAAGATGTTATAAAAGGTGAGGGGATATGAATTAAAAAAGCAGCTCTCAGCAATTCGTAGAGTACTCTCCTCTTAAATTATTAGGTGCAGGATGAAGATAGAAAGACAGAGACAGAAGAAAGGGAGGGATAGAAGGAGAGCGACTGATATTCCCTCCCTCAGGCTGAAAATGAAAATACAGGTTTCAGCTCTTGAATGATTGAATGTAGTCTTTGGGCTTTGTAGGTAAGAGCTAGAAGGTGTGGGTATAGACTTAATCTCTTTATGACTTAGATTTTCTTATATTTAAATGGAAATGTGCCTGGGTGGCTCAGGTGGTGAATGTTCGACTTTGGCTGGAGATTCATGAGTTCGAGCTGCACACTGGGCTAGCTGCTGTCAGCACGGAGCCCGCTTCAGACCCTGTGTCCCCTTCTCTCTGCCCCTCCCCTGCTCACGCTCTCCCCAAAATAAATAAACATTAAAAAAAATAATAAAATGGCAATAGTAATGGTAGAACATGCAAAGCACTTAGAGTGACAGACACAGATAAATACTCGTAAATGTCACTCTTTTTGTTTTTTGTTATTCAATTGTCATTTGGCCCCTTAGCTTCCTGCTCTTGTATCTTTGGTTTCTCCCAAGCCTACCCGGATGCCAACCTGAGAATCTCTTAGTTTTGCTGTGAACCTTTTACTGAATGTTTCATGAGTGATGGAGGAGGATTTTCCGTTGCGTACCTCAAAGCAACAACTTAAATGTTGTTGGTGACCTATGTTGCCCCAGTAAGCCTCTTCGATGATTCTGTTACAGTGGGCTTGCCCAAATCACTCTGTCTTCTCTCTTTTCTGGTGTGCAGAAAAGGTCCTCTGTTACACAGGATAACTCATTCGATTCTAATGTCTACCGTGAAATGTACAGAGAAAATTAAAGCATTGCTTTCTACAGAGTGGCTGTTCAATGTGGCCCTTGGGCTAGGAGCATGGACATTACCTGGGGGCCCTGTAGAAACAAGGGTTCTGGGCTCTACCACGGCCATACTGTATCTAATCGGTTTTTTCGTTGTTGTTGCTTTGTTTTGTTTTGTTTATGAATATATTTTCTTGTCAAATTGGCATTATGCTGAACCAAATTTGTTTTAACAAACCCCTGGGTATTGGCTATGCACTGTAAAGTTTGAGAAGCAAGGTTCTGCACCACAGAATACAGCAGCCATGCAAGCAGACAAAAGATCACCACTCCCTTGACTGTTTCTCACCTGTTTTCTTTATTGTACTTTAATTTTTTTGAAAATTTATTTTGAGAGAGACAGAGAGAGCGCATGCAGGAGCAGGGGAGCGGCAGAGAGAGAGGGATAGACAGAATCCCAAGCAGGCTCCATGCTGTCAGCACAGAGCCTGACGCAGGGCTTGATCCCATGAACCACGAGATGATGACCTGAACAGAAATCAAGAGTTGGAAGCTTAATAGACTGAGCCACCCAGGCGCCCCCATTTTTGTACTTCAATGTACAATTGCTGTCTTCATCCCAGCTCCAGACAACTTATCAAAACACATTTTCTAAACAAACATAATATTTTTCCCAAGAGGAATTCTGAAAAACAGATTTCTCTCTGCCAGTTATCATCATCATTTGAAGCCTGTTGTAGAACCTTCAGTACTAAATAAAATAATTACTGACCATTAATTTTTCTTCTTCCTCTCTCTTGGTCATTGATCCAGTGTTATGATGCCAGCAAAGCTAGATAGATAATCTTTACATTTAGAAGCAGTTCAGAGCGGTAAGTTCGATTTGGTTCCCAAAGTTATGAGACATCTTGGCTTGATAATCTTGATGGAAATGACTGAAGTTGGAAATGACCAAAGTTGGACCTGCTTACAGTATAGATTATTAGTAGAGAAAACATGCGAAAATTATATCTCTAATACCTTCTGTGTAGAGAATCCTGTTCAGAATGATTGTAAAACAGCTGCTATTTTTCAAGAATGCTGATTTTTGAAGATTCTAAGTCAATAAATATCACCATATCATATCCGATGAAGTTTTATCCCTGATTAATCTCACCCTTTTGCTGGCTGTTATCTGTCTTGTTTTACCTTCTGTCATCACGTTTTCAGCAATAAAAAGATTACTAGTACCTAACCAAGAGCCAGTAAGGTATTCATCATTGTGCTCAGGTATTAAGTGAAAAAGAAATTTTAAAGTTGATTGAAAAACCATAAAAATAGTTCATGTCTATTTAAAAAAAGGTATCTACTTTCCTCCTATTTTATCTAAGTTCTTGAGATATTTTTTTGCCTTCCACTGGTCTGAAAATTATAGGGTAGTAAATGTTTCTAGATAGACCCAATTCCTCAGCTGCATTCTCATTCTTGCATTGCCTATTTTTACGATGATGAACCTCTATTGCATCAAGATTGGGTTTTGCTTCTACATATTGAATTTTGATACCCGGTTATTCTTATGTGACACTCTTTCGTGAAGAGATCGTCCAAACTGCTCTTCCATGATTTTCCACATTAAGAACAATGTGACCCTGAGGCCCCAGAATATTATTTTCAGTTGGGGGAAAGGAATTGCTTCTTTCCTCCTAGTCATACAAAATAAGGAGCTTGTTAGGTTTTTTTTTTCTTTTTCACTTATTCCAAAACATAGAAGCTTAATATATACTATGTCCATAGCCCTATACGTTAACTATAAAAATCAATTTTTGCATGTTTCCCATCCAGTCCGATTCATTGCTGGCTGACGCTTCTCCTCAAGAAGGGTAGAGAGCATGTGTGGCTTGAAGGTTTTCACCTTGCTCTACAGTTATTTTAATCTCTGGATGTTCTTTTTTCCACCAACAAGACCATGGCATGCTGGTGGGAGGTGTATAAGGAAGGGGGTGAGGAGGTTATGTTGGCAGCTTGTAAAGCCCTTGCTATCCTGGGACTTAACATCTCCTAAATAAAGTGGGCTTTCAGCTCAAGCCTTATTTAAAAAGGAAAAAAAAAATTCTTCTGCAGATGAAACATGCCAGATGGAAACAACTCTACTGACTTGCTCCAAACAGGCCTGCAGCTGTTACTTCTTCCATAACTTTTTCCAGTGAAATTTTTAGGCTTCACCTGTTGATGGGCACAACAGAATTTTTCTTCCCTCCCCTCCCCTAGCCTCCCCCTCTTCCCGACTTCCCCTTAAAAGGAGAGCAGCCTGAACACTTAGAAAGCACAGCTCAGAGTGAGAACTCATATCCACTGTAGATAGAAAAGGGGGTGCTGCCCATGGAGCTGGAAGATGGTGGTTGCTCCCAGCTCTTGGTCCATTGGACCTACTCCTGGAGGGACAAGGCAAGCAGCAGAAAGGCAGACACCCTGTCCCTGCTGGCTGTTTCTCTGCACTGCTCTTGAACAACTGTTATTCAGAGCTAAGCTGAGGCTTGCCCAGGAGCTGGGTAATCACCACCATTTGGGTATAACGGAAATATGGAACCTCAGGTTGTGACAAACCAGTGAAACACAAAGCTAGGGATCGTATCCCAGCTATAAAGGTCAAATTCTCTTCAACTGAAATGGACTTTAAGAGAGAAAGAAGGGAAGGAGAAGATTTTTCATCAAGAGGAAAAAATACTTCCTTTCTGGCTGACACAGATAGTTGCAGCCTTTGGCTTACATCATTTGGGTTGCTTGTTTTTTTGTAAGATAATTACATCTATGGACACACAGAATTTGACATTCAAAAGTGATCGCCCATGACAGCTCCCAACATCGGCTAGCAAAGAAGAGAAGATGTCATTGAAAGCTGAAGACTTGATAGATAATACATTGAAAACTAGCGATATAATAAGGTGAATTAAAACTAAATCAAATATTGGATACAAGTTATATAACATTTCACACATGTTCATTTCATACATGTTCTTTCATACATGTTCTGCATGTAGCCTACAATTCTCTGAAGTTTTTCATGATAAATCCCACCTAGGTTTCTCTGGTAACTCATTTTGTTTGAGTTGAGATGTATTTTTTTTTCAACTGTGCGATGCTTCCCAAATCTGCCAGTCCTGCCCCCTTGTCCTCCTCCCTTGGTGGGAGACCTCACCTGCTACTTCCCAAAGTAGAAGTCGTAAGATGGAAACCTCTCATCTCTGTTCCATCTACTGTATAAATTTGAATACATTGGATCTGCTATCTGCCATCCCCATTCCATTCTTCCCTCTGACAAATGGAGGGGAAGAAGTGGGCTCTGGGCTCTGGGTTCACTTATCCCTGGTGTACCCTTCACCTCCCGCCTTCCATGAACCTCACTTTACCAATTTTCTGTTCCCTCGGTTGTATGATGAATTTCCTGTGTCAACTGATTCATTTCCATTTGCTTTTATAATTCATCAGTTTTCTATTATTAAAACCAACAACAAAAGCTTTCAACCTAGCATCACTTTCCATCTACCCACCTGGTTTCTTTTTGGAGTTTGGGGTTGGGCATCTTAACCAATTTGTGTATGTGTGTCTCTCTAGATATTTGCATATGTGTATGTATGTATATATTTTTTACAAGGGACATTTAAATGTCTTGGTCACTCTCTACTTTTTACAAAGAGCTCCTCAAGGGGGAAAGGATGAGTTTAGAAGAAGTAACCAATCATGCTAGGTCATTACTAAATAGAAAAATATAAACTATCTTCAGAGAGAAAGCACATAGCAAGAAGAAATGCTTTCAGGTCCCAGAATATTCAAAAGGTGAGGACAGGCAATGTTTTATAATGCCCATGCCAGTAATAATGGTTGTCAACAGGCTCTAGGGATGAACACTGTGGGTACATCCCCACATGCCTGACTTCAGGAATACATGAGGGTAACTTTTCTCTAGCCAAATGGACTATACAGTGAGAGAAAGCCTTCCTTCCAGTTTGCTTTGAGGTATGTTTCATGGGCTTGAGTATACACAGACAAATGTGGAGCACCAGATATTTGTAGCACAGATCTAAAAATGCCTGCTCATGGGAGGAAACAAGTGCTGGATCCCCAGGGAGACAACACCCAGAAAGACAGCTCAGAGGGAAAGTGGAGAAAGGTAAACTCAGTAGAAACCTGTTCCCCTGCCAACCAGCGTTGTAGGCTTGGGTGAGTTTCTGAAACAATCCACACTTCAGTGTTCATATTCATAAGACAGGGTTGATAATAACCGTAGTACCGTGATGATTAATTTTATATGTTAAGCAGACTGGGCTAAAGGATGCCCGGATAGCTGGAAAACATTATTTCTGGGTATGTCAGGGAGAGTATTTCCAGAAGAGATTAGCCTTCAAATTAGTAAATTGAATAAAACAGATGGCCTTCCCCAATGTAGGTGGGCATCATCAATCCCTCAAGGGCCTGAACAGAACAAAAAGACAAGGGAAAGGCAAATTCTCTATCTTTTGAAGATGGAACACCCATCTCTTCTGCCCTTAGACAGGATTCCCTGGTTTTTGGGCCTTCAGACTCTGACAAGAGGAATTACACCAGCAACCCCCCAACCTGTCCCCCAATTCTCAAGACTTTAGTTTGAATTATATCACTGGCTTTCCTAGTTCTCTAGCTTACAAACTGCCTATATTTGGTCTTCTCAACCTTCAAAATTTCATGGGCCAGTCCCTACACCAAATCTCCTCTTATATACGTCTATGTATCCTGTTGGTTCTGTTTCTCTGGAGAACCCTAACACAACCACCTTCCTTATAGGATTGCTAGTGAACACACACAAGACACTTTGCGTCTGCCACCTATTACATCTGAGCTATATTACTTTATAGAACTGCTCTGCTAGGCAAGGAAATACTATGCCTAGACTACTTTTCATCACCCTTTCCCACACACATATTATATATAGTGTCATAATTAACAGAAGAATGGGAGATTTCTCCCAGCAGGGTTTAATTTCAACTTGTGAGAAAAAGATAAGTGTCACAGTTGGCCGGCATCTTGGTGCATCCTGAACAACCTGAAACTAAGAATTTGTACTGTGTACCTCAAGCTGTACAGTCTCTTCTTTGGCGTTAGATGATGGGAGACTGAGGAAGTAATGCCATTAGATATATCCTGCACTGACGTCTGCAGATAATCTGAGGCTTCAGATTATCTTTTTTTTTTTTTATATTTGATGAGGTTGTAGTTGGCACCATGAAACTTATCTATGAACTCAAAGCATTTTTTTTTTGAGAGAGAGAGAGAAAGAGAGTGCCAGTGAAGGAGGGGCAGCGAGAGAAGACTACAGAAGATCTGAAGTGGGCTCTGGGCTGACAGCAGTGAGTCCAATGTGGAGCTCGAACTCAGACATGAGATCATGACCTGAGCTGAAGTTGGACACTAAACTGACTTAGTCACCCAGGCACCCCATGAACTTAGAGCATTATTAAGGTAAGTCAGCATCTGAAGCACTGAAAGAATGGTACCCACTTGAGGTGAAGAGACCCCTACTTTATCCTCATAGCAAAATAAGGCCTCTGATTGACTGGGCATAAGATTATTTTTAATTTTAGATTAGTTTATTTGGACACTGGTCTATCAGTTATAGACCTTCTATATTTGAGCTTTTAGGTCTCCTTATGAACTTTGATATGAATGGGAGCTGATACCGAAATTTTGGAAATCTTTATGTGGATGCATTATACGGAGCATTCACTTTCTGACATTTAATTTTATTTTCCATGGTCTCTCTCTAGACATTATGCCTGGGCATAATTTGGAGTGGGGAGAAAATCATAAAGTACTCCTAGAAATCAGTAAGGAAAAGACAGAGAACACAAGAGCAAAAATGGGTGAGAGCCTAGAATAGGCACTTCACAAAACAGGATGTTAAGTGCTGATTACACATGTGAAGATATGTTTAACTTCATCTATCATGAGGGATATATAAGTTAACATCCCAAATGAGATACCACTGCCTGCCCACAGGAATGTGTAAAATTAAAAAAAAAGAGATTCAATACCAACTATTGGTTAAAATGTAGAACAACTGGTGGGAATTATATACTGCTTTTGAGCATATGAAAGTGACGACCAAGGCTGGATCTTCAAAGGACCAACCAAAATGGCTTTTGCTTTAAAATTCTCAGAGAAGGGACATCTGGGTGGCTCATTCGGTTAAACATCTGATTTCGGTTCAGGTCATGATCTCACAGTTCCTGAGTTCGAGCCCCACATCGGGCTCACTGCTGTCAGCCTGTCAGTGGGGAGCCTGCTTCAGATCCTCTGTCCCCCTTTCTCAGACCCTCCCCCACTTGCACTCTCCCCAAAACAAAATAAATTCTCAGAGCAACTGTGGCTCTCTTGACCTGATAAATAACCACATCACCAATGAGGTAGTGTTGCCCAAATTATCAAACCAGGATCTGATCAAGACTATAAACCCAACCACCAACATTCAGGAAATACAGAAGCATGCAATAAACAAAATCAGGACTATGGAGAAATATAATGACCAAAGATAGGATTTCTTCAACAAATGAATTGAAAGTTAATAAGGAGGAGGGAAGGTTTGTCTTAATAATTTATTAAGCTACACAGTTGTTCTGTGTGGTTTTCGGTGTCAGTATTATGTTCCACAACAAAAACTCCAACCAGTTCTGTCATTGTGCTTCCTTCTGAGAAGCAAAGGCAATCCACCAACACCCTTCTCCTCAAAGAGAATGTGAAAATGTAGTCACTGAGTGCAATGTAGTGTTGTAGGTTCTGTAAAGGAAATGGTTCTGGAAATCAGACAGAGGATCCCCTTACTTAGGGACACAGATAGAACATAGATCATCATTACTTACTGTCACCCATTGCCTTAGCTTGGAACACGGTAATAAAATAGCATAGACTGGGTGACTTAAATAACAGATTTATTTTCTCATAGCTCTGGAGGCTAGCAGGCTGAGATTAGGGTAGAATATGGTTGGTTCTCATGAGAGCTTTCTTCCTGCCTTGCAGACAACTGCCTTCTTTTTTTGTGTCCTCACAAGGTAGAGAGAGAGAGAGAGAGAGAGATCTGGTGTCTTCTTCTTCTAAAAGGAGCACTAATCCCATTATGAAGTCCTCACCCCCATGATTTCATTTTATCCTAATTATCTCCCAAAGGTCTCATTTCTAAATAGCATCACATTGTAGATTAGGGCTTCAACATATGAATTTGAATTTTCAGTCCATAACACCTGGGTGTAGAGCTTTGGGGGAAACTGAGGGACACTTACCAACATATAGTCCCAGTTCTTTTCAAATTCTATCACACTTAGGAAAAATAAAAATTGCCTACCAATTCAGTTATAGTTAATTATAATCTCTCAATGTGGTCAATATGCTAGGTCCAGCAATTCCCTTTTTACCTCTCTTGTTTTCTTAACTGCTTACTTTTAATTTTCTATGGGCTTATGCAAGGACTTTGTTACCTTTCTCTTGTCTATTATAGATATTTTTTTTTCTCTTTCTCAGCAAAATTTGGTGAAGTGATATTTAGGCCAGTAAACTCTTACTACATTTTATTTTTTTTATTTAAAAAAATTTTTTTAACGTTTATTTACTTTTGAGACAGAGAGAGACAGAGCATGAACGGGGGAGGGTCAGAGAGAGAGGGAGACACAGGATCCGAAGCAGGCTCCAGGCTCTGAGCTGTCAGCACAGAGCCGGATGTGGGGCTCAAACTCACGGACCACGAGGTCATGACCTGAGCCGAAGTCAGACGCTCAACTGACTGAGCCACCCAGGCGCCTCTATTACATTTTAAATGCTAGTGTTCTTGTTACCCCATTCTTGTGAGTTAAGACTCTGAAGTTACTCTAAAATGTATCTTCAGTTAGCGCCATGTCAGAATTAGAAATGAGTGCAATGAAGAATTTTATTTATTTAAAAATTTTTTAAATGTTTTATTATTTAGTTTTGAGATACACAGAGAGAGAGAGAGAGAGACAAAGTGCTAGTGGGGGAGGAGCAGAGAAAGAGGGAGACACAGAATCCAAAGCAGGCTCCAGGCCCTGAGCTGTCAGCACAGTGCCTGATTTGGGTCTCAAATTCACAAGCTGTGAGATCACGACCTGAACTGAAGTCAGATGCTCAACCGACTGAGCCATCCAGGCACCCCGTCATAGACCCTGGGTCTGAAGTTCTCTCTTGTCCATCAAGAGAGCGAGACACAGGATTGAAATGTGAGAGAGGCTAATGTCCAGGAGGAAACAAGAGCCCTGAGTAAGGGTCCTTGCTCCGTTTTTATCAGGATCAGAAGGCTTACAAGCATGATGGAGGTGCACAAAGAGACAATAAACCGTGAACATTAACTCATGGGTGTGAGGGAAAGGGTGTGTTGAAGATATGGGGTGTTAGGGGTTTGTGTCAATAGAAAACAAAATCCTGGAGCTGGGTGAAAGGTTGTTTACAGCAGACATGAGGCACCACCTCTGTTTACCTAAACTGTCCTAGGGGACAAGAAAGACAAAGCATGTTAGCTCAGGGTCAACAAGGCACCTTTCTTCTACTAATTAGCTCCCCTCTGGGCAACTTGGCCCTGTTGTGGTCTACAGCCCTGTTTACCTGTTTACCTGTTTACCTGTTTTGGTCCTTCCTTCCTGTGAAAGCAGCTTTCTGCTATCTACTAAGTTGGGGGGCATTTCCGCCCTGAATACCTAATCTTGTTTACCTCATCTTGTATGTGTTCATCCTGAGATTCCCTATTCCTATACCTTTGCCCTATACTGGGGACCTTTGCCCCGTTTACCTAATTTTATTTACCTAATCTTGTTTACCCAAACTTAGGTGTGTACATCCTATGACTTTCTAATTCTTTATGCCTTGTTAACCCATTGGTGCAAGTTCAGGGAATTCCTAAACTTATTCCCCCCAGCACCCCAACAATTTTAAAAATTGAGCTCAAAAAAGAGGATTCTCCTCTCTAAGCCTTGAGAAAGATTTTACTTACCTTAAGAAAGATTTCACAATGACCGAAAGGTCATAGTGAAGATCTGTTCAGTGAGATATATTCAAGGAGACCCAGTAATTTGTCTATAATAAGAAAGGGATATCTACTGAAGTCCCATGGCTGCCTATGTTCCTTCACTTAGTGAATGTCTGACAAATAAGTGTGGCCCATGTTTATATCTCTGGAACTATCTAAATCCTAGTGATATAATAATGGAAAACAAACTTGCAAAGACACACACAGACTCTGTCCTTAAAAAACACGTCATCCTATGAGCTTTGCAGAATAGGGAGTGAACAATTCCAATACAGCATAGTATAAGCTATTATAGAAATAAATCTCGTGCTATGGAAACACATTGAATATAGCACTTTCATGCAAGTTTTGCAAGGCACAGAACACACAAGCACAGTGTGGGATACAGAAGACCAGGACCCGATCATTTCCCTCCATAAGCTTATAAATGTGAGAGAGAAGACAAAGTCAGGAAGCAGTAAATAACAATTCTGGACAGGACAAGATTAAGTGTAAAAGGAGGGGGTCAGATCCTTTAAATGCAATAGGAATTTAATAGAAAGGAGAGCCCTGGACTATTGTAAAATTTAAGAGAGGAAGCAGAACTTAAGAAATTTGGGATTGAGTCAGCAGGCTGCAGATGAGGACAATAAGGCCAATGGCTATGTATAGAATTATGAGGTCTCAGTTCCTGGCCACTAGGACACATAGAGTTGTTTTTATTTGGTAATTATTTTTATTTCATGCTGTTAAAACCATAAATAGCACTACTAGCTTGACTAACTAACATGAGGTATGTTCTAGGTATCAGTTAATGGACACAATATTTGCAAGGACAAAATTCTCTTACAAATGATCCAAACTACAGGGATGGCATGCCATGTGTGTGTAATAGCCTTAATGTGTTTAGGAAAATATTATTGGATTAAAAACCAGACATTTTTAATTTAATAGAGCTACATATAAAGAGTCATAAATGACTCACCCAATTGCCTCTTCATGGTTCAATGTTTATTTAACACCAATATAAAAATAGTAAAAATATCATACATAGACTTTAACCTAAGTGTTTTACAGATGGGCCTGAGAACCAGTTTTAAAGATGATATGGGGGAGACATCAGCTTCAAGATACTGAACACTTTGGAGGAAATCAAAGTGGGACAAGAGAGAGGAATTAGGATAAGAATGCAAGCAATTAAATAGTGTCGTACCCAATAGGGCATATGGGCTTAAATATGCTGCAGCTCCCTTTCCATCTGGATTTTAATAAGCTTTGAGTTATTGCCAATAAAATACCAAGGAGGCCTCTTCCGGCATTCATGGGCATCTGTCCACATGGTTCAAACAGGCAGCTGATGGGTTACAGTTGCCATTGAGGGCATGATCAAGAAGGAGGCCAGCATTTCAAAGTGGGCCAAGGTTTCACAAGCTACCTCTAGTGAGAGCTTTTAGCGGGGCTCTAGCCTCTATAAAAATTATTTGCCTGAGTATCGCTTAAAATAATTTTAAAGGATTATGAATTCCCTCTCATTTTTAAGTAGATGTGTTGATACACGTAAGTTTTCATCTAAATTTTGAGTGGGATGGAATGTATTTTTAATGTACTGTAAATATTGATAATTTAACTAACACTCTTACCCACTCTCTTAATTTTATCTACAGAATCTAAATTCCAAAGTGATTTGATATGTGTCATTGTCTATTTAAGTAATACATGAATCAGCTTTGATAGATGATAGGACTTTTCTTATATTAATATTTCCAGAAATATGGTAGGACTTTTTCTTATAGTCGTATTTCCATTCCATTCCCCCAAGGGAATTTTATCTAAAGTGGTGATTTATCTAAAATGGTGATTTAAATTTGATTTCCATAATGACTAGGTTTTATTATTTAATTTGTGAATTATCAATATTTTAATTATTAAAATTATTTTGACATATTTTATTAAAGTCATGGACATGCCATTTTGATAGGACAGGTTTTTTAAAAAATTGTCTTTTTAATGTTTATTTAGTTTTGAAAGAGAGAGAGAGAGAGTGTGAGCAGGGGAGGGGCAGAGAGAGGGGGAGACACAGAATTTGAAGCAGGCTCCAGATTCTGAGCTGTCAGCACAGAGCCAGACATGGGCTTGAACCCACGAATGGTGAGATTATGACCTGAGCCAAAGTCGGACACTTAACTGACTGAGCCACCCAGGGGCCCCTGACAGGATGGTTTTTATCTTAAGTCTATTTTGACACTCTACTCCCACCAAGTCCTTTATCTTTTAAGCTTTTTATGTATGTATGGTTAACATTAATAAAAGCTTACAAATCAGACTCTCAGACCATCTCTAAACCCTACTCCACTCCTCATTTCTGATATTCAAGAGCGACCCCAGGTGCCTATCAGAGATGGAATGAAGATAGTGGTTTCAAACATTATTTGTTAAAAAGAAGATTTAAATAGTATGTCGGGGCTTATGAAAAATATGTGAAAATGTGAAAAGACCAACATCAAACAGCATGTTTTGTCATAATGTCTTTTTTTTTTTTAATTTTTTTTAACGTTTATTTATTTTTGAGACAGAGAGAAACAGAGCATGAACAGGGGAGGGGCAGAGAGAGAGGGAGACACAGAATCTGAAACAGGCTCCAGGCTCTGAGCTGTCAGCACAGAGCCCGACGCGGGGCTCGAACTCACGGACTGTGAGATCATGACCTGAGCCGAAGTCGGACGCTTAACCAACCAAGTCACCCAGGCGCCCCTGTCATAATGTCTTTTAACATCTATGCAGACATTTTGTCTGAATATAGAGTAATAAATCTCATTTATCTGATTTTTGAGTTAGGCAATGATTCAAATTCAGTAGGCTTTCATTTTGATTCTAGCTTTGTCACTAATTAACTTGTTTGGGCTTCAGGTTTATTCATCTGGAGAGCGAAGCACTGAAGCTGCTGACATTGCTGATAAGCAGATATCATCCGTTCTGCTCACATATCATGAAGCCTAAGGTCCTATGGTCTAAGTTCAGCATGCACTAAGGCTCTCCTTCGCCCTATCCTTCTAATCAACCTCCAACACTTTATAAATTAAATCCTACCTGGAATATTTTATTCTATTAACATATTGTATGCTCTATCACATGTTACAATATAGTATTGATAATAACTCCATTTATTCGGTAACAGGAGTTTTTCTGGATTAATGGGTAATTCATGGGAACTCATGATATATAAACATACTGAAATAGTTCTCAAGGAGACCAGTTGGACCAGAAATTACCACAGTGGAAATAACAGGAAAAAAACCAGGAGTGTCTGGGTGAAGCAACTCAGTTAGTGAAGCAACTGACTTTGGATCAGGTCATAATTTAATGGTTTGTAGGTTTGAGCCCCTCATCACGCTCCACACTGGCAGTGTGGACCCTGCCTGGGATTCTCTCTCTCTCTTGCACTCTCCACCCTTCCCCTGTCCACATGCTCTCTATCTCTCAAAATAAATAAGTGAACTTGAAAAAAAACCTAGAAATGACTTAAAAGACTAAGTAGAAGAAACATAAAGGTATTTTCAAATATTTGATAGGTTAGTATCCACAAAAGGGAGTAAAGTCAGAATTGAGGCAGAGACAAATGGAAACTTCAACTCCTGGAGCTTAAGCATGGTCCAAGATTGTTCTGTGCAAGATTTATAGCGTAAAGTACAGTAGCTCTAGGAGGAAAACTGGGACTGCCTCAAGACCAGTCCTTTGGGCCTATTCCTTACCAGTTCATTCACACAACCTCCAGTATCTCCATTATCACTGTGGTCAGGCAGCTCAACTGCCAGTAGAAATCCAGGTTCTGGATTAGTGCAACCCAAAGAATTTAGGATTTTTGTAGAGGTGATGTAAAATAATAACCTCATTTTTTTGAAAAAAATAGGTGTAAATGAAACAAGAAGTATTTATAAAAAATAAGCAGTTGGAAAATCATGGACATTAACACGGCCACCATTAAACAAAAGAATAGAATAGAATAGAATAGAATAGAATAGAATAGAATAGAATAGAATAGAATAGAAACAAACAATAGAATGGTATACTCTGAAATAAACATTTTCAAGGGGAGTCTGAGAATTAAAGTTTGGTACAGAAAAATTCACCCAAAATTGAGTACAGATAAAAAGAAAGTTTTCTTATTTGAGCACAGATTTTTTTTTTTCAAATAATCATTCAAGAAATGAAGAGAGGATCATAGATAGATAGATAGATAGATAGATAGATAGATAGATAGACAGAAGATAGTCAGGCTTTCATAAAAAAAAAGGACATGGTAGAAAAATAAGACTCACAAAACTCATTAATAATTACTAGAAATTTCCAGTGAGATTAGTATTATAAATTTAGGGCACTGTGGGGACTGCAGCACTATCTAAACACATTGAAATTCATTCTTTTTTAAAGCTGAGTAAAACCAAACCAAATAGGAATACTGGAAAAATGTAGCTGGTGGATTACCACTTTTCAAAAGTTGCAACAAACACCCTTCTAAAGAATTAAAATGGAAAAGAAACCATATAAGCCCTACAAAGACTCGCCATGACTAGTATGGTTATAGTTCAAGTAATTCAAACTTGATTTACTCTAAATATTAGTGTCTTGTTAGAATCATACATATGCCTAGGTACTGAGAGCCTTGTTATATATTGTAAATTATTACCTTGTTCATTTTGAAACACTGGGAATCTGTTCCAGCCATCATGGAGTTTATGTTATCAGCAGCAATGAACTATATGTATCCTAAATGCCCAGAAGTCTAGGATAGTCAATTTGTTAGCAAGGAAGCCCACACTAAATTAGATCTATGTTTCTCTACCCTGCCTCCATTACATAATGGAGGAACTTTAAAGAGCTCCTGGTCATGAACTCTGTTTAATAAAACAACGCTGAACTTTTGTTCCAACTCTCTTCATTCATGAATGTTATTTATGGTTTGTGCCACCAACACCAAAAAGATTGAGATTTATAGATTGTAATTTACATCATATTGATTCTATTTTCCGGTGGTTTAATTTTTCTCATGAAAAGGAGTAAAACCAGAGAAATGGTAGAGTTTTAATAGGAAATTTGGGCCAACCTCAAATCCCTAAATGACTTTCTAAACCAAAAGTATATTTTTGAACTCCTCATATGTGGGGTTCCAGATTAAGAGAATTCCATGCGATAGCTAAGGAACTGATTATTTTATACACATAAAATTGTTGATTAGTGATACATTTTGTGATTTTCCCCCTTTTCTTTTAGCAGTAACTAGCTCATGTTCCTATAGTTCTATAAGAAAGAGGAAGGACTATAGTTTCAGTTCATGTCCAACAAATTACCAAGTTTTTTAAGAGTGGGAGACTTTTACTAAAACCAAAATGTTTGCAATGATAACCTACAGTTTTAAAGGCTGAAATATAAATACTTGAGTTCATTTATTTGTAACTAATTTAGAAGATTTCTGAGAGGACTAGAGAAGAAAGGAATGCCCATGCCAACTTTTGTAGTTTTTGCCTAAAAATCAAGTACACCGAACACTGTAAGATACAGATTGTTAGTTGTAACTCTACACATATAAATTCTGAATAAGTTCTAAATTTGGAGAACACAATTGTAGTTAAAAAACAAACAAAAAAATAAAAAAACAAAAACCAGAACCAAACAACAACCACCAACAACTCAGCAACAGTAAAATCTTCCCATCAGGGCTTAATGAATCCATTTTCCTTTTCAAATAGGATCACTCCTAACTTCATAGCTAGGAGAAGAATTTAGGGTCTGGGCAATTACCACTAGAGATTATAGTTTACTCACACTACTACATCTTATAATTCTTTAAAAGCATTAACAATTGACCTGAATTAGGAACATACGTGAGATGGAAACTCATTTCGTAGCTGCCATATTTCTAATAGGGCAAGAATTACCCAATAGGATTTATGTCTGGAGGATAAAGCATATTTGTCTGCATTTACATGCTAATAAAAAGAATGTGAACCCCTCACTGGAGGCATAGCACGGATAGGAGAAAGCGTGGATGAATACAGTCATGCGTATTAGTGTGCAGATAATTTGTCTTTTTAAAAAACTGATTTTCTTCCCAAGCAGAACCACCCTGAAATCCGGGCTACTGTGGTCCATGCTGGCCTTGTGCTTCATGGCTCTGTGTAACACAAGCACCATGGGAGCACACGGGTGCCTCACCCAGAAGCAAGCACGAGTAGACACAGCATTCTCTGAAGACCCATGCTCATGACTAACCCCTTTCAGGTTCACCAAAACACATCATCACATCTCTTACCCTCTGTTCTTGTATCTGAAGTCCACTGAGACCAAATGTATTGGTCTTTTGGTTTGGGCCACGGCCAACGTAAGAGGCCGATGCTGTTTCAGAGTAAGGACGGGGCTTGGATGGTAGAAATGCTTCATACACACAAAAGACAAATTAATTACCTCATCAAATTTCCCTTTTGAGATAGCATGAGAGCAATAAATTATTGGTTAGAGAATCTTTCTTTTTCCCCCAGTAATGCTGAGATACTATTTTCTGGCTTCTCACATTTTAATTCATGACCCTGGAGATATTCATCACAGTTGTATAAATCTTAAAGTTATTACTTTTAAACTTCTGTTATCTACAGCTTAGACATAATTGTGAACCTTGAAAACTCTATTATCAAATAGACATTGCATGCTAAATCCCAAGTTCTAGTTTATAAATTTAACATACATTTTCCAAATATAAATTTCAATTTCATCTGTTCAAGGAATTCTGATTTAAGTTGTTGTATTTCCTACTTATAAATTGCCTTTTGAATATTTCAGAAGAAAAATAATTTATGGAAATTCATTAGAAATTAATTTTACTTAAAATATATTTTGGATTTCATTGATGTAAGGCCATTACTAAAATAGTTGTTGAATAATTAAAATTAAAGCATCATTTTATATACCTTTACTACATTTATATTTAAGGTTTTAAATCCTATCTATCAATAGTGTACCAATTAGGTGAAAATACTGATTACATAAACATAATAACTGATTCTACTAGAATGAAGGCAATAAAAACAAGTGTTATTAAAATATATAACCATCTATGGATTGTGTATATCTTTATTTCATTACTCATCCAAAGATTGCTGGCTTATGAACAGAATAGCAGGCATGCAGAGTAATAAGTAAATTCATTCATCTTTGGTATTTTGCCAAACTTTGGTCACTTAAAAGCTAAATCTTTGGGGATCCTGGGGGGCTCAGTCAGTTGAACAATGGGCTTCGACTCAGGTCATGATCTCACGGTTTGTGAGTTCGAGCCCTGCGTTGGGCTCTGTGCTAACAGCTCGGAGCCTGGAGCCTGATTCTGATTCTGTGTCTCCCTCTCTCTCTGCTCCTCCCTTGCTCGTGCTCTCTCTCTCTCTCTCTCTCTCTCTCTCTCTCTCAAAAATAAATAAATAAACATTAAAAATAGTTAAAAACTGAAGCTTTGAACATATTTTTCAATTTTATAATTACGAAGATATATTTGCCAAGAGTAGAGAATAGAGCAGATTTTATTTAACAGTCTGTTAGCTTGATATGTAACTTTTAAATATTTGACACATGGCATGTGGGTCTCTCTTTTTCCTCTTGGCAGGTCCACCTCCTGGACGTGCAAACGTTAGAAATGAGCTTGGTATCGAAGACACACTCTAGAGAGTAGGTCTAAGGATGCATGCTTGGAAACGTATAAGCCAGTTCTGGAACTATGTCATGTGGCCAGGCCACGGGGGGACATGACAGTCTTTCCACAAAATCATTAAGTATAAATAGGTTACATATTTTAGTTTATGCTGATTTAGCTTTTGGCAAATCAGAAAAATTCTTATAGTACCTTCTAGAATACACAAGTAGTGGGCAGTTCCATATTCTAGGAAAAACAAAATCCCAACGTTCTGTTTTGGATATACTGTTTGCTCGTCCAGAGTTACTGTTTATCGTTTGTCCAACTTGCTATATGCACTGCGAAGCAGATCCATGTAGACTATTGATGGATTATGTTGATATCTGGTTTCTGATTGAGTTGGAGGTTATTGGACATGACAACGAAGGGGAAGTGAGGTCCACTACTCTCTGTTTGGCATGTTCCTATGCCGGCAACATCTATCTAGTGAAACCCACAGCTTCTTTAAGGAGCCCCACTTTATTCCTCTTGACGCAGGATCTGGTCATGGCTCTACCCCTCTCTCTTTTAATGTTTAGGTATTATGCTCATGGGTCCCTAGCAGTCCCTGGCCACTGCGGTACCCCTTGTTACTTTTTCTAAACCTGATTCACACATCTGCAGATCGTTCCCCTCCTACACTTCTTTTAAAGTTTTTATTTGTATTTATTTTTGAGAAGAAGCAGGGAAAGGGCAGAGAGAGAGGTAGGGAGTGAGAGAATCCCAAGCAGGCTCTGTGCTGAGAGCACAGAGCCCGACATGGAGCTCAAACTCATGAACTGCGAGATCCTGACCTGAGCCAAAGTCAAGAGTCAGAGGCTTAACCGACTGAACCACCAAGCACCCCTCCCGTCCTCCATTTTTAAAGTCTTCTAATTGCCCAGTCTGCATGTGCCAACTCTCCCATCAGCACCATGATTACTATTCAGTTGATCAACGTGGGTTGAGCTGTGCAGTTCCACTTACATGTGATTTTTGATAAATGCAATACTGTAAATGTATTTTCTCTTCCTTATGATCTTTAACATTTTTTTCTCCAGCTTATTTTATCATAAATATACAATATATAATGCAAATACAAAGTATGTCTTAGTCGACTGATTACAAGTAAGGCTTCTGGTTAATATTAGGATATTAGTACTTAAAGTTTGGTTGTGGGGGCAAGAGTTATGCTTGGAAGTTTCACTGTGCCAGGGTTTGGTGCCCCTAATCCCCAGGTTATTCAGAGTCAGTTGTATTTTCTACTAGCATTTGTGTGACTTTGATCATTATCCTTTAATTTTTGAGCCACAGTCCCTGTTCCAAGCAATAGATCATCAATGTTCGACAGAAACTTAGTTTAAGAACCAAAACGCAAATAGTCTCATTAGTATGTGCAACTTAAACACTGTCCCAGTTAGTTCTCTTTGGGGACGACCTCTAGCCCTGAAAACAGTGTCTGTTCATTATAAGCACTTCAATAATTATTGAATGAATGTCCAATCAATACTAAGGGACAGGATATGACCTCTCAGAGCCGATGGTAAAAGTTTCTTCCTTCCCTGAACTCGTTTCCTTCCCACATCTGAGTGTCTCTTTGTCGCCTTCTATACTTACATGAACATGGGTGGTGAATGGAAAACTGGTAGAATGAGGACACAGTTAGTAGAAAGGAAGTTTACAAGTTTTTCAAATAATATAACATCAAAATATTTGCGAAGTCCTCTGCCTTCGAGAGGCTAGGCCTTGACTGTCTCCCGACTTCCACACCACGGAGGTTTTTAAATAGTGTGCAAGTCTTGGGGCGCCTGGGTGGCTTGGTTGGTTAAGCGTCCGACTTCGGCTCAGGTCATGATCTCACGGTCCGTGAGTTCAAGCCCCGCGTCGGACTCTGTGCTGACAGCTCAGAGCCTGGAGCCTGTTTCAGATTCTGTGTCTCCGTCTCTCTCTGCCCCTCCCCTGTTCATGCTCTGTCTCTCTCTGTCTCAAAAATAAATAAATGTTAAAAAAAAATTTAAAAAAAAAGTGTGCAAGTCTTACATTCCCCAGTCTTAGTATCATTTCATTATAAATTAAGATGAGGCTAGTTCCTTTAGAGGAAAATTGATCTGGTGTCTGCTGCTTTTTCTTCCATTGATTTTTTCCCATTGCCTTTTCATTTTTCTTGTTTGATATCGTTCCATATTTTAATGAGACACTTATATAATTCATATTACGTAATTTATAGTTTCCTGGGTGATAGTCCCGTGCAACCACATTTTCCCATGAAGTTACACATTGTCCCTTATACTTCTTAAAAATATTTGCCAGTAGGTTTGCCGCCATTCTTGTTCCTAAAATTTTATATTCTTTCGTGTACTAAAAGTGAAAAAAGATAGCAAGCCCACTTTTTGTATTACCTAAACCATTAGTTTCTTATGAGTTTCTTCCTCTTATACTCCTTACCTTTTTATTCTTCTTTTCTTCCTAGTGTCCTCAGATAAATGCTTTTTTATTTTGTGATTAATCATGGAAATGACTTAATGCTATGAATTTTAACCTTGGCTGCAGTCCATGGTGTTCTAACTGCTGCTAATCACTAAATAAACTGTAATTGCCACTTTAACTTTCTCAGTCATCTGTGGTATTTACAAGTATTTTCTTATTTCTAAACGCTTGGAGAGAAGTTGTACCCTATTTATTATAAATGTCTAAGTATATTACATTTAATTTGAGAACACTGGTTACATGTTTGTTTTATAGAATGTATTGGCATTTTTTTGGACCTTTAATGTGTTCACTTGATAAAATCCTATGGACATGATCAAACTAATATATGTAAAATTGAGCTTTTAAGATTACTCAGATATAGATACATATACACACTCATACATATATCTGTACGTGTGTGTCATGTTTATATATTTTATATACTTCATCTGTTCCTTGTGGTTATGGGATCAAGGTTCTGTTTTCTTGATGGCTATAAACAGAGGGCCATTCCAAGCTTTGAGAAATGACTGCATTCTTTATTTATGGCTCCTTTCCTCCATTGTCAAAACCATCAGCATGGTTTGATGGGTCAAGTCAAACCAGGTCAAGTCCTTCCCATGCCACATCTTTTTTCTGACCACTAATGGGATGCACTTTGAAGACTGTTGTGATAAATGGGGCCCACTTGGATAATCCAGCAAAATCTCTTCATCTGAAGGTTCATAACTTTAATCACATCTGCAAAGTCTTCTTAAAGTGCAGACATCTGTGGGAGCCATTACTCTGTGTACCACAAGTGGATTGGTGTGAAGAGTAAAGCATTGGGCTACAGTAACTAATGGACTTTAATATTATGAAAATGTGTTTTCAGGACTATGATTTTTTTAAAGGCAGAACTTAATTGTGAGGGTAACAGAACTGCAAGGATACTGAAATCACAAACCCCACAAGACCTGTATGCCAAGATCAGATCCTTGTAAGGAAAAGAGTGGGATTCTGAAAGCTGGGATGAAGAATATAAGAATTGGAGAATCACAAACGCGTTTCCTCTGATCTCTCCTAGATAGAAAAAGCAGCCCCTCTCCCTTCATAGAAGAAAGCAGCCTCCCCTTGCCAAAAGCAATGCAAAGATCTCACCTACAGTAGGTACTTTGTAAGGGTATGCTTGCATTCCATCAAGTACTTTCCCACTTTCATTCATAGCCTCCAATAATTAGCGTTTGGTCTGAGCATAGCCCAAGGAGGGAAATGCAATCCTTGTTCTAGGAGGAAATGCATTATGCAACAAAAGTATGACACAGGACTGGCAAACATGTGTTCACATGATACAGGAGTAATTAAGTGGCAATATATCTTGAGGATGCTGGATTGAGACCCAGGCAAAATACACGGTAGGTTAAGAGCTTATTAACATAGAAGTATTTTCCTGAGACTTCTAGTTCACATTCTGGGAATATATTTGGAGGCAGTACTAATTACCTGCTAGAACATCTCCTTGAAGCTGGACATTAGAAGGGTCGAAGATAAAGGGGATGGAGATACCAGTATGGCTGTGATTAAAGAGGGTTCAGAAAGCTCAGGGAGGTAGATCTGTTAAAATACATTTACAAGATGAAGTGAGAGAACCACTACCTGACTAGGTTCTCTGGAGAGCAAAAGGAGATTCCCTCTTCCTGAGGCAGGAGAATTTACTTGTGAGGGACCCCTGTATCTTTAAGCAGCTTGACGCGATGGCTTCTTTCCAGAGTTGGAAGTAAGAGATGCTAGGGATCTGGCCTCTTCACTATCAAAGGGAAGACACTCACAGAGGCAAAGTAGATGGTCCATGCAATGGACAGTAAGGCCATCAGGTTATTTGACTCACAGGCATCTACAGTAGAGCATAGTGTTCCAGAGTAAGATAGATGGACATCCGACTATATAAATTGTCTTACATAACCAGAAAAAAATCAAGAACTAATAAAGGAAAGGTCACTCTAACCTTTCTAGATCTAAGTCAGTTCATAGGCATTGAATTCATTGATCAGTCTCCTTGAAAGAAAATTTTAGATTTCTTAAAGCATGTTAGAAGCAAGGTTTGACTTGACCTTGGTGGTGGGAGACTCAAAACCCCATTATAGTCTTTTGTCAGAGTGAAGGCTAATGAATGCCAAGAAAAAAAAATCTGTACTTGGTCCATCTGACAGTGAATCAAATGGATCCGAAGATTCATTCTGTGATTACTTTCCCTGTCCTCAAGTGCATATTTAGGATGGATCTACTTAAGTGCTGATAGACCCCCAACTTGTAGATTCAGAGCCCCTATGGTAGGAAGCATCAAGTGAAGTCCCTGAAACAACTTTTTCTCCCTGAGCTAAGATATTAAGTTGGTTGCAGTCTGAACAATAACTTCTCAAGGACTTAAATAAGATTGGTGATCCCTATTAGATCCCAGTTCAGTTCAGTAGTATAACACCTGTTGAAATCAAATAGATAGGATTATAATAGATCAACATGAATTTAACCAAAAGAAAGACTCATAGTTACAGGGTGGGGTGAGTTATCTTCACTGGAACAGATGAACACTTGGTATCCAGCTACTGGGAAAGTAAATGTGAATTCTTTAAAAAAGCCTTATTGATTCTGCTCTGTGATCAGTGATCTTGGTCATCTTGACTTTCTGCAGAACATCACGCTAACCAATTGTATTGATAATGGCATACCAGTTGAACCTGGTTAACATGGTTGAGTGGCCCTGGTAAAACACATGCCCCAAGAGACAGGAGGTAGATGCACAAATACTTAGGGAACCACCTCATCAGGCCAATTGTCTGAATCATGTCGGATGTTCCTTCTTTCCCTTTTATGTAAATAACAAGTTGTACCTCGTAGCCTTGCCACTAAGAAGAGGTACATATATACCTAAATATGCAATATATCAACAACACATGATGATGTATTCTTGTGCATATAAAAATACAGTATAAGCAGTATTTGAACAGACATTAAACTTGTAACAGTGGTTATTTTGGTCCAATGGGAGCATTACCTTCATTTGGCAACTATATCGATTATTCTGTTTTAGGTATAGAAACAGTTTTTGTAGTAGACATTAAAAAAGGGTGGAAAAAAAACCTCTAAGTTATTCTATTCCCTCAAACATTTCTTTTAGAATTAAATACAAAATTATCTCATTTTATTGTTTAAAAGTCATGGTAAAATTTGAATGATCAGCACCCAACAACTCCCTTAACTTTTCTCACCCATACTCCTGCCTTCAAACACACAAATGGCTCCTCATTTGTAATTTTCTTTGTTCTTATGATGATGAAGTTCTTTGGACAAGGGATCATCTTGTGCATGGAATGTGGGACCACTCTTGCAAATCTAGACCCATTCATTTAGTCTATCCAGTGAAAGACTGTATTCTGCCCTAAATTTTTATTTTACATTCTACTAAAAACCATTCATTAAAAGTGTTCTAAATCTTGACTTGTGTTTCTTAAAGGTATCTAAATTATTTCAACGACCAAAGTAGTCCTTTAATAACACTGATGAATTAATTATATTTGCTCAAACTATACCCAAACTGGTGAGGATTTTGTCAAACGTTTTCCAGTATAGAGAAATTGGTTCCAGAACTCTTGTTAATGAGGTGCAAACTTTTTATGTATGTAGAGCATTGTTCTTCCGATCTTTATCCTGTTTAAGTCACAGTTAGAAAACTCAGCCCTAATTTCCTCCCCTCAAAAGAGATTGTTGTTGTTGTTTCAATTTTAGCTAATTTCCTTTATTTATACTGCTTTTGTCATGAGTCGATAATGTTGACCAACTTCAGATATTTACAGATTCGAAACAGCTGCAAACATATAATTAGATCTTATCAACTTTGGCCATATGTTTGTGAACAAAACTCTCTTCCCCTCTGTCACCAAAGAGCTAAAAACACTTAGGAATTTGGCAAGTTTACAAACTTCCGTATTCTTACTCTTTCTACTAGGATCCTAGATCTTAATGAGTTTCCTCAACCTAATCTATGTGAAATGTTAAGTCTAGGAACTGTCTTTCCAGAATTGTGTTACCCAACTACATAAACACTGTATGCCTGGTAGTTTCTTCCACATTAAACACTCTACCTAATACTACTGTATTTATGACAGTGAGGCTGGCCTGATAGTAATTTATAACAAGATCACCCACAGTCATCCATGACTCACTTCACAGGGAAAGGGGTCTCCTGCCTGAACACCAAATGAACATACCTCAATGCCTCCTTTCCATTCTTGTTTGTCTTACTAGGCTTTTAAATTTTAGTTTAGATACTCTTCAGTTAGACTATTATAGGTCACTTCCCCTTTAATGTTGTCAATACATAGAGTATATTTCAGGAGAACAGATTTTATAAGACTTAGCTACTTAATAAATTCCATTTTATTAGGGAAACTGCCATTTTCCTACCCACACCTCCTACTAGCAGATAACAACTCTGATTTTAATCAGGTCACTTCTGCTGGGTAAGTTTGTACTCACTGGTGTGAATCATTACTTTGTTCAAAGATTTTATTCCTTTTTTCCTGCTCAACAATCATCCCTTTAGCAAAACTGAGTCAGTTATGAGCTGCATTTGGAAGCAGGATAGAGATGCTTAATCCCTGGTTTCTCTAACTCTATAAAATCAGTAGCAAATGAAACTGCACAAGGAATGGAAATCACAGGAAAGATTACATAAAGAAGCACAGGGAAGCAATTTCAGAAACAAAGAGTTCAATCTGAATTCACATTAAAAATTTTCCAGATCAAAATTCTGCAACAAAATAACTCAAAATAGATGCATTGGATTATGTCAGCTGAAATTGCTCTTTTCATTAAAAAAAAAAAGGCATATGATTTTGACCTGAGCAATAAATCTCACAGGAAGATGACAGATATTAACATTAATAAAATGTTTGTTACAGGGAACTAAAAAAGAAATGGAAGAAAAGCATGGAGAAGTACTTTAGCAAAGCTTATCTATAGAATTCAGAAATAATGTTTATATCAAATTTCCTGCCTGATTCCAGACAGATCACAGAGCCGTGGCAATTAATAAGTGTTCATAGTTAAATGCAACCGTCATGTTATTAGTCAGTAGAGATATCAAGGAAGTAAACAAAAATCTTATAGCTCATTTCACCTTTAAGCCTGAATAAATTCATATTGTCTTTTTTCTTCCTGGGGGTGTGGGTGGGACAGAAGATGGGGAGCAGAGGAGAGATACTAGGTGGAGGCATACTTGAACAAAGCTGAATTTAGCTTATATTTTAATTCACATGTGTGGGTGCTCTTCTTCCGAGAAGACAGAATCCAAATACCTCCTGGGAAAATTTTAGCCATAATGAAAGCAAGCAAGTTCTAGAACCACCAGAGCAATTACGTACCTCAACTGCTCATTTTCCATTCAAATACCTTAATGGAAAAAGGTTGATCTAATAGTTTTCTTTTTATGCGCTTTTCTCTTTTCCAGCATGATCCCTAAGTCAGTCGTTTTTCATTAGACCCTCCACTTCCTTCAGGACTTGACTGATAATGAGTTCTTTTTTTTTTTTTTTTTTTTAATTTTTTTTTTTCAATGTTTTTTATTTATTTTTGGGACAGAGAGAGACAGAGCATGAAAGGGGGAGGGGCAGAGAGAGAGGGAGACACAGAATCGGAAACAGGCTCCAGGCTCTGAGCCATCAGCCCAGAGCCCGACGCGGGGCTCGAACTCACGGACCGCGAGATCGTGACCTGGCTGAAGTCGGAGGCTTAACCGACTGCGCCTCCCAGGCGCCCCTGATAATGAGTTCTTTAAAGAGACACTGACTCCAAGTTGGACACGCTTCTGACATTTTCTTTACAAATAATATCATGACACTTCTTGATTCTTCCTAAGCAATTTCAGTACTTGGGACAGAAAGCTCTTGGCAAATTCAAAAGAGACTACAATTTAAAGGCAAATAGCATACAACAACAACAACAACAACAAAACAAAGCCTGAGGTAAAGAAGAGTCGGATGCTGATGTTTTTTTTTTATTTTTATTTTTTTATTTTTTGAATGTTTATTTATTTTTCAGAGAGAGAAAGACAGAGCGTGAGCAGGGGAGGAGCAGAGAGAGAGGGAGACACAGAATCTGAAGCAAGCCTCAGGCTCTGAACTGTCAGCACAGAGCCCGATGTGGGGCTCGAACTCACGAACTGTGAGATCATGACCTGAGCTGAAGTCGGACGCTTAACCGACTGAGCTCCCCCCCACCCCAGGTGCCCCTCAGATGCTGATATTTTTATACAAATAGGTTGTGTATCTTAAGTTGCCTACCAGTAAAAGGACAGACTATGCGTGTGTTGGAGATGACCGGTGCTAAGAAATATCCGGTTTCCCTCTCTCTTTGCTCTTGCATCTGGGTAGAGCCATTTGGCCAGTTCCAACCAGTGAATTGTGAAAGGAGGAGAAGCATGTTCCTTGCAGGCTGAGGCAGTGGAAATCCACATAAGACTACTCTGTTGGCATGCCCGCACTACAAGTCATGGTTTCCAGATATTAGACCCGCAAGCTGGGAACAGTCTGTTCTGTGACCCTCTTAGAAGGAAGTGCCCAAGAGAGCTGCTGGATCCAAAATGGCTTTACACTGATATTTTGGGGTTAGTACATTATTATCACAGCATGACCCAATCCCTCCTGACTTATTCAAAACACAAATATAAAATTATAATTAAATTCAGGAATATAATTAGTAAACAGCTATCCAATATGACCTGTTAAAAATAAATGTGCAAATTAAAATAAGCCATTTTAATTATTGAACACCTTTTGGGGGGGGAAACCCTATAATACCCATATCTAACTAGGCATAGTAAAATAGACACTCATGGATTGCCACCAAAAGTATAAATGAAATATTTTTGGATTTTTTTTTTATTAAAAGCATTCATAGTTTTGATCCAGTATGTAAACATTTGGTAATCAAGACAATAAAATCAAGAGGTAGAGAGAAAATTTTGTACGGATTATATTTCACATTGCAGTCAAAAAAGGAAACCATCTTAAATGTCAGGTAATGAAGGGTTTAAAAAAACCATAGTAAGTCAATTATGATTCATCTTAATCAGCCATTTAAATGGGGTTTGTGAAAGTCCTAGAATGTAAAAAAAAATTAATTTTAACTTATAATTCCTCGTTTCTTTCTAAGTAACAATAACTGAAGGGTTATGTTCTGGATAGGTCTACTTACATTAAGACTAATCAGATCACTCTGAACAGGAAAGAGGAAAGAGAGGTAGGAATGGTCACTAGGAAGAGGCTGGTGATAACATGGGCATTGTCCTGTTTGGGAAGGGGTAAAGGGAGAGAAGAGATCCTGAATGGCAAAGACAAGACTGAGGAAAGCAATGTGGAGGGAAATTGAAGCATCTGAAATGAATAGTGCAGTGGAAATCCTTGCCTTTACCTGCAAAGTAAAACACTAAATTCTACCTAGCTTGCTTTTGTATAAGTGGATTTGAGGGAGGGGGTGCAGGTGGCTTTGGGAGAGAGATGCTGAGGTTTAGGTTTAGGTGGTAGAGATGTGAAGACAGCATGCACAGAATCTGATGAGTGTAATAGAATATAACATTGAAACAAGTCAGCATAAACTACATAAAACCAAATCACACAATAAAGAAAAACTGAAACTGTTTGGAGACCAAAGACTGGAATGAAATTTACCACCCAAATGCAAATATGTCCCAATCACCTCTTGGAGGACTGAATCGTTTCAGTAGGGACACCATATGTGGGGCTGGGACACAGCCATGGTATGTAATCCTACCAAAAGAAACGGTAACCCAGATGATCTGGAAAGAAGACAAACAAAAATCTGCAAAGAAAGCTAAGAGTTGAGAATCAAAAAGTCCTATTCTATAGCCAAATCCAAAGACCAATTGGAATCACTCTGAGTGGGTTAGAAACTGGCCTGGAATCCGGCCTGCTCAGGTAGGGCAGCTCAGACTCAAGCAAGGACTTTCTGGATTGACCTTTCAAATGCCAGCAGGTGCTATACTGGATGGAAAATACGAGGGCTATATTGCTTGTTTTGGTGGAGGGCTATGGGTTCATTTTACTTGGGAACTACTTTTTGATATTTTTGGAGTATTCCCTAGTATAAAAGACAGCATTTTATAATGGACTGTAATTTCAATATTCAGGAATGGGAGAACGGGGATAGGAAGAATAAAGAAAACAATGAATTTCAGGAGAGAACACTGAATCCATAACAATAAAAATATGTTCACCTTCCCCACTGTCCCCCATTTAAGAATGTGTTCCTCAAATATTCCAGCTTCAAATCTAAGATAATCCTATTCAACCTTTGCCTTGAAAAGGTTTATAGTCCTCTTATTTTCAAAAGCAATCAAAAAAAAATTTTAAATGATGGGCAGTAAAACATATTTAAAGTAGGGCACTTAAAATAAATAGTCTTTGGTTGAGCTCAGAAAACACTGGCAAATGGATAAGTATGAGATTTGTGTGTTTTCCCAGGTCACCGAGAAACTCCCTTTTCTCTGTCAATTTCCTTTTTTCATGAGAGGTGACCCCTCATGGACGGTGCTTTCTTTCGTGACCCAACCATAATTGAGTGGACCGCGGGCGACCTTGATCTAAACTGGGTCAGCCCACCTATCTCTGCATAGAATTTGGAAATTGGGACCTGAGAAGATGTCCACTATCTAGAATTATCCCAAGTAGAGAGAAGAGAAAAGCCAACAGGAGTGAGGAGAGAAGGGGGTGGAGAGAGAAAGAAGCTGACTCAGGAGAAGTAGCAGATTACACAAAGAGTATTTATAGTATTCTGCTGATATGCAATAATATCACCAATTCTGAGTTATCTGATTAACCCTTTTATGTATTATTGTTCAAGCAGACTCAAGTTGTTTCAGGTTAACTGCTGCCAAAGTTTCCTAATCATGCAGAGACAGAGAGAATTCTATATGAACCTAGCATTGACCCTTGAACAACATGGCTTTGAACTCAACAGGTCCACCCATATGTGGAATTTTTTTTTTCGATAAATACAGCACAGTGCTATAGATGTATTTTCTCTTGCTGTGATTTTTTTTAAAAGAAGTTTATTGATTTATTTTGAGACAGAGAGAGAGAAAGAGAGTGAGGAAGGGGCAGAGAGAGAGGGAGAGAGAGAAACCCAAGCAGGCTCCATGCTGTCTAGAGCATGACATGAAGCTCGATCTCACAAATCGTGAGACCATGACCTGAGCCAAAATCAAGAGCCAGACGATAAACTGACTGAGTCACTCAGGTGCCCCTTCCTTGTGATTTTCTTAATAACATTTGCTTTTCTCTAGCTTACCTTATTGTAAGAATATATAATACACAGAACACACAAAATATGTGTAGGGTTAGGGTTCAGGTTAGGGTTAATCAATTGCTTATGTTACCAGTAATGTTTCCAGCCAATAGGAGGCTATCAGTAGTTAAGTTTTGAGGAAGTCAAAAATCATATGCAGATTTCTTCACTGCACAGGGGGTCAGCATCCCTAAGCCCTGTATTGCTCAGTGATCAACTATAGAGAGAAATAATTCTAATTTGATACTTACTTAAGTGGTAGCCTTTACACAAAAGAAAAATAATAGACCCAATAGTACTTCTCACCTCATACAAGGTAACAGGCAAATTAAGTTTAATCAATATTGAGAGAAACCAAAAGTAAATAAGATAAATAAATGTTACACCATAGAATAAATTTATGGTTTGTTATCATAGTGTTTATTAAATAATAAAAGAAATTGGCAATGTAAATGTTCATTAATAAAATACTGGGTGTAAGCAATCACTTAAATATGTAAACAAATAAAAAAGCTTTCATTGATATTCAGTGGGTATTTTTAGAGCTTGTTTCTGTCTCTTACAGCATTTATATCTATTGCTTTGCTCATAACAGTGAGCATCCAATCTGTAATTTTCCTAAAGCACTAAATATTTTTAAAAAGCAAAACCAGATTTAATTATGCTTATTATACTGAACTTATTGAAGTAAGATCATCTGTATACAATTTAAAGTATATGACAGGAAAGAAGCAGAATTGTTCTTAATTCTTATTAAATAGAAAGTTCCATTTCCTTTCAGTTATTTTACAACTGGAAGTTGGTACCTCTTAACCTCCTTTATCTGTTTCACCAGTCCCCTCCACCCACCACCCCTCTGGCAACCACCAGTTTGTTCTATTTGGTCTGGGTTTTTTGATTGTTTGTTTGTTCATTTTAATTGACACATATTTTGTGTGTTATATGTATTATATACTGTATTCTTACAGTAAAGCTAGCTAGAGGAAGGAAAACGGTAAAAAAAATCACAAGAAAATATATTCACAATACTGTATCAGAAAAAAATATCAGCATATAAGTGGACCACACTGTTCAACAAAGGGCTCACTATACTTAAATTTGAGTTAAATCTGGCTAACATTCCTGTTGGACCAATTTTCCTTTGGTCCCATTAGGCAGAGAAAAGAAGAGGTTTCAGGAGAAGTAGAGAATTTACAAGAGGACATTTTTAGCGAGAACGAAAATGTGAAAATGACCCTCAAGTATGATTTTAATCCTGGAATAATTCAAATACTTCTTTTTGGAAATTGCATGCTTTGTAACAAATCATGTTTCAACTCAGAGTACTTGCTTCAGAAGTCGTTGGCACCTGAGTACCTTTTAGCTTATTTGTTCTAATGCATTAATATAGTTTCCAATTTACACAGCATGTTGCAAACGCTTTTCATTTGTCTGTGAACTTAGCCTCTTGTTCCTTCATAGTTCTTTCAGGTCACCATTTGCTGGCCCTGGTCCTTTAATTTTCTATTTTGCTTTTAGAGTTATTGCCAGGGTGCCTGGGTGACTCAATGTGTAGGCATCGACTCTTGATTTCAGCTCAGGTCGTGATCTCACAGTTCATGGGATCAACCCCCGCATCAGGCTCTGTGCTGGCAGTGTGGATCCCACTTGGGATTCTTTCTCCTTCTCTCTCGGTCCTCCCTCTCTTTCTTTCTCAAAATAAACAAACATTAAAAAAATATTTAGAGTTATTCCCTTCCCCAGTATAAAGTCTTTTACAGATCCATGTGTTTGGTATATAACTTCTTGGATTCACCCAATGGCTCCTAACAATATGGTTTGTTTTGGGCAGATTATTTAACTCGCCTCTGTTTATTCAAGTATAGAACGGGGAGACTCATCAAACTTTTTCATGAGCTGTTAGGAGAGTGAAATGAGACAATACAATACACAACAATGTTCAGGGGAAAGTTACATGAATATCAAACTGCATTTGTTCAATGAGTGTTAGGTATAGTCAGGAATATGCTATTAACAGGAATAGCTAATATTATATCTATTATTAAGGTGTTATGAATCGATTGGGGACAAGGCTGAAAATATGGGGAAATTGAGGAAAGTTTAAAGGGAGAGTATTTAGATAGATAAAAGAGCTTAAAGGAAACTCACAAGGATACTGAAGCACACTGGGCCACCCACAGCATAAACAGGACTGACAAGAGGTATGGCCTTTGGAAGAAAAAAAACAGCAGGAATCTAACCACAGCTTAGCAGAAAGAGGACCCATGAAATCATAGCTGACCTCACTCTTCCACGATGACCACAGATTGGTTATCTCACAGGCTGAACCCAACTGGAAGTCAGACTACTAAGGAGACAAGTTGATGAAGGCTACAAAAGTCATCCTCCCAAGGCACCCAGCAGGTGTGCAGTGGGAAGGCATGATCTTGAGGTGATAAAGGAAGCTATCTGCTCTCTCCTTGATTTGGTCTTCCAACACCCACCCCTCATGATCTTCCCAAAGAAAAACATATGCCCCCAACAGAGGGAACCTACAAGTTCTCTACAGCAATCGTCATGAGCAATGTTCATTTGGACATAATCCCCCTTAAAACCTCAAACTTTGGGGCACCCGGGTGGCTCCATCAGTTAAGTGCCAGCTCTTGGTTTTGGCTCAGGTCACAGTCTCACAGTTTGTGAGTTGGAGCCCCACGTTGGGCTCCACAGCTGGCAGCACAGAGCATGCTTGGGATTCTCTCTGTCTCCCTCTCTCCATGCACCTCCCCCACTTATGCCATCTCTGTCTCTCTCAAATAAAGAAACTTTAAAAAGAAAAAAACAAAACAAAACAAAAGCCTCTCAAACTATAGTCACCTCCAGTTTTATTCACAAAATGCCGGGGATTAAAGAGGAAAGAACAAATACAGAACATTGCTAAATGTTTTACTGCAGGTTGTGGTGTTTACATGGACAGTTCCATTAAGTGTTCCCAGTAGCTCAACTTCCCCAGGTTCAGTCTGTGATTTTCCCATTTCATTCTGCCATCAAAAGTATTTGTCTGGGTACTTGGCTGGCTCAGTCGGTAGAGCACTCAACTGACTCTTCGTCTCAGAGTCATGAGTTCAAGCCCCATGTTGGGCATAGAGCTCACTTACAGAAAAAAAATAACTTGAATAAAAAGAGTAAAGTGAATCTTTTTTGTGCAAGTATTTGTCATGTACATATGATCAATTTATGATATGGTTTTATAATTATACAAAGGTTAGATCCTTAGACTCACAAATCTATCCTTATATATATATATATTTTTTTATTATTTTATTTATTTTTGGGACAGAGAGAGACAGAGCATGAACGGGGGAGGGGCAGAGAGAGAGGGAGACACAGAATCGGAAACAGGCTCCAGGCTCCGAGCCATCAGCCCAGAGCCTGACGCGGGGCTCGAACTCACGGACCGCGAGATCGTGACCTGGCTGAAGTCGGACGCTCAACCGACTGCGCCACCCAGGCGCCCCCTATCCTTATATATTAACGGTGCGTAAGTAAGATGGCGACTACATTAAGAGATTCTGCATTAATGAAAAGAACTGAGTTTTTGAGGTGGTGATTTTTAGTGCTGTACAAGTCCAGAAGTGATTTGAGGACAAAAATTGTTTCTGATGCTTCCCAAATTAGGCCTTAGGAAGCCAACTGTGCTTTCTGTTTAAGAAGAGCTGTTGAGAAACACTCAAAGAGATACCAGGTTTTAATTTTATATTGGAAAGGTAACATACTTGGTGTTGTCTTTGTAAATAATTCACCATCACAAACCCCCTAATGAACGCTCTGTGACAGAGGTAGAAAACTCCTTAAAAGTATACCTTTTTTTCTATCGTGCTGAAAACTGTAACTTCCATCCTTCACAGTGTCTGACACACTAGAGGCCTCTCAGTAAATATTTGTTGAGAATAGAGACAGGATAAGTGAACAAAAATGATGAAAGAGAGCAAAGGTACATAATAGGAAGTGACCATTACAGCACCCAGATTTCTGACTCCAAGCGTTGAAACACAAATATTTTTATTTCTGGACCAAACAAAATGCGTCCGTGCACCAAATCTGTTGTTTATAGAAATGTGACTTTAGCAGTGGGACCAATACCCCTCACGTGGAGCGATCATTGGGAAAACTACATGATAATTCAAACCTCAATTCCCTCAACCGTAAATTGAGAAGATACAGTGCCTACATTATAGAGTCGTTGACAGGGTTAAATAAGATCTAACTCCTGGCAATTAGTGTTCAATAATGGTAAGAACACGAAAACCACTATTATGGATCATAGCTAATATTTATTGGGTATTTGTTATGTTTCAGTTGCTGTTTTGTTATTTTACATACATCAATTTAAACTGAACAGGCAAGGGAGCCTGGGCGGCTCAGTCGGTTAAGTGTCTGACTCTTGGTTTCCGCTCAGGTCATGATCTCATGGTTTGTGAGTTCAAGCCCTGCTTTAGGCTCTGTGCTGATGATGCGGAACCTGCTTAGGATTCTCTCTCCCTCCCTCTCTCTCTGCCCCTCCTCTGCTTGTGCACATGCTCTCTCTCTCTCTCTCTCTCTCTCTCTCTGAAAATAAATAAATAAATAAACTTAACAAAAATATTTACTTTACACTTAACAGACAGTATGTGGCCCCAGGTTAAAAACTTAGATGCCTTACCACTGTACTCATTAAATAAAAATGGTTGTCTGGACTAGAACTCCTTCCTCTAAACCAGTCTAGGTAATATTCACATCTCATAACATCACATCTCCCTAGCTGGGCTATGGGGAAGTGAGTGGTTCCTGGACTTTTCCTGAAAATTCCCTTGATTTGGAAAATACACTTAATAGATTGTCATTTGTGGCAGCAAATGACAGAAAATTCCTTGACCTCCCTCTGGCCTTCAAGCCAACCACAAAATCTTCAAGTACAACTGAACAAAGGCAAAGGGAAAGAAACGGAGGGGTGGGGGTGGCGGGAATCAGGTTTCCTGCTTCAGTGGTGTCTCCCCAGAGAGTCTTGCCAACTGGTAAGATGCTACTTTTTCATCTCTCTGGGGCTGACTGCTGAGCCAGCTGGGTTCCCTCATTCTAGAATATCTGATGGAGATTTAGGCTTGACACCGTGGTTGCCTTTGTTTTTCTGAGGAGGACACTTAAGTATTGGGGGATTTTTTATGTGAGACAATTAGGAGCCTAGAACACCATTAGCTAGACAGAGGAGCAAAGCCCTTTCCTGGCAGAAATGTAGACTGCAGAAGATGTTTATTGCCAGCCTCTGACTCTAATAAGATGCTTCAGGCAGCTTTGCCCTGCAATTGAGATGAAGCGCACACACAGCCCAATTAGAAGCAAATGACTGTAGTCTTTAGTGATGAACGGGAATTCCAAGATGTAAACAGAAATACAAGATTGATTCTAATGTTTTGAGAGGAATTTTTATCACGGTATTACAGTTTTCAAAGCAAAAATGTCAATAAAAATGCCGTACATTAGCTCAGGAATTTGTTAAAAAAAATTTAACATTTATTCATTTTTGAGAGAGAGAAAGAGACCTAGCACGAGCAGGGTAGAGACAGAGAGAGAGGGAGACACAGAATCTGAAGCAGGCTCCATGCTCTGAGCTGTCAGCACAGAGCTAGATGTGGGGCCAGAACCCATGAACTGCAAGATCATGACCTGAGCCGAAGTCGGACGCTTCCCCGACTGAGCCACCCAGGTGCCCTATTAAATCTATTTATGGCAAAAATAATTGGTTAAAACATCAAGCTATCTCAAGTTTCAGAAGTTTCCTTAAACTATCATCCAATTCTTCTCCTCAGACTACATCGTAGAAATAATCTGTAATGTATGTGAATTTTATACATTAATTTTAAAATCAATGAGAAGTCAAGAAACCTAACTACAGGTGCTTAACCGTATGTGATAGAATACTAAAACCTCCCTCGCAACTGTTGTCAGGATTCAGTGAGATAATGCAAACATTTATCAAATAGTTATTGAGCTCACTCTGTCAGCCACCATTTTAAGCCCTTGGGAAAGATCTGTGAACAAATGTATTCCCCGTTCTTGATAAACTTACATTTCGGGTGGGGGCTGGAAGGCAATTACAAAATGTAAATAGAGGTAAGTAAATTATTTAACATGGTAGAGGTTGGTAAATAAACATTGAGCAGGATAAGAGGTAATGGGGAATGTCTGAGGTAGGTTGAAGAGGGGAGTTCAGTTTTTAATAGTCACAGACCCCTTTGAAAATGTGACATTTGAGCCAAGCAGATTTAATAAGGTCAGAGAGTTAGCAATGAAGATATCTGGGGGAAGAGCATTCTGGGTGAAAAAAACAACCAGTACTTAGAGTCTAAGTTCCAAACATGCTCCGGTTGTTTCGGAAACAGCATGGAGGCCAAGGTATTTGGAAACAAGGGAGAAAGACAGAAGCAGGAGGAGACAGATTCAAAGGATGAACAGAGAGTGAGATCCTACAGACTCCAAAGGCCATTGAAAGGCCTTTGATTTTACTCCCAGTGAAATAGGAAACAATCAGAAGGTTTTAGCAGAGCGAAGGCATGATCTGAGTTAGTATTTAAAAGTGATCCTTCTGATTATTGTGTTGAGAAAAGACAGGACAGGCTGGGCAGAAGCAGGGGACATGTGGAAAACTAGTGTAGTAACTCAAGCAAGGGATGATGGGGTCCAGTCCAAGGTGGTGATATACAGACAAAACTGAAAATGAAGAGCCTGGCTTGAAATTCAGTATCAGCTTTTACTATCATTTGAAGGAAACGGCTGATACGATGACATCTCCCACTATTGTCTTTCCCAGAAAGGCCAGTACAGTTTGTGAATAACATGGAGACATTTATTTACTGAACCGTAAAATTCCTCTTCCCCTCTGAGATTTAGTTCAGTTCAGTTCTGAATCTAATCAAAGTAAATGGTGTTTAGATTTTTTTCTCCCCTCTAACAACTTTATGATCACTAGCTTTTATGACTCCCTCATAAATCTGCCAATCTGGGAGTCTGTTTTATATGGTATTTTGGCTCTGGACCATTGAAAATAATGGTTTAACTCCCATCCATATTTTTGGCCTCAATTACATATTTCTGTATCTGTTTCCATCCCTTCCTATACACAATTTGCTTTTTAATCATTCTTTTCTCAACCATGAGTTTCAACTATTTTCATTCATTCATCACTCAAGTATCTTCACTTTAAAGTGGTAAAAATATATTGGACAGATGCAGTCTCTAAACTAATTATAGCCCTAACTTAAGGCATAGATAAGGTGAAACTAGTAAGCAGTTAATGCCAGCTAACACATGTTAAAATGTGACGTTAAGGAAGATTTTTAGAAATTGAAATGCATGTACCACTTTATACAAATATGTTTAACAGATGTATGAAACAAAACTAATTATTAAAATTTCCTTTCTGGGAAAAGTTATTTGTGGCCAACTTTAAAAGGCAAGGACTTTGTCCTGGGCAGGTATTAGCAGCTTAATAAATCTGAATAAATTATATCCACATCTTTGAATTTAATGCATTTTCCAGAGAGCCAAAAAGATGTAATTCTACGTCCTGAATTCAAGCTCATTCATTCATTCATTCAACACCTAATATTTGTTGAACACTTATTATGTTTCAGGTACTCTGGCAGCACTAACAATAAAATGTTGAACAAGCACTGAACTAATTTCTGCTTTCATGGAGCTTATAGTCTAATGGAGGTGCCTGGGTGGACATTAACAAAATCACATTAATGAACAGGCCATGACAAGGGGAGGAAAATGTTTTCAGATGAAAAGAACAAATCACCATTCTATAACAACGAGCTTCATAGATAAAAAGAAAGCAAATATTGTGTCTATTCTTATCAAATGGAACTCTGTTGTGGAGGTTGATTTACAAATATTTAAGAGGCTAAAAATGGGGGACCATTGAAGGTATCCTTGGAAGTCCAATAGTTATGGTATCAATCATTTCCCAAGTAAGAGACACCACTTGCTTGTACTGGTAGTTTTCTTCCCACAAGAAAATACTGTGATAAGAGCTAACTCTACATTAACATCTATTCTATTTGTAGGTTTCCATACCACTGTGCCCATTTTCATCACCATTTGATAAGCTTTCTACTGGTGGAAACCTGTGAGAATCCCTCAGATTTCTGTTATCTTTTTCTCCAGTAGGCAAAATATTCAAGGAAGTTAAAATGTGCTCACTTCTGCCCAAAATAGAGTTGGCAAAACACATGTCCTTGTGTTTGAGTGCCTACTATATGATGGGCGATGTGCTAAAGACTGAGGGTACAGCATAACTGAGGAAAAGGAATTGGGTGGCTTAGAGAAATAAAGGCACATCCCTAGGGACTCACACTTGGGAAGAAGCAGACCAGAAGTTCAAATCTAAGTGTTTTGACTCTAAAGCTCATGGATGTTCCATATTTAGCCTGATACCTTTGTAACGAAAAGAACCATCCTTTTCTTTCCAGATTTTAAATATCTGTGAGGAACCTCTACTCTGATTTTAAACCAAACAAACAAGAAACAAGCTAATAGGACACATAGGATGTACACCCTAAAGGGCACAGTCTCTTTTATCCTAAAAACAACATGCAGACAAGTGACAGAAGCTTGTTTCAAAAATCCTTCTGCTCCCACAGTGCTTCAAGGAACACAAGAGAAGGAAGAATAGTTTGACTCAGGAAGACCTCAAATAAAAATGAGAAAACCACCCAATGTCCTGGCAATGTCGTCCATTTATCATTTCTGTTCACCTGTGTGTTATTTTCTTTTCTTTGGAAAACAAGCTTTTTCTTTAGTACTCCCATGATTAAACATGGCCACCCCACTACTTCTGAATTTGCAAATTCTGTTTTCTAGTAACCATCATAGACAAATTAGCGTCGCTCATCAAACTTTCAAAATTACATGGGAGACAACCTGATTAGCCTGGTCTTGGCCAAGGGTCCACTTCAATCCAGGCAGCTGCAGCTGGGGAGGGGAAAACATAATAGGCCGTGACTAATAGGACCCAACTTCTATAGGGGCAAGAATCAGAGAAGAAAATAAAGGACGGAGGGGATAAGAGATGGACAGAGACTCCAATAAGTGGCCACATGTCGCATAGCTTAAAAGTTTTAAAATGTATGACATAAAAATGAAACAAGAGAGCAGCATGTCATTAAACTGTGTTCTCAATTAAAATGGAGACAGGCATTCCTGGGTGAAATAGGTCAAATAGAATGAAAGTGAAAATTTGACTCAAAAAGGAAGTCGAGATGTTGTGATCAAGGTTTCTGATGAAGAAGGACATGTATAACAAGATGCAGTGGGTGTTCATGATGCAGGGAGGAAACTAAAGTGAGGGCATTAGTAAGGATTAAGGAAAAAAAGGGGGGTTCATTATAGAAATAATGCCAGATATGTTTTCAAGGTAAAATTATGGCAGATATTAAAGGCCCTAGGGAAAACTTCAAGTCTTACAGTTAAGAAATGGAAATTGTTGGAAACCAATTTGACAATAAATTTCATACTTAAAAAAAAGAAAAAGAAATGGAGATGTAAGTTTTCAACTGGAATTATACAGCACATGCAAATAAAATTTAAAAAAATTAAAAAAAAAAGATTAATCTGGGAAAAGTGACCCGATGGTGGAGGTACTCTCATAGCACTGGAGTCCACAGGGTGCAAAATTTCAATGTTGGAAACATCAGGGCAAGGAAAAAAAAAAAGTCATCGGAAACTATGTGTAACCCAAGCTTGAAATGAAGCACTATTTGTTAGAGTTATGATCCATTTAAGTGACCATATCATTAAATGGTAAATTGATAACTGAGTTTAGACACAGATTGTGGAAAAATAAATGAGGGAACAAGGAGATCACTGGAATTTTCAAAAAAAATTTTCAAGTCATGGGTTTTTTGTTTTGTTTTTAAAGGCAGAACTTCTGCATAATGTATCTTCCATAAGCCAAAACGTCTATCAAGTTTACCTGAGATTAGGTTGGTGTATAATTATGAGCTAGTTTGTATATAATTAAGAGAATCGGTTTATCAGCTGTTTAGTCTCAGAAACACACATTTTAAGATACTGAAATTCTTAGGTTCTTTTCCTTGAGGTCAATTTTTTTTCTGCTTATTTGCTCTTAAACCAAAATCTCCCAGCAACTATTTGGAAGGTAGAGGCTGTGGAACACTGGTCTACACTCCAAGAAGAAACATGTCTGGAGAATTAACTCCAAACACTCTGAAATAGAGATAGACAGGCCACTGAATGCAATATACTGTGTTACTGTAATATACGCCCTGTTCTAATTTACACAAATCCTATGTCCAGGATCTTTTTCACAGAAACAACTCTTTCCACTTTAGATGATACCTGGAATGTCCCTCTGCAAAGAAAATTCTCCTGTATTATCCTCTCCAATGAAGTCATTATTTCCCCCACCATCTATTTGGGAGAGAAAAGGTATGCCCAGGTGGGTTCCAACCCAACCATCTTTCCTCTTGTGAAGTCTACAGCAGCTGTTAAAATATCCTTTAACCATTTGATTATTATGAAGCACCAGGTTCCAAGACCCATTTTCACCTTCCTTCATCGTCTCAGCAATTAGCTCATCTTTTTCTTTGGTGCCAAGTCCCTCAAGATTATCTGTAGATAAACTTTGAGGGTCATGGCCATGTGTGGTACCTGAAACACATAGCTCCATAACTCAGCTTTGGACCCTTCTAGTTGTACTTTAAGCAGTAATACAGTATGATAGTTAGTGCTATAGACAATAACACCAGACTTCCTGCTTTAGAATCTTGGTGGTCTTTTTTTAATCACTTATTAAGATACCATTGGTATAAAATGAACCATACTTTTTTTTTTTTTTAACGTTTATTTATTTATTTATTTTTTAACGTTTATTTATTTTTGAGACAGAGAGAGACAGAGCATGAACGGGGGAGGGGCAGAGAGAGAGGGAGACACAGAATCGGAAGCAGGCTCCAGGCTCTGAGCCATCAGCCCAGAGCCTGACACGGCTGAGCCATCAGCCCAGAGCCTGACACGGCTGAGCCATCAGCCCAGAGCCTGACGCGGGGCTCGAACTCACGGACTCACAGACCGTGAGATCGTGACCTGGGCCGAAGTCGGACGTTTAACCGACTGAGCCACCCAGGCGTCCCTGAACCATACTTTTAAATGTGTGTAATTTAGTGAGCTTGGACATTTGCAAAGACCTGTGACACCATCACTAAACTCAAGGTAATAGACATATATCCAACACCTCCCAGAGTTTCCTGGTATCCGTGCATGTGTGCATTTGTGTGTGTGCGTGTGCGTGCATTGAACGCTTAATAGGAGATCTACATCTGTAGATGATATTACAGAACTGAATAAGTTATTACAGCAGTTTTCAAAGTTTGGTTTGCAGACTCCTGGCCATTCCCAAGACTCCTTCATGAGGTCCAAGAGACCCCAACATTTTCATGCTAATACTAAGAGGTTACTTGTTTTTCACTAATGGTGAAGAAGTCTTGTCAGGTAAAGCTGTTGATGCTTCAACACAAATTAGGCAGAGGCACTAAATGGTGCTTGGAGTTGTTGTTATTTTCACAACCATACATGCACTGCGTTAAAAAAAAAATGACAGTTTCACTTAGGAACATTCTTTAGAAAGCAGTAAAATTTGTTAATTTTATTAAATTATCAGGAGTATACCTATTTTTTGGATTTCTTAAAATTTATTTTGAGAGACAGAGAGAGAACACAAGTTGGGAAGGGGCAGAGAGAGAGAGAGAAGGAATCCTAAGCAGGCTCTGCACGGTCAGCATAGAGCCCAATGTGAGGCTCGATCTCATGAACCATGAGATCAAGACCTGAGCTGAAATCAAGAATTGGATGCTTAACCAACTGAGCCACCCCGGCACCCCAGCCGTGTACATATTTTAATTATTTTGTGTGATGGAACAGGAAACCATCCTAAAACACTTCAGCTGCCTACTGATGTACAGTGGCTGTCTTGTGCTTATGCAATTGAGTGATGAGTTGAACTTGCTTCTTTTTTTCAGGGAACACTATTTTTACTTGAAAGAACAATTGACAGACAACTATGGTTATTCAGACTTTGGTATTTGGATTTTTTTTTTTTTTTTGAAAATGAACAAAGTAAGCCTGTCAGTTCAAGGAATTAAATTGGCAGTAGTTGCTGCCAGTGATAAAATCTGAACTTTCTTTTTAAAAAAAGCTTTTTTTTAATGTTTATTTATTTTTGAGAGAGAGAGACAGAGCACGAGTGGGGGCAGAGAGAGAGGGAGACACAGAATCTGAAGCAGGTTCCAGGCTCTGAGCTGTCAGCACAGAGCCCGGCCTGGGGCTCAAACCCACGAATCGTGAAATCATGCACGGAGCTGAAGACAGACACTTAACCAACTGAGCCATCCAGTCACCTCTAAAATTTGAACTTTCATGAGAAAATTGGAATTGTGCAAACCTTATTTATATTGGCCACTGTGAGTTTTGCTGCCTAACAGTATTTAAGACACTTGTGGATTTTGATGGCAACATTAACAATGTTTTTATATTATGGAATAAAATGTATCAATATTTAGAACGTGTAACTCTATGAACTAATATTTTCCAAATGATCAATGCAGGATGATACAAAACTACCCAAAAATAAAAGACACATTTAAAGGGCAGGATAGACCAATGGATCTTAACGTAACAGAAGACAAATGTTCACTGATAGGGTTTCAGATTTTATGTTGTACATAATTAAGAAATTGCCACTTGCTCCATACTGGTAGGCTATCAAAGAATATTCCCAATTATCTCAAAGGGCTATTAAAATTATTCTTCCCTTTATGATCACACAGTGATTTTCTTCATATACTTCTACCAAAACATATCACAACAGATTGACCACAGAAGGAGGTATAAGAATACAGATATTTTCAATTAACTCAGTACAGAGATTAAAAAAAAAAAAATGGTAAGGGGAGCCTGGGTGGCTCAGTCGGTTAAGCGTCCAACTCTGCATTTCAGCTCAGGTCATGATCTCATGGTTCGTGAGTTCAAGCCCTGCTTCAGGCTCTGCACTCATAGTGAGGAGCCTGCTTGGGATTCTCTCTCTCCCTCTCTGTCTATTCTTCCTCCACTTGTGTGCTCTCTCAGAATAAATAAATAACCCCCCAAAAAAGATAAAACAATGCCCCTCTTCTCACTGTTTGGAAAATACAGATTTTCATAAATATATTCACATAAAATGAGTTTTCATTACACTGTTGTTTTTGTTTTTTTTTTTTACAATATTTTGATCATTTAGAAGGTATGGGGAATAGGTCGATATTGCTAAGGCCTATTAAGGCATTGAGGAGAAAACTGTCAAGCTCAGATTAGCTAATTACCAACTTACAGCCTCATGTGAAAGTTGAAAAACCTCTATGTCGATGTTTAAAGAAACCCTCCTTTCTGCAGCTGAGGAGAAAATGAAATTGAAGATGGGGTCAAGGATTTTATTTAAGAGAAGGAAAACTTGGAAGAGACCCTAGCCAGTCTAATCAAGTCTCCTGCAGCAAAGCCAGCACCCTGAAGGGAAAACACCAGAACCCTGAAATTTGGGAAGGGCTACCTAGATAGATGCATTCAATTACATTGCATCCCCAGAGGCTGAATCCCATAGCCTGCTTGGACCGGTGGCTCCCTGCCTCTTACTAGGGAATGGCCACCATCGGCTTACCTGAAGCTGAAACTTGCTCACCTCAAGATTCACCCACCCTCCCTTCCCTGGCAGTGTGACCTAGGACCAAACACAGGCATGGCTCAACTAAAAAGTGTGGGTCCTGGTAACAAAGGAGGGGTTACACAGACTGAGCTGCAGAGTCTATTAATGCATACTGTTACAAATGGGAAAACAGGTCTGGAGGCTCACTTCAGTGTTAGCTCAAGAAAGAAGAAGAAAGACAGAATATTAAACTGATTAGGAAAGAGTGTGTGGACAGGATGTACTCCCATAATCCAGGATCTAATGCCTTGGCAAGGGCCGCTGAAGCCAGTGTCCCCAGTTTTTTGTTTGTTTGTTTAATGTTTATTTTGTTTTTGAGAGAGAGAGAGAGAGAGAGAGACAGAGTGTCAACAGGGGAGGGGCAGAGAGAGAGGGAGACACAGAATCCGAAGCAGGCTCCAGGCCCTGAGCTGTCAGCACAGAGCCTGATGCAAGGCTCGAACCCACGAACTGTGAGATTATGACCTGAGCCGAAGTCGGACTCCCAACTGACTGAGCCACCCAGGCGCCCCATTGCTAGTTTTAATATACAGCTGAAAAAGCCCCTGGAAGCTTAGGAGAAAAATAAGTGACTGAAACTAAATGGTAGAGTCCAGAAACTCTTAGCAATGCGTCGGAGGGAACAAAGGACTCAGGAAAATGGGCATATCAACTTAGATCTACTACATGAGACACAGAATCCTAACCATGTTCCTCAGGAACTCAGGGAACAGTCCTTACATATGTCTGGGTATGAGCATTAAGATGTATTATTATTCTGGATAACAGGCATGCTGATGTTGGGGAAAAATGCTTCCAAAACATTGCAGATTTTTATATAGTTAATATGGAAGCTATATAAAGAGCCAAAAACATAAGAGGTTTAAAATAATATTTGTGATGGAAGGGAAACACTGTATTATTTCAGTTTGCCTCAGTTGATTTTTGCATCTGCAAATTTTATACAATTGGATACTGTAATTACAGATTTACAGTCCACTTTTAATATAGTAGCCTGCATTTTATTATGTAACATAGTCTTAACAACCTATGTTATTAATAACAATATTATAATTGTTATTATGATTTTAATAATAACAATATTCCAGTACCTAGGCTACAGGATTTATTTAATCACTGTAGTTTCTTTCCTCATTCATCTACATTGAACATTTCTTTTATCATGCCGTTGGACATATTTATACACTTTTCTTCTGTAAGAGTACGTATTTTTGTATCTCATCAGATCCTCAACCACAATTGTTAATCATTATTTATCTTTTTAAAGTTTTACTAATTTGAGAGAAGAATTGTGATGTGTTGTGAAATACCATTTACGTGTGAGCTTAACATTTCTAAAATTCATTTTTTACAGAGAAAAAAAATCTCTCTACAGAGAATGAATCTCTCACATCCTTCCTCTTACTATCCACTGAATGTTTCTGTTATTAAGTTGTTTGGACTCTATATTCATTGTGGATATTTCTCATTTCCCTATATGTAGAAAAAAAAAATCTCACTTATTGGCCATTTCAGGGGATCCATCCTTTCCTTTTAGTGTAGAAAGTCATCCCTGTTTCAATACTTTGATAGACATTTTATTTATTTTAAGAAATATTTAATTATTTAAGTTTTCAGGTCTTATCATTTTAACCTTGTCTGGGTATACAGTATAATATCTCCACTTATTTTTCCCCCCACATTAATTTTCCTAGAATGTTGTGTAAAATAATCTTTGTCTTTTCAGATATCTGACATTTCCTTTATCATATATATTTTTCCACATTGTGAAATTGATTTAAAACAGATATTCAGGGGTGCCTGGGTGGCCCAGTAGGTTAAGTGTCTGACTTTGGCTCAGGTCACGATCTCACAGTTCATGAGTTCGAGCCTCATGTCGGGCTCTGTGCTAACAGTGTGGAGCCTGGAGCCTACTTCAAATTCTGTCTCCCTTTCCCTCTGCTCCTCCCCTGGTCTTGCTCTATCTCTGTCTCTCAAAAAAAAAAAAAAAAAAAAAAAAAAAAGAAAGAAAAGGAATGAAAGAAAGAAAACAGATACTCATTCATGCATACTAAGTTTTTCATGATACTCTCTTGAACAGCTGAATTTTTGTTGGCACAATTAAAGGCATTGAAGACTGAGACCAATTCTTAGCCATATTTATAGCAGTTGCTACTACAACACTGAAATTTCTCAGGGTCTTTAACACTTCACAAAGTTAGCTTGTTTTACCTAGTTTTCCTTGGGCACCACATTTTCTTTGAGTGAAACTGGTATTCACACTAATACCTCTCTTTTAAATACTCAGGATTCAAAACTCTTCTATGTTTCGATACATATGTGCTTTTCCTTTGGCCTGACTCAATGTTATGCTTCTCACTTACACTCACCCACTCAACTTAGCTCTCAATGTAATAGACGTTGCCCTTGCAGCATGTGTGTTCAGATGCAGCAAAATTATTCATAGATCTAGATTAGGTAGAATGGGATTATTGGTATCAATCAAGTCCTTCCATGGATGACACCTGCAGAAACTATGTAACATTTCACAACAACAACAGAAAACCTCTTTCCCACTTCAGGAAGCAAAAAGAAAAAAAAAATGCAGAAAGGACCTGAACATTCAAGATGCTGGGAGAGAATATGCATTGAAGTGAGTCAGACATTCCTGGCTACTTTTCTATCTGAGGCTCATCCCTAAAGAGCTGAGGGGCTAGGACAAAAAACAGGAGTGGCTTAAAACTTTCAACAGTATTACAGTAAGAGCCAAATAGCAGAACTCGGGCTACCCAAGGCAGCAAAGGCCCTGAAGGGCCAGAGAAAGGGCACACAGAGATCAGAGTCCAACATTATGAGTTGATATTCTCCATAGACCTTTGTTAATACTAAAGGTGTGCAGCGGGTGGGGGAGACCTTGAGAAATCAAGCATAACGTGGCAGCAGGTAACTGGCAACAAACTATTGGCAGTATCATGGTATATAGAAATAATAATTTCAGAGGAGATCCCTCAAGGTTTACATATCAGGAGAATGAGTGCTCTGGAAACAGACCAACTCACCTTTCATAAATGCTATGTCATAGGCTGCCATGAGAAAATTAAATATTTTCTATGGAAAGATATTATCTTCCAAAGCCTCAATAATTATTCATATACAATAGCTGATATTCACTAAAAAAATCAAGAGACATGTCATAAAACAGGACCATTAAAAAAAAAGGAGAGAGAGAAAATAGATAGAGATTTGGAGGTGATCCAGTCATTGAGGTTTTCAGATGGAAGATTTATGATGATAATATATTCAGAAAGCATGAGGGCAGACTAGGCAATTTTAAAAAGCAGATGAAACTTATTTCAAAAGTTAAATGGTGGGGCATCTGGGTGGTTCAGTTGATTAAGCATCCAACTCTTGATTTTGACTCTGGTCATGATCCCATGGTCATGAGACTGAGTGGTGTGTTGGGCTCCATGCTTGGGATTCTCTCTGTCCCTCTCTCTGCCCATCTGCCTCTTTCTCACCATCTCTCCTTCTCAAATAAAATAAAATAAAAATAAAATGGAAGATCCTGCCATAAAGAAAAAAAAAGCATAAGTTAAATTAAGAACTCAATGGATTGCTAGAACAGAAAGAGAATGATTCGATTATAAGGTAGGTAAAATATCAGACTAAAACCCAGAAACTAAACATAGAAAAGGATATAGGAGATACATGGAACATGGTGGAAAGTCTAAAATACACATAATTTGATTCCTAGGACAACAGGTGAAGGAGGATGGGTCAGAAGCAATATTTGAAGGAATACTGACCAACAATTTTACAAAAATGATTAATACATTAACCCATAGATTCAAACATTTGACAAACCCAAACAAGCTAGATAAGAAAAAAAATTACACACAGGCACATCAAATGAAAGAAGGAGATACAGTAAGTCTGTGGTTTTATTTTTCAACCAAAAAGACAGCTTCTGGAAGACGCTTTCCCCCAAAATTAACCTATAATTCTAAATTGAGCAAACTTTTTCAAAAGAAGGTGAAATAAAGGTATTTTCAGGGGAAAAAAATACCAAGGTAATTTACCACCAACATTAAAGTGAATATTAGGGGTGTTCTTTGAAGGAACATTAGCTGGAAACACTGAATAAAGAACAAAAGAGTTATTACATGAATAAGTCTGAATATTGACTTTAACAATAATGCCATATAGGAGCTAAATGTATATAAAATATAAATATCCAAGGAAGGGGTGCCTGGGTGGCTCAGTTGGTTAAGTGTCTGGCTCTTGATTTCGGCTCGGATCATGATCTCACAGTTTGCAAGATGAAGCCCCATGTCAGGCTCTGTGCTGATGGTGCGGAGCCTGCTTGGGATTCTCTCTCTCTCTCTCTCTCTCTCTCTCTCAAAAATAAGTAAACATTAAAAAAAAGTATCTGAAAAGTAGAAGAAAAGATGGATGTGGGGAGCAAATGAAGTCAGTATTCTGAAGTTCTTGCAATGTCCAGGTAGTGATAATAGCACTCCCTCAGTTATTATGGGATGTTGTACTCTGAACATTAACAGACTAGTAACATATTGTACAATTAACAAGCTAATAGGCAAGGAAAAGAAACTATTGGACCCTTCCAAAGAATAAGGGAAAACATGGGAAATATACAAACTAATAATAATAATAATAATATATAAATATAAGCAATAATAAACATATAAAATACTCCAACTAGAAATATATTAAAAACAATATCCTATAACAATGGAAATGAAAAACCTATGATAAAGAGAAAATTATATAAACATAATGTTGAAGAAAGATGCCTGACCCAAAAGATTTCATCTGTGTAGGATTTTTTAGAAAACAAGCAAAATTAATCTATGAGCTACAAATTAAAATGATGGCTATCTTTGTGTGGAAGAAATTCTAGAAATGCCATCAGAGAATTTCTGGGGCACCATTATGTTCAACATTTTGATCCGGCCTCACCTTATAAAATTGAATTAAACTGCATACTTGTGATTTGTATGATTTTCTAAAACTCTTCGATACTATAACTAGAAAAAAGGCCTCACGTAAAAAGTGATTGGTGGTGAATCTCTAAGTATTTCAAATTCTTGGAGTATTGCTCAAAATACTGAGAATCCATGTTGTAAATAGTATCTCTTAGCAGCAACATCCATTTTGATTTCTTGCTTATTTATCCTTTCACCTATAACAAGTCTATGAAATGGTTTATTATCTATTAGACCAGTCCTACCTTAAAGCTTTTTAATTTTGAAAAGTATCATAGCTAAGGGAAAACATATTTACATACATTTTAAAAGCTGGTAACTGGTTTGTTTGATAGGCTATATACATATATATATTTTTTTCCACAGTATATAAGGATGATGAGGATCATGAAGATGATGGTGATAGTTATTTTTTTATTAATGACATTTACTGAGCATTTCATTTATTCTAGGCATTGTTGTAATCATGTCCATTACCCTTAGCCTTGCAGCAATCCCAGGATATATGAATATGTTTAAAAAGATACCAGTGGGCCTGCATTTGCTGGTTTTATATTGATTTAATGTATTTAGGACACTTGAAAAATGTATAAAAACATTTATGACAAAATAAGAAATGTGTTTATATGTACGACAATGATTTTACTATTATGAAAATTACTTTCACAAACTCCTTTTTATTTCTTAGTAACTATTCGTCTTATTCCACAGTAGCTTTAAAAATGGTTTATTCTGAAAACAGGAGTTTATTCACTGGCTTTTCTCTTATTGGCCCATGTATTTCTTCCTGGGTGTGCTATTTTTCCTTTTGTTTTGAGATCAGATGAGGCATTTGTACATTGTAGGAATTTCACATTGTATCTATAAATTATAATATGGTGATGTTCTAAACCACATTAAAACTGTCAGCTAGTGATTTTTTTAAAGGATCTGTTGCTGAGGAGAAAATCTGTGGCCTAACAAAACTATCCATACTGATCTCGATTTCATAATAACCTTTGCTCAAATAAAATATTGGCTTTCTGAAAGTACTCAGAAATAAACAGGGGCTTTTTATCAAGACATTAAACTTAGTATAATTAGATATCTATGGTTTCGTGGCATGGAGGACAGATGGGAGAACGGCCATTAGTGATAATGGCTATGAACTTACTAATCATTACCTTCCTCATCTTTCTCTTGCCATCACTAATGGGAATTTCCCAATGGTGACCCTTTGTAATTTGCCTGTGGTGTGTCCTTTAGTATTTTTTGGATTTGCTTTTCCCTTCCCATTTAAATAAATAAAAAAAAAAAAAATCTTACCAGACCTCTGTCCACTCAACTGTCCCTAAATCCTTCCTTTTTCCCATTTTCTTAAAATTATTAATTGGCCTAAAAATAATCTGATTTTGTCATGATGAACTGAATTCTGGGAACAAAGCCCTGTGCCAGTTGTCATAATGATTGACTACACTTCATGAATGGATCACTTAATGGTTGTTAAGGAAACCAGAATCACTAGCTCATAACGAAAGACTTACTTACTAGTACATTACTGCTTCCTCTAAATTGTTCTCATTTCACTCTGTTTGTTGGAAGATGGAAGACAGGGCATGGCTGGGCTTGGAAAACATTTAATTATTCCAGGAAAAACATTCATATATGTGCTGATAGATTATAACTTGATAGTTCAGGACAGTCAAAGTTTACTTTGGGTGTACAGAACGTCCAAGTAACTGAATCCTTCAGATTAGTTCGCTCAGATACCATTTAGGGAACCAGTGTCGGAAAAACTAGAAACATAGAAGGATCTTAGCTCATGAACACTTTGTGTTCTAAAGATGTGTCTTCCTTGGTCAAAATTAAGTGATGGGTTATAAATTCAATAACCTTATTGACAATAACTGACATTTACCAAGTGTTTTCTGGTCACCAGGCACTGTGCTAAATACTTGATATGCTTTACACTCTTACTCTTCACGAAAAAACTTAAGTTTATGGTTTATGCTGTCTTTCCCCCCATTTTCTAGATGAGGCAACAAAGCTGTAAAAAGAGTAAATAGCTTGCTCCAGGACACTCAACTGGTAAAAATCAGAGGCAGGTCCAGACTCAGAAAGGTTTGACTCCCATATCCAAACTTGCAACCAAGACTTTCTTCTTCCTCTTGCTGGAGACTCTGAACAGCCTTCTCAACTCCTACCCTATTACTGATCATCAAAACAGAGAACTGCACTACAATCATGTGGAAAGCCCATTTGGATTTTTTTATCATACATTGTTTAATGTTTATTTATTTTTGAGAGAGACAAAAAGAAAGTGTGTGTGTGTGTGTGAGAGAGAGAGAGAGAGAGAGAAAGAGAGAGAGAGAAAGAATCCCAAGCAGGCCCCACACTTTCGGGGCAGAGACCGATGCAGAGCTCTGTCTCATGAAAAGTGAGATCATGACCTGAGCTGAAATCAAGAGACAGATGCTTAACCCACTGAGCCACCCAGGAGCCCCTTATCACACATTTAAAGTGGGAACTGGCAGCTCTCTCTCAAAAATAAATAAACATGAAAAGTTTTTTTTTTTGTTAATTTTCAGGGTTAGAGTTTGCCGGGAAAACATAGGAAGGTTTAGCTCGGAGAGAAAGTTGGAGTTTCGGGGCCTGGAAACTAAGTTAAATGAAGAAAGTAAAGTGGTGGGGCAACACAGAAATAGAGATAAGGTCATGAATCATGTATGTAAATGGCGAAGACACCAAGTATGTTGGCAAGAATTATAAAAACAAGAACAATGGTTGGCCTGATGCTGAAATTTTTCAGTGAGGAAGGCGGAGTGACTGGAAGGTCGGTAGGAACTGCCAGAAAAAGGACTGAGGGTGTCTGATGGCTTTGTTGGGTATTTCGGGAAGGGGTGAGGAGGAAGAGCAGGGAAACAGTTGTCAGCAGCAAAGCAAACACCAAAACCATCTTAAATTATAATCGCATGTGAAGAGTGAATGGAACAACAGCCACCACTTGAAAGGAAGGGAGGGGAGACTGTGTCCTCACCGGCCACCAAGTTTTCATCTGGGGACTGGTTCTCAAAGTGTGATCTCCAAAACAGGAGCATCAACAACCCACTGGGAACTTGATGGGATTGAAAATGCTGGGTCTCTAGCATAGACCTAATGGATGAGAGACTGGGGGGGTTGGACCCATCCACCTGTGCTTTAACAAACATTCCAGGCAATTCTGGGAAAACTTAGGTTAAAGCTTGTGTTAAATACAGAAACATAAGAGAAACATTCAGTAGAGGAGTTTCACTGAAGGCAGCAGAAGTTTCTGGAGGTCAGAATGAAGGGTAATGGAACCAAGGAAGATTGAGGCATATACATATCCAGTTTGTGATGGATATCTGAGGGAACTGTATATCTGATGGTGATTGGGATAGATGCCATTCATCCTGATGGACTCTTAGAGGAAGACAGGAAATCAATCATAATTAGAGTTTTAGGAGAAACAAGAACCTATCTATAAGGATGATGTGACATGAGAAGGTGTCGTGTAAGGATCTGATGTCATTTAGGACTCCCAGCCAGGTTCAGAAGTAGAAGCAGAGGATTGCATAGCAAAACAAAGAAAACCAGCACCTTCTATTTTCAATGACCTCTTTTGTATTGTAACTTACCCACCCATTTACATAACCCTTTAGTTAGAAGCTGCAGAAAAATATGGCTACTTTGCCCTAACATTCACAAAATATAAATATAAAGCTGATTCAAGGATTTACCCTAAACCTTGGGCACTGGAATAGAGCTAATCAGGTTTCTTTTTCTATAAAAGCAGAAGAAAGGATTAAAAATATCAACCTTAGAAATTCCAGCCTTTAATCAAAAACAGAATATATCAATAGTAATAAATATAGGCTATACAACTGATCCTGTACCCCAACTTTCTTAGTAACAGGTCTCCAGTATCTGAGTAAAAATGTCCTTTCTTTAGAAACAGTCAATGCATCAACAAAGTACTTAATGACCCAAGAAGGCTATGAGCCTGTATCATATCCTTCCCTCTTTACCACCAAAATACTGATTCATAAAGGAGCTGATGTTATTAGTCATGGACCTCCCAGGTATCTTGCATTTGTGTACCATGTGGATTCAAAATGGTATGTTTCCACCCTAGTCAATGACAGTTTGTTTTCCTAAAATGGACCTTCAAACCATAGTCAGAGAGAGACAGTTTTATTTAAAAGTCTTTAGAGTGCAAAATGCATGTAGTGTGTAAGAGGAACAAACTATAGACAAATATCAGGTATCTAAGATAGAACAAATGCCAGGTTATGGACCACATTTTATCGATAAAAGCTGAGGACAATGTTTATATACTCCTGGTTTCCAACCATACCAACTGCATCCTCTGGTAGCTAACATGACCTCAAATCATCCCTCGGACCAGCTTTGCACAGCCCACAACTCCTTATGTCATGCCTTCTTCTAGACCACCTGTAAGGAGAGTTTGTCCCCATAAGGCTCAAGTAGACAAGGTACAAGTTTCTGTCTTCTTCTGAGGTTTTCTATGTACATATGTCTGTTCATGTGTATGTGTGTGTGCATGTGTACATGCACACACACATATACACACACTGGATTTATTACGAGCATGAAAAACTTCCCAGTGACCTATGAGGGCTACTTCATCACAGAAGGCAATCTTCTCATAACAGAGATAATTTTGCAAAAGGGTGAAATACCCTTGAACAGCATGGATCAGATGACAGTAGGAAAGCTGATATGAAATTATGATTCCCCGAAGGCTCACACTGTTTAAAATTTCCTTTCTGTTGATTTATTTCTCTCTATTTTAGATACTGAAATACGCATTTCCATAGAAAATTTCACATTTTCCCCCAAAGGATTGTTTCCATTTAGCAACATTATAAAAGGAAGAAAGAAAGAAAGAAAGAAAGAAAGAAAGAAAGAAAGAAAGAAAGAAAGAGACAAATGCCCAAAGAGATTCTTTACTTGGTCCAAGTCGCATAGCTAATTGCAGGCAGTGAAAAGATGCAGATTGCCTTTGCTGGACACAAGCCTACCCTAAAATGCAGATGCCCCGGGGAACAATCGTTGTCTTCGTTATGGGTAAAATTTAGTGACAACACTTTTAGTTCTAAATGCCTTCTGCACATTAATTCACTTAAACCTACCACATCCCAAATCAAAAGTAGATCCACCTTCCAGGTGATAAAAGCGAAGCACAGAGAAAATAACTTGTCCAAGACCACGTACCCGGAGTGTGGCTGAGATGGAATAAAACGTAGGCAGCTCACATAGGAAGAGGCAGTTTGGTTGTTCATAGTCAAGAACAAAGACTCTGAACCCACACGACTTAGGTTCTAATTAAGACTCTATCACATACAGCTAAGTGACCACAGGGCCACCAATTGACCACTCTGGTCCTCAGTTTTCTCATGTCTAAAACATGCAGAATAACAGTGTCAACTTCAATAGTATAGTTTCGAATTTAATGTGAGAAGTGTTTAGAACAGTGGTCAGCTCCTAAGTGCTGCATATGGGTTAGTTGTTGGTGTGCGTGTCGTGGCTATTGTTATCTTAGGGACCAATAGAGGAGTATGTTTCATCTGCAACTGCTGTGGGCCCTAAAAGCAAGAGGGGAAGACCCTTTACAATTGGTCTACACACAAGACCTCTCAATTTTACTCAGGGTTACCCCAGCCAACGTGTCCTCTCTTTTGTCTTCTGAGATCAAGAGAAGGTTTTATTCTTTTAGAAGAACAACCTAATTTGGAGAAATGCCAGGTATTCTTTTCTAACCCTCATGCCTTGTTTATGGAGTTCTTTTATGCCAGATTTTCTCAACCTCACCACTACAGATATGTTGGGTCAGATAATTCTTTGATATGGGAAGCTGTCTTGTACATTATAGGATGTCAGCATCGCTGACCTCTATCCCCTTGATAACAACAGTACCAGTCCCCTCCACAATCGTGACAGCCCAAAATGCCTTTAGACATGATAAATGCCTCCCTCTGCACCAAAGACTAAGCCCCTTCCTTGCTTGTAATCCCTTAGATGGACCCAGTAGAATTGGAAGAGTCATCCATTGAGACTTTTTAAGTTGAGAATATGTTTAACTCACCTATGTGTTTGCCAATAGCATCTAGTCTAGTAACCAGCACACAGTAAAAACTCAATAAGTATTTGTTGAATTTTAAATATTGGGATTGTATTAATTAGACATCACAATAAAAGTGTGCCCAATCTGATATTAAAATGGAAAGAACATATTCATGCACCATACCCAGCTTTCTGATCAAAGGTCAGATCAAACACGAATTCCTGTTTGCAAAAGAGGACAGATCCTTTAAATAGCTTTGGATACCTATCAGGATTACCATCCACCCATCCCAGAATTGTGGGAGGCATACACATAATTTTATTCTGGAACCATCATACGACCTCCATGATTGGGAGTACAAAAGCAGCTGTCCATTTGAACAGGTGTCAGTACTTCCAGACAGAATAGCTGAAGAAAGGGAGGGAGAGAAGTTGGTTTATCCATTTGCCATAGAAATTTGCATTTCCAGAGGCCTGAGCTTAGAAAGGTAACTGGTACTCTAAACCTAATGATGGGCTTTTTTTCCCCCCGCTAACAGATGCTAAATTTAGAGCTAGTTGATAATACAGAAATAAATGGTGGGTGATGACCAGTATATACACTGCAATATCATCATAATTTACAATTATGGACCCTTTTCCCCCTTTCTTGGAGTGGCTGACTGAATTATCATCAAGAATGGAGCCAAACACTCCTTTTTCTCTTGCTCAAGAATTTTGTGATACTTTGAAGGAGTCAGAAGGCAACTGAGTACATGATCAATTTTTAAAGGGACAAGGAAGGGGAGGAGAGAGAAAAGCGTCGGATTTGTTATCATGAGTCACACTTGATGTGAGCTCTGCTCTTTTTCAGCGGTTAAGAAATTAGAACAGATTTTTTTTTAAAGACAGGCTGAAACATTTGCTGCTTTCGAGAAGCGATTTAGCACTGTCAAACTCATGACAAGTCAGGATTCAGCAAAGGCATTTTGTTTTCATAATACAAAGATCAGAGAGTCGAGCAGATTTTGGCGAAATAATAACAGGAAGAGTCCCTGTCTCTAGAAAGTTATCTGCCAAACTTCGAAGTAATTTACATAAACATTGTAATCGGCCCTTCACAAAGCTAGTTATTACAGGACTTGCCCAATCATAATGTTTTGAGGAAAACAGAACTGGAACTGAGTAGGGTAGATAAGTGATGATCTGAGATACGAAAGCCCACTTTAGAAGAGCCTGTAAATTTGGTTTTCTTTGATGACAGAAGGGAAAAACCGTACTTTCAATTTTTATCAAGGATTCAGTATGTTGAAAAATTAAAACACTTAGTAAAATGTATGACTCATCTAGTGCTGGAACTCAAAGAATTACAGAAATGGCTCATATATATATATATATATATATATATATATATATATATATATATAGTGAATAAGAGAACACACATAAAGATCTGTAAAACTTGCATTTTGAATTTTGATGAGAAATGAAATCCCTTTAAATAGATAACCTCTAGTTATTTAAACATTGACCATTCCATGCCCAAGTTCCACCATCTTGTAGGCAAAGTAATTTTATTTTTTTACATTTGTAGAGAAACTCTATGGTTTTAAATTTTCAAACATATTTGAATCCATTTGAAAATTCAAAGTGGATTAGCACACTGTCACTGTGCTTCAGTGCTATGGAGAGAAATTAAAACAGTGTTGGAAAAGACCGGCCAGAGGGAAAAATCACTTCTTGGCACAGTGTTACTTTCTCTTTCTATGCACCAGATTCCAACCCCACATCACAAGACACTCATTGTCTTTATGATTCTCTCCCCTGTCCCCAAGGAACCCACTAGTGTGGCTTCCCATCCAAACTGCCCTTTCAAAACACCAATTCCTCTTCCAGACCCATTCCTCTCTCCTCTTAACTACACCCAATTTTATCCTATTTTGCTATGATCCAGTCTCCCAAGGCAATGCTAGAAAAGTTGAGAGAATGTATTCTAACTGGTGTATCAATTTCTTGGGCATGTAAATACATAATAAGCACTTAACTACAATTACTAATTGAGTGAGTTGTCTTTTGGATTGGTATTCATTCTTTACTAGAGTACGCCTGGAAATCAGTACTTTAAATATTAGCTGTACAGCCTAGTGAATAAGAGGCTGCTTGCGTATGAATCCTGGTTTTAACTGTACTAACTTTGCTTTTGGACACGTTATTGGGGTCTCTCTGGGCCTCAGTTTCCATGGGATGATTATGAAAAAGCTGATTATAAGCTTGTTTCGAGGACACATTGAAATAATTCATGTAAGATGTTTATAATTGCAAGTGACCATATTATACACTAAACAATATACGTAGGAACTAAATGTTATATAAACAGAACACTATAATTGGAGAAACTAGGTCATTAGTAGTATGTGCCAGCCACTAGGGCAGACAATTCAGAGATCTATTCACAAAGGAGAGATTTTATAGTGCCTTCCATCTGATAACATAGTTATAATTCTCAGCTTTATATTAGAATGGCTCCAGCTGTAATCTTCAGAAATATATCATAGAAACTGAGATAAACTGGATTTATTATTTTAATAAGCAATCAAACCAGGCTTCTGTGGCTATAATTCCAAGAGTAACCATCAGATAAGATTACATGGATGGATATTCACGGCCATGGTAAAGGTAGAGACTGAAAGATGTATTACTTTTGCCTTTTTTAATTCACATACAATCATTACAAGGAGAGGAAGTATGGAACTTATTTTTACATACAATCATCATTATAGGGAGAGAGAATATGAAAGTAAAGGAGAGCTCTAAGTAAAACTGATTCTTATCTTATCAACACCTATGAGCCCAAGTGTTTTTTATATAAAAAAAATTAATGATGAGATGCAGATATACCATGTATCTCCATATTCCCTGGTATTTGACAGCCTTGGGCTGCATGAACTTAATCAACCACTTAATTTCCTCCATTGGAATACAGGAAGTGTCCTTTGCTAGACATTTTTTTAAAAGAATGTATTCCAATACCTTAGTTTGTGAAGTGAAAGGTAGAAAAAAAAAAGGCAGTCAGAAGTTTTGAAGTAACATTAAGAATCTCTAGCCTGCATTCCAGAGCAAATGTTAGCATAAGACTGGTCTGTGTGTCCTCTCATGGAGCAAATTCTATTTAAATTTGCGCTTTAAATACATGTATTCTTACCAGTTGGCTAGCCCTTCAATGGTCTGTGCCACACTTTGGGTTCTCCAGAGGAAGATGCTGAGATGGAAGTGGAGGTGAATGATGTTTATTTGGGATCAACCCCTTTGAAGTGAAGAGGCAGGAGGCAAGACTGGGGAGAGGGAAGAGTCAGCTGGGATGTTAGTTAACAAGATAAAGCCTCATCCGGTTCTCAGTAGTGAGGATCACTAGTCACTCCAATAGCTGAGGGTCATTGGGTAAGTGACATTGGGGAGTTGCCTGAACATCGGTGGGGACAGCTCTCTGCAGCTGAGGCAGACGCTGAAGAGCGATTGGGACTTTGCTGATCATGTTATTTTCAGCAGGTCCTTCCTTCAAGAGCCATCCAGGTGGCACAACACTGTGCCTGCCGCAGACTGTTAATTACTTACTTGATTCAAAAAGTCCTTTTTATCACAGTTTTAGCAAACATTTGCTTTTTCACATAAGCATGCAAAGAATTAAACAGGAGCCTGTGAAGAGTTAATATATCCAGAACTAGAGCGTTGTGATGTAAACAGAATTTGTTGGTTTCAACAATAGGTCCTAGTGTTCCCCTAATGGTTGTTAAAAAGAGTATTTCTAAAAATAACTTCCTATTAGGATGCTCCACAATTATCTTTTAAAAGTTAAGAATGAAGGGGGAGGAAATACCTAAAGTCCTTTAGTTGGAAGATGCATGAAACAATTATTCATTTCTATCTTTGGTAATCTGTAATTCTCGGGTTAAAGCCAGGTCATATTCTTTCTGCGTTACCTCTGATTCTACTTAGATAATCTAAATTGTGTTATGGCTTATCTGATTGTTTCACTGAAATAGTCTGTGCTCCAATTTCTTCATGCATATAAAAATCCAAAATAACATGCTTTTAGTTCCACACAAATATAATAGATTCCTGGATAAGAAGAGATATCAATCAGAGTAATTAACACTAGCTGCTGTAACTACAATGCAGAATAATTCAACGGAAAGTCCAGTTAGCATTTAGCTTAGCTTACACCAATGATCTAAGAATTTTTGGCTTTTCTCCTCTGATGGTACCACTATCTTCCAGAGTCTGCTTGGAGTCCTTTACTGGTTCCCTGCAATCAACCAGCCACCCGGCAAATAGAGCAAGGAAAATCATATATGGCCAGATCTGGACATGGTATACGTCACTTTTTCCCCTCGTCTCCAAGTTACCACAAGAAAGGCTGGAAAATGTAGTCTTCTAGAGTTTCCATAAAAATAGAACAGAATTGATAAACATCTACCAGTCTTCATCACAGAGACTATGTATACAGTAATCACATATCTTTGAGTGTTTATTTATAATATTCCCAACATACGCTAAAATTATTTGAAAATCTTATCATTTGGAAAAGACTGTCAGAGGGAAGTTGGGTTGATCCAAAAGAGAATGTGGTGTCATGAAAACATATGTGAACATGCCAGTATACATCACTGTAGTGTAGATTTCTGATGGAACTATCTAAATTTAGAATTGATGCTTATTTCAAAAAGTGAATCTTACGGCTTGGAATCGACAGACCCTAACAGCCATGTGTACCTGCTGGTATCCATGTGGCAGCACCCTAACAACTTCCTCTTGGTAGATTTCTGATTAAGGAAGATTTGTCCTTAAGGATAGAAAAGATCCTTACTTCGGTCACTGTATTCTTGATAACATGGAATACATGTACATCTTTCCCCATTATCCCATTTAATGTGGCTTCTCTGGGCTGCAAGCTCAATGAAATGTAGAGTCACATCCATTTCACCCACTACTATATACCCTGAGAAGGTGGTATACTGGAGTTGGCCTCTACTGGCTGACCAGAGCTAATCTTGTCCATGGGGTATCAAGTCTCCATTCAGTGCTCTCTTGGAAGTAGCTTAAAATCAGTCATTGTGGGAGTGTTTGCACTACAAAATTCACCCAACGTTACACGTGAGAGCCTCTTCCGCCCTCCAACAGATGATTGCCCAGCACACTACCAACAGTTTAGTACATATTCGGCAGCAGCCTAATTGTCTCGATGGAGACTGGATTATGTGGTGGTTGTAAACCTCCTCCAAATCCTAGTGTATTAACAAAACCAAAGTGTATTTCTAGCTCACATGGCATGTACTACATAAGAGGGCTTTACTCACTTTGGTCTGTTCCAGTGACACTTAGGTTGACAGAGGCATCATCTTGATTGGGCTTCCATAATCACTGCCACAGTGAGAAAGGAGGTTCTTGAAGCTCTACCAAGAATTGAATCATGTCATATTTTCTCCTATTTAATTAGACAAAGCACATCACTGGCCACACCTAACCTCAAGAGGGCAAGAAAGTGAAATCTTAGCATGTCCCTTAGAAAGGGATGCATGTTGGAGAAGGTCATTGAGAGGATGTGACTGCTGGTTGGCCTACGAGCTGGACCTGGGTAATCAGCAGCTCCTCGTGCCCTCCCCCAACCTTGGAATTTATGCTCCACCTATGCTTCCACAGTGGGAGTTGCTCCAAGATCTAGTCCTGAGCACAAAGTGTTGTTGAAACCATCTGGACAGGATACATACATGGCTTTAAGCTTTTAAGCTTTCTATACAAGCTTTTAAGATTTGGTGGGTGGGTGCAGAGGACTGCTTATCTTGTGGCCACTCAAGGTAAGACTGGTAAAAAAGTCTGAACTGGAATCATTACTAATTATTACTAAACATTGCTAATGACAATTGCAGTAGAGTTTGATATATCAGAGCATCACCTTAATCAGTGTGTTAGGGTTCTTCAGAGAAATAGACCCAATAAAATACACACACACACACACACACACACACACACAAATATTATAGGCACTGGCTCACATGGTTATGAGTCCAAGAAGTCCCACCAGCTGCCATCTGTAAGCTGGAAAACCAGGACACCCAGAGGTATAATTCAGTCCTAGTATGAGGGGCTAAGAGCCAAGGGAGCTAGTGGTTTGACTCCTAGTCTGCAACCTGGACAACTGCTTATATAAGCTCTGGAGTCCAAAGGCCTGAGAATCAGAAGGTCCAACGTAGGATGGCAGGAGAAGAGGAACATCCCAGCTCAAGAAGAGAAAATAAGAATTTGCCCCCTTCTTTGCCTTTTTTGTTCTTTTCTGGCCTTCAGTGAATTGGATGATGCCCATCCACACTGGGGAGGGCAGATCTTTACCCAGTCTACTGATTCAATTTCTGATTTCTTCCAAAAACACTCTCACGGACACACTGAGAAACAATGTTTACCAGTTACCTAGGCATCCCAGAGCCCAGTCAAGTTGACACCGAAAAATTAACCACCACGATAAGATAAACCTAGAGTCAAATGTCAATTTTGCCTCTTACCTGCTGTGTGACTTTGGCCAATTTCATGAGTTCAGGATGTTTCCACCTCCTTAGTTCTAAAACGCATTGTAATCAACTTAATTGATATTAGGTGTAACAGTTCTGCTTCTCAACCTTTTCTGTGCTTTGGAACATGGAGAATGGGATTGGTAGGTAAATGATATTGGTACATAAATTGTATATAAATGGCTATTTATATCAAACATGTGATTGAAAAGATGCTGCTGCTTGAGGCCAAAGGCAAGTTGTCTGGCCATTCAGGTTCCCCTGGGGCTAGAGAAGATCACTATCTAGGTACGCTCCTACGCCTTCTAGGACACAAGTGTGTATGCCTGGGGCACAGAACTCAGTGAAGCTTGGTTTCTGCTACTACCCTCTTATTTGCTCAATTCATGTTAAATATATGGCCCCCAAAGACTGAGGTTGGTACTATTGCTCATCTTTTACACGTAAATAAGTTGAAAGCTCAGGAGGAGAGTTAGCCATTACTCGCATCCCGAATGTGGGAGAGGCAGTTCCAGGAGCTGGATCCCGGAACCCTGACTTCAGGGCTGGTGCCTCATGCTCTAGACGAAGCACTTACCTACAAAGAGGGAATCCAGTTCTACCGCCTGTCTCCTTTAAATAAGAAAGTTCCCTGGGATGCCTGGGTGGCTCAGTCAGTCGAGGGTCCGACTCTTGATTTCAGCTTAGGTCATGATCTCATGGTTATATGAGACGGAGCCCCACATTGGTCTCTGCAATGACAACATGGAGCCTGCTTGGGATTTTTTTTTTTTTTTATTCTCTCTCTCCCTCTCTCTCTCTGCCCCTCTCCTGCTCATGCTCTGACTCTCTCAAAATAAATAAACTTAAAATAAATAAATTTTAAAAAAGTGCCCTCATGCTGTTACAGGACATTTGAATTTACTTTTGTTTTAACACAATTTTTGGAAGATCCCTAAAGTGTAAAATGAGGGCAGCCCCTACATTTGGCCTGAAAATATATGGGAAAATGGCTTTTCCCCTTTCAGATAGGTTTTTAAGAAGGAGGCTTAGCTCAGGACTCTTCAGCATTTTAGAAAAGTTTAAACCTACTCAAAGAAAACAGTGCACCGTCTTGACTTAGCCCCATCATTACACTTAAATTATTTAGCACCTTCATCTGACAGTCCACAGAAATTGATACAGCAGGGTTTTTCAATTTCACCCAACTCTACATGACATGGGCATTATTGGGTTTTTTTTAAAGGTGCCCTAAAAGGAAGGAAATAATCCATAAGAAAGTTATCACCATTATCCTAGTTAAAAGAATGGGCAGATTTATTAGATGGCTATTTTTAACAAAACCCCAGTGGTTGCAATAACCTATAAGCTCAGCAACCGGGAAGTGATCTCACTGGTTGCCTGAGTGAGAATGAATTATGTTTGTTATCCCAAGAGGACTTGTATATTTTCCAGTGCAAGGAGACATTATTTCTTTCTTTTTTTCCTAAGAAAGAAATGGAAAGAAAAGTATTTTAATATCATTCTACTCACTCCACTTGATTGGAGCCCAGATTAAACCTGTCCTTAAGTTCGTTAGAATAATTGTGAACTGATTCTCTTTCTTCCCTTTACCTTACTACAGCCCTCAAACCTCAAGGGTAACAGGAAATATGGACTAAAACAAAGTTTATCTTCAAAGCTTTTAGCATCATATCTACACCATGGGAAAGGAAGCATTTGATAAAGGAATTAGAACAGAAATTGTAATGAGTTGGGTGGGAGAAGGGAAGTTTCAATTCTGCCTGGTTACCTCTGAACTTTGCAAACTTGGTTTCATTTACAGAATCACCTTGTAGGTGTAAGAATAGAACTTAGCATTATTTTACCCATAAAAACATGCAGGTGTTTATTAAACAGAACTTGGGCTGCTTATAAGATGTCACTCAGTAAAACTGATTTAGATCTTATTTTGTGTTTTTAAATTTCCAGACCTAGAACTTTATTGCCACAGATCTTATTAACACAGTATCATCAGATTCATGAAACGCAGGGTTTCAACACCTCCATAAATGAGTCAAACACACTGAAATACATACCAATGACATTTACCACAGAATTCAGTCTATAGGAGAGGAGTAATTTCACTCCCATAGAAGAAATCTTTCAACATCATGCTGACTTTAAGAAGTGAATGAAAGAGGAGCCTTTTCAGGGTAGCCGTGTGTGTACTCAAAACCATCAGTCCATTTGATTCAAAGCTACTCGCATGTTCACAGAGTAGTTTTGGGGATTTCTATGCAAGGGATGTTAATGTTTCTCATTGAAAGTGGGTGTTGGCCTGAGCAGCATTGCTGCTGCAGAACAAAGTCAGGAAAATGTATCTCAGGTGACATGCTGTGTGTCTACACAGATACACGCATCTCCTGGACAAATCCCTGGGGCCAGTGCCTGTTAAGGAGAGAACAGAAACAGTGCCATCCACGAGAAGTGTCAGAACCTCATGCAAGAAGACAGAACTCAACAGCGGGTGGTAGAAAGAGGCTCAGAAGACTGTTCTGCCGATGGCCAGATCTCACTGGTGTGAATGCAAGTCTTTCAGAGTTTCATTTCCTTGCCTGTAACATGGATTAATAATACTTACCTCCTAGTACATCTGGGAGCATTAACCCGTCTTATAAAACCCTTAGTACAGTGCCTGACAGAATGGCTGTGGTAGGTACATTAATGCTCCCCCCCCCACCAAAGATGTCCACATCCTAATCCCTGGAACCCGTCAATATGTCTCCACACATAGCCAAGGAGAAATGAAAGTTGCAGATGGAATTAAGGTTACTAATTAAATGACTATAAGAGAGGGGCAGTATCATGGATCATTCAGAGAAGCCTAACGGAATCACAAGATCCTTAAATATAGAAGAAGGAAACAGACAAGTCAATATCAGAAAGATAGAGTATGAGAAAGCCTTGACTGGCCGCCACCTACTTTGAAGTCTGAAGAATAATGTGAGCCAAGGAATGCAGACAGTCTTAGAAGCTGGAAAAGGTAAAGAAACAGTTCTTCCCTAGGACCTCCAGAAGGAACTCCGTGCTGCTTGACAGAGTGCTTTAGCCCAATAAGGCTGATTTCAAGACTTCTGATTTCTAGTGAAGTTTGATTTGTTTTGAACCATCAAGTGCAAGGCCATTTGTTATAACAGCAATAAAAAACTAAGACCATGACTAACCATGAAAAGGGACTTGTAATTGTGAAGTAAGTTCTATGGAAGAATCACCTGTGGTATCTAATATGACTCCATGTGAGTGAATTTTCTTTGGAAGGTTGGACAGGATAGTACAGAAATTCAAATTTAAAATTAAGCGGTTCTTCGGGAAGCCCGGGAGACTCAGTTAGGTGTCTGACTCTTGATTTTGGTTCAGGTCATGAATCTGTGTCAGGCTCTGTGCTGGCAGTGCGGAGCCTGCTTGGGATTCTCTCTTCCTCTCTCTCTGCCCCGCTGCTCCCTCCCTCTCAAAATAAATAAGTAAGCATTTGAAAACTTAATAGTTATTCAAGAAATTAAGTAGCCTGGAAAGGAGTATGCCCTTCCAGATCACAACAGTGCTCTCCAAACTCCTAGGCTTTTGATATAAGCTCTACTTCCGAAGACACTAAATTCATGAGCTAAAAGCTTCCATTTGTTAGGCACTTAAATGTGCCCAGTGCTTTATGGAACCTTTTAATTTTTGGAGCAACCTTAGGAGTTGGATAATATTATGCTTATTTTACCGATTAAATTTCAGGTTCGGAGAAGTAACTTGTCAAAACCAACACGAAAAATAATTGACAAACCCAAGATTCAAACTTGTCTTTCATCCCAAATCTCATGTTATTCTGATAGTACAATTACAGGACTCTCAAGGTTATAGTATTCATTCATGTCAATCAACAAGTATTGATAACACAGTTATTATATGCGAAGGCACCATGCTAGATGATGTAGTGGTAATGATAGGATAGAGGGGTATGTGTCCTATATTCACAAATCATTGAATAAGCAGTATTCTAAAGTGTGGTGAGTACAATTTTGGGGGTGGTATTACAAAGCTATGGAGCCATAATAGAATAATCCGACCTACGAAAAAGTAACAGAAGACATTCTGCCGTCAAACCCAGGCCATGGATAATGGGTAGGAGACTGTCAAGAACATGGTCTGATAAGTGGTTGAGAATATGTGGAATGTAGGCCTGACAGGAAATGGGATTGAAGTCATGAAAGGTGGGAGTCAGAATGGAGATGTGTGCTCCCCATCTTACCCTGAGGACAACAGAAGCGTCAACACGGAATGACTCTTGGACTTGCATTCTCTCGGTAGATTATTTTGACTGTCATGGGGAATGACTGGCAAGGGGTGAGTCAGGTAGTTACATAGCCGCCATTAGGAAGCACAATGAGGTAATGGCAATGGGGGTACAAAGGGTCATGTTTGAGAGAAGCTTAGAAAGCAGAATTAACAGAAATGCATTAAAGAGGAAAAAGCCTGGGGGCGCCTGGGTGGCGCAGTCGGTTAAGCGTCCGACTTCAGCCAGGTCACGATCTCGCGGTCCGTGAGTTCGAGCCCCGCGTCAGGCTCTGGGCTGATGGCTCGGAGCCTGGAGCCTGTTTCCGATTCTGTGTCTCCCTCTCTCTCTGCCCCTCCCCCGTTCATGCTCTGTCTCTCTCTGTCCCAAAAATAAAATAAAAAACGTTGAAAAAAAAAAATTAAAAAAAAAAAAAAAAAAGAGGAAAAAGCCTGTTAAAAGAAAAGGAGTTGCAAAAAATTATGCTCAGGTTTCTGGATAAGTCAATTTATACCCAACATTGAGCAGGAACAGTTTTGGAGGGGCATAATGGCGATTTCTATGGGAGCAAGTGGTGGTTAAGATACCTGTAAGACTTGGAAGGAGGAACCATCCAGTTGTAGCCAGCCAAATACACAGGACTGGCTCTCCAACTCCAAAGTAAGAGTTGGAGAAGGAGGGTTGGTTCTTACTGTATAGATAGTGATTGCCTCCATGGAGTGGATTTTACAGTAGAAGAATTAAAGCAAAGAAATCCAAGGATAAATCCAACAAATAAATCCAAGGATAGATCCCTGAGGATCAACAACACTAAGGATAGGAGGAAAAGGAAACTGTGGGGGAAGGGGAACTGGAAATAGGAAGAGAAGAAGGAAATAAAGGAGGAAAAAGGCCAGAAGAAGAATGTGTGTCAAGAGCCAGGGAGCCAGTGTTGGGCAAAGCTTGAATTCAGGGAGAATGGGGGAATGTTGGACATGATTATTTATGTCTTGAGTGTTCACACTTCCTGACCCTTCTGCCTGGAATGTTCTTTCTGTATCCATGCATCTTCCTCCTCTCAACCTTCCTCAAAACTCCTACTCATACTTGCAGATGTACCTGAAAATATACCTCCTCTGATATACATCAGCACTTTTTGTTACATGTTTGGTAGCACCCTGTTCTCTTTTCTTCCAAGATCCATCAGAGTTATGGTAGGTTAGAAATAACTAAATACATGAGTGGTTGAGGTCTTGCCTACTGCTCTGTCTTCAGTGCCCTCCTTGTAACACCTGGCACAGAGTAGATACTCAATAAATGGGGTTTGTATGTTTAAGATGTGAATAACCAGTAATTGCTCAATATATGGGTGTTAAGTCAATATAATGTTAATACCGCATATGCTCTGAAGCCATATTGGCTGGGTTCTAACTCAGCAGAGCCAATTCCTGGCTGTAGGATTTTGAGTGATCATTTAACCATGTAATTCTACAGGTTAAACATAAAATCTCTTAGATCCTGAGTTGTGGATTCTCCCCGTAGGATCCCGATGTTTTACAATTTCCCTCTAAAATGTTGACGAGTAAAGGCGTCCCATGAACGGACACAGGCCATGCTGAGCTTTGCCCTAATCTTCCCTCGCAGAGTTAAGGTGAAGTCTACGTGAGATAATCACAAACACTTTTGTGTACATTAAAAACAAAACGAAACAAAGCTCAACGATTGCTGAGTGATTCATGACTACTGGCGCCCCCAAACCACCTCTAATCTCTCTCTCTTTGTTTACTATTGATTTAGCTTCAATGACAGCTTCATATTCTTGTTTCAATAGCCATTCCCAGGCTTGTAGCAGAGCAGGTGAAATCAGTACTTGCTTAATTATATATGTATAATAAAGCTCGGCAGTTTCCATAATATTCCCCAGGATGATAGTGGTGAGAGTAAGGTCCTCCCTTATTTTGCTTGCCTTGAGTGCCATGAGTGTCTGAAGATTGGTAGATGGAGGCCCCGACTTTAGGAATATGCGACCTCTGTTTTGGACCGCAGCTCAGTTTTTCACTATGATCTAAAGTCTCCCAGGATGCTCTGCTTGTTTATTCTGCACAACAAAAATATACTGCTGGCATAAATACACTGCGGTCCTAGTTCAGGATAAATATGCAATTCAAGTCATTCATTCAAGAGACGGCTGATTACTCTACAGGCAATTAATTATATTAGGTTGTGGGCTCCCTCTGTGCAACAGCATGAACAGGTGAAATATCGACTGCAGGAAGAAACAAAATCTGTGAAATCGGACTGATATTTATCTGTGATACCAACTTCCTTCTAAGTGTTGGGTGCTAATCAATGCATCTTTCTGCCTCATGTGTACACACACAGACGTGAGGGTTTCTCTGCCATCCGCCCGGCCCAGGGAAGAGAGAAATAGTAAATACACATTGTGATAGGACTTCAAGCACTCTCCACAGACTGGGCAAGCGTTTTCTTTAAAGTGATAGATTATGAATCTTTTAGGCCCTGAGGGCCATATTCTCCACTACAACCACTGGACTCTGCCATTGTAGTGCAAACATAGCTACTAAGAACATCTAAACATGTGATTGTAGCATTTTCCAACAAAACTGTCTTTCCAAAAACAGGTGGCAGGCCAGATTTGGCCCACGCACTGTGGTTTGCCAATCCCTGATCGATGGTACTCTTACGAATGTTTGCATTTTATTTAGAATATAACCCCTGTAACTCTGACATGCATGGACACAGAATACTTCAGGATATAACATTTTCGAGTGGACCTGTTTTCGGATAAGCCAAGAGTATGCTCAAATTTCAGCAAAATTACATTTTTTTAGCCAACTTCTTTTACTCAGAAGTGACATTTCTTCATCTAAACTTATGTCCTGATTTTAGTTTTAAAATTTGTTGCAGAGTGGCATTTGAATTTCATTAACTTATTTAAAAAAGATTTTTAAAAAGTTCACTGTTCAAGTGAATAGGTAATTCACTCTAGATGATTAACCAAGCAACTAAAAATCTCTATACCTACTTGCCTTCTCTTTTACTGTTTGCCTTTTACTAAGCAGCTTGTCAGTTCGTTTTGAAGATTTAAGTCTGAAGCGTCATTTAAAGTCTCAAACAATAATAGCATCTCACTTCTCTGAGATCAGGCAAACATCCTTTTGGTATCGGCCACCTGAAATGGATAAAACATTCACCTCCTGCTGTCTTCCTCCATCGGAAATCTCCTTCTTGTCTAAGTTATGTAGTTATTACTGAAAGGAAATTACTTTATGGTTTAGTGTCTCTAACCCGGCACACTGGAAATTCTGTGGGCCCCAACTGGCTCCTTCGGACTTGTTACAGGAAGTGCTGCAGTATTTCAGTAGGGACATAGATGAAAAATAGACTTGCCTTTCGGCTAACTTTTTGTCCTTTAATCTTGTCACTTTTGCTTCCCTTTACTTCAAGAGGACAACTGGAGACTCAAAAAGATAACCACATGCAGGGATGAGAAAAGTTAAACAGAAACCCTTTTTTGTTTTCAAAGCAAAAGAGCACCGAAAGGAGACATGGGCTCCCTCCCTAGTGCCCAGGATCCTCAGAGCATATCAAAGGGTCATTTTCACAATTATTCCTAACACGATCGAAACCTTAAGGCTTCCATTGCAAGAAGTTTTCCTCTTTCAGGACATTGGAGAAAGAGACGAATAGGGAAGCTAATTCTTTTCTTTGTACACAAGTCAGGCATGACTGGGGACAGAAGCAAGCCAGCTCTTTTTCATTATTATTTCAGGGAATCTGGTGCATCATCTTATTCTGCTTGAGCTATAACCTGATACAGGTGAGTGGTGATGCGGGTTCTCTGACGCCAACTTCTTTTCAGGGCAGCTCCTCACCCTGATTAAGAACCATGGTGCCCTTCAAACTCCAAACGGTCAGAAGTGGAAAGTATCTACACTGTCCTAAACTCCTAGGCGTGTGTAGTAAAATATGCCAGTAATTGTTGCACCAACTTCTAGAAGAGCCACAGCTTTTTGACCTGTATCAGAAACCCAACTCAAGGCTGAACCTGGTCACCTTTATGGGATCTCTAAAAGAAACCCCTTGATGGAACTTAGAGTCACACAAAGATTCCCACATTTTAGGAAACAAAAATCTGAAAGTAGTCAATTACTTGAAGGTTACTCAAGGGGAGTGAACAGGAAAAAAAAGTGAAATATCTTAAAGTAGACGCCTTCCCTTCCTTCTTTTTCTTTGTAAACTCTTTCCTGGTTAAAGGTGAGAACACGAACTTCCTTAAAGAAAGAGACGTGGGTTTGCTCCAGGGATCTCTTCTCCTCTTGGCGCGTGCCCCTTGGAGGCAAGTCACATTTCTCCATTAAATATGTTTGAGCTGATCTTGCAACTGAACTTATACTGTCTTTGTGTTGTGGGTCATCAGATATCTGTAGCAGACTGACAGATTTCTTTTTTGGTTGTTACATCAAACAGTGGCAGTAAAAATTAATGGAACCAGTTAAAATGTTAAACTACCATCAGTTGCCACGTGATCATGAAATCAAAGCATGGGCAGTCCTAGGCAGCCACACAAGCAGGAAATTTATAGATGAACAGGAGGAACTGCGGGGCAAGACTTAATCTTGGAATCAATATTTTTTTAAATCAAAGTTTTCTGTCCATCTAATGCCACTCATGGCATTAAACAATTTCAGCAAACACATAGATTTAATTTCATCCTGTTGTACCTTGATCATTTAATGATCAAAAAGAAACAAAACAGATGAATACAAGAAGAGGGAAGGAAAAATAAGAGGGAAGGAAAAAAGAGAGAGGGAGGCCAACCATAAGAGACTTTTAAATACAGAGAACAAACCGGGTTGCTGAGGGTTGTTGGATGGAGGGATGAGCCAGATGGGTGATGGGAATTAAGGAGGGTGCTTGTTGGGATGAGCACTGGGTGTTGTATGTAAGTGATGAAACACTAAATTCTACTCCTGAAACTAACTTTACACTGTAGGTTAAGTAACTTGGATTTAAATAAAATTAAAAAAAAAAACAACTCATGATTTTTGTGAGATTCTAATTTCTTTAACCATCAGATCCATTTTTATCCATGTGGGGAAACCCACATGGATACAAGGTTGTGTTTTTTTTGTTTGTTTGCTCCAGACTGGGCAATTTGGGTAAGAAAAGTGGAAGTCTCAATGGCAAATCCCAAGTAGAGAAAGAGGCAGATTGTTCTCCATATTTTCCGGCAAAGTGGATTGTGTTACGTTCAAACAGTCAATGACTAAGACTAGAAGAAAAATGAAATGTACAAAACTTCAAACATGCCTCATTTTTATCTTTACCTGTAGCACAGGAAGGACCATTATTAAAAACAGCTTACTCGTTTATTTCCCTGTTTAGAGGAAGGTGATCTAGGACCCTATGGGGGTCTCCTTTATAAGACACTTGGACACTGCATTTGTCATTGCCTGGACCTTCCTCTGGTCCTGCTTCTGACTGCAGACAGACAGTATCCCCCAGCAGAGGGAAGAGTTGGCTTAGGTCAGATTCTATATTATTGCAGTTCTGGCACATGCACCAATATATATATATTTTTAAAAGCAAAATGATTGTTGATGATACAACAGGAGCCTGGCTGTTCTCTGGAATCATAAAAACTACAATTGAGCCACAAGCAATAAGTGAGATGGAATAGCTGTCTGCCCAGCTTTCTGATCAGACTTTGTTGTGCTAAATCTACACATCTGAAAGTTAGCAAGGCTCTCTTACTAGGTGGGAGGGCATGTTTGAATGAATCAATATTTTCCTTGGACTAGAGCACCTCCATATGATCCCACCCTCCGCCGGATATTCAGAGACTTAACTAAGTCTTCGTTCTCTCCTGTGATTATTAGTTATAATATGCAGTTTGTTGCCAGTTCATTTTCTATGATGCTTACTGCAATGGCTTACCTTCTTTATACTAATAGGTAATAAATAGCATGTGTATATAACAGGCCCTACAGATTTTAATGTAAATGGAAATTAATTTCTTATCCTTAGGGGATCAGACACTGACTTTGAAGAGTAAAGCACAATCAGATTTAAAGCTACCAGGAAAAAATATTTTTCTATACAAATTAGTTAAAATCAGATTGTGTTTGGACTATACTTACATGGAGTTGTGTCAATAATCGTCAGTGAACTTTAAAATGGAAACACTTCACACTGACCCTTAGTACTATTTCTTCCTTCTGCCTCAGGTGAAACTTTCACACCCAGAAACACACAAATACAGGTACACATGCACAAAGAACCATATATACATACAATGTTTCTACTCTTCTACAGCTTTGCATATGTTCAAACCTGCAGATTATCCAAGTTAATAAGGTTCTTTTCAGGGAGGAGACACTATAGAATAATTAGATAATGGGTTAATTAACCTGACTGCCCCCACCCCTAGCACCTAATCATTGATATATTTCAGTGAAATGCAGCTAAGGACACAGTATTACAAAGAATAGCTCTTAAATCTTTGTTATGGCACATATTCTAAACAAAAAACACAAAAACCAAAAGAACAAAACAAAAAAACCCAAAACACCTAAATTTAGACGTGACATGTTTACAGTTTGGGGAGGTTGTTGCAATGGCTTCCAAAATGGAGATTTAATGGCCATCCCTTTCACCCTCAAATTTATTCACTGCCTTGTTATGGGGTTCCTGGCTTACAAATCCTTCTGGTTCTTAATTACTTTCAGTATAAAGCACCAAATCCTGAATATGGAATCTAAGGAATCTTGCAAACTGATTCTGCTATATATCTTCAGGCTCATACCTTGCCACAAAACCTACTCCCCCTACTATCTTGGTCATTTATGGCCCTGTAGTGCCAAATAATTAGCAACGATGCAAGCGTGATATTTATGAACTCATGCAATATATGTTGAGTACTTCCAGTGTGCCCTGCATGGTGGAAAACATGGGCTAAATAAACAAGAAAATGAGAAGGTATACATGGTTCTTTTAAAGACTGTCATGGTGTCCCCATGTTTATAGGGGGGTATTTTGACATGGTCCAAACATAAGTTATTGTATTATTTTTCCAAAATTTTACATAGAATTCACACAGAAGAAAGTCTGCCACCAAATCCCTGGGCTTTATACCACCCAAGGTTTCACTACCACCCAACATTAGGGGGAAAAATGATAGCAAGGGTGAGAGAGGGTCATAAATTTTATGCCAAGTGGGCTAGGGCATTAGGCACCATTTGGATTCACATGGCACATACTTATCATGGCTCCTTTCGGAAAAGAACATCGGTTAATGTGAAAGGGTGACTGTTCATCCTCCAAGAATCACTTGTATTTGGGATCACTGGCACCTGAAGCTCCTTAGGTTTTCCCTTAAAGTTAGAGACTGTAGAGTGAAGGACATTTGGTCTACAATAAGATTCATTATTGTTAGGTCTACACAGAATAATATCACATTTAAATATTACACATGCATTATAGTTCATATCATTAAAGTCTTCCATGATGCACTTTGGGAAAAGAATTGAAACCTTCAATGCCAACTCAGTTTGAATAGGACTTTTGAAAATATATGTATTGCTTTTAGTTTTCAATAGTAACATGTTTTAGTAGAAACTCATACAGACAGAAAAGAATTGAAAATCATCTGAAAGTGGAATGGAATGGAGAGCGAAAAAAATATTTTTTTTGTACTTGACTTTGTGATGAAAAGGAGTTTCTTTTGCACACTTTTGCACACTGAAGGGCACATTATGATGGATCCTGCTTTAATTGAGTACAGGGAGTCATGTATAACTGTAATTGTGTTTTCACATCTAAGTCTTCTGTTGGGGTGTGCCAAAGAGCTCTAAGATCATTTAACTGCTCTTAGTGGGGAGAAGTGGGGGGATGAGTTCACTGAAGAAAATAGTAACTATTAAGCTGCACGTTGTAGACTATTTGGAAATTTACCATCAATTTGGGAAGCAAGAAGGACATTTTACACAAAGATAATGTGCCTGATTAAAAAAAGAGCGGGGGCTACACCTGGCTGGCTCAGTAGATAGAGCACGTGACTCTTGATCTGAGGGTTGTGGGTTTGAGCCCCACATTGGGTGTAGAGATTATTTTAAAACACACACACACACACACACACACACACACACACACACACACACTTAATGCACCTGCACAAAGACTCTAAAACACGAAAGCTGCATTATAATGGAAAAAGAGTGCTTTCGTGTAAATTGAACATTGAGCCCCACCAAAGTCCAGACGGGATTTCTGGAAGGTCTAATTTATAGGTGTTCTGGGTTCCAAAAGAATCAAATGAAGAGTAGGACAGTGACTCTTATAAAAGTCAACTATGCCATCTAAGCCCATTTACAATGTAAAATCTCACTTCAGTAAGCTGAAAAATAGCCCCTTTCCAAGATGTCCACATTCTAATCCCAGGAACATGTTAATATGTTACCTGATGGTAAAAGGGACTTTGCAGGGGTGGGTTGATTCTTGAACTCTTGAAATTATTCTGGAATATCTGGGTAGGACCAATGTAAGCACAAGAGTCCTTATAAGGAGGTGGCAGAAAGGTCAAAAGCAGAGAGGATGTATTGAGATGGAAGGCAGAAGCATAGGTTGGTCAGAAGCACTTGGAAGGGAGGAAGGGGTCCCAATCAGGGAATGTATGTGGCCACCAAAAGCTGGATAAGGCAAGGAAACAGATTGTCTCTCTGAGTCTCCGGAAGAAATGCAGTTCCGTCATGTTTGATTTTAGCTCAAAAGATCCATTCCAGACTTCTGACCTCCAGAGCTCCAAGACCATAAATGTGTTGTTTTAAGCCACTACATTTGTGGTCTTTTGTGACAGCAGCAATAGGAAAATAATATACTCATTTTCCTGGCTTTCTCTTCCTCCACCCCCCACCCTGCCTTTTGTTTATTTTATTGTGTTTGCCATTGATGTTTTTCTTAGGGTAATTAATTTACAAGACTAGGAAGTACATGAATATAATACTTGCTGATGGCTTTTCCCTTGGGTTTTGACTTTGGGGTAGGAGATACACCTATTAGAAAATACCCCCAAGAGGTTATAGTGATCAATGATCTAAGATCTTTGCAAAGAGTTAAGGACTATTTGGGCTAGAAAACACTGAGTAAGCAGCCTTAGCTAGTAAAATTAAGATGGGTAGCACAGTTGTGAAGAATTCATTGCTACAGTATAGGTAAACACTGTCAACACAAAGAGCAATTGAGCCACACTAGTAGCTACTTCCTAACTCCACCCATCAAAATCCCTTGGGGGAAGTGTAAGGGGAAAGAGGGAATTGTCTATGCATGGTCTCTCTTGAGATTAATGGCTCCTACATTTTAGTTCTTTGCTAGTTGTGGATATATTTTTCAAGAGAACAAGGAGTCAATACTCTTAGAGAAGATAATTTGTTCAAATGTATTAAATGTATTCAACTTAAATGGAGAGAAAAACAAAAAATATCATCTAGTTATCATGTTCACAAGAACACTGCATTGAAAATTACTAGGTATGTCATTACCAAAGCACCAGAAGGTTGTCTGGTTATAACGTATAGCTTAACCAAACCTTAAACTCCTTTACTCAATCCAGAGTACTCAGTGTGGTGCTTTAGTGATCTCTTTCAAGTACCCTCGCCAGTGGTATAGTTTGTTCAGCTGAAAGAAGTCAGTTTGGGCAACTTATCAAAAAGCTCTAGAATGAATGGATGTTTCTTTGAGAGTAGAACAATCCAGCATTCTTCCAGCTGGCCAGTGTGCCTAAATTCTGCCTCTCAGATCACAGGCTCAGCCATAAGCATTCTATAAAAGGCTGACACCCTCTGGGCTTTGTAGCTTCCTAGAACTTTCTGCTCTGCCTTCAAATTTCACTATTCTAAACCTACCCTTTCACCCTCAGGTTGCAATTCAATTTGTTTTAGCCAACTGGGTGTTTCAGATGCCTTTCTGACATTTCACTTATTCCTCCTCCCTAGAGGATTTAGACTTACCCTGCCTTTCAGTTCACCCACACACGGGCTATAAATTAACTTGCCCTTTGCTCCATATTTCTTAGCCATGATCAGCCAACCACATGTACTCAATCCTGGTTATAGGAACATGAGGCTGGGTCAAACCCTCAGCCCACCATTGCTAGAGGGAAGAGATCAGACTTCAGTTACATGCCTGGCTTTAGTCAAAACTTGATGGCATCTACTGGTGATGTAGGAGGGAGATGAACGATTTCTCTCAAAATTCAGTATAATTAGATGGGAAGAATTCTTAGACTTTAGGTGGTTGGAAAGAAGAGAAATCTGGGTAGGGTAAGGATTCAAGGAGGCTAACCTGGCTCTAAAGCATGACTCCACAAAGATTGCCAGAATCTCCAATGTTAGGGGTGTCGAGAGGAGGAAGATGAATACCTAGGGTCTGCTACAGGTTGGTCTAGGAAGTCCTATCTGGTTAGGGGGATTTTGAAAACCAGATTGCAGTTTGAAGATGAGAGCCAAAGTTAGAAGTACAGCACCTCACAACTTAGTCAGCAAGTGTCATTAGTAAGGTCCAAAATAGCCCCAGTGGGTACCTGGATGGGACACAAAGGCAAGAATCCAGTCAGAGCACCAATTTACTATGCCAGATTAGGACTTGGCTGTGATGCAATAGGCATGAAGATGCCCACAGCCCATGTCTGGATGTCCTAAGGTCAGATTCAGGGTAATTGGATTTGTTACTCCCTCCAGCCAGTAAGACGAAGCTATTACTGTGATGGACCACAGATCGGCAGTTACAAGAACCATCATCTGCAGATGGAGACCCCGTCGTTTCAGGTGGTCAGATACCTGATCTGGATTTTTAATAACAATCCAGCAGAACACACGGAGGCTCTGTGATCTGAGCTGAATGACTAAAGGCTAGTCATGGAGGGAAAATAAGACACTTTGGACCCTTTGAAAGAATTAATGCCTTATACTTTCTCCTACATGAAAGATCTCTAGTTTGGGACACTCTGTAACCAGGATTAGGGTGATGCAAGAATCAAGGCTGAGAGTTTCATGCATCTCTGAGTAGGGTGTAATGCCCAATAAAGGTTGCATATCCCATGGACCTTCCAACAGAACCTTTTTAAAAAGAAGCCCTAAAATATTATTACCCCAAGGTGGAGATGGTGAAGGACCAGGGGAAGAGAGGATCAGCTCCTGGGGGAAGGTACTCTGAAGCCAAAGGTAAATGCACTATAATTAATAATCTAGGACAGTGACCAGATAGAGTGTTGCTTGAATAGGTGGAGTCTGGATTTATCTTTCTCAGGAGGTGTTTTTTAGAAATGAAGAAAGAGGAGGATGGGGGGTGGGAAGAAGAAGGAGAGGGGGATTCAGGTCTCTGTGTTGAAGGTCAGGAGCAGAGGGATTTGGGTGGTGGTAGTATTCAAATGGCTGGCTCAGGAATCCACATGGAGGAAAGGCCTAGGGGAACTCACGGGAAAAGAGCTGAGCGCCACATTTCTCAGGACGTAGTACTGGACTGCCTGGATTGCAGTCTCTTGGGTAGTGAGTCCTAGAATCTGCAGTTTATTAAACACTGCAAGGGGCTCTTTCCCATACAATGAAGTTTCAGGACTGTTAGGCCACTGAAAAGGTGTGGCCAAATGAATAGAGTGGCATGGAGTGGATGGGACAGGTAGACAACAGGGAATCGGGGAGGAGAGATATTTGAAACTGGCACATAATATATGCTGAAAAAAAAATGATTTAAAAAGTCCTAAACAATTGGTTACCAATTTATTTACTAAACCTACAATTCTATGGAGAACAATCTATGGCTTAGGTAGAATGAGGTATTAGGAAGCCTAGTGAGCTTGAAGTCAGAAGCCCTGGATTCAAGTCATGGTTGGATATTTATTGGCTGTGTGGTCTTGGCAAGTGACCTGGCACATACCCAAGATGATTATAAGAATTAAATGGACCCCTATGTGCAAGGATTTAGTGGGCCACCAAAAGTATACACAATAAATAATGATTTTTTTCCCTGTACTCTCCTAAATACATTGTGTTTTAGTACAACAGATAATAGTCCTACAGAAATACATTTCACCAGAGCACCTGTAACTTAGGGGAAATTTCATATAATAGAAAACACACAATTCTGCAATTCTGCACACAAGCATCTCCTTATCTATGTGTCTCCACAGAATTAAGGCAAGGGCTAGACCAGAGGATGATTGGAGAAACTTCAGGGCATTACCTGTTACCCATTTCAAAGGGTGATGTAGGACATTCCGCTTTTCAGCAGCTCAGATAGGCAACACTCGTGACTTCTGAAGCACTATCCAAGAGTTGATGGGCTGGGTGCCCGAGAGGCTCTCTAAATAATTGAGTACTCTACTGTGGTATGGCTCCAGAAAGCATGATTATGTTCTCCAGAAGGGCATTGATTTGCCAAGTCTTATTACACTCTCAAGAGTTATCCAATTCACTTAACAAGATTCCCTTTATGGAAAGGCAAAGAACATTCTAGTCATTTATCAGTAGATGGTATCAAATGCCATCCCTGGCAACTATGGCAACTTGGTATTATATGTGCTAACTCAGATTTTTGGAAGTCACTTAGTGCCAGAACGAATATCCCCAATCGTGGGCATTTTGAGTAAGACCTCCAACCCACTGTTATACACCCTCCCCACCACTGCCCTCTGATACACTGGGGTTTACCTACTTGGAACTTTGCCAAATTGTTTTCAGTTTAATTGAGGAAAAGACTGAGAAAAGGGAGAAACCCATAAGTCCACAGCACAGAGAACAGGGAATTCAGAAGCTGCTATCAGTGATAGCCCATCTTTGGATCCATCATAATAATAACACTAACACTGATAATAAAACATTTAGGTTTTATGTGCTTAGATTACAGAAACTGCACTGAATGTTTTATATGCATTATTTTATGTATATATTACAGCAATCTTACAAGATAAAAATAATAAAATAGAATCCAGTATGGAAAGGTACTGCTCAAGATCCAACAGCTGTAATAGGCAAGATTTCAACTCAGACAGTGGAGTCCAGACAAAGCGTTTAGCTACTGCATACACTGCTTCCTGTTACCTGCTTGGAATTATTTAGAATTTCTCGAAGAGCTGAACGTTACTTCTTTCTGTTGGTATGATCTGGCAAGGGGGCATCTGGTTCTCAAGGAGATGATTAGTGTGGTTAATCCAAAAATTAAATTGTGGGTTTTCCAGGCCAAGTAATGATCTATGGTATGAACTAGTGTTTTCTGGAAGTGTGTGTGACCTGAAGCTTTAATTTTCCTGGCCTGGTGAGAGACATAAGGAGCAAAGAAATAATTTCAGTTTTAGGAGTAAAACACTGATACCCACCAAGAAAATACTGTTATGAATTATGAAAATACTGTTATGAAATTATGTTTGCCCAAGGAAAAAAAGGCCAAGTATCAAATGAATTGATGAGCCTGTGTAATCTTATTTGATTGTAGTGATATAATCAAATTATCTTGTCTAGAATAGGAGGGGAAAGCACCTTGGATCTTAGTTCATGTATAGACATAATCAGAGTTGTAAGGTTGAAAATAACTTCACCTTTAGACCACTGGCATTTGGGGAGGTGATTCTTCCAGGAAGACCACTTTAACCAGTCATGACATTGCAGTAGCAGCTGCCTGCATTATTGAAGGCTTTCTTCGTTGCAGGCATTGTACAAAACACTTTATCTGCATTACCTTGTTTTGACCTCACACAAATCCCAGGCCCATTTCACAGATTAGGAAATGGAGCAGATATATTAAGCGATTTGTCCAACTTTACGTTCCTAGAGCCAGGTTGGAATCCCAGGCCACCTGATAGCTATGCGTTTGCACATAAGGAGCATGCCACAGTGCCTCCACTCACATTGTGTGCTAGGGATGTTGCCTGGCATCCAAAGATCTAGACTTCGGTCTCAAGACCAGCCACCACTGGTCATCAGCCGCCCACTATTCAGGAAATGCCATGCGAGTTACTCACCTCCCACATTGGGATGCAGACAACTGCCCTGCGTCTCCCAGTTTGCTTTCATTGGATGAAAAAGCTTCCTACATGACAGGTCTGATGAATAAGGACTTTAAAAAAATATTTCAACTTAAGCTGGATAGAATTTTTTGGTCTTCCTCAAACACGATCAGATTTGAACTGCGTACGATGGAAAAGGGTAGGACTATGACAAAGATGTGGGGAAGGGAGAACATTTCAGGAAAGATGAATCATGTGACCCAAAGCACAGAATTTTGTAGCCCCTCCCCCAAAATGTTGAATAAAGGTAGAGTTCAACGTGTAGATTTGATGAAGGATAGGCAAAATCTGGATTTGTCCTGAAAACAAAGTCGAAACACAGAAGATGGTTTCACGTGAGGGTTGTGTCCCATGCAATGGTCTATTTTTTTGGTAGTAATGCCTAGGATAAAGTGAGTGGGGAAAGAATAAAGCCAGACAGACCGATGACCATATTGCTGCCACTCTAGTTGAGCTCTGAAATGATAGGCTAGGGCTGCGGCAACAAAAGAGACTGGGCAGACATGAGGGAGAATATGGGCTCATTCCGATTCTGGAGACTACACAGGTGTCCTTTGTGAGACAAAGGAAGTGATTAAAAGCTTGAGGATTTTGAGCCTGGGTGCCTGGGAGAAAGAGGCCAAATGGGGGAAGTCTGACATAGGAATCTCCACGTGGAAGAAAGAGGATAGGAATCTACTGTGAGAGTCTATCGTGGAGACAGCAAATGTGCAATTGAATGTAGAGAACGAAAGCAGTGCAAGGAGTTCGGGTCCCAGAGCAAAGAAATGTGAAGCCATTTGGTACCGGGACGCTAGACAGTGGAAGCACGAAAGCCATTGAGCTTCCGAGCCAGTCAAAGGAATAATGGGGCAAGGTGTGCAGCTCAGTGTGTCTCTGTATTTGCAGGATTATAGAAGCAGCAATTCAACAGGAAGTTAAAATTAAAAAAGAAAGAAAATGGATCATCATTAAAAAGATTCAATAGTCTGAATTACACAATGACCTACACGTACGTGTGTATGTACGTAGCTATGTGATGTGTGTGTACCCAAGTTCCAATGTGAGGGGTTCAAAGAAAAGCATGACCAAATATCAGCTAGACTCTTGCCCTTTATGGCCTTTGCTAATACCCCTTTTTTTTTCTTCAAGTCTCAACAGGGTCCACTTTCTATAGGTGGAGAGATTGTTAGAAATGCCTTCCATGCTCAAATGAACTTGTTTTGTCCGGTGAATAATTTTCCTTTCTACCTATCTTGGCACCATCCGTTACACAATTTCCCTCCTCCTCATCTCATTTTGCTTCCAGAAACATATTCTCAAGTGCCTGGCTACGTCAGAAATACTCTCTATGGATGCTGCTCAGCCCTTAGTGCTGTGCAGAATCGCTGAGCTGTAATGCGCCACAGGCTCTAATATTTCTAACGCCTCCTGGAACCATCCCAGCATTAACCATTTATAAAATTCCAACTGCTACTCAATATGTAGAAATGCGATTGCATTTCGCTGCTTGCCAAAAAACAGGCCTTTCTGAGATCATTTTTCTTTTCTTTTGGTTTCCGGGAGAATACAGTTTTGAGATCCGTGATTAGTTGCCAAGAGCAGGCTAGTGGTAGTTGTTTTTTTCCTAAATGATTTTATTATATTGAGGATTTGCCTCGGGACAGAATGTTCTACAGAGACTAATAGGTGAATAAATATGTAAATGCATTTTTATATGGCGACCCCTTACCCCATCCCACCTCCCCATGTTTATGTAAGGTTTACTAATACTTAATGAGGGACTTTTAAAAATCATTGTAAAGGCAAACAGTGGATCTGTTTTGCATTTGGAGGACACAAAGGGACATTGAAGCCACGTTTTACAATTTAAACTAAAATCAAAGGTGGATAATATCACGGTGAAACATGGTCTTCCAGTGCTCCTGGAGCGATAAAGACTATTATAACGATGCAGGCCAATTCCACATAATGTGGTAGGTCGGATGCGGTGTCCTGGAGATGCTTCGAGTTACAGATACAGTCAGCTGAACATCAGAAGTCCTTATCAGCTTTGAGCTAAGGAGTTCCACTCTACTGTTTCCTTGGGAAGTCAAACATTGCTCTGTACCACAAGAAAGAGTTTCAGGACAATGTCTTTATGGGGTCTGCAACAGAAGAAAGGTTTCTTTCAGGCTGACGTTGTCAATCAGATCCCATAATCTAAAGAGTCAGCTATAAACATGGAGCAAACAAGCAAAACCAAATACTGCTGTGCTGGGGTTGGGGGTGGGGTGGGTAGGAGGGAAACAGCAATTAAGATTATATTCTGTGGGAAAAATCCAGAGATGTCACCTTGTCATTTCATGTTTTTAATGATTGCTATTATTAGTCAACTGATACACACATATTTTAAGTTTATGGTGTCAAATATGGCACTAATTACGAGGGATACAAAATAACTGACATGCTTCATGTTTTACGTCGGTGAGAAGGAAAAAAAAAACTTGTGCAAAGGTTAGGCATTGCTTCTTTTAAAAATTTGTTTTTCTATATTTAGAATCACAGAATAGAAGTAGGAAGAATTAGGAGGGAATATTACAAGAAAAAGCTCAGAAGGGAGGTTCTAATATTTTAATAGATTACCCAAGATAAGAAGAATGGGCCCACTCATAAAATTATGTAAACACGAAGGACATTCAAACACCATTTCCTGGAGAAAAAAAAAATGTCTGTCATGTATAGGACACTTTATCTTTTTTGCCATTGCTAGAATGCATGCTTTCACAAAATGCTATTAGGATAAACTTTTCTTCTATGCCAGTAAACTCAACCTTGAAGTTCAGCTTCAAGAGCATGACACCTGTTACTTAAATCATTCCAAGCATGGTCAGTCAAGTTTATGGCATTTGCCTAAGGAAGAGTCTGTATCAGAGGGAATCTCTTAGATCAGTCTCCCAATAAAAAATAAGTCCTTTATAAATTTGACTGTTTAAGATATAAGATTAGGAATATGAAGATACTGAACCAATGACTTGGCAATCTGCCAACTGCCTTGTCAATCACCTGTCTCACTGAAAAAAACCCTGGGGCGGCTCAGGCAAGGGCTGCAAGTAAGATAAGACACACGCTTCTGGTCCCTCCCTAACTTCCAGAATCTTGACAGGGAGGCAAGACACAGAAACAATTGAAAAAAAAAAATGCACGTGGTTCATACATGCATATGTATCATTATAATCCTAAACGGATTTTAGCAAATGACCTGGGTAGGCAGAATAATGACTCCTGAAAAATGTCCACATCCTAAACATGGCAAGAAAAGACTTCTCAAATGTGACTTAGGTGACCGGTCTCAAGATAGGGAGGTTATCCCAGATTGTCCCTGTGGGCCCAATCTTTTTTATTTATTTATTTATTTTTTAATTTATTTTTATTTTTTATTTTTTTTTCAATATATGAAATTTATTGTAAATTGGTTTCCATACAACACCCAGTGCTGATCCCAACAGGTGCCCTCCTCAATACCCATCACCCAACCTCCCTTCCCTCCCACCCCCCATCAGCCCTCAGTTTGTTCTCAGTTTTTAAAAGTCTCTTATGCTTTGGCTCTCTCCCACTCTAACCTCTTTTTTTTTTCCTTCCCCTCCCCCATGGTCTTCTGTTAAGTTTCTCAGGATCCACATAAGAGTGAAAACATATGGTATCTGTCTTTCTCTGTATGGCTTACTTCACTTAGCATAACACTCTCCAGTTCCATCCACGTTGCTACAAAGGGCCATATTTCATTCTTTCTCATTGCCACGTAGTACTCCATTGTGTATATAAACCACAATTTCTTTATCCATTCATCAGTTGATGGAAATTTAGGCTTTTTCCATAATTAGGCTATTGTTGAGAGTGCTGCTATAAACATTGGGGTACAAGTGCCCCTATGCATCAGTACTCCTGTATCCCTTGGGTAGATTCCTAGCAGTGCTATTGCTGGGTCATAGGGTAGGTCTATTTTTAATTTTTTGAGGAACCTCCACATTGTTTTCCAGAGCGGCTGCACCAGTTTGCATTCCCACCAACAGTGCAAGAGGGTTCCCGTTTCTCCACATCCTCTCCAGCATCTATAGTCTCCTGATTTGTTCATTTTGGCCACTCTGACTGGTGTGAGGTGATATCTCAGTGTGGTTTTGATTTGTATTTCCCTGATGAGGAGTGACATTGAGCATCTTTTCATGTGCCTGTTGGCCATCCGGATGTCTTCTTTAGAGAAGTGTCTATTCATGTTTTCTGCCCATTTCTTCACTGGGTTATTTGTTTTTTGGGTGTGGAGTTTGGTGAGCTCTTTATAGATTTTGGATACTAGCCCTTTGTCTGATATGTCATTTGCAAATATCTTTTCCCATTCCGTTGGGTGCCTTTTGGTTTTGTTGGTTGTTTCCTTTGCTGTGCAGAAGCTTTTTATCTTCATAAGGTCCCAGTAATTCATTTTTGCTTTTAATTCCCTTGCCTTTGGGGATGTGTCAAGTAAGAAATTGCTACGGCTGAGGTCAGAGAAGTCTTTTCCTGATTTCTCCTCTAGAGTTTTGATGGTTTCCTGTCTCACATTCAGGTCCTTTATCCATTTTGAGTTTATTTTTGTGAATGGTGTGAGAAAGTGGTCTAGTTTCAATCTTCTGCGTGTTGCTGTCCAGTTCTCCCAGCACCATTTGTTAAAGAGACTGTCTTTTTTCCATTGGATGTTCTTTCCTGCTTTGTCAAAGATTAGTTGGCCATACGTTTGTGGGTCTAGTTCTGGGGTTTCTATTCTATTCCGTTGGTCTATGTGTCTGTTTTTATGCCAATACCATGCTGTCTTGATGATTACAGCTTTGTAGTAGAGGCTAAAGTCTGGGATTGTGATGCCTCCTGCTTTGGTCTTCTTCTTCAAAATTACTTTGGCTATTTGGGGCTGGTGGGCCCAATCTAATCACAAGTCCTTAAAGTTGGAAGAGGAAGGCAGAAGGTTGAGTCTACAGATGGCATCATGAGAAGAGCTGAAGTGGAGGCCATGTGTAAGGGACCCGAGAGCGCCCTCCAGGAACTCAGGGCTGCCTCCAGCCAATGCCAGGAAGGGAAGGGACCTCTGTCCTACAACTGCGCCGAAATGAATTCCGCCCACACCTGAATGAGCAAGAGAGGGGGATTCCTATGTAAAGGAATAAAAGTCCTGCTGACACCTTGGCCTTAGCCACATGAACCCCCAAGTCAGACTCCTGGCCAACAAAACTGTGAAATAACATAGTTGTGTTGTTTGAAGCCACAAAGCTTGTGGCCACTTGTCACGGCAGCTTAGAGTACTAACGTACCACCAAAACAAGTGGCAAAAATTATTTAATTCTCTTACTGGCATTTGGGAAAGGAGAGGGAAGGATATTTTTTGGAGGAGCTTCGCTATTATGAAATTCAAACTGGTTTTGTAGGCTGGAGGAATGTGAATGGGGTTTAAGAGGGCAGAGCATTCCCCCCAAGGGAAAGTTCAGAGAGAGCGGTGTGAGTAAAGGCGTCTGACTGACAGAGTTGGTGTTGGGAAGGAGGAGGAAAGTGAGGATTAGGAATGTATCCTTGAGGACTCTGCATGCAAGAGGAGAAATTTGAGCTATCGGAGGAAATTCCTATTTCAACCCACCCTTACAGAGCAGCTAAGTGAGTTCCAACATTACCCCTGCCCTCCTGCATATCTCTTCAGCAACATCCAGGGACTCTAACACAAAAATAAAAAATTAACGCTTACTGATTACCCAAGACCATGCTCTGTACTAAGAGCTTTATTCATGTTCTTTACTTTGATCCTTACAACAATTTTTTTTTTTTCATGAGTATATTAAGGCTTAGGGAGATTTAACCAACCTACACCAGGGCACAGAGCTAACTAGGGGCAAACCCAGCATTCAAATCCAGACAAGAAAACCCTAGAGCTGAGGCTCAGCCATTTTAAGTAGTGCTCCCTTTGACAGCCAGACACGCAGTTTGTTTAAACTGCCTGCAGAATATTTTACTGATATATATTTGGTTATGCCTCTATGGGCCCAACTGACATTATGCATGCTAACGGACGTGTAATCAACCATTTTAAAAAGGAAAGTGAAAACCAAATTTAATTATTCAGTTAGGTGAGAGGTCTGTAATGACCACAGCATGATTCATCCGCAAATTGTTCAGGTATCACAGCCAAACACTCCAGCTGGCTACAAAAAAGGATTCAATGACCAAATACAAACCTCAACTAAGTCGCATCTGAGTCTGAAAGAATGCCTGGTATTTATGCCACCATAGAGCATGCCGTGCCCACAATTTTGTCTGTGATGAGGAGCAGCTGGGACCCCAGCAACCGAATAGGTTACTAGGATGGCTTTTGTGTTATTCTGTTGAAATCCCTTCCTTGCTCCCGTAATTCTCCAAATATTGTCAGGACCAGAGGGAAAGCAGACATCTGAAAGGGACCTAATTAACATAGTGCATAATTCAAGGAATAACGAATGAATGCATGAGTGAATAGTGATGCCCAGATCTGAAATAGAGCATCCTGATGTTGGCTAACATTCTCAAAGAAGCCGTCATAAATTTCTGTCCTGCTACCACACACAGCCTGTCGGGTGGTACTTTGTCAAAATCCAAAATAAAGCTGACGTTTAGAACTTTTAACTTCTAACTTTTGAGTAAGAACCGATAAAACATGGATTCTTTGTAGAATGCATGAATGTACCTGAGTTAAACCCATCTATTTTTATGTAAAGACTGAAATTGCGACACACGCTAGAAGAATCAAATATAATTAACAGATCATTAGAATTGAACTAATTTTTTTAAGTTTTATTTATTTTGAGAGAGAGAGTGAACACAAGCCGGGGAGGGGCACAGAGAGAGGGGGAGAAAGAGAATCCCAAGCTGGCTCTACGCTGTCAGCACAGAGCCTGATGCGGGGCTTGAACTCAAACTGTGAGATCACGACCTGAGACGAAATCAAGAGTTGGATGCTTACTGACTGAACCACTCAGTGCCCCTGGAATTGAACTAATTTTTAATGGTAATAATTTGCAGAAAATAGGGTGTGGCTAATAACGTTTTATTGATGGTGCATAAAAGTTATCACAGGTGATTGCTTATCCACTTGAAAGCCAACATTCTTCCAGGAGAATAAGTTTTAGTTATTCTGGCTTTGATTCAATTTGATTTTAAAATGGATTTTGGTTAGGTAATAGAAGTACATGTAAGAAGTTTCAACAGGGATGCCTGGGCAGCTCAGTCAGCTAAGCGTCCAACTTTGGCTCAGGTCATGGCTCTCGCAGTTTGTGGGTTCCAGCCCTGCATCAGGCTCTCTGCTGATAGCTCAGAGCCTGGAGCCTACTTCAGATTCTGCGTCTCCCTGTCTCTCTGTACCCCCCCTGCTCACGCTCTCTCTCTCAAAAATAAACAAACATGAAAGAAATTTCAACATCTGACCCTCTTACCCTCAACCATGTTACTTAATCTTTTTTGTTTGTTTGTCTTATTTTGGAAGCAATCACAGTTTCTTTTGTATCCTGTAACAGAGCTATATGTCTAAAAGTCTACGCATATATACACCTAACCATACACACAGTTTGTTACTATAAAAAAGTCATCACTGGAAAATGGCTAAAAACCTAGTTTTCCACAGGTAGACAGAAGGAAAACATTTAAAAACAATTTAAGTAGATTAAAAAATGTGGCTGTGAATAAAAACAAATGCAGCTAATAGAGTATGTATCATTGTTTAGTCTCGTTAGTTGGGAAGTTAGTTGGGGGTTAAAGCAGAGGCTCAGAGAACAGATCTCAGCTTTTAGTTGGGTCTCAACTTGTACTTGTGTCAGGACTCTATGCCTTGGTTGCCTCACCTGTAAAATGGGTATAAAGACTGTGTAAACCTGAAGATTACTGACACAATCCAGCTAACATGCTTAGCACAGTGCTTGACTCATATTAGAAACTCAAGCTTTAGAAACAGGAAAGAAAAACTGGCCAGAAACACAGCAATTATGTGTGATGTGTGTGTGTGTGTGTGTGTGTGTGTGTGTGTGTGTGTGAGAGAGAGAGAGAGAGAGAGAGAGAGAGAACACATGTGTTTTCAGCCCGGAGTGTTTTGGGGGGAAAAATGTCTTTCTAATTATTTTAGGCATTGCTTTCAGAAAATGGTATTTATTTGTAAGCTTAGGAGATATAACATTGGAAAGCTCATTTAAAAATTCAGAACCGGAGACTTAACACTTGATTTAAATTCATTTCTCAGTTTCCCCCCCCAAGCAGTGTATTAAAGTAATGGATGAAACCATAACAGAGGTTTCAAATGACAACAGGCTTAGAATCTAAGTGATAGGTCAATAAACGATGGCTTTCCTATGGTTCTAGCTTTTGCTCTAATAGATTGTTCCAGGCTATAATTTTTTGTTTCTTTTAGGATTCCATTATACTTCTTTTGCTTCATACTTCTTTGACATGCATTACCTTTCTTGGTCTGTTCTCTCACACTTGAGAGAGTAAGGTATATCCTTCTAAAAGACCCAGTCTTCTCCTTCTAAACTACCACCCACCAACCTATAAAATTTTAGAAGGCTCAAAAAAAAATAACTTTCACCTGGAGCAAATAGACGCATAAGCACACATCTCTCCCCTGTTTGTCATCATCACTACCAGCAGCTATGCTTGATGTTAGCTTGGTGTTAGCGAAAGTACCATGGGAAGGAAAAGGTTGGAAAGTGCTGACAGAGATGTGGGAGAAACTTAACCTTTTGGCAAACAGTAGATAGATGTGAAAATAGAACCTAGCAGATATATCCGGTTGCCCATCACCTCTCCTCAAAGGACCTCACTAAAGTCAATATCACCTTGGCTCCCATGACAACCCCTTGACAAAGATAAATAGGTATCAAATATGCATTTGCTCCCAAGACCTCTGGGCATTGGTACAAAATGCAAATGCAAAACTCAGGCTGAATTAATCTCCTGATGTACCACTTAACGAAAAAGCCACAGAATGCAGGTTTACCGGTCCAAGCTTCTAGCCCTGCCTCTGCAAGGCTGTCAGCACCCTCTAAAAAAGAAAGTTGATAAAATTAAGCAGGCAGTTTCTGTTGGCATTTTCACACTGTATGAAACACATGTTCTGTTTAGAATGCAAACATGACTCCAGGGTTATAGGATCTTTTTCGGGATGCATGCCAATGAAGAGATTTCTGATCACAGGATTATGGTCTCAAAGTTGAAAACTTGGTTGAAACTACAGCAAGTAAATCAAGGCCCTCTTTGAGGAGAAGATTAGACAAATATCTAGCAACCTGGAGCCACGAAGTCGATGGGTCTGCAAAAATCAGTGCTCTGCCCTGGCAACCTCAAACTCTCTAACAAGTTCCTGGGCGCTGGCTCAACACTGAATGGATTCCTTCTGTTTGACAAGAGTGTTGTTGTCTGCTGTGGAAGAGGAAAAAGACTAAAGCAGGTGTTACCCTTGGGGTCTCTTTTGCCTTTACCAAGCTTAATGGTACCGAAATGGAAAAGATTCTACCGAAGACAAAAACCCCAAATTAAACCTGTGTTAGTTATGTGCAGTGTGCTGCAGTGATTAAATTCTCAAATCTGATGGTCTTTACCTGTTGGTCTTGTTTTGCTCTGCTTTAACCTTTATTTATTTTTGAGACAGAGAGAGACAGAGCATGAATGGGGGAGGGTCAGAGAGAGGGAGACACAGAATCTGAAACAGGCTCCAGGCTCTGAGCTGTCAGCACAGAGCCCGACGTGGGGCTCGAACTCATGGACTGCGAGTTCACGACCTGAGCCGAAGTCGGACGCTCAACCGACTGAGCCACCCAGGCGCCCCGTGTTTTCCTCTGCTTTAAAATGAGGATAATAGCAAATGCTCCAGTGAGCACATTTGAAAGTCAAAGAAAATCCTAGCTATAAAGAAAAGCTCAGCCTAAGAGTAGATACTTATTTTATACTCCATATAGATTAATGACCCTTTCTAAAGCTGTCTTGATTTCATATTGGCTGATTTGTTCTGCATTCATATATTAAGTTTACTGTATGTATTCTGTGTTCTATATGGTAAAATTAGTCTTCTGGAAGGCAGAAAATCTGTGGAAGGAAAAGAAGAGATTTCTCCTAAGAAAGAAGTAGGAGGGCAGCAGAGAGATATTGAAGTCCAGTTTTCTATGTTTTCTCCACGTCTCTGAATATCCACACTTTCCCTCCAGCAGGAAACAGGCCTGAGGGGAAAAGAACTGGGGATATGTTTGTATCTGTTTTGCACAAAGCTTTGAGTAGAAAGAACTCAAAACCATTGGCAACTCAGAGTTCTTGGAGGGAAGATTCCTTTAGCCAATTAGGCTTGAGGAAATATATTTCCAGGTCCTCTCTTGCTGGTTTGGGTACTAATCCCAGGTCTCAAAATAATATTCTGACTCTCCCCTAGCACAGTCCTCTTATAGCAAAAGGTCACATAAAGGAAATAGGCCTGGAGCCAGAGGCCTTGGGGGTGTCCCTCGCTGTGTGGTCTACTGGCTGTGACACTAAACCCTCCTGTCCACAACTTGTATCTGAGCTCCGGGCTTCAGCAAACATATAGCTGTTCACATCCAGGTATTTGGCTATTTGCTTTATTTTATTGTCCCCCCTCCTCCCCTGGAAAGTATTATATATTCACAAATATCATTGTATGTAGCTGATAAATGACCGAAAACCAACCTCAAAATGTATGAACTATAATTTCAGACCACTATGGGTTTTTATTTTCTTAGAGAATTATGCAGCATCATAATTCGCTTTATTCCCCCCCCCCCCATCCATATAATTTATTCCGAAAAGTACAATGTGAGGGGCGCCTAGGTGGCTCAGTCTGTTAAGCAACCAACTTCAGCTCAGGTCATGATCTCATGGTTCACGGGTTCGAGCCCAGCGTCAGGCTCAGTGCTGACAGATTCTCTGTCTCCCTCTTCTTTCTCTGCCCTTCCTCTGTGTTCTCTCTCACTCTCTTTCAGAAAGAAAGAAATAAACATTAAAATAAAAAAAGGAAAGCACAATGCAATAGGTCTTGGTCTGACACAAATCTGTCCTTGTTTTGTATAAAAAAATAGAAGATGCACACATTGATCATTGAGAGAGTTTTCCTGTGGCTGTGTTTTACTGAACTTGCCTTCCAATGGCATGGCTTTTTGTGTTTCTCTTCCTAGGTGCATGAGAAACTATATCGAAGGGTATGACCAGTGGGAGAAGGGCGGGTCATTCCTCTCAAGTCAGCCACACCATGTCTCTTCATCTTCTTGTCTGTTCCCCTCTCTTGCTCTGTCTTTAGCTTCACATGATTGCAATTGAATGAATCCACCTGCTCTGAAAGCTCATTTCCCAGTCCCCAGTGGGACGATTCAAGTTTTATTACTTTTAAAGATTCACCCAGGCTTTCACGAACATGAAAAGTGGATCACCTCAGAGTGGCAGCTTTCGGGTTTAAAAGATTTAAACTCCAAAGCAGAAACTGGCTTCTAATGCTCCACTTGAAAGGCTGCAAAGCCCCATTGGATGTATGTTTAACAGTTTTTATTCTCTTGTGAAAAATGAGGATGTTTATATCTTCGCCGAAATCATAAAAAGACCCAGGTAGAAAATTTTCCATTACAAGTCACTGTTCCTGTGGTGTCATTTTAGGTAGAATAAATGAACGGGATCTGATCACAGGCTTGTAAATGTGAAATAACTCCTGAGTGATGTCAAACATCACAGCCATCCCACCTTCTGTGTGCAGAACACGTCTCATGAGACATCTGTCCGCAACCCTTCCCCCATAACATCATTTTTCCCTTCATGTCTCTGGGGCTGCTTTGCAATAAGAATGATACATGGAGTACAAGCATCTGTGATACTCAGCCTCAGAAAGTTCCGGGCTGGGCTGGGGGTGGAGAGGTGAATCAGTGCCAAAGCACAGCACAGCTCAACTGCCAGATGTCCAATACTGACAGCTGCTGCCTGGGGTTTACCTTGCAAGGGCTGCTGTCTAATTTCAACAGTAGACACAACAGGGAGAGAGAGAGGTTAATGTTCCTAAATCTGCCTTCAGAAGCTCTGGTCTTTGCCTCTCCATCCCTCAATGCTGTTGCGTCTCTAACAGGGATTCAGACAGCTTTAATTGCCCCAGTGGCCATCTTGCCTGATATTCTAAATATACACATAGTTGGTTTGTAAAAAGGTCAGGTTGAATGCAAGTGAATGGACCCAACTCAATTACTGTGAGAATAAGGCCTGACATCTGTGGTCAGTGGATAGGGTCTCATCTGAAAAAAATGCCCACACTTGTAATCACTTCCCTAAAGAACAAGTGGGGTGTTACTCAGGATCCTAAATTGAAAAGGGACATCCCTAACAATAGAGGACATAAAAAGCAAGTGCAAATGCATTGGCTTCAAGATGTTCTAAGACTTGTTATTAACAGTTATTTCAACATAACTGTACCCCAAAATTTGCATTGATCAGTCTTTTACACATAAATATTGTCCATCTTCTTGAGGTCTCGTTAGTGCTGAGTGGTGGATTTATCTTCCATTTAATTCTTCTGGCAAATTCCCTGCAATTAGTAATAAATGTATCCAATTCTTTTCTATTTCCTAGAATTGATTCATCTTCTCGCACTTTAAACAAAAGTGTGGCATGACCTGGATTGTTTCTAACTGACATGATCTCATTAATCTATTTGTACATAACAACCATTCCCCAAATGTAGTGTTTTAAAACAACCACCACTTAATTGGCTCATGTTTCTAACTGGCTTGCCATGGCTCAGCAGGGAAAGCTTACTTCTTCTCCCTGAGTTGATAGCTGGGCTTGGTCAGGTTGAACCCAGTCCAGGCTGGAAGATCCGAAATGGCTTCCTTCACATGCCTAGGGCCTCAGCTGGGAAACTGAGGCTCACTTTCCTCATGGTCCTTCATCTTCTAGGTCCTCCTTTCCCTGTGGGCTTCTACCTTCAGAAGGTCATGATCTCCATCTGATCTCTCTAGCGGGATAGCCAAACTTAGTTATGGTAAATCGAAACTCTAAGCAAGCAAAGGCAGAGTCGGCCAAGCTTCTTAAACCCAAAGCCCAGGAGTGGTGTAGCTAACTCCTAACCTCTAATAACCAAAGCAATTCTCAGGCCAGAGAATGCTCAAGGGAAGAGGAAATACTCTCCATTTCTTGGTAGGCGAGCAACATCCACATATAAGAATGAGAGGAATTACTGGCAGTCATCTTTGCAGACAATTGACCACACCTATCATGCCATACATCTGTGTAAACACAGAGGGGAAGAAATACATGTGGGAATTTAGTATATATTAAGTTGTATGAGCCAAATACTTGGGGAAACTGATCTATTTAATAAATTGTTTTGAGGCCTTTGGTTAACCATTAAGAAGAAGGAATCCAGCTACATTAAAGAACACGATGTGATGAATAAATTTTAAAGAACTATAATGTTTTCTTTTTCTCAGAATGTGGAAGAGAGATTAAATGTAAAATTGAAAAAACACACACAACAAAGTCATAAAGGTAAACTCTGACTGGTCTGACAGATCTTACCAAATATAAACTTTATTTTTTTCCCAAATATAAACTTTGGAAGTGGATCCCAAAACCCTGTGTGCTGCCTCTGCTTAACGTAAAGGAATATACAAAAGAATATTGATCCCACCCTAAAAGTGAAGGGGGGAAAGCCAGATAATTTATAAAGTCATCTCCTTTCTTGACCTTATCAGAGAACAGAGGTCACACTGCAGCCAAATGAAGTGAATTCCAAAAGATAACAGCCACTCTAAGGAGAGAAGAAAGACCAGTTTCGCCTGGGGCAGAATATAGAAGGAAAGGTCAGCTACCATAACAGCAGGGAAGAAGAAAACAGCCAAAATTTTAGCAAATTCCTAAAAGCCAAATTTATGGGCTAACAGGACAGCTTAAAATACCTGGGAGCCCTAGACCTGAGGAGAATTCACAGTCCCTTATAGCCTCTTTTTCATGGACCTCTCCTGGTGTTCATGGGAAGCACTTAGGGACAGGGCAAGGGACCTCAGAGAGCCCCCTTCAGTAGCACTCAGCATGAAGCCACACCCATTTTCTTGGAAACTTCTTTCATACAAAGCAAATGCCTTAAGTCACCGGGGTAGGGGCAGGCAACCTTCTGTCCCAAAGGTTCAGACACAGATTAACCATCTCTGAGAGAAAAAACAAACAAGGGGCATCAGCTACTGAAGGACAAAGCCAAGGTACATTTCTGCTGAGTGATGGGTCAAAGCAAGAGGTCTGCCCCCGAGATGGGGATAGCATAGCCCACAGCTGCAGGAAGGACACTACCGTTCCTCCCACTGGTCTCAGGCAGTGGCCCAGTACGGCTGCTGAAGAAATAGAATAAAACCCCTCTGCTTGGGGAGGAGACACAGGAAAATCCCTCCCACCCAAGAACCTTCCCCTTCCACCGATACAAGGTACACTTTGGACAGCATGGCAGAGGGGCAAGAATGCTAGCAACATCTGCTTGATTACCAACCCGATTGACTCAACTGCCCACGCTAAGGATCAGAAAGAAAAACAAATGTGCTTGTTCCAGGTCATACATGCTGGTTACCTTCCTCTTTACTCTTATACATAAGCAGTGTCCACGATTCAAACAAGAATTGTGAGAAAGGAGAGGAGGACGGAAAAGGAGAGACAGAGGGAAAGAGAGAAGGAGAGAGGGAAGGACGAAGGAAGGAATGAAAGAAAGGATAAGGCAGTCAACCTTCCCAAATCCAGAGATTGGACTCATGTGAGGATTACCAGACAGGAAATTTTGCAAACTATGTTTATTTTTAAATTTTTTATGTTTTATTTATTTATTTATTTATGGGAGAGAGAGACAGACAGACAGACAGAGTGTAAGTGGGGGAGGGTCCGAGAGAGAGGGAGACACAGAATCTGAAGCAGGCTCCAGGCTCTGAGCTGTCAGCACAGAGCCCGATGTGGGGCTCAGACCCACAGACCCAGAGATCATGACCTGAGCCGAAGTCAGATGCTCAGCCACCCAGGTGCCCCTCAGACTATGTTTAATATGTTAAACTACTGAATGGAAAAGGTAGAAGACATGTCTGGGCAGATGGAAAAGTATAAAAAGAAGCAAATGAGAATACTGACAGGGTGGGAGATATACAACATAATATTGGAAATGAAAACTTCCATGGGCTCATTGGCAGATGTGATGCTAAAGATAAAGGATTCAATGAATCTGAAGGTGAGTCATGGATATGATCAAAACAGGGGGAACACAAGCAGTTTTAACAAATATCAAATAGTACACCAGAGCAGTAGGAAAGACGCAACAGTGGAACATCCGTGCAATTGGGAAGGAAGGAAGGAAGAGAGAGAGAGAACAGAAAGAGGAGATATTTGAAGAAATAACGTGAGCTGAATTTTCCACTTTTAAGGAAACAAACCAAACCACGGATTGAAGAATCTTAGTAAACCCCAAGTAGGTTAGAAATGAACAAACAAAAAGATAACAGACATATCATAGCCAAACTGCTCAAAACTATGAAGATATCATCTTAAGACAGCACAAGAATGAAGGATTATTACATACAGAAAAGCACAGATGAGAATAATAACAAGTTTCTTGCAGAAACTAAACAAGCCAGCTTAAAGATAGAGACATATCTTTAAATTTGGGGTGGGGGGAGGGTTGCCTGGGTGGCTCAGTTGGTTCAGCTTCGGACTTCGGCTCAGATCATGATCTCATGGTTCATGAGTTTGTGCCCCACGTCGGGGTCTGTGCTGACATCTCAGAGCCTGGAGCCTGCTCTGGATTCTGTGTCTCCCTCTCTCTCTGCCCCTCCCCCACTCACGCTCTCTCTCAAAAATAAATAAAGATAATTTTTTTTTAAAAAAAATGGGGGGGAGGGAGTCAACGAAAATATTAAACTGAGGAAAAATATCTTCTAAAACTGAGGAATCTATAAAACTTTGTTTTTTTCAGATACAAAAGCAGAGAGAATCATTGCTAGCATGTCTGTGCCTTAAGAAATGTTAAAGTAGAAAGACTATAGAATCAAAATAAAATTTAGACCCATACAAAAAAAAGAAAAGTAAGGCACCTGGGTGGCTCGGTCAGTTAGGCATCCAACTCTTGGTTTCAGCTCAGGTCATGATCTGGCAGTTTCATGAGTTCGAGCCCCATAACGGACTCTGTGCTGGCAGTGAGGAGCCTGCTTGGGATTCTCTCTGTCTCTCTGTCTCTCTCTCTCTGTCCCTCCCCACTTGTGCCGTCTCTCCTTTTCTCAAAATAAATAAATAAACTTTAAAAAAATTGAGTAAACATTATTTAAAAAGAAAAGAAATGAAGAGCACCAGAAACGATTTTAAAAAGAAAAAAAATCATGTTTTGCTTGTGTTTTTTACTGTTTATCATCTTCTTAAAAATGATTAGTTATCTAAATCAAAAAGGCTTAACCACTGTATGGTTGATAATGTATGTAGAAGTATGATGTCAGTGTCATGAATTAGGAGGAATGGAAGTGTAAGATTCTTATGATATGTGATAAGTGGCATGATATTAGCAAATAATTGTGATAAGCTCAAGATGTAGATTGTAACCACAAACACACAAGAAGACAAATAATACAACAATGAAAACTAATTATAAACTATACTTTATAAATTAATGCAAGAAAAAAGATAAGATAAATAGAATTCAAATAGCAGGATAATACACTCAAATACTTTATCAATAATTACATTAAATATCCAGACACCCCAAATAGAAAATAGATGGTCAAGTAAAATAAAAGCAAAGGTTCAACGTTATGTTGTCTATGAGAAAGTCTTATGAATTGCTTGAATATGAAAAGATGCAAAAAGAATATGTAACATTAATCAAAAGAAAGCTAGAGTGCTCTATTGATATCAGAAAAGTGGATTTCAAAATAAGAACTATCACCAGCTTTAAAAAAAGACAATACATAATAAATGAACCACTCTGGTGCAGGATTTTGATGGTGGGAGAGACCATGTATGTATGGGGACAAAGGGTATATGTGAATACTCTGTAGTTTCTGATCATTTTTGCTGTAAACTTAAAGCTATTCTAAAAAACCAAGACTATTAAAGTAATAACAATAATAACAGTATATAATAATAAATAGTTAAATAAATCAAGAGGAGATAATAATCCTAAATATGTGGGTACCATGTTCCAAAATACATGAAGCAAAAACAGGTAGAACTAAAAAGAGAAAAATAGACATACCCACAAATATAATTGGAGACTCCAATGCATGCCTCTCAGAAATTGATAGAACAAGCATAAAGTAAACAAATAAAAATAGAGAAGATCTGAATAATGTTATTAACCACCTTGACCTAATAGCCATTTAGAGAACACTACATCCAATAGTAACAGAATGGACTTGTAATTTAAGAATACATTATCCACAGGGGCACCTGGGTGGCTCAGTTGGTTGGGCTCTTGGTTTTGGCTCAGGTCATGATCTCACAGTTCGTGGGCTCAAGCCCTGAGTCCGGCTTGTGCTATCAGGGCAGAGCCTGCTTGGGATTCTCTCTCTCCCTCTCTCTCTCTGCCCTTCCCCTGCTTGCTCTCTCTGTCTCTCTCTCAAAATTAATGAATTTTAAAAAATAAAAAATATATTATCCACAAAGGTAAAACTCATTCTGTGCGACAAAACAAATCTTAACATGTTTTAGAGAGGGGCGCCTGGGTGGCTGGCCAGTCAGTTGAGCGTCCTGTTCTTGATTTCCTCTCAGGCCAGGATCTCACAGTTTGTGGTATCGAGCCCCACGTCAGGCTCTGCACTGTCAGCACAGAGCCCGCTTTGGATTCTCTTTCTCTCTGCCCCTCCCCTGCTTGCTCTCTCTCTCTCTCTCTCAAAATAAATAAATAAACATTAACAAAATCAACCTTTAAAAGAATTGAAATAATACAAAGTATGTCCTCTTACAGCATAGGAATTAAAATAGAAATAAAGAGAGAAGAAAGATAAATTATCTATGAGTCAAGAAGTCATAGGGAAAATTGGAAAACTGAATTGAACTGAATGAAAACAAAAATACAAAATGTCAACATTTGTGGGATGCAATTAAAGCAGTACTTTAGAAGGCTATTTGTAGAAATAAATGTTTATAGAAGATAATAAAGATTCAAAACAATGGTCTAGCTTCCCTCTTAGAAACCCAAAAAAGAGAGCAAATTAAACCCAAAGTAAGCATGAGAAAAGAATAATAAAAATAAGAGATAGATTAAAGAATAGAGGGGATTAAGAGTACACTTATCATGGTGAGCACTGAGTAATATATAGAATTGTTGCTTATATTCTACACCTGAAACTAATATAACACTGTATTTTTTTTTAATTTTTTTTAACGTTTATTTATTTTTGAGACAGAGAGAGACAGAGCATGAACGGGGGAGGGGCAGAGAGAGAGGGAGACACAGAATCGGAAGCAGGCTCCAGGCTCTGAGCCATTAGCCCAGAGCCCGATGCGGGGCTCGAACTCACGGACTGCGAGATCGTGACCTGAGCTGAAGTCGGACGCTTAACTGACTGAGCCACCCAGGCGCTCCAACACTGTATTTTAATTATACTTCAATAAAAGAAATTTCTAGATAAAAGAAAATTTTTAAAAAAAGCAAAATTCAAAGTAAGGAAAGGAAAACAGATAAGCAATCAAAAACTTAATGGAACCGAAAACTGTTTTAAGAGATCAAAGCAAAAACTGATTAAAAAATATAGAAGAAGGTGTAATCTAACAATATTACAGCTGAAAAATTGCTTATCAGTACATACTCTATAGACTTTAAAATGTTAAGAGAATATTATGAAAAAAGTTTACGTTAAGAAATTTGATAACATATGAAATGGACAAGTTTTTTGAAAGACACTATTAACAAAGCTCATTCAAGAAGAAATAGATTAATATCCATTAATGAAATTCATTTAATAATTTAAAAATATTTCCCCTTAGAAAACTTGAGGCCCAGATGGCTGCACCAGCAAATTTTACCAAACGGTAAAAATCAGTAGTAATAGTAATACAAATCATGCAGAAAATAGAAGATAGAACACTTACCAACTCATTTTATGAAGACAGAATCTCTCTATTAATGAAACCAAAGATGTTACAAAAAGAAAATAAAACAAAAAAAGCAGAAAGCAGCATCTTCTATTAAGTTAGAGATATAAATCCTTTACAAAATGTTAATAAATTGAATGCGTCAACAACAACAACAACAACAACAACAACAACAAAAACCCCCAAAACAGATAACACAACAAGACACATTAGGGTTGATCTTAGGAATGCAAAGGTTGCTCAATATTAACAAAAGCAGTGTACTAGACTTTTAAGCAAAGTGTGTGTGTATGTGTGTATATATATATATATATATATATATATATATATGCAGAAAAAGCACTCAACAAAATTCAATGTCAACTCACTATAAAAATTCTCAGCAAATTAGAAATAGACAGAAATTCCTCAACTTGAAAAATGACAGCTACAAAACAGGGAGCATCATGCTTAATGGTGAAGAACTGAACATGATCCTCCCAAGACAAAGAAAACATCGTCCGCTTAACATTGTTCTAGTGGTTCTACCACTTAAAACAAGGAAAATAGAGGCATGTACATTGGAAAAGAAGATATAAAACAGAATTTTATTTACAGAATGGATGATAATTTACATAGAAAACCCCAGAGAATTTACAAAAGAGCTACCAGAACTAACAAGTGAGCTTAGCAATGCAGGAGGATGAGCACTAATACATTAAAATTTCATAACAATGAACAATTAGAAATTGAAATAAAAATAGCATCAAAAGTTACAGTAGCATCAAAATCAAGAAACTTTTAGAAATAGCTTTGAAAGAAGATGTGCAATATCTATATGCTAAAAAACTACAAAACATTGAATGTGAGAAGCCAAATTTTAAAAATAAATTACATAAGTGGAAAAATATATTCATTGATCAGGAGGACCTGGGATTATCAAAGTTGTCAAATCTCCTCTGAATCAGTCTATACATTGAAAATAATCCTGGGGCACCTGGATTGTGGCTAAGTCAGTTGAGCATCTGATTTTGGCTCAGGTCATGATCTCACAGTTCATGAGTTCAAGCCCCACATTGGGCTCTCTGCTGTCAGTGCAGAGCCTGCTTTGGATCCTCTGTCCCCCTCTCTCTCTGCCCCTCCCCTGCTCATGCTCTCTCCCCCAAAACTAAATAAACATTTCTAAGAAAGAAAGAAAGAAAGAAAGAAAGAAAGAAAGAAAGAAAGAAAGAAAGAAAGAAAACAATCCCAATAAAAAAAACCTAGATTTTTTTGGTGGAAATTGAAAAACTGATTCAAAAATGTATATGACAATGAAAAAGACTTACAATAATCAAAGCAATTGGCAGAATAAAAACAAAGTTGGAGGACACACATACAGATTTCAAGCTTTACTATGTATGGAATTCCATAATTTAGACCCTGTGATGTTAACAATGTAACAGACATACAGGTTGATGGAACAAAATGCTTATTTTGTTAGTTATTTTCAGATAAATGCCATCCCATTTCTTTGAAAAATAATTCACTTCTGCTTTGATCATTCATCTCAACTCTCTCCTTTATTCTGTTACTCAATTTACATGATTGCCTTCCTCCCTGTGAGCTTCCTTTCTGCAAAGAAACTGAAGCTTTTTCAGGAGTTTTCTGGAACTTTCTTTTAGCTAAAACTAACAACAGCATTCTTTCTAAACCTATTTTCCCTATCTGGGAATTTTTTCACTTTGCCACTAGTTCCTTTTAGAAACTCTCTCTGTTCCTTTTAGACTCTAATACCACATTTTTTGGTTTCTCTTCCTTTTTTTTTTTTTCTTTCATTTCTCCCCGCTTTGAGAATCTCCAGATTAGAAGGAAGCTGGAAAAAAAAATGGACAGGAATTAATTTTTATCTTCTAATAATTTTTCTTTCTCTCCCTAGAGTGGAATTTCGGTTCATCTAGGACTAATTTTTATTTATTTATTTTTGTATTCAGTTTATTTGAACAAACCCAAGTTTGTTTTTTGTTTCTGTTTTTGTTTTTCAGTTTAACTGTTTCTCTTCTTGTTTACTTCTCTGTTCCTGGCTCACATGGTGATTTTTCTTCCTCCTCAAGCCCTTTCCCAAAGATGCTTAACCTTCTGCTCATTTTTCTCATGTTCTCTCTTTCTATTAGTTTCTGTATCTTTAGTCATCACCCCTGTGTCAACAGCTCTCAGAGCCCCACCTCCAGCCTCAGCTTCCTTTGCAAAATTCAGTCGCTATTTTCACCCCTCCAGTGTCTGTAAAAAGTCTTCATATGGATACCCCATCCTCTCTTTATGTGCTTCAGATATGAGTACATTTTTATCTGAAGGACAATAGCACTCTTAATTCATCTCTAGTTCTCAGTTCTTATTGATCCTTCTTGAACATTCCTCACCTTTATTTTCTTCCCTTTCCAATCAAGTCTCCAACTCTTGTTATTTTCCTGCTCAGAGAATTCCAGTTGCAATAGCTTCAAATTACTTCCCTTTATTTGTGTGTCTCCAAATGTGACACTACTCAAAACATACAAATTTTATATTCTGTCCTCATCGTGTGTCCTTATTTATTCCCTAATCATTCTAAGTAAAAATCTTTATTGCTATTGTTCTTCTGCCCATACTTACTTCAACTCAAGGATATTTTCTCTGTGTGAGGGGTGCTTGGGTGGCTTCGTCAGTTAAGCCTCCAACTCTTGATTTAGACCCAAGTCAGGAACTCACAGTTCGTGAGTTTGAGCCCCGCATCGGGGCTCTGTGCTGAGTGCGGAGCCTGCTTGGGATTCTTTCTCTCTCCCTCTCTCTGCCCCTCTCCTGCTTGCACATGCGTGCTCTCTCTCTCTCTCTTTCTTTCTCAAAATAAATAAACTTTTTTAAAAAGGTAACTTTCTCTGTGCAAGATACTGTGTTACACGTTGACAATAAAAGAAAAACTTTAAGCACTTAATTAAAAAGCTGTAAAGAAAGAGACAGATTTCAAAACAACTATCATGAAATCTAGTAGGTGATAAAAAGGTAATATGAAGAGGTCCTTCAGCAACAAAAACGAGGGGTAATCAGATCTTTATTAAAGGTAGGAAAATATACAAATAGGAAATGACACATAAAAGCAACTGATAAAGAAGTGATGTGAGCAGAGAGAGTGACAGGTGCAAAGGCTCAGGGGCGTGACACCCCATGATGGATCTGGACCAGGAAGAGTCCTGTGTGTCTAAAGCGCATTCTCTCACACCTGATAAACACATGTCATCTGTCCTTCCACACATCTCTTCCATGCCCTAATTCTAATTCCTGTTGATTTCCACCTGTTTCTATAAGTTCTCATGAACTTATTTCTATTTCACTTCTTATTTCACTTCTATTTTTTTAAGGATTTGGCCATAAACTCCTTTGACTAAACATAACCTATGCTGTTGTGATAGTGATATTGTTGGGTACTCCCTGGGAGATTATGAGGATCTGAAGGCCAAGAATAATGATTTACATTTATCCTCCTCCTTCCCCTCTTTCTCCTCTTCTTCCTCCTTTGTTTTGCCTCATTGCCATGTGCATAAAAACTCCTTGAAAATTATTTTAAGTAGAGTTTCTATAGGTAGAGAATGGGGGTCACTTAGATGTTGTCTATATAAGTGGCTCTAAACCAAGGTACCTCATTAGTGTCAGTTGGGTAGCTTTTAATAAATACTAATTTCTTTAAAAATCTTTTTAATGCTTATTTATTTTTGAGAGCGGGAGGGAGAGTGTGAGCTAGGGGTGGGGCAGAGAGAGAGGGAGACAGAGGATCCAAAGCAGGCTCTATGCTGACAGCCGTGAGCCCAGTGTGGGGCTTGAACTCACGAACCATGAGATCATGAGCTGAGCTGAAGTCAAACGCTTAACCCACTGAGCCACCCAGGCGCCCCAACACTAATTTCTTTAGTGTCTGGACTTCACCTACTGTCCACTTAAATCTAGAATCTTGGAAGAAAACCTGATCCCTGATGTCTAGGTATCTCTGTGTATGTGATGTACATGTACCTTATATCTACAACTCTATATGAGTCTGATGGGGAATAGGGAGCTAGTTGAAAAATATTGATGCACTTTTTTTTTTTTTTTTGATGAGGAATTTAAAGCTCGGAGAGGTAAGAGCTTGATTCAGGTCACCCGACTTGAGGTAAAGCTGTGAATGGAGGCCTGACTTTCTGACTCTCGGTCATAAATTTCAGTTTATTCCCTGCTACCTCTGCAGAACAAACTCTGTCCTCTTTTTGAGTGTGACGATCAAATAGTCTCCATTTCTGTGATTCTTCAAGACACAATACCTACCCGTAGGAAGAAAACAGCATGACATTCTTTACGTGTTGAGTGGTCTCCTTCCTGACTTGCCTGGCTGCCTTCACCAAAGCAAATTCTGGGTGTGTGAGAAAAACCCAGATCTAAGCAACTGCTGAAGTCACTCCTGCTTTAAAAAGAAAAGAGCACACGTGTAAATCTAGGGGGAAAACTTGAGGGAAGAATGTCTATCTTCAATGTCAGGAATGTAGCTCCAAAGTCGCACAGGGAAGCTAAGAACAGGCTGAAACTTCTCCAACATGTCACATGGCTCTGTGCAGGCCAAGCCAACGCAACAAGAATGTCCTTCACATGACACTGAGCCACTTTATAAACTGGAGCAGGTGGGGGCAATGTGAGCAGATGGAAATAAGGCCATGGGACTGAAGTGTTTTGTTTTGTTTTCTTTCTTACACTTTTCCGTTTGTCCTTATGAACTACCTTGAATGCACAGCCCCGTGTTGCCTCCTTGCTTTTTAATCATGAGAAGTGGGACATTCAGGACTTTATCTCCCTCGATCTTATTGTAAACTACCTGACTTTCTTTTTTCTTTTACCCTCTTTGATGCATTGTCTAATATATTTCAATTCCCAAGGAGGTTGGGTTTTTTTTCTTTTCTTTCCTTGTGAAATTATTTATTTATTTTTCTGGACAGCTCATTGCTTAATGCCTCAAAAGTCTGCAATTTCTCAACATAATTTCCTCTTTGGTACACAGCGGTGGAAACCATTTCTTTCAAGTTCTCCCTTTACAAGAAAAACTACAAATAGTAAAATACCCTGTGGTGTTTTTTTTTTTTTTTTAAACTGAAGTAAACTTGTCCTCGGAGAGATGAGTATTGAGCTGTTGTCTTCTTTCTACGTGTTGCAATTTCCCAGATACCGATTGAAAGTAAAGAACACTAGTAAGTTCTTGGTTGTTTGCTCCAAAGGAGAGATAAAGTAAAAGCTATAAGTTTTGGCTTTGGACGTTGTTTTTGCACCGGCATATTTATGGGCATTGTGCTATAGGACACAGCTTCAAATAAAATAGTGAAGACACGTGGCCCATGAGTAGCCACAAAGTTGTCATACCATGCACACCAATCCCCTTTCTGCAACAGGGAAAGGGTATAACTTGAGAAACATTTCACAGATCTCAGTCTGTAGGAATAAAGACATATGATGCATTCAGGAGCAAGAATAGTAATCTGTTAAGTATTGTAGTTTCAAATCCCTGCTGAGATAGATGCACACTGAATCAAATTTAGACCAAATAAAGAACAAGGTCTCAAAAGAATGTCCAATTTAGCTAACTACCTCAGATATTGTCAACAATTGGAAGCACATTTGCCTATAGAAAATCCAATGTCTCCTTTTTTTTTTTTTTTTTACATTTTATTTATTTTTATAGACAGAGAGAGACAGAGCACAAGTAGGGTAGGGGCAGAGAGAGAGGGAGACACAGAATCCGAAGCAGGTTGCAGGCTCTGAGCTGTCAGCACAGAGCCCGACGCAGGGCTCGAACTCACAAACCGCGAGATCGTGACCTGAGCCAAAGTCGAACGCTTAACCAACTGAGCCACCCAGGCACCCCCAGTGTCTCCTTCTTTGACATTGAACCAATGAACTCCATTGGTTCATTTTTTTTTTTAAACACAGTAAGAGAGCTGGTTTTATCCCACTCTCTGCTCATATGTGAATTCATCTTATGTTTGTCAGACTTTAGGCTTTGAGTTTTCAAGTTTCTGGAGTTCAGAAGCTTTGAAAAATAAATTTGTTATTCCTATGGATTATTAACAGATGTCATCATACTATCCAGTGAAGTGTTCAGGTTCTTGTAGATAGGTACACAGATGTGGGTTCAAATATATACTGGGTAACCTAAATATCGTGAGAAAGTACCATATTCTTCTAAGCATGAGTTTCCCCACCCATGTTCCAGGACTACTTATGATGCTAAAATCATGCCATTGTTAGGAGAATTAGCTGAAATCACCAATTTAGATGATTAATGACTACCATGTAGTAAGCACTCAATTGATTACAGCACCTTTTAGTTAACTAATAAAACGTAGTATTATTAGATGATAGTGGGATCAAGCTTACAACAAAAGTATTCTTCATTCCTAACTATTTTTTAAAAGAATGCAATAAACCTTATTTCCCTGATGTTACTCTACCATGCCAAGACAAATATTGAAAGCAGAAATATCATTTTGAATTTTACATAAGGACATCAAGCTATAATCAATCAAGAGGTACGTGAAGTACATTTACAGCTACCAGCCCCGGATTTTTGTAGATATAATGGGAAATTACAAGCTATTGATTTAAGCAAAACACACTCGATGTAGCTTCCCTTTATAGCCTTGGTCTAAATTACAGCATTTTGCAGTAGATTTATGACTCCTGAATAACTCCACTGGAAGACTGATTGGTTTCTTGGTATCTCAGTGGAGTGAAGTACTTAGTTTTATTCAACAGCACAGTGTTCCTGGTGTTGTTCAGTAAAAGTTGTATTTGTGACTTGGGAAAATCCTATATGCACAAATATTGCCCCTCACCTTTTCATGACCTAAAGGTGAAAGACACAATGAACATAAGACACAACAGAATCAAAATTCTCAGTAGTCTCATCAGACTGGAACAGTGACATTTAAAAGATCAAATATAAAATCCAATATTCTGATTTGAAAATGGCCACTGGACAGATCAGGGATAGTAGGAATGAATTTAAGTCAGATTTCCCAAACAGAAATCCAGGAAATACTACAGTTATCCAAGACGATAGTGTAGCCTTTCTCCACCCACAACATATATTATCATTTGTTGTCCTTCCTCCTGGTTTCATGCTAGAATACTTCCATCTATATAAGTAAATGAATATTAATAGGGAAATAATGACATAGTTGAAGCAAGCCAAAACACAAAGAGTAAATGAAAAGCAAGTATCTATTTGACTCCTCTGTTCTCTACCTTCTGTTAATGACATCAGCAATGACACACATCCTCACCATCAGTTTTCTTGGTTCCATCTGCCCAAATTTTACTTTTAGGTCCAATCCTCATTCTTTGGGGGACTCCTACTGTCTAACTTGTTATTCTGTCTCCACTGCTTCCCCTCTAAAACTCTTTGTTGTACCTCATTCTTCTAAAATGCACACAGGAGCTTAGCATTTTTTTGCTTAAAGTTCTTCCATAAATATCTATATCCTAGACAATTAAGTCACAACACTTTTACATAGCACAGAAGGCCCCTTTTAACTTCCTTTACTTCCTTTATTTCCACACTCAGTCATGTTGAACCATTTATGTATTTTCCACACCATCCCAAACTTTCACAAGTCAATGGCTTCGGCATCTTCCTACCTTTGTTTAGAATTACCCTTATTTCCACTTTTTTTTTTGTTTTTTTACTTTTTCATGCTTCAAATCCAAAGGCAGAAATCAAATCTATATAGGATAATTAACTGATCTATCCTTTTTCCTTCACAATGTTATATGCTTTATTTTCTAAGTATTAATTTATATGAATCTTTCTCAAACAGTGGTGAACATTTTAAAGCTTTAGACCACAATGGATTATACCCAGCTTCTATGGAGAAATTGACACATTGGAGGTATCTAATAAAGTTTTGAAAAATTAAAGGCATTTAATAATTCAGATAAAATGATTGTTTAAACTGGATTGTGACACTTGGAGGTTGTCATTGGTCAGCTATTCCATGCTATAATCCTATGGAGTAATTAGCTTTGTCTTGAGTAAGCAAAACAGGACTCAGATACAATTTGGTAAAGAATTGTGTATGACTAGGTCCTTAATATGCCTTTCTCTTGGCAACTCATTTCCCCCCTGAATTCCACAGCGAGAAGCATGCATTTAACTCCCACAGTGGAAAGCCTTGACCTAATTTTAAGGAAATCCTAGAAGAATCTACAGTCATTAATTCTGGAGCTGGTTGTTTCAGAGAGAAAAGCAGATCGATATGTGTATATGCTGTCAAAACGACAGGCCTGTTTCCAAGATGGGAACGCAAATTGGCCATCATTTCACCCACAAGTTATTCCCGTTCTTGATCAAATAATTGCTAGGGAAATACTATTTTTAATTGAACAAGTGATTCATGTCTCTGGAGTACAGAACATGTATTCCACGGACTGCAAATAACCAGCTGGTGATAGCTCTCAACGTTTGCTGGTTAGAACCTCTATCGGAGCTGAGTGTCCTAGTCCTGAAATGACATTACATCTATTCAGCTGTTCTGAAGCAAATTTCTAGAAAACTCTCTGAAAGGTACACAGATTGACTGCTGTTGGAAAAATTCCTTCTTTGGGGCCTTATAATTTTAATCCTCTAAATGGCAATCTCCCAAGAAATAGATGGCCTCACCAATGCAACAAAACCGTTGGATTGGTTGGTTTCCAAGGATACTGAAGGGAAAGTAGACTACTTTTAAAATGAAACCTTTGCCTAAAAATAATAGAAAAGAATAGAGATGAGGAAGTCCCCAATTAATTGCATTCACCACAGCAGCCCATCTAAGAAGCGAGGCTGTCAGATTATAAATTTTCAAAGATTCCCCGATAGTTTGTAATAGTAAATTTGAATACCAACTTACTCTATATCTCGCAGTATGATCCTATCAGGAAGCTACTCTTTAAAAACCACTCGATAGGGTTAACCCATTCAGAAAGAGGGATTCTAAACAGGAGGGAGGATTCTAAATGAGGGAGACTAACTGCAAATTTCACTGCTACTCACCCCAAGTTGTGTTTTTGCCTAGTTGAACCCTGCCCAGCTGGGGATCCTAGTGCAGAACTATCTGAGCCACACTCGGAGGGAAGACTCACAAAAAAATAATTGAAGAATAAACTTGCTGCCCAGGCCAATTGGGTAAATTGCTTTTGTGCTTTTCCATGACTTGCTTTTGCCAGATGGAATAGTTGGCACTCAGGACGGTGGCACTGGACCAGATTTTGGAGCAATGGGATTTTTGAAAATGATTTATTTTTTCCCTCTACAGACAGTTACTCCGGCACAGATGGTTTCTCTGAATGATGAGCCCAGAGTCTTTTCCGTCATATTTCGCCATTGTAAAAATCTATCCGCTGCAGTGGCTTCGGCTTTTCGCTTCGTGTATCCAAGAGAATGCGTAAGGAAGTTCAGAATGAAGACCAAAGTTTGGCACCCAGCATGTATAAGACCAAGCCCTTCAGAGATGGCTCTGTGATCATCATAAGCTGAAATCCTTCTTTTCCCTCCCCTTCTGTTCCTACTATGAAATTCCATCTTCAGCAAATAATGTTAATAGGGGAAAATCAACCAGAGAAGAATGGAAAATTATAGCTGTCCTTCTCTGGACTAATACGCAAGCTTAGATTGTGTTATGGGAGTCCTTAGTACTTACTGTTAACTCTCCCAACGAGATTAAGACCTAATTAGGAATGCCATGTTAATATTCAAGGCCGAATTAGGGTAAAAGAAATACTCGGGTTAAAACCTATCCGTGATAACTATGCAAACAACATCTCAAGGACTGCCCCATTTCTACGAAAGAAACCTGTCTTTGGAAAGGAAACTTAATATTTCTTGAGAATCAATTACATGCTGTAAATGTAAATCTCTATAAAATCCCTGAGACTCTGTGAATTCTTACCCCCATTTTACAGACAGGTAAAATGAGAATTAGAAAGATTAAGTAACTTGACCCAAAAGTGATCCGCTAGTTTACAAGAGAGACAAAAGATTAACTACAGGCTTCTATACGCCAGAGCTCTGCCCTGTAGCCTAAGATCCCCCCCTCCCATTTAAATCATATGTTGGCAATTCATGGTATTTTGGTGCGAGGAGAAAAGGTAGTAGTGATGCATTCCTTGACATCGTTAACAGAATAGAAAATATAGAATGATGTGCCTGGCATAGGGCACTCCGTCAGGGAGCTACCCTAATGGAGAAAATTACAATGATGACTACAGGATGTGATGACACCACATGAAACCCAGCCAGAATTTGAGCCCATCACAGCAAAATGGAGTGCAAGGAGCACATCTAATTACATTAAACGGATTTGGCAAGAAAGCCTGAGCATAACAGTTAATTATGATTAATTATTTTACTTCTATCTGTCACAACTGTGAGAGGCACAAATATCTTTACAATAGCAGGTCTTTAAAGGAGTATAAATGTATTAATAATTTTCTATATTTGTGCATTGTATATTTTGGGTACTTAGAAATGATTCTATTTAAAAAATGAGGGGCACCTGAGTGGCTCAGTCGGTTGAGCTTCTGACTTCGGCTCAGGTCATGATCTCACAATCTGTGGGTTCGAGCCCCACATCAGGCTCTGTGCTGACAGATCGGAGCCTGGAGCCTGCTTCGGATTCTGTGTGTGTGTGTGTGTGTGTGTGTGTGTGTCTCTCTGCCCCTACCCTGCTCGTGCTCAGTCTCTCTCTCTCTCTCAAAAATAAACATTAAAATTTTTTTCAACAATAAAATAAAAAAAATGAAATGACTTTATCAGAAAATCTGGATGTATGTGTGTGTGTGTGTGTACTGTCTTACACCAGCCACATCATATCAGCATATCTCAGGGTGTTTGATAGTCTTGACTCAACTCTGTAATTTTTGAAAGTCACTTTTCTTCTTTGGAGGTCAGTGTCTTCATGATCATGCCGAAACAATGGCATCACACCTAAATTTCCTCATTTGTAAACTGGAAGTACGTAGAAGGTAATTCTGATCAATAAATGAGATAATACACTTAGTATAGTCTCTGTGTTGTCATGTCAAGTTAACATTCACTACTATTATTTTTATTACAAATCTGATGAACTAGTTGAACCAGATGTCTTCTAAGGCTCTTTCTAGCCAGCTCTCATAATCTTTGTTTTTTTATGTCATGATCTCTTGATCTATTTTTTTAAGCTGTATATTTTTTCTATCCTATTCATATGAGCAGAATCTTATGTCTTATCATTAATTACACCCCCCCCCAACCTGAGCATGGAATAATATATGGTTTTTGTTCATTTATTTGTTCATTTACTTGTTCATTTATTTACCGAGAAGTTTGCAAAATAGATTAAAATAGCATCTCCTTTTAATCAATGAGTCATAAAATACAACAAGGAGCAGTAGAAATGAGATAAAGCAATCTAAAACCTCAAAATGATTATTTGCAAATCTTCATCAGGTTTGGGACAGATATTATTTCTTTCCAAACGTTTGTTATGTATGTAAGTCAAATGTGTAAAAAATATTCAAATGATATTTATAAAAATGGCTTTTTATCAACATAGCCATTGCTTTATTAATTTAGCTTAAAACATAGTTCAACAGTAGTAAAGAAGGCATAAATGTGAACTCCAATTATGTTATTTTAAAATGCCATTGAGTTCACATTGAAGTACATAGTTGAGTAAGTGGCAACAAATTGGAAAATAAAAAAGCACAGTGTCTTAAATCTCTCCATAGAGTAAATTAAATTGAGATATATAGATATAGATATAGATATAGATATAGATATAGATATATGTCTATATAAAACTAGAGTGTATATTTTACAATGAAAATAGAATTGAATATTTATTAAAGTCATGGAAGGGAAATAGATTTCTAAATGGACAAGTGAAAAAGTCACAAAAAGAAAAAAATTTTCAATAGATTTCTATGTAAAAATTTAAACTTTATGCAGGTTAAAAATATAACAAAACACAAAGGTAAACAGCAGAGTAGACACTATTCTTACAAAATAAGATGAGAAAAGAGCAGGAGACCTTAGTAAAAATAGAAAAATATTTGTCAAGGAGAGCAAATCACTGATAGATAAGTGGGAAAAAATAGGAAAAGAAATGTACAAGAGAAGACATACAACTAGTAAGCAAACTTGATAAAAATGTTCAATATGAATACAAGCAAAATAAAACACCAGACTTTTTTTTTTTTTTTTTTTGTTTTGTCTATAGATGTCATAACCTACTGTTGGTGCTTGAAATTACTAACAGGCATTTTCAAGTAACTAGCAAAGGCAGTCAAAGACATTAGTGTGTTCTTGCATTTGAGGGCATAATTACAGTTCTGTAAATATGCCTTATGGCACAATGTTGGTGATGAAATGTTACACAGCCTTTAAAATGATGGTGGTAAAGGATATGTGAGAACTGGAAACAATGTGCATGATATATTAAATAAAAATATAGAATGCTGGAACAAGTAAATATCCACATGCAAAAAAAAATGAATCTAGACATAAACTTTCTACTCTTCATAAACGATTAACTCCAAATGAGTCATAGACCTACAGTTAGGTCATAAATCTAAAACTCAAAATTATGAAACACTTAGAACAAGACATAGGAAAAAATCTAGGAGATCTTGGGTTTGGCAGTGCGTTTTTCATACAGCACCAAAAAACACAATCCATGAGAGAAGGAGTTAATAGTAGAATTCATTAAAATTACAGTCTTCTGCTCTGCAAAAGACATTGTCAAGAAATTTAAAAGACAAGCCACAGGCGGGGAGGAAATATTGGCAAAAGACATATCTGATTAAGGTCTGTTACCAAAAATATCCAAAGAACAATTAAAACTCAACAGTAAGAAAACAACCCAATTAAAAATGATTAAAGATCTTAAGAAACCTCACCAAAGAAGATACAGATATGGCAAATAAACATTTGAAAAGATGCTATATCATCAGGAAAGTCAAATTTAAAAAAATGAGTTAGGGGCGCCGGGGTCAATCAGTCCATTAAGTGTTGGACTCCTGATTTTGGCTCAGGTCATGATTTCACCGTTCCTGAGGTCAAGCCCTGCATTGGGCTCTGTGCTGACAGTGCAGAGCTTTCTTGGCTTCTGTCTCTCCTTCTCTCTCTGCCCCTCCCCCGCTAGCATGCACTTCCTCTCTTTCTCTCTCTCAAAATAAATACATAAATATTAAAAAAAAAATTAGGGGTGCCGGGGTGGCTCTGTGATTGAGCGCCCGACTTTGGCTCAGGTCATGATCTCACAGTTCATGAGTTTGAGCCCTATGTCAAGCTCGGTGCTGACAGATCGGAGCCTGGAGCCTGCTTCGGATTCTGTGTCTCCCTCTCTCTCTACCCCTCCCAACCTCTCTCCCTCAAAAATAAATAAACATTAAACAAAATTTTTTTAAAAAATTAAAAAATGCGATAGTTCTACATGCCTGTCATAATGGCCAAAATCTAACATACTAACTAACACCAAATGCTGGTGTCGACGTGGAGCCACAGGAATTCTCATTCCTTGCTGGTGGGAATGCAAATGGCGCAGCTGCTTTGAAAAACAGTATGGCAGTTTCTTAAAAAAATAGACATACTTTTACCATGCAACCCAACAGTCACATTCTCCGGTATTAACTTTATGTCCACCCAAACCCCTGCACACAAGTGCTGATAGCAGCTTCATTCATAATTGCCACAATCTGGAAGTTCTTCAATAGGTGAATGGATAATGAAACTATGGCACATCCATGCCATATATCCAGGATAGGAATATTATTCAGCACCCCCCCAAAAAAAAGTGATCAGTGAAGCCACAAAAAGACGTGGCAAGGGAGATCCTAAATACATACTCCTAAATGAAAGAGGCCAGACTGGGAAGGCTACATACTGGTTCCAACCACATGACATTCTAGAAAAGGCAAAACTATGGGGACAGTAAAAAGATCTGGTGTGGAAGGAATCAAAAAGTGCAGCACAGAGAATTTTTAGGGCAGTGAAACTATTCAGTATGATTGATTCTCTAATGATGGATATATGTCATACATTTTTCTAAACCCGTAGAAAATGCAGCACCAAGAGTGAATCTTGGTGCGAACTATGGACTTTGGGTGGTTATGGTATATCAGTGTAGACTCCACAGTTGTGAGGCTTCTAGGTGGCTCAGTCCTGACTGACTCGATTTCAGCTCAGGTGTGAGCTCATAATTTGTGAGCTCCAGCCCCGTGTCAGGCTCTGTGCTGAGAGCATGGAGGCTGCTTGGGATTCTGTCTCTCCCTCTCTCTCTCTGCCCTTCCCCTGCCTGCTCTCTCTCTCTCAAAATAAAGAAAGAAACTCAAAAAAAATTGCAACATATGTACCCCTCTGGTGGGGGATGCTCCTAATAGGTGAGGTTATGCATGTATGGGAGCAAGGAGTGTATTGGGAACCTTTGAACCTTTTGTTCAGTTTTTCTATGAATCTAAAAGGGTTTTAAAAAGATAAAGATTTTATATATATAACATATATATACCTAACTTGCAGCTTCTTATACTTATAACTGTTTAAAATGCATATTAAAAAATATTGGGACAATATATAACATCTATTATATTAGAATCATGTGGTTGTGTATTATTAACTTCCTTCAATTTCATTAATATTGCTATAATATATCATGTGTTTAAAATAAATGAACAAAGTAATAAAACTACACTAAGGTGAAATTATGTCCTAAATTTCAAAGATTTTAGTGGCTTCAAAAGATACAAACCTAAATACTCAGTTGACTGTAGCCCTGACTTACCTTCTCTTTTCTATTCACCAATGCTGTGCAATATTCCCTATGGAAGTAGGGAAGTTAGGAATATTTTCCCTTCCCAACTCACCCAGCCATCAGAACAGTGCTTATTTCATGAGGCTTTTGTGAAAATCACCTATTCGGTTTCTGTCTACAGCCCCTCTTGTAAGGGTCTGAGGTAACTCAGCACAGGGAACTGATGTCTAAGAGATACACATGGATGGTGGTGGCAATCAGCTGCTAGTGATGAAAACTCTCTTCCTCTCTGGATAAAAACACTCATTCAAAAATGGGAGTGCCATTCACTAGTTTATCATTAAAAGTACCTGCTAACAGAGTGACCAACTCTCTTTGTATGTTAGGACTGTGGGCAGGTGGGTGGAGGTGCCAGGTTTTAAAACTGGGACCAGTACAGGAGCACCTGGGTGGTTCAGCTGGTTGAGCGCCCAACTTCGGCTCAAGTCATGATCTCATGGTTCCTGGGTTGGAGCCCCGAGTCAGGCTCTGTGCTGACAGCTGGGAGCTTGGAGCTTGCTTCAGATTCAGATTCTATGTCTCCCTATCTCTTTGCCCTTCCCTCACTCATGCTCTGTCCCTCTGTCCCTCTGTCTCTCTCTCAAAATAAATAAACATTAACACTGGGACCAGTCCTGGTTAAACTGAGGCAAATAGGTCACCCCACCATCTAAGTACCAGGCACTGTTTTAAATAATTTATGTGTACTATATTATTTAATTTCCCACGTTGAAATCCCAACTTAGACTCCAGCTGAGATCCTCAATATATATGGGGTCAGGATGAGCAGTGTGGGAGATCTTGACATTATGTAGACACCAGGTAGCTGAGTTCAATGAATGGTATACATGTCCCTTCCTTCTTTCCTTCTTTCTTTCTTTCTTCCTTTTTATGTGGTTCACACTACTCTGTGCAAATTTTATGACAATGTATATGCTTTTTATGGAGTTAATTTGTTTCTAACTAGAACTGTTTCATGTTCATTATAGAGAAATAAAAATACAGAAAAGCATAAGAAAGAAAACTGAAGTCACAAGTTCTCTCCCACCTCAGAGACACTGTTCCTAAGCTTGGCTCATTCTCACCCCTGAGGTCTTAGTTGGCAAAAACCCTCCCTGTCAACCAGACCCCAAGAGGACTCTTTGCACTGATATACTCTGTCACTCTACCTTGTTGCATGGTCCCCAGAAGAGCTTCTAACTTGGAATTGGCTTTATATATATTTAATTATACCTTGTTAATCATCTGTCTCTACCATGAACAAGTAAATTCCATAAGATCAAAGTTCTCATCGTCTTACTTATTACTGACGGCCGGGGCCCAAGCCTGCAACTTGAACGAGGCACACCCACAAGCCCTCCAGGCTGCCATAATCAGTGTCAACGGTCTGCTAGTGCATTAATTACTTCCTGCAAACATTTCTCCACCTTTCATAGAGTGATGGTCGTTATATATTTGCTGCCTTATACCTTTTTGTTTGCATTTACAGTTGCAAGCATTTTTATGGGAGAGTGTCAAATGTGAACATTGTTTTAATGGTTATCATATACCATCTTACAACTATATCACCACTTATAAACAAGTACTTGGCTCTTGAATTTTTAGCTTCTTTTTAATCTGTTGCTATTGAAATTATTGGTATGTTTATTTAACAAATACTGGCCGAGTGTGTGCCCTGCTCTGCCAACACTGTGCTTGGCATTTAGATACGGAAATAAGAAAGATAGAGCTGTTCCTATTCTCATGGAAGTTAGAATATATAGAAAAGACAGACTCTCAATACATGCCTGTAAATGTTTGGAGGAGAGTGAGGACCTATGAGTGATATGTAAGCATATTGGTGGGGGGAGGGAGTTTCGGAGTAAACCAAACTTCTGTTCTTCTGTGGGAATAGAAGGAAAGTAGTCCTGGTAGAGGGATATTTAAACTTAGTAAGAGGTGAAGATATATAGGATCTAGCTGAGAGAAGAAAAGGTTTGCGGCAGAATACTTCAGGCAAAGGAAAAAGCAAGAGCAAAGGTCCTGAGGCAGCCTAGAGTGTACTGAATGTGATGAATTGAAGGTTGACCCATGGTATAGATAAAAAAGGAGAGACTAGTATAATCCTATAAAAAAACATTGCTCCAATGTTTATTTATGTATTTAGAATAGATTGCTTGAATGAGAAAGAATGAAATATGGTCCTTTGTAGCAACATGGATGGAACTGGAGAGTGTGATGCTAAGTGAAATAAGTCATACAGAGAAAGACAGATACCATATGCTTTGACTCTTATGTGGATCCTGAGAAACTTAACAGAAACCCATGGGGGAGGGGAAGGAGAAAAAAAAAAAAGAGGTTAGAGTGGGAGAGAGCCAAAGCATAAGAGACTCTTAAAAACTGAGAACAAACTGAGGGTTGATGGCGGGTGGGAGGGAGGGGAGGGTGGGTGATGGGTATTGAGGAGGGCACCTTTTGGGATGAGCACTGGGTGTTGTATGGAAACCAATTTGACAATAAATTTCATATATTAAAAAAAAAATAGAATAGATTGCTTGAAATGAAATAATTGGAGTGAAGTTATGGACTTCCCAAAAGTTTCCTGATAAAACCAAAGTACTTTTCAGAAAGTTTATGCCAATTTATGTTTCTATAGAATGTATATGACATTGTCTTTCTCACTTTAACCTCTGGCATTTCAAATATTCCACTTTCTTAATGAACTGTTGAATGTGTTAGTCACTGGAGCAAAAACATAACAATATCCTTTAAGATTTAGCGCAAGAGGTATGTCTAAACATCTTTTCTGATTACCTCTTACTCAACTACAATAATTCCTTACAGCGTATTTCTCCAAGATGAACATATTCACTTTATCCCATATTATTTTACAGTTATAACTCTGATGCTTTGCCTTTCTTTTTTTCTGCTGCTTAATCTGTCTTTTTTCCCAATTAGACTAAAAGCCTCATGAGGCCAGTTCAGTACAATTCAATTCAACTAATAGTTATTGCAGTCTTACTTTGTTTTTTTTTTTTTAATGTTTATTTATTTTTGAGAGAGGGGGCGGAGAGAAAGGGAGAGAACGCAAGTGGGGGAGGGGCAGAGAAAGAGGGAGAGAGAATCCCAAGCAGGCTCCACACTGTCAGTGCAGAGCCTGATGTGGGGCTTGAAACCACAAACTGTGAGATCATGACCTGAGCTGAAACCAAGAGTCGGACGCTCAACCGACTGAGCCACCCAGGTGCCCCGCTTTCTTACTTTGTAGAAGGGGTACTGCAAAGCGCTGAGTCAGAGAAAAACCAAAATTCATGATCTTTGTCCTCAGAGGAAGGTAACACTTGCACAGTTAGCAAAGCCAGAAGGCAAATCTGTCACTCATTCCTTCATACAATAAGTAATGGATAATTAGTGATAAGTAATAATAAAATAAAATTTCAGAATAATGTATTGCAACTCAGGAGAGACAGAATTTAGTAGTGGCCAGGGAGACCAGAGAAATACTTGTGAATCAGATGATCAGAGCTAAGGGTTGATGAATCAGTAGAAAGGCGGACATGGGTGGGGAAAATGCACTATTGACATAGGAAATGGAGGTCATAGGTGAGAAAACATAGCATGCCTATTGAGGCTGAATTAGAAAAGTTTATTGAGATTGCTGGCCAAGCAATGACATAGACTCCCGAATGGCATGCTGAGTTAGGATGTTATTTTATAATGAATGATTTCTTCTTAAAAGTTTTGCAAAACAGCAAGGAGATGATTCCCTGTTAACAAAAGTCCATAGCAGGGCACCTGGGTGGCTCAGTTGGTTAAGCATCTATTTGGCTCAGGTCATGATCTCACAGTTCGTGAGTTCGAGTCCTGCAATGGGTTCTCTGCTGTCAGCACAGAGCCCGCTTCAGATCCTCTGTCCTCCTGTGTCTCTGCCCTTCCCCTGCTTGTGCTCTCTCTCTCTCTCTCTCTCTCTCTCTCTCTCTCTCTCTGAAAAATAAATAAGCTTAAAAAAAAGTCCATAGCAATTTTGTGGTTGCTACGATATTCACTGATAAAAATATTTCCAAGGACACAGCTAAATTTCCATTGCCACACATTATTTCCAAACACAGTTTACCTTTGTTTGTAGCAAATCATGATATCATAAACACTAAATTCCTTACACCCTGCCCCAGGTCAGCCTTGAACTGCGTGCTTCTAATGACGTGGAGGTGTGTTATCTTCACTGGGGATGATTCCCATTAAGGGGGAATTACTCCCTGTCAGCAGGTGGGCATATCAAGTGACAAGAGAGGTGATGATTCATCTGATTTTGAACTCACCCACTGTTTGATGGCAATATCCACGAAAGAATGAGGCAATTGGACCGCTAACCCAGACACCTGCTACATTGACCGCTCTCTGCTATTCCAAATATAGGACAGCGTGGTCTGACAACTGTACCTGGGGGCTGGGAAAGGAACAAGTGGTAAAATGAATGTGATTACCTGAATGCATGTTTTCACAGAGGATCATGTTTCCACCAATCATTCAGACATTCATTCGGCAAATATTTAAGAGCCTTCTATACAATATGTGTTTTGTGAGACGCGGGTGAACAGATGATGATCATTCTATAAATCCTACCTTCTGGAATTTTATAGGCTAATAGCAGAAAAATGTCCTTTTGAAAACGACACGCTTTAGGTGGGTTGATTTATGTGAACTCGATACTTCAGTCTTCAAAGTCTTACTTTGTCCACGAAATGGTCACACACACACACACACACACACACCCACACACGCATGCCCCACCCCCATTTTGTCTAGTCTAATTGTCCATTTGGCCCTAGAGAGTGGAAAAACTAATTGACTTTTCCTATGCCTCTCTGCACAGATCGGGTTGATCTGGGTTGCAGCTGTGGTTTAATTTGCGAATGTGCAATTGAAAATAAAACTTATTGGATTACAGCCCCCGACCAACTTTTTGGCAAACTGACAGCATTGGCCAAACATATGAGGGTCATATAGTAATTAGAGAAATGATTACAACTTCCAGAGGAATATCCTGGTCATATCAATGGGGGGACTTTGCTGTGGTTTGTTTTAACTATATCCCCAGCCTCTCAGGATGAAGTCAACCTAATAGTCTTCTGGATTCTGCCCTCTCTGGCACATTCATTTTCTCCACATCTGTATGAGAGGCCCTCACCAATCTTTCATTTATTTAAGCAAAAAAAAAAAAAAGTAAACTATAAAGAATACTTTCTTTCCTTGCCTATGTTTGATAAATGCTAGTCTTTGCCTTTTAATTCATCAGATTAGGATTAGGGAGAAACTCAATTAGAAATATCCTTGTGCCCTGGTTGTCAAATTCATCTCTCTTAAACTTTAGAAATAAGTGTCTCCAAAGGGACTCATAGTTTATGGATGAAAGAATACAACCTGGTATGCTTTCCTAGGTACTGAGCATTTTTACACTAGACTGAGAGTCATTCTATTCCTTCCTTCCCTCCTTCCCTGTCTACCTTCCTTCTCCCCTTCCTTCCTTCCTGATCTCCTTCCTTCCTTTGTTCCTTCCCTCCTTCCTTCCTTTGCTCCTTCCTTCCTTCCTTCTCTCCTTCCTTCCTTTGTTCCTTCTCTCCTTTCTTCCTTCTCCCCTTCCTTCCTTCTCCCTTTCCTTCCTTTACCCTTTCCTTCCTTCCCTCCCTCTGTCCTTCCTTCCTTCTTTCCTTCCTTCTTCCCTTCCTTCCTTCCTTCTTTCCTTCCTTTCTTTATTCCTTCTCCCCTTCCTTCCTTCTCCCTTTCCTTCCTTCCCTCCCTTTCTCCTTCCTTCCTTCTTTCCTTCCTTCCTTCCTTCCTTCCTTCACTCCTTTCTTCCTTTGTTCCTTCTCTCCTTCCTTCCTTCTCTCCTTTCTTCCTTCCTTCTCCCCTTCCTTCCTTCATCCTTTCCTTCCTTCCCTCTCTCTCTCCTTCCTTCCTTCTTCCCTTCTTTTCTTCCTTCCTTCTTTCCTTCCTTCCTTCTCCCCTTCCTTCCTTCACCCTTTCCTTCCTTTCCTCCCTCTCTCCTTCCTTCCTTCCTTCCTTCCTTCCTTCCTTCCTTTCTTCCTTCTCCCCTTCCTTCTCCTCTTCCTTCCTTCCCTTCCTCTCTCTTTCCTTCTTTATTTCCTTCCTTCCTTCTCTCCTTTCTTCCTTCTCTTCTTTCTTCCTTCCTTCACCCTTTCCTTCCTTCCCTCCCTCTCTCCTTCCTTCCTTCTTCCCTTCCTTTCTTCCTTCCTTTCTTCCTTCTCCCCTTCCTTCCTTCTCCCCTTCCTTCCTTCACCCTTTCCTTCCTTCCCTCCCTCTCTCCTTCCTTCCTTCTTCCCTTCCTTTCTTCCTTCCTTTCTTCCTTCTCCCCTTCCTTCCTTCTCCCCTTCCTCCTTTCACCCTTTCCTTCCTTCCCTCCCTCTGTCCTTCCTTCCTTCTTTCCTTCCTTCTTCCCTTCCTTCCTTCCTTCCTTCTTTCCTTCCTTTCTTTATTCCTTCTCCCCTTCCTTCCTTCTCCCTTTCCTTCCTTCCCTCCCTTTCTCCTTCCTTCCTTCTTTCTTTCCTTCCTTCCTTCCTTCCTTCCTTCCTTCACTCCTTTCTTCCTTTGTTCCTTGTCTCCTTCCTTCCTTCTTTCTTCCTTCCTTCTCCCCTTCCTTCCTTCATCCTTTCCTTCCTTCCCTCTCTCTCTCCTTCCTTCCTTCTTCCCTTCTTTTCTTCCTTCCTTCTTTCCTTCCTTCCTTCTCCCCTTCCTTCCTTCACCCTTTCCTTCCTTTCCTCCCTCTCCTTCCTTCCTTCCTTCCTTCCTTCCTTCCTTCCTTCCTTCTCCCCTTCCTTCTCCTCTTCCTTCCTTCCCTTCCTCTCTCCTTCCTTCTTTATTTCCTTCCTTCCTTCCTTCTCTCCTTCCTTCCTTCGTTCCTTCACTCCTTCCTTCCTTCTCTCCTTTCTTCCTTCCTTCCTACTCTCCTTTCTTCCTTCCTTTCATCTTCTTCCTTTGTTACTCAATGCAGTGATTCCTGCAGTATTGTTACGACTGGGGTTGAATCTGCACATTAAGTGGCATTAGACTCACAGGTGCCTCCTCTGTGTTTGCTCTGGGTGAGTGCTCCCTCTCATCACATCCCATAATATGTCACTCTAAGCTCTGTCTGCTGTTCTCACCCCTCAGTGGCAGAGCAGCAGCAGCAAAGCCTTTACTCAGATTGGTGTCCTCACTCCAAACTTCCATTTATCAAGTTACAGTCACAGAAAGCTTAGAGAGGCACAAGGGAGACTCTTCCGTGTAGGGCTGAGTAGACTCAGAAGCCAACTTTTTACGTAAGTGACATCTCTGTCCTTGCACATGTTCACAAAAGAAGATTTGGAGTATTTTCGTTCTGCCTATTCCCCAGTAGAATTTCGAATGACTTGACGATAAAGGATGCAGTGGTCCCTCAAAACACGTGTTGCCTGCTTTGCCCAGGTCAAGCAGTTTATAGAATTTGAAAGTGTATGTGTTTTAACTCATTACAAAGAGACCAAATAAAACTCATGTACTGTTCTCCGATCTCCATGTTAACTGAAATCAGAGCACCATTGTGACAAGAACGGTGACAGACCGAGATGCTGCCTAAATCAGAGGGGGAAAAATACAAAGTGCGTTTATGTTGTAGATTTCTTGATGCTGCTACAAGAATGAATACATTATTGTGCTTTTCGCAAATGAGTGTTCCTAGAAATCAAAGAGGGATGGGCTTGTTCAGGACCTTGGCGGTGGCGCAGTTTGCTTTTTGATTTGTCTGGCAGAGGTCTGCTGAAAAGAGACAGGCAGGGGTTGCAGGAAAGGAGAAATGAAACAGGGACGAGGGAAAATTAATTTGAAGGTCAAATGACATACCCCAGTTCCCCTGACACTTATTTTAGTAGCTGATTCATGCTCAATACAGTCGGCGGTTCTCCCACACGACAGTGAGCAATCACAAGAGAATAACTCCACAGGCTGACAGAGACAGACAAAGAGGGTTAATAAGCAGAAAACTTAAAGAAATCTGCTTAGACCTATTGTTGGACACCCAGTATAGTTCACCTGAAGCAACCACCTCAGCCTCTTTTTCTTTGTTTGTTTTTCTTCCTTTTCCTTCCTTTTTCAGTGTCTGTCAGTAACCCGGCAAGCTCTAATGACCAAAGAAGCAAATCCAATCATATATTTTCTGACATTGGGTTTAGCACTGTAGTATTCGGGGTGATGGTAGAGTGGATGGTGGAGGAAGGTTACTCTCCACTCTTATGGGTCTAAAAAACTAGCATTTTTTTTAGAATGAACTTCTAATAAGACTTCCAACTACTATAAAATGGAATTTCTTAAATGAAGAAAAAAAACCCTAAAATATTTGGGGAGCCATAGAGCATGAAACTAAGTTGTTTTTTGACCTAGACGCCAAGTAGAGATCGTGGAGATAAGACTTTATTCTACTAGGACAAATACATTTTGAATTGATGCAAGAATGAAGTTTATTTCTTTCAGTACTTTACTAGGATTGCTGCTATTATCTTAAAGAAGACAGATGTGTTTAACAACTTTTGCAAAGACAAAGGAGAGCGTACGGATCGGCTGAAGGTGGAAAGTATGATGAGCTAGCCAGAGTGAGAGAAGAATTCAGGATTCTTGTATCTTTGGCCAAATAATTTTCTTCTCAATTTAAATCAAGTGGGGTAAGGTAATCAAATGATAAATCAGTTGCTCTTAACTGCCTTTTCCCAAAGCTCTTTGTAAATTTGAGCACTTATTCCATTGCGATTTTTTTTGTTCCCTTGTTTTCTACCTCGATACTGGATTGTGAGCTACCAGGTGTCAAATAGCACATCGTATTTTTCCCTTACTCCCCAGATTCCAGCAACCTGCCAGGTTTTCATTAAGTACCCGATACCCGATTTAGGGGATGGATCAAATAAAGCCTGTGTAACAAGATCTATCTACTTCTGGGATGGATTTAGATATATGAGTGGTAACATTTGAAAAAAATGCAGTGATAACACAATAAATTGGAGGTACAAACAATATTCCAATGAGAGCAATTTGCTCTCAGGTGTTCAGTAAGGAGATCTGTGGGGTATTGGAGCATAATATCACAACTGCCCGTGCTAAATATCATATGCGCAGTAGCGTTAACATATCAAGACACTGTCACACTGGCTACACTTCCTAAATTTCGCCACACTTCTGTTGTTACCATTTTACAAATGAAAAAAAAAAATCTCTATATATTCCAGGTCCTTCTGAGACATACTATCTTAAAATTGTACAATAACCATGAGGAAGTTATTCTTAATTCTCTTTTATAGATAAGACATCTAAAAATCAGAGAGGTTAAAAAATATGTCCAGATTATACACATGGTGAATGGTAAAGCTAAGAGTAGAATCTATGCGTGTGAGATTTTTATTAGCATTGTGTTTGTTGTCCGTGTTATTACATGTACCTCTGTTCACTTTATCATATGTACAAGATTATATTGGAGAAACATACAAACAGGTTTGCTTGTATATACGTTTAATATTTTTGGTGAATACCTAGGAAGGATGTGCACATTTTCAACTTGATTGTGAAATTAATTTCCAAAATGGTGACACTAATTGTACCCTGTCTTCAGCAAAGTTTCTGTTGTTGGATACCTCCACCCCCGCCCCCCCCCAGCCCCGCCTCCTTTTTGGAACTGGCAGACTTTAGTTTTTTTCTTTTTTTCCATCTGGTGGCTGGTTATTCCAATTTGAGAATCTCTTTGTGTTTTTACGTTTGTACTCTCCCACATCATCTCCCAGGGAAGAAATGGTATGCCTAAAGCCTACCAGTGGCCAAGCCCTATTCCCAACTCCAAGCACGGGAACTTACCATCTTGTGATTAACTCCATGAGCGTGCCTGCTGCCCAGTTAGAGAACAACATGAGCACCGCAGCCGCCGCAGACTGTGGACAGGGAACATGAGGCGTGATCAATATTCTTGCTCTCTCCTGACCCTGTGGGGCCATGCTTCACTCAGACCTCAGCCAGATCCCGGGAAACCTGGTGTTTTCACTGGAGGATGCTTGCATATTGCTTTTGCTTGCCTTTCCTTGTCTGAGTTCATGAGAATTTTCAACCCAACAAAGGCCAGAGTTCCTGTCCACAGAATAGATTACAATCTATCAGTGGGAGAAGGACAATGCAGCTGGTACACACAAGCTCAGTCCTTGTTCATAAACACTTGTTGGCCTTTAGAACACTTGTGACCGACAACAGGCTATGTTTATACAGCTCCTTCCAAAAATAAAATTCAGGAAAAAAAAATCAGTAAAGTCATAATGTCACAATTTCCCGAACTCAAAAACGTAGTGATATTTTTGTTTTCGATCTGGAAAAGTTCCCCATTGAGAAATAAGGTCCTAGATACTAAAGGAAAGAATGGATTCTAAATGCAGTAAAACACGCGAAATGCAGAAAGGAATGTGGTCTCCTCCAGAGACACAGAAGCTGCAGGGAGGATGTCCTTAGATTTATTTCATTCTGGATTCGTTTATCCCATAAAATACAGGTGCCTTCTTGTAAAAGCACATAAAGAAGCCCAACAGTAAATCTTAGTCCTCCTAATATTGATCTGAAAATGCATAATTGACTTGTTTATATACACTTGCTTTAAGAAAGGATGCCATTGATTCAAACCAGTTGAGCTCATTAGCCCTGTTGACTCATTATTGATCAATAAACTGACTTTCTCTCATGATGTTTCTCTCAATCCTAGGAAGAAACAGAGTTCAGTGTTAAAAAAAAAAAAAAGTCAATAGCTTTCAATGCCACTGAACCAAAGTATTCACTTTAGCTTTCTGTTTTGAACTTTGTTTATTCTTATTTTGATTTTTCATGGCACAAGAAATACATTTGTATTATAATATTTAAAATACAGAAATAAAGAAAACCAAACAAAAACAGTTTACTATGCCCAATTCCACTACCTTCTGCTGAGGTTATCACAGCTTTTAATTTGGTGTGGATCCTTTAAAACTGCTTTCTATGTATCTATTTAGAAGTACGGTACATGGTTTATATTTTTCATATCTTTACCTATGTGACATAATGTATTATTCTATAACTTGCTTTCATATTCTTAACAACATACCTTAGAAACATGAAATTATTTTATGTTTTTTAAAGTTCATTTATTTTGAGAGAGAGAGCCAGAGGGCGAGGAGGAGAGTGGCAGAATAAGAGAGAGAGAAAAGAATCCTGAGCAGATTCTGTCGGACTGGGCACAGAGTCCAATGTGGGGCTCGAACTCACCGAATGTGAGATCATGACCTGAGCTGAAACTGAGAGTTGGACGCTTAACCGGCTGAGCCACCCAAGTGCCACCTTTAATTATTTTAAATGGTTTTATGATAATCTACAGTAATGGGTACACTCTGGTTCATTTTACTATTCTTCTAATAACAGACATTTAGATTGTGGCTAATTTTTACGACTATGCTCACAATGCTGCAGTTAAGTACCTTAGTGCTTTCCTAGAATGCTTCTTTCTGTCAGAAATTCCCAGATAAGCTATTTAAATACAACTGTATAATGTATGCATTACTAGTTTAAACTGAAGGGGAGGGGAGAGTGGTTACAGGTAATAATTATTGCCAACTTTTGCTAAGTACCGTTTATCAGCTACTACTTAAGTTCCTTACATGCATTAACTACATGACCTCTAAAATGACCCTTTAATGTAGCTACTATTGTTAGCCTTGTTTTACATATAGGGAGACTGAGGCATAGAGGAATTAATTACATTGCTAAAAGTCATAAAACCAGCAAATGAAAGAAGAGATTTGAACCCATATATATTCCTGGAGCCTATATTTTTAACCATTATGCCGCATGGCCTCCCAACGTGACTCTATAAGGAATTAATAAAGGAGTTTGTAAAAGTTCTTGGGTAATTTCAGGGTCTATAGTTATTTTTGGATGGGGCGAGGGTGTGTGGGATTTACGTGGTGACGTGTGAAGTGTATAAGAACTGTAAATTAGAAGGGGACACAAAGGCTCTGTCAGCCCAGATGAAGGAGATTTATAGGGAGTAGCTAAGGAAATAAAAGTTTTAAAAATATTCACACGGACTCCAGTGACACAGCTTTATTCTTTACACATGTGTCCCTGGAAGGTACTTTACCAATGTTACATTCAAAGGATATTGAGGATCCAGAATGCATCCAGGAGAAAGGAAAAAAGTGCCTGAAGTGATAGAAAGTGAAGTCCTAGGAATAAAAGCTGGAGAGAACTGTTCAATGGATAGTAATTACTAGCTGGGTCCATGGTCCTGCCCTCTGTGCAGTGGTGAAAATCAAGATGAAAATTTTGTTTTGTTTAGTTTTGTTAATTTCTAAAAACACAAATGTTTATTTATTTTCTTTGAGAAAGAGACAGAGCACGAGTGGGGGAGGGGCAGAGAGAGAGGGAGACACAGAGTCCGAAGCAGGCTCCAGGCTCTGAGCGGTCAGCACAGAGCCCGACACAGGGCTCGAACCCACGTACCGTGAGATCATGACCTGAGCTGAAGTTGGATGCTTAACCGACTGAGCCACCCAGATGGCCCCAAAGATGAAATTTTTGAAGCACAGTCCTTCTGAGATGCTGCCTGTTATGGAATAAGGGAGATGAGACCCGGGACAAATCCTTATAGTATGATACAGGGGTCATACAGACAAAAAGGAACAAATGATATGAAACATATATGGCCCCCCCAACTTGTGCCAAACACTGTCCACAGACTCACCTCACTTAATTCCCGCGAGTGGCCATTGTCATAGCTAAGGAGACAGACAAATGCTCTGAGTTATGAAACGGTGTACTATGATGTAGCACTGATAACTTTGATTCAAACCCCAAATCTGCCTCACCCCAAAGCTCAAATGCTTCTTAGCCACTCCCTCACTCCTTTGGAAAAGAGAAGAAAATTGGAAAATAATGACTCTTTTCAAATAAATGAAGAGTTCTTATAAGAGGTCCATAGCATGGATGGTTCAGCTGGGGAGATTGCAGATGAATGTACTGAGAATCTTTGTATTAGATGAAAAATGCTCTATAAAGAGAAGAAGGCTCATTCTAAGAAAGCATATGTAGGGTTAATATGTGTGTGGTTTTCTCTAGTAGATTCATATTCCTTGTTAAAATATTGGCCTATGTCCAAGTCCAAATTGTTTCCTACATAGCTACTGTCCAAGCCCCCCAACTAGCTCACAATGCCGTGGCTTATCCCCAACTCCCTCCCCATTACCCAGCAAAACATGGTCGTAGGATGGAGAACAACATTGGCCCTCCAGAATCCTTCTTCAGAGCAATGGCTGTCCATTCTGGTCGGTTGGCCCCCATGCCAAACCAACTGTTGTCATTGGAATACAAGTCCCATATATAACCATCCAACCTCAGATGCTCAGGCAGACACCTGTATCGTGTTCTCTCTCCAGGTCCCTTTCACGTCTGTAAACATCATTTTATGCGCTCAGTAAGGTATTTATAAGTTTGAATTTCCATCAGGTGCTGAATTAAAGCCAGAGAGGTTGTTTTTTAAAAAGTGGGTTTTTATATCCTCATTTCATTCTCCTTTTCATTATCAGCAGGCCTAAAAGAATAGTCATTCTATGGATCCTAATCTTAGGAATCCTAAACCTCACCATAATAGTGTCATATATCTCTGCCATCTATGTAGCCTGTAAGAATTCACTCTGTAAAGCTTGAAATATTACAATTGTAATTTGAAATGTATAAAAAAAAAACCTCAAACTGATACATAAAGACAATAAATAGAAACAATGCCAACAAACACAGATGAGCATTTTAACACACACAGTAAAAAGTACCAAACACCACATAATTAGGCTTCCCAATCTTTATTGTAATCCAGTAACAAGGGGAAAGGGTGGGTGGCATTGACCTCTGGATTTCTCAATAAATATTCCACTAATGATGATTTTCCTCATTAAACTACACCCCCTATATGGGGATATGAGGAAGAAAAGATTAGTCTAAGTAGGTGGCATGACCAGAAGCAGCCAGCGTAATCCCATAGGGGTTAATTTGTTCATCTGTCTTTCCTCTAAGGCCAGGAATCTTTTTTGAAACTCATAAAAGATAAATATTCCCAGAGAGATTGTGGACAAGAACAGCAAGTTGGCACAGTGGAGCAAACATTTTAACCATCTTGCAGCTAGGACTTCTGGAGACTCCAGAAAGTCTATTGCTATGTGTTTGTATGTTGATGCAAACACACTGCGCAGAGTTGGGATACACAGTGTTTGTTGAGGTTAAGAAAAGCCTGTGGAAATAAACGCATACGAACTGAGGCTTTAGGCAAACTTGCTATCTTTCTCACACAGGGGAAAACAGCAGTTCCAAATTTCCAATGCATTCCTGTGCCCACATCACTATTTACTTACAATAATTTTCAGCCGTAAATTTTAGCTTGCTTTTATGGTACCATTTATACTGGGTCACTTATATTACCTCTCGTTCAGCTCCCATCTCTACCCCTCTCCCCTTTGCAAGAGTGGAAATAAAGAATTGAATTATTTAATCGAAGCGAAAACAGAAGTACATAAAATAGAAATCTGAATGGCTGCTCTGGTGTCCCCAGCACATTATACACTTTGCCTTCTCTTACACAGCGCAGAATGTCACATACCCAACTTTTGATTCTCTGTATCTCTGCCCAGTGTGGTGGAAACTATCGTTTGGAAGTGACTCATGTCTTCTGCTTTCCTAAGCTGTTTTGTGCTCCTTTCTAGGAGAGCAGAGCTAACCCATATCCCCCCCGACAGCCTCAGTCGCATGCAGGCTGAGCCATCTTTGACATAGTGCTACCTTCTGCTGCCAATATGTGGTCCAAAATTGCCCCAGATGAATACAGGGTTTAAAAACTTCCAGTTGTTATAGTTCTTGATTTTAAAAAAGTGTCTATTTATTTATTTTGAGAGAGAGAGAGAGAGAACATGAGCAGAGGAAGGGCAGAGAGAGAGAGAGAGAACATGAGCAGAGGAAGGGCAGAGAGAGAGAGAGAGAGAGAGAGAGAGAGAGAGAGAATCCTCAGTGCACTCCATGCCATTAGTGCTGAGCCCGACATGGGGCTCGATACCACGAACTGTGAAATCATAACCTGAGCCGAAATCAAGAGTCGTACGCTTAACTGACTAAGCCACCCAGGCCCCCCCTTATAGTTCTTGATTTTAACCTTGAATTTAAATTATACACGAACTGGGTGATCTTGTCGAGTTATAGAATCTATTTCTTCATTTGCAACAGCATGATCTAGCTATTGTTTTCAAGTTAACGTGAGGATTAATTGAAATTATTCTTGGCATAGAGTCTATCTGGCACAATGCACGGTTCGTGGTCATACTCAATAACCGTGTCTGGTACTAGTGTTATTGTGCTAAAAACAACAAATACAACAATACAGGTTGATATTCCATTGCCAACATAACTTCTCAGTAAAAAAAGAGGCAAAGAATTCAGAGGTCAAGTTACAAAGTAAGGTAGATACCAACTCTTCCATTTTGGGGATGAGCAAATTGAGGCTGTAGAAAAAATAAATAGTGATCTTGATGTCTTTAATCTTTCAACTCTCATGCAGCCAAAATGATCCACTGTATTCTAAACACCACTGAGCGATCTGCGTGAAATGCTACATTATGAATAGCTATGCTTGGCTGTTTATGAAATATCTATATCATATTTCTCAAAGCCACGAAGTCCTGGCTGGTATGAGCTCAAAGAAATCATGTTCATTCCTGAAGCTCACGTTAATTTTAGCTAGAATAAGCCATATTTCAATAAGGAAAGGCAAGATCTGATGGCAAAAAAAAAAATAAGACAAATTTTAGTTATTCAAAATTTAAATTATTTTAAAGAAAAATTTTAAATATTAATATATTTACTGTTTTGTATTTCACGGACAAGCTTTCATGTCACTGAGAAATCTATATAGGCCAGTATCAGAGTCTCAAATCTTTGCTGAACTCATTCAAAGACTACCAGTTACCATATGCCTTCGCAACAGTAGCAAGGAAAGTCATTTCTTTGGAACACACACTCACGCCCACTCACACAAATCCCACACACATGCACACACATGTGTACACACCCTCATGCATATTCACACACATACTCACTTATATTCATGCATACTCACACACACACTCACACACAATGATACACATTCACATAGCCATTATGTGTTGATTATCCAAGAGCTACTAAAAAACTTTAACCAAATCTATGGTCATGTCTAGAATTATAAAACCTTTTGGTGTCCATTCTCATCTGAGTTAATGTTACCCTTGGCCTTAGCATCATACTTGACTTTTTCACCTGATTTGCCCTAGAAGTTGTTTTTCTTTTTTATTATGCATAGTTTTGTAAACTTCCTAAAACAGTTTGGTCAGAAGGCACTTCACTCTTGGTGTCCTGGAGAGACCCCTTAATTGGGAGTCATAGACAGCACTGCCTGTCTTGGCTAACCTATTTTGTTGAGTTGATTTATCTATTTTGAGAGACAGAGAGAGAAGTAGGGGAGGGGCAGAGAGAGAGACAGAGAGAGAGAAAGAGAGAGAGAAAGAGAGAGAGAGAGAATCCTAAGCAGGCTTCCCACTGTCAGTGCAGAGACCGATGGGGGGCTCAAACTCATGAACCATGAGATTATGACCTGAGCCGAAGTCAAATACTTAACCAACTGAGCACCCAGGTGCCTCACATCTTCCCTAATTTAAAGTTAGGGGTTTCCCATTTCCAGTGTTTTCTCCTTCCAACTGCCTAGTTGTTCAGAGAATCCCTTCCTTTGTTCAACAAACTGCCTTTCAAATTGGTCCTAACCTATGGAACAAAAGTATAAAACTGGTCCTTGCCAATACATGAAACAGTTTAATTTGGCGGAAAATGCTGTGTTTGAAGAGGAGTTATATTTGACTATGTTTTTTTTTAAATATGTGTGGTCCATCAGGACCTTAGCAGCCCAGATCCAATGGCCTGCTTCCCTCTGTGGAGGCTAGGACTATAGCCTTACCATCTGACCCTCTCCCTGGAGCAGCCTAAGATGACAGGACCCATTCTGTTTCTTGCCAGTGGTGTGGCACGTGAAGAGACCTGCCCTTGGAATCACTATTCCCCCTCTTAATAAGACAAGTCAAGATCCAGTTTGTAGGAGACCCTGGGGCTTGCAGAACAATGTCTGCCTTCCCTCCCCACTACCATCATATGCCTATCTGGCTTAGAGTCCAGGCAAGAGGTGCCTGGGTGGTTCAGTTGGTTAAGCATCTGACTCTTGGTTTTGGCTCATCTTGGTTATGGCCATCTTGAGATCCAGCTCAGCGTCTATGCTGACAATGCAGAGCCTGCTTGGGATTCTCTCTCTCCTTGTCTTTCTGCCCTTCCTCCACTCATTCTCTCTCTCTCTCTCTCTCTCTCTCTCTCTCTCCCAAAATAAACAAACTTGAAAAGAAAAGAGTCCAGGCTAAGAAGCCCCACTCCCTCTGCACTCAGGACACACCTCTTTTCCTGGGACAGTGGAAAAAAGGAAGCAGCATGAATCCTGTCTTTTGTACTGGAAATCTGTTGTCTCTGCATAAAAGCCCATTTATGTAGCATGAAAGAAACCTAACTGATCCACTTTCAGAACCTGAAAAAAAATTTTTTTTTTTAAATCAAAAAACAAACAAACAAAAAAAGCCATTTGTCTTTGATCCAATTAGCACATCCACTGACCAGCTAAGCAAACTCAACTCACCAGGACATTCTAGATTGTTGTTTCCAAGATGAGTGATCCTCCCATTAAGCTCTCTTAAGTTCCTTCCAGGTCTATTTAAGAATCTGTAATTGTATCCCAGTATCCTGCTTCTAAGCCAGGACTTTAGCTCATGGGTAAGGACAAAAATAATTTTTGCAGAGAACATGCCACGTGCAGCCCTCATCTCAGGAAAGACAAGGGATCTTCCTATTTGAGGTTAAGTGTCACTTGCTGATGTCTCAATAAATATTCACTGTCAAAAATTACGGTGCGAGGGATTTAAAACAAACCTTGTGGGTGGCTCCCTGCATACTTCTGGGTGAGGGTCTGGGCTCCTTGAGATGTGTTCACTGTCTTTTCAGATATGGCTTGAGCCTAAGTCTGCACATAACCAAATAAAGGAAGTGATGGCTTCCAGAGACTTCTTCCATCTCTGTAACTCATGTTCGTCTACTATTGCTTCTTTATTTTTCCCCTTTCCATTAAAATAAAAATTTTGCTTTATTTTCACTTAAATATAATTGCTCTAAAGGAAGACTCTGCGAATGTATTGTGTGCTCTGGGATGGAGGCATCTAAGTTTGTTTGACAGCTATTTTAAATATTTCACTCATGGTGGGGGGAGGGGTGGAGTTTGAGATCTGCTTCTTACTGGGTGGGCGCCCAAAGTAAAGGACCATATAGATCATTCTTCACAAAAGATTGAGGAGTATACCTATTGATGAACGTTCGGAAAGCATCAAGTGAGCCTTACGAGGGTTAAAAATGGGAGTTGGAAGGACACGTGAAACAAGATGATTCCTTTATCCAAGGTCATTGATTAAGGGCTGTCCCCTTCTTTTTAAAAAAAATTTTTTTAACGTTTATTTATTTTTGAGACAGAGAGAGACAGAGCATGAACGGGGGGGGGGGGGGTTCAGAGAAAGAGAGGGAGACACAGAATCCGAAACAGGCTCCAGGCTCTGAGCTGTCAGCACAGAGCCCAACGCGGGGCTTGAACTCACAAACGTGAGATCATGACCTGAGCCGAAGTCAGACACTTAACCGACTGAGCCACCCAGGCGCCCCTAATTTTTTTTAAATTTTTATTCATTTTTGAGAAAGAGAGAGACAGAGCGTGAGCTGGAGAGGGACAGAGAAAGACACACAGAATATGAAACAGGCTTCAGGCTCTGAGCTGTCAGCACAGAGCCTGGCGCAGGACTCGAGCCCATGAACTGCGAGATCATGACCTGAGCCAAGGTCGGTTGCTTAACCAAATGAGCCACCCAGGTGCCCCAGGGCTGTCCCCTTCTTTAGCAGCCCTCCCGCTTCCTTTTGCTTATAAAACTTAAAGCTAAAGATGAGTTAAGAGACTTGGAAAGAGACATGAAAGCATATACTCTATAAAGACAATGTTTGCTCAGTGGCTGGTGATATTTTCCCAAGGTTAACAGGTCTTTTCACACATATTAGAACAAGTTTCACGTTTCTAAAAGGCTGCAGCTTTTGAGTATTAGAATGGCACTGCCCTTTCAAGGCTGTGACATCTCATACCAGCCCATACTTGTCTCCTGCTTTGTCTGATTAACTGGCCAGCAGAGTGGAACACACTGGGTGGGAGTAAAGTATGACTGAGAGCCTGAATTGTGGAGCACAAGGAGAATAGTTAGTCCCTGGGACTTGCTAATAGGTGTGTCTATCACTTAATTCCCAAACCCCACCTTAATCCTTAAGGGAACTGGGAGAACTGCTCTGTACTTCTGGGAACAAATACAGTAAATGGAAGTCAGTCAGTCCCCACCCTGGCAACCTTACCATAATGACACAGATTTGACATGAAATCTGTTTCCGTTCAGGTTCAAGAATGACAAAGTAAAGTGGTAAGTAGGTCTATGCATTATTTTTAGAGCAGGAGTTCCCATGAGTGCCTATTACAGGATGCCGTGGACAGTTGGTCCCTCCCTTCTGAATTCCCTTATCATCTCTTTGAATCTCGCAGCACCTCTTACTTCTTACACGTAGATTTTTTAATAAATGTGAATTAAATTCATTGAATTTTGAAAATACTAAGCATAGAAGTCACTGGGATCGCCACACACCACACATGGAGGTTAATGATTTTGAGCAAGGAGTTCAGAAACTACAATTCACGGACCAACTCCGGTCTATCTGCTGTTGTTATATGTCTCATGAGTGAAGAATGTTTTAACTTCTTTTAAATTTTTTTTAACGTTTATTTTATTTTTGAGAGAGAGAGAGACAGAGCTCGAGAGGGGAAGGGCCAAAGAGAGAGCGAGACACAGAATCTAAAGCAGGCTCCAGGCTCTGAGCTGTCAGCACAGAACCCACGAACCCCAAGATCATGACCTGAGCCGACATCGGATGCTTAACCAACTGAGCCATCCAGGCGCCCCAGAATGTTTTAACTTTTTAAAATAATTTTTTTAATCAAAAGAATGAGACTATTTCTTAATCTGCAAAAATTATGTGAACTTCAAATACCAACGTGTATAAATACATTGTTTATCAGCACAGTGTCCGTTCGTTTGTTTATGGATTTTCTGAGGCTGCTTATCTGCTGCAACAGTAGATTTGAGTAGCAGCAATGGGGACCAAATGGCCCATGATGTCTGAAATGTTTACTGTCTTGCCTTTTATCTGTAAAAGGTGTGTAAGGTGTGTAAAAGGTGTAAAAGGTGTGCCAGCGACTGGTCTAGAGTTTCACTTTTATTTAACCATCTATCATTAATATCTCTCAAAATCAAGGGAGTCCAAGAACTGTAGGATTCATAGAATTTAACATCATAACTTGCTTCAACTGCAAGATTTTTTTTATATTTTTCAGATACCTCTAGAGAAAAGTGGAGCTTTGTCTTCAGAAATGTATTTTGGGGCTCCTGGGTGGCTCAGTCGGTTAAGCCTCTGACTTTGACTCAGGCATGATCTCGCAGTTTGTGAGTTCGAGCCCCGCATTGGGCTCTGTGCTGACAGCTCACAGCCTGGAGCCTGCTTTGGAATCTGTGTCTCCCTCTCTTCATTCCTCTCCCCTACTTGTGTTTTGTCTCTCAAAAAGTGAATAAATGTTTAAAAAAAAGTTTTAAAAAGAAATGTATTGTGCCAAAGGAAATATAGGACTTAAGAACATAGGGACACCTTGATGGCTCAGTTGGTTGAGCATTCAACTCTTGGCTTCAGCTCAGGTCATAATCTTGTGCTTCATGGGTTCCAGCCCTGCATTGGGCTCTGTGCTGCTGGTGTGGAGCCTGCTTGGGATTCTTTCTCTCTCTCCTTCTCTCTCTCTCTCTCTCTGTCTGCTCCTCCCCTGCCCTCTCTCTCTATCAAAATAAATAAATAAACTTAATTGTTTTTTAATTTTAAGAACATATATTACCACCTTTAGATGACAAGGAATCCAATAGAAAATCAATAATATGAATATTCTGAAGTCAGAATGTGTTTGCTCTGAAAAATCTGAGTGAAGTCTTCCTCAGTTGAAGGCCCTAAAGGTACGAACACACATATGTCCCCTTACAGTATATGCATTCCCCTGAAAAACTTGTGCTTAAAATCATTAACAGTGAGTTGAATGACTTCCACACAAGGAACAATTGATGTATTTGGTTTCTCTCTATTTTTTTTTCATATTATATACAGTATTAGTTATTTCATGTTGCTTTACAGATCATCATAAACTTAGCAACTTGAAACAACACACATTTATTATGTCACCATTTCTGTGGATCGGGGGTTCCTGCAGAGCTTAGTTGGGTCATCTGCTTCAGGGTCTCAGAAGCCACCATCAAAGCGCTGGCCGGGGCTGCAGTCTTATCTCAAGGTTCGGGTGGGGAAGGATTGGCTTCTTTGCACATGTGATTGTTGGCCAAATTAAATTCCTTGGGACCCATTAGCCTGGGGGCCTCAGTTTCTTATAGACTACTGGCCAGAAGTTGCAATCACTTCCTTGTTACGTGGTCCATTTCTTAGAGAAGCTACAATCACTTCCTGGTTACGTGGTCCATTTCTTAGAGAAACTACAATCACTTCCTTGTTACGTGGTCCTTTCTGTACAGAAGCTGACAACACAGCGGTCTGCTTTCTCAAGCCAGCGGTGGGGACGGTCTTCCAACTAGACATGTTTTCTCCTGTAATGTAATCATGGGAGTGACATTTCATCATCCTTCCCACGTTCTGTTAGTTCATGCAGGGACAGCTTTTGCCCATATTTCAAGGGAGAGGGGTACACAGGGTACAGATACTGGGAACTGGCAACTGGGGGCCATCTCAGCCATGGTCCATGACAAACCATTATAGTCTTGTTTCTACAGACGGACCAGGAATGTCTTCAAGGAGAGGTATGCAAATGGGAGACTTATGAGAGAAAGGGCCCAAAGAGATCTATTCATCTTCGTGTTCACTTTGGTAACTTTTTTTTCCAGTGTTTAATGATTAAAAAAAACCAAAAACCAAAAACCAACCAAACAAAAAAAAATATTGTTGAAGCTTGCCTGGCTGACCTGAATTTGACCTCCTTAGTTTTCTCTGCCCACCACTGGGCATCCCTCTCTCCCATACTAATGCTGACTGACAAACAGCAGCCCTTCTGGCTCTCTCACCATAGTCGGACTCCCTTAAGGTCGGAGACTTCTGCTTGATCACTGCAGTGCTACGTGGTACAAAATAGACTCTCAGTAAGGGCTTCCTGAGTGTGTAAATGCATGAACGAATCAATGATTCAAACTTCACATGACTTTTCCCCTTTGATTCAACTCTTACAATAACCTGGCATGATACAAATAGTAATTTCTTCATATATTTATTTCGTATATTCTTCATGTAAATTGATATGTCTTTTTCCCCAAACATTGCATACTTAAAACATAGAGCATCCATAGGTTTCTCAAGGCCAGAATTTAAAACCAGTGTTTTTAATTTAAATTCCTCATTTTTCCTCTTAGAGCTGCAACATGATTCTTGACCTTGTCTTTGAAATGTTGACCAACTGACCTTGATTCTAAGGACAATGTATGCCAAAGCACATGTGTTCCCCTAAAGTGTGGTATAAAGCAGCAGGCAGGGCCACAGGGCATCAGGCCAGAGAGTTCTTTGATGGAGGTGGAGGGTGGGAAGGGTGGACGCACTTCTTTTTTACTTTTTATTTTTTTTTTTTTTTTTAGTCAGAATCCAGAATGTTCTGAAATGTACTAAAAATAAATTTATTTAGGCAGCCCCTTTGCTGGGATAAGGAATGCTGTTTTGTTTTTTTTTTTTTAAAGAACTTGGGAGGAATGTTTTGGTGAACTTGTATACTGTACCATAAATATTTTTGCTAAAATTATAGAATTGTCTGTTTCCTTTCAAATTGCATCAGGACCCAGGCAAGAGCGATGAGTTTTTAATGTGGAAATTTCGTGCACACGTTTCAGCTTCTTCCTTTTCTTCTTCAACTTTGCCAAGTCTCATTTCTGTTTAGTAAAGATTGATTTATTGGTGCTTTTTTGGCCTACCTGATGTGTTATGCAATTTCTCAGCAAATGCAGGGACACAACCATCAGTTTGCAAACTTGTTTAGTTGTAGCCAAAAAGAGGTTTATTAGGATTCAGTCTGATTTATTTACTATGCTAAATGGTTTTTGCATGGCCTAAAGGCTGATCTTCTCTTTGCCTCCATTATTTCTTCAAAATAAAAGAAAAGAGAGAGAGAGAGAGAGAAAGAGAGAGAGAGAGAAAAGAAAAAGAAAAAATTTAGTCAGACACAGTGAAACATGTTCTGTTCCTCAGGGTACAGAGAAAAGATTCTCTGCTCTGCTGCTGTTCGGAAAATGATAGAAATTGTTGCTTTGGATGGCCTTAGAGAAGAAACTCCGGAAGCTTGATTTGTTTTCCCCCCCCAATAAAACATCAGTGAGGCAGAAAAGAGAACCCAGCAGGATAATCTGTGAAAATGAATATGCTCCTCTTGGTGAGCGTAAATGGCAGAGGAAGGTGTTGAGAGGCACTGTTGCTTTTAAGTGGAAAACGCAGTGACCAGGGTCACCATGCCTGGCCACCACACTGTGGTTTACCCTCTGTGGAGACACTTCAGATGTGGTTTCAATCCCATTGAGTGTAATTGACATGAATGTTTGTTGGGTGAACGGCCCCATAATACCTCCAGCCTCTCCTTCTCTCTGGGCATCGCCAAGAATGGGCTTCAGTTCAGCACAGAATGAGTTTGCTCCAAGTTCTCATCAAACATAATTTCCACTTGTTTTCAAACTGATAAATCCGGAAAGGAGCCTGTGCTGTTCACTTTGGTTTCCTGAGATGACTGTTCAGCTACATATGTCTTTGCTTTGCATCTGCACAACTCGAGCTGGATTTATCATCCAAAGTATCATCTCATGTTCAATAGCACATGTTTGAGTGAGTCAGGAACCTCCTCATACTGTTGAGCAAGAAGGAATTTTAAGTTATTGAATCATGAAAATGGGTAAAGCCCCTCAGGGATGGCTGCTATGGGCTGAATTACGTACCCCCCTACCCCAAATTCATATGTTGGGGCCTACCTTCAGTATGTCTGAATGTGACTGTATTTGGATAGAGGGTCTTTAAAGAAGTAATTAAGGTTAAATGAGATCACTGAAGTGAGCCCTAATCCAACCTGACTCCTGTACTTATAAGAAGAAGAGATTAGGACACAGAAAACACGGACCAAGGGATGACCACGTGAGGACACAGAGAGAAGATGGTCATCTACAAGCCAATGAGACAGGTCTTGGAGGAAACCAATTCTCCAACACCTTGATCTTGGAGTTCCAGTCCCCAGAACTGTGGGAAAATGAATTTCTGTTCTTTAAGTCACCCAGTCTGTAGTAATTTGTTACGGAAACACCAGCAAACTAATACAGGGAGTTTCTCTTCTAGTGAAGTCACCCTCTTCAGGCAAAATTACTCTTTCTGGGTGGAATTCAAGTTAGATATCAGCTGATGTGGCACGTGGCTTCTCTTTTCTATGACATGGTTTATTTGTGCAAGTGATTTGATATGTTAACTCACATGGTTTCCCTTGACTCTCTGTATTTATCCCGGCATCAGGACTGTGTACTGACTCCTCTATGGGTATAAGAAAACGTCACAGGAGGCCTAGAGGACAGTTTTCTTTGAGGAGATTATATTGATGAAAATAAGAACAATTTGGATGTAAAAGAACCATTGTTTTACTGCCTACGTTGATAGGCTTAAATCACATTACTTAAAAGCCCTTTCTCTTCAGTGAAGAGGACTATTTAATACAGTAGAAAAAGTATTAAACTGGAAGCAGGCAATACATGTTAAATGGCTTCAAACTTATGAAGGTCACAAAGTGCTACACGTGAGTGTAGTCTGATCTTTGGAATTCACCTTGAGTCATAAGTGGGGCTGGTCTTAGCCACTGCCATTTTTCAGCTAACGAGACAAAGACTCAAAGAATTTAAGAGATTTGCAAATAAAGTACTTAAACACCGAATTCAGGAATTCTGATCTGGAAGTGTATCCATTTTCTATTCCTCCACACTGAACCCTGTAGATTTAGTACATTCAATGAAGAAATGAGTGAAAAGCATATATCATGTATCTGTCACATCGAAAATAGTCAGCAATGTTACATGAGATTAATATTGATATTGTAGCCCAAACCTCAATTAGGAAGCAAGATATGTGTAAATGATTGGTCAGTTTTAGTTCATTTACCACTTAATGAGGAATCTTAAATCTAATATTTCCTTTGTTAGGCATTCTTGATGAGAATTATTGAAAATGCAGTACTCTGTTTTATTAAATCGTATAGTGATATATGTATATATATATATAATTTGTATTTTATTATATTTATTAGTTATTATAAATTTCATTTTAAAATTTGCATAACAGGATAGACCATTTTGGAAAAGTATGAGCTGTTTGGAACCTATTCTGACCTAGAGTTCTACCTGAATTAAGCCTCTTTGATTTAAGAAAATTAGCAAATGCTGTGCAGGCATTTTGAAGTCAATGAAGTTTAAGATTAATTTTTCCATTTAATGGGAATGTACTGAGAACTTATTATGTTCCTGGCCCCAAGATATGCAACAGAAAACTGTGTAACAAAAATAATATTTCAGGAAGTTGAATGTGGAGCAGTGAGAAATATGTATGGAAGGAAGAGATAAGGAGAATTCATTATGAGGCCCTGTGTAATTTAGTTTTGATAGGAGTGTGATCATAATAACATTTTATTGACATTTGAGGAAAGTTTCTTATAGACAGCATAAAATTGTGTCATATTTGCAAATCCATTCTAACAGTTTCTGTCTTTTAAGTGCTATATTTAGACATTTACATTTAATGCAATGGTAGATACACAGTTGTTGATATTCGAGTAAGTCTAACGTTAGTTTTACATTTTTCTGTTTCTGCCCTCTGTTCTCTCTCCCTGCTTTCCCTTTCTTACTTTCTGTTAGGTTATTTGAGTCCTCCCCATTTTTTGTATTCCATTTTAATGTACCTGCTGAGATTTTGATTATACCTTTTGTATGGTTATTTTAACGATTATTCTAGGGATTACAGTTACAGACTTGACTTGTGTCCATGTACTTATAATCAAAATTCTACTACTTTAAGTTGAACATGGAAACCTTATTACCCAAAAGGTTTTTTGATATAGTTGTTATATGTTACCTGCACATACTTCAAAAACCCCATTGGACATTGTTATGATTTTGTTTTCAACTATTAAACCTATTTTAAAGAACTCAAGAAGATCATGTACTTTCTTGATTGCCTCCACCCTCTTGGGATCACAGTGTACTAATCAAAGAGAAAAATTCTTATTATTTTTACCCAGACATTTACCATTTCTGTTGCTGTTCCTTCATATTCCTGATGTTCCAAAGTTCCCTCTGGTATCAGTTCCCTGTAGTCTAAATAACTTAATTTAGCAATTATTTTAGAATAGACAACACATCTCTTAGTTTTCCTTCATCTGAGAATGCCTTTATTTCACCTTCATTATTAAGGACATTTTTGCTGAATAAAGATTCAGGGTTGAAAATTATTTTTTTCTGTCATCATTTAAAAAAAACATTTTGCTCTTTCTTTCTGGTCTTTATTGTATCTGATGAGAAATCTGCAGGAATAGAATCATTGTTCCTCATAGATAATGTACACTTTTGCTCTGAATTCTTTCAAGGTTTTGTTTTTGCTTTAGTTTTAAGTAGCTTAATTATGATGAATGTGGGCCTGAGTTTCTTTCTTTACACGTATCCTTTGGAGAGTCAAATCACCTTCTGGAAACTGTGGGCTTATTTTTGCCAAATTGGGAAAGTTTTAGCCTGACTTCTTTAAATGTATTTTTTCCAGCATTACCTTCTTTCTCTTTCTGATAAGCTGAGGACACGAATATTAGAGGATGTTATTGTCCTACATTTTCTCAAACGGTTTATTCTCTGATGTTCAGATTGGATATTTCTTATTGGTTTATTTTCAAATTCATTGACTCTTCCCTCTGTCATTTCCAAACTGCCATTGAACCCATCCACTGAGTTGTGTTTATTTTTAGTTTTTTGTTTTTTTAATTTCAGTTCTTGGTTCTTCTTTATATCTTCTATTTATTCACTAAGACGTTCTATTTCTATTTGTTTCAGAGTGTTTACAATTGCTTATTAGAGCATTGTACAATTGGCTTAAAATATCTTTCACATAATTCCAGTGTCAGTGCTATGTTAATTATCTGCACCTGTCAGTTATCTGTTCCTATTGTGAGTTGAGATTTTCCTAATTGGAATATGCTGAGTTATTTTGAATTATGTGCTATAGATTTTGAATAGTATATAATGAGATTCTGTGTCTTTTTCTAATTCTATGGAAAATGTTGATATTTTTGTTTTCGTAAGAAATTAACCTTGTTAGCTTCAAGCTAGAAATTATTTTTTTAAATGATTGATTGATTGATTGATTGATTTAGAGAAAGGGAGTGCAAGAGAAGGAGGGACAGAGAGAAAGGGAGAGAGAGAATACCAGGCAGGCTCCATGCTGTCAGCACAGAGCCTGACACAGGGCTCAATCCCATGAACTGTGGGATCATGACCTGAGACAAAATGAAGAGTTGGATGCTTAACTGAATGAGCCACCCAGGTGCCCGACAAGCTGAAAATTCTAACCCACCTTCTATAGGCTGTGGTTCCAAAGTGAATTTATTTTTCAAAGTCTTTAAAGTGCCATTTGGACCTGTCCCATGTGTGCCATGGCTTGCTGTTGGTTCAGTTCCCAGAGTGCCCTAGGACTAGCATAAGATCTACGAAAACAAGCCATGGTTATCCCAGACAGTTCACAGTTTAATGGAGTCGCTTTCCTGAACTTTAACCTATCCACCGTCTCTACTCTCATCCTTTCTACTTTGTTTTTGTTTTTTGTTTCTTTGTTTTGTTTTTGCTTTCCTCTGAGGCTCACCTTTTTATTCCTCCAACCAGAAAAGCTGGAGCTTTAATATCTCTATCCCTTCATGTACTTTCTTGATTGCCTCCACCCTCTTGGGATCACAGTGTACTAATCAAAGAGAAAATTCCCTTCTCCTAGAATTTTGGTTCTTTCTGGCCTCACCATTACTGAAGATACTGAATTGTTTCAGGGCTGAAATGTACAAGTATGAAGAAAAGGTGAAATAAAACCAGAGAGCGATTTCTGTACTTTCTCACGGTCAGTTCTCTTTCCTGGAGGCAGGCCTGGAGGGCATCTTCTCTAGCTTTTCTATCTGTGCCAAAGCCCACTCTGGTGTCTATGCCCAATTTCATTCAGGTTGGAGGACTATAAGAAGACTGTTTGTAAATTCACAATAAGTTCAATGGTATATTGAACTCTTGTTCTCCACACCACCCCAATTTACCTTCTACTGACTTTGCGTAGTTTTCAGATAGCTGCTGTATATGATCTGTTCAAGTTTTGCATCTATAGTAAATATAAGAGACAAACAAACAAACAAAAAGAAACAGAGTGTTGTGTACTTACTCCATCTTACCGGGAACCAGAAACTTAGTAGAGATTTAAATGGATTTCTAATTATCTTGTGTTTGGAGGTGACTGATGTATTGTTGTATGAAATCTGTACAACGGAGCAGCTTTGTTTGTACAGGTCACATAAATATTGGTGATCACGACATATATCACTTGGTTATCAGACATAAGATAGGGCAGGCATTGTCAGTAGCATAGCTGTATAATCTCAGCTTTTCTTGACACTATAAACACCTGAGATTTTCTACTCAAAGGTTATATTTAGCTTGGGCACAAGGCAAGCTAGAAGTGTCAGAGAAATGAAGGTCCCCAGAATGAGACTTCAAACAATGACAGAAGTTATTGGGTGGCCAGTTCAGAGGTATTCTAAACCAGTCTCCTAGAGTTCTTCAGCAGGACTGGACTCACCTGCTTATAGTGAGAACAAGCTTAATCATGTACCCTTGATTGGTTTTCCTTTTCCTGCCTTACTCTTTCCCCTACTAGAGTTTGATAGCAACACCTCCCAAGCCATGTTTACTCAAAACTTTTTCGTAGGAAGCCTGATTTCCAAGACATCCAAACTATGACCAACTTGAATAGGCTTTTTAAAGGAAAATTTCTGTATAAATTCAAATGATTTTTGGTTACAATATCATAAATAGCTCAGGTAAAATAAGTGGGTAGTCTTCAAGGAACATGGGGAAATACTTTACAGATCTTAAGAAGCTTCAGTGACATTGGAGATTTTATAGATAATTAAAATATAAAATAATTCTGCTCTTATCAGAAACAATGTATCAGGAATCAATCCTGATATATTTATACCCTGATATATATCCTGGTATACGTCAATATAGCAATATACTGATTAATAAACTATTTCTCATAGATGTATCCATAATGGAATTCTCATTTGGCACAAAAGAATACCAGATTTGATTCTAGACCAATGGCAACCTGGTTACAAAGTAGCTTTGTGTGATGGAGACTCTGAAGATTTAGGAATCAGATACCCTTTGTTGTCTGCCTTTGGACATAGTCTTTGTTTCCATGGGATTCATTCTATTCCTTCATATACCCAAGGTGTTGGAATTAAACAAAATTTTGTGGTGTTTGACTGATGGATTTCTACTGGGTTTATGCATGGATTTCTAACAGCAAACTGCTGAAATTATTGGGTATGTCAATGTCTGTGACTACCAGCAATTCACAAGCTCTAGGATTCCAAAGCACCTTACCATTCTATTATTCTGGCTATCCAAGATGAAGAGGAATTACTGTGCAAGGTTATCCCAAGATAAGCATTAGGTCAGAATATTATAGATAAAAGTACACATAAGGAATAAGATTATAGGCATAAGACCAAGTCTAAGAGAAAGTAGGAAGCAAAAACAAATCACATGTAAAAGTTGTAAAATATCTTCTTGCAAACATTCCCTTTGGTTTGTTTAAGGTGATTTTGCATAAAAAGGCTGTAAAGCATGTGACAGTTTATAAATGACTCAACCACAGGCAATTTCCACATATAATTTATTCTTTTGCTAATGAGTGAATAGTGAGTAAAGCCGTTGAAGCGATCACATCTGTTAAACATTCTAGGTGCCAGAGCAGAGAATAAGAAAATAAGAGTGTTAATTTTTTTAACATTTATTTATTTTTGAGAGAGAGAGAGGGAGAGAGAGAGAAACAGAGAGAGAGAGAGAGAGAGAAAATGAATGGGGGAGGGGCAGAGAGACAGTTGTTGAGTTGTGGGAGTTGTTGAGCAAAAGGGCGATAAGAAGGGAACAGGTGTGTTAAGTTTGAGAGCAAGAGAGAAGGCCAGTGTGGCTGATCATGGTGGCCAATGTGAAAATTCATAGAACATGGGGTCAGAGAGTAGGCAGGCACTAGGTCACGATGGTGGGACCTTGTAATTCAAGGTTTTATTCTGATTCCTATTGGAGAACATTTGCAGCGTTTTCAGGCAAGGATGGAAATGATCAAATATTTAAAAGCTCACTGTAAATACTGTATGAATTGAGTATCTACTCTATGTGAGCCATTGTCTTAGCTTCTTGGAATGCAAAGTTGAATTAAGAGGTTCACGGTTGAGGGGGCAAAGCAGAGGTGTGATCATACAATTACAATTTAGAATAAAGACATTTTAAAGCATGTAAATAATTACCTCTAAAATAAATCCCTTCTTCAATGATGTGTGTGTGTGTCACCCATATCCCTAACACAAGAATCCTCTTTTTTTTAAGCTTATTTATTTATTTTTTGAGAGAGACAGAGAAAGACAGAGAGAGAGAGCATGAGTGGGGAAGGGGCAGAGAGAGCGAGAGAGAGAATCCCAAGGAGGCTCTGTGCTATGAGTATGGAGCCTGATGCAGGGCTTGAACCCACAAACCTTAAGATCAAGACCGGAGACGAGATCAAGAGTTGGACACTCAACTGACTGAGCTGCCCAGGCACCCCTAGAATCATCTTTACTTTTTTAAATACTCTGCACTAGATTACAATAGAATCTTGTTTGGGATTTAGGGAGAAGATAAGAAAACAAACAGCAAGAAATTAAGGTCTCACATTCATTCATTCCTTTTTCTTCCCCTCTGAAGCATGAGCATGGAAATTTCAAAGTTCATTTCATCCTAGGTGAAATAACAGCACTAGTAGAAATAGTAACAGTAGTAGAAGAAATCATAATAATATCAATCACCCGTTGTTCATTTGTATCATGCTGTTTATATGATGTTTTTGTGCATATCCATTTTAGTTATCCTTTTCTTTCCAACACCACATGGCAGAACAATAAAAGCAGACATTTTACCTTCTCTTCTGTTAATGAAAATATACACAATGAAAGGCAACTTGTAAAAAGACAACCCAGGGTAAGAAATACATGTTGCTTTGTAAGATGCTAAGCACATATATAGCTATATACTGTATAGTATATCTGAAATACAATTTCATGAGACAGTACTTTCCCTTACAAAGCACTCTCCTATTTTATATCTATTCCATATTATGACATTCTATTCCACTTTTAAAATGCTGATCACAACCAACTAAATTGATAGGTTGCATCCCACAGTATGAAAAACTTTAGATCAAGTGTTTGCTTAAGATCACACAGCTAGTAAATTGCGTGTTTGAGGTTTAAATTTGTGTCTCTGCGTTCCCCATCTGATTCTCTTTCCACATAACTAACCTCTCTGGTTCTTCATTTTATCCACTCTGATCCAACCAGCAGACTTTTGCCATGTTTATCTTCCTAAGATACAATAAAACATTTCAGTTCTTTTCTTTTTTTTAAATTTTTTTTTTTTAACATTTATTTGTTTTTGAGACAGAGAGACAGAGCATGGTTGGGGGAGGTGGGGGGAGGGGCAGAAAGAGAAGGAGACAGAATCTGAAGCAGTCTCCAGGCTCTGAGCTGTCAGCACAGAGCTGGACGTGGGGCTCAAACTCACTAATCCTGAGATCATGAGCTGAGCAGAAGTCAGATGCTCAAAGGACTGAGCCACTCAGGCACTCCCATCAGTTCTTTTCTTTAAAAAAAACAAAAACAAAACAAGCAAAAACGACTTTAGTGGGACCACCCTGCCTATTGGATGCAGATATACAGAACTTCTAGAAGTAGAATAGAACCCATGTTCTTCCCCTTGAGTCTATAGATTTCTAGCAGGTTTGTGAAAGAGCTTCCTGGCATCAGTGATCCTTCTCCCCTGAATTTATGCCTGCTCTCAAACATCCCTCATGCCTGTATGATGCATTATGTACAACATGTTTCTTGGCATTCTCTAAAGACATCAAACACGTTCCTACCTCAGGCACATTATTTGTAGTGTTCCTGTTGCTGGAAATATTTCATTATCACATACCATCAAACACCCCCATAGACTAGTAATTATCTACCTCTCAGCTTTCTCTGTGAAATAGAAGTTATTTGCTTGGTTTAAAGTTACAACTAATATATTTCAGAACATGAAATTACACTGGGCCAGTGGTAGCACAAAAGTGTGAATACATAAGCTAGGTCATTGAATGAGTGTAAGTTCATCAAGGTAAACAGAGTAAGTTTTCCCTTTAAGTGCCTGGTTGTTCCAGAACATGAGAAATGATAGTGAGGGACAAAGCACAAATGGATATAAGAAGCCGGAAAAAGTTTGCAGAAAGGGCATTTTTATTTGCTTTGGTTTATAAGACCTGCAAATACTGAGTCTGAAAAGAAATACTAAAAATGTGTTAGAACTTTCCAAAATTGGCTCTGGTTAACGGGTTTATTTAAGAGAAGGGAAAAAAACTGGTGAACTCTTTATTGTCAAACAATTATATTAAAGCAATATTCAAACTGTTTTACTCAGTTTAAATGGATAAATTGTTCTTAGAGCTCTTAACAAGCAGGTGTTATAAGTTGAATTTACTTTTCTAGTTTTATTCAGATATAATTGACCTACATCACCACATAAGTTTGTACCTATGTTTTCTTCTAGGAGTTTTATGTTGGCAGGTCTTACATTTAAGTCTTTAATTCAATTCGAGTTAGTTTTTTGATAATTTTTTTATTGTCTGTGTAATCTGCCCAGATAGCAGAGATTCCATATCTTATAATAATTATGTGATTTGTCTCCACTTCATCTTTCCTTTAATTATCTTTTATAACATCCTTCCTTGTGATAAAGTTCTTTATAATCATGTTTCTTTGCCATATTATTTTTAGAATAGCTTAATGTCATTTTATTGTAAATAAATAACCAATTATTTTTTTTTCTCAGGCCCTGATAAGCCTATTGCAATTAAGTGCCAAACTTTTTGAGTTAATGCGTTTAATTTTGTCTCCCCAAGATCAGACCCTAAAAGTAGGGAACAAAGTCAAGACATCTTTCACACCTAAAACTCTCTTTAGGACTTCTTAGAGGACTCCTGGAAAATCACAGTAGTTTGTTCCTTCATCTTCTAAAGAGAGATGCTAGCAATAATTACGATTGTCTCAGATGCCCTATGCTTCTTAATTAACTCAACGCTATTATAAAAGCTGCACAGGAACAACTGTCAGATTAGAGGGGATGTTCGGCCTTTTCTAGATTAAGCCAACGTAGCTGAAATGCAATTATTCTGTGTGTGTATCTCTGTATTTATCTTTATCTATCAATCACCACATATATAATACGTATTATGGTAAAGCTCTATATGTTCTTCAGTGCTTTCTCTGTTCCTAAAATATTCTTTTTTTTATCCATCACCTATTTCACCCATCCCCCACCCACCTCCCCTCTGGTAACCATTGGTTTGTTCTCTAGAGTTTAGAGTTGGTTTCTTGGTTTGCCTCTTTCTCTCTTTCTTCCCCTGTGCTCATTTGTTCTGTTTCTTAAATTCCCATATCCTGTTCATAATATATTCTTATCCTCAAGGATATCGATTCCTCTCCATAAAATGTTTTAGAACATACTCCAATAGAATTTGATGTCCACCATTATATTTTTGCTTACTGTAGTAAATTAACCACAGCCTTTCATCTCAGTATCAAATTGCTTTTTGTTTTCCTGTGGTGCTTGCCTGAAGTCTCTGCTACAGAAATTTGTGTCTTCAAAAGGGGAATCTCACAGTCCTGTAAAGAGATTATCTGAACTTTTGATATGTCTAAGAACGCACTCTTGGTTAGGTTTCTAAGCTAACATCGCTTAGACAATTTTCAGAAGGCTTTAGTAGGCTGAGTCAGGATTTCCAGTGTTCTTTTTAGTCCAGAAGCAGACATACTTCATGAAAGCAGATGATTCACTCCCAATGTCCAACCCGTGAATATATTACATAGAACATAATGAACTAATAAGAAAAGCTTACTTGTTTAAATGGAATATAATTTAGCACCATTTTTTAATATTCTTCTGTATCATTCTCTGGATATCAACTTAGCAGGCATTTGTAAGCTGAAATAAAACATTTTTAAGTGGTGTTACACCTCACTGTCTCTCATAATTCAGGAACCAATACTTTTACTGAGCTTCATAAAAATCTGTCCTCCTTTGTACCAGGTCACAATTGGACAAATGAATTGTGCAACCAGGATCACATAGAAGTGCCATGTTTGAGAATGAGTCTCATTTATTCAGGTCTTACAAGCCTAGTATTCAGGAATAAGAATTGACTTTATGTGTGGAACCAATGCCTGTAAAATTTTTCCAGGAACACGGACTCAGGCTTGGCTCACAGGTAAGAAAGGAACCACTTCCTGGAAGGTCAGGAACTTTAGAAGAATTTGCAGACTAAAAGAAGAGAGAAACCCACCCACATTCATAAGTACTATGAGTGACATTTGGTAAAGCGAATGCCTTGGGCTTGGTTTCCTGGCCTCAGGATAGAGAAGTAAATGAGAGAGGCTTTTGAAAAGTCTAATCGAGATTCCTTGTGAAAATTTCCCAAACAGAAGTAAATTCTCTGGCAATCATGTTTACTCAATCCTATAAGATTGTAGATTTTCATAGTAAATTCAGGGAGAGTTACATGGTTAGTTTATGCTCTTGTTGCCGGTCAAAGGTAACAAAACTAGCCTTTCTTGGTCAGAAGAATGAGTTTTGAAGCTTGTTTATGATCACAAGAGCCGGATGGACAAGGGGGGACACTAGAAAAATAATCTAAATAATCAAAAATAATCCAAGACGTAAAAATAGGCCAAAGAGATTACTGGGAATCCTTTCAGAGAAGTGCTAGGCTTTCTATTGTCTGCATATTTTGTAGAGGCAAACAGGAAGACATAGATTTTTGTCCAGTAAAGACACAAATGATTTCTGACGAGTGAAATGATAATCCCCAAAGGTATATTGCCCTGTATGGCATTAACCAGTTTTGTCTCTGATTCAACAATCCTATCTTAACTTTCTTTTATTAAATTTTACATACCTAGGTGTGCACAAATGCACATGTACCCACACACGTGTCTGTACTTTCAATCAATTACAACATCCATTTATGTTACTCATTAGATAATAATGAATACATTAGTTAATAATGAGGTAATGTTAAATAAAGTCTTTGGCCTCTGTTGATATTTGGCCCTTGTTTAGTGAATGAAGAATGACTGCATGTCAATAGAATTAGCTCACTTTTTTACATATGAAGTTGACTTTTTGTTCTTATTAGAATAAAGGCTTTATGTCATAGATAAAGGAGTAGAGATAGTGTCACTTACTGGTACCAGGAAACAAGTTCCCGGTAAGTAATGGAAGGTAAGTAAAGGAAGAAGAGACAAGAGAGAGTAACTAGGATTCAGTACAGATGGAGGGCTTTCTCCAGCTGCCCAATACCATTCCAATAGAAAAGCAATAAAAACAAGCATTGTTTGTTTTTACATGAATAAACCGGAAAAACATACAGGAGCTCACGGGACCAGCAGCCACCCTGAATTTAAAGATTATATGGAGTAAGAATGAGAGAATGCCAAGCCGGAGAGCTATGAATTGAAATATTACAGTTTAAGTTGCGAATATGGCAAAACTAGAGGTCAATCTTGAAAGTGAGGAAGTTGTTGAAAGAGTAAAGGTGAAGTAAACGAAGCTACAAATTTAAGGAAATACAAAGCCAGCATGTTGAATATAACATTTACACTGATATGCACATCATCTACTAAAAGTTGGGCCTAGGGGCGCCTGGGTGGCTCAGTCAGTTAAGCGTCTGACTTCAGCTCAGGTCATGATCTCACAGCTTGTGGGTTCAAGCCCCATGTCCGGCTCTGTGCTGACAGCTCAGAGCCTGGAGACTGCTTTGGATTCTGTGTCTCCCTCTCTCTCTCTGCCCTTCCCCCACTCACACTCTGTCACTCTCTCTCTCTCTCTCAAAAAATAAACATTAAAAAAATAAATAAATAAAAGATAAAAGTTGGACCTATAGGATCTACAAAAAGTAAGATGTCTACAAGTAATCCACAAAAAGAAAGTGAATGATTTTATTAGTAAAGAACTCGATACATGTTCATAAAAAAAGTTGAGAGGAATATAGATGAATAATTTGATTCCTAAAAGAAAAGAAAGTGTTTGCTTTGTTTTGCTTGTTTTCAAGAATAGATAAGAATAGACAGAAAGTCTCAGGATGAGACAAAACTTACCCACACTTTGGACTGTGTGAGTCACATGCTGTGTGAATGAATAAAAACCAAGCGCTAGATGGGACTCAGTAAAAAGTGGGGTTCACAGGAGAAATCCCGGTTTCAGTTAGGTTCAAAAAGAGGATGGAGCAGATTGTAAAGATGTAGATATTATGAGGTAGTTTGTTTATAATGAAACAGGGGCTTTAGAATTTAGGAGGTCCTACAAATTACATGGTTTAAATCCTTAGTCTTCATTTGCCAGCCAGTGAAAATACTTTACCCCTGAGCCTTGTTTATCTATTCACAAAGAAAAGGGTGATAATAACGTTCACTCCATGTAAAATACTAACCCAGCACTTGACATGTGATTAATGCTGTGTAATTGTTATGTAGTATTTATACTGTGCAAAGGACATCAGTAGGGGGCCACCTAGCCAATGATAAACATAGAGCCAAATGAGGACAAGAATATAAAAGAGAATGGATGGCTGAAGTGTCATGCATTGGAGGAAAAGGAAATATTTTAAGAAATGGATAACATGGACCAGAATTGGGCAATGCCACTGAGGATGTGATGAAGTAGGAGGTTGGAAGAAATATTTTCAAGACAGAAGCAATAGGATTTGGCAAGTAGTTGGGTGTAGTTATGGGGAAGAGTGGAGATACAGATGTCCAGGCTGTAAGCCTCTGTGCCCAGAAAGGTAATTCCATTGACAAAATGAATAAATTGAAGAGGAAGCTCGATCTGGGAAAGGGACATGGAGATTCAGGCATTACTTCTACTTCCATTTAAAATATAATGACTTGGTTTCATTAGTCAACACTCAAGAGAAGATATCCTGTGGTCTCAGAAGATATCTTGTGGGTAGCTGGAAACGTGAGACCAGAGATTAAGGGTTGTGGCAGAGACTGGCTAAATGTTCACCTGTTCCACTTACTCCTCCCACATAGGCAGGAAGATTATGCTTCCCAGTCTTCCTTGCATTATGTTTGTAGCCAGGTGACCAGTTTGACAAAAGAATTGGGGCAGAACTGAGGCACACCATTTCCAGGCATGTCCTTAACATATGTGCATCATTCTACTTCTTTCTCTTTCCCTGCCTTTTGTATGACTGGAAGTGAAGTGAATTGGGTTGGCCGAGCCAGATGAGCAAAGAGCCCATATCCCTGAATGGCATCAGGGACAGAGATACCTTCAGGATGGTGTCTATGATATAAGCAAACAAGCAAGCAAACTTTTAGTTCTTTAAGCCAATGATATTTGGGGGTTTATTTCTACTTGCCCTACAATGACTAATAACATAGCCAAGATTGGAGATCTACATAACCATTTTCTAATCAACTGCATTTGCTCCCAAATAAAAATGTATGCACTGGCTGCATCTGAATTACTTGGGGCTGGGAAGGGGGTGCTTTCGAAATGCATATTCCTGAACCTAAACTAGACCTGCTGGTTTAGAAGCTGGTTTAGTGAGGGGCCCCAGAAATTTTATTTTTAACAAACAGCCATTTTTTTTTCTGAAGTTAACAAACAACCTATCTAGGAAGGTAACGGAAGACATGAACTGGGATAGATTATTGAGAGTGAAAGAGAGAAGATGCGGGTGGCGGTGGGGGACAGGGGGAGTTAAGCAAGGGCCAAGATGAAGAATTTGGTAAATAACTGCATCTATGCAACGGAAGGAGAAAAATCAACCAGAAATAATGAAAAAAATAATAATTCCTATTATAATAAAGAAGGCAATAAGGAAAGCACAAGAGAAGAGAATTTCAAGGACTCATGGGTGGTCCACAATGTCAAGTATTTTACAGCAGTGCTTCTCAAACATTAATGTGTATATGAATCACCAGAGTCTCGTAAACCCCAGACTCTAATTCAGTAGGTCTGAAGTGCGGCCAGAGATTCTGCATTCCTACCAAGCTTCCCAGATGATACGGATGTCACAGGTCCACACACTATATACTTTGAGTAGCAAGACTTTACAGAAATTGATAGAGCCTAACAAAGAATAAGCCATTGGATTTCTTTTATTATGTTTTTTTAAATTTTTTTGATGTTTATTTATTTTTGAGAGAGACAGAGAGAGAGAGAAAGCGGGACAGATCATAAGCAGGGGAGAGGCAGAGTGAGAGGGAGACACAGAATCCGAAACAGGCTCCAGGCTCTGAGCTGTCAGCACAGAGCCCGAGGTGGGGCCCAAAATCATGAATCATGAGATCATGACCTGAGCCAAAGTCGGACGCTCACCTGACTGAGCCACCCCGGCGCCCCAAGCCATTGGATTTTCTAACTAGAATGTCAACAGTGACTTTTAGCAAAGAGGTTTTTAAGATGGTAAGGGAAGAAGCCAGATGGCATGTCTTTAAGGAGTGTGTAGGTAATAGCAAAATGGAGATATTTATTTTAGACTATGTTTTCTTTAAAATAGAGGCTAATGAGAAGAGAAGCAAAAGAATCATACAAAGGTGGGAAGTTTCTGAACAGGATCATTATTTAATATAAAGAATATTGTGGGCTGAGAAAGTAGTACTTGCTGATAAAAAGTAAATAAAATATATATTTGCCATCTACTGCTTAGGAAGATATAGATCCAATTTTACTTCTCCTTATTTTATTTTTATTTTTTTACTTTTATTTTTTTTAATTTACATCCAAGTTAGTTAGCACATAGTGCAACAATGATTTCAGGAGTAGATTCCTTAATGCCCCTTACCCATTGAGCCCATCCCCCCTCCCAGAACCCCTCCAGTAACCCTCTGTTTGTTCTCCATATTTAAGAGTCTCTTCTGTTTTGTCGCCCTCCCTGTTTTATATTATTTTTGCTTCTTTACCTTATGTTCATCTGTTTTGTATCTTAAAGTCCTTATATGAGTGGAGTCATATGATATTTGTCTTTCTCTGATTGACTAATTTCATTTAGCATAATAAAAAATCAATAGTACTTCCCCTATATTATGAAGACCTTAAAATGTATAGCTATTATTATCTTATTCCCATCTTACATATCATTCTTTTTATTACTTTATTTCTACATTGCTTTCTTTGCCAACTAAATTATTTGTTGATGTTTTATATGAACATTGTCTAGATTTCCCCACATGTTTACCAATTCCTTTCCTCACGTACCTTCTAAACAACTAATTTTTTTTTCCATTAAGGTTTGAGAAGTTCTAAATGAGACACAAGATGCTACATTTCTGTTACCTTTTAAGTAATGTTCATGCTGCTGGCTCTGGTCAAAGAGATAGTTTGCAGCAAGGCTGGTGGTTCATTTCATGTTGTTTACCGGTAATAAGTAATTTTGAGTTTTGAGTTTCAATGTCTGAAAATGTCTTTATTTTATGTCATCTTGAAGTTTGTGTTTAGTATGACTTACAGTCTAAGGTAAAGCATTATTTTTAAAAATGTTTTATTTATTTTTGAGAGAGAGGGTGTTAGCATGAGTGAAGGAGGGGTGGGGTGGGGAACAAGAGATCTGAGGCAAGCTCTGCACTGACAGCAGTGAGCCCAATGTGGGGCTTGAACTCATGAACTGTGAGATCAGGACCTGAGCTGAAGTCACACCCAACCAACTGAGCCACCAAGGTGCCCCAAGAGTTATTTTTTTCTTTTGTTTGAGAGATATGCTTCTGTTTTCTGAGTTCATGTGTTTTCGTTAAGAAATTTTCTATTCCTATAATTGGGCTTCTTTTGCAGGCAACCTGTCCTGTTTTTTTTCCTCTTGATGTGTTTAAAATGTTCTCTTTGTCTTTGAAGTTGTATAGTTTCTTTAGTAATGGTTTGTGAGTTTTTAAAAAAATACTGCTTCAAATGTATATTTGACTCCGTAATCTAAGGATTTGAGTCTTCAAACAATTCTTGAATTTTCTTAGTTACTTTCTCTGTGAATATTTCCTACCCCATGTTTTCCCTATTCTCTCCTGGAATGCCTTTTAAACACGTGATAGATCTTCTCCATGCTTAACCTTTCTTTCTCATTTTATAGATTTCTCATCTCTGTATAGCATTCTGAATAATTTCCTTTTTTAAATTTTTTTAATGTTTATTCATGTTTTGAGAGAGAGCAAGAGAGAGAGGGAGAGAGAATGAGTGGGGGAGGGGCAGAGAGAGAGGGAGACACAGAATGCAAAGCAGGCTCCATGCTCTGAGCTGTCAGCACAGAGCCCAACATGGGGCTGGAACTCAGGAACTGTGAGATCATGACCTGGCCAAAGTCAGATGGTTAACCAACTGAGCCACCCAGGTGCTCCTGAATAATTTCTTGATGTATGCCTTCCAGTTCACTAATTCTCTCTCCAGCTATGCTTTATTTTCTACTTATTATTTATACTGAGTTTAATTCTGGTGCCTTTATAACTATGGTTTCCATTGATACATATCTTCCAAGGTTGTTGTTGTTGTTGTTGTTGTTTTAACACTGTACTGTTGTTTCATATATTCTGGCCCACTTTTTAATTACATTATTCTAAATGCATTTATTTTTAAGTCTGCTTCCAAAAATTCCCCTATTGAATATTTTTGACTGTCTAACATATGGTTTGGTCAAGATCTTGTTTATGGTAGCTTGTTTTCTTGAGCAGTACTTCTGAAATTTTAATCTATATTTGAATCATATGTACATATTTTAAATTGCATGTTTGGGTTCAACCCGTCTAGAGTAAGGCCTGAGATTCTTCATTTTTAACAAGTTTCCAAATGATTTTGATGCTGTTGGCCCACCAGCCCATCTTTGCACAGGAAGTCTTAAAAGTATTTTCTTATCATCTTATATATACTTCTGTCTAAGGGGGATTTCTGGGGAGGAAAACTGGGCCTAATATGTGTGTATGCATGTGCATATGCTGAGTTTTTTGACTTGTGATCTTCAGGACCATTCAAGTAGTATAAATTTGCATGCCAAATCTTCATCAGAGCTGTACTATTGTTATGAGTTCTCAGAAGAGAGTTTTCTCCCTCCTTCCCCTCTAATCCAGAGCCAAAACAAAACCAAGATTTGTGTCATATCGCTCAGCTAGTGAGCAGATATCTTCTATTGTACTCCCTCATTAAAGGTGTAATCTTTCAAAAATCTGGATTTTATTTGAAGATGTTAAGTCCAACTTCCCACCTTGTGTGGGTCCACGACCTTCTCTCTTTTTCACTTTATTCACTAAACTCAAATTCTCAGGACAGTTAAACAGTAAGTGGCAGCTTATTTATGGTTCTACCTTTCTCTTCATTTCTTGACCTTTGGGAATGTTTCTTATATTTTCCCTAGTATTTCTAGGTGTTTCATATTGAAGCATATTTCAAGATATGTAGTTTACAGTGTTTTGGAATATAAATCTGTTAAATATTTAGAAGGACCTCTAAACAGAATGCTTAGAATTTCTTTTTTAATGACTAATATTAACAGTTGAAGTACTAAGAATCTAGAAAGCCTCAATTTTAAAAGACTCCCAAATAGGTGAAATTTTATTTTATTTAGAATTTTCTCAACTAAATTCCACCATTATTACACTGAACTTTTCCCTTTTTAACCAGTTGTGTTGGCGTAGTATAGACACAGCCTGAATCATCATGAAGGACGGGAATTGGGTTTTAATCTATAAAAAGCTAAAAAAAAAAAAAAAAAGAGATGTGATGCCATGGAGACCGATGATTTTTTTTTCTCTTTCCTAGGAAAGATTCAGAACCAAAGTGATGAACAAATTCAATTTCAGATTACTAAACCAAAGTACAGGTACGTCAAGTGTGGGCATTGGCAAATGTGTTTGGCTCTGATAAGTAAGACACCTTCGGAGAGATTATTCCCCTAGTGCTTAATTCCAATTTTGAGATAATGAACTGGCTAGGAAAACAATTGTGTAGGCACTTTCTGTCTCTCAGATGCTTTAGATTTAGTTCTTTAAATTGCTCTACAAAATATAAAACACAATATAAGCAGCAAAGTGCTCCCCCACCACGAACTTGAAATACCCTGAGCAGTGATTAATGTAAAATATGCTGGGATCCAAGGACCATCAAAAATAAAAATGATGGGGGGCGCCTGGGTGGCTCAGTCGGTTAAGCGGCTGACTTCGGCTCAGGTCATGATCTCGCGGTCCGTGGGTTCGAGCCCCGCGTCGGGCTCTGTGCTGACAGCTCAGAGCCTGGAGCCTGTTTCGGATTCTGTGTCTCCCTCTCTCTGACCCTCCCCCGTTCATGCTTTGTCTCTCTCTGTCTCAAAAATAAATAAACGTTAAAAAAAAAAAAAAATTAAAAAAATAAAAAAATAAAAAAATAAAAATGATGGGTCCAAGTGGTCTAGAAGCTTGGAAGAATAAAAAGACTCTAGAGATTCATGCCTCAGATTTTCTTCCAGAATGTCCAGTGTTGTGCTCAGAAGAGGCGTTAGACCCAGGGAAGATTCAAGCAATCTTCAGTAACAAAACAGAATCAAAAGGCAGGGTGAGCTACTCTCTAATACACAAGGGAAAATAATATGAGGGAGGCCAAGCTGTGGGTGATAATATTAAGTATAGCAAGAGTAATATAGTCTTAGATAATTGTTTATTGATGCCTGAAGTCCAGTGATAAAGTGGTGGGTGGAGATAATAAAGCATAGTAGTTAAATATGCAGGCTCCAGAGACAGTGTAAGCAGCTTCAAATTCCACCTTTACCACTTATTGGGGATGTGGTCTTGAACAATTAATTTTCTTTGCTAAGCCTCGGTTTCTTCATCTGTACGGGAAAGGTAACAAACCTCTTAAGATAGTTGACATCGTTATGTTGAGATCATAATGTAAAATGCCTGGCACCACACCAGACATTTAGTATGTGCTGGAAAAATAATGATGGTGACGGTGATGGTGGTAGTGTTAGTGATGATGGTGGCCAAGAGTTGACCTGGGGTCTGGACAAGAAAGCTGGGGATTGGATACGGCTTATCTAGTTGATTGTTTATCCACTTATTAATCATTCACCAGGCATTTAATACACACCAGATATTGTTCTAGGTATCTGGAATTTGGGAATGCTAACCAGAAGACAAAGAATAATGCACACTTTCACAGACAGGTCAATGGGACTAAGAAGTAAGACTACAAATGAGAGGTTCCATAACTAACCACAGCTCATCACCAGCATAAACTACTCAATTCACCAACAATAAGACCACTTCTGGATGACCCCAGTTGTTTAGACTGAATCCACTGATACATTTCCCCACTTATCACGGCTGACTTAAATATGAACAAGTTGTCAGTGATGGCAGCAATCTATGGCAATAAGAAGTATTACTGAAACATGATAGGCTATGCTTAATTCCGAATTACCCCCATCTTCCACCAGGAGCTTGACTCTTTCTGATATTCCGGTACAAAACAAAGTGCTTGGAGTCCAATGCTTACATTTGAGTGCTGATTTGACCACATCATAGTTTGTAGAAACTTTAGCATGTGAATCCTCCTCTCTGATCTTCAGTCCCTTCATTGTATTCAGGATTGTAAAGTTAAATGAGTTCATGGGAACGCATACAGCATAGGAGATAATAGTGGGTGTGTTGGGTATTTCCAGGTCCTGTCTCGACCATGCTTCACTCAACCCATATAGAGACTGCATCAAAGAGTTCCATTGCCTCTGACTTCTGGTTGAATTTGCCTAAGTGGAGGCACTGGGTAGGTGGGAAGAGAGTGATAGCAGACTACTTATCCCTTAATACACCCCACATGATCTGTATTCCTGTAAAGCAGTTCATAACTACCTTCAGAAGTCCACTTAGAATAGTTGGCTCTGTAACTTATGGTCAATTCTACCTCCCACCCATCCTTAAAGATGCAACCTGTCACTAGTCTCAGACATTAAAGCATCTCTTATCATTGGTTCTAACCCTGCCTACACCACTGTAATAATCCCTTTATGAAACTCACTTAGAACTTCCCAATTTGTTTGTGCCTCCTGTTTCCTTCCAGGATTGCGATCTATTTCTGGACTCTGCTTTTTCAGTGTGGATTCAAATTTGCTCCCATCTCTTACCAGCCCTATGAACTTTGGCAAATTAGTTAACCTTTCAATCTCCAGATCTCTTGTTTTGAGGTCTGGATTGTTGCAGAGATTGTGTGGACCATAATCAGCATTGAATACATGATAATGATTGACGAGCATAAAATATTCTGTCAAATCTCAACTACTATACACACAGAAGATGTCATTAGTTAATGATGATGGTTTTATAAGTTAATGACAATGACCTAGCTTGGTGCCCCATTTACTGTTATGGGGGAGCTAAGAAAGCACTATTTTGCACAAGAAAATAATATCACACTTTAAAAGAAATTAAAACTGACATAGGATTCTTTAGTAGCCAGCCTTCAAGATGACCTCCAGCGATTCTCATCTGCTAGCATCCATGCTTTTATACGGTTCCCTCTCATGTTGAATAAGGCTTGCCTGCAAAATCAATAGGCTATTACAGAAATGATAGTGTGTGGATTCTGAGCCTGCGTCGTGAAAGACATGTGTCTTCTTGGATTACTCATTCTGGGGAATGTCAGCTGCCATGTCATGAGGATACACAAACAACCCTGTGAAGAAATCCACGTGGCAAGAAGTGACATCTCCTGCTAACAGCCAGTATAAGCCAGGCAGCACCCAAGTGAGCCATCCCCAAAGCGAATTACTTCAGCCTCGGGCAAGCCATCCAATGACCGCAGATGCTATGACATCTTGACTGTCACCTCATGGGAGACTCTAAACCAGAATCACCCAAGCCATTCCTAAGTTCCTGACCTGCCAGAACTATGTGAGGGGATATATATTTATTAGTATGTTTAAACCACTATGTTTTGAGGCAATTTTTTACTCAGCAATAGATAGCTGATTAATTCCCCTGCATCCCAACATATCTATTGAATACTGAGGAATCTGCGACTTAAAAAAGCTAAGCCCTGAACTTCTTGATAATCATTAATTTAAATATTTGAATCTCAAGGGAGTCAATACACTACAATCTACCACCCTAATGAGAAAAAGGCAGCATTGTTTTTCATTCTGACTTCTGAGTGATAGGCCACTTCATCTTGGTCTGAGTTTAGTCCAGCTCTAAACAGAAAACAGCTTCCACTATTATGCTGGAGATCTCATTGTAGAATGTAATCACTCTTGGACACCAGCAAAGTTGCTTGATGAGTTCAATACTGTTTTTTACCTTTGCCTATGTTCTCTATCATGTTAATACTGCTCTCATTTTATTGCGCCATATAATAATTTTCATTAATGTTTAAACTTTTCGATGATTTAAGATTAAACTTCTACTCTTGTCACACTCTCTCTTACATACAGGTTGGACAAAGCCTATTTATTTGGCCTCTTTAATTTATCCTTTAATCTCCATTCATAAATCAGTTGGCTGGCCTTCTTTGCTGGTTATTCCTGTTCTTTGAACTCATTCCAATTGTATCAGGAAAAAAGGAGTTCCCTACTAAGCAATGTGGTTTGACCACTACAGTATCTCAGCAATGCACTGAATACATGCTGGCAATACCATTCATTTGTCGGGGCAAAGTAACTCCTAAGAATGGGAAATACTGGTTTTCTTTTCTTTTTCTTTCTTTGTTTTAAATCTATCGCCTGCTATCGAATGTGTTCCAGTAAAATATGCCGTGGCCACCAAAGATTCAAGATAGTGAAACTAGAACTCAAGATTATTATTTTGGACCAGTGAAAAATTAAAAGTGGAAGGTGAAAGGTAAACCATTTCCCTATGATTACACATTTTAATTTTTCAAGTTCTTCCCTATGGATTTTTTCTTCCAAACATTGAATTCAGAGCTATTTTCCTCAAGAAAAAAAAATCCTTCTGATAATATTGTCAAAAATTCCAAGTGCTTAGCCCATACCTACATACATGGTCTTTGCACTATCCCATAAATATGTATTTTTCAGATCTTTCACTTGGTTTGGTTTGATTTGGAATATCACAGCTGAATGATAAAGTGATCTGTATTTCAGGGGCCTTGAGTTTTAATATTGTCATTTCCACTAACAAGTTCTTATCTTGGAGGATATCATTCACCTTCTGTGTCTTTCAACAAATCTATAACCAAAATGGCAATATCACTCACTCTCCCTTTCTCAAGGAATTGTAGGGTAACCTAAGATATTTTATCTATAAGTACTCTAAGTATAATCACTTCACAGTTTTCAAAGTCTTAAATAAGTCTATGAAGTTGAAATAAAATGCAATTACACACATAGGCCACTTACATTACAACAGAGACAAATGAGATTAGAATCATATCAAGAGAAAATAAAGATTAGCACACATGTTCAGGTACATTAATTCCGTGTGTTTTAACCATGAATGTTTATGTTAGGCTTCAAGACTAGACCAAAGTGCCCAAACTCATATCCCTATCACAATCGAGAATATGATTTCATGTAAAAAGAGGCACAGCATGTCCAAGGAGTTGGAAAAACATGACTCTGTGAGGTGGGCATTCATTTCAAAGTCAAATATCTACATCAACAATCTTAAGGACATTGTTCTTCAGTTTGGAAATCCTTCCTGACATGTGCAAAAGGAGATCTCTTTTGCATGCTAAGCTGACTCAGTGGTTTCACGGTGATCCTTGTTGCATGCAGACAGTACATGAGATGTCTGCCACTCAGTGAGGGCTCACAGATCCTCTATAGAAATCTGTTGGCTTCTCTGGGTTCACTGTCTTATACTGAGAGATGAGAGTCATGCTATAGGCAAGATAGATTTTTGAACTGGTAATCTCATGAGACAGTGCACCCATAGACCTTTACATCTTGCCTGAGACAAAGTAAGGTCCTGATGTATCATGATAAGAGTAATTAATTTTCTCATGTAAGTGCATCCTTTCTAAAAACATTGAAAACAGTTAACTCCTGGGAAGCATCATTTTTAATAGGGCCAATAGGATCCTCCCCATAGTATAATCCCTGAAACTGTTCTTTTAAAATCCCTTCCATCAACCACCTTCATCTACTTCTTTGGTTTGCCCCAAAGCAAAGAAGGAACACGACATTAATACTCATGGACTCTTACCTTTATATGTTATCTTTTAAAACGCACATGTTCAGGTTAGCTTCTCAAAGGATAAAGCCAAGTCAGAAACACAAGGGAATAAGTAGACAAAGCAAAAGGAAGAGGAAAACAAAAAAGCCTGAAGTGTAGGTAGGTCTGAAGATAAAACGAAACCAGATGGAGATTTATGCCTTTTTTTCGCTGTTTTACTGAATGGAGCAGATAATCAGAAACATTTCCTCAGTGTTGGTTTTCTAATCTCCCTGTCACCTTCAACCAAGATATGAAGCCAGACAGAGGTTCTTCGCTCTTCTTGTCTTCTGTCACCCTTTGCTTTAGAGAAACATACACTTTGATGAGCGTGCTCTAAAATGATCCCTGAAAGAAGCTGAGTAAATATTTTCAAGATAAGCCTGGAGGTCTTACTGTCTCTAAATCATCAACAGGCAAAAAGAGAGAGAGAGATAGGGAGAGGCAGTTTCCTATTCAAACATGTTGCTTAAGAGCTAATGGGAGTATTATTATGATTGATAGACCAGAATCTTTGTCTTCAGGAACACTTAATGGGATAGGAACTGACCAATATTTACATTGGAGGTGAAGCCACATTTTATTTCATCTGGGGTCAAATAGCACCGAATGAGAAATACATTCCTCAGATGGATGCAGCCTTCACTTCACCCCAACCTGGGTGTCTGAGAGTCCCATGAAATCTTGCAACCAATCTCCATTTAGAATACTCCCAAGCTTCCCATTTCAACAATGAAGGAGGATCACTAGGCTGCTTCTGTTCTAAAGCGGGTGAGTAACAAACTGTAAGGTGCGTAAAGCATGTAAGTTTTCAAACTCTGAAAACTTTAAACGCTATACACAGCTCCTTCACTGCATGAGTGCACCATGCCTAGAAAACAAACTGGTCTCCACACAAATCAAAATAGTGGGCTGAATAGTTCAGATGTACAGAAATCACAGGAATGCGGGTCTGTTTAATGATGGGGATTGGAGGGAAGAAGTGTTATTTACACAATTATTCCAATCAATAAGCAGAAAATGATTTTTGATCTTCTGATAGAACAGGGATGTTGCATATCCATAGCTCTGTGAGTGCATCCTTTTCCTTTCTGGTTTGTGGTACTTCATTAAATTAAAGAGAATTGAAGAGAAGCAGGCAATCCTTGAGGTTAAAGAGAAAGAGCATTCCAATGTGAACTTTGGAAGACCTCTCAAGGTCAAATCCGTGCTTTTGGCTTGATAACCAATAGCCTTAAGCAAAAGAGAATGACAGCTAATGCTGGACTAACGATATTTTTGTGTGGACTTGGGGACTGAAGACTGGCACCACACTGTTGCCTATACTCCTCCTTAAATTCCTTGTTTCCCATTCTTCTTTAACAGGACTCCAGTCAGGGTGTTGCCTTTCCAATTCCGCCAAATCTGCTTTTACCATAATCGTCAGTGACTTCTCTTCGAAAATCAAATGATCATTCATTTGATACAGTTGGCCACACCCTTCCCTTTGGTTTTCAGAACACGTACTTACCTAACTCTCCTCCTATCTTTCTAGGATTTCCCAATATCTTCGCTTGTTCTTCTTCATCTCCAGCTTCTAAATACAGGCATGCTTAAGGGTCCAGTTTGGGGACCGCTTTTCAATCTACTACCCCCGCCCTCAGAAATGCTGATGATGCATAAGTTTATATCCCAGCCAAGACTTCTCCCTGGGAATCTAGACTGATCCTTCCAAGTGCCTATCTGAAATATCCCCTGGGACACATAATAGAAATCTCAAACTAAGAATGTCCAGTGTTAAACTTCTGACGTGCTATCCAAAATCTTTCCTAATTCAATGAATGACGATTCTTCCCCCTCTCATCGCTCAGCCAAATATCTTGGCATCATCCTTGACTCCTCTCTCCCTCCTATGTATTGCATCTAATGGCAAATCTTGTTGATTTGACTACAAACTGTGCACCAGCTGTGACTGTTTCTCAACATCTCTATGGCAAGCACTGTGACCATCCACCTTTACCTTTCCGTTTTCAGCAAGAGGCCTCTGTCTTCCTAATCTCTCTGATTTGTCAACAGCCAAAAACATCTTTGAAAAATATATTAGATGGTGTTTCTCCTCTGGACAAAACTTCTGGTGCCTTTCCATATCACTGAATAAAAGCCAAAGTCCTACTGAGAGCCACTCCTCTCCCTCATCCTCTTCTTGCTCATTCACCCCAGTGACACTGCCTTCTGGTTCTTCCTTGAATATTCCAGGCACACTCATGCCTCAGAGCCTTTGCATTTATCGTTTCTTCAGCTTAGAACATTCTTCCAGGTGTCTGCGTGGCCTTCTCTCATCTTCTCGAAATCCTTGTTCAAGGGTCCCGTCTCAATGAGGATGCCTGTTTAGAATTTTACCCCAAATGTCCACACTGGCCATCTTTACCCCATTCCCCATATTGATCTTACTCCATAGCACTGATCTTAAATTTAAATGTGGTTTAATTGCACTCATTTGTTCTGTGTATTATTTACCTCCTTCCACTAGAATCCGTGCTTCATGTGGACACAGATTGCTGGTTGCTTTGCTCAGGATGGCACCTCCCACTATGAAGAAGGTGCTCAACCATATTTGCTGAAGGGATGAGTAAAAGTAAAATTGAGATTTTGTTTGTCAGTGTTTCCCTCCCAATTTCTATCACGATCTGGTCCCTTTATTACTCTGTCTCTTCACACATTTTCCTGTCTTAGAGCACCTTCCAAGGTCGGGCACTTCAACATCTTATATATCACAGCAGAAATCTCTACCTGTCATTCTTTCCAACAAATCTCATGGCCTCACCCTCTTCCCCAAAGGCCAAGAAATCCATCCATGTTTAGTTGTTATTAACTGATGACATTGAATGTGTAGTCATTCCTGCAGGAATTGATATTTTAAGGGTGATTCCTAGGAGATTTAAAGTCCCATAATCCAAAGTATGTCTGTAATTATGAATGCAATTCTTAAATGGAAAAACAAAGAAACAGCCTTCCGAAGGGGAACATTCTATAGTTTTCCTTCAGATCACTTGTATTGTTACCACAAGAACTGAAAACTTAAACCAGGTTTCTATGGTAAAATCCCAACTTTTAATAAAGGTTGGCCAGATGCCTTATCCAGAGGATACTTTTATAAAAATTATCAGTGTTTTACCTGTTCTGCTCCACTGCAGGCTGCGGTATTTAACCATCTCCTGCAGCAGAGAAGCTTATGTATCACAGTGCATCTGAATTCAGTGTTCTACACAGATTTCTTCTGGTTAAGTAGTTACCATAATGCAAACTTGAACATGCCCTTTAACAGATGAGGAGGCTCATTCCCCCCATTTTATCTGCAGCCAAAATGATTTAAATATTAAACAGGAGGATCTTGCCACTCATAAGACTGATAAATCCCTTTAGGTCCATAAAATTCCAGAAGGGCTTTCCATCAGGATTAGAGCTAAGGCTTTTCTTACATGGAATTTGCTTTAGAGAAGTTGCCTAACCTAAGCTGAAAGTATTTTGAACAGGCAGGCGTGGAGTAAAGATCTTACCCTTTTCCCCAATGTCAAATGGAATCTCTGTAGCCTTTTCCTTGTGCTCACAGGCCAATGTGACCTTTTTCAGCCTAGTGTTCATGATGCCCACCCTGAGGCCTGTATACTATGCCCTGTTTGCTCTAGGGGACAAGTTATCATGCGGCTTCCAACTCTTTTGAGTAGAAGCTCTTAATTTTACACTTTGCAACCCCATAGGGTCTGGAGGCAGACTCACCAATCTCCTAAGACCTCAAGACCACTTCTGAGCAATACTCCTTTACCCTCTATATAAATCACTATTTCTTTAGGACACAGCTATTCATCTATAGGAGGCTCTGCCCCTCTTCAGGACATTTTGTATCTACTTACTTGTCACTTCATGCACTAAATGCAGTCTTGCTTTTCCATCCCATGAGCCTTCATTATCCTATGAAACTTGGATATTCATCCATACAAGTAGCTCGTTCAACAGTAGCCTCACAGTGCTCCAACCTCCTTAATATTCTAACAATTTCCACGTTCTTCAGAGCCCCCCCTTCATCACAACATTTTGAGATGTTTCTCCTAAAACAGCTCTATTAACTCCAATGTTTTAAACATTAATACTATTCTTCCTCTCAACCCTCAATCTTCACTTGTGATTTTAATTCAACAAACACTGACTAAACATAAACTACATAGCCCTTGGGTATAAAACAGTGTACCAAACCCAAATTGTCCTTGCTTTCATGGAGCACATTTTCTAGTGGAAGAAAGCAGAGATACCTGAAATAATAATATCAAATGTCTTTGTAAAATGGTGTAATTATAAACCTAGAGAAGTAAGAAGAGAGTAAAGAGTAGACCTTACAGCAGGGGACCTAAATACAGTTTGGGATAGAAGGGAACACTTCTTAGATAAAGTCACTATTGAATTGATCACAGGATGAGTGAGAGTTAACCAGATAGAAATTATTTGGCAGAGGGAGAGAGTAAGAGGGTGAGAGGGTAAGGGTTCTTCTCTCAGAGAACAACGGTGATGAGGCTTCAATCATCTGGAACATCACAATCACTGAGGAGGGGAAATGGTGTATTAACACATGAGCCCTCTTCTACCACCCCTCATGCCTTGTGTAGATATGAGGTTCCATAGATTATCACTTTCCTTCAGGCTGATGAACATCACTTAACACTTCTTGTGATGCAGTTTTGCTGGCAGTGAATTCTGTCACCTCTCCTATCTAGAAAATCTTCATGTTAAAAATATTAAGGGCATTTGGGTGGCTCTGTCAGTTAAGCACCCAACTCCTGATTTTGGCTCAGGTCATGATCTCACCGTTTGTGAGATTGAGCCCCGCATTGACAGCATGGATCCTGGGAGCCTGCCCCTCTCCTGCTTGTTGGCTTGCTCTCTCTCTTTCTGTCTCTCAAAATTAATTAATTAATTAATTAATTAATTAATTAACAGACTTTAAAGAGTATTATTTGGAGTGCCTGGGTGGCTCAGTTGGTTGAGCATCCGACTTTGGCTCAGGTCATGATCTCGCAGCTCGTGAGCTTGAGCCCCACATCAGGCTCTGTGCTGACAGCCAGGAGCCTAGAGCCTGGAGCCTGCTTCCGGTTTTGTGTCTTCCTCTCTCTCTCCCCCTCCCCTGCTCGCATTCTGTCTCTCTCTCAAAAATCAATAAACATTTAAAAAATTTTTTTAAGAAGAGTATTATTTTACAAAACATAGGACTTCAGGTTAAAAGATTTTTGTGTGTTTTTATTGTTCTTTCAACACTTGAAAGATGGCATTTCTTTGTCTCCTGGTTTTCAGTGTTTCTGCTGAGAAGTCAGCAGTCTTTCTTGCCTCCTATATATAATGAACCCCTATATACAATGAACGGTTGTGTCTCACCACATTTTTTTTTAACAATTTATGATGTGTCTTGCTATGATTTGTCCTTTGTTTATTCTGCCTGGGTTTTACTGAACTTCCTGAATCTGTTAGCAAACCTGGAAGAACTTCCATCTTTATCTTTGCAAATGCTAACCTATTTTTTCTCTTTTCGGTGCTCTGATTACAAGTACACTAGATTCCTTGATATTATCCTATGGGTCACTGAGACATATAGCAGAGATTTACTTTCTCTCTCTCTCTCTCTCTCTCTCATTGTGCTTCATTTTGGATAGATTTTATTGCTCTCAGGTTCACTGGATTTTTTTTTTAAGTCAGGGCAATATTTATTATGCAAAAGCTAAACAAAATGCAACAAAAACAAAGCAATACTTTGCTGTATCTCTGGAATCTTAAAATCAAATCACTCACTCAATTCATTCTATCACTTTTTTTACTCCAACTCTATGTATTATTCTTTAGTATTAATCTTCTTCTGACATTTGCACCCATATGTACTGGGTGTAAATCCTACTCTATGCATTAGAGAATATTATAAAGATCATAGTTATTTAGTTTGATTTTGCCTCTTTTTTACTTTGCCCCTTATATTTTCATTATCCAACACTTGCAAAATACAGAACACAAAAAGAAAAATCACAAACTGACTACTGGAGACTACTCACTTGGAACATTTTTTAAAAATATACATAAGGTAAAATTTACCATTTTAACCACGTTTAAGTATAAAGTTCAGTGGCATAAAGTACATTCACTTTATTTTGCAACCGTCACCATCATCCATCTCTAGAACTTTGTCATCATCTTCAACTGAAATTCTGTATCCATTAAATATGAACTCCCCATTGCTTCCTCCCCCAGACCCTAGCAACCACCATTCTGCTTTCTGTCTCTATGAATCTGACTAGTCCAGGTACCTCATGTAAGTGGAACCATACAACATTTGTCCTTTTGTGAGTAGCTGATTTCATTTAGCACAATATCCTCAAGGTTCATCCAAGTTGTAGCAAGTTTCAGGATTTCCTTCCTTGTTAAGAATGAAAAATACTGATTGTAGATATATGCCATCTTTTGTTACTCCATTTATCCATCAGTAGACACTTGGGTTGCTTCCCTCTTTAGCTAGCATGAATAATGCTGCTATGAACATGAGTATATGAACATCTACTTGAGTCCCTACTTTTATTTCTTTTGGGTATATACCCAAAAGTGGAATGTTAGGTCACCTGATAATTCTATATTTAACGTTTGGAAGAATCAAGGACACTGATCTTTTCTTCCACAGTGTCTAACCAGCTATGCAATCTACCCAGTGCTTTTTCATTCCAATATTATATTTTATACTTCTATAATTTCCATGTTTCTTTTTTGTATAATTTTAATTTTGCTATTGAGACTTCCTTTGTTGTTTTCATGTTTTCTTTAACCTTTTTAACATGTCTATAATGTTCTTTTAAACATCTTGTTTTCTAATTCCATTATCTTATTTCTGAGTCTATAGTTATCAATTTTTATTTTGCTTAGGGTCACATTTATCTGCTCTTTTGCAGGTCTAGTTCTTTTTATTATGATGTCCCTTGCTGTGGTTTTCTTTTTGATTATTTGGCCTGTAGCTTGTTGAGTTTCTTGTATTTGTTACTTTATAATTTTCAGCAAATTTGGGAACATTTTACCATTAATGTATAATGAACACGTGGATATCAAGTTCTTTAGCATTTGGATTTTGTTCCCTCTTTGTTGAGTTTTGTTCTGGTGAAGAGCTAATTTGCTTTCATATCGGTTTGAGCATTTAAAAATTTTTTTTTAAATTTAGTATTTATTTATTTTTGAGAGAAAGAGAGAGAGAGAGCAAGCAGGAGAGGGGCAGAGAGCAGGAGACACAGAATCCCAAGCTGTCAGCAGAGAGGCTGGCATGGGGCTTGAACTCACAAGCTATGAGATCATGACCTGAGTCAAAGTCGACACTTAACTGACGGAGCCACCCAGGTGCTCCTCAATTTGAGAATTGTAAAATGTGTTTTCAGATTTTGTTAGGGTGTATCTAGCTATGCCCTTCTCCTATGTGTGGATTCAAATCTACTGAATGTTAATTCTATTAAACAAGATTTATTCATTCTAGATGGTAGGAAATTAAAGATTTCCCAGACCTGCCCAAGCTCTGATCATTGCCTAGCTCATAGCTCTACAAAGACTTGTCTTTATTCAGGAGTTGTTCTTTTCAGAGGCTCATGGAATATCATCTCACACACGCACAGCTCAGTGTTCACCAAATCCTCAATGGGATCCCATTGGTTTTTAGATTTTTTTGATGTTTACTTATTTTTGAGAGAGAGAGAGAGAGAGAGACAGAGATAGAGAGAAAGAGCGTGACTGAGGGAGGGGCAGAGAGAGAGGGAGACCCAGAATTTGAAGCAGGCTCCAGGCTCTGAGCTGTCAGCACAGAGCCCGACGCAGGGCTGGAACCCATGAACCATGAGATCATGACCTGAGCTGAAGTCAGACGCTTAACTGATTGAGCCACCCAGGTGCCCACCACCACCCCCCGACATGGATGTTTTCCTATATGGGTCTTCCCGAATCCTGTACCCACAAATTCCAGCTATGCATCAGTAACCCTGAGCTCCATCTCTCTCTTCAATTCAGCAAGACCATCGTTCACTGATGGGGCTTCCTTCCTGCACTGCAGGGCAGAAAATGCCTCTATGCAGAAAGCTGGAGCAATCATGGCATATGCACCTCATTCGTTTCCCTTCTGTCAGGGATCAGAGAACTGCACTCCATGATCCAACATCGAAAAACAGTAATTTCATATATTTTGTCTGGTTTTATGGTTGTTTATAATGGGAGGATTAATGCAGTGCAGTTATTCCATCATGGCCAGAAGCTGGAATCTCTCCTTTATTTTTTCTTCCTTGGTTTCTGTTGTCAGCTTTATAATTCCACCCTCTTCTCAAATGTTCTTCAGGGTGTTATCTTTGGCCTTCTCCTCATTCGATTCACTCTCTAGGATGATCTCATCTGCTCCATGGCTTCAATTATCATTAATATGCTAAGGACCCCTTAAATCTATATCTTCTGCCAAGCTTCTCTTCCCGAAGATCCCGGATATTATATTCAATTGCCTATTGGACCATACCAATTAGAAGGACTAAGACACCGCCAAGCCAATGTCCAAAACTGAATTCATCATCTCTTTCCATAACGGTCTTTCTTCCTGTATCGCCTCTTGCAGTGAACAGACACACCATCCACCAGGCCCTCAAGCCAGAAATCTGGGGTTTATCCCAGCTGCTTGTTTCTCTCTAATCCTTTATATCCGATCAGTTACCAAGTCTCAGGAATTCGACTTCTTAAAGGTTTCTCAAAACCATTTCCTTCTCTCTAGCCTCGCTGCGCTCTCTTAACCCAGATCCTCCTAATTTCTTCCATACATCACTGCAAAATTCTCCTATAAGTTCATTCTTACACAGCAGTCACTACATGCTAAGTGCTGTTTTAAGCATGCTTACGTACATCAAGTATGAATCCTTATAAAAACAGTATAAAGTAAGTGCTATTATTAATACAGAAGGCAAAAGGGGAACAGAGAGACCTTCCCCAAGGGTTACACAGCTGTCACATGGCAGAGCTGGGATTTAAATATAGGCAGTCTACCTCCAGAGTCTTTGGTTTAACCACTGGTCTACACTGCTTCTCACACTGATTTCCTACCTCTGTATCCAAATATATATAAGAGACCCACACTTTTCTCAAATGGGAATTTGATCATTCCTTTCTTCTAATTAAAATCGTATATATGAGTATATCTCATCTCCAAGGTACAAAAACACTAAATTCTCCACGTATTCTACCGTTATCTAATAATGAGAATGTCTTCTTTTTCCATGCATTTTTCTTCCCTCCAGTTAGTTAACCTCTTTTCATTATGAAGTGACAGTTTTGGTGTCTTCTTTTTGAGAACATATTTCCTCACATCTTTTCCCTTACTCATGTCAGGGCTTTAAGTTCACACTTCATGTTCCCTTAACACTGTGGCTTTCTTGATATCTTACTATTTATCTCCCTATTTAAATCACCTGCTAGACTTGGAGTTCTCTAAGGGCAGGGACAAGGTCTTTTCCCCCTGTGTTCTGGCCCCCATGCTAGCCAAGCATCTGACACAGTCTGAAGTCCATTAAGTACTTCAGTGGATGACTGAGTGAACAGAAAAATGCATAAAACCAGCTGCACTCATCCTAACTCAAACTTCTATGAAGACTTTAATGTTGACACTAAGAGAAAGCTAGAAACCATAAAAGGAGACCGCTTTCAATGAAAATAATGAATCATCCACAGTTGAATTGCTTTTAGATTTGAAAATGCCACCCTCCTGACCTTCAGTGTATTTGAATGGCATTGTATCATTAATTCTTCGCAGAAAAGCATCTGTAATGACAGAAATCTTTGAAGTAACAATTATGATTTTAGTAGCAAATCATCTTTAAACACGCAGGAAGAGGACGACAGAGGTGGTTCCAAAGCCAGAAGCTACATGGTGATTTATCTCTTTAACGGAGAGATTTGGGAAGCAACCGCTGAAATATTTCTAGTAACATGGACGTTACCTACCTTCATCTATCTCAAAAAGATTTTAAAACCCCGGTGTAGAATTCCAAGTCATGGTGTAACTATTCGGCCTTAGATAAAAGTTAAATCACTATGATTTAGTTATACAGCTTCTCTCTTCTGTGTGATGCCCCACCCACACTCCTCCACACTCCTCCATGCCATCCCACGACTTCAGCCCTGTGACTGTATCACTTCCATATTCTCTGTCCTTATCTGTGTATTCAGGACAGCTCTGAAATTCATCTGGCTAACAAACTCACAAAGTTTTAAATTAAACCCTTATTTTCTGTCTCAGAAGATAAAAGGAGATTCAGGACTGTAAATTCTATTTAGACATATTGTTTTTATAAGGGAAATTCAGCCAGCAGGTAACAAAAATAACTTTGCCTCTGCTTACCTCTCCTGCATACCCACATTCCTTTCCCACACTTCCTTTGTTTTTTGTGAAGAAACATGGAAGAAGAAAGATATCTGCTAGGAAACTGATTAATCCTGTTTTTTTTTTTTTCCCCCACAGTGGTATCTATTCCCACCAATTTCCTACCATTTATAATAATTTGTTATTTTTTTTTTTTAATTTTTTTTTTTCAACGTTTATTTATTTTTGGGACAGAGAGAGACAGAGCATGAACGGGGGAGGGACAGAGAGAGAGGGAGACACAGAATCGGAAACAGGCTCCAGGCTCTGAGCCATCAGCCCAGAGCCTGACGCGGGGCTCGAACTCACGGACCGTGAGATCGTGACCTGGCTGAAGTCGGACGCTTAACCGACTGCGCCACCCAGGCGCCCCTAATAATTTGTTATTAATACTAATCTTGTGATCCTCAGGCTGTGACAGCAACTGCATGGGGGGATAAATAGATTTTATTTCTAAAATTTTATAGTTCAGTGTAATTTACTGGCAAAGCTTGTTTCCTCTGAAAATCTTGGTCATCTCTACTCTGTCTCCACCAGCTAGACACAAAGAAGCTGTCCATTGCTCTCTTCCAAGCATTGGCTTTGCTTTTCTGCACGTTTGTGGACATGGTGAACTAGTGTGGTAAATACGCTGCTTGGCAGTGTGCCTGACTTCTGTAGTCTCTCCTCCTTTTCTAAGAATGTGTGTGATAATGAGATGATTACAGGTATGAAACGTCAAATAATAATAATAAACCTTGTCCAACAAAGTAGGATGAAGGGTGACATTTTACTATCCCTTTATGTGAGGATTCCATAAACATAGTTTTTATTAACTTCAAAGCTGATATCTCCACCATTACAGTGAAAATATCTGTTGGCCTTTTGGGTTTATAGACAGCCTAATGAATAAATACAAGTATGTAAAAATCTGCCCTTGTTTTTGACACTGGGCAGGTAGTTATTTCACAAGATGAGTAGGTATGTCTCCTGTGATTTTTTTTTTTCATGTAATCATTCCCTCAGAAAATTATGCTATAGCTTTAATAAAGAGATAGTTGTTCTATCAACGGGTTCTCACTCTTTATTTCTCTTGTTAAAGGAACTCTCCCTTGTAGCAATGGAAACTGAGTTCATGTTTAGAAACCTGCTCAAGATTGTCCCTCCTCTGCTCTAAGGAGTAAGAACTAGGCTTTATCTAGTAATTTTTTTTTTTTTTTAGTGCATTTATATTTTATTTTCAGAGCTACTGTGAGCAATTCAGAGCTACTTTGGGTCAGTAATTTTAAAACCAAACAAAACCCAGCTTCCATGATTCATACATACATTATTATATTTTAAATAGTTGTGTGTGTGTGTGTGTGTGTGTGTGTGTGTCTGTTAAACAGAGGAGTTTTTGCTCAGGATCAGAAGTGTCCCCATGGATGTACATGTCTGGGGCTCTAAGTCAGGGGGCCTGAGTGCTCATGACAGCTCTGTTCCTTTTTGGTGTGACGCTGAGATAATCTCTTCTATTCCATTTCATGCAGTGTCTGTTCTATAAAGTAAGGGGGTTGGCTACTTCCCTTCCAGCTACCAAGTTCTTTTAGACACAACCCTTCATGCACAATCGTTGTAAAATGTTGGCAGATGATATGTTTAAGGCACAGGTATCATGTGATATGCCCAAAGTATATAACACAGGAACATTATATGTCTTAAGTCATACTCAGTATGTTGCATCAAATCCTTAAAACAAAGTTTATCTAGCCTCACCTTACTCCTTCTATTTGAACCCATAATTATAGGATTCTAAGCTGTGGAGTTAACTTACTCCCAGCCCTCATTTTGGTCACAAGGTGTAATCTAATCCTCTCAAACTGTGGAATACTAAAAATCACACTAAGGCTGAAAAATGCCAAAACAAACATGTTTTTAACAGATTCAGGGAAAGCAGAAATAAAGTGGTGTTTTCCCCAGGAAATTGTCTGCACTGTCCAAAGCCAGTTACAGCAGGTTTTTTTGGCCTGGCCTTTGACCATTGAATGGAACCACTTTACTCAAAAGGCAATTCCGAAGTGGCTTGGGGGCCTGGGGGGTGGGGTGGGGTGGGGGCTGGGAGACAGGGAGCACTTCTCATGGGTCTGCCTTCCTGAGGTTCCAAGCCAGTTCCCTTCCAAGGAGTCCCTTAAAGGATGTTTCCTAGTTGAGTTGGCCGATTTAAAATCTGTTGTTTTAACAACCACACCTCTTCTCCCCAGGGTCAAGTGCCTGGTTGGAAGAAGGGAAGACCTACGTAATCTATTTTATTCCCTGGTTCATTCCTGCATCAAGTTGGTAAGTGAGCTAAAAGTGATTTGGTGCCTAAATATCCAGGGGTGTTTATATAGGACGCTATCATTCACACAATGAACAAACCTCAACCAGAAGATCGTTTTCCATGTGCTTGCGTGGGCATGGAACATACAAGTTCTTCTGAGTGTTGGCAGAGCAGATTTAAATATATAGATATAGATATAGATATAGATTTGGAAAAATATTTTGTAAAAAAAATACACTTGATGAGAAACATAAAGATAAAAAATGCAATTATATATGCAAGTTCAATAATGGAACCCTGGTCCTGCATATGCTTTATTTATTCTGCGGATAATTCAGAGTATGTTTTGTGGCTCAGTCAGTTAGGCGTCCAACTTCGGCTCAGGTCATGATGATGGGGTCCGTGGGTTCGAGCCTGGCGTCAGGCTCTGCGCTGACAGCTCAGAGCCTGGAGCCTGCTTCGGATTCTGGGTCTCCTTCTCTCTGCCCCTCCTCTGCTCACGCTCTTTCTCAAAAATAAACATTAAAAAAGTTTTTTGGTTTTTTTTTTTAATGCTGCTTTGCTTCCATCTGCTCCCCTGATCACTAGGGACCTCTTATTCCTCCTCTACCCCACCCAGCCTCTCCTATGGCAACATACAGCTGGTATGTGCTCAGCGAATACAAATCTATTTTAACGTTAACCTAATGTGGAAGGTAACTCTATGGCCCCAAAATATGTATCTTGTGGGCATGATCAGCTTTTGAATTGTCTTCTCTTTGGCACTTTTCCCCATCAATATTCCTTTCTATTCATATGAGTAAATGATCATTGGCGTGTGAAAGTGTGCGCGTGTACTTTTTTGTGTGCATAAGGGTTGATAGCACTGTTCAAGAGTCCAGCACTGGGAAAGCACACATTTAACACTAGAGTAAGCATTTAAGGCTATCCACGAGAAATGGACGTGCAAAATCAATCCTCCAAGGGGATTTACACTTTTCTCAACTGCCACACCTAGAAGGCATCCCAGAGATATTCAGATAATTGAATGAGTGAAAAATTGTCCAAATGAATGGTTGAATGAATGAATTCTGTAGCAGCTGATGGTAGATTGTTTTGGTGTTCACCTTCCAGAATGTGCCTACCTAGCTTGGAGTCCTTTTGCTATGAATGCTAGTATCCTGGAAAGAGACCTCAGAGGTAACAATTTGCAGGCAATTTCATTTGTTCTTGCTGTTTGGGAAATGGAAAGCAGAGAAAAACAACCCATTCAGTTCCTTTCTGCTAACAGAAGAGAGGGAAAGTGATGAACTGAGGCCATGTAAAGCTTTCCTTGGACACATGCAAATATCTGAATGAAGTGGAAAATTGAAGAACTCAAACTTATACTAACAAGTGTGATTCACTTATCTCAATAAGTTAAGTATCACTGAAAATCTAAACAACCTGTGCATTGAACTTGAGCCTAGAGGATACTGAGACACAATTTTGAGTGCATTAGCCTATGATCCTGTGCTTTTCTTTCCTTTCTTTCTTTTTCTTTTTATTTTCTGCCTGCTCTTCTGCCTTATCAACTGAATACATCAACACACATTGTACTTGCCAAATAGGAAGTTATCAAGAGAGAAGCTGCCATTCCCGTTAGTTGCAGAATACCCCATTCAGGCTCAGGTCCCCTAAACTGGCCAAGCAGGCTTTCTCCTGGCAGGCTAACAGAACTTCCAGTATACCTCTGCCTCTTGGCTCGCTCAGAACTTCCACTCCCAGGAAGGAAATAACCACACTCTTTGCAAAAGATTAAGATGCCCATTTTACTAGGTAAAAAATACATCTGTATGCCATAATCATCGTTGTCATAGAAAAATGTAATAAGAATAATCATATTTTCTTTAATTCATCCATTGAACTCATGTTCTTGGATGAGTCCAGGGAAGGCAAAGCAGAAAAGAAAACTAGGTTTATTGGAGAGATTGTTGGGGAGGGTAGGTTTGTTTTATTTTTATTCTCTTCCAATTTTGGTAAGGAAATAAGCAATTGTTGTCTGAAACGTTAAATGACATGATGTTTTAATCTCAATCGTTTTTGATAAATAACTTGCTGCTGAGGATAGAGGTTGCTGGAAGACAGAATCAGTTTTCTGTTGGCCAAGAACTTGTTGAATAAGGTCTCGGCCTTGATGTGGGTTGGATCATGTTTTGAGTCTGAAGTTAAATTGCCTTTTTCCTACCTTAAAAAAAATACTGATTTAAGGGGACTGATGTTGTGTCGTCACTATTCACGTGCTTAAAATAAATGGTTAGAAATCTGGAAGAGCCGTTGAGCGTTGCCTATGCTGGTATGGTACACAGGAAGGAGCTGGATATAGGTTGTCTATGTACATGGAAATGAGAGCAAGGTTTCTCCAAAATCGAGCCAAACTGAATTGCCCACAGCCCTGTTTCAATACTAAATAGCAGATGTTTTCTGTTATTACTTTTGTCACATACTTAATATTCCTAATAAGTAGAGGGTAGTTTGGAAGCTCCTTTTGGATCAGGGAAATGGAGAACTCTACCTCTTGCTGCTAATAATCAGCCTCTAAAACATCAGGGTGAGGAAAGATGGTAAATTCATACATAGTGTATATAATGTATACAACAGTATGGAAGATGGCCTGCTTAATTGTTCCAGGGAAGTGACCCTATTTTTCCCCAGCGATCCATGTACTGGTCATTATACAGCTGATGTCCTCAAGTAGTATCATAATCAAGTGCTCATCTTTGCAGGTAAATATGGTGCCACCAACTGTAATAGCAGAACTCCACACAATGAACTAATCTCTGATTAAAGATTAACTTTAGGAGACAAATTCATGCCACCTAAACTGGGCCCAACTTTACCCAATGACAAGCTTTTTTTTGGTACGATGTATTGTGGTTGATTAAACTTTATGAATCTGGAATCTTATAAGAAATTAATTGGGACAGAGTGAAAGCATAGTAATGACTCAAAATAAATCTTCTTCATATTTGAAAACATAAACAAGAACAAGGCACTATCTATAAATTCATCTTAAGTGGTAGAGTTTCATGTTGGGGAGGGTGTGGATAATATAATATAATGATATTATTCCTGGTTTTACATATATATTCCCCAGCTTAAAAATATATGCATAGGAAGCATTCATTATGGTGAGCGTATTAAAAAATTAGAGTTGCTTCATCAGATAGTCAAAAGAACAGATTGTTCCCTTTTCTTCCTGGAGAGTTAGGTGCCTTTATTCTTACTGATTCTAAGAAATTAGAAACAAGTGTCAAATCCAGTTTGAAGAAGGTAGATGTGCTCAAACAGAACAATTGCCTTTGGATTAGTTAGCATTGGCTACCACAGGTTTAAAAAGGCCAGCCTTCAAAACCACTAGCAAGAGAGCATTCCATTTAATCTAATTTCGATTTGAGAAGAAGCAGGAAACCAATGAATTTTAGAAATTTAGGACTCTCAACATTTTACCAAGGCTGAGCTTAAATGATATATGATTGTATTGTCATCATAGTCAATACAAACAGGAATTCAAAAGTCACTAATTTACTCCATGAGACTCTTCTGTGATCAACTGAGACCCAATCAACAAGGGATATTGCATAACGTATTTAAAAACACACCTTGACTTAGTTTTATAAGTTGCCTTAACTAAATGAATTGTCACTGAGTTGTTCAGGTATACGAGTTTGAAAACTGCCAGGAGAGAGAGAGAGAGAGAGAGAGAGAGAGAGAGATGAACATTATAGAACCACACACTGAGAACAGGCACAGCAGATGTATAATAACAAGTACTAGTTAGGGAAGTGTTCATAGATTTGTGGCCTTCTTTGGTGAACCACAGAAGAGAACAGTAACACTGTGACATGTAATCTACAGTGGCTTCAACAAACACAATTCATAGAAAACGTTCTCAAAGGGGTGCCTGGGTGGCTCAGTCAGTTAAGCATCCAGCTTCGGCTCAGGTCATGATCTCACAGTTCGTGGGTTCAAGCCCCACGTTCGGCTCTGTGCTGACAGCTCAGAGCCTAGAACCTGCTTCAGATTCTGCATCACCCTCTCTCTGCCCCTTCCCCACTTGCTCTCTCTCTCTCTCTCTCTCTCTCAAAAATAAATAAAATTAAAAGAAAAAGAAAGGGTTCTCAGAATTTGGTCTCACTGAATAACCCCATGATTGGCCCTCAAGAATTCGGCAAAAACACTGCTAACATTGCCAGGGAAACATAGCTATATTCTGAGGACAAAGATTTAGGTCCACCATGAAAATACCTCATGTAGTAATTAAAGCATGATTTTTAGAGAACCAGGTTTAGGTTCCAATGTCGGCTCTACATATGTTAAGTAGAATGGATTTTGGTCAAGTCACCAAATCTTACAGATCTTCAATTTCTGTATTTGCTCAATGAAGAGGGTCACTGTTCCTGGCTTACAGCGTTATAATGAGGGTTGAGTGAAATGCGTAAAGCACTGAGCAAAGAATAATGTGTACTCAGTCATCTGTAGCTATTATGATTCTTGCTCCCAAGATTCCTGGAATAGAATGTGGCTGGTTTAAAACAAAACAAAACAAAACAAAACAAAACAAAACAAAAAAAGTAAGAGGAAAGGTCTCATTCTGTGGAATGGAAAAAAATTGAGATTTTAGTTCATGATGACTCACTGACCACCAGGGAACCGCTTACAACTTATCTGGATGTTGGCAATGAAAACCATGTCTGTCTTGTCAACCCAACAAATTGCATTTGGGATGAGCTGATGTGAAAGTAGACACTGTAACCTTGGGGTAGAAAGTCTTCACTCGGTTTAGGGTAAGTCTGAGAAGGCAGATTCATTTAACGGTCTATTTTACTACCTAAATGCCAGCGATAAAAATAAATATGCAAACCAAAATAAAAGCATTTAATGTGTGGGCTTTTATCATCATGTTCAATGACACGTATATAATGTGTGTGGAGTTATCACTCCCATAGTTTGCCAGTGAACCAAAGAAAATCTTACTGACTTAGCTTAAGATGACTTGCTTTTGTGACCCATTCTTCATTTATTTATTTACTTTTTAATTCTGCTTTGTTACAAATGTAAGTGAAGACAGCTCAGAAATCTGTGGGTTTACGGTCATGGATATAGCATCAAAATCATTTTCAAAGTGAAGGCTGAGAGGGTCATCTGATTCAAAAGATGAGGTGTTTGAACCTTTCTTTGTATAGCAAGCCCCAAGTTTTATATTCAGCTGTAGGTGTATTTGTGGAAGGGGACTGCAGAAGTAATTTCTTTTCCCTTCGTCTTCCATCCACCCCTGACTCTCCACATTGTAAAATGAATTATGCATTGTACAAATGATCAGGTCACATTGAGATGCCAGTTCCAAAGAAAACTGCCAACTGTCTTTATGGGAAGGATAGAACCAAGATCCATATGCAATTTTCTGTGAAACTTGAAGATTCTGTGTGAACTGAGATTTCATCTTCAGACACAAAGCATTTCTGTGTCATCAGTTATCACTTTCTTAGAGCAAAGAACAGGAGAAGATTTTCTCAGAAAATGTCAAAAGGATCATGGAAAGTGATGAGAGCCAACAGTAAACCCCAGGGAGCTCCTATCTGAAGAAGAACATCTATAGGAGAGAACAGTCTGATGTACGGGATATCAGAATGAACAGAAAGAGACTAAACCAGAGTATATTCATGGAAAGATGCAGTACATTGTACATACAGAGAATCTCCCAAAATACGATGAAACTCTTGTCTGGAGTGAAAAGGAGTCTGAGCTGGTTTGACTATGGCCTGAATGCAGTAAATCTATGTTAAATTCAATAAATCCTTCACAAGGACAATAAATCCTACACAAGGCACAGACGATCTGATTTGATCTTATCAATTTAGAACTTTGACCTATGTTATTATGAAATGCAGTTCGATGACATGCTATAACCATGATCTTTTTTACTCTAGCTGAGAGTTAAATATTTTCCAAATTATATGTAAAGGCAAGTAGAAAATACATGATGGGAGATTCTGAGGAGACATTTCTGTCATAGAAGCACATGAGTGGCACTACCTTTAGATTTGGACAAGACTAGCCAGCCACTGTGCCAACATCATACTTTAGAGGATGCCATTTTATCCTTGGTCTGGATGCACCAGGGAGCAAAGGTTGAGTAAAGGGATAAGTCCCCATGGAAACAATGCTTCTCTTCTAGACTCTATTCCAGGGCTACAGAACCATGGAATTTCCTGCGCAAATAGCCTCCTGAGGCCAGTCCTCCTGAGGCCATCACCATATCTAGTTCCAAGGAATTGACAAAGGTATCTATTGGGGAAGGCAAAAGATGTTGGGGGGTCTGGAAAGATCTTATACCTCATGGGTGAATATCGACATACCTTCCTGCAAGTCTTTTCATGGTTTTGGTCAGAACCAAAAGCCATTAGAAACGTGAGTTGCCGGCCCAGGCCCTGAGGGCTGGCATTTCTTCACTGTCGTATGCCAACCAGGAACCTCAAAGCCTTTGAAAATTCTAAATTCAGACTTGGATCTTCAAGGCTTGAAGAAGCTGTATTTGTCAAGATAGTTGAATAGAGAATTTTCATTTAATCATTTTTAGGTTAGCTTGTAATTTAAGTAGTGAGACATATGGTATGTGGCTCTCTATTTTAACTCTTGCCCTATATCCTGCAAATGTTAAGTAACTGCCTTCTGCTTGTTTGTATTTGTCTTTGATCCGAGATAATTGGTTGTCGGTGCATTCAGAGGAATGCTAGACCAACCTGAAGGCTTAGAGGGGCGAGGACAAACCAAATACCAAAGTACCCGTGAGGACTAAGGGTCCTTCTCTATATCTCTCAAGGAAAATACCAGAGAAAAGATAATTTGTCCTTCAAGGATGCTTCTAGTTACTGGGGCAGCAATTTTCTCCAGGCCTGTGTCTCTATATGTATGTATGTATATCTATAGATGTAAGAGCGTCTACTGATGAGAGGAATCAAACAAATGTACATATTCCCCATGACATTTTTTCGTCTCATCCCTGAACCAAGAGAATGGTATTTTGGCTGGTATCCTCTTCACCAATTTAGTGCCAATGTTCATGGAAACTAGTTAATGTTGCAGGTGGCGGAAAATACCTTAAAGAATTTAAGGGATGTTTTTCCTGACTTTTCACACTATACCTAAGCATTTCAAAGTGCACTTTGTATTTCAGGTTAGACGTTTACATACCTTTCTCCCATAAAAGTCTTGAAATCTGCATGTGTGATGATAATCATCCTTGAAGTCGGCTTCTGAAATGAGCAATAGAGTCAAGGGATGCCTTATAACAATACTGGTAAATGGTTTTTCCTTTGAGCACTACATATTGTCTTTAGGCTTGCTCTGGCCAAGGAAGATTTAACTCGCTAACTCCCTTCTCGTGGTGTGTTTTCAGTTTGCAAGTGAAAGGAGCAGCAGTGAACTTGCCTGAGCATCTATTAATATTTTCAAAGCCCAGGACCTCCGTTCTTGCGTTTTATCACATTGTCAGTGCACAGTACGCTCCAGACGGACATTGTTTATGAGGCATGTGACTTGTCCTGCTCTTGTGCAGCCCCATAGAGGAGTGAGCATTAGTTTTGTAGCATGAATAATGGAACCAATAGTAGCATTGGAAATCTTGCCATCACTGGCTTGTACTGGATGGTAACAGACGATTTCGTTGCTTGTCAAATCACAATCCATGCATGTCCTGCCTCTGATAACTCTGAGATTCAACGGCAAAGTGTGGCGAGAGAGCAAGTGACCCTCTGACATTCGAGATAATAGTACTGACAGATTCATTTTTGCCTTGAGGAACGAATTCTGAATTTCGTGTTTCTTGATTTGTCCAAAGTGACCTTATTGTCTTCTCCTTTGCCAAAGCGGAGAGGGGTTCTCATCTTGATTCCTCCGTTTACCCCCAAAAGATAGTCTTTTTTAAAATTCTAGTATAATTCACTAGGGGTGCAGGGTCGTATGCGTTTCAGGTGTACAGTATAGTGATTCAACAATTCTATACATTACTCGGTGTTCATCATAATAATTGTACTCTTAATATCATTTGCCTGTTTCGCCCAGCTCCCCAGCACCTAACCACCAGTTTGTTCTCTGTATTGAAGAGTCTGTTTGTCTCTTTGTTTCCTTATTTTGTTTCATAAGTTCCACATAAGAGTGAAATCATATGCTATTTGTCTTTCTCTGACTTATTTTAGTTAGCATTATACATTCTAGATTCATCCATGTTATTACAAATGGCAAGATTTCATTATTTTTTATAACTGAATAATATTATATATATATGTGTATATATATATATGTATATATATATATACACATATATATATATATCTCACATCTTTAAGATAGCTGACTTTTGATAAATAGAGATTCTGCCAAAACTCAGTCCCATGTAGGAGATGAATTGGAAAATCCTTTTCTCAGAAACCTTATTAAGGGAAATCATTGAAATATTAAAGGGCTTTACAAAAAAATAAGTGGAGCAGGGCGCCTGGGTGGCTAAGTTGGTTAAGTGTCTGACTCTTGGTTTTGGTTCAGGTCATGATCTCACAGTTCATGAGTTCAAGCCCCATATCAGGCTCTGCACTGACAGTGAGGAGCCTGCTTGAGATTCTCTCTCTCTCTTTCTCCCTGCCCCTTCCCTGCTGACTCTCAAAAAATAAACAAACTAAAAGTTTTAAAACAAAATAAGCAGAGTATAGATTAATGTGTTTTACTCTTTTTTTTTTTCTGTCTCAACTAGACTAACTTTCAGTTCTGTAAGGAAAGTGTTTGTCTTCTACGTCTGAAACCTTGTAAAATGTTTGCTGAATGTTTGTTGAATAAACCATTTAATTTTTGGCCAGATCAATAGAAGCTGATTGGGGTGCCTGGATGGCTCAGTCAGTTGAGCATCTGACTCTTGATTTCAGCTCAGGTCATGATCTCAGGGTCATGGCATCAAGCCCCACATTGGACTCTGTGCTGAGAGTGGAACCTGCTTGATATTCTCTCTCTCTCTCTCTCTCTCTCTCTATCTCTCCTTCTGCCCTTCTCCCCTGCTCACATGCACTCTCTCTCTAAAAAAATTAAAAATAAATAAAAAATAAAATAGAAGCAGATCATTAGTACCAGGTGTTGGCAAACATTTTTCTTCAAGGGCCAGGTAGTAAGTATCTTAGGTTTTATGGTCTCTGTCACAACTATTCAATTCTACAACACTACCTCAAAAGCAGCCATCAGTCATATGTAAACAATATGTAAACAAATAGAGCTATGTTTCAATAAAATGTTATTTACACAAACAGCTATTTGGCCTACAGACTGTAGTTTACAGACCCCTGATCTATACATACATAAAACTCTTTCTAAAGGAATTTCATCTGAAAATGGGCCAAAGTCAGATGCAAAAATAAGAAGCTATGTTTTATTGTATCACTGTATCCATTCAAAGTGAAATTTCCAGTCTGGATATTTATTGGCACATAAATAATCTTTTACTCAATTATTTATCAAGAAGACAAAAAGGAAGGAAGGAAGGAAGGAAGGAAGGAAGGAAGGAAAGAAGGGAGGGAGGGAAGGAGGGAAGAAGGAAAAAAAATCCTATCAACAAAATCAATTTTGTTGTAAATTACTTCTACTTCCTGGGAGTATATTTGCACAGGTGAGTTGGAAGATATAGACAGAATAGAGGCGTAGCTGTTCATACTTAAACCATTTTTTAAAGTTACATTACAAAAGAAAATGTATTGGTGTAGTCAACTAGTTGTGTTCATCCAAATGCCATTGTAGAGCAACTTCTTCATATATGATATTAATGCCATCAATATAACATGATTCTTGGTAATAGAATATTACATGAAGGAACACAGGAGTGATCCTGAGGTGAAGAGAATATTTTATTTAAAAAAGGAGAAGAAGAAGAGAAAGAAGAAGAAGAAGGAGTAAGAGGAGAAGAAGGAGAAGAAGGAGGAGGAGGCAGAGGAGGAGGAGAAGGAGGAGAGAAAGAAGAGGGAGAAGAGAGAAAGGAAGGAAGACTGTTGTTCCCAAGTAAGAACAAACTGTTCAAAAATATTGAGAAAGTAACCTCATACATGTTGTTCAATGGTTTAATACATCAGAACAGTAGGGACTGCTCAAAGGTAAAGTAAACTGAATAGGTAAAGCAAGTATGAAAGTTTCCCTGTGAATCACATGTTTACTTAGAGCAATTGCCATTTGAAATGGTTTATGATCTCTAGGATTTAAAAGATCTGTGTGAATGGATGTCATCCAGATGACATCCATCTGCTGATGAAACAATATGAGCTTTTCAGATGGAAATTTGTTTTACCCCTTGTTGAACTGGAAAGGGAAGAACATCAATACAAAATTCCATTTTCTTTCTTAGATACCAACTCGCAAATGGGCTTCTTTACCTTTGGACAGGAGTAGCTTTGCTAAAGAAATTCCAGTTTGAGAATAATTGGAGGCCAAAGAACATTTCAATGTTGTCTGCTTAAGAAACAAAACCCTCCAGGGGCACCTGGGTGGCTCAGTCAATTAAGCATCCAACTTCGGCTCAGGTCATGATCTCCTGGTTCATGGGTTTGAGCCCCGTGTGGGGCTCTGTGCTGACAGCTCAGAGCCTGAAGCCTGCTTTGGATTCTGTGTCTCCCTCTCTCTCTGCCCCTTCCCTGCTCATGATTTGTCTCTCTCTGTCTCTTCACAACAACAGCAACAAAAAACAAATGTTAAAAAAAAATGAAGCTCTTCAGTTGAAAGAAAGTTTGACAATGAAGGTTGAAGAGGTAACCAACTGGCAGTGGCATAAGCTTCAAAGCAGAATCATGATTGGGGTGCCTGGGTGGCTCGGTCGGTTGAGCATCCAACTTAGGCTCAGGTCGTGATCTCGTGATTGATGAGTTTGAGCCCTGCATCAGGCTGTGTGCTGACAGCTCAGAGCCTGGAGCCTGCTTGGGATTCTGTCTCTCTCTGTCTCTCTCTCTCTCTCTGCCCCTCCCCAGCTCATGCTCTGTCTCTCTGTCTAAAAAATAAAATAAACATTAAAAAAATTGTTTTTTTAAGTTTAAAGCAGAATCATGAATCCCAGTTAATTGTGCCATCTTCTCTTCTAGAACAAAACTTAAATCTGTGTAATATGGAAAAAGCGTTCTTATCCCAACAAAATTTTTTTCATATTATTATTATGTGTCTCTCAAGGTTTCTAGGTATAACTATATAACTGTATAACTGTAGTATATATCTCCCCGGTGTGAGAGATACATCTTTAACCAAAAGAATAGTCTGATGAAACTCCCCATATCATGCCTATGTATATCCTCTAAAACTGAAAACTGGACCTCATTTTGGTTACAATTTTTTAAAATCAGTTCTTTATGAATATTGAGAGCTCAGCTACCGTTCTTCATTAATTTACTGATTTTAATAAATCATTTTAAAGCAATCTGAACCTCATAGAAATAAGATATTTACTGATATGTTATTAGTCCCTTGTCATACTTAATTGAGGAATTTATTTATGTCTTGCCAAGTCAATTGGAAAGTCCAGGGACCTGAGTATGCTACTTTACCCCTTGACAGTTCTTGAAATAATGTTGCATTTCAAGTGCCTTCATCAGAGTGGAAAAGTAAGATGTGCTGAGAGAGACAGAGAGAGAGAGAGAATGAAGTGGCCAAGCCAAAGCTCTTTTTTCTTTTTCTCTTTTTTTTCTTTTTCTTTTTCTTTTTCTTTTTCTTTTTCTTTTTCTTTTTCTTTTTCTTTTTCTTTTTCTTTTTCTTTTCCTTTTCCTTTTTCTTTTTCTTTTCCTTTTCCTTTTCCTTTTTCTTTTCTTTTCTTTTTCTTTTTCTTTTTCTCAGCTGGACTCTGAAATATCCACAAATTGTCCTATTCCTTTATCCATATGAACTTTAAAGGTTGACCTTATAAAGGTGGAGAATTACAGACACCACCAGGAATCAAGGAATAAATTGAATGGTGTCTGGGCGATGTACACACACTTAAAAGGAACATGTCACAATAGGAAGAAAATAAAGAGCTTTCTTATAGGCATTTCTATTTTAAAATAATGCCTCCCTGCACCATATGATGAAAGATCTTCAGAGCACATAAAGTTAGTCATAATGGAAACTCCTTAATTGAATGGCATGGAAAATGGCCTCGGGCTGCCAGAGAAGAGACAGGGTTATCACATGCTATCAGAACTACATCACTGTCAATTTATCTAAAATTCTGAATTCAGAGCTGACTTTAATTCTCATAAACCACGTTTGAAAACACACTCAAGAATTAGTACAAATCATCGTATTGAAATAAAAACGTACCATTCATAAAAGCAATCAAGTGCACAATAGTCACAATACAAAGGGGTTTTTTGTTTCTTATTTCTTTTAAGCAGTCAGTTCCTTTGGGGTGGGTGGGTATTGCCATGAAATCCATACAAAATTAACATATGCAAATTTATTTTGTAGACTAGGTGCAGATGTAAAACACTCCCGGGGCAGTAATGGAAATCTTAGATTCTTGAATTAACAGTTACCTGTGATCCAAAAGTTTAAATATTTTTCTAAATTTTTAATGGTGAATTGTAATTATTTTTATCATCTCTCTGCAAGTTCTGAAGAGTCTGACTGGAAAGAACTCTGTCCTAGCCATTGACACATTCAAGCAATGAGTCCCACTACCAAATTTCATGCTCCAGTTAAAAAAAGAAAAGAAAAGAAGGAAAAAAATACATATACATATATATATATATATATATATATATATATATATATATATATGTAAAGACACACACACTCACAGAGTCAGAGCCGTATACATCCTAGCACATAGACTAAGGAAAATAGAACATTCTAGGTTGTATGTGTGAAGAGAAATATATGATGCATGCTGAGAAGCTACTGCATCCTCAGAAAACTTGACATGACATAACACTTATTATATTTATTATTTCAATAATGAAATGTTGCAATATATTGCCTCACCCTGAGAACACACTGTTTTGTGAGCCCTATATACTGGGTCCTGAGGACAACTGAAAGCAGAGATTTGGCCCAGCACAGTACTGCACTGGTCCTCGGACTTTGTCATTTCACATAAACGGAATAGAGTAACATAAAAGATGAGGAATTGCCCTTCATTGTCACTATGACAAGAAAGACTTTTAAAGAGCATGTATGGTGTCTGCAATGATGATGGAGTTTTCCAAAGTCTGTTGGCTTTTAAGGTGCTTTCCATATACTACGAGTGGGAAGTATTGTCTGAAATGAGTGTGTGTGTGTGTGTGTGTGTGTGTGCGGGGGGAATCAGGAGGGTTACTATTTCATCATAATAATTATTATATTTCATATAATAATCACGAAAGCATTTGAAAAAGGCTTTCAATATTGTCAACCCAGAAATGGTGACCTTTTTGTTTGTTTGGTCATAGAATATAATACCAATAAAATGCTAATCTAACAATTCACCAGTTGTTGAAATCTCACTGTATTCTTCCCCTCACAATGGCCGCTAAATATTCATCTAGATGATTCCATGACTAATTCGGTAATAAATGAGTCACTACCATTCAGTGCAGCAAAGGACTTAGGAGTCTGGTCTCCAGAGTGAAAGTCACTCCTACAATATGGCTTACGCTTCATTTGAGTTTATCTCATGTAAGACATTGAAAAAGGTTTTTTTGTTTTTTGTTTTTGACATTGAAAATGTTTTAATATCACAATTTCCTGTCTCTAAAGTTGGTTTAACAAAAATAGCTAGTTCATGAGGTTATTTTGAAGATTCAATGTGATAATGCCTGTAACGTACTTGATGATGCTCAATACATGTTAACCATTCTTTGTTGTTTGTAATACTGTCACCATCATCCTCATTACCATTCAGCACAAATGATGTCGTTCATATACATCTCTGACTGCAAATACATTTTCTTATGTTGAAATCTGGCTCCTTGAGATTTTTTCCCCAAGTCTAATATAGTCCCCATTGTATACATACATACATACATATATACATACATACAGCCAATTCTCTACATGGCTAAGTTCAGTTATTAACATGTCCCCAGGACAGCTTCTCTGTTTTTGCTCTGCTCTGAGCCAACCCCGGAACTTAAATGCAGAAGCAGTGGGTTAAGCATCCAACTCTTGATTTTAGCTCAGGTCATGATCTCACAGTTCGTGGATTGAACCCCAGGTCGGGCTCTGTGCTGACAGCATGGAGCCTGCTTGGGATTCTGTCTCCCGCCCCCCCACACACAATAAATAAACTTAAATAAATAAATAAATAAATAAATGCAGAGAGTGACAGAGGGAGATAGGGACAGAGGAGAGAGGATAGAATGAGGAGGGGGAGACCTTTTCTTTTATTATTCTGTTATACTGCCTAAATCTGCCCATATTCTTCAAATATTCTTTAACCTATATGACTCTCTCACTACTCTGTTACTCTTTCCTGATAGTGCTATGGTTTTTCTGCATCTGGTTAAGAGAGAGCTTCCCTATATGGAAACAGTGATTATAGATATCCTAAAGCGTCTAAAAAATTATTACACAAGGTGGAAAAGAGTCTAATGAGAGAGGAATCTGTCCTGAAACCTGCTCATTGTTATCCAACCCATGGAAGTGTTTCTTTTTCACCTATTCTCTGTGTATGTGTGTTTAACTTAAATTATTAAACTTATTTGCTATGAAAATTTAATGGGAACTTATGCAAGGGTTTGTTCATGGGAAATTATTTTTAATGTTAGAGGTTCGAGTTCTCAAAGTGGACAGGTGTTGAAATGTAGATGCAGATAAGTAAATGGGTAATGTGGTTGAATCTGGTGAGCACTGAGGCTGATAGACATAGCATGTGTTTAAAATAAAGAGGAACATCAAAGTTCCCATATAATTTATTGGTTCAATTCAGTGGTCAAGAACATTCCAAGAATGATATCAAGGAAAAATAAAGAAATTTTAATTTCTGTTACTTAAGGTGGCAAACTTTTTTTTGATGTCAAAAGTTGTTTTCAGTTATTAGAATACAAAACATTTTGGAGATATAAATTAGGCGATATTGAATAATCAGATTCCCATTTACAAGAGAAATTATATAATGTAATACTTCCTGAGTAGTTTTACACTCAACAATTATTGCTCAGTTAAAAAGCAAGGTTTAAAACCACTGTTTATAATATAATATAATTTTATTTAAGATTACTGTTAATAATTATATTATAAATATATTTGTATATAAATATATGCTTGTGTGTTAAAAATTAGAGGAGTGTACCAAACTGTTAGTTATAGTTGCCTCTGAGAAGCTGTTTATAGAAGCTTTTACATTCTGTGCTATATTTTTCTGTAATGTTTGAATAGTAAGTATATAATGAGTGTATTGCTTTTGAAATGATTACTTTATAATCAGAAGGGGAAAGAGCTAAAACATGAAATGCATGATTAGCCTAGACTTGTAAAAAATGATTCTTTTTTTCCAATTAACTTAGCATTTATCAAAGGAATAGTAACCTAAATGCTGAAATATATTATTACCTACAGGCCAAATCTATTAACCATTAAGCTATTTATACTCATCCAAAATGGTTGACCGTGAAATTGTACTATTCAATCAGAAAACAAACATACCCAAAAAAAGATCATGGTCTATGTACAGCTTACATATTTTGAAACCTATTTAACCATCTCAAAGCCGACTTGCCCGGGAAATAAAAAGTCACCTCCAAGGCTTGGACTTTCAACTGTCGAGCTCTGCCAGGGGAAATATCCCAGGCAACCGAAAGATATGAGAACACCTAGTCTCCAAGCAACTTGAGTTCCCTTTAGCACGTAGCTTCATAAAACTTAATGAGAACTAGCTATCTCCTCCACTTTGGGAGACACTAAGTTCATGGAGAACAGGGTGTTCTGGTTTTTGCACTATGTGAATGAAGAGGTCATAAAGCTATGTGACTCTGAGCAACTGCCTGAATCAAACATTGCAGTTCAAAGGAAACTTCTGGTTACTCCACTCTATGGCTATATGGTTGAATGAATAACGAGACTGATAGCCTACCAGCTCCTATGAAACAACTTCATTAGTCTGAAATTCTACTGATGCACATGCCCTGAAGACTACCATCCATTGGAAGGATATGGCATAATGCTGAAGTTGGCAAGATCACAGACTCGGGAGCTGGACAGCCCAGAATTCCTGGCCTGTGTGTGACATTAAGTCACTCAAATTCTCTGTACCTAAGTGTTCTCATATATTAATGGGAACAGTAACAGTAGCTATTTCATGAGTTGCTTTGAAGGTTAAATGAGCTAATGTTTGTAAACACCACAGAACCTGGAACAAAATAAGAATGGGATAAGGGTTTGTTCAATTAACAACAGCAAAACTATCCGTGCTGTTTTAGGCATTGCTCTGGATCCTGAGAATTAGATCCATCCCTCAGTTTTCAAATAGGGCTATCTAAAAAATTCAGATGAAGCTCTGTAGACATACAAATGAGGAAACAATTAGCCCTATCAGGACTATTCAGTAGAGATAGACTGGGATTCACAGCATGAGTGGGAGATTTTTTGGCCCAGAAAAGTAAAGGAGGGGCATTTCAGTCAGAACAATAAACATGTACTAACACATAGAAACAACATATACATGCTGGGACATGTGAAGTCTCCTTCTATACTTTAGCAGAGATCTCTGGAACATAGACAAAATGGAGGTGTTCAAAACTGCTGACTTCATGATATCTTCAGTGGTTGCAATTTATTATGTGGTAATGCACAGCCATTGAAGCTTTTCTTAAGCAAGAAAATGGCAGAAGCAGATTTGTGGTAAAGAAAAATAATTCTGACGCCACACACACACACACAAATGCGCTCGTCGGTGAGGACAGGAGTCAGAAAGAACGTGGTTCTGGGGGCATGGGAGAGCCTGTCCTAACACAGAGAAAGAGAATGGCAATGCCATGAAAATATTCTTGAAAATATTCTTGAGAGCCTGTCCTAACACAGAGACAGAGAGTGGCAATCCCATGAAAACATTCTTGAGACAATTTGGAGGAAGAGCCGATGAAACATCGTGAGTGACTGAGTGTAAGGGAAAGGGAAGCATCAAACATAATGCTCCATTTCTAGGGTGTGCAATTTGGAGATGAGTGATTTCAATTAGGGAGCAGGGCAGAAGTGGGACAGAAAGGGAGGCAAGAATTACCTTCACTTTAGATGTTGACCTGGGGTTGCCTAGACAAGCTTATCTCTTGGAGAAGTTGAACAGAAAGGGGGAAAGGTCATTTTAAACCGAAGAGAAAGGTCAAGTGAGGAAACATGGGTTCAGGAGTCACCGTACACATAGTTGATGGAAACCATAAGAAGGAATGAAATGAATCAGGGAAATGAATGAACAAATCAATCAATCAAGAATGAAATGAATCTATCCAAATTCTACCCATTTGGGTAGAATGTGAAGAGACATGGAAGAATTTCAAGGAAAACCATCTAAGGAGTGGGCCAAGGTTGCTAGAGCAAACTAAAAGAAAAGCTACAGGTTAGTAGGAGATTCAGAATAAAGGCTATTCCTATTTATTTATTTTTGCATGTATTCAATCTGTTTATTCATTCATTCAATAGATATTTGTTGACCAACCTTTGTGTTCCCAGACATGGGAATGCAAGAAGGGGAGAAGCTGTGTAAGGGAAACAGACCAACTTCTTGTGAGCATGGAGTTTTAAGTCTATTATTAAGACTGAGTACAATTACCACACACACAAAAAAAATGTAACCCGAATGCATTTAGAAAATGTACATTTTTTCTAAGAAGGGAAAATATCAGTGCTATGAAAACACAGTCGGGGGGATCAAGAGAAGTCTTGATGATTGAATTGAGATGTGAGTGAGGTCCTCCACTTTGGGTTGCTGGGGGAGGTAGCATGTTCCAGCCAGGGTGCTCAGTGTGCATGAGGCTCTATGCTCCTCTCTCTGACTATAGAGGAAATGGAAAACAGGTATAAGCTATCCCCATTTCTCATGTCTTTCTCCAAGTTCTGGCTTCTATGCAAGTACAGGTCTATATTTTTGTTTACGACGACACATTCTGTGCTAAGAAGAGGAAAACATATCAGACGGGTCATTGTAAAGGATAGATTTTAGTTTTCATGCAGGCCATGCCTCCATCTCACAGAGTAAATTCTGAAGGAAAGCCCTTGAAATCAGTATTCTCCATTCCAACGCCCAGGGCTAGAATCCTGTGTCTCTGGTTATTAATGGCCAAGAGCCGTCTTGTTTTCCTCAGGGCAGCGAGACAGGTGCATCTGCTCGAAGGACATCAAAATTCACACCCGCACTCCGTGTGGCCCCTGGAGATCACAGCCTCTGCCTGATGAGTTTGTCACACGGGTCTTCAAGAAGAGGCAGCCATCGATATTGCAAATCTAGGAGTGCTTAGCACTCAGGGAAGGGTAAAGAGATTCTTTCCACTAAGCGTGTAATCATGTGCCCCTCAAAACCAGGGTTATTCTTCCATATCACAGAGATTCTTTGCAAGAGAAAGGAATAAACAACCTGTGCTTTCAAATGGAATAAATAAAATCCAGAAATATCGAATGGCACAAATAAAATTACAGATAACAAATGACAAATTGCCCTCTCCACGAACTCCAGCATGGTGGTCATCCAAATCCCCTACAGACATTATGGCCAATCTTGTCCAACACCAGGTTTTGGAAAGTCTAAGGAATCTTGTTTTGAAAAAAGAATTCCAAGATTGCAAAAGGAGAGCAAACATTAGAGATCAAAAGTAAAACAAATGAATACTATCTCGGAAAATGAAATCAGAGGTATGTAATTAGCATTGACAGAGGCTGGCTAAATTCATTTCCACAAACCGCCTCAATCCTTCATTACAGACTTGGATTTTCTATCAAAACAGCAATCTGCCTTCAAGGTCATAGTCATACTTTCAGGTAACACTTTATTTTTTTTTATTTTTTTAATGTTTATTTATTTTTGAGACAGATAGAGACAGAGCATGAAGGGGGGGGTGGTCAGAGAGAGAGGGAGACACAGAATCTGAAACAAGCTCCAGGCTCTGAGTGGTCAGCACAGAGCCCGACGCGGAGCTCGAACTCACGACCGTGAGATCATGACCTGAGCTGAAGTCAGATGCTTAACTGACTGAGCCACCCAGGCGCCCCTCAGGTAACACTTCAAAAAAAAAACTGACTGTAGATTAACACCCTTTTCACCAGACAAAAACACATTTTGCTCAGTGGCTGCAACTCTTCAAACTGTGTCCTGTGTTTATAACTTCTTCCTATTCCACTGTTTTATCTTCCTTCTTATTACACATCATGCATTACTCTGTGCTTCTGCTGGTTGAATAACAGTCCACAGCTCTGACAAATAATTTGGCGTTCTGATTATGAAATTAAGGGCTGCAGACAGAGAGTAGATGTTAATTTCATGTCACCGATGATACCCTACGTCTTTGTTTCGTCCTGATGATGTTAACTTGTTCATCATTATCAAATCTGGCAAGTACCTACAATTTTCATGGTGAGCATAAAATTATTCATGAGCTCATCACCCAGAGATGAGCACCATAAACATTTAGGTATGATTTTGGAAGAATTTCATACACACACACACACGCACGCATGCGCGCGTAACACAGATATACTGTTTTTGTTATTTTAATTATAGCATAACTCAGATCTGTGCTCTCTTTTTTGCTGATATGAAGAATTGTGAGGACATTTGAATTGTATTTATCCCCCAAATTTAGAGTCTAAAACTGGTGAAATCATTCCCTAAATATAGTTGTTTTGTAAGAGGCAATGCAAGACGGCTAGAATAGATACCTGCATTGCAGCTCTGTCCTATTACTCTTCTTGGAAGCTAGTCTCTATGCTTTTCATGGCAAAAGTGGCCAGCAGCAGCAGATACATTGGAGACGCTGACACTTTTTAAGGCAGAACAGTGACTTGGAAGATGTGGTGTTATATAATAACAGTGTGTCTACACAACCCTTTTTCCCCCGAAGGGAAAATCCCATGTATATTGTCCTATCTCCTTAAGGATACATGTTTTGTTTTGTTTTGTTTTTTGTTTTGTTTTGTTTTGTTTTGTTTTTCACTGTATGTGACTTATTACAAAAGTCTAATGGAGTCAGACTGGTTGTAATTGTGTAGATGCAGCTATCTTTTTCTATGAACTACTAAGGATTTTAGGCATTAAAGCTTGAGATTTCCAGGGGATATGAAATATATGATTTGGGCTGAGTAAAAATGTAAAAAGTGATTATGGTTGACACTTGAAAAACATGGGGGTTAGCTGAACGCCTCCAACACAATGAAAATTTTGTATATAGCTTTTGACTCCCCAAAAACTTAACTACTAGTAGCCTCCCCTTGACCTAAGGCCTTCCTGACAGCATACTTAATTAACACATAGTTTGTACGTTATGTGTATTATATACTGTGTTCTTGCAGTGAGGTAAGCTAGAGAAAAGAAAACGTCACTAGGAAAATCTTAAGAAGAAGAAAATACCTTTGCAGTACTATGCTATATTTATCGGAAAAAGAAAAAGTTAAAATCCATGTGTAAGTGAAACTGTGCAATTCAGACCCGTGTTGTTCAAGAGTCAACCGTATTCTGTTTTAAATTGGAAATGCTTGACTCCTAGAAAATGGTGCTCTTTCTTTTAAGCTAGCTTCTCCTCAGGTAATAGAGGATATTAACGAGTTAATTTTTACTTTGGTACATAGATACCTATGCTCGGGGTTCTATTTGCTACCACATTGGAGACTGTGGTAATCATGATTACTTCTGTAGATTAGCAGATAAATTGTATGTATGGCCCAAGGGAAAGAGTTGACGCTCTAATATATATGTGGTCACATAAATAGATATTATCATTTATTGAGCATCTCAGAAATAGGTCATGTGAGCCATACGGTTTGCTCAGAACACCAGCCACATCCCAAGAGGTGCGAGTAGGACAGAGGAGAATGTGGCCGAACAAGGAGACGTTCTCAGCTACCCTCTGTGGATATTCCAGAGTTCTTCTAATGCCCGTTCCCTCTTAACTTCTCTTCATTAAGTTAAATAAAAAGCATGCCTGGGTTTGGTTTTCCCATAGCAGACCACAGGAGACAACAGGGGGGAAGTTTGGATTAGAAACTGTTAAATTTGTGCAACGGCGTTAGAAATTTCACAATAAGATTTTCACATTTTCATGAACCTTTAAGCACTTCTTGTTTCCCGTAAGGTTAGAGCTGTTCTTTCTTGCTACATGTAGGCACTTCCAGTATGACAGAAAACCAGGAAGTGTAAATGAATCCGAAAGACAAATGGAATACAACTCTCACTGACACAGCTTCATCCAGGGAACTAGGTAGATGTATGAGAGAGTTCTGACTTTATACGATCCCGTGAACTCAATATCTGTCTTAGAATACAAGCATTAAAATACAATGACATGCATAGAATATATAACACCAAGAGTGACCGTAATGTAAACCATGGACTTTGAGGGATTATCATGTAGGTTCATAAGTTCTGACAATATACCATTCGGGGGTCAGGGGTGTTCGGGCGGAATGTTGATAATCAGGGAGACTGTGCATGTGTGAGGGTGTGCCATCTATGAGAAATGTTTGTACCTATTTCTCACTTTTGTGGTGAACTTAAAACTGCTCTTAAAAAAAAAAAAAAAAAAAGGTCTTTATATACTATGAAGTGCCTTCCCATCCACGATGGAAAATTTGACTTTGGTGAAGATATGCTTGCATTTGATTTAGAGAAATTTCCTCCTCAAAGAAATAAAGCACTTAATGACATAGATACTGCTAGTATTTATTTTTATCTTTTGCAAATAAACTGAAAATATGAAGATGCATGTTAGCTAAAGTACACATGATCTAAGGACATTTTTTTGACTATTGGATCCTGCCACGGAACAACACACTCATAATAGTTGTTCTGGCAAGAAGCAAGAGTTTGATCCATCTTCGAATTTTTCTTTCCCCCCCCTAAATTATAAATTTATACTCCAAGGAAAATATTTCTTTAAAAACCCCACATTTCTTTTTTCTGTGACGTTGTCATTCTGGCTGGAAGAATTAGGCACTGACACTCAGGATAACCCAAGCCTCTTTGCCCAGGGACCCAGGAAGGCAATGAAAGAAAGTCCTGAGCAATACAGCTCTTAAGTAATACCCTGTTCTCACCAACGTGTTACCATCTCTCATTTTCTTGGGATATAATTTCCTTCAGGTCTGCATGAAGTTGGGAAAGACAAGTTGCCACCAAAAATAAGAGTTTGTGTTTCTATAGCATCTGTTTATGACAGTGTATATAAATAAGAAGAGGTTCCACCCCAGTATAGGACAAAGAAAAAATACATCTCTTTTTATGAGTTGGCTTTCTGAAAATGCAACTAAATGAAAGAATGTGGAGGTGGAACCCAATATAAATGCAATGTCAGAACAAAAAAGAACCACCTACAAAAATCTTTCTTTAAAAAGCATGCATTCCTAAAGAAGATGTACTGCATGTAGGTTCACACATAGATTTACTACCTACCCAAAGTAGCCTTCTGGCAATGGCTCTTGGAGGGGTAATCTTTAAACCCCGAGGTTAGAAAAAAATAAGCGAGTTATGACTCTCAGATACCTGTTGAACACAAGCCGGGTGTGGTAAGGACATGCAGTTCTATTCCCTAGAGTTGCACCTTTGGGGAATGATGTGAGAATCAACATTCAGAAGTAGACGAGATTAATCCCTAAGTAGCTCAGTTGGTAAGAAGTGCATCAGTCATTCTATGCACTCACTCATATTAACACCTTAAGATGTTTTGGTTCTGCATGTAGATACACGTAAAATTTATATATTATATAGACCTATGTGTATAAGCATAGGTGTATGTAGTATCATCTTTAAATGCATGGGGATGCAAATTAGATGGAGTTCCTTTTGATTTGCAAGCTCCTTAGCACAATGCAGGAGAGTGACATCCGTGGCTCTCTGGCATTAAATATTAAAAACATGTTCCAGTTATTGTGAGATACAAAAACACCCATATATATTCCCAAACGTGGGACAGTGGTGCTGCACTGGTTGAGAACTATTCTATGAACACAGGCTGATAGGCAAGTCTCAGAGTTTTCCCTTTTGAGGTCAGGGTCACCTGATGCTGGATTTGCTGGTTACAGCACTGTATCCGTGCCCAGAGTTTTTTTTGTGTGTTTTTTGGTTGGTTTTTTTTTTTTGTTTTTTTTTTTTTGTTTTTTTTTTTTTTTTTTGCAGAGAGTTCTTCCCACCATCAGGGATGGGCTTGGCAAGAAACCACCTTCCAACTTTTTCCAACTCAGAATGTTTGTCTTAACCAGTGCCTGAAGCTGATCCACAGTCTTTGAATCTCTGACGTTGATGAACGGAAGTACAAGAAGTCAGACAGAAAAAAAAAAAATCAACTTTGGATATGGTTCAAACTGTAAAGGGCAAACATGTACTATACCTTCAACCTGATAGATAACTCTTCATTTTCAGGTACTATTTTAATTAATGATTTCAAACATTTTAGAAACGTTAGATTTTACTTTCTCTATAACTTTCAAGTATGTTAATGAGATTTAAAAAATGGTTCTAAAGTGTTCTGGGAAAGAGAGGCACAGAAAATTTTAAATTAGGAGCCTATCTAAAATGAGGGAAATTAGATCTGTACTATGTACCAGACACCACGCTGGATGTTTTGTATAATTCTTTTTCTTTTATAGCTTCATACAAGCCCTGCCTGGTAGGTGTTATTGTCACCATTTTGATACCTGAGAATAGTGAGCCAAAGAAAGTTTAAGGAAGTCTAAAAAGTATTAATAAGACATGTATCCCTTTTAGAATGCTTGATTTTAAAATTTAAAATTTAATGTGTTTCTAATTTTAATGGCAATACAAATCTTTATTTTGATACCAATTAAAATGTAACTACATATTCTTCTATCTCATCCTCATGGAATCCAAAGATAGCCCCCTTATTGAAATTAAATTTATTTCACCTATTTTTCACGACTGCTCTAAGAAGCGTGAAAGAGAAATTATATCTGTCGGTTATTCCAGGACTTCTTTGGAGACCCAGACTCCTGCTGTAGGTCCTGTGAGTTAAAGACAGAACGCAATGTACTCTTCTGGCCCAGATGTAGATATGCCCAGAATATCACATGGGCTCTAACTGTTCGGTAGAAAGCCAAAAAAGAAACAAAGACTGCATCTATACGTGGCAGGAGGGTAAACATGGAAACAAGGAAAGGTAGGTGCCTGCCACTTGCTGTCCATTTATCTGTTGGGATCTCCCCTCTCCCCGTCTTCCTGATGCTCTGTGGCTGAAATGGGGGCTCCACAAAATTGAGTGGTTGCACGTTATCTCCCCTGGACCAGCTCATGCTCCTACATTTTGCTTTTCCAAGAAAATGGCCATTGGTCAAACCTTTGATTTTTGTCAGCTTTTATGGAAAAAAAAAAAAAAAAAACAACCTATCAGCTGCATTGCTGAAGAGCTAAAGATACAGCTTCTTCTAGGGGTCTTTATCCATTGTCACTCTGCTTGGCAAATGGTCATCACGGTTACTGTCACAGCTGTGGCCATTTCCTCATTCCATTAAGCAAGATATTTCTTCTTTCTTTTCTTTTTCTTGTTAATTGTGTTGTTTGGGGTGGAGTGTCTTTTGTGGAGGACTGCCAAAAGAAAGTGATTTTTACTGGGTCATCTCTTTTAGAAGTACTGATTTAAGCAGATTAAATGGGTATGGAATTAGTTACTGCATGCACCTAAATGTCACCCATGGTAACCAACCGTGGCTCAACCTGCTCACACACCGAAATAAGTCCGATGGCTGGAGTATCAATTCATTAATGACTCTATGCCAAGCTCTGTACAGCTGTGAGGATTATGAGTCTCAAGCAAAAGATATAAGGGTTAATGTATTTTTTCCCACAAGTTCAACGGGCCTATATCAAAGAATACTGAAAAAAAAAAAGTCATTTAAACTAAAAATAGAAATGTGTACAAAGGAACTAATTACACATTTCCTAAATATTGTTATCCTTTCTGGTGACCAATATAGCAATTATTTTCAACTTTATAAACATTAACTTCATAAGAACAGGTACACTGCTGGACTTGTCACGCACTTGACCTCCACTTGGGCGGTGTTTGAGAGTTGCTTCTGAATGTGTCTCCTGAGAGTGCACGCATATATTCACCCCTAGGGACTTTTAAACTGACCTCTGACCATATCCCCCATACTCACGGTGCTTTCTTGATTTAAACAAATGAATGACAGTTGCATAACTCATAAGTTGCCACCAAGGGACTTGAGGGCCAGAAAAATGCACACGTGGGAAGGAAGAGTTAACACACAAGTTAGGTAATGCAGAAGTTTTTTCACGGAAGCCTGCACTTTGCTGACGAAACAAAACAGTAAGATCAGTGATTCACAACACACTGAAAAAGAGTCAATATGGATCAATATCAATTCAGATAAGTCTCCAATAGGGGTGTATCACTTCTGCCATTTGATACAGTCGCACAAATAGTAATCCTGTACAGCGTAGCACAGCTATTAGTATTGATCAGATTCAAAAAAGTCCTGGTTGAAAGCTTGGCTCACCCTGGAACGAGTTAATTTTGAGGAAGTTTCTTAAAGTCTCTCCAATTCGAAAATCTCTCTGATTATGCAAAAATGACGGTGGCCACGCCTACCTCAAGGATTTTGTTACGGATTAAATGAGATCATACACGCTGAATGTCAAACGCTCACGATAATGTGTGGTGCATCGCAAAGTTGCTTTCATTGCTGTTGTTGGCATTATGTTTTAAAAAGTTATTTGACTAAATACAACACAAGCAAAAACAAATCTAATTCCCGCTGCAGACCAACTCAGTAAAAATATTTTGTTTCGTCTTGTTTAAATCTTCATCTACCTGAGCGACAACCTAACATTTTTGGCATTGCACACAAATTTATTGCCGTGGAAACGGTCTGAGAAACAAAGGTGAAGCAGTTTACTTAAGTCCCTGAAAGCAATAATTTCTGATTCCTTTTTCATGATGTTCCTTCAAACTTCAAAATCACCCAAACTCAAGCAACTATTATAGTTTGACACAGCACACAAGGAACTAACTTCACATCGCCATTTCCCAAACACGGTTTTCTCTTTGCTCCAACATCAGCACTCATTTACTATTTAAGTTGTTTTTATAAAAATGCCAACATGATTCCCTTCTCAGGGATTTCACTACTTAACAAAGAGAAAATAGTCAGAACTCCCCAAAATTCAGAAGCCTGTTATTGACCGTGCTTTTCCAAAATCACTGGGGCCCTTTTCAAAAGCCATGTTTTGATGAAAGTATTCACAAGTTTCAAAGGTTGTCCAGAATTATCCAGAACAATTTAAGCTTTCCTGTAATTCTTTAAAAGGAAGACGTAAAGTTAACAACAAGACTGCCAAATGCTGGGTTAGTGGCCTTGAGGACTAATTTTCCTTGCCATTAAAAATATTTATCTTTGGTTACTTACACTAAATCATTGTCTGATGACTAGAGGGGATGGAGACTACTTAGCTAACACAGATCTTTACTCTGAGACACTGTGAGTGGGGACTTACCACACACTTTAGATTCCTTTGGTTGTAATTAGCAGAGACACAGTTCTTATTCGCTAATGACCCAAAGGACTTTTTTTCTCCCAATTGTCTCTAGCTTAATGCAGGTAGTTTAGGAATTGCCTTAAAGGTCTTGGGGTAAATTGCTTACTAATTATGGATCCTAAATGAAACTAAGGGTTAGTAGAAACCTTAGGTAACGGCACTAACTCTATAGATTTAATGAATCCCTGTTCCATTTGCGGGTGAAGGAGTACGTGATTGCACGAGTGAAGCTCTTTCATGCAAGGTTGTCACAGGGCAGAGTGTGACAGAGGGAAGTGTTTAAGGTAAAATGGAAAATAACGCAGGTGTGTGTCTGTGTGAGGATGTGTAAAGGGCTAAGCATTGGAAAGCCCAGGTGATGCTCCCCAGGAGCAGTCAGACAAAAGTGGTTTTTAGGCAGTGGTGGGCATCAGCACCCAGCTCAGTCCTAGTGATCACTTTTGACAGGATCTGAATAGAAAGGCTCATTGGAGCTGGAAACGCTTGCCATAAATCTGGGATATTATTAATGCCATAGTTTCCATCTCATCTCTATAAAGTTATACCCTTGCCGTCAAAGTTTACAGTCTGAAGACTATAGTTCCTACAGGCTGTTCCAGATTGGTAAAACAAGAGAGAAGAAAGATTATGACTGGCTAGGCCTTATGTGGAATAAAGAAGAATTTCTAGGGGGCACCTGGCTGGCACAGTCAGTTAAGCATCCAACTCTTGATCTCAGCTCAGGTCATGGTTTTAACAGTTCGTGAGTTGAAACCTCACGTTGGGCTCTGCTCTGATGACACAGAGCCTGCTTGGAATTTTGCCTCTCCTTCTCTCTGCCCCTTCCCCACTTGTGTGCATGCTCTCTTTCTAAATAAATAAATTAGATTAGAAAAAAAGAAATTCTAAAGGTATTTTCTCCTTCCTAGGCCCCTAAGGAACTAACTTGTCACAAATAGTATTCTAGAAGTCCCTTCCAGAGTCCCAGGGAGATGTTTGTCTGCCTGGAATTTCAGATGATTACATAAAACATGCATTTATCCATTTTACTCCTTTAGACAAGAAATCTCAATCCATTCCATAGCTCTCCAAGAATCCATATTTCCTAGTTTTTTTTTTCCTTTTTAAAAAAATCATTCTACTCTTTACTCATTAGGTTCTATTTCTTCTTCAAACTGAATTTTCAAACAAACTTAAAATAGCCAGTGGAGCAGGACTAGTTATACAGAATTATGAGGTTGGTTAACCTTTTCTTTGTCTCTCTTTCAAGTCACCTGCTGTGATATCTTCAGCTTCAAAAGCATTTGCTGATGATTGTTATAGATCTTTGGGAATGTAAATATTATAGTTTGTGCAGAAAAACATAGAAGTGGCAAGGAAGGGAATCATGGTGGGCAACCAGGCAAAAAAAATCTCCAGGAGATAGATTTTCCACTGATGGAGAGGAGATGGAAGTTTCTCAGGATCCCAGGTCAGCGAGGGATTAATGTGTCCATTAGAAAAAGTGTTCATGGCAAGCATAGTAGATCAATGGCACTGACCAATTTGCCTGCCTAGAAGTTGTTTCTTTGGTGGCATATGAAAGGGGGTAGCCTAGAAGGAAGTACCTTCTCTCTGCCCCTTCCTACTCGTAGGAAGGGTTTGCCATAGAGACAGCCTCTCAGCAGGCTTCACAGCGGATCATCCTGGTTTATGTCTATCTTCTTGGTGAGTTTGACTATTGGACATGGACGTGAGTAGTAGCTCGAGGGGCTTAGGTGCTAAATCCAACCCAGTCGATAAAATTCATAAAACATGTATACTTCTGCAAGTGGGCCAGCACATTGGCAAATCATAGAAAGCTCACAGGACATAGATAGAAAGAAATTTTGTAGGTGACCAGAGTTAGTTGCCTTACATCACGTTCACTCTTTGTATCATACACTCAAGTTGCATGGTGAAAATATGGCTGGAATATATAGAATATGTGGATTCTAGCATTGCACGATTCTATGGAGCTGGAAGCATGAGGAAATCCTGAAGTGAAAGCAAATGTGCCTTGCATAAGTCAGAACGAATTAAACTGGCCATGCTTCCATCTAATGAATACATCAAAATGCCTGTTTCTGGCTGCTGTGTACATCAGCTGTGGGCAGTGATTAATTCCTGGCCTCTGCTACTTCTACTCATGCCATAGAGGAGGAGGGATAGCATCTTTACCCACTGCAAAGTAAGACATACATAACAAGGCTAACAAAGCACCGTGGGTCAAGTTGCAGCAGGAATGATGGCAAGTACATGGGAATGAGTCAATGCGGGATTAGAACAAAGAATGTAATTCATGGAAACCTCTCAAATGTACATGTCAGGATGTGCTGAACAGTCGACTTGAGTGGATTTGTAGCAGCATGTGAAGGTGATTTACATAAATGTGAACTCATGCCCATAAAACAAATGGAACTTGCAAATTTGCAGCCCTGTACATCATGGAAGATGTACCCAGAAGCAGACACCATTTCTAGTAAACTAAAACCATGACTTCTTTTGACTACTTTAAACATTTAGTGAACTCCAATCATGCACGGCTAAGACAAGATTGGATGAGCCAGCCTCTCTAGTGGAGTTGCCAAAGGGTCAAGTCCATGCCCCCTGCCATCTGAGTGAAAAGATTCTGCTGTTGCAAATGAGGGTGGTAACCTGAGTCAACTCAACTGGAAGAGTTTTAGGAACATGCAAGCGTTACTCTGAATCTATCTGCCTTCTAGCAGCCTATTTGATGTGTCCACCTATTAATGTCTTGCTCACACCTCAAATTCAGTGAGTATCTCCCACCCATCCAACCAGCCCTCTCTCCTGACTCCTGTTTCCTAATTCAGCCACGCTGTGACCAAACTTTGATGCTTCCTGCCACCTTCTCCCCTGCCATAATTTAAAAAAATTGCCAAATCATGTACATTCTTCTTCTGAAGCATCTCTGGAATTGACTGATTCCTTTCCATTCTCAAGTTCAAGCACTCATTACCTGTCATCCAAACAGAGCCATCAACTCATAACCAGCTCCTATCCTCACCTCTTATTCCTCCAGTCAAGTCTATGTATTTGACATTTCATCTTCCTAAAAGTCTTTATAGCTACACCATTCTCTTTCTCAGAAAACTTCAGTGGTCACTCCCAGCCTTCTATTTCAAATAAAATCATCTAAAACCCTTAAGCTACTTTCCAATCATATTCCCCATTAATGTCTCAAAGAAGCTACACCCTAGACCAAGGCTTCTCAACTTTGCCTCTATTCACATATTGGACTGGAAAATTCTTTGCTGTGGGACCTGTTCTGTTCATTGTAAGATGGTTATCAGCATCTCTGTCTTCTACCCACTAAGATGCCAGTGGCACTCCCTGCCAAGTTGTAACAACCAAAAATGTCTCTAGATATTGTGCAAAGTTCCTGGGGAACAAAATCCCTGCCCCAGACAAGACGGGTCTCCTTGGTTAGCAAGATACATCTTAGGCTTTCCATGTCTTTGTGTGTATTTGCAGTGGTTGGGAGGTATGTTGGGATGTCCTCCCTACCACCTTTATTCAACTCATACCCTCATTTAAGGTTTATCTAGAAAAATTCCTGTCATCAAAGTCTTGTCTCTGTCTTAACCAGGCTCCCTGAATTAAGGTATTTTCCTTTGCCTTTGGATGACAATAGCAATTTATGTGTTTCTTAAACCATGCATCTTATTTTGACTGTTTTCCTTGAATTTAGCTGCTAACAACATACGCAGAAGCATATTTTTGACCCACTAGCTAAACGTATAAATATTAATGGCATGACTTATATAAGCTACTCTCTATTCTGTTGGAACTTTACTTCCCTAGGTGTTGTTTGGGTTGTTTGTTTTCTTTGGCGTTTTTTTTTTAATTTTTATTTTTTGCCTCTAACAAATCTATTTGTAGGGGTGCCTGGGAGTCTCAGTTGATTGAGTGTCCCACTCTTGATTTCGGCTCTGATTGTGATCCCAGGGTCATGGGATTGACCCCCTGCTGGGCTCCAAGTGGAGTATGGAGTCTGCTTAGGATTGTCTCTCTCTCCCTCTGGCTCCCTCCCTGGCTCACAACACACATGCATGCATTTTTTCTTTCTCTCTAAGCGCGCACACACACACACACACACACACACTTATTGTAGCTTTTTGTATGAAATTTTTCCAGTATGTAAATACTACAAATAACAATCTTTATGTAATTATCTCAACATCACTGACAAATGCATTAATGTGATGTTTTCTTAACAAATGAAACAGAAAATAAATCATAGCATCTTTACAGAGAGAAAAGGAAAAAAACAAAAAACTGGAGTCACCTGGACCTTAGAAACTATCTGGTCCTTCCTCTGCCCCTTTACCTGAAGAAACTGGAATCTTGGAAGGTAAATGTCCCAAAATGGGAGAACTAGTCGATTACAGACAAGACAAGTACCCTGAGCTCCTGCTCAGAATTTAATGCACTAGGCTAGTTGTGCCTTATGTGAGGCCCTTGGGGCAGCATCTTGTGCAGCACTTAAGAACTTGTTTGAGGGGTGCCTGGGTAGCTCAGTCAAGCTTCAGACTCTTAATTTCAGCTCAGGTCATGATCTCACAGTTTCTGGGATGGAGCCCTGTTGTCTGCACAGAGCCTGCTTGTGATTCTCCCTCTCCCTCTCTCTCTGCCCCTCCCCTGCTCTCTCTCTCTCTCTCTCTCTCTCTCCATCTCTCTCTCTCTCTCTCTCTCTCTCTCAAAATAAATAAATAAACCTAAAAAAATAATAAACTTGTTAGGAATGCAAATTCTGGGCCCCACCCCAAGCCTACTGACTTAGAAACTCTGGGGTGGGGCCCATCTATGTTAGGTCTAGTGCCTAAGTTCTCAAACTCCTATGCATAAGAATGACTCAGAAGTTCTGTTTAAATACAAGTGGTCCTTTACCACACGCAATGTTGGATGAAAGGTAAGCTGTTATGGGCTCTCAAGACCGAACTGTGAAAGGCAGCTGTGCTCAATATCAAATTAACAACTTGACCTATTTCCTGGAATTTACAACTTAATACAGATTCCTCTGTTGACATAGTACAAATTTCATTCTACTTGAATCACTGTAATGTCTGTTTCATCTTCACGAAGAGAGCATAACGGATTTGCATCAAACTTAAGATAAAAACCCACTAGACTGCATTCAGCTCTGATTTTTATCATGTACAATAGGGCGCAGACATTCCGAGCATAGGGATATGAGAGAAGGGAAGTGTAAGCATGTTAAGTTTTTGTCTTATTGAGAAAATTGATATACATGCAAACAAATCCTAAGCATTTGTGGAATGGTTTATTTCTTTTAAGTTTATTTATTTATTTTTAGAGAGACAGAGAGAGAGAGAGAGAGAGAGAGAGAGAGAGAAAACCAAGCAGGCTCTGCACTGTCAGCACAGAGCCGGACATGGGGCTCAAACCCACAAACCGTGTGATGACAACCTGAGCTGAAATCAAGAGTTGGATGCTCAGGCAACTGAGCCACCCAGGCACCCCCAGGATGACTTGTTTAAATACAACTATTGAATATATAAGGACAACCACTAAAACAAAATAACTAGAATATATATTTATAAGCCAACAGAAGAAAAAGTAAACACAAATATATCAATACAGGAAAGGACAGGAAAGAGAGAGGAGCACGGAAAACAGAAAACATGAGTATACATAATAATGATAAATAGTCTCCTCTTCAGACTTATAAAAAATTACATAGAAAGATAGAGAGTGGGGGTGCCTGGGTGGCTCTGTCGGTTAAGTGTCCAACTCTTGACTTCTACTTAGGTCATGGTCTCAAGGTTGTTGAGCTCAAGCCCTACATCAGGCTCTGTACTGACAGTGTGGAGCCTGATTTGGATTCTCTCTCTTTCCCTCTCTCTTTTTCTCTCTGTCTTTCCCCCCCCCACCCCAAAATAAATAAACTTTAAAAAAATAAAGAGACTGCAAGGAGAAAAAAAACATATACTGGGTAAATAGCAACAAATCACACACACACACACACACACACACACACACACTAAAACATCATTGTCATATTAGTGTTTGAGCAAAAAAGAGGATTATTATATTTGATAAAGTGACTATCCACCAATAAGTCTGAACAATCATTAACATGAATACACCTAACAATAGATCACTGAGACATACAGGAAGAAAGTGCCATTGGAAATACAAGTAGAAATGGACTATTTCCCCATCATTATGGAGACTTACACACACTTATTTCAGTAATCAAGGGATTACACAGATGAAAAGTATTTAAAGGTATGGAATATTTGTATTATATAATACTTTGAATTGTAAAATGATGTAATTAACAGGCATATAAATGCACAGAATTTGTACCTGATGAAGAACAGATATACTTTCATTTCAAATAGTCATGGCATATTTACAAAAATTTGCCATTATATTAAAAAAATTTTTTAATGTTTATTTTTGAGAGAGAGAGAAACAGAGAGAGAGTGTGAACAGGGGAGGGGCAGAGAGAGAGGGAGACACAGAATCCGAAGCAGGATCCAGGCTCTGAGCTGTCAGCACAGAGCCCGATGTGGGGCTCGAACCCGTGAACTGTGGGATCATGACCTGAGCCGAAGTCGGACACCCAACTGACTGAGCCACCCAGGCACCCCCCTTTATATTTAAAAGAAAAATAATATATCACATGTTTTCTGAACATGATTGAATAAAGTTAGAAATTAAAAACAAAACAAAACAAAACAAAAAAAGAAAGAACCTCCTCCCATAAGAACAAAACAATGCAAAGAGATCAACAAATATCCAACTGGACATTTAAAAAGATTCTTTTTGAAAATCTTTGAGTTAACACAAACTACTTAAAATTTTTTAAAAATACAAGAATGCTACATACCCCAAAACCTATGGGCTTTGGCAAAAGTGGCAACCAGATGATATTTTATAAACTGATGCACACATTATAAAACAAAGATAAAAAGAATGGTAAAAAATGAACCATGTGTTCAATTCAACAGTCTTGAGTAAGACCTAAAATGATGATACATTTTCATCGGCAAATTGTGGAAATTATAAATAAATTAGCAAAAAGTGAGAATCACCCATAATCCCACTATTATTATTCTTTCCTTTCTTGTAGCTGTAACACACATAACAAACAATAAATAACTCAGGCTAACTGATCCAAATTGTGGCATGCTCTCACGGTTTCTGGGCTGGATTTCCCCTTTGATCTCAATATCACCAGACAGACTCTTTTAAAGTGAGGACTCTGGGAGTAAAGGGAGTGCCTTCGGTTCTACACGTGCATGTGCAGGTGGTGTGTGGGTGTGGGTTTGTGGGTGTGTGGGTGTGCACGTGGTTGGGTGTGGATGATGGGCAAAATGTGCTTCCTCCTAAGTCCCTGTCAGGAATACAGCTTTTCTTTTGAAAGAATTCATCAAAGGAAAATAAACGGTTCGTTTTAGCAGATTTTCCAAAAAGATTTCAGTGACACGAAAATTTTGTGATTTGGCTTGCAAAATGATGTGATGAAAGCCGAGAGAGAGAGAGAAATACATATATCTAATCTATAAGGAAGTGATGGGAAAAGAATTCCTTGGAATCCAATGAGGGGAAATCGCTTTGGACACTGAGATTATGTAGAGGAAGTTTTCTTATATGATCAACCCTGACAGAAACGTCACCAATTCTCTGTAAAAGAGCAAGGCCACTCTAGTTTGGCTACAAGTTCCAGGAAGAGCCAACTCCTTTGGCCAGTGACGCCATTTTGTTCAGCAGAAGGCCTCTGGGGTGCCTAATACGGTTCTTGTTTGGGCATTGACCCTACTAGGAGGTATGCCAGGAGACTACAGTCTTCTCTCACAAAGAACGAGAATAAAAAATAACTAGCATGTCCTAACAAGCTGTGAAATCCTATTCTTCTTGCCCCCTGAATAGAGTCCAATGCCCCAAGATAAAGGAAATCCACTCTGTAATCTGATAGGTTTGTTACTGAGCATTTTGCCAAGAACAACGCCTTCCCTTCACGTAGTGCCAGGGTCCAGGTGCATAAACTCCAACCTTATAAACTCCAATAAAAAAAAAAAACAAAAAAAAAAAACCACACACCAAAAAAAAAAAAAAAAAACCACCAAAAAATAATAATAAAACACTTTGGAATTTAGTACATATGATATTACATGACAGGTAATGCCACGGGTTTTCTCAGCAAGGGTGGAGGAAAGCATGCTTACGTCTCTTGCACAGACACTGCATTGGAGGTCTTTTGGCTTGATTGCTAAGGTCAGAGCACAAATATAGAAATCTAAAATTAGTGTACTGTAATTGTTCTCATTCTCCCTCACCCCACTGCAAGCTCTTTGAAAAGAGTACCTTTGAGTCTCCAACACACATCATACTTTTAGGTACTGGATGCTTGGTGAATGTTTCCAAAATGAGAAAAGGTGATTTTCTTCTTCTTTTTCTTTCTTTTTTCTTCCTTTTTTTTTGGGTGGGGGGGGCAGAGGAAGCATGGGGGAGACATGAACAAATGTTTTGAATTTGGAGTAAAGACCACCTGTATTAGAAATTAAAAGGGGGGCACCTCGTGGTTCTGTCAGTTGAACGTACAACTCTTGATTTTTGGCTCAGGTCACGATCCCAGGGATGTGGGATCAAGCCCCGAGTTGGCTCTGCACCTAGTATGGAGCTGCTTGGGATTCTCTCTCTTTCTCTCTCTCCCTTTGCACCTCTCCCTCACTCTCACTCTCTCTCTCTAAAATAAAAAAGGGGTACCTGGGTGGCTCAGTCAGTTAAACGTCAGACTCTGGATCTCCACTCAGGTCATGATCTCACAGTTCGTGGGTTTGAGCCCTGCCTTGGGCTCTGCTGTTTACAGCACAGAGCCTGCTTGGGATCTTCTTTCTCCCTCTCTCTCTCTGCCTTCCCTCATGTATGTGCATGCTCTCTCCTTCTCAAAAAGAAATAAATAAACATTTTTTTAAAAAGTAAAATAAATAAAAGGAATAAATAATGAAAAGAAAAAAAGAAAAGAAAAATTGCTACTACAAATACGAAACCAATATGTAAATAGTCCTTTAAAAATTATAAAGCACTCTTACAAAAACTATATCCTTTTAAATCTCACAAAATTCAGTCTTTGTTCTTATTTTCCAATGAGCAAACCAAGGCTCAAAGCTCGAAAGTGACTTGAATCTAGAATTCCAAACTTTTGTACCTAGAAGCAGGTAACAACCACTCAGAGGAAGTTCCTCGAACACAGCTTTAAATACCTGTTTGGCTCTGAGTTCAGATGGATTGTGCCTGGCTATTAGCTGCTGTCATTGGTGTTGACTTGTTTTTGCTTTCCCCCCACAACAACCCACAACTAGAATTCAACTCCTCTTTGAGTTTATCCAAAAGAATTGAAAAATCCATTATAAGCAACGTGGACTTTGCAGAAAGTTTCACATGGGAGGCTAAGTCTGGGTTTTTAGCACACACCCCACAGAAGACAGCATCTAACTTATCTTTCAGGTCCTATTTCTTGAGTATTTTTTTCTCTTACCCCTCGCCCCACCTTCACTGGGAGTGTCCACTGAGATTTGACTTTTTTTTACCTCCTGAAACCATTCAGATGCTAACCAGAACAAAGGACCATGTGGTTAGGAAAACGCTCCTTGTTAGAAATGGGCAACTTTGTAACTGCACAGACTTCTTTTTATCTGATATGATAACTATGATGGACAGAGTCATAACCTCCTGTGAGTAGTTGTTACGTACCTCTAGGTACAAGAGTCTGGGAATTCCAGACTCGTTAAAGTAAACATTTCCAACTTTAGATTCTCAAGCAAGTTCTTCAGCTCCGTATTTTTGGCAAGCATGGAGCTGGTTTCAGCAGGCATTTATTTAAAAAAAAAAATTTTTAATATAATTTATTGTCAAATTGGCTAACGTACAGCGTGTAAAGTGTGCTCTTGGCTTTGACGGTAGATTCCCGTGGTTCATCGCTTACATACAACACCCAGTGCTCATCCCAACAAGTGCCCCCCTCAATCCCCTTCACCCTTTTTCCCCTGTCCCCCATGCTCCCCCACCCCATCCACCCTCAGTTTGTTCTCCATATTTAGGAGTCTCTTATGGTTTGCCTCCCTCGCTCTCTGTTTGTAACTACTATTTCTCTCCTTCCCTTCCCCCATGGTCTTCTGTTAAGTTTCTCAAGATCCACACATGAGTGAAAACATATGGTATCTGTCTTTCTCTGACTGACTTATTTCACTTAGCATAATACCTTCAGTTCCATCCATGTTGCTGCAAATGGCAGGATTTCATTCTTTTTCATCGCCAAGTAGTATTCCATTGTATATATAAACCACATCTTCTTTATCCATTCATCAATTGATAGACATTTAGGCTTTTTCCATAATTTGGCTATTGTTGAAAGCACTGCTATAAACATTGGGGTACACGTGTCCCTATGCATCAGCACTCCTGTATCCTTTGGATAAATTCCTAGTAGTGTTATTGCTGGGTCATAGGGTAGTTCTATTTTTAATTTTTTGAGGAACCTCCACACTGTTTTCCAGAGTGGCTACACCAATTTGCATTTCCACCAACAGGCAAAAGGGTTTCCGTTGGAAAAAAAAGACAGTCTATAGTAAATGGTGCTGGGAGAACTGGACAGCAACATGCAGAAGAATGAAACTAGATCACTTTTTTACACCATACCCAAAAATAAACTCAACATGGATGAAAAACCTAAACGTGAGACAGGAAACCATCAAAACCTTAGAGGAGAAAGCAGGCAGCAACTCCTTTGACCTCAGCTGCAGCAATTTCTTACTCAACACATTTCCAAAGGCAAGGGAATTAAAAGCAAAAATGAACTATTGGGACCTCATCAAGGTAAAAAGCTTCTGCACTGCAAAGGAAACAATCAACAAAACTAAAAGGCAACCGATGCAATGGGAAAAGATATTTGCAAATGGTATATTGGATAAAGGGTTAGTATCCAAAATCTATAAAGAACTTACCAAACTCAACACCCGAAAAACAAATCATCCAGTGAAGAAATCAGCAGGCATTTAAACAGCATGGCCAGACTGGTTTTACAAATGGCACTAGCCAAGGGGCGCCTGGGTGGCTCACTCGGTTGAGCATGACCTACACCCAGGTCATGATCTCCCCTGCTCATGGGTTCAAGCCCCGCATCGGGCTCTGTGCTTACAGCTCAGAGCCTGGAGCCGGCTTCGGATTCTATGTCTCCCTCTCTCTCTCTCCTTCCCACCACTCATGTTCTGTCTCTGTCTCTCTCTCTCTCTCTCTCTCTCTCTCAAAAATAAACATTAAAAAAATTGAAAAACAAAACAAAAAGCAGTAGCTCCAACCTGCCACCTTGTTTACCTGCAGTCTGCTGTCTCTCCAAAAGGGGGAAATTCTTTCCTAGTTTATTCATATAAAAGACTTATTTGCCTTGCAGAAAGCCTCAGCATAGGACCACACACTATGTAAAATGGTGAGAGGGGTTACACACAGTCCTGCCAATCAAGAGAACAGACAAGGCATATTCTCAGACAACAAATAAGGCTGGACTCTTGTTTATCGGACACACCTTGTACCTTTGCGTTTTCCATTTTAAGTAAATTCCATATTGCACACGGCTTCATGCAAATCACTAGCAGGAAATAGCAACCTAAACACTTTCCAAATCATGCCAGCAGGAAGGTTCAGGATGGCCTTGTTTCAGTACAGAAAGAGTAAGGAGCAGAGGGAACTTTTTCTTCCAGCAAATTTAATCCATTAGCCCATCAGAAGGGGTAAAAAGAACTCTAGTTCTGACCCTCTGTCCTAGGTGAATATTGCAAATAGCACCAATGATTGAGGTACTTGTATCTCCTTCCTCCACCTCTTTATTGTGAAAGGAGCTGTTTTTACAAGTAGCAACAGGATTAAAAAAAATGAAGAAGACGAAGAAAGAGAGGAAGAATTTTGTTAGCGAGCTTCTCCACTAATTGCTTTATTTGGCATTCTCCTGTCCACTTCTTTTTATTATCCTACAAAATGGTCATAAACTTATAGAATGCTTTAGACTAGCAGATGCCTGAAGGCAGAGCAGTTTCTGTCGGCCCTGGTGAGCCCAGAGGGCCTAATGTGCACAAATGTGCACAGACACTCGAAATGGACCCGCTTTTAAAAGACTTCACATTCAGATGTCAAGCATGAGCTGGGGGAAAGGTCGAAATTCAGAAGAAAGCCTCGTTCCCTTATCTTGGCAAATCTGGGCTCACTTCAGTTAAACCTTACATGAAGACTCCTGTTTGAATAGTTGAAGTTAGTCTCGAAATAGAAGGGAGAAGTGAGCTGTAGACTGAGGCCAAAGTACATACTGTATCATCGAACACAGTTTTTTCAATAATTACATCCTCGTGCACTTTTTATTTTTGCTTCTTGAATAAAGTCACTCAGATGAAATTAAGGAGAAGGTGCTCCGATGCTTCTTTCGGTTTCTATGGCAACTCTGGGGCATCTCATGCAGCTGCCTCATTGACTAAGTGCGCCAGAGTGATGCAGGCTGCAACTTTAGTCTGATCCTGGAAAAGGCGGGGACGAATGTTGATATTCAGGCCACCAAAAGAGCTTAAGGCAGGACGGAAGAAAATCTCTGAATTGTTGATTCGACTTTCCCTCAATGATTGCCATCTGAGAGCGCTTTTGCCAAGAGTGTTTTGTTAGGGATGTGTATACACTTGCCTTTGACACCTCGCTGTTGGTAAATAATCTGTTTTTATGGGTCTGTGTCTAAACACCTAATCCAGCCATTTATAGATTTTGAAAGAAACTCTTACAAGCCATTTAGTGGAACACTCTCCAGGCTCAAATAAAAGGTTGCTTAACTAGCAATTTCGATGTAGAAGTATAGTAGCAAAGATGTGGAAACCAAAAGCCAAACTAAACTACACAGCATGACTTTGGTTCACTTGTTTCTTAACCAGGAGTGAAGTCAGACACTTGCCCAAGGGGTGTTTTCTGCGCATGCGTCAGGATTGGGGCTGCGCTAAGGCAGGTGCTTGCCCAGATCTACTAACCTCAGCGGGGACTGGGGTTAGAGCCGTCGTTCAGCACGAAGAAGTGGAAGAACAGCATCCTTGGGGGCAAAGTTTCGACAAAAGCAACCTCAACAATTCCCAGTAAGCTGTTACAAACATATTTGAATCCATGGCGACATCCCTGAAAAAATATTCATCGAAGTGAAGATTTCTGTATGTCGAGGGCAAGAACTGTGTCGTTGTCCAGCGCCTAATGCATCGGGAGCACTCGGTAACTGGCAGCTGTTGTTATTATACATACATTGCTTATGTTGCAAACTCAACTACTTTTCACAGTTGCAGGACAAAATGAATAACCATCTGCACTGCTCATTTTCTAAACTATGATCTAATGAAGACAAAGGCCACATAGAAAACTTCGAATAACCAGCACCAGGTAATAACTCCTCCATAAATGTTTGGTCAAGTTGAACGGAATTTTCTAGAAGTCAAAACCTTTAACAGCCTCAACCTCTTGGAACATAATCTCAAACCTGAAATTAAAAAAAAAAGTCTCTCAAAACAAGGACAGAAATCATAAAATCCCTTTATTCAAGCCAGACTTTTGTGTCTCAGCTCACCTTTCTGGTTTGCCGGGCATTCTGACCTCAGTCGTACAGTCCTTACAGTGGATTATCTTAGTCCTGGACACAGTGGATGGGAAACAAAAGCGTAAATGATGCGAGGGGACTCTGGCAATGGACAGAACCGCAGCTGATGATTTAATGGACAAAATTTAAAAGCACATCCCGCCAGACAGAGCAGCACCTATTAGCCTGTTTCCTTGGAAACATTAAATAATACATCTCAATTTTTTTAATAAGCAGGGAATTGTATAGTCTTTTAGAAAGCCCTTCCTCCAAAACAATGAATGCCCTGAAGGCAACAACTTGCAGTTATTTGGAGAGAGCCATTTAGGTGTAATTATTCATCATTATTATTCTTATTAGTAACAATCCTGTGTTGAATTTTAAACTCCTCCCCTTCCACATTCTTCTTAATGGCTCTCTCCTTTCCTTTCCCAGCATCCTACTCCACTAGCTTCCAAACTAGATGACTGACTCATCCCAGTGTGCCCAGAAAGTTTCCAGTTTTAGCACTGTGATGCCTGCATCCAGGGAAGCCCCTCTGTCCGCCACCCCCATCCCCCGCCCTGGGAAACCAGGACAATTGGTCACCCTATTCAAGAAGCAGGTACTGTGGTAGAATTATTGACTCATGGCTTACAGGTGTTACCTTGTAATTATGTAATTTTTAAAGTTATTATAATAATCCTCTTATAGTGGCTCAAATCATCAGGTCACTAGAGTCCTTGAGCTGAATTATCTTGGAAAAAGAAAAAGTCTTTTTTTTTTTTTGAAATAAGCTGATCATGGGGCTGGTTCTTAGAGTACATGGAGCTAGCCTTCATTTATTTACGTATGTATTTATTTAAATTTGGGAAGCAAATCTGACTGACTTAATCTGCTTTGCCAGCTCTAAAATGGAAATTTCTAGAGGGAACTTTGTTTTCTTCTTTGCAAGTAGGATCTGGAGAGCTGCTGCTTCAGCAGGCCAGGATTTGGAGGTTTCGTTTGTCACTGAAAAGAAGACCTAAGCAGAAAGAAAGACTCTGAAATCCCACCTCTGCCTTTTCTTTTGGTATATATATTTAACTAAAAAAAATTTTTTTTTTTTTTAAGTAGAGGTGAGGCACACATAGCATTCAGCTCGCTGCCTGGAGTTACCATTATATATCTTGCTTAGTGAGGCCAGTCACCAAGAGGATCTTGTTACACCTTTGGCTCCCTGAGTGGGAAGAAAGCACAGTGTCTATAATGTGGTAGGGTGCCCGTAGCTTGGTTAGTACCAGAGTTTTGTGGTTTCGCCTGGAGACAGGACCGAGCAATTCCTAGTTAATGGAAACTAATCTGAAGTTTGAAATTTACCCAGATCCCACAACCAATGTTTAAATTTGTTGTTCCTCTACCCTTTGTGAATTGTTCTATCTCTCCAAGAACTGGATGAGAAATGGAGAAGCAGGTTATGAAGGAGGTGGAAATCCTGGGCTCATGTGTCCCGTGTGGAGAAAAGGAATGCATTTTCATCACCTAGGAACATAGAAACTAAGAAGCAGAAAGGCCTTGGGTTAAATGGTGAAACTTGTGCCAAGAATGCCTCCAAATGGAAAAGCATAGAGTAGTGATAAAACAAAAACCAAAAAAAAAAAAAAAAGCGCACAGCCCAGTGCTCAATGGCCTCAGTTTACATCTCAGCTCTAATACCTACTTGCTGTGTGTGCTTGAACAAGGCACTCAACCTCCCTGGGCCTGGTTCCTCGTTTCTTAAATGAGGATAATACCACTGCCTACTCCATAGAGTTGCTGTAAGGATTAAATTATTTCATACTTACGAAGAATCTAGAACCATGCTTGAAACACGGTAAGTGCCCTGTGAGTATTTGTTAAAGAAAAAATATTAAGGAGCAACCCGTATTTCAGACTGCAGATTTCCTCAGTATTTCCAATCATGAAGAAACAGTTAAGTTATTCCAAATCTGCTGGAAGAAGTGGCATTTTCTCTGAGACTGCCTATCCCTGGTAACTTTGTGTCCTGAAACAGTATATAGGTTAGTGGATTAAACTGAGTTGGGAGGCGGTTAAAACCCGAATTCAAATACCATCTCAGCAATTCATTAGCTTTAAATCCAGCCTCAGTTTCCTCTATAACCAAGGTTGGTAAATTACAGGCCATGGGCCAAATCTGGCCCACCAGTCACTAGTCAAGTTTTATTGAAACACATCCACATCATTTATTTTCATATTATCTGTGATCGCTTTTGCACTACAAGAGCCGAGTTGCATTGTTGACACAGATTCTCTGTTCTGCAAGGCCCAAAATATTTACCGTCTGGCCCTCTACAGAACAATTTTACCAACTCCTGATTTACAATACAGGAATGATAGTATCCTAATCGGCCGGGGTTGGGGGTGGGGGGGGGGCGGACAGTGAGATAACATAGAAGGCAGAACCCTACACATGGTTCAGGCTCCATAAAGGGTAACTATCATCATTAAACAGAGAGTCAAAAGCTAAAGCTTATGAATTTGTCAGTTTTATCTGCTCCTTTGTTTTCCATCCTCTCTCTACCTACGACATTCTGTCCAAAAACAAAATACGAGCTTGACTTCCTCTAACTTGGATTAAGTTCATCTGCCACTCCACCACACCTCCCTGTTTGGGCAATTTCTATGGCTCTATTCTTCCCAAAGGTCAGGATTTATGTCCTATTGTTTGGAAACATTTGCTTCCGATCTCAGCAATTCTACAGCAATCACACAGGAAGCCCACAGACTCTTGCAAGAATTTGTCCTCGATTTTTAATTTTTTATTTAGAAATAATAAAATAAGACATAATATATAAAAATATGTACAATCCATGGTTTGTGCAGTACAATAGGAAGACTTTTAGATACAAAAAGACGGCAAATGGGAAAATAATAGTGATCACGATTGTCAAAGGCCGGGATTGTTCAACTCGCCAGAGCCCAGAGCTGAAACCCAACAGAACTAGAAAAAGAGATTCTAGTCAGGAGTTGGGAGGTGCCTATAGAACACTTTTATTTTTCACCTTAACATTTATTAGACCCAGAGTGAAAAAGAACTCACTCTGCTTCTCAGAACAAGCTTCTTGCCCTTACTGAGCGGCTTATTATAAAACATGAACTGACATTTGTTATTTGCGAGGGTAACATGATTTGGGGGGACGGAGTGCATCAAACAGACATCAAGGTTTGGGATGGAAGTTTATAGGGAAGAAAGGAAATGAGGAGAAAAAAAATAACGCATTAATAGGTGTGTGTGTGTTTTTTTTTAAGGTAAAACAGACTTTCTCCGGGAATTTGGAAATGGCTACAGTGCTATAGCGACATCCTTACAATGTCTGATTCAAGTATACTTCTTAGAGGGATAGAAAACTATTCTATTCTCAATAGTCAAAATAGAATTCACTTTGTCTATCTTTTATTTAAAAAATAGGATAGCCAGGAATCTATGCCTCCTCCCAAAAATATAATGCCCATCCAGACACGAGCAAAAATTCTTTAAAAGGGAGCAATTCCTAAGTAAATTCAACGGGGGTTTGCTTGCAATAGAGAAGCAACACCTAGCTGGGAACAGACCCCAGATATTCACGGCGAATCTCCTCTGTCTTCATTCTAATGACATATGTGCGCTAATTACGGAAAGGAGACCCAGTCAATAAGGACAAATGTTTTGAAGGTAAAATGCAACAAGACATGTTGTGCATTACCTGTGTCTTGGCTCTTGACAAAAAAAAAAAAAAAAAAAATTGCCATTTAAAGCTTGTAATTGTTAAAAATACTAATAACTACAAAAAGCTTTCAAATGAACAGTCCATGCTGAAATAAATAACAGAACATAGCAACACGAACCTTATAAGGCTGGTAAATATTTGCTAAAACCATGCTAACCGGTAGCATATAGGTACTCGCTCTCAGAAATTACGGAAATTATACTTTCTATGGCAATTTTTTTCCCTTTACAGACTTCTATTTACATTTGGCTTTAAATATGAAAATATCTGATAAACTTTATAAAATGTACACTTTAAAAACATAGCTTCTGCAAAATTTTCTTGGAAAAGAAAAAAAAAAACAAACCAAAAACAAAAACAAACCTGTGCACCAGAAATGTTAGATTTTTTTTTCCTTTTTTTCAGAAAGAAGTTGAAAGATTTCCCTCCCTCATCCTTGCCCCCAGACCCACCCCCTTTCAAATATCTCAAGTGTTTTTAAGTGGCAGCACTGTGTGTTTGGGAGGAACCTTCTCAGTGGTCACCCCCATTCTCCATCGCATCTTCCTTTCATTTACATATCACCGAATACTCTTTGGTTTGATTATTTTCCTTTGCAACATATCAAAATAGCAGCAGCTGGAGCCCTCAGTATTCACTCACTGTCAACAGCCAAATTGTTCCCTCTTCTGTCAATCGTTTTGTCCCATCAACCCCAATTCCTCCAACTCTCTAAACAACTTTCCAAACCTGCCTTTACATTTGGATTTAAAATAGCATCCACTTGCTTGACATCTCTGTCTTGGTTTCGGTGAAAAGAACACCAGTTTTCAAACCCATCGACTTTGAAGGCTGAGAACAGCAGAATCTGTCATATTATTGCAGGCACGGCTTTCAGAGATGGCTGTTCAAGAACCAGAGACTATCACACACATCAATTTACAAAATACAGGATTCCAGAACAAGCTGTTTTTTAATGGCATACAGGGATATAATACCGTAAGAGAGTTGATTTTGAGACTCCAATTAAAAAGAAAAGTCAGCACCCCCCACCACCCCCCCCCCCAGAATTCACACATAAGGAACTTTAAGCCAAAAAAAGAGTTCCATTATTGAGTTAGAGCAAGAGGGAAAGAATAAAAGAGTTTCGATCAGCCAGGCAGGAGAGACTTCTCGAAAACAATGTGTCCTTAGTAACCTGCTCTCAGGATCCACAGGCTAGAAGGATCAGCTCAGATCCAACCCCAGGTGTGCATATATAAAGGAGAAGTAAACCTTGGAGTTCATTATCTCCTCTACTTGTGGCCGCCTTACATTTTCTATGGCTCTTGTTGACCCTAAAATACTGCGATATTTTCATTCCTACCCTCTACCACTAAAAAGAAAGTAACTCTCCTCTCCCTCCTGAATACTTGAGTCAGAAGTGGCTGGTCCACATCTCGCTGGCTCCCCCTTTGGCATCTGCAGCTTCCCAGACACGAGGGGACTTGCTCCACACAGACCGATCGGAAGAACCAGCCTAGAGGTCAGCTGTGGCATCTTCTCAAAGGCAAAGTCAAGCTGGAAGTGTCCTGACAGTTGGGGCAACGAATTCAGCCACAAGGGTTTAACCTTATTTATCTTTCATGTTGGATGGCTCAGCCTTGAGGATGCCAACGAACTCCAACCTAGGAATACATTTTGGAATGTGCAAAAAAGGGGAAACCCAGAAAAATCTAAGAGCACTTCGCCATCTCGCACCTTATGTATTAGCCTGGCCAGCCCTACCTCGCAGGAAAGAAAAGATATTTAATATTGTGTATGTGTGAATTTTACTTCCCCTTTCTTCTTTCTCCTATCACACACAAGTCGCATGAAAGAACAAAACTGAAAAAGCACTACACTTACTAGACTCTGTGTGGATGATGTTCTATTTTCTGAGTAAGGTGAAAAAGGAAAGGGCAGTTCAAGGTCTTGCTGAGGTTCAAAGTTACTGTCTCTTGATTTCAAGGCAGCCACGGGGCTTTTTATCCCTTTTTGTATAAGCTCCACTGTGCAAAAATGTGCATTATCTTTGGTATTTATTTTAGGTAGTCTAACTTAAAATTTGAGATAACCCATTAACATCATGGAAGAAAAAAAAAAACAAAACAAACAAACCCAGAGGCTACCATTTGGCTAGTGTTACATAATGCCCTTATGTAACCAAAGAGAGAGAGAGAGAGAGAGAGAGAGAGAGAGAGAGAGAGAGAGGAAGAGAGAGAGAGAAAATCAATTCTAGCAAACAAATTACTGGCCTCAAAAAAATCAGGCTCTCGTTTTGGCAGCTCTTGGCAAACACTTGCCACTTTGAAGCACATATCATGAGCTTTCAACAAAGTTCAACACTGACTTTTAAATTACACGAAAGAAAAACTACACAACAACAAAAATACAATTTGTGTTCATGTAGTTAGCAGCTTTTCAAAAATTAAGGCAGAGTCTTGCCTTTGTTATGCCATTAAAAACATTCTTGTTCCCTAAAGAGAAGCATTCTGGATTAGTCAAATACCCAACCAAGGCTTGCCTGCAAGTTCAAGTTTTGTAAAAACACAAAACAATACATAAAGACCCCATAACTTATTCTACAACATGTATGTGCCATTGGGTCACGGGGGTGGGGGGGGGAGGGGTGGGGAGGGGGAGGCATGTTGAGTGCTTTATGTTCATCTCCGAGCTTACAGTCTTTCTCTGAAACCATTGTACTAGCCTCAGTCCCTTGTGGCCACTTGCCTTGACCCACCTCTTCACCAGTACCGTCGTCTGAATAACTGTTTTGGGCCTTTGACCAACAGACTGTAGTTTAAATATTCCAGAGAAGGAAGCAGTCATATCTCCGACTCTCGCCGTAAGGGCCTGGGCTCTAGAGGTACACTTGCCTGGTTGTGAAGGTCTATGTCAGGGGGTGTGTCTGTACTAGTGCTTTCCGGGACTCCGTTTTCACTGTCATCTTCCTCTTTGCTTGTGAGGGCAACTTCGTTTTCATAGCAAAATGAATTAGCATTTGAGAGGATATATTTCTTTTCTGCTAAGTCTCTGGCACTACAAAGGGGAGTGTTGGGCACTTCATAAGTCTTGTGGAACCTTGAGTAGTCCACTTTGTAATAGTGCTTCTCTTCAAAGAGTACAGGCTCATAGCGGTGGCCCCAAAGGATTTCATTGGCCAGATACGAGCTACGGCACTGTGTTGTCATGGCCGTGGCTTCCACCATGCCTTCCAGTATCACAACAATTTCAAAGTCTGCATTGTCAATGTCCTGTTTACTCAAATCATATAAAGGACTATCTTCATCTATTTCATGGACTATAGTGATGGGGGACACCAGAAATATACGATCAATTCCACTGTCAAACCCAACGTTGATATCTATTTGATCCAGGGGGATGTACTCCCCTTCAGAAGTGATTCTGGATTTGAGCAGCTGTGCTCTCACGTGAGCTTCCACCAAATGGCTTTTCCGAAGATTGCCCACCCGCCACATCAAACACAGTTTGCCGTCTCTCATGGCGATCACGGCATTGTGACTGAAGACAAGAGTCTCGTTTCTCTTCTTTGGCTTTGCCATCTTTGCCATGACTGCGCCAATGATAAATGCATCGATGATGCAGCCCACAATGGACTGGAACACCACCATAAAAACCGCAATTGGGCATTCGTCCGTGACACACCTGAAGCCATAGCCGATGGTTGTCTGGGTCTCGATGGAGAAGAGGAAGGCAGCTGTGAAGCTGTTGACCTCCGACACACAAGCTTTGCTCTCTTTAGATGCATCCAGGTCCCCATGGAGCAAAGCTATCAACCAAAACACGCAGCCAAAAAACAGCCACGAGAGAACGAAAGCCAGACAGAAGATAACCAGCATCCATCTCCAGCGAATGTCCACACATGTGGTAAAGATATCTGCAAGGTACCGTTGTCCCTTCTCACCCACATTGATGAACTGAACATTACAGTGGCCGTCTTTCTTCACAAAGCGGCTCCTGCACTGTTGTCGAGTATGGACTTTACTCTTCCCATTCCCAAAGCCATTTGCAACCGCCATGGTGGCCAACTTCATCCCGTCTTCTTCCGAAGAGACAATGCTGTAGCGGTTGGTTCGCACACTGCCCATCGCTTCTGCTGTGGACTCCAGTGCTTCTGCTTTGGAAAACAGTCTGAGTTTTTGCAAAACCCTTTGGAGAAACAGTTTTGAATGTTCAGTGAGGACGCACACACAAAAAAATAAGGAGAGATGGGGGTCTCCGGGAGCCTTGAGGTTCTACCAAGGTCTGTCTACTGACATGCAGCACTACCTTAGTAACTCAGCTGACATCCAGGGTACATGTCCTGAAAAAAACCAAACAGACAGACAAAAGACATTATTCATTAGAAAACAAGTCATTATCGAAGGGTTCTACTCCCTAAGGCAACATGTCCTAGCAGGATACGGTCAGATATAGAGAAATACACTCTGCATTGAATAACAGGAGTTTTCATTTCTTCGTACCCTGGAAAATATCTGTATTATATAAACAAAGTCAATAAACATAGAAGACTTAGTTGTTTGGAACAGCCTTTCAACCAACATTTCAGGTCCTTTTCTCCCTATTTTTTTTCCAGCAAGCTAGGAGATTCTATTTTACAGATAACCTCTCTTATTCTCTCTCTTGCCTTCTCTACATGCTAGGGTCCCGAGTTATTAAGCAGGAGAAAGGTTTGCTAAGCCCAAAGTTTGTCGCCAGGTTTTGGGAACTCAAAATGTCTAGAGAACATTTCATATAAATGCAGAACATTAATATTAATTTGAGTTGCAGGCGCATTATGGGAGAATATGGGAGCCCTTGATGACACGGTGGAAAGCAGAAGGCACAGACTATTTTGTTTAAATGATAAAACTGAGTAGACAGCCCTTATGATGATCTGAAATCGGTCCCAATTTCTGGAGACTGTTTGGGCTTGCTGCATCACTTCACACGCTGCAAGCAGCCACTTTGCAGAAATGCCTGATAACATCTCTGTTAGTGCAAGTGATTCTGACTTGAAGGCGTAGGTTTGCTCTGGGGGATAAAGAGCGAGTCTGTTGCCTAGCAATGAGTCCTGAAATTCTCTGGAGATGGGACTGCCATGTGTAATGACAGGCTAGGAAGTAAGCACCTTTGTGCCAAAGGACCAGGTCTTTAGCGAATTGAGATAAGGCAGGAACTCATTTCATGTGGGTCCAATTCTGGGTCTTCCCAAACAGAGACAACTTTGTAGGAGTGGAGCATAATTGTCAGTTTACTTTCACTTCGAGCGCTCTTGTTTGCTATATGTTCCCATGGAGAAGGCACTCACCTTTACCTAATGTGAACAAATAGTAGTTTTTCAGTTTTTTCCTCTTGCCTTATCCTAACCTAGGTAAAAACTATCTATTTAACTTCCCATCTTCACTCCAAAGAAAACTATTTTTTTCCTTGACCAACAAACAGAAGTGTAAGATGAAGTCTAACATGTTTTCTTCGCCAAATAGAAATTAACAAAACTAATATGGCATATAAAACCCAAAAGCGATCCTCCACTTGTCAAACAACCCAATCGATCTCCTGCAATAAAGGGGGACAATGAAAACCAGATGGCAAGGAGCAGAAATTTGCTGAAGCCCTGATCATGAGGACTCCACTTTTTCTTTCCCCCCTCCAAACCACATTAAGATTAAGTGGTTAACAGAACCAATCTCAGCCAAGCCAACTGCAAAAAAAAATAAAGCCGTTCATGTATCTTGTTTTGGTACACCCCCCTAAAGAGAGGCAAGGTGTATTGTCTTTGAAAATGCCTCGTTACAGGCTTTTCGCTTCTCCCTCCTTATCCAAGTTATTATGCAAGAATGTGCCCCAACACATTTTTCCTGAGATTAGTCATCTTTGAAAATTGCAATGTGTGTTACATTTTGGCAGCTTTTGATACCTAAATGATGCCCGATTTGAAAGTGCCTTTGAATTACTTTATAAAAAGAAGTTACTGTGCCTTCCCAGTCTTCCACCTGCTTCAATGTTTTGTCTGCTTCCCTACGAAGTTTGTACTTGGACAAAAGGAACAAGCCTCCTGTTCCTCAGGGTTCTAGGTCCTGGACATGGAAAGAATTGTTTTAACAGTGATTTCAGATTACTGGGCTCATGTGAAATTGCCAAGGATTTCTACACAAACCCAGATAGGGATAATAATATAGCGGCAGATACAGGTGTACTTTCCAAAAAAGGGGGATGGGGAGAAAGCTCACTTAAATAGTGCTTGTATCCTTGAGCTCTGAATGACTTCAGAATCTTATATTATAAGTTGACAGCAAGAAATTCCCTTTTCATGATTCAAAACAAGCCTTCCATCTGAGTTACCATTAGGGACCACGAGTAGACAGTTTCAAATTTCTTCTGACTTATTTCTTCACTCTTTCCAGATTAAAGCATAACAACCATATGAAATCTAAAGACTGAATTACGATCTTCCAAAAATCCTGACCCCGGGACATTAGTTCGAATTCCACAAAACACAATACCAGCTTCCTACGGATAGCTTTCTGCATTTAGAACTTGAAAACAGCCTGCATTGAGCGACTATTATTGTCTTATTTCCACTGTTAATGACAGAATTTGTTCCACATGCAGAGCATCATTTAGAAATTTTACCCTTCTGCCTGCAAAGGAGAAAAAAGATGGTTTGTTTTGTTTTGTTTTTTGTTTTTTGGCAAAATGGAAGATTTTGTCACTTCGAATAGATATGCTCCAAAACAGATTTCTGGGTGTATATGTGTCTACACACATTATGTATATTCAGAGTTTTGGGAAACTGATCACAGAGCAAAACTCTAAACCTGCCACAGTTTGCTAGGGTGATTGTCTTAATATTTCATTGTGATGAATGTCCTTTTTACTGACCTACTCACATGCCCAACTGACTTTACGCAAGCAGAAAACTTCCTTGCCTGCTTTTCTCTCACTGAAAATCACCGATTCATGAGTGTCTAGAAAAAAAACTTTCATTAGGAACAGGGCTTTCGTGCAACTTTATTGTAGACATACGTTCAAAATTATTGTGTGAGAAACATTCAATCAAGAGTAGAGGAGATCACTAAGTGATGTGACTCCTTGAGGGGTAAGACTCAGGAGAATCCATAGCTGATTTGATGTGTAAATTCCCCTCTGAGCCAAAATATTTCAGGCCCTGATGTAAATTTAATAGATACAAATAATCATTTTACCCAGGCTATAACCAATGAGGTAGAAAGTATTTCTGGGAAATTGAAAGGCTACATGTGGTGGTGTTCATGTTAAGACTATTTATAGGCTGAGCCAAAATTAAGCATAAGCAATGGAAAAAAATAGTTCAGCCGTTTCAATCTTAGGTAGATGTTAAAGAGAGAGAGCACTACAGATAAATTCAAGGTCAAGGAGATAACACTGTATAAATGAGTGAATCTGAATCGTTTTTACCATATGGGAAATACTTCCAAGATGGGTTATAAAAAACAGGAAAAATATAATTATGAAGAATAAATGTGTCCCATAATAAGGTCCCGGTGAACAGTGGACAAGAAAGTTTCTAACTAAGGACAGGAAATAAGGATAGGTAAAGAAAGTGTGCTGGGCTGAAAGAAAGGTCTGCTAATGAGTGTTTAGAGCAGTTATTCCCCAGCTGACGCCATATAGACCAGCCTGAGTGTGCTCAGGGCACATGTTGCTATGTGAGCACAACTGCTGGCAAAGCAGCCTCTTGGAAGCTCAGTAAACAGAAGGGAGGGGGAGGGGAAGTAGGGGAAGGGCAGAGGGATATGCATTTATCTATGTGAGCACTCTACCCTTTATACTCGGCAATGCACGTAGCATCATTCAGCATTTGCAAATGCTGAGAAATATACACATTTGGTGAGATAAAACCTGCAACAGTCTGTCAGTTCAGGTAAAAATGTGGCCCATCTTTCATGCTACGGAAAAGTTATTCAAGGACTCTACAGCTAACCAGAGATTCTACAGGTGGAGCATCTAAAGGTAGCAGAAATACTGTGTGTCCTTAAAAAAAAAAAAAAAAAAAAAGCCAAATTCACAAGCGTTTAGAGCAAATATTCCTATGGATGCCAATAACATTAAAGAAAGTGCCACCAAAACCTGAGGGGGAGGGGTTAAAGCAAAGTTAAATGACCTTGACCCCAACGTTGACCCCTCTCACCATCCTGGAAGTAATAGCTCTTACTCCTGAGCCTGGAGACTTTTCAGATATTGGCAAATATAAATTAACCACTCAGGGGTGGGGGAGGAGGGGAGCTGAGAAAAAGCTAATAAGTGTACAGGTAATATATAGCAGACACAGGGCAGTGGTTAGTGAGAGGAAATCTGACAGCCTTTTGATTATTAATGTGAAAAGAAAGTAAGTGGTAAAAGTCAATATGCATTCTTTCATACCTAAAACACGTTTTCAATGCCTTGTTTCCTAACAGGTAAATTCTGAGCTTATGAAAATCCCCAGGATTCACAGCGGTATCCTAGTTACCATCCTACTGGTAGGCTTATCCAGACACAGACATTAAACTGCCCTTTTCCTATCTCGATTTTTTTTTTTTCAACTGTCATGACAAGTCTATGTTATGATGCAATCCTTTTGCAGAATCGAGTCATTTTGACCACTGTGCTTTCCTGAAATCACCCTGTCTTCAACTTAGGTATTAACACTATTATTACTAAGAATAATACGTTGCTTAGGACAGAGTGACATATGATGTGAAAGTTTTGCTGTCTTCGGGCTCAAATCCAACGCGGGCTTGCGCTCTCTTTCCCCAGCAAAGCAACTTTGAGAGACGCTCGCTCTGTTTGGAACTCGACGCTACACTTGAAGCAATGACAAAGGGAAAAAAACAAAAACAAAAACAAAAAAAACCGCCAAGGATCAAGACTACTGCTGAGTCCCAAGTTTGCCAAGGTTTGAGACCAGTGTTCTAGAAGCACTCCCCACCCCCCGCCTTTTTTTTTTTTTTTTTTTTTTTTTTTTTTTTTTTTTTTTTTTTTTTTTTTTTTTCCCTTAGAGCGAGAATCGAACACAGGCTCCCTGGCCCATGTCTCCAAACTCAGTATCTCGCTACAGCTGGTGCATTGGAAGTTATGAGCACACACAGATGCTGCAGAGAAATCTGTTTCTATTGCTCAACTGTTCCAAGCATGTCTCAGTATTTTTAGCTCTGGGGATGTTCTGGTGCGCACACAAACTCCATAGGCATGATCTGGGACTCCGCAGCGTGGGTAAGCGCTACAGCAGCGTGACAGCTGGGCACCTCTGGAGCAGCGGGGCAGGGTAGGGTCGGCGACGGCGGCCCGAGTCCACTCCCCCGGACACACAGGCAGCGGGAGACAAGGAGGGAAGAAAACACACAGCAGCCCTTACCTGTTGCTGGCGCAGGAGCATGGGGACATGGAGTGGAAGTGGGGGGTACAGAGGCATGTAAGATCCAGTAGTTTGTAAAAGCGAGTGAGCCAAAGCAAACCAGAATCCCCAAGACCCAGCTTGCCGGCGCCGAGTGAGACTGTGCGCTGGCCAGGGCTCTAGTGCGCTCTGCAATAGCCTGGGCTCTTTTGAGATACCGGCCCGCCTGGCTCCGCCCTCCGGCCTCTGCCGGCCAATCGCGGCGCGCCTGGCCGCACGGCCGGCCCCGGGAATCGCGGCAGGGAGGGGAGGATGCTACACCCGCGACCCGCGGCGCTGCCAGCGAGGAGAACCTGCCGCCGCTTCCTCCCCCTCCGCCCTCCGAGCCGGGTCGGGGAGTCCGGCCCCGGCCGGGGGAGGAGGAAGTTGCGCCCCAGCTGGGACAGCAGCAGGTGGGCAGCTCCGCGGCCGGGCTTTTGCGGCCGCCTAATTGCAGCCTGGCCTTGGGATGAGCTTCCTTAGCCGTCTCCGAGCCCCACACTTCCCTTTTCCTCTGCTCGGTGGCTGCCGTGCCGTGTGCGTCCTCCTCGAGGTGCCAGGGCCGGGCGAACCGTTTGCAGGCGGGGAGGATTGCATTACGTTGCAGCCCAGGCGCACCTCCCTGTCCCCTTGCTCCCACCTACGGCCCCACGCCCCCCGAATTCCCCGGCGGAGGAGCCGCGAATGCAATGGGGGAAAGGGACCGGGACGGCGCGCAGAACCCGGCTGGATTTTAGACGCGCACAACTTTTGCAACTGCAGAGCCGCTTGGCTCTTTCTGCTCCCGGCTGTTCGTGAATTACTTACAAAGCGCCTAGACTTCTCTGCAGGGTGAACGACTCGTTCCCTCTCGCATTGTCCGCCCTCAGTCTCTTTCTCCACCGCCGCCCGGCACGCTCTACTGATCTAAAATCAGAGCAATTAGAGTAATGAATTCTCTGGAACAGCAACTCCTACAGACACTCAGCTCTGCCCTCGCATCAGCGCCTCCCAGCCCTCATTCCCAGCAACCAGGCAAGAGCATGTAGACCCTTTAAAAACCTATGTCAACTTCAGTGTTAACCGCGTCTGGATCCTGCGGCTTTACAGCTTAGTCCGTGTGTACGTGTGTCTGGCTGTCGGTGTGTGTGTGTCTCTGTGTGTGTGTCAATTGAGTAAGTGCATGTAACTCTGATTACTTGGGCGTCCTAACGAAGCTTTGCTCTTAAAGGACACAGTATATTTAGGAGTCTTCCTTACACGGAGTTTGAAATTCCTGTGTGTGTGTGTAATGTTTATTTCCTCAAGCGACCAAATGCGTCCTTCGTGCAGTTGGTTGAAACCTCTAAAAGGCCTCCTAGAGTCGCCAAACTACTTGCACAGTCTAGCTCGTCGTATTCAGGGCGGCACGGACTGGTGGATTTGTGTGCGTAGGGGAGGTGAAACTTGACAATTCAAGGAAAGGGTCTGCGCCGGTACCCACCTCCTAGCCTCATTCCCTCACTTGGCCCCTAGGAGGTGCTGGTGAAATATGCTAGGTTTTGCAGATGCGTACTTAACCCTGCTTTAGCAAGGGTGCCGCCTGTCCTGGCGCTGAGCGAGAGACTGAAATTAAGAGTGTGAAATAAGTTGTGCGTGCGGCGTATCTGCCTGCGCTGAGAGCCAAACGTCTTGCCGTTCCGTCCCACTTGCTGAGATTGTACAGTACTCCAAACCCTGTGACCGTCTTGCCTTGTATGCGGGAGTAATACTTCACCCGGGGTGGGGGTGGGGTGGGTGGCGGTAGGGGTGTGTGTGTCCACTTTAATATTTATTAAGTAATGTATTACTTTGGAACAGCTTGCATTAACTCTGCCAAATAGATGGATGTGTAGAAACCCAGGCTGCAGCCCAAAGCTAAAAACGTGGAGATAGACAAGCTAACTCTGTGTAGCCAGAGGAAGGACAATGACTGACATCTCACCCCACCACAATAAGCTGCTTCTGAAATATGTTTCTTCATGGATTTCTTCTAAGAAACAGTTGGGAGAGGTCCAATCAACCCCTTAAAACATATTAAGACTAAAGGGAAAGAGGAAATTAATCATTTATGTGTATGTCCTTTATTATGATTCAGTCTGTGCATCTGTAGATAGCTAAGAATTTTCCAGCCCATGTGAATTCGGAGAGGCAGCATTTTTATTTCTAGGTAATGAGCTCTTTTTGAAAGTCAGTCACCCAGAAAGGGGTGCCATTTTCCTGGCATGTGGATTGAAATTGTTTTATTTTAATACTCTAACTGAATAAACTGAATATAATCATAGGCCAAGATAGTTTCATATAATAGAAGAATCTTTAAAGAAATGAACACGAAGTTATAAGATTATGGTTGTTGTGTAAATTTTGTCATGGAGGGGGAAAATAAATAGACGTACCTTAATCTTTCTCATCAGCATCACTCTTACCCACCATGGGCTGATATGCAGCCAGGCTTATTTCTTGAAGTTAAAGAAAAATTGATTCTTGTAATACGCAGATTCCCAGCCTAAATAGAGGTTTTACCTTAATTATTTAGCTAAATAAGGAAACATGAAGGATTAAGTTTTGTAAGTAAATGACACTTTGTAAATGCATGAGGGCACTAACCCCACTGCTTTGTGTTATAAAGGGAAAAAAAATTAAGTGTGCATTTTAATTAATAAGTGACTTGTCACTATGCCCCTATTAGGAAAATTCTAGTGTTCCAAAGCTTTCAGGACTTTTTGGAGTGATGCATGGTACAGATTTCTCTAGTCAGAGTGTATCTTTTTTTGGCTGAATCAGTCCTTATTTAGCAAAAATCCCCATTAGTTTTGGACACCAATGCAGTTGGGTGTTGGGATCCATCTGTGGATTAAATTTTTCCAAGGAAATGACAGTTATGCCCTTACTGATTCCCTCCACAGTAACAACCTATAATATTAGAGCCAAATATTAGTCACAATCCAGATCTGCAGTTAGATTATGAAGGGTTGTGTGACGCAGAAGGGATTGTTCCGCTAGGAACACAGATCTTTCCTTTGCACTTATATAAATATCTCTAGCAATTAGATATATTTTCAGACTTCTGTTAACCAGGTATGCAGTCCAATTTTACAATGATGAGAAGTGAAAAACTCCTTTCATTTGCATCCACTGTGTTTCGAGAACCCCTTAGTAATCTTCAAAGTAATAATTGATAGCAAGAAATAATAAATAAATGTCAGGTGAACTTAAAGCGTAGACCAGATGAGTTTGCAATCTCCTGCAATGAGGACAAGCCATTGGCAATGGTATTTTTTTTAACGTTTATTTATTTATTTTGAGAGAGAGAGAGAGAGTGCTATATGAGAGCTGGAGAGGGGCAGAGAGAGAATCCCAAGCAGGCTCTGTGCTGTCAGCTTAGGACGAAACATGGGGCTCGAACTCACGAACTTGACTGGAGCCAAGATCAAGAGTTAGATGATGGGGCACCTGGGTAGCTCAGTTGGTTAAGCATCTGACTTCGTCTCAGGTCATGATCTCACAGTTCATGAGTTCAAGCCCTGTGTCGGGCTCTGTGCTGACAGCTCAGAGCTTGGAACCTGCTTCCGATTCTGTGTCTCCCTGTCTCTCGGTCCCTCCCCTGCTTGCTCTCTGTCTCTCAAAAATAAATGTTAATTTTTTTTTTTTAAGTGTCAGATGCTTAACCAACTGAGCCACCCAGGTGCTCCCAGAAATTGTGTTTTAAGGCACCAAATGTAATCTTATTTATGGGAAAACAGCTTTGGCAATTTCGATTACATATTGGTAAGAGTTAATGTTCATATTAAGTTCACTAAATGTATTTGTTGAGTATATACTTTGTATTTTAGCTATATGCAGAGTGGTAGTGGAGACTTAAGAGCCCTAGGAGGGACAGTTTCTTCCCTCTGGGAATTCACAATGAGAGTCTCTCATTAGAAGACAAACCATGCACAAGCAAAATCAAATGGCCCAATGACAGGATAAGGCAGCCTATGGTTGAAGTGGTAAAATAGATCATGCAAGAAAAAAAAATTCTGAAGAGTTTCTGTGGAATCAATTGGAATTTATGGGGAAGTTCAGGATCGAAGACTTAGTATGTATGATATACTACCATGGAGAGTTGTGTTAAGGATGCTAAGAGCCTACTAGACGATAGGATTGTCTTTTCATTCAGTTTATGTCCTAAAACGACTGGTTGGCTCCCAGATCTGTCCATAGACATGCAATCCTGTGTATAAATTATAAGCTGCTTCTAAGAATGCTACATGTCTCTGCCTACACAGACACTGTTTCTTCTAAAGCAGTGGGATTTATTCCACAAGCCTTATTTGCCATTTGTTACCACTGTAACGCACGGTGAGGATGCCTTTTTTTCCTGGCATCCCTGGGAATGCAGTGTATCGCATAATGGCTTTTCTAATTAATTGAAATTTGTTTGTGGTGGGAACTATTTTCTCTGATATACTGTAAGCCTTTGACTGCTCCTGTCCCACTATAAACATTTCTAGTGTAGCATATTTTGTTCCTCTCCTGCTATTCCAAATAGTTGTCCCTATATTTTTCCACCTAAGAGCTTTTCAAAATCCACTCTCATGTCTTTTTTGTCTTTATATCCTCATTGCTTTGCACGTGGCCAAGGAAATAAGTCAGTTTCAATAAATGTCAGTTGATAGATGGAATGCAGTATTTTTGAGTATACTACGACTTTTGAATAATGATTCAGTATCATTATAATAAACATAAGCAATTTCATTTTTACCTGCAACAGAGGGGGACAGTCGGGGTACAGTAAGAGCAATGTCATCTACATTAAATGACTCTAGACTAAGCTTATTTAAGTCTTCTGCTTGTTTTTTTCTTTCCCCTCTTTTCCACCAAGGACAGCCTTCACTTCTCATTTTTTCTTCTGTCAAATACATCAGGCTGCCATCATGCTCTATCTAATTTGTTGATTCTAATGTGCACGGTACTGAGAACTTATATAACCAGGGTTGCTTAGAAATATATGCAAAGTGAAAACAAACATATTCTAAAAGGCTTAAAGTAGATATATATTTTTGAAATAGTATGAGCAGATCCCAAACTTGGAGTTACCTTGTTTTGGTCAGTTTCCTTTTTGGGTAAAAAAGCTTCAGGATATGGATTTATGACATCTATTTTAGCCTCTCAGAGTGTTTAAATGCTTTAGTCCCGTATTTACTGTGTAATGAAGAGTCGAGGAAGACCTCCGGGTAAGGGAGGTACCTTTGTGTCTGCAAATATGCACATGTTTATACATATAGGTACAATAAAACCATACAGTCATTTATTGAGAAATCATTTGAGTGCTTACTGTTTCCATTAATATGATCTTTATTTTCCACCAAATATTTTTAAACCAGCAGTACTAAGTGGGAATTTTTTTTTTAATTCACACTTCCAGTGCAGCTGAATTATTATTTAGTAAATTACTCTCTTCTGTCATGCTCTGGACGACTTAATGTATTTCATGTGGGTGAGACAGTTACACTCTGAAAATACCATATCCTCATCCTCAGGCCAGACCCTACATTACACAGGATCTTAGTACAGTCATTACGATGACCACTGTATCTGTGTTGTCTGTGACACATCAGCTCCCTTAAAGGTAATGAACCTAAAGCCTCAGTTCATTCTCTGTTAACACGGACGGCAGCTCCTTAGATCAGGGAGCCCTGCCATCGGATGGCAGCTTCTTAGATCAAGGAACCCGGCCATAAGATGCCTGCACCTTGGCTTTTTCCAGAACTAACAACAACAAAAAACAATTTCAGACAACCAAAGTTAGTCACGATTATAGACATTTAAAGAATGTGCCACAAGCTATAAAGAAAACACAAAACACAGTTTGAGTAAAGCCAATGATACTGCAATGTTACTTCTGAAAGAAAGGGTATATACCAGAACGTCTAGATTTGGGGATATAGGCTTTAACAGTTTGTGCGTGTGGGGTTCTCAAGTGTATGAGTGTATATGAGTGTGTTTTTTGGTTTTTTTTTTTTTTTAACTGTCAAAGCAATTGTGGAAAATGTACCAGAGAAGCATTAAAAATATAGAAGAATGAAGGAAAACATAAAAAATAAATCCATATTCTCAGGGCGCCTGGCTGGCTCAGTTGGTTAAGCATCCAACTTCAGCTTAGGTCATGATCTCACACCTCCTGAGTTCAAGCCCCGCGTCGGGCTCTGTACTGACAGCTGTCCTGCTTCGGATTCTGTGTCTCCCTCTCTCTCTGCCCCTCCCCCACTCATGCTCTGACACTCTCTCTCAAAAATGAATAAACATTAAAAAAAAGTTAAATCCATATTCTTACCATTATGAATACTTTGGTATATATCTTCCCCTTTTTCCTTTTTTCCATTTTTGTATCTTTATATTTTTATAATTTTAAGATCAATTGTGTCATGCTTTTTGATACATGAGTTTCTTACTTTTTATACTTCTTTGTCATGCGATGAAAATTCACTGGAAAGCATATATTTTAATGTTTACATGTATTTCATGTCCGTAATATGTGTGAATCATACTTTAATGAGCCATCACCTATTCTTATACCTTTGTATTCATTTTCATTTTTGTTTTGTACTCGTGTAACGATGCATTAACTTCTCACATAGATTGTTTATCTTCATCTTTTGTTAGGTTTCCAAATGTGGAATGACTAGGTCAAAGGGTATGATCTCTTGAAACGTTTTTTTGTTTGTTTGTTTGTTTGTTTGTTTGTTTTTTTAATTGCAACTCTTTCAAGGCAAATCCTGATATGTTGAATGTCAGGGATGTTCTGCATTATGTGACCTTGGTGATGGTGACGGCATTGCACGGTGGTGAGAGTTTGGGCTTTGGGTCAGCCTGATGTGTGTTTGCAACATTGATCCAGCTAGCTGTAAAAGGCTGCTATAAGGATGAGAAATAAGACACATAAAATGCTTGCCACACGATGAACACTTAGCCGATGGAATTATTGACACTACTTGAGACTGCTGCTACTAATGATGATAAGGTTAATAAATAGAATGAATTAATTGGGGGGAAATAAGATGATTAAAGAGATATTTAGATGTAATAACCCTTTAAATAGCATTACAATCTTTTGCAGTGCCTGATTAAGTACGCAAATCATAAATGAAGAGAGAAGCATCTGAGGACTTTAGGAACATTTTATAGCTGTGTCGGCATATGGGTTGCTGTTAGAGGGAGAAAACCGAAGCAGATTTTCTAGGTGATGGTCAGCATTTGAATAAATTAATGAAAAAAGAGATATTGGTATTGAACGTTAAATTCAGGCCAGATTTTAGACCCTTAAGACAAGCATGAAGAGTGACACTTTATTCGTTAGACGGGGAGGGATCTGCCGATGACTGAACAGAAGGCTAAGAGATGTGAGCAGGACTGTTAGAACGTTATTCGGACTGTCATTTCTTCATCTGTTGCCTCTGGCTGCATTCCTGCCATGTGATCTTTTCTTCTGGATTTCTCCTCATATGATTTCCCAAATCCCAATTTTAATGTATAAGGAAATAGAGATGGAGAAATTATGTGTCAAGGAAGTTCCTCATGTGAGTGGAGGCTGTTGATAACAGATTCTAAGTCTGCTGATTTCAGACTCAAGGTTTCTTCCTCTCCTTTCTGCAGAATATAACTTTTCACAGCAATCGTGCTCAGACAAATCTAGAAATCAAAGAATAGGGCTGATAATTTTTGCTGCTAGTTACTAACTCCCCCCAAATTATTCTTACGCTGAATATAGTGTATAAAGATTGGCCTTTCAACTCCTCACACAAGACCTATTTCCAAATGTTTGGCTCAATTTCTGTGCTTCGCTATGGGAGACTTTCTTCCATTTTAAAAATAAATTTGATCAGTATCTGAGGATACGATCGATCTTTTCCTCTTTCATTGACTAGTTCATGTTCTGCAGGCGTATATCCCCCATTGATTTTAATTCCAGGCCCTTGGTAAATGTGTCTTTTAATATTCAAAGCCCTATGCACAAGTTGCAAATAAGTAACTTGTATCACAACTATGCAAAATTAAAATGCTATACTCCAATGTCACCAATAACATTAATGACTAATGATCACAGGAAAAATAACAATGATAGCCCTATATGGTTACTAAAACAAAATGCAAGTTACATTACTGCCCATCTTGTAGGTGCTTACTTAGATATTTTAATGTACTAACTAGGATCAAATCCAACTATTTCTTCTCCTCCATTCAGATTTGAGCTTCCCCCGGTCCATTCTAAATGTTAAAGAAATCCAGATGAATGATCCCTGTAAACGAGCATTTCAGAAAATTGTCTCTCTGGTTAGTAACAGAGCAACTCTGAATTTACTACACAGACTTCAATTCTGTCTGTGTTTCAGCTTCTGGTCTTATCAGCAAAGAAAATCTCTTTTTAAAACTTGTATTTACACTAAATCTATTCTGTTACATGGTTTGAATAACTGAATCACCAAATTTTAGCAAGGCAGGAACTGACACTATAAATAATGCTTTCTTGTAAGCTCATTGTCATTTTCCTGCATGTAAATTGAAATACGTGCAGACTCTCTTCTATACCTGTTAGGTCAACTTGGGGAAAGAAAATCATTTAAGAAAGCTAGCTTTCACATTTACTGAGATTAAATCTCTTATGTATGTTAACACACACCGTGATGCTTTCCAAAAAGAAAAATCCTTGAAAAATAATGATGTGTTTCCCCTTTGGGCAAAGCTTAAAACCCATTTTATACAAAAATGTTGTGCCCCCTTAGTACTGGATTAACTGAAAGGAGGAAGGTACTTAATAAATTAGTGGGCACAAAGCAAATTCAAAGTATATAAACATGAAAACACATGCACACTCGGAGTTCTATGTCTTGACCTCATGGTGTCATATCTAAAGACCTTACAAGAGGCTGAAGACGGCCACATTTTGATTTGTAGTTTCTTAGTTCTGACAAAAGATCTATAGTCGGCATTGAGACTCCATTTCTGAGTAGCTTGCTTTCGTGATTCTGATTGTATGGTGTTTAAGAGTTCGGTTATATTTTACAATTTGCAATTTTAAAAAAGTATCATCTACTCACCCATTGCACACATGTTTCTTATGCATTAAAATACGAAACATTCAAAGCAGATAGTGGTGACTCTCAGTATTTTCCAAAAAAAGAATAATCTATAAAGCTCTGAGGCTAAACAGCTTCAGTCTCTCTGGAAAACACTAGCAAAGTACACATAACAGAAGCAGTTCCCTTGGAGCAGCGGCCGATGAAAGTGCTATTTGTGTGTCCTGGCAGAACTTATCTGAACATCTACTTGGTCAAAGCATCATTTAGCACCAAAGACCGTCATCAATGCTATATCCATAGTATCAAAATCCAGGCAGTGTAGTGGAAATGTATGCAAGTCTCCTCGATCCTGGGCTCACAATGAGTCGGCGCTCTTCCCTAAGTGAATTAAGCACACACATTAATTCACTCCTCTCTATGTTCTATCTTCTTCCCTCATGCATTGCTCGCCTTGTTCCTTTTTCCTCTCCGTGGTCCATACATTATTTCAAATCCTACAAAAAAAGAGGACCCAGACATAGCCAGTGATCCAGGCAGAGCAGTTAGAATTGTATTATTAGCCTTCTTTAGCATTTGGTTCGTCTCTGGACATGCAGTTCAGGATCTACCTCCACAGGCTCCATTAAAAAGCATAGCCCATCAAAGCAACGTGCCGGAAAAGCATCAAGCACAGTGCATAGAAAACCGACCCATGCCCTGCAGGTAACAGAGTCCGGTCGGCCAAAAATAAAACAAAGAAAATAAAAATCGTTTTGGAAATTATTTTTCCATAAGGGAAAGCAGTTCTCTGTGAGTTGACTTACAGGTCATGGACACAACACCAAAAGGTGAAAGAACAGAAAAAAAAAGAAAAAAGTTAGACCCCCTAGGCATGGACAGGTGTCCTGTTCTTTCTCCTGTCTCCTGAACCCTCTTCGGAGTCTCCACCAGAAGGATCTGCAGCCTGTTTCGAGCAACATAGGGACTGGTGATCTCTCGGGCAAGGTTTCACCCCTAACTCCACTGAAGACCCCCTCAGACCAAGAAAGATTTTCTCACAGGAGAGTTTGAGAGAGTCTATGAGTTCATGCTCGAAGTAAATTTCATAATTTCCTCTCTGTGCAAATACCAGGGTATTTATTTCTCTTACGTAATTTCCAGGGAGTCCGTTATGTGACCCGACTTCTATTCTGTTGGTCTACTGAGGGACCTTACCGTCAAACAGTCACCCTTGGTGAGAACGTACCCAAGGACTGATATACGACTGCAAAGGAACTTAACAATTCCTGGAAGGAAAAGGGTTAAGAGCCAGTAAAAACAGCATAAATTTACACATGACCTAGTACGATTACACTTTCATTCTCTTCCTTGCAAGGAACAACAATGGCAACATCCATAACTAATGCTTCTGGTCTAAAAAACCTTCTCCCTAAAGGAGTGGTTTTCACCCACTGCAGATGATCTCAACAACCTGTGGTTAGAAAGGATCTCTAGACAGAGAGATGTACTTGCTGGTGATTTTTCTTTCAAAAGGAGCTAAAAGGTTCATTACATCTTGGAAAAATAATCTCAACTATTGGTCTGAAGGGAGCAGTCTTGTGCGATTGGTTTGTGATGGTCCAATTCTGGCTGACAAGTTCTAGAATTAGATTGGTTTGTCCCAATCTTAACCTAACTGCTAGGAAGGGGGATGGCTTAAATAGCCAAAGGACTTGGCTTTGGACACAATTATGAGCAGAGAAAAGCCACTGGAGTGGTTTTAAGTTAAAACAAAAACAAAACAACAACAATAAGAAAACAAAAAAAACAAAACAAAACACAAAACTGGTCCTGGAGAAAAACAGAGGACATGCCTTTGTTTTCCATTAGGGATGAGATCAAATGCTACAGTCCTCTCTGGCCTAAGCCCGCAGTGGAGGCTTCCCTAGATGAGCAAACTGGTTGCAAACTGAGCTCCCTGTAGGGGATCCAGGTGGGGTAATAGTGAGCAGAGCTGAACCGCAGCCCTTCCCTTCCCCACCCCCAGATCCTGTAATCACCACCACCCTCTCCCACCCCTGCAACAGTCCCCTTTCCTTTTTTCCCCTTTCTCCTCTAGGAATTTTCCATTAGCTGGAGAGCAAGGACATCAGTTGTCACACTGATGGGAAAAGTTGCACTTTTGCCCTTGACCACGGCTGCATCTGGGCGGCCTTGTATTTGCCCGTGGAGCCCACAGATACTGGAGCAGTATGCAACAGCTGCTCTGTCCAGGTCCTACCGATGTCACCTTGTTCTTTTCCTCCCCTCCCCTCCTCCTTCCTTGTGGTTTGCACACAGATGTCTCAGGGAAGACCTTCATGATGCTTCCTGGCAAACACCTCAAATACCTTAGATCAGCACATATCTTGGAAGAACTGGTCTTGGGGACTTTTCAAGACTGTTAATTGTATTAGAAGTGCTAATGAAAGACTCAATTAAAATGAAAAAGGTAGCAAAACCTTCTCAGTTTCAGGAAAAACTGAGACATTTTGAGATAGCATCATTGGGAGATTTTTTTCCTTTAATATCAATTTTTCAAAAAAAAAAAAAAAAAAACCAAAAAACCTCAATCTCTTGTGTGGAATAACTTCCCTGGCTCCAGATGGGGCCAACTCTGAAGTGAATTCTCCCAAACATACCCCCCTTTTTTTGTTCATGTACAGGGCTGAGCATTCTTGATGGGAGACTACCCACATCAAGAAAATGAACCAGAGCAAAGATATGTGATGTATACACAAATGCCCTGATATTACAAGACCCATAGAAAATACAACTTTCTCTTTTCCTGAACCCCAGGCCTTTCTGATATTTAAATTAAGAAATGTCAACCTTTCCACTGTTCTAGAACAGGGGATCTGTAAGCTACAGACCACAGGCCAAATCTGCCTCATCATCTATATAGCTCCTGAGCTAAGAATGATTTAAATTTCTTAACTGTAGGGGGAAGAATCGAAGGAATAATAATATTGTGTGACACTGGAATATTTTTTAAAAATGCAAATTTCTCTATCCATAAGTAAAGTTGTATTGGAGCATAGCCACACTTGTTTGCTTACAGATTGTTTCTGACTGTTGCTTTTGTGCTACAAAGGGAGACACAGAGCCCACATGTGAGCCACATACTGATTATCTGGCTCCTTACAGAAAAAGCTTGCTGACCACTGCTCCAGAATAATGCTACGGGCTTTAGGCTGAATTGAGTAAAAAGGGTGTAAAAGCCATCCCTCAACTCTAGTACTAACAGGCTGAATACATTTATTGTATTGTAGGATTTATTTAACTGTGGGTGCTCCTTGTTAAAGTGGAGAGATTTATTTTTAGGATCAACCATATATGTATGGTGAAATATGTAGTCGAATAATAAATATTTTTTTGTTTAACCTAATGATAGTTGACAAATGTCAACTTACATGTCAAAACTAAGTGTCTTCCAAGTAGACTCAAAATAAAATTAAGGTTACTGTTAATAGCAATCCTTTAAAAATCAACGAATGGGGGGGCACCTGGTCGGCTCAGTCGGTTAAGTGTCTGACTTAGGCTCAGGTCATAATCTCGCAGTTTGTGAGTTCAAGCCCCGCATCGTAGGGCTCTGTGCTGACAGCTCAGAGCTTGGAGCCTGCTTCAGATTCAGATTCTGTATCTCCCTCTCTCTATTCCTGCCCCGCTTGCACTCTGCCTCCCTCCCTCTCTCTCTCTCTCTCTCTCTTTCTCAAAACCAAATAAAGATTAAAAGAAAATTTTAAAAAAAATCAATGAATGTCAAAACTGCTTCCATGGAGATTGATTTTTGCAAATCCACCGCTAACCTGTTTTATGCTTGCTGATCCACAGGGGACCAGAGAGTCTGTGAAACTATCAGACATGTATTTCCCTTTGTGTTGCTTCAACAAATCTTGAATTTGACCTCGTTAGCAACTGCTAAGTGTTGCACGTAAGAGTATTTAGTGATGGGCACCTGGGTGGCTCGGTTGGTTAAGCATCTGACTCTCCATTTTGGCCAGGTCATGATCTCATGGTTCGTGGGTTCAAGGTTTGCACCGGGCTCTGTGATGACAGCACGGAGCCTGTTTTAAATTCTCTCACCCTCTCTCTCTCTCTGCCCCTGCCCTGCTCATGCTCTCTTGCTCTCTCACAATAAATAAATAAACTTAAAAAGAGTGTTTAGCGATTGAAAAATATAAAAAACAATAAATAATAGAAGAAAATGGGTTATTTGCAAAAAAAGTTGTGTCATGGAAAATGTTTAAAGACTGAACTTTGAATGCAGATTGTATTATATGATTCCATTTTGTTGAGAAAAGAAACTCTTGATGTTTAAATCAGTTCTTAGATCTGCACCGCTGTCTATATTTGTCTTCAGTGCTAGGATTGGGGTATGACAAGGACTACACACATCAAATGTGAACTTTAAGAGGCACAAAAGAAAAACCAGTAATCAAGATAAGTAATAGTTCAATTCATAATTTTTTTAAATGAGAAATAATGCAAAATAACCCATAATGAGCAAAATAGGCCAAAATTATTGTATAAATTCAGGTTTGCTATAGTTGCCTGCAATGGAAAAATTCAATATATCAATATATTAAGAAATGGAGACCTATTTCTCCTTCATGTAAAATCATTTGGAGATGGGTATCCTACAGATGGTATGCTGGGGGCCCCGTGCCATTTTTGATGGGTCAGGCTCCCGTATCTCAGCTTTAACGTCATATATATATGTACATATCATATACGTATAAGATAATATAGTTCTTAACATAATATTATATCATATGTAAAATTTAACAATGACCTAGTAGATGTGGTTATAATTTATTTTTATTGTCTTACGTTTGTGTATTGGCATTTTCTCATTTTTCTCTAAATATTTATTATTTCATAATCAAGAACAAAACCTAATGCATGATATAATTTTGAGACTAAAAAGAAGATGCCATTCCTTTTTTATTAAAATTTTGTCTTTATTAAGGCCAAGATGTCAATTTGATCTTTCATTTGCTGAGGTGACTACAAAGAATATTGGGTAAATGCTCTTCGAGTGCATGCAGACTTTGAAATCCTATTTCTATACTAATTAGGGAAAAAATTTTTTTTATCTGTCTAGAAACACAACTAAATCAATCATTCATATAACATTTTGTTCATTAGCTGTTAAATAAGTGAATGCAGAAAGAGTTCTAAACCAAACCAATATAAGTTCACTGCTGAGGCTAGGCGAGATTTCCTTCCTGGGTTTAACGAGAAAAAAGTATGAAGCAGAATGCACGTTTTCAACATAATTCAGTGTGCACCTTTTGTCCCCCGAGCCTCACAGAATGCAAATTCTGGTAAATTCCTTGGAGGAATGAAGTACAAAGTCACCAAGAATAGTTCCTACTAAAAATTTCTAAGAATTAATAGAAGTTTGGTCTTTTCTCCCTGAACACCACTAGACATGCCTAGAAGCCTAATTTGAGCCTATTCTATAAGAGTTCTACCGTCGGTTTGTTTTAGTATCATAAGCTCAGTATTAAATAAATAGGGCTTTAGACTTCTGCCCATTTGAGTACTTCCTTTAAAAAGGAGAGAGGTGGGAACACATTCTATCGTTAACTCTCCTGCCCCTGGTTTGACATCATACTACTGCTAATAAAAAGTGCTAACTCCACACATTGACCCTGAAAACCAGATTCTAGGATGTGAAAATCGTCCTGAAAATATTGATTCTCAGGGAGCTTGTTGCTGATAGATTTGTCATCTGACATTAATTTTTCTTAATGTAATTAGATAGTAGCATAATGGCTATGCTTCCATAGAGAACAATTAGCCATTCAAAACATGTGGTGTGGATAAAAATTTCCGAATTGCCTCCAGGAATCAATTAAAGGAAAACACAACAGGGAGAAAAAACAAATATGGTAATGATGGGATTTAAAAACTAATAAATTATTGCATTTCCTAAGAAATTGCAGGAAGAAAATTAAGGGAGAAATAAAGCCAGCCCATTGATTTCAATGGAATTGTGAGCTTCAGAATCTATTCTAATGAAATGGTAATGGTAATACTAATTCTGTCAAACAATACAGGATTCCCTCAAATCCTTTATATTTAGTTTAAATATCTTTTTATTAAAAAAAAGATTCTAGTGATCTTTGGGGTTAAATATTGTTCACCAAAAATTTGTGACTAAAAATGAATTATCTTATTTCATCCTGTTTTTATTCTACAAACTTGGAAGAGGGGGTTGAACAAGAGTTTCTTTAAGGTTCTGTCCAAAGTTACTTTTCTGTGATCTCTTTGGTCAAACTCAAATGGCGGACATTTTATCTGATGCTATTGGCCCTCTTAACTTTGTCTACTAGAAATAAAATAGTTATAATCTGTTTTCAAAATTTCCGCATGAATGTAAGTCCTCTGAAAGTCATATAACCTAAATGATTAAGATGTAAACAGAATTAAATATGAGTTATTACCTTAGTTCTCCATGACCTGGGTGGTTTCAGTCTGTGACATTCAATATGACATCATTATATATTTCTTCTGTTTGTTTTTGCATAGTTGTTTTAATCTAATGAACTCTGAAGATTGATAGAAAGGTGCGGTTAATATTATTACTATTATTATCATCATTATCATTGTAATTTCCATTTTGGGCAATACTAAGTAAAGACCACCCCTTTCTTTCTTCGTGGCCAACAACTGTATGTGAGCTTAGAAACAATAATGTTCTGTCTTTGCAACACAATATTCTTGGGGCCCTTGGGTGGCACCATTGGTTAAGCATCTGACTTTTTTTTTTTTACTTTTCTTTTTTCTTCTGTCTTCTTTTCTCTTCTTTTTTCTTTTCCTTTTTTCTTTTTTTTTCCTTTTTATTAATTTAAATTCAAGTTAGTTAACATACAGTGTAGTCTTGGCTTCAGGAGTAGAACCCAGTGATTCAGCTCTTAAATATGACACCCAGTGCTCATCCTGAAAAGTGCCTTCCTTAATGCCCATCCCCCATTTAACTCTTCCCTCCCTACATCTCCCCTCCAGCAACCCTCAGTTTGTTCTCTTTATTTAAGAGTCTCTTATGGTTTGCCTGTGTCTGACTCTTGATCTCAGCTCAGGTCTTGATCTCAGGGTCAACATAATGTTCTTATAGGATTATGAATTTCCTTCATATAGGCTCCTGGAAGAACTAATTAGATGGCAGCTATCATTGCAAATATACAAATATATATATATATATATAGTGCATTTGATGCTTTCCAAGAGTTTTTCATTTGTAAGTATTTGTAAGTAAGCATACTAACAAGTTTTTGTGAGCCTCTCTCTTGTTTATATGTTGATAGTCAACAAATGTACTATAGTTACCTGATAAACAGCAACTTTACTATAAACTAAATGTAAATACAACCCTCACGCAAATATTACAATTGAACTTACAATGACAATGACAAAATATGCATCAGAGTTTTGTTTACATCATAAATACCTCTTTTTCAGTACTTTTAAGAATATACATTGAACATTTTTCATTAATCACTATAATAATGCATGCCTTAAGATACACCCAAACATAGCTTCACAAATGTTAACGTGTTCACTGAAAAACCATTACTGGACTTGAATCCATCACCCTCTTTCTTTACAACACTTTTAGTGAAAAGCGAACTTCTCTAGCTTTTTTATTCTATTGACTGATTGAAAATCGCCATATTAGGTTTCAGCATCACTTAACTACATGCTCTCTAATAGCAAATTTTAAAAACACGAAAAGTAAATTTAAAAATCAAATTTAGGGGCGCCTGGGTAGCTCAGTCAGTTAAGCGTCCAACTTCAGCTCAGGTCATGATCTCTCCTGCTTGCGGGTTCAGGCCCCACATCTGGCTCTGTGCTGACAGTTCAGAGCCTGGAGCCTGCTTCGAATTCTGTGTCTCCCTCTCTCTCCGCCCCTCCCTTGCTCTCTCTCTCTCTCTGTCTCTAAAAAATAAATAAACATTAAAAAGAAATCAAATTTAAAAGGAATTTGTTGTAAAAAGATATCAAAGAAGATCTCAAACCACAGCAGGACCAAATCCATTAAGATCTGTCCCCTCCTCCCCAAAAAAGAGTGAACATGGAAAGAGTTCATTGAAAGGAAATCAATAGCAATCGAGAATAGATACAGGGGATGGGCCTGACTTTAACCGAAAAGACCAGTTTTAACATTGTACCCAAATACATGAGAAAAAAAAAATCAAATCCACAGATGGAAAAAAAAACAAAAAACCCAACAGTGAAACTATCATGCAAACAAACAAACGTTTGATTAAAAATTGTGTTCCTCAGCACAAACCCACAGCAGCCAGGTGACCACAGCTCTGGAAAAACCTCAGCTTAAAGCAGCCCCTGGTTCTCTAGCTCAAGTGCTCAACACAGCCTATTTCACTGCACTTTAATACCGCATCCTAAAAAGCTTGTGAAATAGTATACAGACCCAGGGGCCAGGATGGAGTCCCAACACACTTTACACATCTGCCTTCCACAGTTGGTTGTAATCTAGGACCAAACAGAGAGGGAGGGAGAGCTAGCATAATGAGTCACAGGGTTTCTCCTCTTTGGTATACTTATGTGGTCAAATGTTCTTCCTGAGCCAGAGTGGTGATCTAGCCACTTCTTTCTAGATCTTCACAATTAATGTTTCCACGGCAGATAAAATTGATCTCTTTCATTAAATTGTGTGAGTCCAACTGTCACAAAAATGAGACATGTTCATTTGGAAAGCTGGGTTTTTGGTGGTTTTTTGTTTGTTTGTTTTTTGGGAGGTGGGGGGAGCTGGATTTTTAAAAACCTGGTTAATTCTTGGCAATTCCGTTTCATGACAAATGTGCTAGATGACAAAAAACACACCTGCTGGCCGTTGTGACTTTACACATGTAGTCACAGGACTCCAAGGGACTTTGGGGGCACCTGGCAACCCTGGTCCATCACATGCCCGGGCTCTCAGGGTAGGACTGGAGCCATTTTCAGCTCCACTCGAACCTCACATACATGCTTCACTGTCAGCTGATTCCCCTGCTTGTCATCACAGTGAAAGAAATGGAAGCAGAGAGAAGGGTATGTCTTCAGCCTTCAGGTCTCTGCCTGAAATGCGCGTCTCTATCTCCACCTGGGCGCGCAGGTTTCCCTCCTGTGAATGTAGCTAGGATGCCTCCCTCCCTCCATTTGTAGCCTGGGCGCCTTCCCTTCTCATCTATTCAAGGCCTCTTCTTCTTTATTTATCCCCTCTCTCCTACATTGTCTATTTTTTCCTCTCGATGGGATCGTCCCCATCTGCTCATAAACATGCTGAACTACCTCCCGCTAACAAAAGAAAGAAAACTACAAAGAAGAAAATTGGGGAGGAAAACAAAACAAAACAAAAAACAGAAAGCTTCCCTTGACCTTGCATATTTCTCCAGCCGTTACTTCATGTATCTCCTCCCCTTTTTATCAAAACTTGTCGAAAGGTGTCCCTGTCTTCTCAGCCCCAAATTCTCTGTTGAATCTCCCCGAGTTGGGCACCGCCCCCGCCCCAGGCGTGCTTTCCCGGGTCAACTCTGTTTTCTCACACTTTCTCCAAGTAGTACTTGACAGGGCATCACTCGGTCACTTGTTCCACTTGGCTAAGTAACCACTCATCTCTGTCTTTTCTCCTACCTCACGGACAGCTCCTTCTGGTCTCCCTTTAATGCTTTTCTTGTTTGTTTCAATCTCCCGATGTTGCAGCCTCCCACCTGCCTCTTCACTCAATTCCTGGGGGACCTCGTGCAAGCCTGTACTTTTAAATAGCTATCTCTGCAGAGGGCTTCCAAATTTCCCCCCTCAGGCCTTGACCTTCTCCCACAGCTCCAAACCCACATATACAGTTTCCTACTCTTTTCCCCACTTGGGTGTATCCAGTAAGGCATTTGAAACATATTGCGGTCAAAACTGAACTCTTAAGTTTTGTTTTTCCCCTGGACTCTCACACTTGTTTCTGCTTCAGGGCCTCTGACCTGGCTCTGTTTCCCCAAGCATCCATGTGCTTTACCTTCTAAACTCTTCTAGATTTCTGAGGACACGTTACCTCCGCGGAGAGGCCTTCCCTGACTACCCTTGCTAAAATGGCACCTATCCCTGTCTGCACGGGTATATTCCTTTACTTTCTTTTCCCATCAACTTAACTGTGCCTGGCATTGAAATATGTTTGGTTTGTTTGTTTGTTTGTTCATGTGTTTGTTTTACCTTCTGTCTCTCTTCCTAGGTTGGAAGTTCCTAGAAAGATAATTTTTTTTCCTGTTTAGTTCATCATTACTTTTACAATGTCTAGGAAGGACCAGACATGAAGTAGATGTTCAATATGCGAATACATGAATTAATGAATGTTAGAAAAATGACGTACTGTAAATGAAATTTAAAAAAAATTTTTAATGTTTATTTATTATTGAGAGACAGAGAGACAGAGCATGAGCAGAGGAGGGGCAGAGAGAGAGGGAGACACAGAATCCGAAGCAGGCTCCAGGCTCCAAGCTGTCAGCACAGAGCCCAATGCAGAGCTCCAACCCACGAACCGTGAGATCATGACCTGAGCCAAAGTTGGATGCTCAACCAGCTGAGCCATCCAGGTGCCCCTGTAAATGAAAATTTTTATCTCACTAACTGCATTAATTCTAGTCCTAGTGAATAAATAGGTAGATGATAGGTATAGATAGATAGATACATGATAGATAGATAGATATCTATAGATATTTATAGATAGATAGATGATGATAGATAGATAGATAGATAGATAATGATAGATGATAGATAGGTGATACATAGTGAGATGAATAGATTAATAATGATAGATATTGATAGATAGATAGAGGAAAGGAGAAAGGGAGGCAAGGAAAGGAGGGAAAAGTAAAACTAGTCAAAAAATGAGGCCATGGTTTAGAAAGAGAATTATTGTTCATTGCAAAGAACTCTGGGTAAGATGTACAAACAGAAGATAGGGATCGTGTATGGGTTCTGCTACTTAATAATCACATGATTGTAGGTAAGATATTTCATTTAGCATTTGAATGATAACGTTGTGAAAAGAGGTACACGGGAGATTTTTCCCTTTTAAAATTCTGTGTGCTACATCTGTAATTTACAGTGACATTATACCTCTAAGTGAGGCAGCATCACAATGTCTTAACAGTGATACAGATTTGACTATGAAGAATGGAGACTTTTTTTTTTAGACAATAAAAATAGAGATGGGCACCATGTACTGGCCATTTGCTCTGGGCTAAGTATTGTCTTGGGTACTTTTGGATGCAATGACTCATTAATTGTCACAACAGTTGTAAGAAATGAGTACTTTTACCCCTATTTAATAGATAAGGAAACTGAGTTTGAGTACTTTGTGCGAAGGCACACTGCTAGAAATCCAGAGAGCTGGGACTAAAATCCAGACCAGTCAACCTCCCGGATTTCAGTCTAAGTTAAATGAGAGAGTGTAATAGAGAGAGAGATGCAAAGAGACTACCTTACGGAGAATAGAGACAGACACAGAGACAGAGAAATTAATAGGTATAAAGAAGACCAAGAAACAGGTGAAGAAAAAAATCAATACTAGCACAGCAATACATCTGTGAGCATTTGTTAAACTCTCTTGTCTCTCTCTCTCTCTCTCATTCTACACACACACACACACACACACACTACTTATAATAAGAGATTTTTGGAACATTTTTTTACCAATAGCTTCATCCTTGATAAAAGCTGTAGCCCCGATCAAACACTGATAATATAAATCAGTGGCCATAAAATTTCTGAATTTGTTACAAAATATATTATTTAATCCCAAGTAGATAGTACTCTGGGATGGTGGCCAGTCCTGTCTTTCTCTGTTCTTCACATCAGGTTGGTGACATAGTAGAATTTAGAAATTAAAAAAAAAAAAAATCATTTAAACAAATATCACAACTCTTTGAAAAGCATAAAGCTCATGAGATTATAACACATATTTTACAAAGCAAATCTTTACTTATTATAAAAATTGTGTTTATTAAGCTGTTTCTATATAGGCATGAATGTGACTATTCTAATATAGTATTGGTGATTGATGCCTAAATTCTGGTTGCTTTCTCTTACTAAGGGATTCCTGAATTAATAATTAGATTATCAATGGACAGGATCCAGACTTCCGTGTTTATATTTGTAGATCAAGAATGGCAACCTAAATGAGCTTTAATTCCATCTTCTAAATACGTAATTCACACTGAGGTAGCAAAGGGAAAATCCAGTATGGGATCCATACCTAGACCACTGTTGTTTTCCAGTGTATGTTAGTTTCTGATGTGAGTGGTGCCCATTACATTTTGTTTATAGCCCTTATTGGCAAGGTGCTTCCCAACTTAATTTTCCAAATACCCTTCCATAGTAGTGGGGAGAAAATAAAAATTTAAAAGATTTACTTCATGGAAAAAAAAAAAAAAAAAATGTGTTCTCTTGTGACCACAAGGTGGCACAATGGTGACCAAGAATATTCAACATCCTAATAGAATTGCAATTACCAGAGGCTTTTACATAATTGCTGTTATTAATACTGTGCCTCATTATCATTATGGTATTTCAGAAGACCAACATGTCACCTTAGCGGTTGGTGAAAAGATAAAGTGCTTTTATTTATTTTTTATCATGCTCCTTCTGCCTGCTAAATCATTAATATTTTGCTTTCTCCCAAACCCCAACCCCAGAAAGGACAAGTAGGTGTGTAGATCCTTCATTTAATAATTGTCCAAAGCTTTAAAACAAGGAATAATGACTTAGATAAGGTACATATCTGGAGAAGGATAAACAAAACTAGATATTTTTTTGATGTATGTGACGTTGTTTTTGAGCTTGTTTAAATCATTCTATGACCATTCTAATATCTATTTGTAATACAGGAATACAAAAGCCATTCTAGAAACTTCAGTTTACAGTGAAAGTTCAGATCTGTTATTTGCAAATGGGTTTTTCCCTGGTCTGACATCAGACATGATCTTGGGAAGAACACCCAGGATATTCCAATGTGCTGCCCACCTATTTTATGATTGTTTGGTATTGAGATTAGACCATCTCTCCTCATGCTCGGGGGACTCAGAGTCCACTGGTGCCTGGAAAGCGAGATGCTGCAATCATACAATTATATAATCAAACAATTATATTTATATAATTGTATATATACAATTATATACTATCATCAAACAATTATATTTATATAATTGTATGTATACAATTATTTATATAATTGTATGTATACAATTATTTATATAATTGTATGTATACAATTATATACTATCATCAAACAATTATAGTTATCACGAGGGTATAGAAGAGCAGCCACTTTTTCCCAGCTGAAAACAACACAGGCTGGCCAGATACAGTTGTTCGACTGTTCACTGCATAAATCACCATCTGAAGAAGCACCTGAGTAGTGATACAAAGGGTTAGTAGCATCCTTCACTGAAAATTTTTTCCTCAACTTCCATAGATCAAGTGTCTTGGCATTTCACAACATTTAATAGCATATTTGATGTCCTTTGTGAATTTGTCATAAATTTAGGTGGCCCTCATGAGAATTTTAGTGTTCTACTTTAGTTATCACATTTTTCATGCTGCTACTTGCTTCCTGCCATTGCAATTATGAAGCAATATTTTGCCTTTTAAAAAAAAAGACTTGCATCATTTTTAAATGCCTTAAATTTTGCTGCTAAAACAGATCCAATTTCAGAAAAAGACAGTAATATCAGACCTGAAAACGAAGTTTGACAAATATTATTGTAGGTGAATTGTCAGTGTATTATCATGGGAAGTAAAAAGGCACATCCCAATTACACATTCAAGCAGGATTTTATAAGAAGTAGAAAATAACATGAAAACTAGAACTTGCCTATAAAATTCAGTTAGTAATCACGAGAATAGGAAAGTTTGCAGTAAATTACTTATGCTGTTGAAAGCATAAAAAGCCAACAAGAAATTTAAAAAGAATCAGGGTGATGGGGCACCTGGGTGGCCCAGTCAGTTAGGCATCCGACTTCGTCTCAGGTCATGATCTTGTGGTCCATGGGTTTGAGCCCTGTGTCGGGCTCTGTGCTGACAGCTCAGAGACTGGCGCCTGCTTCAGATTCTGTGTCTCCCTCTTTGCCCTCCACTGCTCTGTCTCCCACTCTCTCTCTCTCTCTCTCTCAAAAATAAACAAACAAAAAGAATCAGGGTGGGAAGTAGGAGGGAAAATCACATTTTGAGGCCACAAGGAACCGTGGGGTAACAAAAAGTAACATCCCTGCCATTAGTGTTGAGAAACAGTGGACCAGAGAGGGTGAGTAACACCCTCAAATCCCACAGCTAATTAGTGGCAATGCTGGGACGAAAATCAATTACTCCCGGAGGCAGGAAGAAAATACATCCAGAATGTTATTTGGACATCAAAAAGAAAGCATGGCTGTTTCAAAAAAAAAAAAAAAATGGGGGGATAATACAGCATAATTATCCTACAGCTACTAATGCTTTTGCTTTCAAATCCCTTTGAAAGATGCTATTATTACTGATTTATATGAAGGAAAACAGGGAATATTAGTTTATTGAGCAACTCCTATGTGCCAGGTAGTTTTGTCTATGCCTGTATATACATACATATTTATGTACATGCATGTATGTGTGTGTGAATATGCTGGTACACACTTCACAATTGGCCCACAAGATAGATATTATTATCTGCATTTACACTTCTAAAGAAATTGATGTTCAGTGACAACTGAGAAATTGCCCAAGTTCACATGACCGGCAAGGGTTTTTTTTGTTTGTTTTTTAGGGTTTATTTATTTTTGAGAGAGAGGGACAGCGTGAACAGGGGAGGGGAAGAGAGGGAGGTGGACAGAGAATCCGAAGCAGGCTCCAGGGTCTGAGCTGTCAGCACAGAGCCCAATGTGGGGCTCGAACTCCCAAACCTTGAGATCATGACCTGAGCTTAACCAAATGAGCCACCAACCAAGTCAGACGCTTAACCAACTGAGCCACCCAGGTGCCCCTGGACACACTTGTAATTTGAACCCACTTCTGTCTGACGTGAAGTTATGGCCATCCTACTACTGTATGTCTTACCTTAAAGAAAAAGAATGGTTTTTCCTTCATCCCAGATGAGTTGCACACATGTCTTTTCTGGCACAAGAAGTGTGGTTCGCAGTCTTCTGGGTGCTTTGCAGACTCATGGGGCCCAGCACCTTGTAAGTCAGCAGTTTTTCCGGGTTCAGTTAGCTGCGGCTTGATTGGTCGTGATGGGTCGTTGCTGGATAATGATCCTGCTTCTCTTAGAACCCCTTTACTTTGCTGGAACATGTTGAGAAGTTTGAACACAATCATGATATTATGTTATAAAATGGTTAAACAGTGGTTGAAACTGCGTAAATGCAATGTCTCCTAGGTAGCTTATACCGCAGAGTATCCTGTATGATACAGCCTGATGTCTCCTTCATTTAGTACTGTCACTAAGCCTTCGGTGTATGTGAGTAGAGTGGCATTTTCATTCTCAGAGCACCATTGTACTGAATCCTGATGCTTCACACAACGGGGAGGAAGTGTGGTTTACTTAATCCGAAGTGGTTTTGCTAAGAGAGTACGCAAATAATTTATATTGGGATGAGAATAATTTATATTCCTTCTACCAAATTCCAAATGACAGTTTTTAATTTTTTTTTTCTTTTCTCTTGCTTTTTTTTTTTTTTTTTTATTGGCTTAAGTCAATGTCAAAGGTCAAGGAATGTAAATTAATTGACAGAACACGAAAGGAGATGAGTTTGCTGCTGGCCACAATAGCACGCACTTTACTAGCACTCACGACGTGCCAGACGTTGCCGTAAGCATTTTACAGATTTTAGTGCACTTAACCGTTGCAGCGACGGTGCGGTGGTTTCTATTCTGTTCCTCACTTCGCAGCTGAGAAAACTGGGGCACAGGGAGATTAAGTCAATTGCCCAAAGTCACCCAGCAGGAAAACAGTAGAAATGAGACCTAAACCTAGGCAGTCCGTTTCTGAAGGCTCCACTCTTCATGACAGCTTAATATGGCAAGGAAAACTCTAGGTAGGGCAACGAAGAATCAGAAATGCTAAGTCGTTTGCTCTAAGTTGCACAATTTATAAGATGAGCAATTGAGCAATTGCCGTCAGCCCAGATCTGTGTCTCCCCCTCACGTTGGCCTCCTTTCCTTGAAGGGCCTGCCTCAAAACCCCAGTGTCGGATGGCTCAGTCCATTAAGCATCCAGCTCCTGACTTCAGAGTTCCTGGGATCCAGCCCCACTTCAGGCCCTGCACTGACAGTGCAGAGTCTGTTTGCGATTTTCTCTCTCCCTCTCTCTGCCCCTCTCTCACTCTCTCTCTCTCAAAAATAAAGAAAAAAACAACCCACAGCAGTGTCCATTTAATGGGCGATAAATCCCATGCCACATTGTGTTTGTTTATTCCCTAAGGGCAGCCCCGCCAGAGGACTAAATGTTCCTGCTTCCAAGGCAAAAGGCCTGGTGACTGTGGATTAGTGCACGGGGATGTGCATTAGCAGTGCCCTGGAAAGCGGTGAGCCCTTTTACTGCAATCATTTTTGTTTACATCTTGGAGAAGATCATCCTTACTCATCATGGCTCTTATCAGCTGTTTCCCACATAATTTTTTTCCTTGCTCACTCTGTCTCTCTAAATAATCAATGACCAACTAACAGTTCATTTCAGAAGCCCTTCTAGAAAATAACGGGCTTCTTTTTTAACAAAGTGTGTTGAGACGATCGTTTTTCCCATTTAATGATTACATAATGAAAACAACTCAACCTCAGCGTCAGAACTGCTCATTGCCCATTCAGAAGAGCCTTGGGCATTGATGGTTGTGTCTTCTTCCTCTGTGGCCCCTCCATGGCCGTGTCTCTTTGGGCAGATAACCTCTCTAATGCTGGAGGTTATGCAAAATAGAATTTGATGAAACGAGTTGATATCTCTCTGATGCCCCAAAAGTTGCTGATTGTGGAACTGGCAACAGGCAGCTGTGTCCTTAACCTGTCCCCTATAGCTGGCCTCCCTTTCCCACACAAACTGGTATCAGATGGAACCAACAGGTAGCAGAATAAATAATTGATCGATAACATGTGTTTCCAATTCAAACAAAGAGCCTTTACCCACAGTACATAGTGCATGTGACTCAAGTATTTTATGTGGAATTTGTAAGTTTCTGATCACTTTCTGTAAAGAAGTTTTCACAGGGTCAAACCTCTTGGGGCTCTGTCCCAAGTTCAAGTTACTTAGATAGTGATTAAGGATGTTTTATAGGCCCCTGTGGTAAATGATAGCATAGAGGAAAAGCATTCCTTGGCCATGTAATTTAGCAAGACTTAATCTGTTTGGATTTTCATCCACTGGGCTTGCTGAAAACTTTAAATGATTAACCTGTTTCTCTGCAGCCTACAGAGGCTCCAAAGTTAGCATCCAGGGCCTGAGTTCAGTGATTACGCAGCTCGGGTTGCCTTTTTTTTTTTTTTTTTTTGGAAGCTCCTTAGTCTCAGTCCAGCTCCTTTTTCTTAGGATGACAGATAGACTCTAGATGCAGCATTCTTTCACTGTGCAGTATTTATCAAATAGCATAAATCAATGAGACCAAACAACAAGAGGGCAATAGTTTATTTAACTCAGTTTATTTAAAAATATCCACCAGGTACTCAGCAACTACGAGTCCGTTGAACATCAAAACGTGTAGCCTTGTCAACTTAAACCTTCGGTCTCTGCACAAAAGATCCCAAACCACAGGCATCGCCATTCCCGAGGAAAGGGGGCAGCACAGGGTGATATGATAGGATAGATACTGCTTGCCCTCTGCCAAATTCACAGCCCAAGTCCTAAAAGGATTGTGTTAAATTGCTTAAGAAAAGTAGGAGCCATGCAAGACGAACTTGGGAATCCTCTTGGTTCTAAGTGGTTTCTTACCGAAGAAATGCTCCAAAGCAATGCAGACCAATGATGGTTTCCTGGCACCCGTGATTTTTGCCTCTTCGGGAAAATAGAGGCCCTCGCTTGCTCTCTGCCCACAGATTTATCTGAACTGAATCTCAGTTACCAGCTTTCATGTTCAAAGGCCTCATGCCCAGGAGAATTTCTGCAGAGAATTTGCCAAACACCTCCCTGCGGTTTAATCTGTCCGTCTTGTCTGTGTCATTATCCTTCCTTGTATATTCTGTATGTGGCACCCCAAGTTCTTTTTTCTGGAATATAGGTCACGCTGCTGATTTCAAAATGAAAGTGAGAGAGGGAAGAAAGGCCACACCAAATTTAGAATTGAGGGAGGGCTTTGTGATTTATAGGGTACCAAGGGTGTGTAGGGTGGTTTCTGGGAACGCACAGGTGAAGCTTACCTTACATTAAAAAAAAAAAAAAAGAAAGAAAGAAAGCAGAGGGGCTTATCCACATACCTTCCAGAACATTCAAGCAGAAGAATCAGAGCTTGTAATGAATGGAACCAATAGATATTTATTTTAAGCCAAAATAAAATTTGGTGCCTCATTATTTAGGCCCAGAGAGTGGCCCAAAGAATCTGCTTGACACATATCCTGGCCAACTCAGAAGTCATGAAATACAAAGATCCAAAGTAAGGGTCTAGATTCCTTGGTCTGTATTTGGAGTCCACTTGAATAAGTTGATGCAGTTTGGTCTCACTAGGAGCCTGAGAAGGGTTATTAGCAGAGTTTTGCTTTTTTTTTCCCAAGCTGTACTTGTGCTTGCTTGCCTGAGTCTCTGTGGATTTCGGTCACTTGCCCTAGTGAAAGTCTTACTGATATAAGTCCGGGGGGAGGGAAGGAAGAAGATAAAGGGCGGCCCCAGAGCGGTCCTAGTCAATCTTCTTATCAAGGTCACTCAGCCGTCAGTGTCTCAGAGGGCTTTCCAGGCCCAAAGTAATTCTTTTGTGTTTGTTTTACAATATACTGGCATTTCCTCAAACGCCCAGAAAATATGTGCTTTCCACAGAGACTGACTCCATCAGATGGAGTTCAAGTTGAACTCCATCAAGTACAAGTTGGACCCAAGTGATCCCTTTATGCGTACTCTCCTATGTTTTCCCTCTCACCGTTCGGTTAGAAACCATTTATTTCCACTCATGCAGAAGAAGTCCGGAGATCTGCAATCTTGGGCTGCCTCTTTCCTACTTTCCTGACGTCCCTTTAAGGGGCGTCCGTGAGGTCTAGGGGAGAAGGATTGATGCAGGGAGTAAAAGGACGTGTGCCACCTAAGACCCAGCGAAAGAGCTTTCTTAAAGGTCACATTCAAGGAACTCTACTGACATCTCCTGGGCCAGATCCATGCCAAGTATTACCCCCCACCCCCACACCCCCGCCTGCCACCCCTTAGCTGCAAGGGAGACTGGGAAGCATAGTTGCAATTTTTTTTTTTTTTTTTTTTTTTTAGTCTGGCAAGTTGCTGTCCCATTTGGGAACTGGTTAGTTAGGAAGAAGCAGAGAATGAGATAGATATTTGATGCTATGGAAATTAAAAATATCCACCCCACTGTTTTGTTGTGGGGGCTAAGTGTACATGTGCAAAGCATAAGGTGCTTGATAAGCCGGTGGTACATGAAACAGCATTTCCTTCTCTCTCCCAGATCTCCCTCCCTCTTCAAGGGCCAAGTTCACAGGTGGGGCACACAGCAGAGAATGCCTTGACGCCATAGTGTGTTTCCCGTCTAATTAAGTCCACTGAATACTTTCATCTTGAGGGACAGAATAGCTGCCATAAGAAAGAATATTTGACCTACTTCTCATCATGGACAGAGCTTTTGAAACTAGAATGCCATTTTGCATGGAGCCTTCTTGCAAAGCTTACGGAAACACAACTGCTAATTCGGATATAGCTGTTCTACAAGCTGTTAAAAACCCATAAAAATGTTTATAGTTCTGCCTATGTTCTAATTCTGTAAGAGAGCATCTCCTTTTTTTTTTTTTTTTTTTTTTTTGGTGCTCTGCACCCAACGCTGACCACATCGGCAGAGTTTGTACTAATCTGAAATACAGGCATATGCACACAATTTTTGCATTACTTTGAGATCTTTATTATTAAGTAACTTGTTGGGGCATCAAAGTATGTTATAAATCTAAACAGAAAATTAGGGACAAATGTTACATGTGAATGCGTATTTTACATTTTATTCTGGGTAGGAGGTCTTAATGGTAGAGACAGAGCACAGCAGAATGTACTCATTGATACGTCTATTCTGATACTAACAAAACCAGAATCATGTCTATTCTGATACTAACCAAACCAGAATCATGGCTAGGCAGAGCCTAGGAAGCAAGGCAAAATGAAGTGAAACTAGATGTGTGTGAAAGGAGCTTAAAAAGTCAGGGGAAGGGCATTTGGATTTGTCGTGGTGCTGGTTGTTTGCTACTTGGTAGACCATAGTACTCTAATTTAGCTGAGTAATCGCGGCTACAAATCCAAATCTGCAATGCATGTGTCATTTTAAAAATGGGTTTTGCATTTCTGAAGCCAAATAGGAAAAAAATTGCATTCTTTAGATCTCTGATATTAAGCTTCAGGACAGTTTTACAACTTGGGACCTGAGCAAAACTCTTAATCCATAAAACAACAGGAATAAAAGATTTGCACATGTGCATTTAGAAAGTAACTTCATTGCTCATAGTCAAAAGAAAAAGAGGAAAAGGAAGGGAGGATGGAAAAAAGAAAAAAGAAGAAGAAAAAAAAGAGAAACACTTCACATACCTACCTATTTTACTTTTATTGGTAAGCACAGACTATATGATTCAGTTCAATTTACTTGTGTGCTTTAATTTAAATGGAGAGAGGGGGATAGGGAGCTTTTCCAGAGAAAGCAAAAACTGTGTGTGTACATATATTTAAATAAAATAAACAAAGAAACACTGGGGCATATACTTATTGTCAGCTCAGCAGCAATGTAAAAAAAAGAAAGAAAGAAAGAAAACAAACAGATAACTCTGGATGCAGCTAATAACTGTTTGATTTAAATTTTTTTTAATGTTTATTTATTTTTGAGAGAGACAGAGACAGAATGTGAATGGGTTGGGGCAGAGAGAGAGGGAGGCACAGAATCTGAAGCAGGGTGCCGGCTCTGAGCTGTCAGCACAGAGCCTGATGCAGGGCTCGAACTCGCGAGCTGTGAGATCATGACCTGAGCCGAAGTCGGACGCTCAACCGACTGAACCACCCAGGCACCCTTTAACTGTTCGATTCAGAAAGCTTAAAGTGTCTTTTTACTCATAAGGGATTGGGCTTAAAGTAACCATGATTAACATCTTTTAACACAGAAACAGAGCATACAAATTTATCTCATGTCCTAAAATTTAAGCAATTCCATAGCACTTAGCTTATCCATTTAATAATATGCATAAACATCACATTAATTCTATTTCACAAAATCTTCTATCTACATGATTGTTCCAAGTTCAAAGGAAGAGTTTCTTAAAATCTAGAATTCAAGTCATGTATGTCTTGTAAAGTGACCAAGACAGGAAGCATACCTAACTGCTTCTGGGCACACATAAGTATCTTTCCCCTGCCCTCCCTCCATTATGCTCCCCACCCCCCCATGCCACACACACACACAAAAAAAATGGCTCCATCTTCCAAGAGAAGACGAGAGGTGGACAAAGGAAGCCCCTTATCGTTCATTGCCTTATTTCTGCTCTTCTACATAAAGCCCTTTCTTTGTTGCAGTCAACCAAGGCATTTAAGAGAGAAATACTGCTCTGAATCATGTCCACTCTTCTTCTGCTTTATCAGTGAGAAACAAAACAAAACAAAACAAACCAACTTCTAGCACTCAACGATCATCACCTGGGTAAGTGGCAGGTGTCTATTTCTCACCGCCACCGCGTCTTTCTCTGCTGATACCAAGACACTACGAGGGGCAAACATCAAACCTGCCAGGTGACTTCAGTTAAATATCTTAACGTTACAATCTACTGGATGCATTTCTCGCATACCTTGGTTGGATGACAAGATGCTTTTATGGGAAACTACTATCGATGTAAAAAATTTGTTATTTATGCTGGCTGCCCATCTTCCTATTTTTATTTATTCCAGTACCCTACCTTTGTTCTCCATTACTGAATACCATACCTCCTATTGAAGATACAACTATATGGTGTAATAAAAGGAGATGAAATTTAAACTAATCAAGTAGGCTCTTAATAGCATCCCTAATACAAAATTTGCTAGCAAAAAAAAAAGAGTTTAAACAATTGGGTACTATGTCATGTTTAGATGATCTTTCACCAGATTTAACATGTTCTTCTTATCCCCTATCACCATGGCACATAGCTACAACATCCCTTAAAAGCCCTTGTATAACTACTCGCCTCGAGGTGACTGGCTACAGAGTAAAATGATTGGGTGGGAGCCCTCGTGATCACAATTTGAACTACATTTGGGATTCTACAGAGATTCTATTTAAAGTCAAGACAGCTTTGTGATAAGGTGCTTCCTTACACTCATCCGTGGCCGAGGTGGTGGTCTCTTCTGGGTTTTCACAACTGCTGACAATGGCAACCGCGCTAAATGACCTTCTTCTGACCTTGGTGTCTGACGTGCCGGGTCCTCGGACCGGAGGGGTTTTTTCCATGTTGTGGAGCTGCTGGTCTTTCCAGTCCAGTTGTTTGGCACTGCAGAAGGGGGCATAGACTTCCACGCTCCCCTCAAACTGTAAGCAGTTCACCTTGTAATACTTTCTCTTAACTTCCAGGACGTCATTGAACCTGTGGCCCCAGAGAATTTCTCGGGGAACGTAGGAACTTCTGGATTGGTGGGAAGTCCCCGTGGAATCACCAGTATAGATAAATGTCACCAAAATCTCAAAGTTATCTTTGGCCACTGCTTTTCGGTCAAGGGCATACAGAGGGCTCTCATGGTCAATTTCATGAACAATAGTTACTGGTGTGACAAGAATGATCTGATCATTAACCAACTTTAGGTCTTTAAAGGCCATCGTCATCCGCCCTTCGCTGTCTTCTGTGTAGCGGAGAAGTTGGGCTCTCACTGTGCCTTCTACCACGTGGTTTGGTCGGAAATCACCAATGCGCCACATGAGGCAAAGTTTCCCGTCTCTCATCCCTATGAGTGCAAAATAGCTAAACCGAATGGTTTGGGCTCTCTTTCGAGCGGTTGCCATTTTGGCTAAGGCGGCTCCAATGATGAAGGTATTTATGATGCAGCTCAAGATGGACTGAAGGATCACCATGAGTACGGCCACAGAGCATTCTTCAGTGACACAGCGGTAACCGTAACCTATGGTGGTCTGGGTTTCCAGGGAGAATAAAAATGCCGCGGTGAAGGAATGGACGTTGTCAACACAAGGTGTGATGTCTGGATCATTTAACAGATCACCGTGATGAAAGGCAATGAGCCAGAAGATAGAGCCAAATATCAACCAGGAGAGAATATAGGATAAAGAAAATATCACAAACATGTGGCGCCACTTGGTATCTACCAGGGTGGTGAAAATGTCAACCACGTAGCTCCCCCATTCTCCAAAAATGTGCTTGAAGTACACATTACAGCTGCCATCTTTGTGGAGCAGACGTCTTCTGGCTCTTCTCTTCTCAGCTACGATGTGCTCTGGGGGGTAGCCTGGGTATTTGGGGTCCACGTTTACAATCGGATAGCTGCTGCCGTAATAGCTCATCCTTCCCTATGTCCTTCAAGCATCCAGGTGGATTTCGTAATAGTAATAGTTCTATTCCTATCTGTTGATTTAAGTTTTCAGTTAAGATCTGCAAAAAAGAAAATTAAATACACTTCAGCTTTAGATTTTAATTTCCATCTTTGTAGCAATTTGCCAAATTTGAAGCAATTTCATGCCGTCTGAAATGGTGAAGGCTTCATTTGAACGGCAGAGACATTCAGTATTGATTACTCCTTTCAGTTTAGAATTCAGTTCAGTCATTATAGGAACAAAATATGTAATTAGAGAAAATAACATTTTTATATATGCACAAGGCTTGGGTAAACACTATGATTATCCCAAATGAAGACTCACTACCTTTTCTGACCTGATATAAACAAAAGTCTTGGGTTGTTTTTTTTTTTTTTTTTTTCGCTCTTCTGACATGAGGGCACTTAGAAAACAAAGCCATCTATAATGTAAAAAGGCAAAACACAATTCACATATTTGAATAGCAGCCTTAACAGCCTTCTGTTTAAGTCAGATGGTTTTTCTTCTTCCTTTTTCTTAATGTTTTTATTTATTTTTAAAACAGAAGGAGAGAGAGGGCACGCAAGGCAGGGGAGGGGCAGAGAAGGGAGACAGGATCCGAAGCAGGCTTTGCCCTGAGAGCAGAGAGCCCAGTGCAGGCTCCAGCTCAGAAACTGTGAGATCATGGCCTGAGCCTAAGTCAGACGCTTAATCGACTGAGCCACTCAGGCACCCCCAGATGGGTTTTCTAAAAAGGACGCAATGAAGCATCACCACCTTCATGCTAACGTGTAACTTACATACTCGTTGCTGCAGACTTTCACCTCCAGCGACTGCTGCCTCCCTTCTCTTCCACGGAGGTTTTGCTTCCTTGTATACTTCCCAGGACAGAACAGAACTGACAGGGATGCTATTTCAGATTCAAGTCCTTTCCCCTAACCCCTTTAGTTTTAAGAGGAGGAAAAAAAAAAAATTCTTAACCCCAGAGGAGTTAAAACCACGCCCAGGTAAGCTTTCAATAAGGTATAAAATTGCTTCTGCTTTTGTCTCATGACATCCATCCTTTTTTTTTTTTTCCTCTTCTTTTTTTGGACACTGCAATCTCTTCTCTTTCCCTCTCAAAAGAAGCCGAAAATTTGCCAAAGTTCTAATCTTGTTTCCCTCTTAAAGGGAGCTTACTACAATTGGACCCTTCTCTCCAGCTCTGACATGTATTTCTGATGTTTTCACAGCCATCTGTAAGCAAAATCATTTTTCCCCCTCCCAATTCAATCTTTAAAAGATCAGGGTAGAACATACAGTTCTTATCGCTTTTAGCATCCGTGGAATAGGCCAGTGGTTTTCCCAGCTCAAGTCTGAAAGTAAGTTTTAAAACTTCAGTGTTAAATGGCCTTTAGCTACTTCTATGCCAGAAAAAAAAAAAGTCACTGCAGCCCAATTTAATGGTGTATTAATTATTAGAATATGCTTTCCCCATAATCTGCCTGTGCCAGTTGGGGGCAGGGAGGATAAGGGGGAGAAAAGATTCCCACTAGAGAATCCAGCCACTGCTGTATAGAAAATGCAGTGACAGCAAACACTATTGCGGACATCGAGACCCCTCCCCGTGAAACCAATGAAGGAAATTAATCACTAGCTACTTATCCAACACCTTCCCTGCAAAAAGGAGCAAAGAGTTAACTTCCTTCCAGTCAATAGGAATCATTTTTCTTCTTCTCCAGGGATCAGGCCCACTGGACAATAAACACTTTGTTTCGGGGACCACTGTGAGGATGAACTCTGTTTTCAGCCAAAACATCCTGTAAAGCATGTACACATTTCTCTCCGTCCATCCCCATGCCCCCAGCCTGAGCCTTCTGCCCACTTGTCCTCCAGATATGTTTTGAGTCATAATATCCCCTCCTTTATCCCCAGTTGGGTTTTTGGAGAGATGATTGCCTAATCTCAGGATGTGACCCAGGGCTGACAAAATGCTTACCGGAATGTTGAACATAAAATATTTCCACAAATTTTGTTCACAACACATACCTAGGTTCCTGTGTGATTTGTTAACTGAGTGACACTTTCCTAACAGAAGAAAGCTGCCGAAGGTTCCTCCGTCTCCATTCTCTCAGCTGATCACCGGAGGCATGAGAATGGGACCAATTCTAATCAAAGGCACGTATGATTGGAAATTAAAAAGTCGATTTGGAGATAGAATCGCTTCCTTGTTAAAGGCCCCCAACCCAGCTCCTTTGAAAGGGAACCGCACACCCTGTGGAAGTCTGAGAATAAGAAAACGCAGTTCATAAATCAAGAGCTACTGTGTGACTCTGCTCTTTTCTACTGCCAAGAGAAAAAAAAAGAAAAGGTTTTTATTTGAAATGGCATGCAGTTTGAATTCCAGCAGTGCCAACGACTGTTACAAACAAGCTATTTTAAAAACACCTTCAACAGCATGCTAATTGGTGAATGAATTTTCAATTAATACAAGCTGTAAGGGAGCAAATTTGATGATGTGCAAAATTTATTTCTAAATAATGGAATCGTTTCAGGGAGACAAGTTACAGCTGTGAGAGTTCTGCCCTAAACCCACCGTGCCCTGTGCCCCTGCCGTGGCCCACCATGTTGAATTGATCATTTATTCCAACTTATCCAGAGAAAAGCCTTCAGATTCTGTTTAGATGCCTGCATTTGATTCGTTGACTGGCCAACCATGTGCATGATACATTTTCTAAAAGAGATGGTCTTTTACACTAAATGCCAGATTATAAATAAACTAGTTTAATGAGTCTTAACCATTTCTCAGATTACCCAATGGCAAAGAATTTTATGGATGACCTTTCGTCAAAATGACTTGACAAAAATGTTTATTAATCTCTTGTCTCATATGTTGTGTTAATTTGAGCACTTTCCCAATTTTTTACCATTAAATAATAGAGGCTAAGACTTGTGGGTTGGCTGGACATTCTATGTGTAACATGCACGTTTCTTAGGATGAAAACCCAGCTTTGAAAATGCCTCCATGCATTCATAATCATCTCATCACCTTCCATTCCGTCACGAAAAATCATTTGCGATGTACCTATTTCTGTATGTCTTTTTGCATGTTCTTGCCCTCTAGCAACCAATGGTGACTGTATCACTGGATGTGAAATTCCATTTTTTATTAAAAATGGGAATTTGAGCACTGTAATGACAAAATTGTGGAATACAAAGTTCAGAAGGAAGTGCTGAATCTGGGGTCCCCCTTCGGTGCCAGTTTCAAATTATTTGCCAGGTGACTAATGACAAAGGCAGGAAAAAAAAAAAAGACTGCAATTTCTTTGTTGTGCACGGAGTTCTCCTATAGGAGCAGCTAGAGTTAAGGGGCAAGGCAGGTCAGGATGCTGGGCTGTTTCCTGAGAATGCTGTCGAAGTCATTACAATTTTCTCCACACCACAGAGACGACCCAGAGAAAGTTCGAGGGGTCAGCAGACCCGATCCTGACAGCGACTGTTTTCAAACCCCATTCATTGTGTTACGTTCAGACATAAAAAAAAAAAAAAAAAAAAAAAGCTTTGTAATTTACTTTGATGAGGGGGATCTGCTTTTAGCCCTTAGTATTCTAGATCTTTATACGAATTCGGGGAGAAACCATTACTGATTTAGCAAATTTCAAATGGGCTATCCACATGACAGGGAGTATTTGCAACAGCACAAGTGAGCATCCTCCCTATCTGACCCCATTTCTTGATACGCAGAAGGACCTCAGTCAGATGCACCCATTGTGAAGGGATCCCTCTGCCATTTTGCCAGTCTCTCAAATTCAGCAATCTACCAAGCAGACTGCTCTCATTGATAGTTCTTCACACTTAAACTTTTCCTCAGCATGGTGACGATGCAACAAAATGGTTAAAACTTTCTAATCCCATGTCACTTTGAAAATAAAATTCAGGGACGCCTGGGTGGCTCAGTCAGTTCAGCGTCTGACTTCAGCTCAGGTCGTGATCTCACAGCTTGGGAGTTCAAGCCCCGTGTCAGGCTCTGTGCTGACAGCTTGATGCCTAGAGCCTGCTTGGGATTCTGTGTCTCCCTCGCTCTCTGCCCCTCCCCCACTCATGCTCTATCTCCCTCTTTCTCAAAAATAAATAAACATTAGAAAAGTAAATTAAAGGGGCTCCTGGGTGGCTCAGTTGGTTAAGCATCCACCTTCGGCTCAGGTCGTGATCTCACTGTTTGTGGGTTTGAGCCCCGCGTCGGGCTCTGTGCTGATAGCTCAGAGCCTAGAGCCAGCTTCAGATTCTGTGTCTCCCTCTCTCTCTCTGCCCCTCCCCCACTCATGCTCTGTCTCTCTCAAAAATAAGCAAAAAAAATTAATTAATTAAAAAAATAAAGTAAAATTCAATCTTACCTTTAGCATCTACTTAATAAAAATATTTTAATAGTGACATGAATTGTCATTGTATAATTTGAGATACGCCACAGAGAATGTTCTAAATATCTCTGGCGAAATTCAATTATTAATGCCCCTGGCCTTTGATATTCACAAGTAACTTCTGGAGCACGTACACCATTTACGCGAGGTCATCGGTAATCAAGTTACTTTCCTGGCGACTATTAGATGAGATAAATTTTAGTGGACACATGAGAGCTGATGAGGCAGAGAGTAGAAAGGGTGGCCTAGATTCTGTGTGCAGGTCATTGTCTTTAGAGACTGGCTTGAGGGCAGCTCTGTGGCGTGTGAAGGGGGCCAGAGCAAGAACCTGTGGTCAGAAGGCACTTGTGGGTGGGCCCTGGCCACTGAGGAGGAAAGAAGGACGGAGTTCATGGGATAGGACAGAACCCAAACCAGTTAGGTTATTTTGCTCAAAACCTATTCCACAATGTATTGCCTTGGAATTATGCTAGAGCCTGGTCTTGCCTGGAATCCTCCAAAGACATTCAGATACAATTAGGTGGAGCTCTTCATTCAGCCATTGAACACCTGCTTCGCCCAGAACCCACTAGATACTGCCCAGACTTCTCCAAATACTCCCTGTCTCCCAAATTTCAAACAGTTTCTCCTTTGTTGACATTCCATGGCCTTCTCCTGTTTCTCCTCAGCTGCTATCATCCCCAGAGCAGGTCTCGGATTGAGCTCCAGCCTTTAACCCCTCTGTTCAAACTTCTGCCGTCTAACTTCTCAGTGATGAAAGACTTTACCTCTTTCCTGATAGAACTCTACAATCTCTCCTGAATCAATTTAAGAAAGTCTTGTGCCAGTTTAAGACAAGAAAGGGGGTTCTGCTATGCTACGAGCAAACAACCGGACTGAATCCTGGAGCTGGGAGGGAGAAACAGAAACCAGGTGTTACAACATTGCTGGTAACTTTATCTGGATGGCCTCTTTCTAGCCCATTTTTTTTCTTATGTAATATCTACAACCTAATCATAAATCTGCCATATCCAAAAATGATGCTCTGTTTTGTAAAGAAGTAGGGAAGTCTGGAATTATGTTTCCCCATTTTCTGGATGTCAAGATCATACAAAAGCAGTAAGAATTATAACTGCAGGGCTGCCTTGGTAGCTCAGTTGGTTAGGCATCCGACTCTCGGTTTCGGCTCAGGTCATGATCTTGCCGTTTGTGAGTTTGAGCCCCATGTCAGGTTCCAAGTTGACAATGAGGAGCCTACTTGGGATTCTCTCTCTCTCTCTCTCTCTCTCTTTCCCTCTCTCTGTGTCCCTCCCCCACACATGTTCTCTCCCTCTCTCAAAATAAATAAATAAATTTTAGGGGCTCCTGGATGGCTCAGTCGGTTGAGCGTCTGACTTCAGCTCAGGTCATGATCTCATGGTCCGTGAGTTCGAGCCCCGCATCAGACTCTGTACTGACAGCTCAGAGCCTTGAGCCTGCTTCACATTCTGTGTCTCCCCCTCTCTTTGCCCCTCCCCCACTCACTCTCTGTCTCTATCAAAAAATGAATAAACGTTAAAAAAATTAAACAAAAATAAACTTTAAAAAAAAATTAAAAAGAAAAATCATAATTCCAAATTATTTTGCCTTAAAAATGAATGATCTTAATAAGCAATAGTCTGAAATACAATGTTTTTTGGTCTTGTAGAGAAATCCTGAATTGAGAGACAGACTTCCAATTCCAGGTCTGTCCCCAGTATCTGGAGTGGTTCATGAAAGTAACTTTTCTCAGAACCTCAGTGCCCTCGTGCATGATACGGGGATAAGAACACCTATGTGACTGAGTTATTGTGAGTTTGATCGAGATAGTGAATGGGAAGCCATATTTCACTGTGCCAACCTCATGGTAATTACTAAATAATTATTGTTTGAATGTGAATCTTGTGAAGACTCAGTTTCCCTCTCAGTAAAATATCAGAACATCTGCTTGAACCCTATCAAGGAGCTTTCCACTTGCCTGACCGAAGGGTTGACAATGTGGCTCCCAGCAGATACTTCTATTTTAAATTCAGGGGTGGCACCACTGTTTCCTACTACTGAGCTACAGGGGCCAATTCTCCCATCTTTCTAGCTGCCCAAAGCGCCAGCGACTGGATCGTATTCCTTTCCTTTTCACAACTGTCACCAAATGGGAAATCCCCTACTCCTTGTCCTCAACACAGGTGCACGCACACATACCCCTACCCCACAACACACATACACACTTCCATATACATGCATGCACATACTTTCAACTCAATGATAAAAATGCATTGCTTAAAAAAAAAAAAAATCGTGCTGCTATTCCCTCTGAGCAACCAAGCTAAAGGAAACAAGACTGACAAGCTTAGCAAAGTCAACAGATTAAAGAAATCCATTAGGTAGTTATCATGTGGATTTTTTGTCTTAAAAGGTATGGGCATGTTTTACTAAAATAGTTCTGAAGGTTTCTCTTGTTCTTATCGTGATAATCAGCCCATCCCTGTCTTGGTTGGACGCCAGCCTGGGTTGCTCAGAAGGGTGCTCCTTTGAGCTGCAGAAGCTGGATGTCATGAGATCTTACGTCCCTTTAAGAGAATGCAGTCCAACCTTCATGTGTCAGGTTCCCCAGTGGCGTCTAAAGGTCTCCAATGGGAATTTGTTGCTGATTGTTTTCATTCTTGTCTTGTCTTTTATTCATTTTTTTTTCAATTACACTCCTACTGTGTGCCAGACCCACCCACTTTTAGGAATTAGCGAGAGTCCCACTTACGCGGAAGGCGCATTTGAGGATTGGCAAAAGGAAGCACTAACTCAGAGAGAATGGCCCGCAGCAAGGAGAGAGGGCGCAGTTTAACCCGGGCGATCAGAGAGTGTTTGGTGCCCACTTGGCATCCAAGTGAGAATGTGCTCTTCACTTCTCCTGCCTGTGGCCTTCAGTAAGAAAGTTCTTGACTCAGGCCTCGTTCTCTGTTGTATTTTGTTTGTTTGAGACACAGTCACTATCTAGTCGTTAAGGCTTTCGCTATTTACAGGTGTAATCTGGCTGCTGCACCCTTTGCTCTAAGCTAATTTTAAGAACCGGTTCTCAGAAGAACCTATCATTACAGGAACGCATCTGCATTTTATCGCTAAAGTCAGGCTTTCCTGATCGGGTAAAAACCTGGTTTTACCAGGTCTACATAACAGCCTTCTAACTCATCTCTTGCCACCTTTATCCAGAGTGATAGTTCTCACCTAAAATGTAAATCAAATACTCCTTCTCCTGCTACCATGGATCCAGTCGAAGCTCCATATTATGGTCCTGCAGTAGCTCTGTTAAAGGACAAGGGCATGGGGATCAAAGACTTAGATTCTGATCATGGTTCCACATCTCAGCTGCATGATACCAGCATCTTACAGACATCTTTCAGCTTCCTTTTCTTTATTTGAAACATAGGGACAATCGTTGACTCTCAAAACGCTTTTCATAAGGAAAAAATGGCGTAATGTAAAAGATCACAATGGTTAGCATCTTGGAAGCTGTCTTTATTTGTAGTCTCTGTTTACCCCTTAATTTGAATGCCTATTTCTCCTCTGTTTCTTATAATAGCTTACAATACTGGGTCTTTTTCTACTCTGGGATAGATGGATATCTGAACTACAATATGAAAAAATGAATACGACTAAATAAGAAGAAGGAGAAAAAGAGTTTTCCGGGCAGAGGAACGGCATTTGCAAAGACTCTGTGACTCAAGGACGCACAGGGCATGCTTTCCAAAGAACTGAAATCAAGGAGAGAGGGAGCTGAAGCTGGAAATGAAAGTGATTGAAGTATCTAAACTAACAGTACAGCATAATAAGGTTTCTATTTTTAAAAAGACCACTCTGGCTGTCCAATGGAAAATTGGCTGGAGAAATTTAAAAGCAGGCATGGGGAGTGAACCAGGAAAGTATTTCAATGATCAAGTAAGAGGTGACGGTGGTCAGGATTAGGACGCTGCCAGTGGAAGTGGCAGAAGCCACTTATCACCACAGTGTTTCTTTACCAGCACCTGGAGCAGAGTCACATGACCCTGGAGGGACCAATCAGAACTTCACAAACAAGTCTTTGACTCTTGAGGAAGTGATTGATACAAGGGTACCGGACCCTATTATTTGAGGCAACGTCAGGGAGTCAAGAAGCCAGCCGTGAGGTGGCGCGTCTAAGTTTCTCTACAGAAGGGTACAAGTCGCAACTCCTAGTGAGACGGTCCCCCAGGTAAGATGCCCATTTTGCCTTGCTTCTTGCTTTGGCTCATATCAGGTTTTCTCTTTTCATACAAAGAGGCAAGAGTATGGTCTAATCAGTCTCCCTTACTCCTATCACATAAACCAGCAGCAAGTCCTATGGGCTCGCCTCCAAAATAGATCTTGGGGTGCCTGTGTGGCTCAGTCAGTTAAGTGACTGACTCTTGACTTCGGCTCAGGTCATGATCTTAAGGTCATGGGGTTGAGTTCAGTGTCGGGCCCCATGCTGACAGTACAGGGCCTGCTTGAGATTCTCTCTCTCCGTGTCTCTCTTTGCACATGCTCTCCCACTCTCCCACTCTCTCTCTCTCCCACTCTCTCTCTCTCTTACTTTCTTCAGTAAAGTTCTTCTTCCCCTCTCCCACTCTCTCTTGCACATTCTCCCTCTCTCTCTCTCAAAATAAATAAATAAACTTAAAGAAAGAACAAAGTAGATCTTAAATCTAATCAGATCTCCTGGTAGTCCAAACCACCATATCTTCAGTGGACCACTAAGAGATCTTCTTTGCCTGCCTTTGCACTTTAATCTACTCTTTTTGAAAATAAAATCAAAACATGTCACTCCCCTGCTTAAAACCCTCCAGCACCTTTCCACCCTTCCCATTGCAATTAGAGTAGTTTGCACAATCTGTGTTATATACACAGCATATACCTCTGACTCTGCCCACCTCTTGAAATTACTTCCTACCATTCTCCTTCCCACTGTTCACTCCCTAATATCACCGTGTCTCCCTCTTTCACTGACACAAAGGTCCACAAGTTATAGTCTAAGGGCCAAATCGGGCTCACCTCTCGCTTTCATAACATTTTATTGGAACACATTCAGACCATTGTTTGTAAAATGGTCTACAGCTACTTAGTGTCATGCTACCACTGCCGACTTGAGTAGCTGCAACAGACACACATGATTCACGGAGCCAATATTTTTATTATCTGACTCGTTACAGAAAAAGTCTGCCAAGTTCCACTCTAACACCCAAGGATGCTCTGCCTCAGGGCCTTTGTACCTCCTTTTCTGCCTGTGTGACGTCTTATTTATCATCACTGAAGTCTCATCTTTAATGTCACCTTTTCAGAGGGGCCGTATCTGATGAGGATGTGAACTAAAATCCTCCCCCACATCATTCTTTTTTGTGTCGTTAACATGATTTTCATGTCAAAACACTCGCCACCAGTGATGGATTACATGCTTGTTGGCTGGATTGCCCCATGGAACAGACTGTAAGCTCCATGAAAAAAGATCCTCTTGTCTTCTTCGCCCCTGTATCCCCAGCAGCTAGAGTAACATGTGGCATGTAGGTATTCACCAATTATACATTGAAGGAATGAACTAATAACTAATTGAACAATACACTATCCTTAAAGAGATTTTAGTTCTAGTAAAAGAATCAGCATTCTTAGAAGTGTAGACCATCAGCGCTGGTAATTCTGCAAACATCAGCTCTCAGTTCCTTCCACTTACCTGGCCTCTCCCCTGTCCTAGCTGCCAGTTCACACATAGTTTTTTTAAAAAAAAATCACACTGTTTATTTAGGTTAGCAGCTTCCCTAGAACTGTGGATTTCAGTATGATAATGCCCGCAGCTATGCTGCAGAACTCTGGAACCCTGGAGTCGGGGGAAAAAAAAAAAAAAAAGAAATCAAGCTTGGCACTAAAAAGTGTTTAATAAAATTTGTTAAAGCCATGATCGAATTATTAGAAATGTGGTTTCCCTAACACGGATGCCTGTTATTATACTGTCATTTTAAAGATATGCTCAAATATAATATATATTATATATTTAATTTGAACTATTTCTGGAGGTAAGTTGGCAGATGCGACAATAGTCTACGAATTTCATGCAGCCACTGATCCGGCAACTCCATCTGTAGCAGTTTATCCTAAAGAAATGATCATGGGTGAGCATAGAGACATGGCTAATTTGTACAACTATTTGTAGTAGCAAATTTTGGCCAGGGTCTCACCATCTAATAAATGTGGGATTGTTTCATAGGTAATGGTACAATCATAACATTACTCGTTACTTTTAATGTGCCCATTAAAAGCGATGGAAGAGAACGAGAGAAAAAAATGTGAAACATATTGTCTGGTAGAAAAAATAAAACAGGGCTTAAAAAAAAATCCAGGGCTGTAAAACAGCTTGTATGATAGTATTATATATATCTGTGTGTGTGTGTGTGTGTGTGTGTGTGTGTGTACATACACACACACACACACACACACATATATATATTTAAATATATTTAAAACAGAGAACAGACAGTATGATATGCAACAAAATGTTAATTGTGGCCCTCTCTGTTTGGTATGATTATTTTTTCTCCTCCTGTTTCTTCTATTTGCTTATTTACATTTTACAGGGAACACACATTACTTTAACCAAAAAAAAAAAAAAAAAAAGAAAGAAAAAGAAAAAGAAAAGAGAGATAGGTATTTTCAGTTGGTAGTTTGAAGTGTATCAATTCTGAGGCTTCACAAAGGGAAAGCAAACCAATAGCAATCTAAAAGCATTTATTAGGGCCTTTAAAAGGCAGCTATAAATAGCCCAGGGAGGCAGACAGTCCTACAGACGTTTAAAGTCAGACATTGATGCTGTAATTTTTGCTGGAACAATTCACAGAAACAAATATAGTGACATTTAATTCATCTAAGTAAAACCAGATCTCATTTAAAACAAGGAGGGGGGATGGAGGGGGAGTCGGGTCAGATTTGGCCACTGGAGACTGATTGCAGAAATCATGAAAGCAGTTGGTAACAAATCAGGGATACATAAAGCAGAGGTAAAATTAAACAGGCATCAAATACAATCCTCCCTCTCAGTGCCCCCTTTTCTCCCTTCCCCATTCCAAAACATATTAAACCGTTAATACCTTCATTTCTTGGCTTGGGATACCAAAGTCTGTTTTAGGCATCTCTCTTTTATCTTAATATTTTCAATAACTTTGGAAAGAAAATGTTAAAAGTTGTGCTATTTTGCAACTTTACTACTTTAAGGCCTATGTTGTTAGATTTTAAGACCCAAGGAAACGGTCCTTGGAAATGGATGAATTTGAGAAGGGCAGTTAGGTATTTATGGTGTAGATTTGCCTAACTAGACAGCCCTGGCCGGTGCTTAAGAATTCATTTTCATGAACTCCAAAACCTCATTAAGACACGTCGGCCAGCAGTACAACACAGTCTTTCTGCAAGTGTAATCTACCACCACCCAGCTTGCACAGACCTGGGGGAGCACCTTACACCTTCAGAGCCTTGGGCTTCACCCCAATCATTTGGACTCCCTTCCCTCCCCCCTCCCCATCACCACTTGATCCTTCTACATCCTCAAGATAGAGATCTACCACCTTAATGTTTCAAGAATTGAGACACTGGGTTTTGACAGGCCTGAGACTGAGTTCAGATGTCTGCTTGATCATTAGTGACACTGTGCATTTGTGCATAAATGACTCGACCTCGTCAAGCCACGATATACCCATCTGAAAAATGCAAATCATAGGACTTCTATGAAGATTAAATGAAGCTGTGTTCCCAAATCTCCTTTCACGGGGCTGGTACTTAATAAATATTTAATTGCAATGCTTGTAGCTATGACTATAGTTCGATCAAGTATAGATCTAGAGGAGAGAGAGAGAGAGAGACTGCCATTTTTTGAATGATAAATTACTATTAGATTGGCAATTTCCCAGGCTTGTTTGAAAGTTGCCTTCTAGCACCTAATTGTCTCGACATCACCTTTAGGGAGACAAGACAGAGCTGCCCAGAAAAACCACAAGTATCATTAAGAATAGGAGTCATTATGTGCTACCCACTCACCTTGCTTTCTAAATGCCAGCACCTCTGACCGAACTTTCATAGCTCCCGTATAGTTTGATTCGGGAGCCACTTTGGTGGAACCTAACGGTGCATTCCAAAACAAATGTAATCTATGGAAAACATATGTGCCGTGACTTTTGACCTCCTTCGAGTTTGGTGTTTATGGTATTCCAACAGAATACCCGGTCCTAGCACTCTGTTGGTATTTTCCAATTTTGTGAGAACTGCCTGCAAATTGCCCTCTTTGGAAATTTACAGAGAATCTATTTATTAACCTATTCAATCTGCTGGGGATCACTGAAGTCACACATGTGATTTTGCTAGTAGACCAGGAACTCCCTGGATAGTGTCTACAACTTTAACCTTTAAATGATTGAGTTTCCGCTTTAAGCGGTCAAAATGAAAACTCAGGACATCTTCGTTGGGGAGAAACATAAGGCAACTGTTACCGGTTCGGATCTTAATTTCCATTGTCCCTTGTGGATGCCGATAAATTGGGAAGGTCTTTAAAATACAGGACAAAAGATCTCCCTGGGAAGATCCAGATAGATAGCCAATTGAGGTAATACCTTAAGCCGTGTGTCGCCTATCACACGAGATTAGCTTTATCAGCCTTTTCAAGGGCACTTGGCAAAAAAGCATTGCCACTTACTACCGATAATAAACGACTTAAGTAGCTGATGGAAATCAGTGCCTTTGACAGACTCTCAAATTTTCACGCATTTCATCTTCTATACTTTCTCCATCGGTTATAGTCCTGTCTCCACGGCAGTGGTATAGACGCAGAATGAAGCTGGAAGGTTTGATGCTGTTATCTATGAATGCCTATACAAACAGAGGTGACCCAAATTAGCAATACTTCTCTTAGAAAGGAAAAGTGACACTATTCTCAGTGTATTCATTGTGATGGACACTAGGGAGTTTAGTGTGGGCCAGACAGGGACGTTTTCCCCCTCAACCTCATGGCAAACTATTTAAGCCTTCATTGTAAGAGACTGTTTCACTTAGCTAAACATATCAATGCCTACAGTGAGCTAGAAGAGATCGTGGAAACAGCCTTTGTGTATTCTTCGGCTCGATTAACATTTAACTAATCTGAGGCATTGTGCGAGCTATCACTGAGGATCATGAAGACTGTTACCGCCCTGGAGGAGCTCCATCTTGCCAAATATACCACAGACATTTTGTCAAGGCAACCCGCCGGAGAGTGGAGGCATCTGTGGTAGATTAGTAACGACATGGCATGATGCTGTAGCTGCAAAAGAAAGGTGGTTGGGTTTGAGACCTTTCCCAGCATTTAGGGTGCAGAGGTGCTTCCCCAGCATTCTGCTTTGGTGGTCAGTTCTTGATTTTGTAGGCTAATGAAGGAAGATGGTGCTATAGATAAGCCACAGAAGGAAAGCAATGAGAAATCGATTTGCATTTGGCTTGGGATAAATCATATGCTTTGGAAAGAATGCCCCATTTCGGTACTTTGCAGGCTATTAAAATGATTTTTCTGTTCCCTGGATTCAAGCTATCAGACAGGCAGGATGTAATCAAGGGGAACATTCTGGGCAGTTGAGCAAAAGGCAGTTTAGGAATTTTTATTTTTAATTGCTTGGGCTAATTCATCCAGCAGATAATCTGCCTATGGAAATTTAAGTGGTGCTTGGCTTGAACAAATAGATTTCCCACATCCAAATCAAAATTCATTCTGAGCCAAGAATGTACACAGCATAGCTACATGTGAAAAGGTTTCCAATATATTCTGAAAGTTCAACAATTTTTAGCTACTGATTTTATTAAAAATTATTCATACCATTGTAACGGTAGCCGACATGGCCTCCCTTTATTTGAGACTGATTGGAGGAGGGGATGGAAAAGAACGCTTTCTCTGGTAATGTGATTACCTTTTGCTTCAACTTTATAAAAATGCCACTTTGCACCCATGTCTGGTAGATAACATTTCTGAAAAACTCATTCAACAGATGAGCCTTGGCAATGCTGCAGAAGTTTAAAATCTTAATGGAAAGAATATGCTATGAACTAAAATAGCTTTTTCCATTCATAGAGTTTAGGAGCAGAGGAAGAAATATTGGCTTTTTAACCAAGAAATGTAAACATCGTTGGCATCTGAACTTCCAAATTTTATGTAACTTTCCAGTAGAAAGATAGATTGGATGCCCTCATTGAACAAAAAAAATGACAAACCCATCCTCAAAGACAGATTTTCAACAACTTAGGAAAATGTCCGTGCCAGCTTCCATATCCACAAGCATTTAAGAACGGAAACATAACAAGCTGAGGGAATATTTGTCCTGTTAATCATTCATATTTGACCAAATGGCACTGAAATGTTGTGAAAACCAAAGACTCCACCTCTTCCTCTCCAGCACCACCAACCTAGAACTTGCACTTGTGTTCTTGGGTTCCTGGTACCAGGCTTGGCTTGGCAACACGCTATCTACGCATGTGCCGTTAAGCAAAACAGATCCCCACTTCCTCTCCCCAGCCGTGCTGTTCATGACCTCTATCCTGGTCATTTGAACCAAAGAACACTCCTTGCAGGGCAACAACACATTGGGATTTGTGACCTTGCCTGTCTGTGGGCATATTTCCCTAGTCCCTTTCCCCAAGGAGCTTTTACTGTCAGTTCAATAGAACAGCGCTAATAAAAATCTCCACAATCTAAAGAGCAATAGCCAGGAAGTCAAAGGAGTACCACCAAGGAGCTTAGTGTGGTGCAACCTTGAAGATCCCACCCACAGGCAATCTGTGATGCCAATCAAGGTCTCTCTATGTGCTCCCTGCTCCTACTTGTAGTCACATCTTCCTTCCACTCTTTTCAGCTCAATGCTGAATGAAGCCTCAATGCTGTGTCCCTCTCCCCTAATCCTAATAGCAATCCTGAAAAGCAAGTTTTACTATATCTTTTATGTTTTGCAAGTTAACAAACTAAGGCTTAGAGAAATGAAGTTGTCTGCTAAAGAAGCAGGCTTCAGCCCAAGTCTCCGTAACTGGATTATAAATGGTGCATAAAAGTTAATGTCATGCTCTTGGATATGCATATTTTTGTATCTAAGGCTCGAAACAGATCTTCTAGAATTAAGGAAATTGTGTGCTATTCCTGTAGCTCCAAACACCAGGGTTATAGGGAAATAATTTCAGCATCAGTGGTTGTTTTCAAGCTTTCTTAAGATATATCTACCCACTCTACTGGTAAGAGCAGTCGTTGATGTGCACACCAGTATACACAAGCATAAGTGACTTTCAACCAGCAAAACCCCACCTAATTGAGCCATTAAGAAGTGTCAGCAAGGAAAGAGGCCAAAGGAAACTCAGAGCTGGGTTGGGGGTGTTGGGGAATGCTGTCAATGAGGGCTTATTGGGCGCTGCCTTTTCATGGAGAGGAATGTTTCCAATTGTGAGATTACACAGCCAATGGGTGGGCTTGAGGGAAGGCTTGTTGGCTTTGGACGCCCTTTGGAATGAAGCCAGTGTTTGAACACAAAGGGAAAAACAATCCAGTGTGGATGATGTCACCGAGCATCCTGAGGAAAGCAGCAAGGATAAAGCTTCCTACTGCTTGGATCCAAAGAACACAGACTTATTTTGGTATGAATTCCTTGTGCAGCCAGTAGCTTGACTCTTACAGAGGAATCAGTTCTAATCATAAAGACTCAGTGCTGGAGAGAGAGCGTGTGTGTGTCAGTCTGGTTCCTGATCTGTGAGCTAGAAAATCCACACCCCCACCCCTCCCCTCCCTCCACCCATGCTCTAGATTGTTCATGAATCCCTGTAAGTTGGGCAAAGGCCATTTTCCACAGGGGGAGACAGAACATGGGCCTGCTCAAGGTCACTCTCAAACTGTGATCACAAATCTACCTTCTCATATAGTAATGGTGATTATTAGATATGGGGAGGTGGGTGTAGGGAAGAGGGACCCAAAACACAAGGGGCTTTTTGTCAGTGGTAGCCCGGCAACAGTAAAACAAAGAGAAATTCATGCCATAACCAATGACTGAGGACAGCCTATTTGTCAGGTAACATCAGAGAGATGAGAGTACGTATTGTAAATATTTTTTAAATGGTCTGTGTATTTGATATCTGGACATCCTAAAAAGAAAAGAAACAAAAACAAAAACAAAAACACAACATTCCAGCTCGGGGAGAGACTGCCCCTCCCAGGGTTAGCCAATTCTTAGAGACAGCGAGGGACCCAGCCTGGAACATGCTTCTGATATAAAAACTAACTAATGCAGAGCCATATCTCCTCCATCTGTCCCGTAGACCCAAGGAGGCAATATTCTTCTGCCTTAGCCATCCCAGGACCAGGTATCGAGCAGCTAAGGACCACTCCCATAGCCCAAAGCCCACCATAATTATTTAAATTAGCCAATGCAAAACTCTTTGGCCTGTCCTGCCTTGCCTTTTCCACCCAAACCCCTATAAAGGTCATGGATCAGATCTTCCTATCACTCCTGTCTTCTGATCACCCTGGTGTCTTTCCCATGTGGCCCCGTGCAGTGTGTTGTGCCTCCTGTTTTGAGGGCCTGTGAGTATCACAAACTGTTTCCCTCAGCCTCAATGCCATCTGCTCTTGTGGCCACACCTGACTGACCATCTCATAAAAGGATGAAAAACCATCTAAAATTGGGATTGGGAAAAGACACGTTTCCATCGTCATTGCAAAAAATACTCCACAAGGGTAAAGAGTATATTGCCATTACAGTCCAGAATGTTTTAGGTAGAAGTAGTTAGTGCCTTTCACTGTGGAGAAGTACCTGGTAACATTGCAAGTGAATGACAGCATGTGCCGTGTCTTCCAGTCTCTAGAGTGTCAGCCAAGGCCGAGCAAGCAGCGGATTGTGGAATAAGCGGTCATAGCTTCTTGCTCTCAGCACGCGGGCCCAGGAAGCTGAGAGGGTCGCCCCAAATGGCTGTGAACATTTATGGAGGGAGAAGATGGCAATGTCTTTCTAAGTATCAAATCTGATATATGCAGATATACCCAGTATAATGGCCAGACTCCTAAGGTCAAAGCTAAGGAGTGGGGGGACACTGGGTGTGGTTGGAAGCAAGCCTAGTGATGCAATTGCAGAAGAAGAGAAGTTCAGCAGAGCTGCTGGAAGACAGCAAAGAGAGAAAAGAGTTACAGTTAATCAGCTTAACAGACACCCAGTGAGAAGCCAAGGGACAATAAGGAAGGGAAAAAACAGAGGTAGTGAATTGAAGAGAAATGAGAACAGGCATCATGTACATACTCAGACAGGTGAACACTCCACATGAAAGAGTAATTTGGCTCTAGGTGTGGAGCTAGGGTTCGGGATCTGGGCTCCAGATTGAGAACAGATAAGGGTCAGATACAATCCTGAGCCTGAAAGGAGACACATCTTAAGTGCCAGGCACTTTATGTCCATGAAGCTAATTTTCCCCCAAATTCTGACAACCAGTGATCAGCATCATTCCCATTTTCAGGATGCGGAACTGAAGCTTAACTTGGTGGGTAGATTTAGTCAGGGTCACACAGAGAGTAAATGCTGGGGGGAGGAAAAAAAAATACAAGAAATTTTTAAGTTTTTAATTTTAAATTTTTAAGTTTTAAGCCTTAATGAGAGGAGGAACTGTTAGAAACAGAATCAGGATGAAGTAGGTCTTTGGACCTCATCTCAGGGGGAAAAAAGAGAAAATTCAGTCACAACGACTGGGCACAGGTTCAGAGCAGAGCCAATTGCAAGAGGTACAGGCTAAGTCCCATTAGGTGTGTTTTAGAGCCACTTAGGTGCTCTATGGATTGACCCGTTTCAAGATGGGAAGCAGAGGGGCCCGCTTGTAAGGTCAATACCCTTAGCTCTAGGGATTGGAGTCACTGACAGCAGGGAAACTTAGGCAAATGATTTCCCTCAAAGCTGATCAATCTCAAGCCCAGAAGCCAGCAAAGATGAGCAGTAGGAAAGCATAAACGAGCTTAAAAGTATATCTTTCCCAGAAAATCAAGGCAAAGATTCAACAAAAAAGTTTTTCATCTACACAGAATTCCCGGTGAAAATTGCAAACGTTTGTTCACTTGGAGATATTTCCCTTCTGCAGTGTCATGTTTGACTCGGGATATCTTACTTTTTAAGAGAAGTCACTATCATGCTGAAGAAGTGGAACACAGGAAGAAGTGAAGGAGAAGAAAATATCAGAGAAAATATACACTTGCATGTTCAGAACCTTTGCCGAGTACCAACTACACCCCCTGTACTGTGAAGCAGATGTGCTGAGACCATTTCAACATGTCCCTGCTCCATACTTGGAGCCTACTTCATAGGCTTGAATGCAGAGATGGGACATCTCTATCCATCAGGAAAGAAAGGAGCTGGCTGTGTGAAACCACAGGGGGTTGGAGGGGGATCTGGGTATGAGATTTATAGGGAAGCAGGTCTAATATTCACAACAAGAAAAATATTTTTAGTGTTTATTTATTTATTTTGAGAGAGAGAGAGAGAGAGAGAGAGAGCAGGGGAGGGAAGCAGAATGGGGTGGGGAGAGAGAGAGATAGAGGGAGAGAATCCCAAGCAGGCTCTGCCTGTCAGCACAGAGCACACTGGGGGACTTTGATCCCACCAATCATGAGATCATGACTTGAGTGTAAATTAAAAGTCAGATGCTTAACTGACTGAGCCACCCAGGCACCCCAAGAAGAATATTTTTGTTATTAGTATCTCTAAAAATTGAGTGAAAATTAGGACTTGAATTTGGATGATCAGCTTGAAGAATATATAGACATTTCCTGAATTTGTTGAGAGGTTCAATTACATAACCCTGAGGGTTTCTTTTGTTCACGAAGATTTAAAGATTTGCTGTTAGGTTATTTTTCATTAGCTAGTTAATAACCTCTACTCCAATACTATGAGATGAATGGTGGTAAAAGACTTCCCAAGAAGATGAAAAATAAAGTGTCAGAAAGACCTCATCATCCCATTAAAGACACTTGAGTCCTCTAATTTTTTTTAGTTATTATAAGCCATATTGTCATGACAATAGGAAAGATCATACCCATGTTTTTTGTTCATGCACTGACTTTCTTATTTTAGCTGTTTTTATTTTCATTGTGTTTTCTAATAAATATTTATTTACTTTGGGAGAGTGTGAGAGAGAGGGAGAGAGAGTGTGTGCCTGTGTGCATGTGCAGGGGAGGGGCAGAGACAGAGAGAATCCCAAGTAGGCTCTGTGCAGTCAGCACAGAGCCTGATGAGGGGCTCAGTCCCACAAACCATGAGATCATGATCTGAGCCAAAATCAAGAGTTGGAGGCTTAACCAACTGAGCCACCCGGGCGTCCCTAGTTTCATTTTGTATTTCTCTGTGTGCCCTAAACTTAAAAACAAACAAACAAACAAACAAACAGAAACTCAAACTCAGGCTGGATCATGGATTTTTCTTAGCAAAAATTTAGAAAAAAACCCAGGTTAACAGCTGACAGGGAAGTTTCCAAGGGCCAGAGTTGCTCCTGGATCAATTTACTCTTGTGTTCCAGGGTGCCCCTTAGTCCCACTGTGAGGTTGGGCAGACCATCTCTTTTAGATGAATCAAATTCAGGTTTTGATGGTCTGGTCTCAGAAGGACCTTATCAGGTTCTGATCATAACCTATCATTCTAGATATATTACTCATGTAATGCAAACAAAATAGCGTCTTTGCCTTAATCATTTAGATTTGAGTTATGGAGTCAGACTGATTTCTCTTTGAATCTCATCTCATGTACCTAGCGAAATTAAGAGCAGTGATTTTACCTCTGATCCCCGTCGCTTTCAAAAGGGTGATTAAGAGAATTAAATCAGATAGCATTGGAAAATAGTAGGCGTCCCATAAATGCCAGCAGTTTTCACCTGAAGCTTATCACTTGGACAGACTAGGAGCTTTGCCTCGGCTGATTCGAAGCAGCCACTGTGACGTTGAGAGAGGCAGATGTTTTGATTTTAAGAGATCAAAGTGTGAAATTTTGATTCGCCTTTATTAAACTATGTATACACAAAAGAATGTCCTGGCCCCATCTCTCTGTTGTTGACCCTCATTGCCCCCCCATGCCAGCCCCACATATCTTCCTTGACCTCCCCTGCCTAGGTGCCCTGCAGAGATTGGGCTCATCAGAGAGGTGAGGCCCGGGGATGGAATGCAGATGTCTGAGAGCCAAAAGGTTCCATACTGCTGGTCAGAAAACCATGTCAGAAGCAGGTCGAGGCTGGTGAAGATTGCCCGGACTACCTCCAATATTGCAACAGTAGTCTGCCTTCCTGATTACAAAACTGCAATTGGCTGGGGTTTTCTCAAGGCTGAGAACAAGAACTATGTTCGTTGGAGTGGAGCCATTTGAGATGCTATGCTGAGCTTAGCTATTAACCCGCTATCACATTTGCATCAGTTTCCCTCCTCTCCAACACGGAGCTAGAAACCATGGTCTCCACACAGTATGCCCTCCCTATGTGCCAGATGGCATATCAAATGAGATTCAGTGATATCTGACAGACACACATTATTAAAGGCTTCTGAAAAGGAGGCAGAGAGAAGCTAAGTAAATTGGGAGAGTCACACTTCTGCTAAGCAGCCAGTTTGGGCTCTACCTTCAGGATTATGGGCTTTCAGAACCTCCGGGGATATCGTCCCCAGCTCCCTCGGAATGCTCAGAATTATGTCAAGCCTCAGAAAAACAAATCAAAGAAGGGGCAGAGGAAAAGGCTTTTAAAAGAAAAGCTTAAGGAGTTTCATCAATAAGATATACGTATGTTTAAACCCATGGCCCTGCATCTCTGCAGGCTTAGAATTTCCAGGTAGACAAACCGCATTATCTCAGCCTCTGTTCCTTCCACCAGTGACACGGAAAGCCGAAGGCATGGAATGTAACAGATGTTATTTACTCCATAGCAACGGTCCAGATTGCAAATCGTAAGACAACAATGAGTAGTAGAAAAACAGTAAAAGTTAGAAAACCCAGGCCTTTTATACCTCATCAGACTTCACTGTTTGAGAAGCTTATTCTTTATCAGAGTTAACTTGTTTGCAGCTTTTTTTTTTTTTCTAATGAGTCTTTCCAGCATTTCCATCTATATATTTTTAGGTGTAAGGACACAATGAATTACAAATCAAAGACAGCGTATTTTAACACACAGTTTCAAATTCTCCAGGCCACTTCGTTGTCACTTTGGAACAGTGGTAGAGTGACAAAGACATACAGAAGAGATGGTTTGATGAATGACTGTTTCCACAGGAAATTAAAGACTCATCGTTTTCCACTTTGTCCCACGTCAATAAGTAATGTTCAGCTGGCTAAGTCATCACGCTTTTAGTCTCTCTCTCTCTGAATGTTACTTCCCTTAACTGATCTATAAATGGCCCTCACATTCTTAATCTGTTTGGTGCAGCACTCCCCAGAGATTATACGGGAGAAAAAAGAAAAGAAAAAAGACGATTCCCAGCCATGGAACATACAGCAAAAAAAGAGTGAAAAGAAACCTCCTAAAGGCACCTATTAGCAGACACACACGCAAAAAAGAAGCAACTCAAGATCAGGCAAGCAGTCAGTTGAGGCTTCGGTCAGTCTGCCACCCACACGATGGTCTTACCTCAGTTACAGATAATGAAGGTCAGACCCAAACCTGGTGTCCTTTTCATCTCCTGAGAACAGTGCAGCTACCCATCTCAGGCTCGCTTCTCTTTGCTCCTTCCTGCTCTCTCTGGAGCCGTCAGCACCTACCGCCATGGAGATGAGAAACCCCACAGGAGAATCTCGCTCTTTTTTGCCTTTCCGGACACATTCACCACACACAAAGGCCAGCGAGTTCTCAGCTCACTCTAGTGAATCGACACTTTCTTTAACCGGTTCCCATGCCTACACGTAGTAGACAGTCTTGCCAATGGTGGCTTACAGAAAACAAGGATCAAGAAGAAATACCCTTCCTCTGCTGCCCATCTACATCTTTGTCTTTTGATCAGACCTTTGTGAGCTGGTTCAACAGCAAGGATCTCCCCCAAATCGCAAAATGGCCCGAGACTGCCCCTAAACCGAAGGCTGGATTTTCTCTATCACCTCCAGGACTCTTACAGCTTCTTCCAAGGGTGTTCTTTGTGGGTGTAGATGTTCTCTCGTCGCGGTAAAGATTTTTCTGTGCAAACACACACCTTGTCTATGTAATCCTACACCTAAAGCAAACAGCCTCTTGCCCAACATCATTTCATTTGGGTTCCAAGGAAGTGTGTGCCCCTAGAAGACCACTGACATCCTCAGTAGTGGTTCCAAGGACAAAGTGTAAATCTTTTTCTGAGCAACCTGTTTTGTTTTCTGGCGTGTTGGTTTGCTTCTTGTACGTCTAGGATAAGGGAGGGAATACGCTTCTTACTCAATGTCCACTTTTGCCTATAGAGAAGACTTATAATTGGGAACGAGCTAGTCATGAAAATGCGGACATTTACAAGAAATCGAGTGAATACTGGTGCTGTTTCTGGAGACGATGGAACTGAGAGAGAAGGAATTTTGAGGTTGAGGTTTTCTTGTGGTAATTGGAGATGCTCTCTGGCAACCAAATGAAAATGGCGGGTAGACAATACATTACTCTGGAGTTGAGGGGAGACATCCAGAATGGAGATCTAAGATTGGAAGTTATCAGTATGTATATAGCCGTGAACATGGGTGAGACCGGACAAGAGGTGAGAATAGTTAGAAAAGAAAGGGGTTCCAGTGATTAAGCTCTGGGGCAGCCTCTCCGAATTGAAGTTGGGAAGATTAAGAAGATCATACAAAGGAGACTGAGAAGGTGAACTGTTTGAAGTAAAAGGAAACCTTGAGATGTGGTCTGAGGTGAAGACAATGTAATAAGAACAAGGGAATCAATTATCTGGGTCAGAGATTAATGATGGTGAGAATGAGAACTAAGAGGTGACCCTTAGTGGGCTGCCTGAGTGGCTTAGCCAATTGAGCGTCTGACTCTTGATTTCAGCTCAGGTCATGATCCCAGGGTTGTGTGATGGAGCCCTACATTGGGCTCTGTGCTGAGCATGCATCCTGCTTAAGATTTTTCCTCTCTCTACCTCTTTCCTTCTCCCCTACTCACTCTTTCTCAAAAAAAAAAAAAAAAAAAAAGAGTTGACCATTGGATGTAGCAATGTGATGTCACTGGTGACTCTGATGAAAGACGTCTCACTAGCATTCTGGAGCCAAATGCTTGATTAGATGAGGAACAAGTGGAAACAGGACGGGAGGAAGTGGAGACTTGTATGTATCCCATCTGGAGCAGAAAAATGCTGTGATGGATAGGAAGGAGGGTAGGGGGGATTCATTTTTCAGGAGGAGTTTCTATTTTCTCTTGGAATATGGGAGATGTTAGTTATAATAAGATGTTGCCAACTTATTGGCTTTTTAATAAATTAAATGTCCTACCATTAGTCCTGTGTGTCATTTCCATTATAAGTTAAGTATTTTGAGGAGACTTGAAGAAGGTGTCCAACCTGTTTGATCTCAGAGTTTCATTACAAAACCATAGGGAGAGAAGAGAATACTATTATTAGATCAGTAACTGGGTCTGCTTTGTGCAGGATATAATACTAACCACCAATTCCACCTAACTGGATGAAAAGCAAATAATTTAATCAGGTGTTTTCTTTCAATATTTTCTTTCTTATTTTTTCCTACATTCTGTAAAATACTTTGCTTAATTTCATCTTAAATAAAAACTGTTTTTATAATGGTGTAAAATGATATAAATAAACCGCAGGAAATATAAGCCCCACATTAATAACTATTCAGTAAACATTAACCAAAATAATCCTAACATTGATCTACAGCTTATCGTAGTTTAATCCTACTTGTTCGCCTAGAACATCGCTTGGTATGCAGTTTATGCTTCATACTTTATTCTTTAAAAAATTAATGCATTCTTCTAAGATGATGTGGTACATAATGGAATATTACTCAACCATAAAAAAGGATGAAATCTTGCCATGTGCAAGGACATGGACAGAGCTAGAGAGTAGAATGCTAAGCTAAATAAAGCAGTCAGAGAAAGGGAAATACCATATGATTTCAGTCATATGTGGAATTTAAGGAACAATGAGGATAGGGTGAAAAAAGAGAGAGAAGGGCCAACCAAGAAACAGACTAGAACAAACTAATGGTTACCCGAGGGGAGGTGGGTGGGGAGTGGGTTAAATAAGTGATGGGGATGACGGGGGGGCTCTTGTCCTGATGAGTACAGGGTGATGTATGGAAGCACTGAATCACTATATTGTCCATCTGAAACTAATATTACACTGTATGTTAACTAACTGGAATTTAAATAAAAACTTAAAAAAAATTAATGGATGAGTAACAAGAAATCTGCTATTAGAACAATTTTCCGTAAGAGTCACATTTGTTTTAAGGCTACATTATGAAACTGTGTCCTTTATAAACTATTCAAACTTCTGAGAAGAGAAGAGAAAATATAAGACATATAAATTGAGTCTACTTAAACTGACAGACTAATAGGTTAATAATAGATTTAATTTTATATGCATATAGTTTTTATATAGCTTTATATAACACTCTTGAAGAGGGTCATAGACTGCCCTCAACAGAATTATTTTAAATGTGTAGAATACCCTGGAACCGGGTTTCTCAGCCTTGACATTTGAGCCAGGTAATTCTTTGTTGTGGGAGGATGTTCTGCGCTTACAGTGTGTTTAGCAACATTCCTAAACTGTGTCCACTAGATGCCAATATGACTCCAACGCCCAGTGTGAGAGTTAACAATGTGTCTAGACATCGTCAGATGTCCCCTGGGGTGGGGGGAACCAACTCTGGGTTGAGTGAGAATCACTGTCTTAGACTCAAAGAACCGGGTAGATGAGTTTTACTCTTAGTTAATGGAATCTCTAAGAGAATATGCACTCAAAAAAACATGTGATTGTCATTTCTTTCACAAAATGTAACAGATGTGAATGCTTTAAGGAGAAGGTACATATATAAAATGTGTATGAAAGGATGCAGTGTTTTTTAACATCGACTTTAATAAGGGTCTGACGTAACACTTGTGAAAATACATGTTCACAAGAAGAAAGGCGGACTTCAGGAAAATGGGTAGGAATAAAACACATTTCACAGAAGAATGAGTGCTAACATTGGCGTACAGAAAATCGTACTAAGATTGGTTCAATTTGTTACCTTTAAAGTAAGAGGCAACATACTGATTAGAGCTGAGATTTGGAACACTCTGTTGATTAGAAACTGTCTCTAGCTACTTTGTTAGGCACTCTGTGCCTCAGTACCCTCATCTGTAAATGAGAGATAACAAACATATCTATTTCGTGTAGCTCTCAGGAGATGTAAATAAGTTAATATTTGTAAAGCACTTTAAAAGTATCAGACAATAATATCTGTCGTCGCTATGTTGTTACCTAACAGCCCGATTGGGGACGTATGAAGAGAGAGGCATGTGGGTTGGTGGATGAGTGCAGGTTTCCGGCTGATGACAAATCAAATAAAATACAGAAAGCTTTGGAGGAAGCTGCATGGCTGAAGGAATGGGCAGAGAAGTTATAGGGAAGCTTAAAGACGTGCAAATGAGAGGCTTTGGTCTTGGAGAAAACCATGCTGGAGCAGCGAACTAATGATAATCATGATAATCCATATGATGATCTGACTAATTCAGTAAGGAGATCTGAAATAGGGAAGAAAAAGTCTGACTTTTTTTTTTTTTTTTTTTTTTAAATTTTTTTTTTCAACGTTTTTTATTTATTTTTGGGACAGAGAGAGACAGAGCATGAACGGGGGAGGGGCAGAGAGAGAGGGAGACACAGAATCGGAAACAGGCTCCAGGCTCCGAGCCATCAGCCCAGAGCCCGACGCGGGGCTCGAACTCACAGACCGCGAGATCGTGACCTGGCTGAAGTCGGACGCTTAACCGACTGCGCCACCCAGGCGCCCCGAAAAAGTCTGACTTTTATGTGATCCATTATAGACCGTAGGTAAAGGACAGAATGGTTTGTTTTAAATGGGCTTTCCATACTCAGTGGGCAACTGTAGGCTGTTTCCTACAGCCTCAGCCCCTGCTGCAACCATGCCTTCAGATAGACCCAAACACTTTTCACAGGTGCCATTTTTGCTCGCCTGAGGGCTTCCTGTTATTCTAACTCTCGCTACCATAGGATACAAAGTGCTTGAAGTCCGTGATGCTAAATAGTGTGTTCCTCTCCCACTACTTATGATCCTAAAATTACATGAAACCCATTGACTTACTTTCTTCTCTTTGGCCAAACTGTGCTAAAGTAAAGCATCCTAACAGTTTTGGAATCAGAAATAAATCGGTGTAAGCTGGTTAGCATGTACTTCCTCGCAAATTAGTGATAATAATTTATTTTTTTTTAAAACTGAACATGAGGTTTAATAAGGTTTATGTTTGGGTCATTTTTTTTTTTTTCTGAATTTGAAGGAATTATTTTTCCAGCTGGTTGTTGTATCAGCTACAAAACACACATGTTAGCCAGCAAAGACCCCCTGAGAATTGCCAAAATGCCTGCATCAAATACTGTCAGGAGTATTCGACTCAAAATATGAATCTTCGAGAAGGCATTGACGCAACAAGAAATCATTGCTCGAGTCCTTCCAAATCCCCTCAAGTTGGCCTTCAGTCTCAGGGCATTTTCATTGACAGGGACCTCACTGAGCCCACACATTTTCTGTTCCTGTTTTATGATGATTCATTGCTGCCAATGAGGAAGTCCTTCCTTAAGCTCAGATAAAAATGTGTCTCCCTGTAGCTTTCCCAAGACTTTCCGGTCCTCATGCTGTGCCTCAGAAAAACAAGTCTTGTACCACTTCCAAGGGCAAGTTCTTCAGACAATATAAGAATCTTATAGTTGCTTCTTTCTAATTCAGTCTTCACCTCTTGGAGTGAAAAATCTCCAAAGCCTCCAATCATTGCTGATCTGCATAGTGATTATTTAATTTGTCACCTTTGAAAGTGTAAAAGGTAGGGACAAATGCTAAAACGATGAGTCACTAGGCCTGTCAACCAGGACTGCTGAGACATTTAGTCAACTTACTTATGAGCGGTGATGTGCTGGTAAATTTTAATAGGCTCTCTGAGGGGGGAAAAAAAAAGTACAGACTGGTAGAGTTTGCCAATTTCTGTAGTATATATACTCCAACCATGTGATGTCGTAGAATGTGAAGTTGGTAAGAGGTGGGCACCATTGGCTCTCCTGAGTCGGTATGAGCTGCTCCCACAGAGCACTGTGTGATGACCCAGGTTTTAGTATCTGTTCTGCATCCTGGTTCCTCTCCTCTGAAGGTCTCTTTTACTATGTGGCATATTTTAATTCATAATTACTGAAGTGTGTTGTTCTGACCAGCCCAGAATCAGTCCAGATTCGGCCCAGGATCACTCCAGACTCCACCCGAAATTCTACTTCAAAGCTCTAATTCCATCAGAATGCAACATCAAAGTGTCTATGAATGGGGGGAATATACCATGTCACAGAGCAACCCTCTGGCTTCTAATATTTGGGTCAGAACAGACAAATTGGCGTTTGCCCTGGAAATGAAGCAAAGTACTGGAAGGAAATAAAGCTGAAAATAAAATCAACTGCAAAGTTGATATATTAGGGCACATTCTCATTCAATTATATATACACCATTAAGCAATTATTATATACCACTAAGCCTAATTATATACACCACTAAATTGTTTTGTTAATGGAATGGAAAAAAAAACTGGATTAAAAACTGCCGGCTTGTTAAGAGGGATACTGCAAAACATGATTTAAAGTTTTAAATGTTTCCCTATAATTCAGCAAGCATGTATTAAGTCCTTAGCATGCATTAAGGAAACTCTATAAATATTCAACTTAAAACTCTACAGTGAATAAACTTGTTTTCATGTTTAGCCTTTTTTTCACTCTTGGATAGGCTCCTACTTTCTTAAAAGCCATGGGTATGTTTGTTTTTGTTCTTCAGTGAATCCACTCTGCAGTAGTTACTTGTGAGTCACATTTCCCCAAGGGTGTAATTTACACCCTTACTCTATTCATCCTGCATGCAACTGGTTGGGACAAATGGTGTTAGCACTGAATAAGCATTAGCAGGAAAAATAAAACTGCTTATTTGGCTCCATCATGGGATCTGCAAGAGTCAGAAATCCATCGGGAAGGAGGGGAAGGGAAAGGAACAGTTTTGTACTGGAGGGATGGGAAGCAGTCCAGGATGATTCCAAGGAAAGAATGAAGCTGCGATTGAGCCTATAGGTGGGTCACAAGAAGCTTGGGACTGGGTTCGCTGGTTGAGCGAAGGGTAGTGGGGAGAGGAGATGGAATTAGAGATTGAAAGAGAATGGAAAAACATTTGAAATAGGTACAGTAGGGAAGTTGAAACATACGTTATGTGGGGTTGTATTGAGGGTCCCCGTTCTCGTTGACATTTGTCAAGAATGTAATATCAGGGGTGCCTGGGTGGCTGGGTCAGTGAAGCATCCAACTCTTGATTTCGACTCAGGTCATGACCTCGCAGTTTGTGAGTTTGAGCCCCGCATCGGGCTCTGCCCTGACTGTGTATTCTCATTTTCTCTCTCTCTCTCTCTCTCTCTCTCTCTCTCTCTCTCTCTCTCTCTCCCCCCTCCCTCCCTCAAAAATATATAAATGAACTTTAAAAAAAAGAATCTAATATCATATGTGTATTCACAATACACAAAAAGTGTTTTGGATGCTCCCAATAGATTATCCTACTTCCCTGTAATGACCTGCTTCTCTAATTTCTAATGAAACCCACCAAACACAACAAACGCTTTTTGACTGAAGAATTTTAACAAGGTTAACTCATTCCCTTCTTTGTTTCCCGATTGGCCACTGAATGGCGTTTGTGACAAAAACAGTGAAATTTCCACAGGTATTTGCCCTGAAAACAATGGTGGGAGACGCCACCTCTGCCTCAAATAAATCCTAGATGTCAGTGAGGGGACAGGAGCGCAGAGGCAATGCGATCCACACTGTCCTAGTGAGGAATTCCAAAAGTTAGTCAAGGAACCAACCCCACTGAGGTCATGTCTCATTTGGGATTAAGTGGCTAACCCTGAATCTGTGATCATATTAAGAAAAATGCACAGCGGCGCCTGGGTGGCTCAGTGGGTAGAGCGTCCAACTGCGGCTCAGGTCATGATCTCACAGTTTGTGAGTTCAAGCCCCATGTCGGGCTCTGTGCTGACAGCTCAGAGCCTGGAGCCTGCTTCCGATTCTGTGTCTTCCTCTCTCTCTGCTCCTCCCCCACTCATGCTATCTCTCTCTCTCTCTCAAAAATAAATAAACATTAAATTTTTTTTAATTAAAAAAAAGAAAAAAAAAAAGAAAAATGCACATAAAATGCCCGGGAATTACTCCTTTGTTTGATTCAGAAATGAAATGTGCACACGTCATGTCTGCAAAATGAACATTTCACTGTGGCAGGTGCCTTCCTTTGATGGTGATGGGATGTAAGAGAGAACAGGCAATGTGCTACCTTCTTCGGCTGGCTGTGCCGTGGGCCTTCCTGTACCTCTGGGGTTACATATATACATATAGTTTTGTCTACAGTCTAAAAAGCAACATTTATATCCAAAAATCTTAACCGAGTTACTAGCTATAACCTGCCCAACCAGTGGAGGCTGTTGAGAATGCAAAGGTCAAAACCATCCCTGATTGTCTCATGCCAACTCATCTCAGCTCTGAGGGACTTGGTTTTTAATACAGCAGAAGGTGTACATCACTTGAGTTATGAAAACAACTGCCTTCATTCCCCATATGAAGGTAGGATGTAACGCACCTACTGTCTTGTAACCGGGCTGATCTGCTACCTAGTACCATCTGAAGACTTAACAACTTGCCAGCAATTTCCAAGTATTTGCTTGAAATGTTCCGTGTCCTCGCGTAAGGTATAAAAAAGACTGTTCACTGGAAATACGAACATCTATTTTGATATAATAATATCAAATACATTAATATGTATTTATTTTATTATTACAAGATATAATAATAGGGTAACCATTTTACAGGAACGATGTTTTAATTCTGAAGCAGCCCATATGGCGGGTGCTAATGTTGCTACCAATTTTTAAATAAGCAAACTTAAACTTAAGTATGTTAAAAGACTCTCCTCAGAGTCCCATGAGGAGTAAAACTTACTGGCAGGATTAGAATCGAAATCTTGTAATATCAAAGACTACACACTTTGCAGTTAATAAAGGCAAAATCGACTTTCTCCAGGATAGAGAGCCAGTTTGAACCAACCACAGGAAATGTCCATTACACCTGAGTAGTTCCCCAGAGAAAATTATCACCCAAACCAGACTGTATGCAAGAGACTCCCAAGCAGTAGGACACTTGCTGTAATGACTTAGAAGTAAGATTGAGTAATACAAATGCCAAATCATCACAGATCTGAGCTAGGCCAAAGGGATCTTGACCCGTGCTTGAACCAACTGTAACAATTTTTCTGGCTTTCAGAATTATTGCCACTACACTTAGTACCCAGTGGCCCTAAATGATTTTCTAAATGTGGGCAAAGCTCGTCTTGCCATTTAAAGGTTTCTGTATAGAAATTATAATAGAGATTGTGGAAATAAACAAAGACTACCCAAAAGAGAACAAGCAAGGGAGTCAGCCATCATCGCTTGGGTTTGGCAGAGACCCAAAGAGAAGCAAGAAAGCAGGGAAGTTTTATAGTGAAAAAAGGGAAAGCTTCAGGTATGATCAGAGGCTATTGACCTGGGAAGCTGGAATAAAGCTAACTAGAAATGGGAATTCTCTGTGATTGGTTGGGTTCTCACTTAGAAGCAGGGAGAAGAATTGGGAATTTGGAAGTCAATTACCAAGTCTTGACCATTTGGGGCTCACTGTTCCAGACTGGGGTTTGTCACCTATTTGTTATAAAGGCTATGGGTCAGAGTTGTATTGTCCTAATGGTCTTGGCCGCTGTCCATTTGTATATCCAGCCTCCCAAAACAAACACCACAATATGGTGGTAAATAAAATGTGGGGCACTACTTGAATAAATATGCTTCTTGAAACTATTGCCTCCTCACCAGTACTTATAAATTGGATCATCTATGAATAAAACTCCCCAAATAAAGTATTCAGACTCCTCCATTAGAGGACTCAAAAGAGAAACATGCATTTAATCACTCATTTTTTTTTAGGGTAGCTTGGCTTTCTTAGAAATCTAATTATCTATTAGCTAATATATTAAAACCGGATTGATTTAATTATAACTGAATCACTCTGATCTTAATGAAAGCTATTTTAACAAATACTCAGTGATAATGATTTTTTCTGTGGAGAAATTAAATGACCTTGCAGTATAGGATCTTGAGATCCAACACCTCCTCCCACCTCTCAGGACTGGTAACTCTAGCCTGATGGATGCATCATGTTCTTGGACACATGACAGTTTACCCACTTTTTTTTGTTTTTAGCTTTTATTTATTTTTGAGAGAGAGACAGAGACAAAGACAAGAGAGGGAGATACAGAATCTGAAGCAGGCCCCAGGCTCTGAGCTGTCAGCACAGAGTCTGATGCGGGGCTTGAACTCACGAACTGCGAGATCGTGACCTGAGCCGAAGGGGGACATTTAACCAACCGAGCCACCCAGGCGTTCCTACATTTTACCCACTTTGTATTTACTTTCAAGTGTGACTCTATTTTAATAGTCCAAATTTATTTGAAACCTTGGGGGTGGGGGGCACAGTGTATAATATATTTCAGCCTTGTTATATCGACTAAGTCAAATTTGTTTTAGCCACAAAAAGTAAGGTAGATGCATTTTACCATTTTCCCCACCTTTTCTGTTGGCTCTATTTCTCTGGTCTTACATCAGTGGCTAAGAAAGGGCCATGGATGGGTGTGGTAATTTGAATATTTTGCCAGCCCATTCTTTCGGTCTAGATGGCGTCTGTGTATACAATGCACACTTTTGCTAAGTGCGAACAATGCAAGTTCTTTCGATTTCTGCCACGTTTTCAAAATCACAAATGCCAACACTCACTAATCAATCGTCTTTTCAGCTTGTGGATGTCTCCTTTCTCAGAAAGATTCATTTGACAGTCTCACCATTCCGCCCTTCCCTGTTTGAAAATATTGCAATCGCTGCCCTGAAAATAAGGACCAAAAAAAGACAAGCCTGGCCAAAATAGCTGAGTCAGTTATTCCATGCAGACGCTCCTTGAAGGTTACTTTTATTTTCACTTTGATTTTTTCCAAAGCCTTAAGTAAATGCAAATGTTACTATTGTTCTTTCTCTTTAGGCTAGGAAATCTGGAAAATATAGAGGAAGCTTCAGAACACACGGCTGTCTGGGGCGCAAGAGAAATTATGGAAGAAAATCTGAGTCATGAGGCTGTGGCGTCAATACCCAAGTACCCAAACTTTCTCCATGTTTGTAGGATAGCTATTTCTCAGAATACTTCATGTCTTTCACCTTTCTTCAACCCACAGCTACTTGTTCCTTTCATTTTGCCCTTTTTCTTTGTCCTTTCCTTTCCTCTTTGTGAAATATGGTCTTCCCCTTTGTTTATTATCAGCAGTAAGGTTGCCTGCTTACTGACAAATCCTCAAATTCCGATAGTTGCAACAAATTACAAAAGAAAGGTGGGGCTGTGCCTCTTCGAAGGGGTGAAAGATTCAAAGCAAGAAGTAGAAAAACTAAGTGCTTCCTTCTAGTATTATCTAACCATTTTATAATGGCCAACATAAACTAAAAGCACAGTAATAGAAAGAATTATCATACATTTTTTTTTTTTTAAATATAAATGGAGACTCCTGGGTGACTCAGTCGATTAAGTGTCAAACTTCAGCTCAGGTCATTCATGATCTCGCAGTTCGTAGATTCAAGCCCTGTGTCGGGCTCTGTGCTGACAGCTCAGAGCCTGGAGCCTGCTTTGGATTCCGTGTCTCCCTCTCTCTCTCTGCCCCTCTCCCACTTACGCTCTGTCGGTGTCTCTCTCTCTCTCTCTCTCTCTCTCTCAAAAATAAATAAACAGTAAAAAAAATGGTAAATAAAAGAAAGAATTGTAAGAAAAAGAAAGGAAGGTCATCCTTCATTTCATCGTATTTCTCTCCTCTTTTCTGAGGCAAGTGTGGAGTGTCTCATTTTTCTGCCATCATTGTCTGTTATGGGTTGAGTTGTCTCCTCCCAAAAAGGTATTTTGAAGTGCTAACCTCTGGCACCTGTGATTGTGATCTTACTTGAGATAGGGACTTTGCAGATGGGGTCAAGTTAAAATGAGGTCATTAGCGTGGGCCCTAGTCCAATATAACTGGTGTCCTTCTGAGAAGAAGGACCATACAAACAGAGAGAAGAGCGCCATGTGAAGACAGAGGTAGACGTTGGGGTAGCATTGCCATAAGAAAGGAGCCTCGGGCTACCACAAGATGAGGAAGCAAAGAAGGTTCCTCCCCTAGAGGCTGTGGCAGGAGGGTAACCTTGATTTTAAGACGTCCAGCTTCCCAAACTGTGAGAGAATAAATTTTTGTTTTATTTTTTTTAATGTTTATTTATTTTTGAGACAGAGAGAGACAGAGCATGAGCATGGGAGGGGCAGAAAGAGGGGGAGACACAGAATCCAAAGTAGGCTCCAGGCTCTGAACTGTCAGCACAGAGCCCAATGCAGGGCTCGAACCCATGGATGCCAGATTATGACCCGAACCAAAGTTGGACGCTTAACCAACGGAGCCACCCAGGTGCCCCATATGTTTTTGTTTTAAACCACCCTGTTACAGCAGCCTGAAAAAACTCATGCAATTTCCATACTTGCATTTGAAAGGTTATTTTACACCTTTTAGGATTTTCCTCCATCTGTTCCTTTGTCTCTGAGCGACCTTCTACCACCTTCCAACCTTCACATTGATGGACTAGTAAGTCACTCAATTCTTTCTGACCATAAAACCAGCTGCCCGACATAACTCAGGTTCTGAGTTTGTTTTCCAGCAATGTCATTGTCGATATGAAGCTTACTCTCTGGTTGAGAGGTGATGGAAGTCTTAAAAAGTTGCTCTTCAACTTGACGTGACACCTACAGATCACTAGCCATCTATTTCCTGGGGGGATGAGTCTGCTTATGCAGTTTCTTCCATCATGGTGAATACACAGGTTAAAGGGAACAAGAGCATTTTTGAAAGATATCGTTTAAGTCATTTTGATTCTATATGAAAACTGAGACTTATAAAACAATTAAAACGAAGTCCCAAACATTAGCAACCTGCTATGCTTCACCTAAATGTGTTTTTAGAAAGACATTTTAGGATTCTTTTATTTATGGCATAGACCAAATTTTAGACTTTTTGGTATTGTAGAAAACCTGTTTTCCTGGCCCTAGGAATGAGGCTTTGCTTAAACAGTACAAGTGGCCAGCCCTCCTACCTGCCTCAAATTACCCTCTCACCCTGGCCATTGTAGTACTTGACATATTAATGTTATTCACTCTGCAAGCCTAGCACCCAAAAGTCTCAAATTAAACGTAAATATTACATGAGAGGGTAAAATAAGGGAGAAGTGTCTCTTCATCGAGTATGATTCAAGAGTATAGGCTAAAATCAAGCAAAGAGGGGCACTTGGGTGGCTCGGTTGGTTAAGCATCTGACTTCGGCTCAGGTCATGATCTCGTGGTCTGTGAGTTCGAGCCCCACGTCAGGCTCTGTGCTGACAGCTCAGAGGCCTGGAGCCTGCTTCGAATACTGTGTCTCCTTCTCTCTCTGCCCCTCCCCCCGCCCCACGCTCTGTCTCTGTCTCTGTCTCTGTCTCTCTCTCCCTCCCTCAAAAAAATAAATAAACATTTAAAAAAATTTTTAAAAAGAAATAAAATCAAGCAAAGAAGTCCCTATGTGTCTCATAAAGCCCTACATAGGTAATAACAGCAAACTAAAAACCTACCAGGAGTAATAACAAAGAACTAGGCCAGTAACCAATAGCACAGATAAAATTAAAGCATCAGAAGGAGGAAGTATGTGTGCACGCACATGCATGTATGTGTGTGTGTGTGTGTGTGTGCGCGTGCGTTGGGGGACAGGAAAGGGTACTGCTGGGAAAGAGGGCTCCAAATAAAATAATGCATATTTATAATTTGTTTTCAGTGTGTCCTATCAAGGAACGAATTCTATTCTGTATCATTTCTAAGCCTAATATTTTATTCTTTGCCTCAAAGAAATACATGCTCTTTGTTAGGCCTTCCTCTGCTTCCTATATTAAAGGCAGGTAACAGGTTGTTTGCAAATTTACGATTTCTAAGGCATGATGCCAATCCACAAGAAGTTAGTAAGGTATTTAGATGACAAGATAGAACAAACAGAAAATTACCGCTTAAAGTGTATTCGTATTCCAGTTTTACTTTGGTTAACAGTCAGATGAGTGGGAAAGGATCATGGATAAAGGTCAAGTAAGTAGATGAGGAAACAGGGACTCCTGGGTGGTTTAGTCAGTTAAGCGTCCAACTCTTGATTTTGGCTCAGGTCATGATCTCATGGTGTGTGGGTTTGAGCCCCATTGTCAGCTCAGAGCCTGCTTGGGATTCTCTCTCTCTCTCTCTCTCTCTCTCTCTCTCCCCCATCTCTCAGCCCCTCCCCCGCTCATGCTAGCTCTCTCTCTCTCAAAATAAATAAATCAGCTTAAAAAAAAAAAGAAGAGAAAACAGAAACTACCAAGGTATAAAAGGGGGCAGGCTTCTTGTTGGTTTAATTCAAATTCATCTGGTAAGGTGCCATGCAAAAAGTAGATTTGGCTAGCGCTTTGAGAGAAATGCCTGGGTAAATGAGAGTCAAAGGGAAAAGATTTATGTTCTCCAGATGGAAGCAAAGAACCCAGCATTTTTGTAAAGCAAGAAAGCTGGATTCATAAAAGGGAAGTGGTGGCCGAGAACGCCAAAACATTATGTTGGGACCCAAATGGCAAAGCTTTTACCTGCCTAGCTAAGGACTCTGAATCCTGTCATTTGTTCATTTTCTTTTTTTAGTAGCCATATGTCTCCTAAAGAATATTTCCAAACAAGGTTATGGTTACATTTCTGGCAATCGAGGCAAATAGCAATAGGTGACACTGCCATTTTTCAGGTGTTCTGCTTGAGAAATTTAGCAAAATTATGCAATACTTTGCACATTCCTGATCACCTAAGTGGATGAATCACAGTTTATTGAAGAGAGATTCTAGAATTTGACAATTCAAAATGACTGCCACAGACTCGTAGGTATCTTTAGCATATTAATACGCTAAAAGCTCCCAGTGAGTTCAGCTCAATCTGTAAGTAGGGTTATGTACCTAAATTAGGTCCATAATTCAGCTCAGAAAGAAAAAAGACCTAGGAAAATAACCTTCAAGTGTTTTCATTAACCTCAATTACCCATATAATGTGTGCATTTTTATCCAGCCAAAGTGTAACAAAGATGATCTGTTTTCTACCAGCCAAAAGTTGGGGAGAAGGCACACAGTGTTTTTAGGTAGACTTTCCCCCTTATCTTAGAGCTTTCAAGCCTAGAATTTTCTTTCAAGGGAAAAAAAAAAAAAAGAACAATTACCCCATTCAACTATAAAATCACTGTGATCAGCCTTTCCACCTTTCCACCGCTGACCCTTCTGACAGAAGCAGAAATAGCAGGTTCTGCCTGGCTTGAGTTGCCCTGTTTTACCAGCACAAATACTTTGGCAGGAAGATAAGTACGTGATTAAATGCAAGGTGGAGCCTAAAAATATAAATGCCGAGCAAATGATTGAACAGCTTTTTTTTTTTGCGGTGCAATGAGACAGCTGAGGCTGAACCGAAGCGGCCACCACCGGTTCCCCTCAAGATGTCCTGGCCATAAACATCAGTGCATCAGGGCTAGACCCAGCTATGGGAGCAGTTATTGCGAAGGTCATGATGTGTTAGCGTATCATCTTTCGCCTTTGTCTCAAGAGTGTTGTAACTAGAGATTCTGAACAGAGTTAGTCAGAGCCCTGTGTTCTCTGTAAATACTGGAGTAACTAGCTTTTAATCTTTTTATCGACATGCAGAGTTGGTAAACAGAGATATGGAAACCGTCCGAAATAATGTTACATGCACTTATAAGTCTAGTTTATAGCTAAATATTTCCCCTTCTTCCCGGCAAGTTAAGCTGATTTATTAGTGTGCCCTCTGGTTATAGACTACCCCAATTATGGAAACCCTGTGGTTTTTACACCTTAGTAACATAAGGGCTTTTTAAGTTTTTGGTTTTTGTTTTTCTCACTGTCTCCCTCAAGTTAGGAATCCCACCTTTGGGAACTAATGAGAAAATAAGCAAAAAAAAAAAAAAAAAAAAAAAAAAAATATATATATATATATATGTATATATATATGGCTTTGAGTGATTGTTTCTCTTCAAACTTCAGGAACCTGGGGCACACAGAGAATTAAACTGAAGGCAGGCAGCCACTGCCCCCTTCCTGGTAGTTAAAACTCATGTACAAATTATGGAAGACTCTTAATTCCATCTAAAACCAAAAACTCAGGTGGCCAGTTGATGTGGCTTAAAGACCCCAATTTTTGTTGCAGAACACCTCCTATCTAACCCTTTCTCCCATAAACAAAGTCAAATAAATGAGACAGGGATGACCCTTCGCGTACAACATAGCACCTGGCATGTGGGAGATAGTGAACAAGTATTCTCTACTTTTGTAGGTCCAAGAAGAGGAAAAACAGGGGAATCAAGGAGAAATTGACTTAACTTGCCTGTTCATACCTGTACACTCCATATGGCGACCTAAGACCAACTTTCATATATTTTGGTGAACACAGGCTGAAAAACGTTTTTCTTGAGTTTCAAAATTGAATTTATAGATTTTTTTGTTTTTAAACTGAGGGCTTTTAAATTACTGAGCCATATTTAGATATGTAAATTTTATGTAATTCCAGCCATGGGACTAAATTTGGCCATTGGACAAAGCTATCGTGACACCATTGCCACAATCACATAAACAGACAACAAATAAAATGGTAGTGACAAAGTCCATGCCTCTCTGTTTTAACTGAAATTGCTAGGTAGAAAAAAAATCACTTGGCTTCATTTGGTTTCTTTTCAATGGCAGCTACTAACTAATTCGGACACAGCCAAGGTATACCATCCAGTTGACCCACAAGTTAGAAATCGTCGTCTCATCCAGGTTTAGAAAAAATGCTGCATTCAAGAAAGGTGATCGCTTCCTTTCTGTTTTCAAATAGAGTGCCGAATTTATTGAATGAGGGGGAATTAGCTCTTGCAATACAATTCAATTCCCTGGGAACGTCAACATTTCTAAAGTGCCCGTCTACTATGCGCTGGTTGACTTTCACAAGAGCCCGACATCATAGCTACCATTGACCTAAATGGAAAAAAAAAACCAGAACTTCTATAGTGGTGATGTGCGTTGGCCTAGACCACTGGTTTTCAAACCTTCATATCTATCAGAATCACCTGGAGGGTGTGTGAGGAAGAGGTATGTTGGACTCCATCCCCAGAGTTGCTTATTCAGTGGGTTTGAGGTGGAGCCTGAGCATTTGCATTTTGCACAAATTCCCAGGTGATTCTGATGCTGCTGGTCCCGGACCACACTTTGAGAACCACTACAAGTCACCCACGGCAGCTTAGATTAAAACCCAGGTCTGTCTGACATTGAAATGCAAACCGATGCCGCACTGAGGAGATACCTGTTATCCTATTAGGATTTCTCCAGTGCAGAGATAGAAAAGGGAAGAAGGCACTCGTACAGGAAAGAGAAATGGATCTGGAGTCAGACTCCACAGGCTGAGTTCCCCTGCCGGCCGCCCACCGGCACACCACTTAATTCACCTGATCCTTACTATTTCCATCGCTATAAGAAAAATTCTGTATTACTCCCACTGCTCTTGCAGAGGTGTTTTGAAGACACAATACGATCATTGCTGTATAAGTGTTTTCTATGCTTTGCATTCTACCGCAGTGTTGTTTTGTTATATTCATTAGGAATAAAATAAAATTAAAAAAAGAATAAAGATGAACGAAACAAGAAAGACAAAAACATGCCAGTGAATGATCTGGTCTTCGGTTTAAAAGCTGAGACTACGTAAAAGGAAGTGCCAAACACAACAAAGAAGTTTATTAGAACCTTCAGGAGTTCAGTGATTTTTGAGATGAAGGCACGGACAATTTTAAGGGTAGGGCAGCTATTAAATTTTCTCTAATAGTCTTTTTTTCAACTTAAAAAGTAAACATCCTATTTCTTCACGCGACAGTCTTAAGATGAATACTAAAAATGATTAATAAGTAATGTAATTATTAATCATTTTCTTGTTATATCAGTATACTATGTTATTTGATTCTTAATAGTTGGTGCAATTATTTTTAACTAGTACAAGTTTATGTTAACAGCTTTCTTAGGATGTGTGGTTTTCTTCCTTTCATAGAATACTGAAAATATTTTATTTTTACAAATACAATTTGATTATGTTGATGGTTGGCTTCTGATGCTCTTTCTGAAAATACACATTTGATTTCATTTGTAATACATAGCCGAACCAATTGAAATACAGGATTTACTATTCAGTAAATGATAAACACAGATGGCTTCATCACTGTTAATCTTTACTGAGGAATTTTAATACAAGAGTAATAACTAAGACTGTTTCTTCCTTCTCCATGAAAACTCTCATTGTAAATATTTGCATATCAAGAGCAGTAATTTCTAACAAAGTTAATATTTACAAGCACAAAGAAAAAGGGGCCATTTTATCTTGGATTAATTAAGGAGAAACTTTTTACTCTAAACTGATAAATCTCTCAAGACCCACCAGGCTCTACTTTTATCTACATCTTTACCCTCAAGCAAATGGCTTATTTGATCTTAGCTCAATATTCGTTATTAAAGCCAACAGACTTTCATATGTCATTAGGGCCATTAAGAATGGCTGCATTTTCTCCCATCAATGAAATACTGTTTTCCTTAGATTGTATATTATCCTTGCTCAATGAAATGAAATCCTTATTGATTTATGGTGCTAAAGTTCTGTTTGTGTTTATTAGCTTTTGATGAAAATGACAAATCCCTCTATTGGTGTGTGTAGGGTTTTGCCCGTTAAATAGAGTGCAGATATCTTCTGTTCTGTTTCTGATTTGCTTCTTTTTATTCTTTAAATGCCTTGACAGTTTAATCTAAAAATCTTGACAGAGAAAGAAGAGTTTAATGCCTAGCATGCAAAATAGAATACTTCAATCAATAATTAGAGAGTAGAGAGTGGGGTCTCATTGGTAGGGTTTGATTTTATTTTGTCATCTCAAGGTCTGAGCATTTCTCAGGCTTTCCCTCTGTGTTGTGTACAGAGGTTTCTTGAATGCTGGGGGTATCCTCCCAAGTATGTATTAATATAATTTAGCATTCCTAATAATCACACAGCTATGAATTTATGGAAAATTGAGGTTCTTTAAAGGGCACAGATTAGTAGTAAAAACAGATACCGGGGAGAAAGACTGCCTGGTCCAAAATCGGCTTTGCCATTTACTAGTTATGAGGTCTTGGAAACACTACATGGCCTCTCGGTGACCCTGTTTTCTTATATGTAAAAATGAAGTTTATCATGGGGATGGAGGATTAATATCTGTGAAGCACTTACTATGGTGCATAGCATATCATCTTTCAATAAAAATCAACCAGTATATTGAAAATATTATTTCTGCAGTAAAGTGACACATGTTCCTGTTATCGGCAGGGGAAACATTGCATACATTTCCCCATGTGGTCTCCTATCATTTGTAAAAGATTCAGCAAAAATGCCTTCTACTCCTAACTCTGGTAACAGAACGTTTGGGTCGTGGAAACAATGAGGCCACCTCATCATTGTGACACAATCTTTGAGATACAGAGAAAATGTGAAGTCCCTGAAATACACAAAATCTGCCTATCTAGACAGCATCAAAGAAAGAGAAAATGAGGCAAAAGACAAAGTTGAGAGGGTGAGTCAACCATACTCTAGTAAAGAGAGAGCAGGGACAATCTTCACACGATGGTGCTGATTAAAAAGCAGTTTTCATGGGCACCTGGTTAGGTGTCTGTGTGACTCTTGGCTTTGGCTCAAATCACGATCTCACAGTTGGTGAGTTAGAGCCCCGTGTCCAGCTCGGACAGTTCCACCGACAGCACAGAGAATCCTGCTTGGGATTCTCTGTCTCCCTCTCTCTCTCTGCCCTGCTTCAGCTCGTGTGTGGGTGCGCTAACCCCACCCCTCAGAAAGAAATAAACTTTAAAAAAATAAATAAGTAAATAAATGAATAAAAAGTAGTTTTCATAGTACAGTTTTGGCATAACATTTTGAGGCTATTTCCAAACTTCAATGCTTGTTTAAAAATTAATAGTCAATGAATTTTGCTACGGGTTTTTCATGTGTCCCATTTTCTCAGCTTAAAAGGAGGATTAGTAATGCTGAATCAGGACACACATTGTCTCTGTGGGGAAATGGTTGGTGACTTAAATGAACAGGTATCATCTCATGAATGAAAGGGTTTGGGTTAGTGTAGAGATTTGGTTGCTATCCATTCAGCACCACTACACCTACTTGAGTGAAATAAGGCAAAGACCAGGGGATCTAAATTTACTAAGATATCTAGAATGAACTTATTCCCAGTGTTTACTTTTAAAAGTAGAGGTAATCTAACATCACACAGCCCAAGCGAGACTCGGAAAGCCACTAAACGGTTAGCACTTCCAAAGCTTGTTCATGTGCATTAATCTCACTTTTTGCTTGTAAAAGAGGCAAATCAGTTCTGTTATAACACCTACCAGCGTTAATTAAGACTCTCTTCCATCACACAGTTAGCTATTTGGAGGCCGGAACTACATCTCAATCATTTAATTTACATTCTGAATGGCAGGTGTCAGAGGCGGTAGGTTTGGATTGTATTAGTTTAGTGAAACTGGGACTACATGTTCCAGAATTCCATTTCCTTTATACTTCCGGATTAGCCTGGAGCCTGGAAGATATTTTGCATGAGATCTGTGAGGTGGAAGGAAACCAAGAGCCATGTTCTTTTTCCATCAGAAGGTTGGCATAGGGCATGAGGTACTGTGGGTGCTCACACAGGTTGTCACTGATCTGCCAGCTCATGTTATTGGCAGGGGACAGCAGATCATCCCCAAATTTCTGGAACTCTCCTCCTTCAGTTTCTATAGCTTCATGTTACATGAGAGAGGGTACCAGCTTCTCTTGCTGGCCACCCTCATTTTCTCATCGGAGGCTCACGTGCTGAGAGATGGATGTGAGCTCCATTTCATCCTGGTGGCTCCCAGCTAATTTTCACTGCTTCTCATTTGTCTTCCTTTACTTCATAATGCATCTGTCTTTCTAACTGCCTGCCTCATGGCTTCAGGCTCCAGCATCGGATAAATACACACACACACACACACACACACACACACACACACACACTTTTTAAAAAAAAATTTTTTTTTCAACGTTTTTTATTTTATTTTTGGGACAGAGAGAGACAGAGCATGAATGGGGGAGGCGCAGAGAGAGAGGGAGACACAGAATTGGAAACAGGCTCCAGGCTCCGAGCCATCAGCCCAGAGCCTGACGCGGGGCTCGGACTCACGGACCGCGAGATCATGACCTGGCTGAAGTTGGACGCTTAACCGACTGCGCCACCCAGGCGCCCCCCCCACACACACACTTAATAAGCTCAATTATCAGGGTTTGATTACAGAAGCAGAACCACTAGGAAAATTTGTATTTATTTTATAGATGAGGAAGCTGATGATACAGAATTAATTACTGGCAAGTAATTATGGGGAGACTGAAGACTTCTGGTGTTGAGCCCAATGTACCACTGCACCATAATGTCTCTTTAGTCTATCCACTCAACCCCTGGTATGTAGGGTGAATTCCCAATACCATCTTAAGCTCGTCATTAAGATGTGAAAAGAAATTGTGACCACCTACTCCATAAACAGAGTGACACTGAGTTAACATCCATGCAATTTAGAACAATAAAGCACAGGAAATGGACAACTTCGGAAGACAGTAGAACCCTGTTAGGCAGTTATCAAGTTCTATGGGTTAGAGACCGTTCCCTTTATGGAAAAAACCTACCTTGCATCCAAACCAAAGACTTCTCTATAAGGGAGAAAAACATCACTAATTAGTTTGTCTGCCCTCCTCTCTGTTCTCCACATTCCCTATTAAATCCTGCCCCTTTCCTAGAATCAGTCCCAGGTAATAGGGAGCTAGTTCAGTCTTAGGACTATAGTCCTGAGTGATTTGGGGGAGAAGGGTGGACCCTATAATCCTTCGCATGCAAGCTACTACCTAGGTCATACATACCCACTTTTTACTCCATTTATTTCCGCTCTGCCTTCACCCTCACCTGAAAACTCTATGTGCCAACCACAGAATGTCTCACATTCTTCCAAACATGTCAGGTTCTTTATAAATCAAGCAGACATTTCTTCTTTCAGCGAAAACACATACATTACATGCACCATGAAGCTTCTCTCAATTCCCCAGGCACAGTTGACTTTTCTGCCTGTGTCTTTTTTGCTAGGTTTTGACTTTACCATTGGCAACCAACTGATCGGTCTATCTTTATATACCCAGTGCCCAGTGGAATGAGCACTGCACGCTAACTTAGAAGAATGGAGGTGCCATTTGTTCAGTTCAAGACACCAAAGTGTAACCGATGACAACATTCTGCCCATTGAATGGCAACGGGGTTACCAAACGCTATTATTTTGATGCCTAAAATAACCATCCACAATACGGTACTAATGATATGGCGATTACCATGGTATTCATTTGTGTATAATTAAGAGAGTCTCTTACTTTTCTCACGCACACAAAAAGAAGCATGGTGACTCTGAACAGCTAATGTCTACAGGACACAACCTGGACTTCCACTCGACTCCTCGGTCTGCTCAGGCTGTACTCCTGTGCCTCCGCTGCACAAGCTCCTCCAACAGATCATAACCAAATTTCACGCGCAAATGGAGAAATGATGCCCACTGTCTACACCAGCAAAGAACGGGAATGATTTGATGCAGTTGTGCAGGAGACGCACACACAAAACAATCTTTCTATAGCAATATAATGCATGGAAACCTTGTCCGGATTTCCATCGTACTTAACTCCTGTGAGTGTAAAACACAGTGCATTCCGCCTCTGGTTTTGTTCAGGTCTGCTGGTTTGTGATTTTGCTTTGCTTAGTTTTAGTTCTCTGAAAGTTCTTTTTTAGCTTTTCAACTCCTAATGCAAATGGTGTGATCTTATCATCAGCTCAATATTGTTATCGAATACAGCCAAATAAAACGTTAGTCATAAGGAAATAAAACCACCTTCTATTCCGACAAAGCCTAAATTTAAATATGTGTAACGTTTCTCCAATTAGTCACACCACTTTCTCCTTGAGTGTTCTCTAACCACCCACAAGTTGGCTCAATTCTGACCTAAACAAAAGCCAAGTTAAGCATACGAAAGGAACATGTTTCTTGCTGCGACAATCCTGCTGTATGGCTCATAGTCTTTAATATTCTGGCACTTTCTCAATGGTAGTTGCCAGACCAGGGAAGGATTTTACTGAACCATCTATAAATAGAACTCAGTAGTACATTACCAGAGCACTAGAAGGTCAGTTAATAACCTAATATCTCATCAATGATGTTTGAGCATGTCATTCAGATAAGTGCTAGTCGGCACGAGCTATTCAGCTCTTGTACAGCAGAATCGATATGCCAGCTTCTCTCTAGGAGAGCCCTGGATCAGAGATCTACTGAAAAATTTTTGCGGCCCAGCCACTATGCTAGGTGCCTTGTTTTGTGAGGTTATTTTGGATCATTTTCCCAAAGTAGAGACAGAATGTCCTGAATTACCCATTGTTTGGAAAAGTCTCACATGAGATGTGAAGAGCACATAGTTGTGAAAAGACTGGCCAAGTTTGTGGGTGAGTAGATATTTTTCTGGGGCAGAGCCAACTAACTAATCAAGTAGTAACCTAACCCAAGAATTTGGTCTCACAAAAATCATCCTTTAATAGTACTTCTCAAAAATTTTCCATTAAAAGAAAAACCTGAAGAAAAAAAACCATAAGAGAAATGAGTATGTTCCCCTTATCCTTACCCCAAATCCTAGGGGATCTGAGAATATAATACAAAAGATTCAGCTCAAGCTCACAATGTTCTAGTCTTATTATTTTTCTTCAAAATCTATGCTAGTTTTCAATACTGATATAAATCTCAGAATAACCTGAATTACAAAAATAATTATTTAAACTGCTTATCAGTTAAATTATTTAATTCCTCTTGTTCTCCTTTGAAATTCTTGAGTTAAACTAATGCTTCTAAAAAGTACGTCACGTTTACCTTGTGGCTTCTCCATAGTTCCTGGCACATCATTACTACCATGAACATAGTCATTTGGAAATAGGACTCAGACACATGAAAAATAAACTGCATGAAAATATAGGAGACAATATATAATAGTTGGAAAATATGGTGTAGACTGTGAAGTCAATTGAAGAAGAGATAATGCCATTGGAAGGACAGACAATGGATATCTTTTAAAGTAACTTATTCTTTGCCTCCATTGAGAGAAATTACTTTGTCTTTGACTAAACTGCGTGTTAAAAAGCTGCAGCACTGAAAATACTGCATGAAATTAATGGGTACTTCTATAACCAAATGATGGCGTTTTTAGGCATATCTATTCTGTGAAATTTAAAATGGAGTAACTAACAAAGTCTGGTTGTTAATCTTTTTACAGAAACTGAAGCTTCAAACTCTCATAATGCCTGTATGACAAAATACAATCCGGGTGAAAATGCTCTATGTCACTTTGAAGGTTAATTTTCTACATCAGCATGGCTAAGTTATGCTGTCAAGTTGTTTGGCCAATCATCACTCCGGATGTTTTTGTGAAGATATTTGTCAGATGTGATTAGCACTTACAATAAGTAGACTTTCAGCAAAGCACACGACCCTCCAAAATACGTGTGGCCCGCATCCAAGCAGTGGAAAGGATTAAGAGTCAAATTTGAGGCTTCCCAGAGGAGAAGCAATTCTACCTCAAGACTGCAATATAAGAAACTCTGTCTAAATTGCCTGCCCACTGGTTTAACCTGCACATTTTGGACTCAAGACTACAATATCAACTCTTGCCTTCATTTCCAACCTGCCCCCTAACCTGCAGATTTCAGACTTGCCAGCCCTCCCGGTCACATGACCCACTCTTTAGAGTAAGTCTCTTTTTCTCTCTCGCCTGCTTTGTATACCCTATTGGTTCTGTTTTTCTGGAGAACCCTGACTAATACAGTTACCAAACTTAGGGAAAGGAAGATGACAAATGTAAGGCGATGAAAAATTTGTAAAACAGCTCATAGTAAAAACAACATCCATGTCTAACATTCTGCATTCTAGAAGCACACCCTGAACAACACCCACAGGCCCCAAACGAGGCTTAAGTAGCCCTATTGCTTTCCTGAGAAAAAGTTCAATGGGTTGATGTGCTAATCCTATCTTATTTTATCATGGTACTAGGCCATTGAATTGCCCTTAATTATGTACAGACCTGCCTTTTTCTGCCAGGCTGAGGACAGAGACCAAGGTTTTGTTATCTTTGTATCCAGACTGAATAAAAGATTATTGATTGCATGTGAACATGGTTCTAATTTAAAACGGAATATAGTGAAAACTTAAAAGTCACCATAATAAAATACGCTTTGGGTCCCAGGTAACTAGAAAAAGTTGCATTTCAAAGGGAAAAGCCTCTTTAAAATGCTATGCACATTTTGTGTCTGAATCCTTGATTTCAGAGTAGAAAACCCTGGAGGAAAACAGTTGATCCCATCTTTTTTTGTGCAAGAGCAGCTATAAGAAAAATTAAGTCACCCGCTCCTTACATTTAATAACCACAAAGTCCAGGGTACATGCGGCCTAAAGAATAAAAGTGAGAATTCTCCTCCAAGTCTGCTGAGGCTAGCCAGCTAAGATAGCAGGATGCAACTGCCTCTACATGGGAATGTTTCAGTGTGATGCCTTTCAGAGAGTAGACAAGCCTGAGTTCTTGGGCCTAGAAACCATGAACAAAAATAACTTATCTGAGTTTATTTCAATGCTAATAGATGCTGTGGATGAAATGTGTGTGTCCTATCAAAACCCATACATCGAATCCTAATCCCTAATGTGATGGTATTAGGAGGTAGAGCTTTGGGGGAGGTGATTAGGTCATAAGAGTGAAGCTCTCATGAATGGGATCAGTGCTTTACAAAAGAGACCCCAGAAAGCTCTCTTGCCTCCTCTGCCATGTGAGGATCCAGTGAGAAGATGGCCCTCCATGAACCAGAAAATGGGTCTCACCGGACACTGAATATGCTGGCACCTTGATACTAAACTTCCAGCCTCCAGGGCTGTGAGAAATAAATGTTGGTTGCTTAAGCTGCCAAATCTGTAGTATTTTTTTTTTTTTGGTAGTATTTTTGATACAGCAGCCAGATTCGATTAAGACAAAATGCATCTCAGAAGTACCGTCTGTTTAGAGCCCTTATTCCCATGGTTCCAACAAAGGAACCATTTGAAGATGCTAAGACTGATGGATGGCCTATGGTCATTATTTGCTAAAATCTAAGAGAAGAGCACATCCTAATCAGGGGAGAGGCATTTGGAGAAAGCCTTCAATACTGTTTTCTGCCCAAGAAAAGTCCTTTTGCTTTGGAGCCCGCTGTCTATTGGCAACAGCTGGGATGGGCCAACGAAGGCGTGGTTTCTGTCGTGATGAGATCGAACGTTTCTTACAAGTCTCATTTGGTGAGCAGGTCTTTGGCCTCAGCACAGTCTTCACGTGAAGATACCTTTTCAGGGGCGCCTGGGTGGCTCAGTTGGCTGCGCATCTGACTTTGGCCCAGGTCATAATCTCATGGGTTGTGAGTTCGAGCCCCACATCAGATTCTGTGCTGACAGTTCTGTGCTTCTGATTCTGTGTCCCTCTCTCGCTCTGCTCCTCCCCTGCTCTCTCTCTTTCTCTCTCAAGAATAAATAAACATTCAAAAAAATTAAAAAAAAAAAGATACCTTTTCATTATTCCATTGGTCAAACTAGAGGGGCCATGTCTTCATTTACCCTCATCCCCACTTGTGTATTTTCTTCATCCACATCACCTGCCTACCATCTACAATACTCTTCCTCACTGTCTTTATAGCTATTAAAATTTACACCTCCTCTGCTCTTTTATAACATCTCAAAACACCATCTCTTGACACACTTAGCTTGCAGAATCCTCTCCATTTTGGAAAAAAATTCTGGCACATCTCCATGACCTCATCTACTACTACCCTTCCCCTTGCAACTTTGTTTCAGCCATGCTGGTCTCCTTGCCATCTTTCAGACGTGCCAGGCACACTCAGAGTCTTGCACTGGCTCTTCCATTTACCTGAATTGCTCTTCTCCAAGGTATCCATATTGCTCACTTTCTCACCACCTCCAGGTCTTTGATCAAATATCACCTACTTGGTGAAGTTCTCCTTGACACTTGTATTTAAAAATGCAAACCTGTGATAGGCAGGTTTGAAGATGGCTCCCTATGATCCCTGCCTCCTGGAGTTCATGTTCTTGTGAAATCCCCTCCCCCTGAGTGTTGGCTGGAATAAGTGACTCACTTCTAATAAATAGAATTTGGCCAAACCGAGGGGATGTCACTTTCAAGATTAGGTTTGAAAAAGACTCTGTCTCTGTCTTGTTTACTTGCTGCTTGCTCTAATGGAAACCAGCTGCCATGTTTTGGATATTTTATGGAGAGGCCCACATGGCAAGGAACTCAGGAAGGACTCTCGCCAACAACTGGTGGAGAACGGAGGCCCCCCCCCCCTCCAACTCCCCCAAAAGAACCAATCCTGCCAAGTACCATGTGATTGAGCTTGGAAGAGAATCTTCCCCCATGCAAGGCTTGAGATGGTTAGTCCCAATAGACACTTTGACTGCAGCATGTGTTCCAGAGGACCCAGATCAACCTGGATTCCTGACCTAGAACGTTGGGAGATGACAAATGATTGTTGCTCTGAGACACAGTTGTGGGGGAAATTTGTTACACGGCAATAGATAACGAATACAATATTCTCACTCCTCCACCATCGTTCCCCAGTAATTCCTTCATCCATCATGTTTTCCTCTGTACTGCTTATTGTCACTAACATGATTTTAATTTTACTTATCGATAGTCTCCCCCAACATCTACTAAAATGTGAGACTCATAAAGGTAGGAATTTTTGTGTTTTTCTTTTCATCAGAATGTCCTTTTCATCAATATATGTCTAATCAATGCCTGGCACAGAGTAGTCAGTCAATACATTTTTGTTGACTGCATGACCTATTATGCATTGACAAATCATCTGTTTTTTCCTCCTTCACTTGTCTTAAATTCCCAAAGAAAGTGGTTTCACTGCAATAAACAATCTCCCACGCAACGCTTAGGCTTTAGGACTGTTTTGTCACTTACTAAATATTTGCTGAGAGAATCAATCAATGAATAAATCAGAGAAAAACACCTCTTACTAAGTGCAGCACTAAGCAAATCAGGGAAATGACAGGATGACCCATCATCTCGATGTCAGTGTCTCACAGGGGCTAAGGGGTTCAGACTATGATGGTAGAAAAAAGAGAAGAAAAGAAAAAGAGAGAGGGAGAATTCTGGAATTTCCTTTTCCACAAACAAAACGTAGGTCATTGCCCTCCAAAGAAAATTAACTTATTTCTTTCCCATTATCCCCCCAAAAAGAAAAACAATTTACTCGTGGAAAAAGCAGATAAAATTTCCTCCATTCTGGAAGAACTGTTTTTACCAATGTGACGTTATTTTGTGTGCCTAGAAAAGAAGAGCAGTGCCAGGCACCACTTTATAAAAAGAATCAGGGTAGATTCTTAAGGGCTAAGCCTTCAGTCACATAGAGTAATGGAGCTATGATGATAGGCTCCCACTTGGTTTGTTAAAACCAATATCCACGGACAAAACATCACTCACGGGTTCATAGGAAGAGGCTATTGGCAACCTGTGTGTCCTCAGATACATCCACACCAATGAACACACATGAGAGATCTTTTGGGGGCATTTCCTCTTTGTCCTTTGTATCAAGCCTATTGGCTCTCAATATCATTGGGATTAGAAAAGGTAGGGTACTGTGTGGTAATGTGAAGTAGACACATTATGCCAAGTTAGGTTTGAGGGCCAGCGTTCCTAGAACAGGAAAGTAGCGTAGGATATTTGATGATACATTCATATGGGACAAAAGCTGCACAGTTTGTTCAGATGATGAGTTTTACAGATTCAAAAGAGGTTCACCTACATATATGGGTTGTTTTGATACCAAATATTTACTCTACATACCGTTTATATGTCTATCGTTTTCCCCAAAATTACGCTTTTGGTCGATTTCTAATTCTCAACTAGTTGATATCCAAGCCTTCACTTGGACTCACCACTATGTATAATGGATAGTATATGTATGTATACTATGTATACATATGCATGGGAGTGTACGTCTACACATACATATGTATAATGTGTGTATATGTATAACAGAAGACACATCGTTTTCAATGTCCTTGAAGATTCTTGTTCTCTTGCAAGTCAAAATATGCTTACTTAGGAAAGTGCGTTAAAATAGTATACTGAGTACCCCTCCCACTAGGGTCTTTTCTTCCGGTTTCAAATGTGGTCCTGGTCTTGTTTTGTGTGCGACTAATGCCTTGGATTTACCACACTTCTCATGTTCTAAAAATAATCACAAGCAGGAGTTACATCTACCAGTTACTTTCATTTCCTCACTGTATCTTCCTCCTTCTCTTTCACTGTCTCTGTATCTGTCTGTCTGTCTCTCTTCCTCCCTCTTTCTCTTCTTCTGCTGATTTGAATGCACTTGAACTCTAGACCCTGTTCACTTTTAAATGATCTGGCTTCATTTCAAGAACTTCTTAAATGGCATTCTGCAAACCAGCTGTGCTTTAGGTTCTTCATACGACTCTACTGGTTAAAATCTGACATAAGGAGTGGTTGGCCTACAATTTCCAAAGTAAAGTGGCAAAAACACATTATTCTTTCTTCCTAAGGCTCTGACTCTTTACCAGCTGTAACAGTATTCAGCAGAAATACTCCAGTTCTATTTCCCCAAGGACCTTTCAGTTCCTATGACCATCTAAGAGTTTGATGCACCTGATCAAAATCCACCTGGTTGGTAGAAAAGTTCTTGCCTACCACCCGTATCCACCACCAACAGAAACAATTCGATTATATGTGATAGAGAATTCGTAGTATCCAGAGGACAAAGATCAATGTCCACACGTCTCTAAATAAGTGCTCAGAGACACAACTTTCTAAGATTTTAATGCACAAGGAGAGGGGCGGGAAGCTTTAGAGAGACGACAGTAAACACGACAACAGAAAATTCTCTATTTCTAATTTATGTTGAAAGGAACCTAAAAATGGCCGCCTAGCTTTTCAGTGTGTAAAACTTGCTACCCTTGATCTCAGGGTCATGAATTCAAGCCCCACACTGGGCACAGAGCTTACTTCAAAAAAATTGGCTTCACACAAGCAATTGGCAAAAAGGAGGATTTTAAAATAAGTCTCAGCATGCATGTTTTTGTTTCCTCTCATATCATTATTTACAATTCTCAGAAAAAATTAACCTATTTTTCTTTAAGCTTTTTGAGGGGGTGTGTAAAAGCACATTTCAATGTTGGAAGCTATCTCTCTATAAATGTATATACTTTTGCACAGGATGCAATCATTTGCTTTTGAAAGAAATTATAGAATTCTCCATCTGGTATTGAATATGGAATATGATAAAGTCCCTTTTAGATATATACATGTATAGTGTCACGTAAAAGCTGTTTAATAAACCCTGTAAAGACCAGTTTGAGAGTATTTTTGACCAAAGCCTCAAAAGAACTCAAAGAATATGACACAATGACTCCTACTTATTAAAGCACTTGCATAGGAAAACAAATGATCTTAATTGCATTTAACTCAACATTGACATTGACATTGCTGGGCATGGAGCATTGCTTGCCCCATACAGAAGCCAGCATGAGCAAAGCATAGGCTGAATGACTTTGTATAATAACAAAAACTGAGCAAATGCTTACCTTTATTCACTGTCCCCACAAAGGATCTACGAGCTGGGTGCTCCCAGCTGAGCAATGGTAAAAATGTCCTTTAGTTAATAATAAAGGAAAGAAAAACTCCAGATACCAAGAACCTGAGTTAACCATTGACACAGGTTTGTTCCTACAATTCCACCTGAGAATCGACATAGGTAGCCCTTGGCATCTTATAAAGCAGGCGATAGCCAGTCAGCTGAGACAGAGGTTAGTTACCTCACCACCCCTGTCCCTCTGGGGGAGGTACAGCGTGAAGGGCATTCAAGCATACCCTGACTAAGTTTTCATGAGGTCAGGGATATAAAGGAGGAAGAATTTCCTGGGCCAGAAATACGTTCAACAAATATTTACAAACAGGGTTGTTGAGACCTAACCTATGGAAACGCTCCTGCCCGGAGGGGGAGAAGAACAAAGAAAGTTGTTACCAGAACTCTTTGTCTACCTCTTAGTAGGTGAGGGTTGAGATCAAATGCCAATGAAAACTGAGACAGGACAGTTAAAAATAGCTAAGCATCCATTCATTCCTTTAATGATTAGTTATCACGTGCAGCACGATTCCAAAGAACCAGCATGAGCATGTGCAGCATGGTTCCAAAGAACCAGTTGAATAAGCCCTGATAAATGGAAGACAGAGATTGAAGCCAGAGGGTGTTCCCTCCCCCAAAACCAAGGATCAGAGCTTAGGACAGAAACGATTAATAAAAAACACAAGCTGTGGGTCAATGCACAAGGTTCAGTCTGATAGTTACTCTGTCCCAGCAACAGATCCTAAGACATTAAATGAAATGGCGAGTGGTCATGTGGTCAGGTTGGCTGACCATAAGTCAGAAAATCGAATAAGTGAAGAGGTGGCTTTAAAAGGGTAGAGTCAGGAGAAAGGTCCAGAAAAATGTGAAAGGAAGCCACAAGAAACTAAAGAAATAACATCTTAAGCTCTTGCAAACCTGAGAGAGTTATGCCCACGAGAGCTCAAAAGGAAGATTGTGTAGACAAGGAATTAATATATTTCTTTACTCTGAAGAGCATCAGTAGCTAGGGGATCTAGGAGGTCCCATCCAGTTTGGTTAGCCCTCCAAATTTAAGGGGCCATTTCCGGGGTCTGACCACAGTTGCCACTTTGAGTTTGTTTGGTTTTTGTTTCCATATTTATTTATTAATTTATTTAACGTTTATTTATTCTTTGAGAGAGAGCGAGAGCTGGGGAGGGGCAGACAGAGAGAGAGAGAGAGAGAGGAGAAGAGAGAGACAAAAAGAGACAGAGAGAGAGAGAGAGAGAGAGAGAGAGAGAGAGAGAGAGAGAATCCTGACCAGCCTCCACACTGCCAGCCTAGAGCCAATGCAAGGCTCGAACTCACAAACTGTGAGATCAGGACCTGAGCCAAAATCCAGAGTCAGATGCTTAACCGACTGAGCCACCCAGGTGCCCCTGTTTCCATTTCTAAAAGCGGAAACACTTGAGGGACATAAGATATGGATTTTAATGTTATTGCTGTCAGTTACTAGCTTTGTGATCTTGGGAACTACTTTCCCTCTCTGTATCCCACTTGTCTCATCTGTAAGATGAAGATAATAAAAATAAATAGAAGACCTACCTTAGATCTTGACCTGAGGATCCTGATAGGAGCACTTAATTTGGAATCTGCTGCACAGAACCAGGCAGAAGAGTGAATCCTCTAAGGGACCTATCTTTTCAATTACCAGTGAATATTAGAGAGGCATTGGACACCAAGTTGCCTCTTTTGCAAAGCAATTTGAATGCTAGGGGAAATAGGACATTTCCATACTAATCGAGGCCACTTCCATTGTGGTTTAGCCATAGTAAGTCTGACTTGGTCATTCGGTGAGTATTTTATCACTTACTCTGCTTACCTCCTTCCTTGTTTGAAAGCTGAGCTCCCTTTGTTAGCATTCCATCTGAAAGGACTTTTACAAGAACAGCATGATACACATAACACCCTCTGCTCTGCAATGACCATTTCAGGAAAGGTGGCTTTGTTTGGGTGAATGTTTGGATTGATCTAAGAAGATGAGACATCTAAACACAGCCTAAAAAAGACTGCAGAGAAGAGCAGGACAGAAGGCAAGATAGAGAAATTGGATGGTTTCCCAACTCCAACTGAGTCAGAAAATCACAGCGTGGCTTCATTCCTTTGTTTGAAGTAAATTCCCAGAACATCAGACACACCCATACTCACATGTAACTAGAAAAACACTTTCTAAAGCCAGATGAAAATGATATCTGGGTTGGCTTTTTGGTTGCATGTCTATGCCTCCTACATCCACCTTAACTGAAAATGAACTTCACTGAAGGTCAGCTTTGGTGAACTGTAATCCTCCCTGAAACAGAGAGAGACACTGAGGCAAATCGAAGGGGCTGGTTGTTGTAAGATTTGTCAAGTAATAACATGATGAAAGAATTCATTAATAAAGTATAAAAACTTTAAGTGATGCATAATTCTCTTTGTCAATACCATGTACTTGAATGTTGTTCAACAATTTTAGTAATGGTCTAAAGAGAAGTTAGAGGGGCACCTGGGTGGCTCAGTCAGTGAAGCATCCAACTTCAGCTCAGGTCATGATCTCATGGTTCCTGAGTTCAAGCCCCATGTTGGGTTCCACATTGACAGTGCGGAGCCTGCTTGGGACTCTCTCTCTCCCTCTCTCTCTGCCTCTCCCCTACTCTCTCTCTTTGTCTCTCTGTCAAAATAAATAAATAAACCTTAAAAAAAAGAAGTTAGATTATACGAAGAGGCTGTTTACTATGTAGAATTGAGGTATTACTAATCTAGCTCTCTCATTGGCAAATTGTTTTTGTTTGGTCAGCCTGATGCCTGTTTTTGTAAGGCCTGCAAGCTAAGAATAATTTTTACATGTTTAAATGGTGAGGGGGAAATTAAAAGAAGAAGAATATTTTGTGATGTTTGAAAATTATATGAAATTCAAATTTCAGTATCCGTAAATAGTCATTGGAATACAGCCACATTCATTCATTTACGTATTGTCTAGGCTGCTTTTACTCTCCAATAGTAGAGTCCAGTCCCTCAGAGCCTCAACAGAGCCCATGTAGCTCTCAAAAACTAAAATACAGTTTCTGGCCCTTTACAGAAAAATGTTTGCCAATCTCCGAGCTAGCTAAACTGTACAATTCCCTAGTCTCCAATGACAATGTTCCTCTTTTCTGATTAACGATTAATGCATGGTTAACTCCAAATCAACTCTATAAGTTAAAATCTTATCTGTCTTTTGTACAATCCAGCAATTATGTCCCTGGATCTTTACTCAAAAGAGCTAAAAACTTACACTTCCACAAAAACCTACACATTGGCATTTAGAGCAGCTTTATTCATAGTTGTCAAAACTTGGAAGCAACCACAATGTTCTTTAGTTGGTGAATGGATAAGTAAACTGTGGTTAAAGAATGGAAGAGCTGGGGCATCTGGGGGGCTCTGTCAGTTAAGCCTGCGAATCTTGATATCGGCTCAGGTCGTGATCTCACAGTTCATGAGAGTTCAACGCGAAGTCAGCTTGGGATTCTCTCTCTCCCTCTCCCTCTCTGCCCCTCCCCTGTTTGTGCATGCATTCTCTCTCTCTCTCTCTGTCTCTCTCTCTCTGTCTCTCTCTCAAAACAAATAAGTAAACTTAAAAAAATTAAAATAAAAAAATAAAGCATGAAGAAGATTTAAATGCATATTACTAAGTGAAAGAAGCCAGTCTGAAAAGTCTCCACACTGTATGATTCCAACTATGTGACATTCTGGAAAAGGCAAAACTATGGAGATAGCAGCAAGATTTGGGGGACAGTAGCATGGACACACGAATAGGCAGACCACAGAGAACTTTTAAAGCAGTGAAAACACTCTATATGGTTTCATAATGAAGAATACATGTCATTATGCATTTGTCCAAACTCATAGAATAAACAACACCAAGAATGAACCCTAAGTTAAACTATGGATGTTGGGTGACTATGATGTGTCAGTGTAGGTTCCTTCTTGATTAAAAAATAAATGGGGGCGCCTGGGTGGCGCAGTCGGTTAAGCGTCCGACTTCAGCCAGGTCACGATCTCGCGGTCTGTGAGTTCGAGCCCCGCGTCAGGCTCTGGGCTGATGGCTCGGAGCCTGGAGCCTGTTTCCGATTCTGTGTCTCCCTCTCTCTCTGCCCCTCCCCCGTTCATGCTCTGTCTCTCTCTGTCCCAAAAATAAATAAAAAACGTTGAAAAAAAAAATTTAAAAAATAAATGAACTATTCTGGTGAGTGATCTGGTGATGGAGGAAGTTATGTATGTGTGGGGGCAGGGACTAGATGAGAAATCTGTACCTTCTCTCAATTTTACTATAAACCTACAACTGCTGTAAAGGGATAAAAATCTTTTTAAAAAATCCTATCTTTCCTTCAAGTTTCCTTTTACCAACTCTTCCTCTGCTTACTGTAAACATCAACTTATAATTTATTTTAAAAATAATTTTAAGAAAGAACAAACTTTGTTCAATGTTTATTCATTTTTGAAAGAGAGAGACAGAGAGACAGAGAGAGACAGAGCATGAGCAGGAGAGGGGCAGAGAGAGAGGGAGGCACAGAATCTGAAGCAGACTCCAGGCTCTGAGCTGTCAGCACAGAACCCCATGTGGGGCTCGAACCCACAGACTGTGAGATCACGCCCTGAGCTAAAGTCGGCCATTTAACCGACTGAGCCACCCAGGCGCAAACTTTTAAAGAAAGAACAAACTTTTTAAAGGCACTGTCCCCTTCAATTTATATATTACAGTCCTTTGTTGCACCCCTCATTTCATTTACTGAATTTTAAATACTTGTGGGTAAGGATTGACTGAGTCTTATCCATCTTTGTTTTATTATTTTTTAATTATTTTTATTTTAGAAAAAGAGAGCCTGAGTGAGAGAGACAAGCAGAGGAGGCAGAGGGAGAGAGAGAGAATCCCAAGCAGGCTGCAGACTATCAGTACAGAGCCCAAAGTGGGGCTCAAATTCACAAACCTTGAGAACATGACCTAAGAGTTGGGAGGTTTAACCGACTGAGCCACCCAGGCGACTCAAGAGAGAAAATCTTAAGCAGACTCCACACTCAGCATGGAGCCCAACGCAGGGCTCAATCTCGTGACTCTGGGATCATGACTTGAGCTGAAATCAAGGGTCTGACGCTCAGCCGATGAAGCCACCCAGGCACCTTATCCACCTTTCAATCCAACAAAATATCTAACAGAAAGCCGTGACACAGTACATGGTAAACAATGAATGCTTTTCTTAAACAAGTATGCCTTATCTGTTTGTTGACACTTACCAGGTCTTACGAGCTTCCCAGTCATTCCTTGTCCATTTCCCACCTGTTCAGAAGCCCAAGGCCACGTGCTGTCCAGAGACTCTACCTACCATCATCATTCCTAGAAAAGTGCCTGTGTTTATTTTTTTCTCTTCGTCGTCCCAACTCTCAAATTTTTATTCCATGTGTCTCATATGTCACTTGCAGGAGTCTGACGTACTGTGTTCCAAGCCCTCCAGAATAAACATGCTAAGAGGCAGAGGACAAGGGGGGAAAAAAACCTGAATTTGCTCTTAAGGAGCAATCCAGTTCAGCATTTTTAGAAGATGATGGACCCTATTTCCACAAACGATTTAAATAAAACTGATGACGTTAACTGCATCAAAAGGGCTTGAAACACTGAATCATGCAAACAGGTTAAAAGCTGCATTATCCTGGGGTGCCCGGGTGCCTCAGTCGGTAAAGGATCCGACTTCAGCTCAGGTCATGATGTCACAGTTGGTGGGTTCAAGCCCCGCTTGGGGCTATGTGCTGACCACTCGGAACCTGGAGCCTGCTTCAGATTCTGTGTCTCCTTCTCTCTCTCTGCCCCTCCCCTGCTTGCTCTCTCTCTCTCTCAAAAATAAATAAACATTAAAAAAAAAAGCTGCATTATCCTTCTGAGGGGCGGGAACAGGGAGAAATGGGACAAATGCCTTTAAAAAATCTCTCCTGGCTGTTTAAGTTACATATGTTTATCGGAGATAATATGAGTAAAAGTGCAAAGAAAGCAATCAAAATCACTCAGGAGCCTCAGTGTCCTTTGGTGAAATGATTTGCCTTCTTCTCCCGTATTGTTTTAAGATAAAATTGAGATTCAAATTGTATTAGCAATTTTGAACCATGTTTTTTAACCTTGGTCAAGGAGCTCTTGTCTTAATGGAAAAGAATGCATTCCTAACCTTGGAATTCCCAACATCCAAGGATATGCAAGTGAAGCAGGCCTTCGGGAGCGTGGGTGCCGGCCTCCCAGTACTCCCCAGTCACACCCACATTTACGGGTATGGTTTATACCACGCTGTGGGCATTAGCTGAAACCATGCCCGGAGAGAGCTTTATAAACTGTCAAGCAAGCGCAGATGTGATGCCACATTTGAAGGTGTGCCCAAACATTAGGTAGATCCTAATCCCGTGCAAGAATCCTGTGGGCTTGTGCGTTGAGAGGCTGTGGCTGTCCTCAAGGAAGCATGCCTTCCGAGGGAATGAGAGCTGCATCAGAGGCGGCTGAACGGATTTCAAAAGGCGCCTTCATTTCAGAGACAATTTTGCTCTTACTAATTTTGTCTTGGTCTATCCAAGGAGAGATTTGAGATAATTACCTGAATGCTTCAAGCTCCAAATCCCCTAACTTCCTTACCGCACCGATCACTTCATTAGGAAATATTTGAGGGAGTCTCCTTTACCTGCAGAATGACTTCACATCTTCGCTTTTCCTACTGGAGGCGAACTCCAATCCCGCTCTCCCTGTGCCCTTTTGTCCTCTGTCAAACTTCAGGAATGAATTATAAGGAGGAAGGTTCTTGTTGTCTCATTCCCTTCCAAGACATTTTTTTTCCCCTAATGCTTTCCTTCCCCCCAAAATAAGAATTACAAGTGATATTTCCTTTGACAGCTGGTAACTAATCCCACCTTAGCAGGAAGGAGAACAGGAAGCCAGCAAAGGAATTTTCCATTCCGATGTCCCTTTTAATTTTTTTTTCCACATCAGGTACTTTTCAAAATCTAGACGTTTCCAGTGAGTCTGTATATCTTCTTGTTTTGTCTACCAGCCTCGCGTGTCTTTTAACTTCTTCTGCGCCGATGAAAAGCCTGACTGCGGTGATGTTTGTAATTGGAGGAGGGAGAATTAGAGAGCTCTTGAAACTCCAAGGGGAATAGAACTGAAATGGGATTCCTTTGCTTATGCAAAAGGGGTTCTTCCTTTTGTAGAGATAAAGTTCCCACAAACCACAAATCAAAATGCCTCATAGTGTAAAGAGAGCTACAACTTTGACTTCTGAAATAAGTCTCTGCTCAACTATCTCGCCTGCCAGACTGCCTTCCTCCCTCCCTTCCTGCCCTTCCATTTTTCCTTCCTTCTTCCCTCTTCCTTCTTCCTCTCTCCATGCCTTCTTCCCTCCTGCCCTCGCCCCTTCATCTCTTCCTTTCTTTTCTGTTTAAAGCGCTCTGTGCATTTTACCAGGCTCCACGCCTTCCAGAATGTATATAACAAGAAGCAGAAGAAAAAGGAGAGTCAACTTGAACTTGTTTTTTCAAGGAACAATCCAGTTCAGCATTTTCTTTTTAAAAAATTTTTTTCATGTTTATTTATTTTTGAGACAGAGAGAGACAGAGCATGAACGGGGGAGGGTCAGAGAGAGAGGGAGACACAGAATCTGAAGCAGGCTCCAGGCTCTGAGCTGTCAGCACAGAGCCCGACGCGGGGCTCGAACTCACGGACAGTGAGATCATGACCTGAGACGAAGTCGGACGCTTAACCGACTGAGCCACCCAGGTGCCCCCAGTTTAGCATTTTCATAAGACAAGGCACAATAGTCCAATGAGTGCTTTTTTTTAAATGAGGAAATTATAGTTTCTTAAGGGTGATTTGTACAAAATGTGAAATAAATATATTCACGTAACTTGGTATCAGTTCAAAGGACACGATTTGATTAAGATGATGTCCACAGCAACATGGTAAAGTCTGTAAAAGTAACACAGCTTTGTGTTCTGAAATTATTTTTTTCTGAAATTTTTAAAAAACTTCCACAAGCCTGTTTTTACTGAAGCGATAATAATTAGAATCTAAATAAAAGCAACAACGGGCCCCTGGGTGGCTCTGTCAGTTAAGCGTTGGACTCTTGATATCATCTTGGGTCAAGATCTCACGGTTGGTCAGTTCAAGCCCCAATCAGGCTCCAGGCTCTCAGGAGGAAAGCTTCTTGGGATTCTCTCTCTCCCTCTCTCCCTGCCCATTTCTTTTTCTCACTTACCCAGTGGGTGAACTGAGGAAGGTACAAGCCTCTTATATTAACTGCTCAAAGCCCCACATCTAGTCAATAATGGCCCCAAGATATGAACCCACACAGTCTGGCTATGGAACCAGAGCTTTTAACCACTTGTTTTTGCCTAGCTATCAGCCGAGCCAATCTTTCCTTGGTTTAACAAATATATTGTCTTGTGTAGACATCAACAAGGAGCCCTGGACCGAATTGCAGCAGCCCCAGATGAAAGCAAAGTCATTTCAAATTACAGCAGCTAGAGATCAGTATTTGCATCTCTAGTTCTAAATAAAGTCAGCTGGGACACCTGGGTGTCAGTCGGTTAAGTGTCCAGTTTCGGCTCAGGTCATGATCTCACGATTCATGGGTTCAAACCTCACACCGGGCTCTGTGCTGACGGCTCCAAACCTGGAGCCTGCTTCGGATTCTCTCTCTCTCTCTCTCTCTCTCTCTCTATCTCTATCTCTCTCTCTCTCTCTCAAGAATGGATAAAAGTTAAAATAAATAAATAGAAAAAGAAAGAAAGAAAGTTAATACAATAAGCAAATACAACTGAATTATAATGAAAATCTCAAAATCTGAAGTTTAGATTCTCTTTTTGACAGATTTAAAGGCCAATGTAAGGCAAATAGATCAGGCAAATTTATATCTTAGCATAAGATTTTGTAGGATTATTTAGTGTGTGCTTAGTGTTTTCACCCAGCTCAGAATGATTCCTGTGTGTAAGGAACCTGCCACCCCGCCTCAAGTACTCAGCTGCAGATTGCCCCTGCCTGAGCTCTAGACTCCCCAAGAACTCTGATGTGAAGTTCACTGCCATCTCCTTCCAGGTCCTTTCAAACCCTGACCACCTTTCCTTTGAGTTTCATACTACACCTTGTATTCCTATGATAAAGTCCACTCTCAGCTTATTTTACCTATTTCCTTAAGTAAGCCCAAATTCCTAGGACCTTTGGATTGCTCACATAGTAAAAAAATAAAGACCACTACGTTACAACTCCTTGAGGGGCGCCTGTGTGGCTCAGTTGGTTAAACGTCTGACTTCGGCTCGGGTCATGATCTCACAGTTCGTAAGTTGGAGCCCTGTGTCAGGCTCTGTGCTGACAGCTTGGAGCCTCGAGCCTGCTTCCAGTTCTGTGTCTCCCTCTCTCTGCCCCTCCCCTGCTCACGTTCTCTCTCTCTCAAAAATGAATAAACGATAAAAAAAATTTTTTTAATTGCAACTCCTTGAATTTTTTCACTGAGTCTTACACCTGTTATATAATCAAACAGATACAGAATTAGAATTTCTGCATTTTTCTAGAAGAGATAAAAAGGCAGGGAAGGAGGGCAGAAGGGAAGGAGAAGATAGGAAAGCATCCTCATCTTTTAGAATAGGATTTAGGTCTAGATATTTATATCTATCTATATTTATATATAGATAAAAATGTATCTATATATATATATTTTTTTTTTTAATTTTTTTTTTCAACGTTTTTTATTTATTTTTGGGACAGAGAGAGACAGAGCATGAACGGGGGAGGGGCAGAGAGAGAGGGAGACACAGAATCGGAAACAGGCTCCAGGCTCCGAGCCATCAGCCCAGAGCCTGACGCGGGGCTCGAACTCACGGACCGCGAGATCGTGACCTGGCTGAAGTCGGACGCTTAACCGACTGCGCCACCCAGGCGCCCCTATCTATATATTTTTATTTCTATATCTGTATATATTTATATATAATATATTATATATTTTAAAATTTGACTTAAATCTACCTGCATTTATATACAGATATATAAATATAAAATATTATATATTTTTAAAATTTGATTTAACACACATTTGCTGAGTCCCAAAGAATGGGCGTGTAGTGTTCATAACACTACAGTTATGAACTCAAATGAGAAGGAGTTATTAGTCTAGTAGGAAAATAGAACTCATGTGGAAACGTCAAGAGCAAAACTGCTGGACTTTAAGCAATGTGGATGCTTAAAAGCACAAACCCGGGACCCTGGGAGGCTCAGTGGGTCGAGCTTCGGACATCAGCTAAGGCATGATCTCACAGTTAGGTGAGTTCGAGCCCCCGCAGCAGGCTCTATGCTGACAGCTCGGAGCCTGGAGCCCGCTTCGGATTCTGTGTCTCCCTCTCTCTCTGCCCCTCCCCCCCCCCCCCCCCCCCCAAATATAACTAAACTTCAAAAAAAAAAAAAAAAAAAAGCACAAACCAGTTGGTATGGGATCAAAGTAAGGACAATCCAATGCACTGGCAGAGCTCAGCAAAAGCTGCACGCGAGTGGTAATTTCATGAGGAGCCAGTGGGCTTTCAAGAGGTCAGAAAGGGTATGCGGGGATTCTGAGCCTAAAGGGAAACACGAGCAAAGACAGAACAGAGAAACTATTGGCGAAACAACAGCGTTGCAGGTTGATGTGGTTTGGGGCACCTCTACAGAAGCAAAGTCTGAAAGAAGCCGTGCCAGATCCTGGAGGAACTTCCTCGTCCACTGAGGACGCTGTGTTTGGTGGGGATGCACTGCAGAACCACTAGAAGCCAGAGTCAGAACGGGAATCTGCCCACGAGTGTGATGGAAAAGGACAGTTGGGCCGGGCGGTGGCGTAAGAAAAGGGGGAGGAGCAAGACAGGGGTCACTTATGAACGAGAGCCGAAGTCAGTGAGTAGAGAGAGAGTTGGGCAAATGTAAATGGAAGAAAAATGCCTTTGTGTTATTTAGCAGCTGATAAAATGAAGCAATAGGGGAGAAAAGAGCCAAAGATAATTCTTTTTTTAAAAAAAATTTTAATGGTTTTTTTTTATTTTTGAGAGAGAGAGAAAGAGCGTGAGTGGGGGCAGGGCAGAGAGAGAGGAGACACAGAATCTGAAGCAGGCTCCAGGCTCTGAGCTGTCAGCACAGAGTCGGACGTGGGGCTCGAACCCAACAACTGTGCAATCATGACCTGAGCTGAAGTCAGACGCTTTACCAACTGAGGCACCCGGGTGCCCCAAGAGTCAAAGATAATTCTGAGTTTTCATTATGTGAGTACATGGGAGGAATTTTTCTGAAGATTCCTTACTTCTTAATGAGAAGAGTATTTTTCAGTGGTATCAACTTAGGACAAGCAGCCAATGCAGGGGCAACATAACTAGAGAAAAAGTCAGGAAATTGGGACCTGCCTCTGCATTGACAACTAACCACAGGTGTGATTTTCTAGTAAGCAAGGAAGAGCTGGACCATCACTAGGATTTCTTCTATGTATACAATTGTATTATTCCCTGGGTCCACATTAAAATGAAGCTTCATAAATAAGAACAGGGATTATGCTTTTTTTTCATTGTTCTATACTACAAAGTCAATGTCTAACAGCGGTATTTAAACTGTAATATGCCCTCAATAAATACATGCTGAATAAATGAGTGAGTCAACAAAAGATTGTTTATAACAAAGTGAAAGGACTGATTGATTCATATCTTCTGTTTTTGTTTTTTAAACTCAAAGTAGCCATTTGGAGGGTTTTTTTTTTAAGTTACTTATTTAGAGAGACAGAGAGACAGAGAGACAGAGAGAGAGCATGAGCAGGAAGGGGAGAGAGAGAGGGAGAGGAAGGATCCCAAGCAGGCTCCAAGCTATCAGCACAGAGCCCAATGTGGGGGGCTTGAACCCGTGAACCGTGAGATCATGGCCTGAGCAGAAATCAAGAGTCAGATGCTCAGCCAACTGAGCCACCCAGGTGCCCCTAAAGTTTTAGCCTAAGTAGTGGAGCTGGATTTGACATCAAAAGATTATAGTCACACCTTCTATAATCTTCCAAGTTATTTGCTATTGCTCACATGTAAATGTTCCCAGCAATGCCTACTCTTCAAAATGGAAAATCTCTGTACCTTTCTGTATATCTCTTATTCCCATTGCCATCTCCACAGGTTGCTAATACTATATGAAATAGAGATCTACCTAGTGAAGGCTGAAATGGAAGGAGTTACTTTCAAATTTCACCGGTTTGGAAATCTTGCATTTGGTTGTGGATTTCTATTGTGCAGTTTGAAGATAAAATAGATCTTGAATTTTTTTTTTCTACAATAAATTGGCTGACTGTATTTACAATGCCCAGTTATTTCAGTCCCTTGTAAATCACAATCCAGCTTAGAAAGCAACATATTTCACATCTCAGCTATTGCTTTGACTCACAAGGACAAAGAATGAAGGAACCAAAACTTAGCAGAAGTGGGTAGACAAACCTTTGCTCACAATTATTCTAGAAAGTGTATTCACAATTTCTCCTTTCCTGATCTGCAGCTTCAAAAGCAGTTTGCTAATTCTCTCCCTCACCCCAAAACCGCACATTACCAAATACCTATTTAACACTACGTACACAAAATACCTTAGATGGTAGATTGTTTATTTCTTTTTTAAAAATTTTTTAATGTTTATTTTTGAGAAAGAGAGAGAGAGTGAGAGAGAGAGATGGAGACAGAGCATGAACAGTGGAGGGGCAGAGAGAGGGAAACACAGAATCTGAAGCAAGCTTCAGGCCCTGAGCTGTCCAGCACAGAGCCTGATTGTGGGGCTGGAATCCATGAACCATGAGATCATGACCTGAGCCAAAGTCAGATGCTAAACTGACTAAGCCACCCAGTCCCCCCATAGATTGCTTATTTCTAATAAGGATGTTTGAACGTTGTATCTAATAACCTATATACTATCTCATCCCCATCTGAACCCACTACTATTTTTCCTTATCTAAAATTTAATAATATAATGAACTGGATATGCAACAGTTCAGTCTATGTTATAGACTTAAACTATAGTAAGATAAAATAGAACCTTCATAAGATAAAAGAATACCTTCTAAGGTTATATTTAATATTATCCCCAAAAAAGTACATGCCAAGTATTCATTTGAAGAATTTGTAAATTACAGAAGGTGTTTCACAGTGAATTTCACTAAAGTTAAACAAAGATGTAATTACATGGTTTTATTTTATTAGCCACAGCGTATTTTATTAAGTTCAGTGTTAGAGAGCATTATATTCCTAATAGTGAATTCAGGATGGGGTTTAAATAAATCTGTTCTCTTCTCTTATGCAAACTGATATCTCTACGAAGTGGGGTTTGGTAGAAGGAACAAATGTCACTGTGTGTGCACGTCTGTCTGCTTTAATGGAAAAGCTAAGAAACTAATGAAGTAACATTCCTATTGGTTACAGGAATAGAATGTTCTCAAGTGGGTGAGATGGCTAGGCTCTCTTAAAAATGGGAAATAAGAATGTTAGCACTACATTTCCGATTACCGAACCCATCTATTTTATTTCTACTGCCCACAGAGCAGAAAGGCATACATTGTTCCAGCATGGGAGAATATGCAACATTGACCTTCTCCTTCCCCTTGAACCAATTTTCACAAAATAGAACCCAGTGAAAGAAAACACAGGGATCCCCAAATGCATATTGAAAAGTAATCCATTTTTCACTCATCAGATAACAACACTTAATGACTTGGGTAACCCAACTTCACTCTCCAATGGCCTTAATGAAAAGGCCAGTTCATTCCATTAGGAAATCAGTGAGATGAATTGTAATGAAAAACTGTGACTCTTTGCCAGGATTTAGCAAAGGCCATGAATAGCCCAGCTTAAAAGTTGAATTTCTTGTTTTCCTTCCTGTGTGGCTCTCTTTGAAAGGACAAGAAAATGGTCCATTTGGTCTTTGGAAAACCCATCTCAGGGCGTGAGATACTGCCAACTGGTTAGGTTATCTTAGGTAAATGAAGTCACGGGAGCATTAGGAATAAAATGACCAGAGGGCAAATTTGCAAGTGAAAACAAAGTGACATGTTTAGGTTTTCTGACTAATGTAGTGAGGGTAGCGAGCAGATCGTATTCCATAGGAAATAGCACCTTTGGGACACAGAGTCCTGGCACGTTGAAGTGTTTTCTGCCTCACCCCCATTTCCATCACCCATGAGTTCTCTTCGACATAATAGTTCTGCTATTATTTCTTAAAAATCACCATGCTATGCATGATCTAGGAAAAAAAGAAAAAGAAAAGGACTTACAGGGAAAGTGGCAGGGGGGTGCATAATACTCCAAGCTTTTGTCAACAATACATTCAAAAAAGAAATTTAAAAAGAAAATAGGACCCTAACAGAAGGGGTGGAACAGTTTTGCACTTGGTCAGTAGTAAGGAATGCATAAATACTACAGGAAATATGGCACTTTGTCTTGAGAAAGGCCTGAGGTTGACTGGTGGATGTGGGCATCAGAAGAAGTGTTTACAGCTTGTGAGTTACTGCAAAGTGGTAGAAGGAAGATTATCTGAAATCTGATGGGAAGTTATAATATCAGGGGTGGGTGGATGAGCTCCTAACACATGTGGTACATGGAGGTGACTGCAGGTGTCCAAGGACTGTGCAGATGGATTTTGTGTCTTCCTGTGTGGCTCAGGTAAGGTGCAGGTATAGCAGTTTTCATTCACCTAGAGTTTCTTGAGGACAAAATCACGTATGGGCAAACACAAAGCTTGCTCAAATGCTGCGTTATGCTCAAGCCACCCATGTTACATTCAAATTGTCCCCTTGTATATCAAGTGCACTGGAACTGACTTACATTTGCCAAACAGGTGTTAGAGCAGAACTGACTGTATATTCTCAGGTTATACTCATTTAATACTGAAACAGTCAAATGAAGAGTTAAATTTTTTCTTAATCTTCTGGAGATTTCTAGACAGGTGTCCAGTGTTGGGTTGACATATTATATCATTCTACCTCTATATTCATTACCTAGCCCCAATAATACCATTTACCTGCTCATATTAGAGGACCATAATTATGGTAGAATTCCAGGAATTGATCGGGGGCTTCCTTTCTTCTTGCATGATGGAATGCCTTATTGATTGGATTATGTTACCTCGTAGCTCATCTTCCACCTTCTATCCTAGTTGTATTTTTTTTTTTTTATGCTTCTATTTGTTCCGGATCTTAATCACAGTATTCCATAGCATACCAACTTATTATTGCTACATTCCGAAAATTTATCTAGCAACGTCTTATCCTCGAAATGTTCTTTTCTTGTTTCATTTAAAGTTGGATTTTGTTGTTACTGTTTGGTTTTTCTGTTGTTGTTGTCGGTCCAATTCTATGACACTAATCCACTTACATGAAATAGCCAAAGCAAAGGCTTTTCAATATATCTCATCTGGTTTTTCAATAACGTGCAGAGTTCAGGAGCTTCTCCGTCTAGGAATCTTACTCACTCTTTGGAAACGATTTTACAAGGATCCAATGTAAATATGAAATAACAGGAACACCCACACCATGCTTGGCCCCTTTTTCATCATGTTTTTAATGCTAATCCAAGAAAACAGCCTATAAAATATACACACACGTATGTACATTGCAGACCTTCTTGTAAACATCCCTTCTGTGATTAAATTGATTCCTGAGGAATTGGTTAAGACAAGCAGTACCAAAGGTCACTTTCAAAACTTCCTGTGCCCCTGAGAATGTTTTGTGTTAATAATATGCATTAGTTTTACAGCCACTTAAGAAGACCCTGTTTATGTCAAACCAGAAACAGAGGGCCGAGATTAAAACTAGGGGTAAATCCTATCACTCCAATACCATCACATGAAGGCAGACTTCTGGAAACAAAAGAAAGCTGAGTTTTAAAAGATTCACTCAAAGTCTCAATTTCTTGAAAATTTATCCCAAAGCCTCTGTACAAACAGAAAGTAACAGAAAACTGTGCCATCCAGGGACAGAGGCCATCTATTGATCTGGACAGGATGATAGATGAGAAACACAGGAAAGAGCCAGACTTGGGATCACAATTAAAAAAAAAAGCAAAGCCAAACAGAGGAGTTGGATTCTCAACACTAATAAACTTGCTAAATAGGATTCTTTTGCCATTGTAAAAATAGAAAGTAGGAATCTTAGAGAACTTTTTAAACTTCTTCACATTTAGGGAAATATGTTTCTTAATTTTCTCAAATACAAATAAGCAAATAAATATCTATCAATCAACCACAGGCCCTTTTTGGGCAACTTTGTTTGAATCACCAAATGGGGAGACCATGTGAGAACACTATTTGCTTTCTAGAGTTAAAAGAAAATGAGCAGGTGTTTCATACAGGGAACATGATTTCATTGATGGTGTTAAACCCTCTTACCTAAATTTCTTTGACGACAAACGTTTCCATTTCCCTTTTAGAGCCAATATGTTTTGCTTTCTCAGAGTAGCACAACACAATTCCATAAACCATAGATGGCTGGTGAGTCACTTTTTTTTTTTTCCCTAGAGATCAGAGATTATCAGAGCTTGAAATTTGAATGCTGTGTAACTGCCCCAACTCTCCGACACTGCTCACGAAGTTTCTGAAGTTTTAAGCAAACAAGGAAAACATATTTTTAAAAAAAATTGGCTTCTTTTGAAAGTGGGAACTCAAGTTACCAACGTCCTGCCCTTATTGGGTTACTGTTGTCATAGTCTACATGGGAGACTCCTCTCATATGATTGTAATTACCAACATAACCAAGCTATTAGAGTATGGCATCAGGGCCTGCCTGTCACAGTGCCTAAGGTGATTTATCTTGAAAAGGAGACAGAGGGCTGCAGATGAATGAACCATAGGAAACTGATTTGTGCAACGTATTCAGCACGGCAACATGGTCTCAAATCCGCTCATTTGGCCCAGCTCAGGTATCAGTAACTGGAGAAGAGCAGAGAACGGCAATCAGTTGAAATTACTCCTGTCTGATCAGTTCTAAGCTTGTGACAGGTGACGTGCTGCACAGTTAGTTCCTAGGGAAGAAGAGACAAGAAATAGAAGTGTGGCGGGGGAAGAGCCAACTGAAACTCCCAAATGTAAGTCGAAATTATTTGAGTATAAAGGAAAAGCATAAGGAAACTGCATATGGGGTGCCTGGGTGGCTTAGTCTGTTAAGCTTCCAACTCTGGCCCAGGTCGTGATCTCATGGTTTGTGAGTTTGAGTCCCATGTCGGGCTCTGTGCTGACAGCTCAAGACCCTGGAGCCTGCTTCGGATTCTGTGTCTCCTTCTCTCTCTGCCCCTCTCCCGCTCATGCTCTGTCTCTCAAAAATAAATAAACATTATAAAAAAGAAAAGAAATAGCATATAACTGTTGCAGAAAATATATCCAGGACTTCTCATCGTTTCTACTCCAGCAAGTTTTTATTATTTTTTATTTGTTTAACTAGACATAGATGCTGTTGTTAATTGCTACTTTCCTTACTCACATTCAGCTTCAGGTGGATACTGCTAACACGCAGGCTCTTCTGAGCCCTGTTTTGGATACTGTGATTATCTTGAATGACTTGCTTGAATAAACTACCTGAAATCTGGTGATGATCCACCTACTGGCTGGTCTCCTGGCACTTTGCCACTTGTCCAGATAGAGTGTGGATTTTCTATTCTTTTTCCATTACTATATTTGAGGTGCTTGCCTCTCTTTCAACTAGGTTCATCCCATAGCCAAGCTAACTCCTCAGTGCAAGTCCATTATTGGTTTTCTGTACTTCCATTTGGACCCATGAAAGGGAAATCCCAGCATGACTGGGGAACACAGTGTGGGTGCCTGAAGCATAGCCAGTGCTCTGCATATATCAGGAAGACAATGTGTTAATGAATTGACTTGGCAAAGTCAAATCACTGAATCATCTGAACACACAGACCAGGTAGTGCTAGGAGAGCACCAAACTCCATGCATCACGCTATAATGGAAAGCAGATTGCTACCAGTTCCCTCAAATTAGTCAGGGATGGACAAAATAATACTACGAATTGCAAAATGATTCTACTAATAACCATTTCCCAGCATGCCTCTGTGAAGAAAAAAGTATATAGAGGAAACCAGGTATTTGACGTCTGGGGTATGTGATTATGTTAGGCGGTTCTGACTCCTTCTGCTTGATATGTTGACTGAACTTTCCCATCATTCAATTGGTTATCCTAGAAAAACATTTTAAATATATATGTGTGTGTGTGTGTATGTGTGTGTGTGTATATATATATATATATATACACACACATATATATATACACATATATATACACATATATACACATATATATACACATACACACACATATATGTATATATATGTATATATATGTGTATATATATGTATGTACATAGAATATAAATATAAGATATAAATATATCTTATATATACGTATATATGTACATACATATATATGTAAGATATAAAAATAAAACTCTTGGGGGGATGATTTCTGAAATAAAATAAATGGCAATTTCTGGGTCATTTCATTGCATCTCATCAACGAGTTGACACTTGTTTCAGGTTATCATTATGAGATGGTAGGAACTAAAGGTATGGGAAATACTAAATGATTATTAAATCACATTAAATTCGATTGTACATTGTTGAAAAGAAGACACATCTTGGTTCTATAGTCTGAAAAACACTGGTCTTAAAATTGAGAGATCTAACTTGTGGTCTCAACTTTGCCACTTACTAATCTGTGACCTTGAGATGTCACTTAACTTCCCTTAGGCTCAGTTTTTTCTTCTACAAAATTAAGATGACTAAAAGTCAAACCTAAGGTTCTTTCCAGCTTAGAAATTCCATGATTCTTGGATAATTTTTGTCATATTCGTGTATCTATCTATCTATACATACATATATACTTTAAAGGTGTATTTATGTTTGAGAGAGAGAGGGAGCACAAGCAGGGGACGGAGAGAGAGGGAAACAGAGAATCCAAAGCAGGCTCTGTGCTGCCAGTGGAGAGCCCGATGTGGGGCTCAAACTCATGAAACTTGAGATCATGACCTGAGCCAAATCAGATGCTTAACCAACTGAGCCACCGAGGCACCCCATCACATGCCTATATTTTAATTGCAATTTTCTGTTCTATGAGAATAAGCTAGAACTTTAGATACATCCTCCTTTGCTCTTTCTAACATACAACCCAACTATCATATGGTTTTTAATTTACTGATTTGAATGAAATAAGCTGAAGTATTTCACCTTAAAGGTGACTGTATGATACGTAATTCTGGTATATTCAGTAATGGTGCTGGCTTATGACATGCTAATCAGTCCTATCTCTAAAAATGGAGCTACAAATACATACACTGTAATTCAGGCATAGAATTTTCCTCTACAACAAATAGTGTGGTTTCTTGATGAAGTGAATTAGAAATGTCTTGTGTTTGTGTACAAATGGTTTCGAGCAGAGTACACAATCTATACGTGGAGGCTGTGCCCTTCATTTGTCCCATGGGATGCTGATTAGTGGTATTATTAGGAGCTATGGAAAAAATGTGGGCTCTTCTTAAATATGAGGCAGGATCCTGTCATAGAAACACATCCATTCTGGCACCTGGCCCCTAGTAATTTTTGTTCCTGATCCTTTAGTATTTGTTGGTTTGGTCAGGGGACAAAGGAAAGTTGTTCCATAACAACCAGATGGAAAACCATAAGCTCAGTGAAACCCAAGAATTGTTTGAACTCATGCCACAGGCAGCAGCAAAGGTAACCGTGCCAAAATGGGTCAAAATTCCCCAAACCACAGAAGGGTCAACCGTGTGCTGTAGCGGGGGTCAAAATATACATCATATTGTCACCCATCCAACTTTGAAAAGGCAGCACCTGTCATGTATGGGGAAGGAATCGGTCACTAGACTATAGAGTCACAGGAAGTGACTATTCTTCTCTCTTATTGGTCAAACAGGGAGCCCTTCTTTAGGGAGCAGAATTCTCCTCTTCAGAGCTAATTCTCACAATTACACTAATTCCATGCTAATGGCACTAATTCTAATAATGAGAACTCGCCCGTTAAGCCTAGCTAACCAAGGAAAACAATAACCTATCCCGCCACGGTTCTTCTAGTCTTCACCTCAGTTAGAGAACCATTGATGAATCATGAATCCTTCCTTATACATTTGAATTGCACTTGCTCTAGGAATTTTCTGAGGAAGAGCTTATATCGTGACAAAGGAATAGAAAAAGAGGTTTGTTCTGCATGTCCTGATTTTTCCCCAGAATAGATACAAATCCATGACTGCCATCTAGTTAAAAGAGAATCAATGCAGGGAGAAAAAAAAAAAAAAAAACTCACCAGGAAACAACCATTTTGATCTATTTCTAGCAGCTTTCTCCTATGTAGCATTTACTAAAGGTCAGGCACTATGTTAGGCACTTCAAGTATGTTATCTCATTTAATCCTTACAACCTCATGAGTCAACACAAAATTATCGCTCCTATTTTACAAATAAAAATTTGAGCCTGGAAAAAGTTGACTTCAAAGTCACATGGCTGGTGAGGGTCCCGGGTTCTCTTCATCACTGGCCTTTTTCCTGACATGTGCTTTTGCACATGGTCCTTGGGGCAGAGGCAAACCTGTCCGTCTCTTTCATCTAAAGGAGAAATTTCCCCTTGAATTACAACAGGTTTCTTCTGGGTATTCTACAAAAAGGAAAATGCACGTTGGGAGAGCCCAGCCATAATAGGATGTTGCAATTCCCTTGAAAGTAAATAGGAAGTAGCATATGCCAAACCTTTTCAGCACACATCTTCACCAAGAGTGGGCTAATATGTTGTTAGTCACTTTTCTTCCTTGAACTCTTGCTACTTCATTAAAAAATATCTGTCTTCCTCTGACTGTGAGAATAGGGCTTACATTGTCACAGAAGTGATTTTCAAGGTCGTCATGAGAAAACACCACGCTCCCTCAAACCAGGCACACTACTGGAGGTCAGATGGGGCACTTCATTCATTTCCTGAAATTACTTAAGCCCTTGAAACTGATACTGATCTGCAAGTTCCTGGATGTTCTAAACATCCAAACCACAATGGATTATGGAAAGAGAAGGTCTCAAACTGGTTCTATGGCATTACCCTAGTAGGATTTTCATTTCCTATTATAAATTTTTTTAATGTTTATTTATTTTTGAGAGATACAAAGACAGAGTGTGAACGGGGGTGGGGCAGAGAGAGAGGGAGACACAGAATCCGAAGCAGGCTCCAGGCTCTAAGCTGTCAGCACAGAGCTCTACACGGGGCTTGAACCCATCAACCGTGAGCTCATGACCTGAGATGAAGTCGGACGCCCACCCGACTGAGCCACCCAGGCGCCCCATTCATCTATTATAATGAGCAAGTTGAAATTCAAGAATTTGACAAAATCTCAGTGAAGACAAAGAATTGTAAAGCTGAACAGGATATGATGATCCTCGCTTTAAAATCTACAGGAGATACCCAGCTTCATTCATTCCTTAACTATACGTTAATGTTCAACAATCCTTTTTAGTGACTTCCCCTAGAGGTTCACTTCCATTCAAAGGATGTCTGCTCCACATTTTAAATCTCACTAAAATGGTTCCTTTAACTTTCTCTTTTCCAAGGTATGCCTTTTCACGTTATTATAATCATGGGTAAAATGATGACATTTTGTGGAAAAAATCAGGGTATATGGTCCAGTGGAATATGTTTCTGATTTACGAGTTTATTTACAAATAAACACAATTTGATTATCCTTTTAATGAATTGCTTTTATTGAAAAGCATATAAAGGCACCCAGGCAGACTGCCATAGAAAACCTGATTTGCGTGGTCCGGGGTCACTTTTCCTAATCATTAAACAAAAATAACAGCCACCATCATGAAAACCCTTAAAGACTTAGCAACGTGAATATTGCAACAGTAAAAAATAAATCAACAGACATTTTTAAATAAATAAGTAAACAAACAAAGTAACTTATTATCATCTTGAAAGTAAGGCACACATTTGGCATTTACATTACAAGTCAAAGTAATTATTTAAGTTCAATAAGCACTGATTTTTATCATTACCCATTAGTTATAATACTTTGAAACCCACACATCAAGGTTGTTTTAAAAATACAAAGGACTCTCGTATACGAACCCATTAAAACACACAAGAGCCACTTGGAAATTATTGATGAAAGAGCAGACCTAGGCTGGCTGACTAGTGACTATGTCCCCAATGTGGCCACAGAAAGAAGTTCCTGCTCAAACCTCAGAACACGCCTCTTCCCCTTAAGTAACTTACCGATTGATGCATTCTTCGGAAGTCTGAGGTGGGAGGAAGGGGAGTGTGAGAGGCGTGGAAAGTGTGAGTACAAGAGGGAGGGCTTCTCTCAGGTAGGGGCCGGAGGCAGGAGCCCTCAACCCTGTCCAGGCTTAGAATGACCTGGGAGCATTTTACCCCTCCCCAAACCAATTAATCAGAGTCTCTGGGGACCTTGTTTGATGCTAGGTATTTATATAGCACAGCAAGGCTGACAGCCAATGGTTCATAGGTGACCAGTGAGAAACGTTCTGTATACACTGAGGCCAAACATGTTCGAGATCCTCAGACACAGTGGTTCTTAAACTCAGGTGCATCAGAATCTCTTGGAAGACTTGTTCAAACACAGATTGCTGAGCCCCATCCCCAGAGTTTCTGATTCAGTAGGTCTGTGACCACCAGGCCCCACATTTGAATTTTTAACAAGTTCCAGGTGACACTGATAATTGCTGATCTGGGACCACACTTTGGCAGCCAATCGGCTGAGGCCACCACCCTTCCCCAGCCAATCAGCTAAGGCCATG